>NC_069119.1:27291259-28700009 GCF_025612915.1 Magallana angulata | reverse complement strand
TTTTATGAGTTTGATTTATGTATAATAACCCCTACGACCTATAGGCTGACCCCGCAAGGGACATAATTCAATCAACACTTTGCAGAATATAAAATCAACCTGTACAAGGATTTTACTATGTTATTATCACGAAGCCGATAACATAAAACCTAGGCAAATTCGGGGCTTGCTAAAAAGCACAGAAACAATTTGTTTTGGGTTCTAAATGATGACATAATATAACCGATGAATAAATAAGGAGTTCACAATTTAAAGTATTAAAAATTGTATTCCTATATATCAAAAAATAAGGAAACACGAAAAGAAAACGTAAAATTATTATTAATAGCTTATAACTGGTACAGTGCCAGTATCATCATCTAAAAAAATTGTTTCTTCTTGATAAAGTATAAAAAAAAAATTAATAAGTTTTGTAACAATGCACTAAAGAAAGCACTGAAATAAATATGTAAAAAAGAGGTAAGTGTCGGAGACGGAGGAATTAAAGCCAAGTATTGTAGAAAATTCCTGACAATCATAACATACTTATTAGATTAGCGAAGAATTTGACTTGGAATAAAAATTTACTTAAGGCTATTTTCAACTTTGAATGACAGGAGATTAACATTTCTTATTTATTTAATAAAAGTGCATATATATTTATGCATACATGTATTTATTCCATAGATTGACGTGTGAACCTAAACATTATCAATTTTCTTCAGTCTATTACTTGAGTAACAGAAAGGCACAAGTTAGTTTTTTATTCAGAGCACTGTGTACATTGTATATGTAAACCAAATCGGAAATAAATAATCTTACGTCAAAATAATAATTTTCTTTTGATTTTTATTACAAAAGAGTTCTAGATCATGTCAGCCTCACCTAAATACAATTTCTCTAACTTTTAACGAGCATTAATGCTTAATTTTGTAGTTTATTTTCAAAGCAGCATAAGTACATGTGGTAATTTAAACTACTTTATTAACATTAATAAAATTTGTGTTTGAATTCTTCCTTTTTAAATTTGTTGGGTTTTTTTTTTAAAACAGTGTTCAATTGGTCAAATTTTTATGACTGTTTATGAAATTTGTTGAGTGAAAACTGATATCACTACCTTTACTTTCTTCGCGGGAGTGATTAATGGATGTACCAACACCTAACCAAGGACATTTTGACCAAGTCGTGTAGAACATCAATGGACATTGGATGTTATATACATCATTAGTATCGACACTGCCACCAACTTCATGAATCTCTACAACAAGACCATCAAATTAATGGCTAAATGTCCGTTCAATTTAGGACATTCACTGGTCACGACACGAAAAACAAGAGGCCCAGGGGCCACATCGCTCACCTGAGCAACAATTGCCTTAATTCTGATCAAATTAGCATTACAGTATCAAAATATCTTGACAACTAAGTACAGTAGATCTTGCTAAAAAAAAATTGAAAATCTGCCAATTTTTATCCATCTCTTTTTTTTTGTAAAATACCAAGCCCCTTTTGTTGTTGTACCTGTAAGAAGATTTTTCTCTATTCCTATGTAACCCCCCCCCCCCCCATTTCGTGGCCCCACTTTTCTCTAGGGAATCATGGTTTCATCAAACTTATATCTGCATAACCTGTGCTTTCACACTAAGTACTGATACTTTCCCAGAATATTTTTAAAGATTTTCTCTATAAATTCCTATGTAAAAATTCAAACCGCCATCACGGCCCCACCCTACCACTAGGGACTGAGATTTTGCAAACTTGGATTTATACTACCCGAGGATGCCTCTACACACGTTTAAGCTTTTCTGGCTAAACAGTCTTTAAAAAGAAGATTTTTAAAGATTTTCTCCATATATCTATGTAAAAATTCATACCCCATTGTGGCCTCACCCTACCCCTGGACTATTATTTAAACAAACTTGAATCTATACGATCTGGCGATGCTTGCCACCAAATTTGGGCTTTCCTGGCCTAATAGTTTTGAGAAGAAGATTTTTAAAGATTTTCTCTATATATAAAAATTTATCCCCCATTTTGGCCCCGCCCTACCTCCAGGGACCATGATTTGAACAAACTTGAATATACATTATCTGAGGATAGTTACATACCAATTTGAGCTTTCTTGGCCTAATAGTTTTTGAGAAGAAGATTTTTAAAGATTTTCTCTATATATTCCTGTATAAAAATTTATCCCCCAGTTGAGGCCCCACCCTTTCCCCGGGGACCATGATTTGAACAAACTTTAATCTACACTACCTGAGGATGCTTCCACTCTAATTTGAGCTTTCCTGACCTCATAGTTTTTAAGAAGAAGATTTTTAGAGAATTTCTCTATAATTTCCATTGTAAAACTTGATCCCCAAATTGTGGCCCCACCCTACCCCCAGGGACCATGATTTGAACAAACTTGAATCTACGCTATCTGAAAATGCTTCCACTCTAATTTGAGCTTTCCTGGCCGAATAGGCTTTGAGAAGAAGATTTTTAAAGATTGTCTCTATAAATTCTTATGTAAAACTTGATTCCCCCATTGTGGCCCCACCCTACCCCCAGGGACCATGATTTGAACAAATGTGAATGTACACTACCTGAGGATGCTTCCATTTTAATTTGAGCTTTTCTGGCCTGATAGTTTTAGAGAAGAATATTTTTAAAGATTTTCTCAATATATTCCTATGTAAAACATGATCCCCCTCTTGTGGCCCCACCCTAACCCCGGGGACCATGATTTGTACAAACTTGAATCTACATTACCTGAGGATCCTTCTACTTTAATTTGAGCATTTCTAGCCTAATTGTTTTTGAGAGGAAGATTTTTAAAGATTTTCTCTATATATTCCTATGTAAAAATCCATTCCCCCATTGTGGCCCTACCATACCACCAGGGACTATGATTTGAACAAATTTGAATCAACACTACCTGAGGATGCTTCCACTCTAATTTGAGCTTTCCTGGCCTGATAGGTTTTGAAAAGAAGATTTTTAAAGACTTCTCTACATATTCCTATGTTAAACTTGATCCCCCTATTGTGGCCCCACCCTACCCCCGGGGACCATGATTTGAACAAAATGAATCTACATTACCTGAGGATCCTTCTACTTTAATTTGAGCATTTCTAGCCAAATTGTTTTTGAGAGGAAGATTTTTAAAGATTTTCTCTATATATTCCTATGTAAAACATGATCCCCCTCTTGTGGCCCCAACCTACCCCCGGGGACCATGATTTGAACAAAATTGAATCTTCACTACCTGAGAATGCCTCCACACAAGTTGAAGCTTTCCAAGGCGAATAGTTTTTGAGAAGAAGATTTTTGAAAAATACCAACAAATTTTCAATAATTCTCAATTATCTCCCCTTTAAAGAGGGCGTGGCCCTTCATTTGAATAAACTTGAATTTCCTTCACCTAGTGGTGCTGTGTGCCAAATTTGGTTGAAATCTGCCAAGCGGTTCTTGAGAAGAAGATGAAAATGTGAAAAGTTTACAACAACGACGCCGACGACGACAAGGACGCCTTTGGCTCAGGTGAGCTAAAAAGCGCCTCAGACGAATTATAATACTCGATCTTAGTCAGAAGAGATCAGGCCCCGGGGCTTTAAAACTTAGACCAGCTGACTTTTGCAAAATCTCAGTCTCACTTTTAGACAAGGTATATGTAGTGGAAAAGTTAGACTGAGATCAAAAGTGAGCTCGTCTATTTTTATGATCCCGGGGTCAGTACTCAAATCACCATCGGTGAGGAAGAGCATACTCTAAAACCTTAACGCTACACGATCAAAGATCGTAAAACAACATCTGTCGCCAGAGGCTATGTATCTGGTGTGTCTGTTGCTTGAAACAACAACTCTGCTTTTAAATTATTATTGGAGTTTGTAACCAAAATAACTTTCTTATCTTATTTGTATTTACTTCATCTTTTGCTTTATAACCTTATTAAAATTATTTAAACTTAGTACTTTGTTTCTTTTGTACTGTGTTACACGTTTTCATGTCCATAAATTTGCTCAGTAGTAGTAATGTATTGTTTATATATAAGTTAGACAAAAAATACTCCTAATGACATACATTGTACACTGTTTCTCGGGCAATAGAAAAATACTGACAATTGTATTTAATTAAGTACTATAAATTATGGATATTTCAGTTCATTGTGTTGGTTAATTTTTTGTAAAACAAACTTTACAGGCAAAGTTTTAACTACTGTACAATTTAAATGATCAAATACAAGATCTGTTAACTCTAGAGCGAAAACAAGGTGGACTTGTCACAAATTTGTTTTAACTAGGGTTTCCGTAGTAAGAATCCGGTAATTACAATGATGGGCGGATCACTGCCTTAGGGAAACCCAATTTGTCTTGCAGACCAATGGTACATTTATCAGATATTTGCATATTACTTGTATTTTGGATGCAAAAAATTCAAGCTGTTGAACTTGATCAATTTGGGCGAACATACATATAGGGTGCTGTTATGTTCTAGATAATTTCTTCTACAGTTCCCAAGTTATGCCATTTTTGGTTTTCAGATCAGTTCAAGATATATCATATATGTATGGAATCTGGATAGGGGTATGTTGTTCACTTTTGCATCAGCGAACCATCGACTTTTGGATCAATAGAGTGATGACGCGATAATGCTATGCGATGAAACGATGACGATGAAGCGATGGTGCGATATGATGAAGCATTGGTGCGACGAAACGTTGGCGCATGGATGCGACGAAGCGATAGCGTGATGGTTCGATTACAATTAGGCGATGGTGCAATAGCAATGACGCGATGTTCAATCGTGTCACTGTTATTTCTCTATTGCGCTATCATTATCACTTCTTTGTACCACCACGCTACTGCGATAAGAGCGTCTACCCGGACTGATTACATAGAATTCAGGTCAAAGTCAAGGTCCTTTGAAAATTGATAACACTCCTTTGCAACCATAAGAAATAGATACTTCGAATTGTTACCAACGTGTTTTATTTACATGCCTTTTGGAGGCTTTTTTAATTTTATCACACAGAATATATAAGAAATCTCCTTTAAGCAGTCATTGCCCCTTAAGTTTCTTGATTTCGTTAAATTCAACAACAACTTTTGAACCATACATCGAGGAGACATCGATCCTACAACTTAAAAACAAAGAGTTGACCTTCACCGATCAAAATAACATTAAGATCATAGGTCAAGGTAAACATTATTACATTACATTATACTGAATCTGTTAACATTAGGTTTTCTTAAAGTAACGCATGGAAAGATTTTTATCAATTCCATTGAAACAGAAATGTTTCAACCGGAAGAAATATTAATCTGAAAACACCTTTACTGTTCGAGAATAATAAGCCTACTAGTTCTTTGACTTTTTTTTAATGTTTTTATTTGTTTCACTAAAACAAAGATAAAATATTAATGAAATAAACATAACCCGTGAATAGGATGTTAAGCGCTTTGAAAGTGCAGATTAATTAATTCAAAGATAAAGAAGGTAAGAAATCTTGCTAAATGCCCAGATTTTTGTGACTGGAAGTTCATCTGATGATTTTCCTTTGACACAGCCATCTCTTGCCCTATCTGACCGCCATCGCACATGCTTTTGAAACAGTCTATCACAAACTCTTGCAAAGAAGTACAAAACTCGCACCGCCCGATCCTGAAGTATGTACATCAAATTTTGACTTGCCTTAACCAATCTTTTCATGGGCGTCCAACATGATCTCCCTTGCTCTTGTATATGAAATTAGACGATTTTTACGAGGTCAAAATCACGTGGATCCAAATGGCCTGCAAGGCTATGTGCCCAGCTAATATCATGCACGGCTGAATGAATTTTTCCCGATGATTTATACTGCTTTGCAAAATGAATAATATACAATGCAACGTTAGTTTCCGAAGCAGGAAGAGGAGTAATCACAGGGTTAAAGCTGTTGCACCATTTGCAAAATGTGTTAAAAGCGTATCTTCATTGTTTTGCTGTGTTGTCGGCCTTAGATATCAAAGACATTTTTGATGCAAGTTTTGCAAGGTAGTGATCTTTATTTTCGTTTAATTTTCAATCCATATGCCCATTTTAAATATGTCTAAAAATGTGTTTGTTCAAGCAAAATATCAATATATTCTTAATTTCAAATAACAATATTTTTGGTGTATCAAGACCATCATCTGCAATACACCCTCCGATGTTTCAGGACCATAGTTCATCTGCAATACATCAGCCGTTCATATTCGCCACATATAAGCAAGTATCATTATTAATTAATTAGGTGTACCAGGACTCATGTCATCTGCAATACACCTTATTCATTATAGGTGTGTAGCATATAAATGTTCTAAAAGTGTTACAGAACAGAAATATATAAAATGAAATAAGCAGTTTTTGTAATGATCTTGAATAATTATCTGTTTTTTATCTTTAAACAATAACACATCTTTAACATAAATCTTATTTTGCATAAAAAACATTGACCAAAAAACATCAGACGGCCAGTTTGGTACTATTAGAACACCGTAGGCCTTACATTTTAGTAAATGTATTATGGAAGAGACTATTAAATGAAAAAAATAAACCATGTTTTGCTACATATTTGCAGTATTACAAATGTGGTTTTGGTATAATGGATTAAGAAAATAATAGTGTGCCGATTTTCAACAGCGTACGATTTTTACTTTTTCTTTAATATATTTCTTAAAACGCATTCCAACAAAGCTTCATTTTATTGTAACATTTTAAAAGCAAAATGACAACGCTCACCTTCATTTCATTTAAAAAAAAAAGAATTTACCTAAAAAAAATCTAATATTTTTATTTGTGTTTTGTTAATTTTGCTCAATTTTTAAATGTTATCTAAAAATGTTCATTAAACGTAAATCTACACTGCATTTTACAATAATCCTCATAATACGCGCGCAATGAAAACTAAACTAGGTCTCTTTAATTGCCATTATCAATTTCATCATTATTATTTTGATTAAATTTATTCTTGATACCAATATTTTAAAACACGTCGCTCTCAATATCTCTCTTTTTCGACAGAGCTGGGGAAAAAGTATCATTATCACAATGTTTAAACCTAATACCAATCTGAATTAGAATCGCTTACCATTAATAAAGGTACACTGTGTCGAATTGATAGCATTGAATGTTTGTTTCATTGCATAAATAATTTTGTATCTCATTACTTTTAATGATGTTATGCTGAGATATTGCCTGTCCGAATGTATATAAAAGTTGCGTTTGATAAGAAATAACCACGTGTATTACAAGAATCCATCCATTTAGTTAATGTGTATAAACATCAACAAGCTTAAGAATAAGTGTGATCAACACTATTTTTTGTTGATTAATATATAGCTTTAAAAGTTTATCAATAAAGTCTTCTACTTTTCACATAACATAAAACATTAAAAAAAATGATAGGGAGGTGCCATTAGAAAAGGGTTTGTATTTTTCAGAGGAGAGTTAATAACATGCATTTGTTATACAGTTGTTAAACTAGGATGCTTTCTCGACAGGATAAGACTGTTTATTAGGTATACCGATAGAGTACGACAAGTCTCTTCCTTTCAATGTTGCTTTTTCTAGAAAGATTGATTTTTTAAGGTTGGGATATATTCTGTTTTTAATCATGATCAGTAGTAGAAGAAAATGCATTGAATGAAAAGTCAATTGGACATAACTATGTATGCAGTACATTCTTTTATATTCCTGTATACCGATATACATAAGCGGATGAATTAATTATATTTTAAGCAGATTGTCGTTAAAAAAAGGTAATAAAAAACTAAAACCGCAAAGAAACTCCGGAAGGCTGTATCTTGGAAATCAAGCTTAAGAACATTAATACATATTTTTAAGCCCGAATACTTCTGCTGTTAATCGATGACAATTCTTGTTTTATTTCCGATTGTTATTTGAAGTTTCAGTTCTCGAAAGAAATTGATTTTTAAACTCTTACAAGTCTGTGATGATATCAAAGACCATTGATATGAGCGGTGCATCGGGAAGTTATTTTAATATAAGCTCCCTTTCAAGGAAGAGGTACAACATCAAGCTCCAGTAGGTAGTTACTGTTACCGATGAAGTGTCTGGGTAAGTACATTAAGAAGGCCCAAGGGTCGGCATATTACGATGCAGATCTACCTTAAAATTTCGGAGAAAATTTTTTGTTAATATATGTTCTTCAGAATGGAAAAAGCCAAATAATTTGACTGTAAAATTTTAAATATTTTCTATATTTGCTTTTACAGAGCTCTTTTTGTGAAGGAAATTGTTATATTTTTAAAAACTGTCACGGCCATCGAACCTTTTTAAGGTGGTATGGAACACCTCCATGTTGCGACGCATTATTTATCGAAATTAATAATAAAATCAAGAGTAATTTCATATACAGTTTTTCCCATAATTATTAATGAGCAGAGTGTCAGAGTTGGTTAGAGGATACACTACGAATCTGTTAGACATGAGTTCAAAACTCGCCGAGGAATTTTACTTTTTTATAAAAATTTCAAACACTAAGTTAACGTAATCTATGAGTGCATTTTGTCAAAAAATGGTTTTGATCATGATCAGTAAAAGAAGAAAATGCATTTATTTGTTTTTATTACGGTATTGGTAATTCAATTAAAGGCCGAACATTTTTACCGGGTGGTAAATCTCAGGTAAGGGCGGGGCTTAATTTCTAGAGGTGTGATAGCCTCCGGGGCTTGCAGTCTACCTGCGGTCGTGAACCCTGCTAATAACTATACACAGGAAGCAAATTATTACACAGGAAATAAATAATTAGTCAGAATTGGTCTTAGTTTGAATATATTATTGTTCTTCTAATGACCATACGAAGCGATTTTATACAGAAATGTTTTGCGTCGTCCGAATTTTCTCTAAGCACACGTGTGTAAAGTACAATTGAAAAAAATTCAGTAAATTAATTCTGCTTTAAAAATATAAGTTGGTACATTGTGTTTAGCCCTTGACATTGTTTAGGAAGGTAATTTTAATAAATATAATTGTATAAGAAAGCCATACTATCAGTTGGAATGTGGAATGTAAAGGTAGCCATTACACGGTGACAATTAATGGAGTTCGTTTTCCATTGAGTGACGTTTTTGTGCAACAAGTTCCAGTTGAGTGTATTACCAGTAAATACAGCTTTAGTAGCTCAGAAGAGTGAATGTGCTTTGGAGCTGCTCATGCATCTTCGTAGAATTTATTAGACACATGCATTCAACATGATTGAAATATAAATTGCGTATTTTCAATTACTGAATAATTATTTTTCATAAACAATGTTAATACTGGTAATGTTAAAAATTCAATTTTTAATCCCCCTTTTCATACATGACGGAAGATATCAAAGATCACGTTGTAAATTGCTAGCAAACAGAAATCTGCGGACCTGGCAAGATCACGCTCGGACGATCACGTCAATCAAACTGGGTGCTATTGTTTCAAACTTGATTGACAAGCGGCATCTTTTTGAAGTTTGTACAGGTAAAAAAGGGGGCGTTTGTAAAATGTTCGGCCTTTAATGTCAACTAATTCGAAGTTTAGAATCAGAAACGGCAATTTATTGTCAATTATATCTAAACAGAACTGAACAACCTCATGAGACTGCTTTTATGGCGTGAAATTTTGTAAATACTTTTAAGATTTAATGCATTAAAGGTCAAGATCTTAAGTAAATGAAAAGTGCCTTCAAGTTTATAAAATGTCAGATATGAATTCTTTCGATAATGCTTCCTAACAATAGCTTTGTTTAATAGGGTGTACCGGGACTAAAATTGTTGGTAAACACACTGACAAATCACGTTTAAGAACGTCTTTTTCGATGAAATAAGAAGGAAATGAACAAATTTCGGATTTTTGTTCATTTGTTATAAATAAAATGAATCTAGAATGACTACAGTCTCTCCAAAAACAAAATCAAACTAGCTCTTGACCTCCACTTTAAAAATTATGTCAAACTAATTATAGGTATCGGGATAACTTTTCCCATAATTTAACATAATGCCAAGAAATTGATACTTTTCTACATAATTCCTTTTAAAGCCGTAAAGTCATGAAAAAGATTCTTCAGATCAATAATGATGTCATAATGGTTCTAGCATCGAAAAGACATTTAAATCATTTACTAGATCTTGACCTGAATAAATTGTTATCCTTTGTTGATAAAACCAACAAAAACCATTGATGAAGTAGTCTTATATTGACTTTAATTTATGGTGAAGATAATGAAAACATATATATTATATTGATGTCTTTTATTTTAAAGCATGATTCAGTAATGCTACTTTATCTAATTTTGATCAAATGAAATATAAAAATTGTAAAAGAAATCAAAGTACTGAGAGTACTGAAAGACGGGGTCTTCAAAGTTTGAATTTGTAATTGTCCTGAATTTCCTCGGATATGCGTCCAAAATTTTTGAGTTTTAATTATTTGTTACAGTCTATATTAATTCGGCTTCTTTGCAATTGTCTGATACTTTGTCTACATTTTACTCAATCCCAGTACATAATTGTAGAAAATTGACACAACGGTATATTATGTAGAATAAGACCCCAAGGAAAAATTTTTTAAATTACTACTAACCGGGAAATTCAAACAACTATATCAAAGTAGATAATTTTAATCAATTATTTATTCAATTTTGTGATCCAAGGGAAAATCCACAAGTATCCGTAATAAAAGTTTTATGAAAACCTCGAAAACTCCAAAACTGCTGAATTAACAAACAAAGTGAACATTTGTTTTTCGATAACAAACAAAGGCACCTGACGTTAGAAATATTTTTTTACAATAAGATTCCAAGAATTTTGACAATAAAAAGATTTGTCACGGTCGCCATTTTGATTTTTAAGACTGACTTATCTGACACGATTTTCTTCATTTGCGATTCATGCAAAATTAATATGTAAAAATAAATCCTCTCGCCACTTACTACTTTTTTGTGTAAACTCGTGTGTCACCCACACGAATTACGATACAACCGTTCCTTTTATTAAAAATCATACTCCGATAATCAGAGACATAAATAACAGAGATTGTCAACTCCGCCATTAGCATGTAAATGTTACAGGACCAAACTTACTTTGAGAACTACAAGTGCATCGGCAATCTTGTATAAGTCATTAAATTTGAACCTGATAGTGAACATGAACATAAACCTTTGAATATTTTAAGCATGTTTTATTTATGAATTATTTACAAAACCTCTTTATTTTATTTTTAAATTACTTTTTTAAAACTTTTTGACTTTCACAAAGTGATGGTAATGCATCTTTTACTCAAGTAATGGTAATGTAATGCATTACTTCAAGAAAATTAAATAATGGTAATGGTAATTTAATGCCCTAATTCATGAAGTAATGGTAATATAATGTATTATTTTACAATGTTATTCACCCCAAGCCTGATTCCAACTAAGCCGGAAAAAATGAACATTAACATTTTAACTTGGTTCTATAATCGATAAGATTGTATATATTATATGATCTATAAGTCTTCCAAAATGTATAATCTATTATAGATTTTGCTTACAATGCATTGTTTCAAATTCAAATTCAGTTTAATCAACTAAAGAGCCAACGAACAAGAAGGCAAATTCAGACTTGTTTTTATTTTCTTTGTGCAAAATTCCTTTCGAGACGAACAGCAGTCATGCCGCAAGTAGACTGAAAGCCAATGAAACACCTATTTAATTTGTAAAACATCTGTGTATAACCCGTCCCGATTTTAACTTCGGCTTGCGCAGAAAGTATTAAGGTGAAAGATTATCAAAATAAAATTCACAACTTTTCAAAAATGACACATTGCGTTTGGGAACTTTGATTTCGATTCCACCATCAACCTCTTCTATTGATTAATGAGCTCGTACACCAACTGAATCGTCAACGGTGCTGTGCATTCAGTTACGTAACTCATTCCACATTTGAACCCGAGCAAGAATATTTTGATCAACAAAACTATTTGTTTATTTTCTAAAGAGATTTTGTTTATACACAGAGGACTTAAAAAAAATTTAATGCGTGTTTTTATAATACATATTTACTGATATGTATGAAAACTTTCTGCACTATTTTCTTATGCGTAGACTCAATTCATGTGTTCGACGCGTGCCTTCCGGTTTGAGACTTCGGCTGACAGTAAACCAATAGACGGGGTCACGTGACCCCGTCTAAAAAAAGCAAATTTGCAGTACAAGTATGAGAAATTTGATTCAATTTATTAAGCATTGAATGTTTATCGCGTATCCAAAAATAACCTGTCAATGCCTATATTCATATTTTCATATTGATTTCTATTACTATGAAATGTTGTGTATCGCCGCTATTAAGCCATCTTTACGCTCTTAGTTAGGGATATGAAATATACATGGAACAACTATATTTACATGTTATTTAGTTAGCTTCCGCGACAAAAAATATAGTGGCAGAAACTTTCTGGATAAAACTCTTTTTATTAAGTAGTAGCTATATATTAATGGTAATTTTTCAAAAGCATATATCAAATTGGTTAGGTAAGAATGAAAATCTCAATTTATCTTACAAAAATACCCAAAACAGGTGGATACGTTTGTATTTGTGTTCATGGCGCTTGGATTAACAAAGTGTATTCAGAGAAAATTGAACGTCGCAGATTTCCAATGCAAAGATAAGGGTAAATATACACTGAGTGTAAATATAGAATAAGGTAAGGCAGACTCATGTTCTCAGTATTTATATACCGTGGAATCATTAGCATTCGTGGTGGCTCAATTTTTCGTTTAATTGTAAAACTCTCATCCACGAAATTACAACCTCCACAAATTGATAAACTAGTGTTATAAAGTCACATTTTCTTTTGATTTAAGTATAACTTAATAAACGAAATAACGTCCCCATGAGCCTGTAAAATTAAAGCAATCAACATAAATTGGCCCAAAACGCATTTTAATGATTCCACAGTATATGTATGCATGTACTAGTAAATTTAATGTATTAATGTTATACCATGTTTTAATGACAACAACCCTTATGGGATTCTAATTGTCTTTTACAGCAAAATTGTTTATATTCGAAGATTCTTGGCTTTGAAATTTAGTTTTCGTACCTGATCTGAATCAATTCCACCAAATAAAAGACATTATAATTTCTGCCAACTCTCACAAACTCTACCTTTAGAAAACAAAGCCAAACAGATCAGGAATTAGGTAATACAGTACTAGCCATGACATTGTTTTCCATAACTTTCGGATTGTTAATTATATCTGAAAATTTGTTGGTTCTTTTTGCGGCATTCAGGAACAAAACCCTACGGGAAAATATTCATTACAATTTGGTGCTCTCCCTTTCAGTTAGTGATTTGTTGTTCGGGGTAAATGCTACTCTTTACGGTGTAACTCAATCAAAGCTCATCTCAACAAGGATATGACTACTAACAATATGTAGGATAAACCTCTGCCTTGGGTGTATAGCATATTTGATGTCGATTTGGCAGACATTTTTCATAAGTTTGAATCGCTACCTCGTCATATCCGAACAACCGCTGAACCAAATGCTCAGGAAAGGAAAACGGATATACGCAGTTTTTTTGGCAACGTGGTTTTGCAACTTAGTTTTATACTTATCGATGATGGCACTAAAAGATGAAGGTGGATTCGAAGACGCGGATCACATCTGTAACACTATCACGGTGTATGGGGACAACTTTTTCGTTTATAACGCAATATTTTGCGCATCGATCGCCGTTTCTCTCTTTTGCACTTTTGTATTTTACACGTTAGCGTTATGGACTGTTTGCAAGATGTATCGCAGGACAGACAACCAAAATCCAACTTCTAGACAACAAAATGGCGACCTAAATCAGATGGCAATTCGGCAAAGAAAACGAGTCATGATATCAATGAAGTTGGTAACAATGGTCCTCGTTGTGCTTATTTTATCTCTAGGTCCAACTATGGGTTTGGGTTTCTACAACAACCTGTCACTAACTGAATTTCTTCTTCTTGTTTGTTTTTCTAGCTTTAGTTCTGCTGATAATCCAATTATATATTGCATTCAAATTAAGGAATTGAAAAACGAAATCCAACAAATGCTTTGTCTGAGATGACTGTTAGTTGAAAAAAGTAAAAATATTAGTCTTCTGATAAGAAAATACAACATATAAAAGCCTTGTTTTGGCAGATTTCGGTTTTTTTTTCTCACATATGTACAGCTATCTACGAATTATGATGTATTATGATGCATGTGTTTTTCAGTTTGTTCATTTACATACTTTTCTAGTCAGGCAACTTTAGTTTTACACTACGTTTTTTTATATGAGAAAATGTTATAATTGTGTAAAAAGCAAGTGATAACGAATGCAAAAAATGTCCATGAGGTTGAATGATAGTATAAGTAAAAGAAAAAAGAAATATATCACAAGTACCGACTTTATTAGAGTATTTTTTTTTTTTAAATCACTGTTTCGAATATTTGAAATCGTTTATCGTCGTATGCAATTTCAAAATTATTTTAAGGTTAAAACTATAAAATCTCAGCCTAAACCGATCGTCATTTCATGATTTGTAAAGCAAAGATATAAAACTGACAATAGTTCGTAATTAAGGAATAAGGAATCATTCTTTGAGTATTATAATCTGGGATTTCAGATTTTTAAAATATATACCAGGATTTCAGATTGATTAAAGTTTCATTTGATATCACCTATCATTACAAACTGTCATTACTAATGTAACGTGTTTGGATAAATGGAATATTTATTTTTATAAGTTTGGTTTCTTTTTTTATTTCAGGTAAAGTTTAGTAAATGAACTTAATCATATCCATATGGAATCTCTGTTTTAACGGGATCCTTTCTATTTTAACTAGATATTCTGTATTTCATCATATATGTCACTCATTCTTTAATTCAAAACGAATTTCTATATATCTTAAGAAACGTTTGTTCACTAGTTCACACATTTAGTAAATTAAGGTAAGTTGTGTGGTTCACAAACTACCCATCATATTTACACAATATAATCATTATATTTATAAAGAGCTCTTCGTTCTTAGATGACCAATATCGTCTAAAAATGGCCAAGACCACTTAAATCTTTTAAAGAAGATTTGTTTTTAATGTTTGTCGGCGTAAACAATTCTTTAATGTAGTATAATGAATAATATGTAACTCCTAGAATTTATGAAAATATCATGATCGTTAAAGTTAAACTTGTATTTTATGTTACATGAGTTTGTATATTATGAATGCCGAATACGAAAAAAAAAATGATGTGCTGATATCATTTTAATTTATAACTTTTTCAGAGGGGATTACGCACTGTTTGGTCGGATATTCTGCGAATACCAGGTATGCTTGAAGTAGCCTGTGCTGCCGTAACTGTCCTGTTGCGCAGATGGAAAATACGTATATACCTATCCTGTTGCGCAGTTGTACTGCGCGGACAACCAGTTCATTTGACGTCCCAGTCTGTAAATACCTCTTCCAGAGACGAGAGATCATTATAATGTTGAGCGACAACATATTTGGGCTCCCTACATTCGAGACGTCTAATTGCGATCTTCACGTAACAATGTCTTATCTAGGCATACGTAAAAATCGTCCTACAGCTAACAAGAGCAAAATTTGATTCATACGATACTGTTATTTTGTTAACATATCATACATACAAAAGAACGAAAATATAAGCGTGCAAAGTGCTTTCCACTTTCTTGGAACACCAATTGATCAATGTTCATATTTTTATTTTTACAACAGTTACGATTAATCGCATTTCAGATTTTGTCATTTAAAATTCATCCTTGGTAATATGGAAACCGAAGCATGTCATTACAAAACTTACTTTCAGTTCTTTTATACACCAAAATTCCTTTTGCAAAATGATACAACATGTTGCGTTTCTCTTTGGGAGAGTATGCACATGCATTTTACTCATCAAAAACTTAGCCGCAGTAAGTTCCTGCAGCATGAGAAAAAAATTAATTTGTTAACAGAAAAATGTTAATAAAATCAATCAGTTGCTTTCTTTGATTATTTATGCCGGTTTCTAAGGTATCGGTCATTGCAGAAAAAAATGTATATAGTCTGCTTACGGTGGTTACGTATTTTTTTCTCCATTGTTGCTTCCTCCATATCCTACATAAATCACTAAAGTAAACATTGAACTTTTTGAATAAAGATCATATCATCACTGGTGTTAAGCCGATACGCGTACCATTTGGTACGCATATCATAAGGTAGCAAGGGACAGTTTCGAATAAAGTACCCGTCAATATTTTTGTAAAATTGAGAGTTGCTGTACTTGAAGGCTTATGAGTGTTGCTAAAATTCATGAAATGATTTTTAATGATTATCATTAGTTAGAGGGATGTCTGTTGTTGAAATTGATATGCAATATGTAGGCCCCTTATGTTAGGTACATAAGAATCAGAAGTAAAATGCGAAACCTGCGGCTATGACTGTTGTGCTGACTTTACACAGTGAAATTGCAAGTAACAGACGGGAGGTAAAAAAACACGAAAAGTAGGTGGATGGGACATTGTAAACTATACACCGGTAAGTTTCTGACGTGTGATAATGCAA
Source organism: Magallana angulata (assembly GCF_025612915.1). Taxonomy (NCBI): domain Eukaryota; kingdom Metazoa; phylum Mollusca; class Bivalvia; order Ostreida; family Ostreidae; genus Magallana; species Magallana angulata. The sequence goes on along the minus strand of NC_069119.1, from coordinate 28,683,476 downwards.
CATGCACGCGGTACGGAAGGTCAACCCTCTGCAGGGAATTAGCTGGGGGAGGTCTAAAAAGCTGAAAAATGATGAAAAATTAGCAAAATATGAAAGGGTCAAAATCTCATAAAAACCAGTATGTAGAGAAATTTTCAGGTTTTGACTAATAATTTTCTTCAGAAATTAGTGATTGGCCTTATAAAGAGTGAATTAAAGGTATTTGTGCTGAATGGGAACTGAGGAAATTCTAGTTACAGAGTTCCAAAGACATGCATCCCTTGGTTACAATGAATTGTATCAAAAAAACTGTCCCCTGCCACCTTCAAGACTACATGGTATTTTCATATTTCTCCTTTAACTGTAATTTTGAGTGGATTTTGTACCATAATGAATACATTTTGTGAAAATGGATGATTTTCTTGGCTATAGATGTCATTACATGATTTATTAGCTAAAATATTCAAGGGGAGTAACTCCCTCTTAAATGTGTAGAATGACCACCACTAGAGTAAATTGGCTAAGAGAGTAGGTATTTCCTATCCTGATGACAATTAATAGGCTTAAGTTAATTACTGAGATAAGAATAAATACTTAAAAACAGTTTTTATCAATTAAATCATTAAATTTATGAATTTGCAGCCATTTTGCTGTCTGATTTTATGAAATAACATTAAGCCACCTGACTTATATCCCCCAATTTTTTTAAAACAGCATATTTTTATTTCAAATGAACTTTACATGTAGACAAATGCAGTTATCAAAGTATACAATATGTCAAAAAACTCAAGTTTTTGCTCCTTCCTATCAAAAAATGGTATTTTAGATGTATTTACAGAATTGAAAAAGCCACCCCCTCTTTCCAATGGACTCCATTACCATTACATGTAGGATATGTAAATGTACATTTGACCTTGAAATAACATCTGCTATGATAATTACTCTTGAAATGAATAAAAAACAACATATTTTTACCCTTTTATTGTATATATGCATCAAAAATGTAGAAAAAGGTGTAAAATTTGAACATTTTTCATGGAATTCTCATCCGTCCCCAGGTACCCGGGTGTGTTTGAATTTCATTTTAATTAAACGCACACATCACACTTGTAGGTCTTACTAATTTAGCAAAGTTAAAAGGAGACTAGAAACCAGAATATGTAAGATATCCACTAAATATGATTATAGGCTTAGTTTTTCCATGAAAACAAAAAATCACATGTAGGGCGACATGACTTTTTGTGAATAAAAATGCTGCAAATCATCCATTTACCAAAAAAGATCAATTTTAAATATCAGTGATGGTTGTTTTCAAATATGTGTAAGAAATGACTCAAGAAAACTGCCAAAAGTTTCATAATATTAGGTCAAAGTATTCAAACTAATCCTTCTTGTGAAAATCAAAAGATAGGGGGAGGGTATACATGTAGAGGGATTTCTAAGTGATGTGATGCTTTTATCATGATAATATCAAGCAAATGTATGTAGTATTGAATAAGGTTTCTTATTTAAGGGGGTTGAACAACAGTTGACCTCTAAAAGATTAGGTAAAGATGCTTTATTTATGGAGAGCCCTATGAATCTGTGTTAAATAGAGGAAAGTGGAAATGGTGGGTTCACTTAAATGGCCATATTTTTCTTAAACCTCAATGGAATTGTCAAAATGTGGTGTACTTTTTCTCAGAATAGCATAAGCCTTTTAATTTTACGACAAGATGACTTTTCAGAGAATGTTAGTGTATGTTAAAGGTAGCAAGGGACAGTTTCGAATAAAGTACCCGTCAATATTTTTGTAAAATTGAGAGTTGCTGTACTTGAAGGCTTATGAGTGTTGCTAAAATTCATGAAATGATTTTTAATGATTATCATTAGTTAGAGGGATGTCTGTTGTTGAAATTGATATGCAATATGTAGGCCCCTTATGTTAGGTACATAAGAATCAGAAGTAAAATGCGAAACCTGCGGCTATGACTGTTGTGCTGACTTTACACAGTGAAATTGCAAGTTACAGACGGGAGGTAAAAAAACACGAAAAGTAGGTGGATGGGACATTGTAAACTATACACCGGTAAGTTTCTGACGTGTGATAATGCAACATGCACGCGGTACGGAAGGTCAACCCTCTGCAGGGAATTAGCTGGGGGGGGGGGGTCTAAAAAGCTGAAAAATGATGAAAAATTAGCAAAATATGAAAGGGTCAAAATCTCATAAAAACCAGTATGTAGAGAAATTTTCAGGTTTTGGCTAATAATTTTCTTCAGAAATTAGTGATTGGCCTTATAAAGAGTGAATTAAAGGTATTTGTGCTGAATGGGAACTGAGGAAATTCTAGTTACAGAGTTCCAAAGACATGCATCCCTTGGCTACAATGAATTGTATCAAAAAAACTGTCCCCTGCCACCTAAGATGGCGACACCCTCTGCAGGTTCGTAAGTTTACACAACTAGCTCTCTTTAATTTTTATTCAGATCGTATTTCAGCAGGTAAAACATAAGTGTTTGTAGGGGTAGAGAATCTTCACCTGTAGCAATCTATAAAATAATTCAAAACTGCATATTAATTGATATTTTCTTCGTTGATGAAAATCCCGATGATATGCGTACCTACGGCATGTTTATGTTTTTGGATATACGTACCACATTTTGATGATATGGGCACCAGCTACTTTCCTATTATATTTTCAGCCATGCAAATATGTTCGGAATGTTTTTTGTATCGTTGCTAAGAATGTAATAAATCCAGAGGTGCTCGAAATCACCAAGATTTGTTCAGTTTGTGAAATTTTTAGCGGAAGTGTAAGCGTTCGGATAATATTCGGATAATATTCTCAAAATACCGAAGCACTGGTCGTTTTTCTCATCATTTCCTACTTTGATTTATGTTAAAACGAGGAAAGCTTTCAAGATGTTTGTCTTATTTCACCATCTAGCAGTTTTTTTTTATTATACGATGATATTTAGAACAGAGTTATCATTTCTGTTCAATCGCGTGTAGAGTGGTTAAAAATATAAACATTGGGTTGCTTGATAAATTCATAGCCATGTTTGATGCTTGTGGTGTGCAATGCCATGTTTTTTTTTGTTGTTTTTTTTTGGTTGTTTTTTTTTTTCGTTCTTTTTTTTTTTAGTTAAGGATGTCTGCTTTGCATTAAAACTTAGTTTATCGAGCAATTTTCAAAGAACATTCTGCACAAAATGGTATAGTCTGTTTCATTATTGATGTAATTACTAGGTCAGGCGCGGATCGAAAATTAATCCTCAGGAGGGATTTCTTTTATGCAAGTTAGTTGTTGCAACAACAGACAAAACTTATTTTTGTAAAGTCACATTTATTTCCAGAACACAATAATCACCAATAATGAAGGTAATGTCTAAAATCAGTAAACCTCTAGATTTTATATTTTACTACAAGAACCTAGATACTGTGAAATAGACTATATACACGAGGTGCGATTTTTACTGCAAAACTGAAAGGATCAAATAAAACTACGTGGTCTAATATTTGAATGACAATAACATTCGCAGGGGTGTTTTGTGTTTTCTTATTGTCACTGAACTGTGCGGTTTTGAGACGTAGAATGCATTTGTATTATATTGTTTTATTATCGTTACATGTATCCCCAGATAGTCAGTGTGTTTAGAACTTGGACATTTACATGCATCATAACGTTATAGTAGAGGGAAATAAACATTCAAATTTTCAATATATCATGCTAACTGATCTTTTGTTTTCGGTCGGTCGGTTTAATCGGTTTTGATGTATGCTTAATACTGAACCTCGATTCTGACAATACATTTTTCAGAGAATTAAGAAACAATAATGGACGAATCCAATGAAGTAGATACTATTCAAATAGTTGTCAAGAAATTATCCTATCTGTTTAAGTCAATTATTTAAAATGATAAATACGCCGAGTATTAATTGTTTCATGCTTTATCATTTTAACAGAATTCAACATTAAATGTAAAATTTTTGAACAAAATATTCTTTAATATGTATATTTTTTTAATTCGTTTGTATTTCTAATTTTATACAGTTAAACTTCGATATCTTGAACACCGATATCTCAAATAAAAAGGATATGTTGAAGTGATTTGTAAGAAAAGACCACTCATTTTTATAAGTATCGTACCATCAAAATCTCGAATACTCGGATATCTCGAAGTTATAAACGGTCCCATCTAGTTCGAGATAACGAAGTTTGACTGTATTCATAAACAAGCTCATTTTTCATACTTTGAAGATTTTTTTATAAAGAAAAATGAAGAACTCTAAATATCTGTATCATTCGGGCTTGAATGTTGAATTTGGTCTTAAAGTGAGATTTTGGTAATATAATGATTATATATCAGGCAATCTTAATCATCAGAATTTCATTTTTTTTTTAGGTTTCAGTTAACAATTTGTTTTAATTTTATTTTACGAAATACAGTTAATGAATAAGTTACAAATATACAATGCCCTTGATAAAAAAAACACAAATCAATTTGTATATTAGTGGTACGTATATCTTACCGATGGTAAGCATATCGAGAAATTCTTATTTGTTTTATGGTACGTATATCTGTTTTTGTAGATACGTATTTCATCAAGATTTACATAAATGAAGAAAATATCAATTAATATGCGGTTTTTGATTATTTTATAGGTTGCTGCATGTGAAGACTTGCTAGCCCTTCAAACACTCATGTTTTAAACGCTGAAATACGATCTGAATAGATAAAAAGAGTTGTGTAAACTTACAAACCTGCAGAGGTCGTCGCTATCTTATGATTTGCGTACCAAATGTTATGCATATCGGCTTAACACTAGTGATCATTAAGCAATACCAATTTGTTCAAACCAGTGTCTTGCCGACTTAGTAAATAACCCTGATGGTGGATAAAATTTTGAGTCTAAAACTTGAAATTATTAAGAAAACCAAAAATTTAATTTTATGTTAACCTTTCACGTTGGATTTTACTTTAGCCTCATAGGAGACAAAAAAGGGTATACATATAAAGAGGGCATTTGTATTTTCATTAAAAAACTAATTGAGGCGTTATCATACAAATTGTAAATCTTTACAGGAACCACCATAAGAAATCGTCTTAAAATCATTGCTTAAAAGTATGTAAAGCGGTCGATTACAAAACTAAGCCGCATGCCGCTCCAAATGAATTTAGCTTTGAAAGTATTTAACACTTTAACAAATAATAAAATGAATTGTTAACTTTTCATGTCAATTTGGTTCTTGTCAAAATGTTTTAGTTGCGGTTTTAATTACACTGTAATATTAGTTCCTGGGTATTAGTGTGATGAGGAATGAGCCTTACAGTTTCATCATGCTGGCGTTCAATCATACCGTATTAAGTTTATTTTTTTTTCTTATCCTTCTCTTATAAGTGTCCTATTTTGACCAAATCTAGTAAATATTATATAAAAATGTATAGTTTTGCAATTTTACTATCATTCCCACAATTTGATCAGCGTCGTTTTATTTTTAGTCCCCTACCGGTTTTCACCGGAGAGGACTATAGCTTTCCTCTGCGTCCGTCAGTCCGTTTGTCCGTCCGTCCGTCCGTCCGTCTGTCCCAGTTTAGTTTTCCACACTTTTTTCTTTATGTGTTTGAGGAATAATTTGAAATTTGCTGAACAGCTTCAAAAAGTCAAACTACAGATCAAGTTTACACTTTTGTAGCGTCTGGTTGACATATTTTCAAGAAAATTATTTTTTTTTATTCCAGTTTTTAAATGTTCGGGTTCTTTATCGGATTCGGTGTGTATTGAGTAAACGAGGAAAGTATGTAGTCAGTAATAATATCGTGCATTACTTGGACCATTTCTTTTTATTGTTTCTAACAAACAAATAAGTTCTGTAAAATAGTGTCAAACATGGTTTTGTAAAGAACTAGGTACGGTATATGCCAAAAATGGCCCTATCTTGAAATCGAACGGTATTTTAATAAAAGGTAGACATTAATATGTAACTTCATAAAACAGAACAGTTTTAATAATTTCTTCATTATTTTTGTGTGTGCCACTGCTCAAATAGAGTGTCTTTTTAGTCACGCTATAATGACGTCGCATTTAGCATCGTAACGTTATACGCGAAAGCAACGGAATTCATATGATTCACTTTATAATGGTAACTTTAAATAAGACGGTAAGTTGTATAATGACCATTATGACCATTATTGTATATATACAATTATTCACCTATATCTATTCACAGTTAATAAAGTCCAATATATCGTGTGTTTCTGGAAAGCTCAAATTATAGTGCTCCATATATATATAAATCAACGTTAACACATCTGCCTTTACAATTTTAAACCTCCGCTTTGAGTTGACAATGGTTTTCTCGGGTGTTAATTTCAACTGTTACCCTCCCAAACAGGCACTTTTTATATAATGTTCCAAGTAAATGAAACTCGAGGAACTAATTTCCGCGTAAAATCACAAGAAGCACGTATCCCGGGTTTTAAAATATCGCTTTATTTTTCGGACAGATGTAAACTATTCGAAACTATGATAAAAGTTTGGCGTTTGCATTTTTATATTCTCGCAATTTGAATCAAAACAGTTGAGTCGCAGAATGAAGTACTCACGTAATATAAGGAATAAACAGTATGCACTGGCGTCGGAAGCAAATTCAAAGTGTGGGGGGGGGGGGGGGGTAGACTGATCCTCAGAAATATTGAGAGAAAAAAACCTAATTCCCAAAATTATGAGAATCCTAATTCATGGGGGGGGGGGGATCTATACTTCCAAAACAATAAATCTCTTCCATAAATCTTTATCCCAAATCATGAAAATCTTAATCCGTGGGGAGGGGGGTGAGAGTAGGGGGGGAGTAGTATACCTATACATCTAATAAAAAAAAATCTTACCTACCAAATGTTTCTTTTTCTTCAAAATTCAGTAAATTCTTATCAGGGGGGGGGGAGGGGGGGGCTAGTATGCCTATGACTCCAACTTCTCAATCTTTCAAAGGTTCTTTAAAGAACAATTCTATTTCCTGCGGAAAAAAGTGGGGGGGGGGTGGGTGGGCTGAACCCTCTATTCTGCAATGTGCCTAATGGTTAGTTCTAACTTTGCAAAAAAAGTAGGGGGGGGAGCCAACCCCCCCCCCCCACCCGGCCCGGTTCCGATGCCTATGGTATGTAACATAAAATATGAGGTAAAACGGTAAAAACATACTCCTTATTTATAAAAGTAGTATATTCAGTCGGTTATAACAGCGATTGCATAGCACGTATAATCATAACGATAGACATACATATTGCTTACCCTTTATATAACATTTACCGCTATCAAAACTAAAGACATGATCACAAACATTTGTTCTTTCTTCAAGAGAATAATATAAAGTGCCATATATTTAACAAAGACTTTAAATATTTTCTTTCTATGTGATGTACATTTTTTACTGCGCGCCGTATAATATTTTGGGTATCATTTGTTCCAAGAAACAAACAAACTATTGCATTAATTTTTGATAAATGAGTCATTTTACTTTCAAATGTGCAATACATTGATTTTCTTTACAATTAACCATAAATAATGCACACTGTGGTTTAATGATCCATCCAACTAAACAGTTTCGATCCATGTGTTTCACCTGTCAATCAAATCAGTCTGCAAGCTGCAACATGTGCTCTTCCATTCTATTGTTTTTTATTTCAAGAAAAATGAATTTAACAATAACGTATTTTGCAGTATTTGTGATGTTTGATGTCATGATTTTAGTGCCTCTGTGAAGATTAATTCTTACATACACTTACACTACGCTGTTTAAAAGAAACTCTCTCTCTCTCTCTCTCTCTCATATGTTTGTATGTTTGTGCAAATAATACAGAAGTAGTAAAGTCTTTTTTGCATGGATTTTATTTATTTTAAATACTAATGTTAAGTATAACGCTTTCAACGCATGCCTCGGACTATACCTTTGTAGACTATCATCGGCTTTATCGGTACAAATATTATTTTAACAGCGCACATATTAGAACATAAAGTAAATGAACCTGTGCTTGCAAAAAATTATATTCACTGATGCAGAAAAATAGTAAAACTAACAAAATAAAAAAATGTACATGTGACTAAACGCACGACATGATCGCGGTAAGGTATGAATGTCAGACCAGTGGCGTAGCTTAGGGTAGATAAATATGGAAGCACTGTACCACAGCAGGGCAGGGGGTTTGGGGGCCGCCCTTAGGCCCCAAATGGTCCAGGGTAGAAGCTAACGCATTTTCATAATAAATATCGATATATTTTTTTAATTTCTTCAATCTACATTTTTCTTCAATTGAAAATATATTTATTTTTTTTTGTGCATAATTCTTGACAGCTTTTCATGCGCGATTTTTTTCTTTAGAAATTATCCTGCGTATATGTAATTTAGTATTGTTAATTTCTTTAGACTTAAGCCAATAAATGGTTTGTTTTTGTTTTGTTTTGTTTTGTTTTTTTCATTCACGAAACAAACAAATAAAAAACATTTGTACATGACAAAATGTATTGTATAACTTTAAATATCTTTATCAAAGAGGAAGTGAAGTCTTCTTGTTTTTCTTTAAAGCAAAAGAGTCAATGACTTTGTCTGTGTCTATAGACCACTGTTTGTACGCATGTAGTACCGAGAGACTTGAAAGTCTCGTAGAAAGCATGGTTGACCTGACATGGGTTTTCACTCGTCTCATTACACTAAAACTGCGTTTTGAAATTATTCAAAATTTTTACAAATTTTATTTATATTAATTTATTTGTGTTCAATTTATAATATTTTGAGTACGTAATTTTTTTAATTGCCTTTATTTTTTTTTTTTTTGCAAAACAATGTGAAAGCACGTGCTTCCGTGCTTCAATGAAAGCTACGTCAATGCAGACCGTAGGCCTATAGGACCTTTATATCGTTATCATCAATTACTTGTCAGATGAATTAATTTCAGCATTGAAGATGTGTCATGTAAACTTATCTCAAGATTTTATGGTATATCACAGTCTACATCAGCAACCTTTTGTTTGATGAAGTCGGGAGTCCTCTCACAATGTCGAGTAAAAAAATCGCTAAGCCTAATTTCTTTCACTTACGACCAGCCTTACTCAAAGAATGTGACGTCATGTAAACAAACTTGTTCTGGACATGCGTTTAAAATGCTTCAAATGAAATTCACTGATATTTTCTGAGTGAATGGATCGTTCACTGAACATTCCTATAAAAATGTGGGACTTATTATGAAGGTAATGATGTTTTCTTGTGTTATGTAAACAAATAGGAATATTATGCGATGAAAAAAAGTTAAAAAGTGCTACTGTGTTACCGAAGGCGTTTCGAGAGCTCGAAAGTGAAGTATGGCGAATATTTATCTTGTTTTTAATCATTTCCCAAATTGAAGAATCGTTTCAAGGACCTCAAAATATGTAGTGTGAATGAGGAAAAAACTATACAAAACTTACAAGTACGGGGGGAAAAAAAGGAAAACATTGGTCAACAGTATACGGTAGGCCTAAATAAAGTTGACGGTAGACCTATGGTGAAAACAAAAATGATCACGTCCAATATTCATTATCATGTTATTAATTTATCAGAACTTATCAAAGATATCATTTTTTGTAATGAAAGTTACTGAAGAAAAAGTTATCTATCTTGTCTGATTGTCGTAATCGATAATTGATTATACGGCGAATTATAACCGCATCTGCCCGACTGAAACCACCACTTAAACTAGTCACAAAACGGGAAATTAAACTATCAGCGCAGGCCTCGAGCAAAATGTAATTATGTTTAAATCTATTCTTTTTTTTATAATTAATTATATTTCAATGAAACATGTATCGTTTTGCTCGAGGACTGCGCTCTATATACATTTTCAAATTTTATAGTAAAAATTGCCTTGAATATGTAAATTTCCGGTAAGCATCGGGCATTTAGCGGATGCTCTTGTTGCTTAGCAACGCTTTGCAAGATTATTTTCACGGATTTATCGCTTGCACTTGACATCATATTCGTATTGATGCATTTATTTACTTTTCATAAACAACTTGAAAAATGTAGGAATTTTAGGCATTTATACCGTTACAACCGTACCTAGTTCTTAAATCGACAGGTTTTGGTTCTCTGTATTATTTTACCATCGGGTTTGTTATCGGGTTGGTCTGTTGATTCGGGTTCAGAAGACAGTAAGAAATGATATTCTGCATAACAGTGCATTGTTTTCACAAATTTCTACAAACCGGTAGGGGACGTGTATTGCTTATGCAATACTCTCAGAATGCTTGTTAAAACAGGTCTTGCATTGAATTATGACAGAAGAAATCGAGATGAAATAGAAATGAACACTCACGGTGGATTATCTTGATATTGACTTTTGGGTTTCTTTTCAATTTTATTAGCAATTGGTGATAAAATTAATATTTACTGAGAGTATATATTATAAAGGTCACTTATATCCAGATGAATTCAATAAAAAAACTTAAAATTTTAATAAGGGCATTGTCAGATCAATAATTATTGATTGAAAGGCCAAGGAATAACGTATTCTATCTAGAAATTCTTTTACGAAGACTTGTCAACAACTTGAATGTATCAATTCAATTTGATTTTAAATTATTCGCATTTTTGCTTTGCTATATAATAACTTTTACAAATAAAAAAAAACACACCGGTAACTGAACCTTGGTCTCACCAAATAGGGTAGGAATCGATCAAGGTTCATTTTTCTGTGGGAAAAAATCAAATCGTCTTGCAATGTTGCAGTTGGTTTTTAGTTGCCCTCTCAAATAAATAGCTCGTTTGATGTGAAACGGATGCTTTACCACAGACAGTCTGTATTTCGTACTGATTAGTGAATCCAATTAGTGTTGAGAAAATGGCAATGACAGTGAATGAGTATGATTTTCTTACAGATGTCTAACATATACGAAATTTCAAATGCTTTTATTCTTTGTGGTACTACGATACCCAGGGTCAGATTTCCAAAGAAATTAAATTTCGCACAAGAATTTGCCCACTCAAACGTCTAGCAAATATCATTTGTATCAACCAAGATAAACTGAACAACTTCAGCAATGAATAACCAATGCGTTTGACAAGACGCACGACAGAAATAGAAGCAAGTAATATCGGTATTGTTTTTGCGTCCAATTGAGAGTAAGGCATTCATCTAGATGTCACCGCAACTTTGAAAGTTAAGTGTTTAATTGTTTTTGTGTTTAAAACATTTAAATATGAATATAGTGGCAAAACTAACTGGAGATTGATAAAAGAAATACATGGATGAAAAGACTACATGGATATGAAAAGGGAAAGGTATGTTCAAATCAAACTTGATTTTTTACATTTGAACAAATTAGACGTTTGGTTTTTTTTTTAATTCAGAATGATTAAGAATTATTATTATAACTCAACTGAAGAAAGAATACAGTACCGATCAGACCCAACCTTACAACAGGGGTAAACCCCAACTAAACCTCTGGTTTACTTTCTGGGTTTACTTTGGGTTTACTACGGGTGTACTTTTTGAAAATTTGGGTCCACTCGGTGTTTACTTTGGGTTTACTTTGGGTTTACTTTGAAATTAGGTTTACTTTGAGGTAAACTGTATGCACTCCAGTGTGAAGCAGGATATTATTTAATCTTACCATCCTACTGCCTGTAATTCCTACCCTTTGTATATTCCGAATACACAGTTAGTGTCAGCTTTCAGGGGTATACTACTGATTGGGTTTACTCTCTGTGTCAACTCTGGGTTTACTTTGGGTTTACTCTGAGTCCACATTTGTAAATCCGAAGAAAACCAAGAATAAACCCAGAAAGTAAATCCAGGGTTTAGTTGGGGTTTACTCTCTGTTAAGTTGGGTCTTATCTGTACTCACGACATGAATGGCATGCTAAAAATGTTTTTAGGGTAATGGCTTTAACTTGGTAAATTTTCGTCATAATGTCAAACGAACACAGGTAAATTAAAAGAACCTTCAAAGAAACAAGCCTCGTCTCCCAGGGTACTCAACATACATAAGGGTCGTTATTCACTGCACTGAAAACCAAAAAGCTAATATGCTTTACGGTGCGACCGTTGGGGCGAGCGCAACAGGTGATCAAAAATGAATTATAATAAATCAATAAAAATAAAAGTAGTGACGTAAAGTAAATGAAATTGAATGCAAAATAAAATAAATATACCTTTTTTTCCAATTAATTTTCATTATTCATAATTCATAAGATTTGTTATTTATTTATATACCAATCTGATTAAAATCAGATCTTTGTTACGCTCCGAAATTCTGATAGTCGCTGAACAAAGTGTAGCGACATCAGAATTTGTCGGAGCAGATCAAAGACCTGATTTTAATCAGATTGTTTATATACTGGTCACACACCAGTATAGCATTTATCTCAGATAAAATGTTGTTGAATAATAAAGATTTTAACATAATGTTCATTGCAGTATATTTCCTTTTTTCTTGCAGCAGACATTTTTCTTAAACTTACAAATGAAAATTGACTGATCACAGATTCCCCCCTCCCCCGTTTAAAAAAAAATCAAATAAACGTATAAAAAATTGTTGATCACTTAAGGAAAATTGATCTCCCGGGAGCATGTAATACCATAAATAGTAGTGAAAATAAAGACACTTTTGAGCAGCTCAAGAGCTAAAGACATACCACGCACTCCCCATTCCTCACCCCGATTAGAATTTTCCAGATTTTGAGAATTTTATTTTTCTTTTTGCTTGTGAAGATTTTTTGAATGATGTTGACACGTCCCATTTAAAAAACGTACCTGGAAATAACCGTAAATATAGTGAATAAAATAAGTGTTAGCATTCATCCAAATGAGAGCAAGTTACAGCTGTTTCCTATCTCTGAAGAAATGTCCCGATTCGTTAGCTCTGCAAGATTTTGAGAAGATTTTGGTATTTATATTTCGGCAGATTAACAATAACTACTTAGAGTAGTTTCCCCTTATTGTGACGTCAAAGTTCACGTCGGTCAAGTGTAGTCTGTCTCTTTGAAAACACACTATAAATAACTACGTGAAAAATACTGTTTTGTTTACTTAAGAGGAATGATGTTCTGGAAATTACACAGTCAATTTATCTGTTTCTCAAAAGTTTTACTTTGATTCTCGCGAGATGGTATCTAGTCTAGTGAGATCGGCCGACATTGAGGAAATGCATTGTGGGTCGAAATTTACTGACGCCGAAAAATTCTGTCTGATCAATGTGTAAGAAATCCATTGTGACGTCACTCGAAAGGAAAATAACTCTGTTAGACTTAAAAGTAATGGAAATTGGAGCTGTGTTATTTACAATGCATGTACATAGTCTTTTATCTTGTTCTCGTGAGAGTGTGAAATGGGAAACCATAATTACAGGGAACTACTGGGACGATTAAAACAGGGCATTACTGGTCCGATTTACTGAGGCCAAAAAAATCCGTTGAATGAATGTGCAAATACATTGTAGTCCGAATTTTCTATTCACAAACGCCTTGCCGGTAGAGCTCGCTTCGCGCCGGCGCCGGCGCTGCGCGCCGGCGAGCTGCGCTCGCTATAATTATATATATTAACATATTAATGAAAAGTGTATAGTATATTGCATATACGTAGATTTGTTTCATCTGTTCAATTTTGTTCTTTTTAATGATATGAACAAATTAAATTAAAATCAATCTGAACTGAAATGTGTCTCCTTAACAGCAAATTTTGTTAACAATATTATTGAGCATATTGAAACAATTTCTTTATTAATTTTAATAATTTTCTATTTAGAAAAAAAAAGGTTTAGAAAAAATGACTGAAGACTCAACAACGTCCCTTTTTGTTTGTAACATCGCGAATTCGACAATCAATTTCGATCGTAATATAGAAAGTGGCAAACAAGACGAAACACACTTGGCCAGGGGAGTGATTATTATTACGTTCGGATTACTGGTTTCGTTCGAAAATTCAGTGGTTCTTTTTGTGGCATTCAGGAACAAGATCTTAAGGGAAAACATCCATTACAATTTGGTTCTCTCTCTCTCAGCAAGTGACCTGTTATTGGGGATCAACGCTACCATATTTGGTATAATTCATTCAAGGTTTTGGGTTTCAGGATTTGGTTTATTAACTCTATGTAGGATTAACTTTTGCATCGGCTATATAGCATTTTTAATGTCAATATGGCAAACGTTTTTCATTAGTTTGAACCGATACCTTGTGATTTCCGAGAAAAAGCTCAACCAATTGCTCTGGAAAGGAAAACGGAAGTACGTGATATATTGTGTAACATGGGTTGGCAACTTTGTTTTGTATTTTTCGATGATGTCGCCGGAAGATGAAGGTGGATACGAATACCGGGAACATATATGTAACCCTATCACGGTATATGGAAATAACTTTGCAGTATATAGTGCAGTCTATTTTGCATCGATTGCAATTTCTCTCTTCTTTACATTTGTTTTTTACATGTTAGCGTTATGGAATGTTCGCAAGAAGTATAGCAGAACAGCAGCCGAAAATCCACATTCAGCTTCACAAAATGGCGTCGGAAGACAGATGGCGATTCGGCAAAGGAATCGAATTATGAAGTCGATGAAATTGGTAACCATTGTCCTTGTGATTTTAATTGTGTCTCTGTGTCCTACATTGGCGCTTGGTTTCATTCCAAACCTGTCTACGGTCGAATATTTGCTTCTTCTGTCTTTTTCTCTTATAAATTCCGTCGCAAATCCAATTATCTATTGTATTCAAATCGAAGATTTCAGAAACGAAATTAAAAAGGTCTTTAAATTCCGGCATGCGTTTACAACCACGACAACTTTAAGTTCACAATAAAGCAAGTCACTCTGAAAAGCACAACAAAAAAAGTTCAATAATTGAGATATCATGTCCGAATATTGCTTTAGCTTTCTTCTTTTTAGATTTTTAAAATATATATGACGTATTGAATTTCATCCTGATGAAATTTTTGAAATTCTTTTCATTTTTTCACAAATTATGTAAACTCGAACTGTCAAAATACACATTTTGTCTCAGTCTTGTAACAACTGTTTCAAATACGAACATGCTTAATTTGTTTTATTATGTATCAACTAGATTTTACATTATGAATCTAGCTGTTGTGTTTGTAAAAAACAAATCACCGCTTCGTCGAACTTTTTAAATTCAGCCATGTTTAATGAGTCTGTGGAAAACCAGACTATAGTGCAGGGTGTTTTACAATATATGTCACGGATCTAAAGGCAGAAAGAATGATAACAACACAAGCTACGTAATTTTTACACACATTGTGAAACACCCTGTATAAGACTAAATCTACGTAAGTTCCATAATTTTCATAGCAATTAAATAAAGTGCTATATATCGCGTGAATCCTTAACCGGCACAATTGACAGAAGGATGCAAAATAAAACTAAACCAGCGCACAAAATTAGTAGTGGTTATCAACTTGACTCTTCACCAGACTCTACTTAGGATATTTACAGAGACAGCCAAGTGTCTTGTTGACCAAGACAAAAACAACTTTCCGGTATTTCACGTATTACGTTTTGATTTCATTGCTTCCTACATAATTATACTTAAAATGAGTAACCATGATTTTACTTTTAACCATCACAGACAGATTACTGATTCATAATTAAACATTCATAAAGAAAAGGCATTCAAACAATTGCAACACTTGATGATATAAATATCACTGCTTAAGGATAACGATACTATGTTGCCATTTAATGATACAATTGTATTATTAGGCGTCGCAAATGCACAGCAGCGCTACCGCGTAATGAAACAAACAGACATATATACTCTCAACCGCTAATGACGCAAACTTTTCATCATCAGGTATTGCAGTTTCATTCCTTTTAATGATACGAAATTGTAAAAAAATATAAAGGAGTTTAAAAAAAAAAAAATTATTGTAACACAATTAGCTACAACAAATTGTGTTATTATTATGCTTGTTTCTTTTCACTTAATATTTGTTTTCCTTTTGTCTGTATGAACATTAACTATCACCTGTCCAATTTCGTCTTAACTGATTTTGCATTTCGCTTTGGCAGGTTATAAGGTGAATAAAGGCGAGGTTGGGATTTGTATTAGCATTTAATTGTGTAGTTATTGTTTGTAATAAAGTTATACTGTATTATCATCTAACAACTGTTTGTTCTTGATTAAGTATAACAAAATTATTATTATCAATTTTAAAACATGCACTATAGGAAGCACTTATATAAATGTGTAAAAAGTTTTATGACTCTAAATGTCTGGTATCTATCAAATTCAAATTGTTGAAATCTTAAAGCGGACATTAGTGTCGGAGACGGAGGAATCAACGCCAAGTATCTTAACAAACTTCTGACAAAAATAACATACTTATTTGATTAGCGATCAACTCGACTTGGGATAAAAATTACTCTCAATTATTTAATAAAAATGCATATATTATATATATATATATATATATATATATATATATATATATATATATATATATATATATATATATATATATATATATATATATATATATATATATATATATACATATGCGTAAATGTATTTATTCCCTAGATTGATGTGCGAACCTAAACATTATCAATTTTCTTAAGTCGATAGCACTGTGTACATTGTATATGTAAACCAAACCAGAATAAATAATCTTACGTCAAAATATTTTTTTAATGCAAAAGAGTTCTAGATCATGTCAGCTTCCAGTGAATACAATTCTCTAATTTTTATCGAGCATTAAAGATTAATTATATTGTTCATTTTCAAAACAGCATAAATACATGTGGTAATTCAAACTACTTTATTAATATAAATAAAATATGTGTTTTAATTCTTTTTTTAAAGGACTATAAATGATAAGGGCCTAAAATGGCCCCCTAAAATGAACATCATCATTTTACCATCATTCTTTGTCTGCTGAGTACAGATATGTATGTGATGTGTTTACGTAATATTCATTTTGGTTCAAGTGCCCACAAGTTAGAATTATGACATTGTAAAGACAACCTTTTCCCGCCATTTTTGCATTTTTAGCATAAATTAGCTTGTTTTCAATCAGTTTTTCCTTCCGAAAACATAGAGCGCATTCTTGAACAAATAAAATATTTTAATCAGAGATGTATCGAGCCAAGACTGATAAGTGATAAAAAAATTTCCTTGTTCAAGCATGCGCTCTATATTTCCCATTCGTAAATAGATAAGAAAAATGTCAATTTTTGGCTGATTTTGATTGAATTATAGAAATGGCGTCACTTCTGACGTCATATACTGCCAGTGAGTGCAAAAAAATCAATAAATAGATAAAAAAAAAATATTTTATATCAACTTCTAAGAAATTAGGTAACATTTTATTGTACCCGAAACACTTAAAAAATGGCGAATTATGGGGCCGAATTTAACTCTTATCATATATAGTTCTTTGTTGGGTTTTTTTTTAAGAAACAATGTACAATTTGTCAAATTTTAATGACTGTTTATGAAATTTGTTGAGTAAAAACTACCTTTACTTTCTTTGCGGGCATGATTAATGGATGTACTAACATCTGATGACAACCAAGGATATTTTGACCAAGTCGTGGAGAACATAAATGGCATTTGATGTTATATACATCATTAGTATCGACAATTTCATCAACTTCATGGATATCAATGACAAGACCATCAAATTAATGGCTAAATGTCCATTCAATTTAGGATATTCACCGGCCACGACACGAAAAAAAAGCGCCTAAGACGAATTATATACTTAAACTTGGTTAGAAGAGACCAGGCCTCGAGGCTATAAAACTAAGACCAGCTGACTTTTGCAAAATTTCAGTCTTACTTTTCCACAAGGAATATGTAGTGGAAAAGTTAGACTGAGACCAAACGTGAGCTCGTCTATTTTTACGATCCCAGGGCCAGTACTCAAATCACCATCAGTGAGGAAGAGCATACACTCCAGCCATCCTAAAACCATAACGCTACATGATCGAAGATAGTAAAACAACCTCTCTCCCCAAAGGCTGGGTATCTTGTGTGTATGTTGCTTGAACAAACAAATCTGCTTTTATATTACTATAGGACTTTGTATACAAAATGGCTTTCTTATCTTATTTGTATTTACTTCATCTTTTGCTATCTAACCTTATTAAAATTATTTAAACTTAGTACTTTGTTTCTTTTGGACTGTGTTACACTATTTCATTTCCATAAATTTGCTCAGCAGAAGTAATGTGTTATTTATATATAAGTTAGACAAAAAATACTCCTAATGATATACATTGTTCACTCTGTTTCTGTTAATTTTTTGTAAAACAAACTTTACAGGCATAGTTTTAAATGCTGTACAATTTAAATGATCAAATACAAATCTGTTAACTCTAGAAAGAAAACTAGGTGGACTTGTCACAAGTTTGTTTTAACTAGGGTTTCCGTAGGAAGAATCTGATAATTAAAATGATGGGCGGGTCGCTCTCTTTGGGATACCCAATTTGTCTTGCAGACCAATGGTACATTTATCAGAGAATTCCATATTACTTTGATTTTGGATGCAAAAAATTCCAACTGTTGAACTTGATCAATTTTTGTGAATACGAGGGTCAATCAAAAAATACAAAGACTTTTGTCATAGCTATGTTACTTAACGTCATATCATTACTAAATTTGGTAGACATCATTTAGCAATAGTTTCAAACAATCAACAAGAAAAAAAATTGATAAATTTCTATATTTTAAAGAATTATTTAAAATTTAATCCTCCAAAAATAAGGTCACGGCGCACGGTCAAAAAGTGTGTTATGTCAACAATAACCCTTATTATGTTGAAAGTAATAATTCCATAAAATGGGCTTAAAACCAAATTATATTGAAGCTTCAAATTTAGTATAGTAATGGTATTCTATGTACCAAATAATAACGGGATATATTGTTTTGACGAACAGATATTAGTAGCTAAAGTCAGATAGTCCTCTCTAGAATTGAGTAAAAACTTTGACGTCGCTGGACGTCACGGCGCAACGTGAAGTACAAATAAAATGGATTTAACTCAGGAAAACGCCGATACTAGCTGTGAAAATGATCAATGGTGCAAAAAATAAGTCAACAATTATTTGCAAGTTTGTGTTTAACTGTAATAAATTTTGTAGGGGTGGTGGTCATTGTATTTTGAAAATAAAACAGTCCGAAAGAGAGTAGAATATCTGTAAATATTTGGTCAAAAAAGAAGTAACGTCAACCGGCGTTCAGGGTCATCCTTACTCTAAACTAAGAGATACACGGTTGGAAAATGAAAACTTTGAAGAACTAACTTATGATTCTCGTACACATGTGTGCAAATAAGATGTTTTTAATAAGTGGTTCAGTGCCATTTTTAGTTGTAGGGAGAAAGGCACCAAAGACTAAGCATGATATAAAGATGGGGTATATCTATAAACTGTGCGTGTTTAATCTTGACGCCATGTTTTGAACGTTACCATGCGCCGTGAAGACAAAACATGTTGTTTTTAAAAAGGGGTAACAAAAATACCGTTTCATCAAATGGACTAAAACTTCGCATATCAATAACAGAAGTTTTGGTGCACAGATTAATTTGTTAAGTATGACTTTCATGAAAAATATATGATAGACAGCCACATTGTCTTCGTATTTTTTGATTGACCCTCGTACACATATAGGGTACCGTTGTGTTCTAGATAACTTCTCCTACAGTTCTCAAGTTATGCCATTTTTGCTTTTCAGATCAGTTAGAGATATATCAGATATGTATGGAATCCGGATAGGGGTATGTTGTAAACTTTTGCATCAGCGAGCAATTGACTTTTGGGTCTATAGAGCGATGACGCGATAATGTTATGCAATGAAGCAATGACGATGAAGCGATGGTGCGAAGGCAATAAAGCAATGGTGCATAGAAGCGTTGGCGCATCGATGCGACGAAGCGATAGCGTGATGGTACGATTACGATTAGGGCGATGGTGCAATAGCAAAGGCGCAATTTTCTATCGAAAAATTGTTATTTCTCTATCGCGCTATCGTTATCACTTCTTTGCACCACAGCGCTATTGCAATAGGAGCGTCTACCTTGACTGATTAAAAAAATAAAGGTCAAAGTCAAGGTCATTTGAAAATTGATAACACTCCTTTGCATCCATAAGAAATAGATACTTCGAATCGTTACCAACGTATTTTATTTACATGAAGGTTTTTTTTTAATTTTATCCAACAGAAAATATAAGAACTCTTCTATAAGCAGTAATTGCCCCTTAAGTTTCTTGATTTCGTTAAAATCACCTACAACTTTTGAACCATACATCGAAGAGATATCGATCCGACAACTTAAAAGCAAAGAGTTGACCTTTACCGATCAAAATAACATTAAGATCAAAGGACAAGGTTGAATTTAATAACATCATACTGAATCTGTTAACATTAGGTTTTCTTAAAGTAACCCAGGGAAAGATTTTATCGATTCCATTGAAACTGAAATGTTTTAACCGATGTTACGACGAAAAGTGACCCCCGTAGAATATTGACCCGGAGGTCAAATTTCTACGGAGAAAACCGACCCAGGGTCAGTATTCTATGATAAGTAGGGTCCTTTTTCTACAGTAGAAAACCATTCCAGACCTGTAGATCTACGACCTCTCACACGTTGAAAACTGACCCCGTAGAATTTTGACCTCACTTATAAACTACATAGAAATTAAAGAAATTCAACGCGATACGTTTGGCATTCATGTTTGGCGAGAGTCAGGGAAAGGGGGGGGGGGCGGTAGCGAAAGCATATGAAAAATAAGATAAAACTAATTTTGCACCTCCAGCTCTTTTTCTAAGCCTTTTTAGGGTTATGCCCCCCCCCCCTTAAGCATAATGATGTGCTCGCATGCGCTCCCTTTTTGCATTATGCTCTCTTTGTTAAATAGGCACCATTATCATACTTACTTTTCCTCTCCGTGCCCCGGAGGACGCATGCGGACGTGCAACAAAAGATGCCACCTACGTCAGTCGCTGACAACAAGCCTCTCTCCAGCTGTTCCACCCAAGTTCTTCTCTACGCCTCCACTGTACGCCTCCAGGTGTTCCTTGACCTTCCTCGCCTTCTTTTTCCTTCAGGAGCCCAGGTCAGCGCACTTCTGATATTTTAGTTGTAGTTGCTGTTTGTTCTTATAGTTGATGGTTTGATATCTTGTCTGGCCAGTGTATTTTCAAAATACTCTGACGACATTTCCGGTGGAATATATCAAGCTTCTCCTCATCTTTTTCGGTGGCTCTTCAGACTTCAGGGTAAAACAGTTAACAGAGATGTTTAATATTCCCAGCTTGGTCTTAGTGCTATGTTGGGCTGATTTCCATAAATTGCTCAGGGAAAAAAGACACCCCTGGCTAGCCATAGTTTTTTTCTTTATATCCGCTTTTGTCCCTCCGGTATTGTCTATTGTGGCTAAGAGGTAAAGGAATGTTTGCACCTCCTCAACTTTTTTGCTATTTAGGCTGATGGCATCTTTCTTTTTCCATTTATCTTCATGTTTTTTGTTTTACTAATATTAATATTTAGTCCTCTATATCTTACGACATCTTTCAGCCTAGTGGTTTTCTATTGTATGTCGCTATATTTGCTGGATATTAGCGCCAGGTCGTCGGCATAATCAAGATCCTCTTGTGTGGACATGAATTTCCAGCGTATACCTTGTTTCCTATCGTTGATGCTTCTCATTATGCAATCGACCACAATAATGAATAGGAACCCAGACATGACACATCCCTGCCTCACTCCGGTCTGAACTTTGAACCTGCAGTCAGTTGTTTTTTTCCGTTTTCAATAACACAGGTAGTACTTCCATCATACATTTTTTGATGATGTTAACATATAAATCAGAAATTACACAATGCTTGAGTATATTCCATAATTTATCCCTTATTATGCTGTCAATGGCTTACGTGAGGTCTATAAAGCTTATGTAAAAGGTGATTGCCATTCTATGGACTGTTCTAGTATGTTTCTTAAGATGTAAACCTTTTCTGATGTTCCCCTTCCTCTCCTATATGCAGCTTGTTCTGGCCTTAATTTGTCCTCTATCCCATCTCTAATTCTGTCTATCACTATTCTATAAAAACAAAAAACTTTCGAAGGAACAGATAACAGTGATATTACTCTGTAATTGCCAAATATAGTGAGATCCCCTTTCTTTGTTATTTTGACGATGAGTGGTCTTTTCCAGTCTGATAGTATCTTCTGTTCATCAATGATTCTGTTGAATAATACCGTTAGTTCTGGTGCTGTTGGTGCTTCACTTTCTTTTAACAGTTCTGCGCTGATGTTATATATTTCAGTTTTTCATTTTTACGATTGCTCTTTTAACTTCCTCGTCTCTTATCGTTGATGTATCAACTCCTATTTCTGTGTTAGCCTGGTCAGTACATCCTTCTGGGAGTTCTGCTGCCTCTGTTGGAACATTGAGTACTTTCCTAAAATGTTCCTGCATCTCTCTATATTCTTTCCCTCCTCAATGAGTAGTTTGCTATCTTTTGATCTTATGCCACGTGTCCTGCTCCTTTTCTTTCCGCAACGCTGTTTAGACAGCTGGTATACTTCTCTGAGGTGGGTTGACTTTGCTGCATTTTTAGCCTTGCAAGCTACCTCCTTTTTTCTTTTATCAGTTCTTGCTCTTCTTTTGATTTCTTTGTCCTTTGCTCTGTATTCCTCTCT
Organism: Magallana angulata; assembly: GCF_025612915.1. Classification (NCBI taxonomy): domain Eukaryota; kingdom Metazoa; phylum Mollusca; class Bivalvia; order Ostreida; family Ostreidae; genus Magallana; species Magallana angulata. The sequence continues at coordinate 28,660,832 of NC_069119.1, read as the reverse complement.
GTTAAATTCTCTTATTCTTTTTTAGTCTTATCTTCCAATTTCTTCGTTTCGTTTCATTCTTTCATCTGTGGCTTTGTATATTTCAGTTTGAAGCTAATCTTTTTGTTTCCTTGCGCACAGGTCCAAGATTTTTTTCCGCTGTTTCGTTATATATCTCTTTCACCTGTGTCCAGTTTTTGCTGATATCATTTTTTTACCTGATAGTTGCTGGAACCTGTTTCTTTCAAGTTTGAATCCTCTGTATACCTTGTGATCTTTCAGTCTGCTGACGTCGTACATCCTCCTTGTTTTTGCTTATGGTTTTGTATTTCTGCAGAGATTCAGATTGACATCTGCGCCACACATAACCCTGACATCGCATACTGATTTCCTGTATCTGCCATTTACCATTACATGGTCGATTTGTTTTCTATCTCTACCATTAGGAGATTCCTATGTGAGTTTATGTATGTCAAGGTGTTTGAAGAGAGTTCCACATATGAACTTATGGGCTGTTATTTGTATTATTGTTGTTCCAGTATTGTTTTAGTAGATGATTTAATGGACAAACCTTAACTTAATGACTACGTATTGCATATTTTTAGAAGAAAAACCCCAGAAGACAGATGTAAAATTTCGATAAATAAAGTGGATATTTTTATATCTGTTTTATTTAGCTACACGAATGTCCGACAACCAAACAAAACACCTCCACACCAACAGACTTACCTTACAGGTACACAAAAGACAGCGACTCGCGCGTAAATTCGGAATTTTGGATTTATCATTTTTCGCGCTAACGTTACACTAAATGTTTGATAACTCTGCATCGCCGCCATTATATGCTCAATAAAGTTGTGTGAGTATAAGAACGTAGCATCGGTTTTTTAAGGAAATAATACAGACTAATCAGAAATTCGGACAAGCGAAAAGAATAAGAAAAGGAAAACATTTTTCGCTAGTTTTCAAAATCCTAATGTTTGGGTAAGGCAATTTAGGAATTAGTTTTTTCTATAATTTTTATATCTGCCTCCAAAGGAAGGGGCTACTTATAAACTCCCTTTTTTATTTGTAAACTTAAAAATGTTATCATGGGAGGAGAGGTTTGGAATTCGACTGCGTTGGTTTAACCATAAACAAAGAGTCCAGCTTTTATAATTAAAAGCTGGAAAACAAATAAACAAAAACAAATTCTGTTTTCAATGAGGACTTTTGGTCTGAATTTGGCTTGGTCCCAAATTTTGGCCTGGCCTCAAATTTGGCCTCTACAAAAAATTTTATTTTGATATTTTATTTACATATTTGATGGTTTTATTTAATTTTACTGATTTAAGTGCAATACACATGAATCATCACAATAGATGTCTTTTTATTGTATTATGGTGATAATTTTATTGAAACAGAGATAACTTTTTCGAGAACGGTGACAAAACGCAGCTGTTGTTTCTACTTTTATAAACTGCTAAAATTGAGTATGATTGCCTGGGACATTTATATGGGAAATCCAAGTAATGTTTAAAGTTATGTAGGAATATGCACGTATTATTAACTACACTGTAGATTCATATGTCGTTTTTAATACTAGAGTTATATTTAAATGGAGTCAAAGTCAACGCCAAAGCTCTTTTGAGTGTCATCGTTTCTTTGCAATTTGTTTTCACTGGGTTTTTTTTACCGAAGTTTTCAAGTACATTCTTAATGCCAATTTGATTACAACAGATATTGATTTTAAATTCATTCAGAATCATTTGTAAAGTATTCTGTTTCTTGTGTTCAATTCTAAATTCAAAGTTTTGGGATTTGTGATGTTTATATAGTTTTAAAATCAAGCTAGTATTTAAAAAAAAACATTCTTCTTAAGCTTATTGTAACAATAAAGAATTGATTGTGAAAAATATCCCAATGTGATAACGCATGCAATTGCAATCGATCGCGGATCTAAGGAATGGGGGATTCAAACTTATTAAGGTCACTTATTAAATTTACCTATAATAGGCCTCGACCTCCCCTCTCATAAATATCCACCCCCCCCCCCCCCCCATATCCCGGAAAAAAATTCTAAATTCACATGATGATATGTGCCTACTTCAGACCAATGGTTAATAATTAATTTCTCATTGTGATAGAAACCGTGATGAATAATTTTCTATTCCCCATTAAAATTTACTGGTATCAATTTCTGTTTACAATTTGTACGAGTTTTGTTTTTTTCATTTAGATTGATATCGTTCCTATTCAGTCATGGTTGAACAATGTACTTTAATGAAATATATATCTTTTCTTTTTGTATTTGAAAAATTAAAAAAACAGACTGAAATAATGATGGTAGGCAATGACAAGTGATCAGAAAAGCTAACTCAAGCTGGTTATTCGTACAAGGTTATACGATAAAAAAATCTAAGTACCAAGCAGGCAAATTAAAGCCCCCCATCACCATCATCCCTGTATCCACTCTAAGAAAAAAGAATGGACCTAAAACAAGTAAACATGGAATATGTAATAAAATTTAGTCAATATTCTACGGGGTCGTTTTTCTACAACCCACACCTAGAAAAATGACCATAAGGACATAATTTCTACGATGTTATCCAAGTATTCTACAACTGAGTGGGTCATAATTCTACGTAGAATAATGAACCCCGGTCAATATTCTACGGGGGTCAATTTTTGTCGTTACACCGGAAGAAATATTAAAATGAAAACACCTCTTACTGTTCGAGAATAATTAGCCTACTAGTTCTTTGATATTTTTTTTATTATGTTTTTATTTGTTTCCCTTAAAAAAACATAAAATATTATGGAAATAAACACAACCCGTTAATAGGATGTTAAGCGCTTTGAAGGTGCAGATCAATTAATTTGAAGATAAAGAAGGTAAGAAATCTTGCTAAATGCCGAGATTTTTGTGACTGAAAGTTTATCTGATGAATTTCCTTTGACACAGCCATCTCTTGCCCTATCTGACCGCCACCACTCACGCTTTTGAAACAGTTTATCACAAACTCTTGCAAAGAAGTACAAAAGTAGCACCGCCCGATCCTGAACTATGTACATAAAATTTTGACTTCTCTTAACAAACCTTTTCAAGGGCGTCCAACATAATCGCCCTTGCTCTTGTATATAAAATCGGACGATTTTTTACTAGTTCAGAATCACGTGGATCCACAACGCCTGCTAGGCTATGTGCCCAGCTAATATCACGCACGGCTGAATGAATTTTTCCCGATGATTTATACTGGTTTGAAAAATGAATGATCTACAATGCAACGTTGGTTTCCAAAGCAAGAAGATTGACAATCACAGTGTTAAAGCTGTTGCATCATTTGCAAAATGTGTTAAAAGCGAACTTTCATTGTTTTGCTGTGTTGCCGGCCTTGGACATTTTACAACATCAAGATAATTCTTGATGCGAGTTCCGCAAGATAGTGATCTTTATTTTCGTTTAATATCCAATCAATATGCCGATTTTAAATATGTCTAAAAATGTGTTTGTTCAAGCAAAATAACAATATCTTCTTAATTTCAACTTAAAATATTTTTGATGTATCAGAACCATCATCTGCAATACACCCTCTGATGTTTCAGGACCATAGTTCATCTGCAATACAACAGTCGTTCGTATTCGCCACATATAAGCAAGTATCGTTATTAAATAATTGGATGTACCAGGGCCCATGTCATCTGCAATACATCTTATTCATTATAGGTGTGTAGCATATAAATGTCCTACAAGTATTCCAGAACCAGAATATAGAGAACCAGATAAGCAGTTTTTGTTATGACCTTGAATAATTATTTGTTTTTTATCTTTAAAAAATAACACATCTTTCACAAAAATCTTATAATATAGATCTTCATCAAAGAACATTGACCAAAAACATAAAAAGGCCAGTTTGGTATTATAGTAACACCGTAGTCCTTACAATTTAGTAAATGTTTTATGAAAGAGACTATTAAATGAAAAAAAAGTATACCATATTTTGCTACACATTTGGAGTATGAAAATGTGGTAATTGGTATAATTGATTAAAGAAAAAAAATTTTAAAAAATATCCCTGAGGATAACATCAGTGTGTGTACAGATTTTCAATGGCGTACGATTTTTTCTTTTCTTAAATACATTTCTTAAAACGCATTCCTACAAAGCTTCATTTAAATGTAATGTTATAAAAGCAAAATGGCAACGCTCACCTTCCGTACAATGAAAAAATTATTTAAAAAAAAAGAATTTCCCTCTAAAAATCTTTTTATTTGTGTTTTGTTAATTTTGTTCAATTTTCAATTTTTTTAAAAATTGTTCATTAAACGTAAATCTATATTGCAATTTACAATAATGCTCAAAATACGTGCGCAATCAAAATTTAAGTCAGTCTCTTTAACTGTCATTTTCAGTTTTATGATTATTATTTTGATTGAATTTATTCTGGATACCAGTTTTTTTAAAACGTCGCTCTCAAGATCTCTCTTTTTTTGACAGAGCTGGGAAAAAAACAAATAGATTGTATCATTATTACAACGTTTAAATCTAAAACCAATCTGAATTAGAATCGCCTACCATTAATAAAGGTACATCCTATCCACTGGATAGCATTGAAAGTTTGTTTCATTGTATAAATAATTTTGTATCGCATTACGTTTAATGATTTTATGCTGAAATATCATCAGATTAATACAGAATCCTGCGTTAATGGCAAGTTTTATAAAGAAGAAGTTGTCTTTGATCTGTGTAATAAAATCCATAGTGATTTTTTTTTTTGGCCTGTACGAATGTATATAAAAGTTGCGTTTGATAAGAAATAATCATGTGTATTACAAGAATCCATCAATTTAGTCAATGTGTATCAATATCAACAAGCTTAAGGATAAGTGTGATCAACACTATTTTTTGTTGATTAATACATAGCTTTAAAAGTTAATTAATAAAGTCTTCTACTTTTCATATAACATAAAAAAGGAAATAAAAAACTAAAACCGCAACGAAACACCGGAAGGCTGTATCTTGGAAATCAAGCTTTAGAACATTAATACCAATTTTTAAGCCCGAATACATCCGCTGTCATACGATGACAATTCTTGTTTTATATCCGATTGTTATTTGAAGTTTCAGTTCTCGAAAGAAATTGATTTTTAAACTCCTACAAGTTTGTGATGATATCAAAGACCATTGATATGAACGGTGGGTTATTTTAATATCAGCTTCATTTCAATGAAGAGGTTCAACAGCAAGCCCCAGTGGGTAGTAACTGTTACAAATGAAGTGTCTGGGTAAGTACATTAAGAAGGCTCAAGGGTCAGTATATTACGAATCAGATCTACCTTAAAATTTCGGAGATTTTTTTTTGTCAATATATATTCTTCAGAAAGGCGAAGGCCAAATAATTTGACTGTAACATTTTAAAATGGATGCGAGGAAACTTAACTTTTGAAATTATATCTCCATTCAAAAGTTTTAGGCAAAAAGAATGAAAGAAAAATAATAAAAAGTATTCGTAATTTTCACTGTTTTTTAATTAATATACCTTGCTCATTGCATATTTTCGTCAAATACACAAAACACGGATGTTAATATTTATATTTGTTTAAAGCACTTCCATTTTATTTTTTTAAAACAATATTCATACTTATAATTTTGAACTTTTTCAAAGTCAGTAGTAGAAGAAAATAAATTTTATTTGTTTTTATTATGGTATTGGTAATTCAATTAATGTCAACAAATTCGAAGTTCAGAATCAGAAACGGCAATGTTTTGTCAATCATTTATAAACAAAACTGAACAACCTCATTAGACCGTTTTTATGGCGTGAAATTTTGTAAATACTTTAAGATTTAATGCATTTGAGGTCAAGATCTAGTAAAGGAAAGATGCCTACAGATTTATAAAATTTCAGATATAAATTCTTTCAATTATGCTTCATAACAATAGCTTTGTTAAATAGAATGTACCGAGACTAAATTTGTTGGTAAACACACTGACAAATCTTGTTTAAGAAAGTCATTTTCTATGAAATAGGAATAAAATGAGGAATAAATTTCGTAGTTTCACTCATTTTTTATTAATAAGATATATGTAGAATGACTACATTCTCTCCAAAAACAAAATCAAAATAACTCTCTACTACCTCTTCTTTAAAATTATGCCAAATTGATTAAAGGTATCGGGATTACTTGTCCCATTATTTTACATAAAATGCCAAGAAATTGCTTACTTTTCTACATAATTCCTTTTAAAGCCATAAAGTCAGGAAAAAGATTCTTCAAATCAATTATGATGTCCCAATGATTCTCGCATCAAAAATACACTTTGGAATCATTTACTAGATCTTGACCTGAATAAATTATTATCCTTTGTTGATAAACACGAACAAACAACTTTTATGAAAAAGTTTTAAATGGACTTTAATTTATGGTGAAGATAATGAAAACACATTTATTATATTGATGTCTTTTATTTTAAAGTATGATTCAGTTATGGTACTTTTCTAATTTTGATCAAATGAAATATAAAGAGCAAATTTGCAGTACAAGTATGGGAAATTTAATTCACTTTAATTAAACATTGAATGCTTAACGCTAACCAAAAATAAGCATTGAACGCTTATATTTATATTTTCACATTGATTTCCATCTATATGAAATAATTTGTATCGCCGCTATAAAGCCACTTTTACGCTCTTTGTCAGGGATATGAAATATACATGGAACAGCCATATTAACAAGCTATTTAGTTAGCTTCTGCGACAAAAAATATAGTGCCAGAAACTTGGTGAAGAAAACTCTTTTTATTAAGGAGTAGCTATATATTAATGGTAGTTTTTCAAACGGATATATCAAATTGGTTAGGTAGGAATGAAAATTTCAATTAATCTTACAAAAGTAAATATACCCAAAACAGGTGGAGTCGTTTAAATTTGTGCTCATGTGGCATGGATTAGCTAAGTGTATTCAGAGAAAACTGAATGTCGCAGATTTTCAATCCAAAGATAAGGGTAAATATATACTGAATGTAAATGTAGAATAATCTAAGGCAGACTCATATTCTCCGTGTTTAGATACCGTGGAATCTTAAGCATTCGTGGTGGCTCAATTTTCGTCTAATTGTAAAACTCTCATCCACGAATTTAAAACCTCCTTAAATTGATAACCTAGTATTATAAGTTTATAAGTAGTGTTATAAAGTCACATTTTCTTTTGATTTAAGTATAATATAATATACGAAATTACGTCCCAATGAGCCTGTAAAATTAAAGCAATCCACGAAAATTGGCCCCGACGAATTTTAAGGATTCCACGGCACGTGTATTCATGTACTAGTCAATTTGATGTATTAATGTTATACCATGTTTTTCATTGACATTAAATCTTACGGGATTTTAATTGTCTTTTACAGCAAAAATGTTTATATTCGAAGATTCTTGGCGTTGAAATTTAGTTTTTGGTACCTGATCTGAATCAATTCTACCACATAAAGATAATGGATGAAACTTTTACGTCGTCCTATTTTCTGTCAAATCTCACAAACTCTACCTTTAGAAAACAAAGCCAAACAGATCAGGAATTTGGTAAGACAGTACTAGCCATGACATTATTTTCTATTACTTTCGGATTATTAATTGCATTTGAAAATAATTTGGTGGTTCTTTTTGCGGCATTCAGGAACAAAACCATACGGGGAAATATTCATTACAACCTGGTGCTCTCCCTTTCAGTCAGTGATTTGTTGTTCGGGGTAAATGTTACTCTTTTCGGTGTAACTCAATCTAAGCTCATCTCAACAAGGATAGGACTACTAACAATATGTAGGATAAACCTCTGCCTTGGCTGTATAGCATATTTGATGTCGATTTGGCAGACATTTTTCATAAGTTTGAATCGCTACCTCGTCATATCCGAAAAACCGCCGAACCAAATGCTCTGGAAAGGAAAACGGATATACGTAGTTTATTCGGCAACGTGGTTTTGCAACTTAGTTTTGTATTTATCGATGATGGCATCAAAAGATGGCAATTCGGCAAAGAAATCGAATCATGAAATCAATGAAGCTGGTAACAATGGTCCTCGTGGTGCTTATTTTATCTCTTGGTCCAACTATGGGTTTGGGTTTCTACAACAACCGGTCACCAAATGTATTTTTTCTTCTTGTTTGTTTTTCTAGCTTTAGCTCTGTCGCTAATCCAATTATATATTGCATTCAAATAGAGGATTTCAAAAAAGAAATTCAAAAAATGTTTTGTCTGAGATGACTGTGAATTCAAAAACATAAAATATGAATCTTACAGTTCCATTCCTTTAATTATCTTAAACAATAGATATGATTATTCTGATAGGAGAATGCAAAATATGCCAACTTTGTTTTGGCGATTTTGTTTATTTCTTTTTTCTCACACATCTTTCCACTATTGCGATAGGGAGCAAGAATACAAATACGGCTTTCTACGAGTTATGATGTATTATGATGCATTTGTTTTTCAGTTTGTTCATTTACATAGTTTTCTAGTCAGGCAACTGTAGTTTTACACTACATTATTTTATGAGAATATGTCATATTTGCGTAAAAGCAAGTGATAAAGAATGCAAGAGAATGTCCATGAGGTTGAATGATAGTATATTAAGTAAAAGAAAAAAGAAATATATCACAAGTACCGACTTTATTAATTGTTTATTGCTATAAGATTTTTTTCCACCAGAAAGAAAAAAAAGGTGGTCACCTTAAGACTTTATTCTTGGCAAGAGTATTTCTTTTAACTTACTTATTACACAATTATTCTAAGGTTAAAACTAAAAAAACTCAGCCTATATTGATCGTCAGTTCATGATTTGTAAACCAAATATATAAAACTGACATTAGTTCGTAATTAAGGAATAAGGAATCATTCTTTGAGTATTATGAGGTGATATTTGTGGTCGGGGCGTGATTTAATCCAAAAAAGCCGGAAGGGCTTTATGATTGATTTTGTCACTCCCCGACCGAAATTATCATCTCATAATATTCAAATAAAAAATCCCTTATTACTTATTCTTATATAATGTAAACCATTGAAGGATTAAATATTTAAATGCAATTTATAATTATAAATGGTTTTATGCAGACGTATGTACTTTTAATCTGTAGATATAAACAACATTATTTAAACATGCACAGTTTTCCCCACGGGGAGCCCCTCGGTTTTAATGCTGAATTTGAAGCAATCTGATTGGCTGAAAGATAGGGTCACTTTTGTTTTATCAGTCTACAAATTGTACAGTCTGTGTTTTGTCGAATTTTCCTCCCACCTCCCTTTTTCACTATATGCTCCCCATTTAATATTTAAATAAACTTATCATTGTTAACTTATCCATTGTATTTGTACAGTTTCTGTCAATTTGGTCTATCCCCCAACCTTCTGCCATCAGTGTGTATTATGAATAATTTACTTACGTATTTGAATGCATCGTTTACCTTGTATAATATTCTGCTCTACATATTATATATGTTGCAGTTGGTTTTAATATATGTTTCTTACAGTTACAGTATTTTGATTTTTGTTCTACTTGGATTATTGGTATGTACTAGATGTGATGTACATCAATGTGTATATGTTTTGATCAGGATATAATCATATTCTGATTAATAAAAATTTCAACACATTTGTGAGTTTGTTTGATGTGTAGGCAGGAGAATGAGGAGGCATAAATATAAATAAGCAAACCCCGCTGGTGCCCAAAGTATACGTTATTTGATGTTATGGGTTATGTAGTACAAAATACAGTACAGGCAACGCGGATCCCGTATTGGCCCGCGTTACCGTCACGGTATTTTAATCGTTCCCGTGATACACCATCACGGTTTTTGATCGCGGTATGGATTGCGACCGTGATGACACCGCGACGGTGTGATTTACCGTTATTCCTGCTGCTGCTTGTTGTTGTTACTTTACCTGTACTGTTTTAAATTGAGAAATGAACAAATGTCCGGAATCAACTAACAAATCTATTTTTCCATTCAATAATAAAATTATCATTCATATATAAAGTTGGTGCTGTGTTAAAGCACATGGAATCATAACGTGTTATCAGTATGCGTTTCCTGTGTATACATATAAAGTTTAAGTCACGATCATTTTCTGTGTATACATGTAGTGATTAACAATCTCAGGGTAGAAAACGACATGTCCTTGAGGGTTTTCACACCTATTTACGACAAAAGAAAAAGTCTATATCGCGTACGGCTTCGTCTAATCGCACAACACCTTGCAGGAGAGAGAGAGAGAGAGAGAGAGAGAGAGAGAGAGAGAGAGAGAAAATGAGGGAGAGAGAGACGTTTAGGCGTAATTTAACTTATACGTATGTGAAATATACTAATATCCAATACTAAATATTCATAAAATTAGTATTCATAAAAGAATATGGTACACTGTGATTGAATCTATCATGCAATTTCAGATTTGAGTCCACGTGCTGCACCTGTCAATCAAATCAGCCTACTACCTCTACCACGTGTTTTCTCCATGATAAAGTTTCTTTCTATTAGTTTTAATTTTAATAAAGAAAATAAGTATGTTTAACAGTTAAGTTTCTTTACAATGTTCGTGATGCATGATATTCTGTGTTTGGAAAGTTTGATTCGTTGTGTTTTTTCTCTATCTCTCGTTTAGTTTATCATGGAGGTTTTTTGCCGGAAGAAACATCTTCAACACGTTTAGCGGTTAAAGAACGCAGTAAAATGAATCAATTATTTGATATAACTATTAGTAAAATTGTTTGATGTAGAATTCTTCTTGGTCAATCGTTACACAGAATATCTACCTGCCTCATTCCTGTGTATTCTGTGCGTTCAAGCGTAGAGTGATTTCCTGTCAGTGCGACGGTTTCACACCTTTGTGTAAAACAATTGGGACTAAAGTTAACTTTGACAGTCATAAAGCGGCGGGGGTGGGGGGGGGGGGGTAAGGTTACGATAACAGGAAACGGGATTACATATTTGTATTAGCTTTCAATAAGATTACATGTACATGCACACATAAAATGATATCAATACATTTACTGAAATGTTTAAATGTTTTTTTATTGGCATGAAATATCAACAGCAAAACTTTCAAAACATGTTCTTTATTTCTTTGAAATGTGTAAGAACAGTTTAATAACATTTCCTTCTCAAAAAAATTTATCTAGTTATTCTGTTAAGAGAGAGAGAGAGAGGGGGGGCTCGGTCGCGAGCGAACGCTAACCTCCGTCACGGCGGGGTAGCTGGTAAACCATCACGACACCATGACATGGGATACCCACAATATCTTTCGATTACATAATTTTATGCAACTCTGTGTATCTCTAAGACTCCTTACTCTCTATTTGTAATAATTCAGTTCAGAGAGATACACGTTAATTTGATTTTTTGCATTACAATGGGGCGTATTCGAAGGTGGCAAAGAAGTTGATGAGAAAGGAGAGGCTGGTAGACACTCGGTATCTTCCATCTCTCGCAGCTTGGCCCTCATGTCCTGCTCACATCCAGCATGCAAGACCACAGCTCGATCGACTTCCTCAGGCCGGCCCCACTGAACGTCATACTCATTTCCACACTGAATATTCAAGTCAGACTGAGTCTTGAAGAACACACGGCTTCGCACTTAAAGATTGTCGTCGCAAACGTAACGCACTAGAAAGTGGGAATCCTCGTGCAATGACAAACGACGAGCCATACATGTACCTAAAGTAACGCAACACAAATTCACTAAAATGTGAAGACCATGTAAGAAATGAACGGAACGTGCTAAAAATACCGGGTTGGTAATTTTATAGGAAGCCCTCATTTTTAATCACTTGCTCATCATTAGTTGACACGCATGGACTTCAACAACAAACAATACAAATGTAGGCGGACCAATTAATTGTTAAGAAAACACAATCACACTGCGTACACACATTTATAATTTTATTGGCAATTAAAATCATTTCATGATAATTTTTAATTTAACGACCTTTTTAAAATATGATAATGGATTCGAAAATATTTTATTTGCAATTGCTGCACAAGTATTAAATTAAATACCTTTATAATCTATTTAATAGCTATGAAATAAAAAAAAATAGTAAAAAAGACTCCAAGTATTTCTATTATAATCTCTGTCAAAATCTGGTTAAATATCGTCATTAAATATAAAGAAACATGCAATTTATTTGTCATTCGGGGAGATAACTCCCGCTTGTATACGATACTTTTCCATCGATAATTTTACCGTGGCGGGGACAGGTAGATGATGAGTTTACCGTGATGGGAACGCGGTATACCTGTCTCACCTGGCCGATCACCTCGATGTGTTTATACCGTGACGAGGCGCGGGAAACACGGGATCCGCGTTGCCTGTACTGTATATACGTAGTGTTATCACAGAAAAAGACACTGGAAAATGTAAATATTAGTATTTAGTTGCTGTGTCGAAATAGTAACGGTCAATTGCATTCAATCTCGAATGTAGGATTTCAGATTTCACGGACTTCTTTATGCATATACTTTTTGTGTGTGAAAAAAAAAACAGAAAAAAAAAAAACATGAAAACATCTAAAAAAAAAAAAGATTCAGATTCACTTTTTTGGCAATAATTGTAAGTTAAATATTCTTGATACTATTCAAAACAAGAGATATGCGATCATTTATTTTTAATGTTTGCCGGCGTGAACTATTCTTCAATGCAGTCTAATCAATGATATGAAACTCCTGGAAGTTTTGAAAATATCATGATCGTTAAACTTGTATTTTTTGTCAAATGAGTTTGTATATTATGAATGCCGAATACGACATAAGATGTGCTGAGATCATTTTATAATTTTTTTGTGCATGTAACAAATAAATATATAACATCACATATTAAGTTGCATTGATATAAAATATATGATTACTGTCTTGAAATATATGAAGCTAATTTTAGGCGGGTTAATAATACGTGACAGAGGGCTGGGCTTGCTGAACCCCCTTTGCGTTTTCTACCCGAGCCCAAATATAGCTTATACTTCGAGACATGTATGTTTATTCCACAATATAAAACAATTTTACGCATCAAACGAGCTATTTTCAACAAATTTGTTGAATATCTGTAGCTGAAACTATCACACCATTGCGTCAACCAAGCAAAAAGGTGACGTCACAAATACAAATAAAACACTGCATACTCGATCTGTACTCGGCCTCGGTAATTTTACCCACTTGTTTGTTAATTCCCTTATTGCCGGTCAGTGGAATTCTTCAGGGCCTTGAAAGTGTCAGGTTCGAATTATTATAAGGTCTTTCATCTCTCAGTCACTGTTTGGTATATAACGTAATTTTTTTAAATTTTCAAAATTGGATTCATACCCCTTCGTATTCTTTCAACCAATCAAATTCAGAAAAAAGGTCACGTGTGTTGATGCTGTCTGTAACTGACCAGTTAGCGTATGATCATTCCCGTTTCATTATTGTTAGTGAAAACAATAATTTTTACAGACCCACCTCCACCCCAACTTTACAATCTAACTTACATGTACATATTTATTGTTTTGACTAATTTTTGTAATTGTTAGCATTTCTATTGGTGAAGGTGTCTTCTTTATTTCTGTTACAAAATGTGCTGTATTTAGTTTGACATATATTGTTATTCTGTAAGGTGATCAGCATATGATTAGGTCACTTTTATTTTAACAGCTTGGAGTCTAAACCCGCATCTGTTTATAGAGTATTTTCAATTGTTTTCGAAGATTTCATTAAATGACATATTTCATCGAAATGTGGGTGTTGATTCAATATATAAATGCATGTATTTTTTTTTTATAAGTTTTTGTCAAATGGAAAAGTGACCTTTAAATACTTAATATATTGCAGGAACAGTTTCATAATTTTTATGATGATATTTGTTGTGTTAGTTGTAAATGTCTAAAAGACAAAATTTAAAACAAAAGGTTTAACGAATGTTTATTTGCATCAGCATCGTGTGACCACCGTTTGCTTGCAAAACTGTTGTAACTCGTTTCCGCATTGATTGTATTAAACGCTGAATTTGGACCTGGGCCATTCTTTGCCATTCTTTTTGTAGTGTCTTCTGTAATCGCAAAAGAGTTTGGGGGTCTGGTTGACGCATGCACAACTATTATCCAATTGATCCCAGAGATGCTCAGTGATATTCAAATTCGGGGATCTTGATGGCCAGGGTAACACGACTTTGTGGTCAGTACGAAAGTCGACAGTAGTATGATCTGTATGCGGTCTGGCGTTGGCGTGCTGGAAAAACTCACTCTGTGTATTGATGACTGGAAGATTGGGCTTGCAGATATCGTCGCGATTCCTTTGCTACGTTAAATTGCAAGGAACAAGAACCAGTGAAGTCCGTTGATTGTAAGAAATTATAGCGCCTCAAATCATATCACTGCCCCGACCGAATCTGTCAACTTCTAACACACAATCGTTTGCAAAATGTTCATTTTTTCGCCTATAAACAGGTATACGGCCATCTTCATGCTGAAGCATATATTTACTTTCGTCACTAAACCATATTCCTCTCCAGTTCCTTAGAGTCCAGTTCCTAACTGTGTTGCATCACCCGACTCGTGCACGCCGATGCTGTATCACCAAAATGGGACAAGAATAAGGTCGTCTGGCTCGCAGTCCGGCTTTTCACAGGGGATTAGGTACTGTTTGTTCGGATATTCTGCGAAATCCAGGTATGCTTGAAGTAGCCTGTGCTGCCGTAACTGTCCTGTTGCGTAGATGGAAAATACGTGTATACCGATCCTGTTGCACAGTTGTAATGCGCGGACAACCAGTTCATTTGACGTCCCAGTATGTAAATACCTCTGCCAGAGACGCGAGATTGTACTCCTGCAAACATTATAATGTTGAGCAACAACATATTTTGGCTCCCCACCTTCGAGACGTCTAATTGCAATCTTCACGTAACAATGTCTTATCTAGGCATACGTTAAAATCATCTTAAAGCTAACAAGAGCAAAATTTAATTCATACGATTGTGTTATTTTGTTAACACACATCACACACACAAAAGAACAAAAATATAAGCATGCAAAGTGTTCTCCACTTTCTTGAAACACCAATTGAACAATGTTTCTATTTTTGTTTTCAGAACAGTTATGGTTGATCGCATCTCTGATTTTGTCATTTAAAATTCATCCTTGGTAATATGGAAACCGAAGCATGTCATCACAAAACTTGCTTTCAGTTCTTTTATACACAAGAATTTCTTTTGCAAAAATGATACTCATGTTGCGTTTTTTAGAGTATGTACTTGTATTTTACTCAACTTAGCTGTGGTAAGTTCGTTCGTGCAGCATGAGAATACAAATAATTTGTTAACAGAAAAATGTTAATAAAAACAATCAATTGCTTTCTTTGATTGTTTATGCCGGTTTTAAAGTATCGTTCATTTCACAAAAATGTACTTAGTCTGCTTACAGTAGTTACGTAATTTTTTCCAATGTTGCTTCCTCCATATCCCACATGAATCACCAAAGTAAACATTGAACTGTTTAAATAATGATCATATCATAAAGCAATACCAATTTGTTCAAACCATTGTCTGTCTGACTTAGGACATGTTAATAGCCCTGAAAGTGGATTAAACCTTAAGTCTAAAGTTTAAAGAAATTATTAAGAAACCAAAATGCAATTTTATATTTTCGCGTTGAATCTTACTTTTGCCTCATGGGAGACACAGAAGGGTATACACACACATGTATAAAGAGGACATTCGTATTTTCATTAAAACAACTAATTGAGGCGTTATCATACAAATTGTGTATCTTTACAGGAACCCCCACAAGAAAGAAAACAAGAGTAGCATCAATTATCCGTAATTACGAACACATTTTGAGACAAGGTAATTGCAAGAATTCTTTCATCCTGATTGTCACTTGATCGGAAATGTGTTATGGCGTATTGATTAGTATGGAGATAAGGAAAATTAAATGTTGGATTGAAATCGTCTTAAAATCATTGCTTAAAAGAATGTAAAGCTGTCGATTACAAAACTAAGCCGCATGCCGCTCCAAATGAATTTAGCTTTGAAAGTTTTTAACGCTTTAACAAATATTAGAATGAATTGTTCACTTTTCACATCAGTTTGTTTCTTACCAAAATGTTTTTAGTTGAGTTCAGCAAAAGTTTTAAATACACTGTAATATTAGTCCCTGGACATTGGTGTGGTGGGGGATGAGCCTTACAGTTTCAACATGCTCGCGTTTAATCAGAGCCACATTAAGTTGATTCTTTTTTTTCTAACCCTACCATTATATGTGTCCTATTTTGACCAAGTCCAGTAAATATTATATTATAAAAAAAAATGTCTATTACTATCATTCCCACCATTTGATCAGCGTCGGTATATTTTTAAAATAGGTCTTGCTTTGAATTATGACAGAAAAATCGAGATGAAATAGAAATGAACACTAATGGTGGATTATCTTGATATTGACTATTGGTTTTCTTTTTAATTTTATTAGCAATTGGTGATGGAATTAGTATTTACTGAGAGTATATATTATAAAGGTTACTTATATCCAGATGAATTCGATGAAAAATTTTGAATTTTAATAAGGGCATTATCAGATCAATGATTATTGATTGAAAGGCCATGGAATAACGAATTCTATCGAGAAATTCTTTTACGAAGAATTGTCAACAAAATGAATGTATCAATTCAATTTGACTTTTAATTATTCGTGTTTTTTCTTCACTATAAAATGACTTTAACAAAAAACACCGGTTACTGAACCTTGGTGTCTCCAAATAGGGTAGGAATCGTTCATGGTTAATTTTTCTCTGGAAAAAATCAAAGCTTATTGCAATGTTGCAGTTGGTTTATAGTTGCCCTCTCAAATCAATAGCTCGTTTGGTGTTTAACTGATGCTTTACCGCAGACAGTCTGTAATTTGTACTAATTAGTGAATCCAATTAGTGTTGAAAAACGGCAATGACATTGAATGATTGTGACTTTTTTTTTTAGATGTTTAAAATATACGAAATTTCAAATGCTTTTATTCTTTGTGGTATTACGATACCCAGGGTCAGATTTCCACAGAAATTAAGTTTCGCACAAGGATTTGCCCACTCAAACGTCTAGCAAATATCATTTGTATCAACTAAAAAAAATGAACAACTTCCGCGATGAGTAACCAATGCGTTTTACAAGACGCACGACAGAATTAGAAACAAGTGATATCGGTATTGTTTTTGCGTCCAATTGAGAATGTAGCATTCATCATGACGTCACCGCAACTTTGAAAGTTAAGTGTTGAACTTGTTTTTGTGTTTTAAACATTAAAGTATGAATATAGTGGCAATACAAACTGAACATTAATAAGAGGAATTCATGGATAAAAAGAATATATGGATATGATAAGAGACAGGTACGTTTAAACTTGATTTTTTACATTTGAAACAATTAGTAAGGGGTTTTTTTTAAATTAAGAATGATTAAGAATTATCACTATAACTCAATAGAAGAAAGAATACTTACGATCTGAATGGCCTGCTAAAAAATTGTAAGGATAATGGCTTTGGCTTGGTAAATTTTCGTCATAATTTCAAACGAACACAGATAAATTAAATGAACTGTCAAAGAAACAAGCCTCATCTTTCTAGGATATTCAACATACATGAAGGTCGTTATTCACTGCACTGAATACCTAAAAGCTATAATTCTATATTTTTACATATGAATGAAAAGTGTACAGTACATTGCATACAAGTAGATTTGTTTTATCTGTTCAATTTTGTTATTTATAATGATATGAACAATCAAATTAAAATTTTCCCTATATTTTCCCTTTACAGCAAATTCTGTAAATAATATTATGGAGCATAATGTCATAATTCTTTCATTATTGTAATAATTTTCTATTTAGAAAAAAAGTTTAGAAAAAATGACTGAAAACTCAACAACATCCCATTTCTTTTCTAACATCACAAATTGCACAATCGATTACGATCGAAATATAGAAAGTGGCAAACAAGACGAAACATACTTGGCCAGGGGAGTGATTATTATTACGTTCGGATTACTGGTTGCGTTTGAAAATTCAGCGGTTCTTTTTGTGGCATTCAGGAACAAGATCTTAAGGGAAAACATCCATTACAATTTGGTTCTATCCCTCTCAGCAAGTGACCTGTTATTGGGGATCAACGCTACCATATTTGGTATAATTCATTCAAGGTTTTGGGTTTCAGGATTTGGTTTATTAACTCTATGTAGGATTAACTTCTGCATCGGCTATATAGCATTTTTAATGTCAATATGGCAAACGTTTTTCATTAGTTTGAACCGATACCTTGTGATTTCCGAGAAAAAGCTCAACCAATTGCTCTGGAAAGGAAAACGGAAGTACGTGATATATTGTGTTACATGGGTTGGCAACCTTGTTTTGTATCTTTCGATGATGTCGCCAAAAGATGAAAGTGGATACGAATACCGGGAACATATATGTAACCCTATCACAGTATATGGTGATAACTTTGCAGTATATAGTGCAATCTTTTTTGCATCGATTGCAATTTCTCTCTTCTTCACATTTGTTTTTTACATGTTAGCGTTATGGAATGTTCGCAAGAAGTATAGCAGAACGGCAGGCCAAAATCCACATTCTGCTTCACAAAATGGCGTCAGACGACAGATGGCGACTCGGCAAAGGAATCGAATTATGAAGTCGATGAAATTGGTAACCATTGTCCTGGTGGTTTTAATTGTGTCTTTGTGTCCTACGTTGGCACTTGGTTTCATTCCAAACCTGTCTCCGATCGAATATTTGCTTCTTATGTCTATTTCTCTTATAAATTCTCTCGTAAATCCAATTATCTATTGTACTCAAATCGAAGATTTCAAAAACGAAGTTAAAAAGATCTTTAAAATCCGGAATGCGTTTACAAACACGACAACTGCAAGTTCACAATAAGGCAAATCACTCTGAAAAGCAAAGAAAAAAAAATAGTTTTTTTGAAATATATATGACTTATTAAATTTCATCTTGATAAAAGTTTTGAAATTCTTTTCATTTCTTCACTACTTTTGTAAACTCAAACTGACAAAGTACACATTTGGTCTCAGTCTCGTAACAACTGTTTCAATTACGAACTTATTTATTTCCATACGAAGAAAAAACAAATTGGCACCGTGATTCTATTTCCGGATTATCAACAACAATGAAGACGACAGAATGGATTAATTAATTATTAATCAATTAACTAATCAATTATTTTCTATTTTTCATTGTGAAGTATTTTAGCTGCAAAAAAGAAGAAAAAAAGCAACTGGATATATTTATAATTGAAATTTTTTTTTAAAAATTAATTAACGTAGAATGTTCTTTTACAATCTAACCCGAGTCATGATTATACTAGGCACACAACAATGGAATTATAATATTTCACTTTACTATGTCCTTTTAAATAACACACAAGAAGACACTGATTTAAAATCATATTTACTATAAAGTCCAGGTGGTGCTTAATATGTTATATTATGTATCAACTAGATTTTACATTATGAATCTAGCTGTCGTGTTTGTTAACAAAAAATCACTGTTTCGTCGAACTTTATTAAATTCGGCCATGTTTAATAAATCTGTGGAAAACCAAACTATAGTACAGGGTGTTTCACAACATATGTCACAGATCTAAAGGCAGAAAGAATGATAACAACACAAGCTACGTATAAATTTTACATACATTGTGAAATACCCTGTATAAGACTAAATCTACGTAGGTTCCATAATTTTCACAGCAATTAAATAAAGTGCTATATATCGCGTAAATCCTAAACCGGCACAATTGATAGAGAGATCCAAAATAAAATTAAACCAGCGCATCAAATTAGTAGTGGTAATCAACGTGACACTTCACCAGACTCTCTGCTTGTCGCAGATTTACACACCCCTGCGAATGTTATTGTCATTTAAATTTTAGACCACGTGGTTCTATTTGACCCTTTCAGTTTCGCAGTAAAAATCCTGCCTCGTGTTTATAGTCTATTTTATAGAATCTAGGTACTTGTTGTCAAATATGAATTCTAGACGTATATTGATTTTAAACTTTATTTTCATTAATTGGTGGATAAAAAGTGTTCTAGAAATAAATGTGACAATACAAAAATAGTTTTGTATCTGCTGTTGCAACAATTAACATGCGTAGTAGAGATCCCCCATAAGAATTAATTTTCGATCCGCGCCTGACCTAGTAATAACATCAATAGTGAAAGACACTACACTATTTTATGCAGAATGTTCCTTGAAAATGGATCGATATACTGAATTTTTATGCAAAACATTCACCCATTATTTTTTTTAAAAAACATAGTATTGCACACCACAAGCATCAAACATGGCTATGATTTTATTTAGCAACCCAATGTTTATATTTTCAACCACTCTACACGTGGTTGAACACGAACGATAACTCTGTTCTGAATATCATCGTTAAATTTAAATTACCGCTAGATTGTGAAATAAGACATACATCTTTTGATGTTTTAACATAAATCAAAGTAGGATATGATATGAAAATTGACCAGTTCTTACGTATTTTGAGAATATTATCCGAACAATTATACTTCCGCTCGAAATTTCACAGGAACTGAACAAATCTCGGTGAAGTCTCGTGGACTTTCATTCGAGTACCTCTGGATTTATTACATACTTAGCAACGATAAAGAAAACATTCCGAACACATTGGCAGGGGTGTTACAGAGACAGCCGAGTGTCTGGTTGAACGAGACTAAAACCACTTTCTGGCATTTCACGTATTACGTTTTGATTTCATTGCTTACTTCATCATCATTTAAAATGAGTAACCATGATTTTATTTTTAACCATCACAGACAGATTATTGATTCATAATGAAACATTCAAAAAGAAAATGCATTTAAAAAATTGCAACACTTGGTGATATAATTATCACCGCTAAAATATAATGATACGTATATTGCCGTTTAATGATGTAATTGTATTATAAAGCGTCGCAAATGCACAGCAGCGCTAACGCGTAATGAAACAAACATATATCTATACTCTCAACCGCTAAATTGACACAAGCTTTTCATCATCAAGCGTTGCAGTTGCACCATTTTAATAACACGAAATAATAATGTAAAAAAAATAAAGGAGTCTTTTATTAAATAACACTATTGTAAAACAATTAGCTACAACATATTGTGTTATTATTATACTTGTTCATTTTTATTTAATATCTTTTTTACTTTTGACTTTATGGACATTAATTATCACCTGTCCCATTTCGCCTTAACTGTAAAAAATGGTATTTGCATTTCGCCTTAGTAGGCTATAAGATTAATAAAGACGAGGTGGAAACTTGTATAAACATCTAATTGTGTAAATATTGTTTGTAATACAGTTACACTGTACTGGTACTGTACCAGTTATCGGCTACGACCAGTTATCGGCTAAACTGAGGGTTCGGGTTTATAGCACGTGAATATCCGAGATTTTTAAATTCAGTCATCTGTTTCTAATAAAGAAAAGTAAGTTTGCTTGAAAACTTTCTTCAATATGATTTAAACATGAGCTTGAACGATCATTGTTTACCGCTGATTTACATCTTTGCACTTTCAGCTGTGGGGGAAGTGACGTAATAAGTTAAAAATAGAATGACCTCTTTGTGATACGTAATTATATCCCTTCTTTGATTTGACATAGAATAACAATACATATAACATTTACAAAGAAAAGGAACTCACTAAATTCCGAGAGATTCATGGCGCAGTTGAACGCCTGATTGTATCATTATGCATTGATTAGCGTCCGATTGTGTGTATTACCGTATGATGATAAAAGAATAATTTTATGAGTTTGATTTATGTATAATAACCCCTACGACCTATAGGCTGACCCCGCAAGGGACATAATTCAATCAACACTTTGCAGAATATAAAATCAACATGTACAAGGATTTTACTATGTTATTATCACGAAGCCGATAACATAAAACCTAGGCAAATTCGGGGCTTGCTAAAAAGCACAGAAACAATTTGTTTTGGGTTCTAAATGATGACATAATATAACCGATGAATAAATAAGGAGTTCACAATTTAAAGTATTAAAAATTGTATTCCTATATATCAAGAAATAAGGAAACACGAAAAGAAAACGTAAAATTATAGCCGATAACTGGTACAGTGCCAGTATCATCATCTAAAAATTGTTTGTTCTTGATAAAGTATAAAAAAAAAATCAATAAGTTTTGTAACAATGCACTGAAGAAAGCACTGAAATAAATATGTAAAAAAGAGGTAAGTGTCGGAGACGGAGGAATTAAAGCCAAGTATCGTAGAAAATTCCTGACAATTATAACATACTTATTAGATTAGCGAAGAATTTGACTTGGAATAAAAATTTACTTAGAGCTATTTTCAACTTTGAATGATAGGAGATTAACATTTCTTTTTTATTTAATAAAAGTGCATATATATTTGTGCATACATGTATTTATTCCATAGATTGACGTGTGAACCTAAACATTATCAATTTTCTTCAGTCGATTACTTGAGTAACATAAAGGCACAAGTTAGCGTTTTATTCAGAGCACTGTATACATTGTATATGTAAACCAAATCGGAAATAAATACTCTTACGTCAAAATAATAATTTTCTTTTGATTTTTAATACAAAAGAGTTCTAGATCATGTCAGCCTCCACTAAATACAATTTCTCTAACTTTTAACGAGCATTAATGCTTAATTTTGTAGTTCATTTTCAAAGCAGCAGTACATGTGGTAATTTAAACTACTTTATTAACATTAATAAAATATGTGTTTGAATTCTTCCTTTTTAAATTTGTTGGCTTTTTTTTAAAATAAATGTTCAATTTGTCAAATTTTTATGACTGTTTATGAAATTTGTTGAGTAAAAATTGATATCACTACCTTTACTTTCTTCGCGGGAGTGATTAATGGATGTACCAACACCTAACCAAGGACATTTCGACCAAGTCGTGTAGAACATCAATGGACATTTGATGTTATGTACATCATTAGTATCGACACTGCCACCAACTTCATGAATCTCTACAACAAGACCATCAAATTAATGGCTAAATGTCCATTCAATTTAGGACATTCACTGGTCACGACACGAAAAACAAGAGGCCCAGGGGCCACGTCGCTCACCTGAGCAACAATTGCCTTAATTCTGATCAAATTAGCATTACAGTATCAAAATATCTTGACAACTAAGTACAGTAGATCTTGCTAAAAAAAATTGAAAATCTGCCAATTTTTATCCACCTCTTTTTTTGGTAAAATACCAAGCCCCATTTGTTGTTGTACCTGTAAGAAGATTTTTCTCTATTCCTATGTACCCCCCCCCCCAATTCGTGGCCCCACTTTTCTTTAGGGAATCATGGTTTCATCAAAATTAAATCTGCATAACCTGTGCTTTCACACTAAGTACTGAGTTTTGGACCGAAAACTTTCCCAGAATATTTTTAAAGATTTTCTCTATAAATTCCTATGTAAAAATTCAAACCGCCATCACGGCTCCACCCTACCACTAGGGACTGAGATTTTGCAAACTTGGATTTATACTACCTGAGGATGCCTCTATACAAGTTTAAGCTTTTCTGGCTAAACAGTCTTTAAAAAGAAGATTTTTAAAGATTTTTTCTATATATCTATGTAAATATTCATCCCTTATTGTGGCCTCACCCTACCCCTGGACTTTTATTTAAACAAATTTGAATCTATACGATCTGGGGATGCTTCCAACCAAATTTGGGCTTCCCTGGCCTAATAGTTTTGAGAAGAAGATTTTTAAAGATTTTCTCTATACATAAAAATTTATCCCCCATTGTGGCCCCGCCCTACCTTCAGGGACCATGATTTGAACAAACTTGAATATACATTATCTGAGGATAGTTACATATCAATTTGAGCTTTCTTGGCCTAATAGTTTTTGAGAAGAAGATTTTTAAAGATTTTCTCTAAATATTCCTGTATAAAAATTTATCCCCCAGTTGAGGCCCCACCCTTCCCCCGGGGACCATGATTTGAACAAACTTTAATCTACACTACCTGAGGATGCTTCCACTCTAATTTGAGCTTTCCTTGCCTCATAGTTTTTGAGAAGAAGATTTTTAAAGATTTTCTCTAAATATTCCTGTATAAAAATTTATCCCCCAGTTGAGGCCCCACCCTTCCCCCGGGGACCATGATTTGAACAAACTTTAATCTACACTACCTGAGGATGCTTCCACTCTAATTTGAGCTTTCCTTGCCTCATAGTTTTTTAGAAGAAGATTTTTAAAGATTTTCTCTATATATTCCTTTGTAAAACTTGATCCCCCAATTGTGACCCCACCCTACCCCCAGGGACCATGATTTGAACAAACTTCAATCTACGCTATCTGAAAATGCTTCCACTCTAATTTGAGCTTTCCTGGCCTAATAGGTTTTGAGAAGATTTTTAAAGATTTTCTCTATATATTCCCATGTAAAACTTGATCCCCCCATTGTGGCCCCACCCTACCCCCAGGGACCATGATTTGAACAAATGTGAAGGTACATTACCTGAGGATGCTTCCATTTCAATTTCAGCTTTTCTGGCCTGATAGTTTTAGAGAAGAATATTTTTAAAGATTTTCTCAATATATTCCTATGTAAAACATGATCCCCCTCTTGTGGCCCCACCCTACCCCCGAGGACCATGATTTGGAAAAACTTGAATCTACATTACCTGAGGATCCTTCTACTTTAATTTGAGCTTTTCTAGCCTAATTGTTTTTGAGAGGAAGATTTTTTAAAGATTTTCTCTATATATTCCTATGTAAAAATCCATTCTCCCATTGTGGCCCTACCATACCACCAGGGACCATGATTTGAACAAATTTGAATTTACACTACCTGAGGATGCTTCCACTCTAATTTGAGCTTTCCTGGCCTAAAAGAAGCAAATTTTTAAAGACTTCTCTATATATTCCTATGTAACACTTGATCCCCCTATTGTGGCCCCACCCTACCCCCGGGGACCATGATTTGAACAAACTTGAAGCTACACTATCTGAGGATGCTCCCATTTTAATTTGGGCTTTTCTGGCCTGTTAGTTTTGTGAAGAATATTTTTAAAGATTTTCTCAATATATTCCTATGTAAAACATGATCCCCTCTTGTGGCCCCACCCTACCCCCGGGGATCATGATTTGAACAAACTTGAATCTACACTACCTGAGGATGCTTCCACAAGTTGAAGCTTTCCAGGCCGAATAGTTTTTGAGAAGAAGATTTTCGAAAAATACCAACAAATTTTCAATAATTCTCAATTATCTCCCCTTTAAAGAGGGCATGGCCCTTCATTGGAATAAACTTGAATCCCCTTTACCTAGTGGTGCTTTGTGCCAAGTTTGGTTGAAATCTGCCCAGCGGTTCTTGAGTAGAAGATGAAAATGTGAAAAGATTACAACAACGACGCCGACGACGACAACGACGACAACGGCAGACAATGGACAAATTGTGATCAAAAAAACTCACTTGAGTCTTTGGCTCAGGTGAGCTAAAAAGCGCCTCAGACGAATTATAATACTCGAACTTAGTCAGAAGAGATCAGGCCCCGGGGCTTTAAAACTTAGACCAGCTGACTTTTGCAAAATCTCAGTCTCACTTTTAGACAAGGTATATGTAGTTGAAAAGTTAGACTGAGATCAAAAGTGAGCTCGTCTATTTTTATGATCCCGGGGTCAGTTCTCAAATCACCATCAGTGAGGAAGAGCGTACTCTTTAGCCATCCTAACCTTAACGCTACACGATCAAAGATCGTAAAACAACATATGTCGCCAGAGGCTATGTATCTGGTGTGTCTGTTGCTTGAAACAACAACTCTGCTTTTAAATTATTATTGGACTTTGTAACCAAAATAACTTTCTTATCTTATTTGTATTTACTTCATCTTTTGCTTTGTAACCTTATTAAAATTATTTAAACTTAGTACTTTGTTTCTTTTGTACTGTGTTACACGTTTTCATGTCCATAAATTTGCTCAGTAGTAGTAATGTATCGTTTATATATAAGTTAGACAAAAAATACTCCTAGTGACATACATTGTACACTGTTTCTCGGGCAATAGAAAAATACTGACAATTGTATTTAATTAAGTGCTATAAATTATGGATATTTCAGTTCATTGTGTTGGTTAATTTTTTGTAAAACAAACTTTACAGGCAAAGTTTTAACTGCTGTACAATTTAAATGATCGAATACAAGATCTGTTAACTCTAGAGCGAAAACAAGGTGGACTTGTCACAAATTTGTTTTAACTAGGGTTTCCGTAGTAAGAATCCGGTAATTACAATGATGGGCGGATCACTGCCTAAGGGAAACCCAATTTGTCTTGCAGACCAATGGTACATTTATCAGATATTTGCATATTACTTGTATTTTGGATGCAAAAAATTCAAGCTGTTGAACTTGATCAATTTTTGCGAACATACATATAGGGTGCTGTTATGTTCTAGATAATTTCTTCTACAGTTCCCAAGTTATGCAATTTTTGTTTTTCAGATCAGTTCAAGATATATCATATATGTATGGAATCTGGATAGGGGTATGTTGTTCACTTTTGCATCAGCGAACCATCGACTTTTGGATCAATAGAGTGATGACGCGATAATGCTATGCGATGAAACGATGACGATGAAGCGATGGTGCGATATGATGAAGCATTGGTGCGACGAAACGTTGGCGCATGGATGCGACGAAGCGATAGCGTGATGGTTCGATTACAATTAGGCGATGGTGCAATAGCAATGACGCGATGTTCTATCGTGTCACTGTTATTTCTCTATTGCGCTATCATTATCACTTCTTTGTACCACCACGCTACTGCGATAAGAGCGTCTACCCGGACTGATTACATAGAATTCAGGTCAAAGTCAAGGTCCTTTGAAAATTGATAACACTCCTTTGCAACCATAAGAAATAGATACTTCGAATTGTTACCAACGTATTTTATTTACATGCCTTTTGGAGGCTTTTTTAATTTTATCACACAGAATATATAAGAAATCTCCTTTAAGCAGTCATTGCCCCTTAAGTTTCTTGATTTCGTTAAATTCAACAACAACTTTTGAACCATACATCGAGGAGACATCGATCCTACAACTTAAAAACAAAGAGTTGACCTTCACCGATCAAAATAACATTAAGATCATAGGTCAAGGTAAAATTTGATTACATTATACTGAATCTGTTAACATTAGGTTTTCTTAAAGTAACGCAGGGAAAGATTTTTATCGATTCCATTGAAACAGAAATGTTTTAACCGGAAGAAATATTAATATGAAAACACCTTTACTGTTCGAGAATAATTAGTCTACTAGTTCTTTGACTTTTTTTTAATGTTTTTATTTGTTTCACTAAAACAAAGATAAAATATTAATGAAATAAACATAACCCGTGAATAGGATGTTAAGCGCTTTGAAAGTGCAGATTAATTAATTCAAAGATAAAGAAGGTAAGAAATCTCGCTAAATGCCCAGATTTTTGTGACTGGAAGTTCATCTAATGATTTTCCTTTGACACAGCCATCTCTTGCCCCATCTGACCGCCATCGCACATGCTTTTGAAACAGTCTATCACAAACTCTTGCAAAGAAGTACAAAACTCGCACCGCCCGATCCTGAAGTATGTACATTAAATTTTGACTTGTCTTAACCAATCTTTTCAAGGGCGTCCAACATGATCTCCCTTGCTCTTGTATATGAAATTAGACGATTTTTACGAGGTCAAAATCACGTGGATCCAAATGGCCTGCAAGGCTATGTGCCCAGCTAATATCATGCACGGCTGAATGAATTTTTCCCGATGATTTATACTGCTTTGCAAAATGAATAATATACAATGCAACGTTAGTTTCCGAAGCAGGAAGAGGAGTAATCACAGGGTTAAAGCTGTTGCACCATTTGCAAAATGTGTTAAAAGCGTATCTTCATTGTTTTGCTGTGTTGTCGGCCTTAGATGTTATACAATATCAAAGAAGTTCTTGATGCAAGTTTTGCAAGTTAGTGATCTTTATTTTCGTTTAATTTTCAATCCATATGCCCATTTTAAATATGTCTAAAAATGTGTTTGTTCAAGCAAAATATCAATATATTCTTAATTTCAAATAACAATATTTTTGGTGTATCAAGACCATCATCTGCAATACACCCTCCGATGTTTCAGGACCATAGTTCATCTGCAATACATCAGCCGTTCATATTCGCCACATATAAGCAAGTATCATTATTAATTAATTAGGTGTACCAGGACTCATGTCATCTGCAATACACCTTATTCATTATAGATGTGTAGCATATAAATGTTCTAAAAGTATTACAGAACAGAAATATATAAAATGAAATAAGCAGTTTTTGTAATGATCTTGAATAATTATCTGTTTTTTATCTTTAAACAGTAACACATCTTTAACATAAATCTTATTTTGCATAAAAAAACATTGACCAAAAAACATCAAACGGCCAGTTTGGTACTATTAGAACACCGTAGGCCTTACATTTTAGTAAATGTTTTATGGAAGAGACTATTAAATGACAAAAAATAAACCATGTTTTGCTACATATTTGCAGTATTACAAATGTGGTTTTGGTATAATGGATTAAGAAAATACCCCCAAGGATATCATTATTTAGTGTGCCGATTTTCAACAGCGTACGAATTTTACTTTTTCTTTAATAGATTTCTTAAAACGCATTCCAACAAAGCTTCATTTTATTGTAACATTATAAAAGCAAAATGACAACGCTCACCTTCATTTCATTTAAAAAAAAAAAAAGAATTTACCTAAAAAAATCTAATATTTTTATTTGTGTTTTGTTAATTTTGCTCAATTTTTAAATGTTATCTAAAAATGTTCATTAAACGTAAATCTACACTGCATTTTACAATAATCCTCATAATACGCGCGCAATGAAAACTAAACTAGGTCTCTTTTATTGCCATTATCAATTTCATCATTATTATTTTGATTAAATTTATTCTTGATACCAATATTTTTAAACACGTCGCTCTCAATATTTCTCTTTTTCGACAGAGCTGGGGAAAAAGTATCATTATCACAATGTTTAAACCTAATACCAATCTGAATTAGAATCGCTTACCATTAATAAAGGTACATTGTATCGAATTGATAGCATTGAATGTTTGTTTCATTGCATAAAAAATTTGGTATCTCATTACTTTTAATGATGTTATGCTGAGATATTGCCTGTCCGAATGTATATAAAAGTTGCGTTTGATAAGAAATAACCACGTGTATTACAAGAATCCATCCATTTAGTTAATGTGTATAAACATCAGCAAGCTTAAGAATAAGTGTGATCAACACTATTTTTTGTTGATTAATATATAGCTTTAAAAGTTTATTAATAAAGTCTTCTACTTTTCACATAACATAAAACAGTGAAAAAAATGATAGGGAGGTGCCATTAGAAAAGGGTTTGTATTTTTCAGAGGAGAGTTAATAACATGCATTTGTTATACAGTTGTTAAACTAGGATGCTTTCTCGACAGGATAAGACTGTTTATTAGGTATACCGACAGAGTACGACAAGTCTCTTCCTTTCAATGTTGCTTTTTCTAGAAAGATTAATTTTTTAAGGTAGGGATATATTCTGTTTTTAATCATGATCAGTAGTAGAAAAAAATGCATTGAATGAAAAGTCAATTGGACATAACTATGTATGCAGTCCATTCTTTTATATTCCTGTATACCGATATACATATTAAGCGGATGAATTAATTATATTTTAAGCAGATTGTCGAAAAATAAGGAAATAAAAAACTAAAACCGCAACAAAACACCGGAAGGCTGTATCTTGAAAATCAAGCTTTAGAACATTAATATCAATTTTTAAGCCAAAATACATCCGCTGTCAATCGATGACAATTCTTGTTTTATTTCCGATTGTTATTTGAAGTTTCAGTTCTCGAAAAAAATTGAGTTTTGAACTCTTATAAGTTTGTGATAATATCAATGACCATTTATATGAGCGGTGCATCGGGAGTTTATTTTGATATGAGCTCCCTTTCAAGGAAGAGGTTCAACAGCAATATCCAGTAGGTAGTTACTGTTACCAATGAAGTGTCTGGGTAAGTACATTAAGAAAGCTCAAGGGTCAGCATAGTACGAATTAGATCTACCTTAAAATTTCGGAGATATTTTCTTTTTGTGAATATATATTCTTCAGAAAAGAAAAAACCAAATAATTTGACTTTAAAATTTTGAATATTTCATTTTTTTTTTACAGAACTCTTTTTTCTGAAGAAAATTGTTATATATATTTTTTTTAAATTGGCCATGTAAACCTTTTTAATGTTTTTTGGGACACCTCCATGTTGCGACGTATTATTTATAAAAATAAACAATAACATGAAGTGTAATTTCATATACAGTTTTTCCCAAAATTATTAATTAAAAAAGTGACACTGTTGGCCTGAGGGTACACTACGAATATGTTAGAAATTAGTTCCAAACCCGCCGGGGTTTATTAAATGTTGGATGATGTTAAATTTGAAAATTCTAAACTAGTGAAAGTGTTTTAATTATGCTGTACTTTAATCCATATTATTATCGACAGATGTCCTATACCACCTTAAAACAGCTTTTATTCGCGAAAAAATATTCTGCCATTTATCAGGGATAAATGGGGTCGAGGAGACTTAATTTTACAGTCAATTAGTATATAAGAGGAAAATAGATAAACAGAGAGGTTTTAAAACTGGTGTGTGTCAAGAAAGATCCGCGACATGGTAAGAATATACAACTATAAGATATGTAAATGGATGCGACGAAACAGATAGAGACTCCACTTTTGAAATTATATCTCTATTCAAAAAATTTAGGCAAGAGGAATGAAACGGAAATATTCTAATTTTCACTGTTTTCATTTAAATATACCTTGCTCATTGCATATCCTCTTCAAATACACAATACACGGATGTCAATCTTGATATTTGTTTAAAGCATTTCTATTTATTTTTTTTTATCTCATACTTAAGATCCTGAACTTTTTCAAACAGTTTTTTATAAAAATTTCAAATGTGTGTTATGTCAACAATAAACAGTATAATGTCGAAAAAAAAACTTCTTAATATTAGACTTGAAACCAAACAATATCAAAGCCTCAAATTGAATAATATTTTGCTATTTTATGTACCACATAATGACGACTTACATGTGTATTATTTCGTTGAAGAGAAATCAGTCACTTTAAACAGATAGTCCTGACTAAAAACTCTAATGTCATAGACATTACGACGCAATGAGATATACACACAGTACTGACGTGCGACCAGTTCTCACCGAGTCATTTTATCAATATATAAAATAATATACAAAACACGACGTAACAATGCACTGGCAAGAAATGGTACTTGGCGAGAACTGGTCGCACGCCAGTATGGGTTTAACTCGGGAAAAAACCTATACAAATTAATATCATAATGTAAATATTCAATGGTGCAGAAATATGGTGTCCAGTGTTTTCATATAGAGACATACGGTTTAAAAAAAAAAGTAATCACCTAAGAACTAAATTATGATTCTCCAACAAATATGAACAAATTATATGCTAAGTATTATGGTGATGTTTTAGTTGTCAGATGAAAAGCACAAGAGACTCTGCATGGTATAACGATTGGTTACTTCTGTCAACTGTACGCACGTCATCTTGACGTCAAGATTTGAACGTTACCGTGTGCCATAGTGACAAAACATTTTTTTTAATCGGATAACAGAAATATATTTTCATCAAATGGAATGAAAGCTTCGTATATCAATCAAAGAAGTCTTACTAAATAAATCAATACATTAGTAGTGATTTAAAATAAAAATATGATAGACAGCAACATTCTCTATGCAGTTTTTGATCGACCCTCGTATAATCATTGATTATTGATGGAAAGACAAATGAAAAATAATATACTTCCTAGTAATTATTTCATGAAGAATTTGTCGACCTGATGAATATCTCGGTCTAATTTGCCTATTAACTATTTGCATTTCCCTACGTTATAAAAAGAATTAAAAATAAAAACCAATAATTAAACCTTGGTTTCTCGAGATGGGCTAAAAATTGGGTTTTTCTAAATGAAAATCAAAGAAACTTGCCATGATGCCGTTTTTTCATAGTTGCTTTGTCTAATCAAAAGTTTATTTGATGTCCGCGGAATGCTTTACCACAGTCAGTTTGTAATTCGTACTGATTAGTGAATCTAATTAGTGTCGTACGAATGACAATGGATGATTGTGATCTGTTTGTGACTTTCTTTTCTTTCTTTTTTTCTATTTTGAGAATATATGCATGTATTTAGAGTCTATAATGAACAAATTTTTCAAAGCTTTGTTTGTGGTATTACGAATCCAGTTCTCCAATGTAAGTAAATGTTTACCAAGAAAGATTTTCTCAAACGTCTAGAAAATGTAATTTGAATCAACTGAAAAAGACGAAACAACTTTTAACTGTGAATTTTACCTGAAGGACGACAGATTTAAGAACAAGTGATACCGGTGTTGTTTCTCGACTTATTTAGGATATTTCACTCATCTTGACGTAACTTGGAAAGTAAAGAGTAACACATGTTTTTTCTGTTTTAAATATTAAGGTATGGATATAGTGACAAAACTTTCTGTAATTTAATAAGAGGAATGCATGGATATTAGGAATACTTGAAAATGACAAGAGACGGGTATGTTGAAATATAATTTGATTTTTTACATTTCAGTGTAAGGTATATTTATATCAAAAATCATTATTATAATTCAATTGAGGGAAGAATACATATGACATGAATGCCTAGCTTATATGACTAACTATAAGGGTAAGGACTTCAGCATTATAAACTTTCATCACAATTTCAAACCAACACTGGTAAATGAAAAGAACTTATTAGAGAAACAAATCCACAGTTTCTTATATATTCAACAATCTTAGGATATTCAATGTCTAATTAATGGATGTTAAGCAATTTCTAATCTTTTTATATTTATAATACTGTGGAATCATTAAAATTCGATTGCTTAAAATTTTACAGGTTCGTGGGAGGGGGGGGGGGTGTTATTTTGTGTATTATTCAATACTTCAAAAAGAAAAATGACTTTATGCCCATTTTTAAATCGTGGAGGATGAAAGTTCGTGCACGAAAGGTAAATTCCACGAAAATTGAGTCACCACGAAATCTGATAATTCCACAGTAAATATTTACTCAAAATAAAAATCAAAACCAAAATCACATGACTGATCACATGCTAGTTTAAAGTGTGCTGTATATTGTGTAAATGTATACATGGTTTTATTATGATTTAGGATCATATGCATGATTTTTGTTTATTTTTTAGGACCTGTAAAAAGTAAAATAAAATCAATTTGAGCAAAAATGTATACCTTATCCAGCAAAGTTTGTTATCAGTATCATGAAGCATTTTGTCAGGATCTTGTCGTTAATAGTAATCATTCTTTTTAGAAAAGAAGTTTAGGAAAAATGACTGAAAACTCAACACTGTCCCTTTTCGTTTCTAACAACACCAATTGGACTCGTAATTTAGAAAGTGGAGAACAAGACGAAACATACTTGGCCAGGGGAGTGGTTATGATTACCCTTGGAGTACTGATCGCACTCGAAAATTCAGCGGTTCTTTTTGTGGCATTCAGGAACAAGATCTTAAGGGAAAACATCCATTACAATTTGGTTCTCTCCCTCTCAGCAAGTGACCTATTATTGGGGATCAACGCTACCATATTTGGTATAATTCATTCAAGGTTTTGGGTTTCAGGATTTGGCTTGTTAACTTTATGTAGGATTAATTACTGCATCGGCTATATAGCATTTCTAATGTCAATATGGCAAACGTTTTTCATTAGTTTGAACCGATACCTTGTGATTTCTGAGAAAAAGCTCAATCAATTGCTTTGGAAAGGAAAACGAAAATATGTAGTTTATAGTGTTACATGGGTTTGCAACCTTGGTTTGTATCTATCGATGATGGCGCCGAAAAGTGAAGGTGGACATGAATACGGGGAACACATATGTTACCCTATCACGGTATACGGGGATTACTTTGTAGTATGGAACGCTATCTTTTGCGCATCGATCGCAATTTCTCTCCTCTTCACATTCATTTTCTACATGCTAGCGTTATGGAATGTTCGCAAGAAGTATAGCAGAACAGCAGACCAAAATCAACTCTCTGGACACCAATTTGGCGCCCGACAACAAATGGCAATTCGGCAAAGGAATCGAATTATGAAGTCCATGAAGTTGGTTACTATTGTCCTTGTGGTTTTAATTGTGTCTCTGTGTCCTACGTTGGCACTCGGTTTCACTCCAATCCTGCCTCCGATGGAATATCTGCTTATTCTTTGTTTTTCTCTTATAAATTCCGCCGTAAATCCAATTATTTATTGCATTCAAATCGAAGATTTCAAAAACGAAGTTAAAAAGATCTTTAAAATCCGGCCTGCGTTGACAACCACGACAACTTTAAGTTCTCAATGAGGCAAGTTATTCTGAAAAGCACAGAGTATAAAATAGTTCAATAATTCAGAAATGAGCTCCGACTTTTGGCTTTGCTTTCTTATTTTAAGCACTTTAAAATATACATGACGTTTTTCATAATGATAAAATTTTGAATTTTTTTTTCATTTTTTCAATACTAAAGTCTTTTCAAACTCAGACTGACAAAATACATATTTGGTATCATTCCTGTAACAACTATATCAAGTACGAACTTATTTATTTGCAAACGGAGAAAATACAAATTTGGCACCGTGATTTTATTCCTGGATTATCAACAACAGTGAAGACGACGGAATGGAGATTTGAGGGGATAAGATACAAGAAAAACTATCTCATTAAAATTACCTGAAAAGCAAATTAGAAAGAAAACTTACGAATTGAATGAACGAAAACAAATTTCTTACAGATATTTATACATTGCCACAGTTTATGTTTACATCTTTGCTCCATTTGGATGTGCTCGGGACACCTCAAACAATATTTTAAAGTTATCATTCGGGAACTTTTCTTGTCGTTTTCAATGCAAAATTCTCATAATTCCTACTTTGGTTGTGTATTAAAACCTGAAGGGTAAAAGGGGCATTTTAAAACAAAACATATACTTTGTTCATTTTAGTGGAGAAACGTACATGTAGTTTGATCACAAATGTATTAATGTTTAACAAAACTATTAAACAAAAACTGTTTTAGGTAGAATTTTGAGAATGAGTATGAGTTTAATGTATTCAGCGAATATTTTTATATGGGATATTGTGAAAAATCTAATAAATAATGCTTTGGATTGCATGTGAGAGAATATCTTCTGAATGGCCGAAATCCATTTACTTCTATATCCATTGCAAAAGGATACGCAGCAGTGCCTGTTAAAATTGTAATTAACCTTACCCACGCGCGGCATATGAATATTCTTTCTGAATTGAGTATAACCAAAGTAAGACATCATTTAACAGCTTTGAAGATCAAAAAAGTTTAAATTGAATTTCTAATGATATTTGTACTTACATCTTAAGAATTAAGAGAGGCATCAACCACTGACTTTGTTAGTTGATGCCATCTGTGAAGTGTTCAATGCAGTCAGCGCATGCCTAAAACACTTTTTTATTACTACTCTTTTACCTTGCAAGGGATATATATTGATAGAACTGTCCCCCTTTTCTGGCGTTATGTTTTTTTGGACAATATATATATTTATTACATACTTAGCAATAAATACAGGTTTTTTGCACGTGTGATACAGATGACATCACAAAATCCGTATCGGCCTCCGGGGCTGATACAGGTTATCAGCCCTCCAGGGCTGATACGGATCCGTATCACACCCCTTGCGGAACTCCTCTGCCTTTTTTCGCTTCGGCATTTTTGCATGTTTACAGACGAAAAATAAAACATTTTTAGTTACAGTCGACATTTTTAAGTGAAGTTGAAAACTTCAAATGCTAGCAAATATTTTAAAGCAGTCAACTTTAAAACATGATGAAATTCCGTCCTGTAGCTAGCTTTATGTTTGTTTAAACAAAAAGAACTCATATTTTTATTAAATACATGTACATGTCCATACTTTTTTCAAATGATATGAATAATCAATTTGTTCAAGTTGATGGATTTTCGTTTTAAATTTATTACTAAGTATGTAATAAATATAATAATAGATACCCTTTTCCATATCACAGCTTGTATCAGCCCTCGACCAATTTCAACCCTCGGGCCTTCGGCCCTCGGGCTGATATTGGAGTCTCGGGCTGATACAAGCTGTGATATGGAAAAGGGTATGTATTATTCTCTCTCTCTCTCTCTCTCTCTCTCTCTCTCTCTCTATATATATATATATATTCTCGAACCTTGCTATTGTTTACATTTGGCCTGTGTTGATGATAAACACATTTAATCAATGTTATACATTATAAGCTATTTTCTTGAATTTAACGAAATGAAACTGTTTTCTTAAAATTGTTTGAACGTCAATACGTTTTGTCCGAAATATAAAAAGTAAAAATATATAAGGTAAGCAACAGATATGCTCGTAATATACTGAACAAGAACAAGATACTGATCAAGAATTAAAAATGAGAACACGTTTTTTTTTTATCAGTTATATTATAGATATCTATCTTTCATATCTGCATAATAATAGTGATATAGATCATTTTTCTAAGATTAAATCTAAAAATGGTCTAGCGTATTCCAATAATTTCCTGGAATGCTATTTCAAAAGAAATCGGAATCGTCAGCAAACCTAATTAACTAAAAAGGAGTCGATTACTGTCTGTATGCATTTAACCCATCGGTTTCATTTTAAGACCAAATCCTCTGATCATCTCTTCCTCTTCGTTTATTACAACAACAAAAGAAAAACTGTGTTTTTCAATCTTTAAATTCAAGACTTAGAAAACTAATCCTAACTGAAACGAAATTACGGTACCCTGGACACATATATAAAGTTGCTTCAATTGGATTTTATTGATATTTGAATTCAATCGGAGGCTCTGGATGGATACTACATGTTAGTACAGGTACGGATATGTTGTGTTGATTATAGCAAAAACAAGAATTGTTATTGTTTAATGAAGAATATTGACGCTAGGTTAATTATACTTGTTTTTTGGTTGGATGTTTTGTTAGGTTTTTTTTTTTGGGGGGGGGGGATTTTTTTTTTCGTTTTTGTTTTTGTTGGGGTTTCCGTGTGAACTCATCTTTTGTAAAAAGACAGCCAGATTTGCTACTCTTTTTGCTGAGAGAAGTGCAGATCTTTGATTTTTGGACCTCTGTTTTTAGATCTCGCCGGAGGTAGAATTTGCTTCGATCGATAAAAGTTTCGAAACAATGGATGAAAACGTAACATTATCAAGTTCTGCATCAAACAACACTAATACCACTAACAATTTTGGCACACAGAGTGATGATGCTGAAGTAGTTTTAGTGAAAACCGTGGTCTTGATAAGTGTCGGAATACTGATCGTGTTCGAAAATTCAGTGGTTCTAGTTGCAGCATTTCGGAACAAGACCCTCCGGGAGAATATTCATTACAATTTGGTTCTTTCTCTCTCCTTCAGTGACTTTGTATTAGGAATCAACGCCAGTATCCACGGTGTAATTCATATAAAGGCCGGGTTTTCAATTGACGCTATATTGACTTTGTGTAGGTTGAGTCTATGTCTTGGCTCCATAGCATTTCTGATGTCAGTATGGCAGACGTTTTTTATCAGTTTGAACCGATATCTTGTGATATCGGAGAAAAAGCTCAACCAATTCCTCTGGAACGGGAAACGAAAGTATATAATTTATGGTGCAACGTGGATTGCCCATCTGGTTCTATATGTAGTGAAGTTGTCGCCGAAAGATGAAGGCGGAATCGAATACGAAGAACTGTGCAACCCTATCACGATGTTCGGGGAGGATTTTGCTGTATGGAACACGATCTTTTCTGTGTCGATCACTATTTCTCTCCTCTGTACATTTGTATTTTATTCATTAGCATTGTGGAGTGTTCGCAAGAGGTATCGAAAGACAGAAAATCTTGATACAGCACAACAAAATAGCGCCCGACAGCAGATGGCAAATCGACACAGAAAGCGGATTGTCAAGTCGATGAAGTTGGTCACCATAGTCCTTGTGGTGCTTGTCTTGTCACTGTGTCCTACATTAGCTCTTGGTTTTGTTTTCGACATGTCACTCATAGAATACCTGGTTCTTATCTGTTTTTCTCTTTTTCATTCCGTCGCGAATCCAATTATATATTGCATTCAAATTGAGGATTTCAAAAAAGAAATCCAAAAAATGTTCAATTTTCCCTCAAATCAAACGATAGCAAGAGCATCCAGTACATAGAATAAGAAAGCAAACAGAAGTAAGAATTATAATTTGTAGGACATTACGTTGCAAAATGGCAATTTGAATGCTTTATTACTGTACATTGCTTGCATTGATTGATTTCTTTGAATATGATTTAATTTGAATGTAGCCAAGTGGTTAAAGTTTGGGCTAGTGAATTGCAAATTATGAGTTTAAATCCTACTGGAGCTTTTTCATATTTACTGAAATAGTTTTGAAAATCATTTTTTTTTTATATAAACAATTACATATTTTTCGCCGATTAGACTTCTATATTTCTTACACATTGTAACTTTCTGCTGATTGAGAAATTATTTCAAGGTTTTGTGAAACGCCGTTTATATATAGAAGAGTTCATTGGTTGAGTTAGATGAATATGATATCCTAAATTAAGAATTATTCTGGGAGATGATTGGATAATTATGATACACTAGAAACAGATGTACACAAACATAACAGCAAATATTTTTAAAGAGCATAATTATTTTTCCTAATAACGAAAACCATACCATCAAAAAGATTCCAAAGAATGGCGATAGTTTGGGGATAAGAAATATATATCTAAAAATTCAATTCAATTAGTAACGACAAAAGCCCCTGCAGGATTCGGATCACATATCAGTCACTTTATTCACAAGGCTATGGAGTTAGTCCTTTACTTGGCACTAAATGGGCTCAATCATTAAAAGCTTAGCTTTAAATGATAAATATACATTCTAGCAATACATCTACAACAGAAAATATGTATGTTTACATGCTCGTTTGTTTGTTATCACCTCTCAAACGGATGTACCCCCTTGCGAAAATTATTGAAAATTATGAAATTTGCCAGACGTCCGTTTTTCCTAAAAATAATTACCAATTTTGGGAAAATTTGAACTGAACATACAAAATAGAGTATATTAAATATTTATTTTAGCCATATCTAATCAATAATTTTGGGCAAATTTTTGTAAGTAAGTACGGTTTATGGACCTGATGTATCAAAATAGAATACAAAAAATGCAATGCTAGCATCGCGTTTGGTAATTTTTTTTACTATTTTATGGACTCAAACTTAAATTCATGGTGTTTATTCTATAGATTGGCATCTTAGAAAAAAGAAATTGTAAAATGAATTATATGTTGACGGATTACTTTTCACGCTGTAAGCTCTAAACCAAGTAGACCCTGACGAAAAAATCCGTAAAAATCACATTTTGCTACAGTTTTCTGCCTAGATCTGTCAACAATGTTAGATATCATTTAAACATTAACTAATTGACGATTGATTTAATTCGAAATAGCTTCCGTCTCTAAATTTAAACCGGTTTTAGTAAAAGAAAAATAAAAATTCGGGGGGGGGGGGGGGGGCATCAAAACAAAGAAGATATAAGCATACCTGAGATCCTGGTTAATCAGAAACTTCGTTTTTCATTTTACTCTAACAGAATCGAGTTTCTCAACATTAATCATTTCTATCTTTCATAGAATACATATATTACCGTTCTAATTGCTTATTATTGCCATTGTTTACAACAGCGATGTAGAGCAAACTCAATACCGGATATTTAAAACGCTTTGTAAAAGTCGAACCAATATTGTAAAATCCGTATTATGACGTAGTGCGATACTCGGACTACTTTAAGGTTGAATAACATACTTTGAAATTTAAGTCGCTAAGATTAACGGTAAACTATTTGATTATGAAAAATATAATGATTAATAGACTGTACATGAGTCAAATAAGCAACAATTTTGATTAAATGAAATGTACTTTAAATCAATTGTAAGCCATTTTGTGATGATGTGTTATTCCATCTTACTGATGAGTTTTCAAATCAAATGACCGTAAGCATAATCTATTTACAAAATGTATTCATTAAAAACTATTTTGAATTCATTCTTAGGTGTCAGAATATAGTATTTTTGTTCATTCACTGATTAGAAGCTAATCCCTTCTTATTTTAAACTTATTAAGTTGTTAGAGATAAGGGACACAATCAGCAATTTTACAAAATCAGTGTGACTTTGTTTTTCAGAATGCAGTTTTACATTGAACTTGTTACTGGTTTATAGTTCTTCAAATATTAATTTTATATTCACTGATCAAATATTAGAATATATATCTTAAGTAATGCAGTTTTTTTTTTGTCACTAACAGAAACATTTTATGTGAAAAAAAAACTTATATTTGCATATCTCTATACGTTTTAAATTATTAAAGTTTTATAAAGTATTATTATTTTCACTATAGCCCTCAGACCATCAAAACGTCGGGATTCTGTCATTACTACTTACGTGTGAGTTCCTTTGTAAGGCGTGACTCATTAAACGATAGCAAATTCGAAAGGTCATTTTCATGGTTTTCTGTTATGATATTGGAATGTCTTTCTCTTGCCATGGATTCTTTACAATAAAAATATATATCAAATGTTTATCAAATGATTATTTACGAAGACTTAAGAAGATTTATAAAGAAATTTAAAAAAATTATTTTTCCAAACTCTACCTGTAGTTTACACATGGTCCGTATTGA
This sequence comes from Magallana angulata, assembly GCF_025612915.1. NCBI lineage: Eukaryota > Metazoa > Mollusca > Bivalvia > Ostreida > Ostreidae > Magallana > Magallana angulata. The sequence goes on along the minus strand of NC_069119.1, from coordinate 28,619,984 downwards.
TGATAATGCACATTTAATCAATGGTATGGTTAATACAAATATTTTTATTTTTCAATTTAAAAAATGAAACTGTTTTCATGAAACTGTGGGAATATCAAAACGTGTTGTCTGACATATATTGAGATAAATATATAAGGTACATTATAGATATGCTCGTTATATACTATGTACAAGAATTCAAACTGAGAACACGTTATTTTTGTTACGTTATAGATATCTATCTTTCAGAACTTCATGATGACAGTGATATAGATCGTTGATCTAAGATTAAATCTATCAATGGATTGTCTTGTTCCGATAATTTGCTGGAATGCAATTTTTAGAGGAAAAAGGAATCGGAATCGCGTAGGATTTTCAATGATAAAGCCCACCAAACCTAATTAACTAAAAGGGCGTCTATTACTGTCTAAAGACATTAAACGCATTGGTTTCATTTTAAGACCAAATCCTCAGATCCTCTCTTCCTTCTCGGTCATTACATTACAACAAAAGAAAAACTGTGTTTTTGAATCTTTAAATTCAAGACTTAGAAAACTAATCCTAACTGAAACGAAATATTGGTCCCGCTGGAAACATGTATGAAGTTTCTTTAATTGGATTTTATTGATGATTGAATTCAATCTGAGGCTCTGGATGGATACTGCATGTTAGTACAGGTATGGTATATGTTGATTATAGCAAACACAACAACTGCTAATGCTTAATGAAGAATATTGTTTAATCTTACTTAATATTGTCTTTGCTATTGAATTCACTTTTTTAAGAAAAGAAAAACAGATCTTAAACTCTTTTTTTGAAGAAAGCAGAGCACGACTTTGGTGTTTGGACGACCGGAGGTGAAATTTGCTACTATTTGGAAATGTTTCGAAACAATGGATGAAAACGTAACATTATCAAGTTCCGCATCAAACAACACTAATACCACTATCAGTTTAGGCACTCAGAGTGAGGATGCTGAAGTAGTCTTAGTGAAAACTGTGGTCTTAATAAGTGTCGGAATACTGATCGTGTTCGAAAATTCAGTGGTTCTAGTTGCAGCCTTCCGAAACAAGACCCTGCGGGAGAATATTCATTACAATTTGGTTCTTTCTCTCTCCTTCAGTGACTTTGTATTAGGAATCAACGCCATTATCCACGGTGTAATTCAAATAAAGGCCGGGTTTTCAATTGACGCTATATTGACCTTGTGTAGGTTGAATCTATGTCTTGGCTCCATAGCATTTCTGATGTCAGTATGGCAGACGTTTTATATCAGTTTGAACCGATATCTTGTCATATCTGAGAAAAAGCTCAACCAATTCCTCTGGAACGGGAAAAGAAAGTATATAGTTTATGGTGCAACGTGGATTGCCCACCTCGTTCTATATGTGCTGAAGTTGTCGCCGAAAGATGAAGGTGGAATCGAATACGAACCCTATCACGATGTTCGGGGAGGATTTTGCTGTATGGAACACGATCTTTTCTGTGTCGATCGCTATTTCTCTTCTCTCTACATTTGTATTTTATTCGTTAGCATTGTTTAATGTTTGCGAGAGGTATCGAAAGACAGAAAATCATGATACAGCACAACAAAATGGCGCCCAACAGCAGATGGCAAATCGGCAGAGAAAGCGGGTTGTCAAGTCGATGAAATTGGTCACCATAGTCCTTGCTGTGCTTGTCCTGTCTTTGTGTCCTACATTAGCTCTTAGTTTCGTCTTCGACATGACACTTACAGAACACCTGGTTCTTATCTGTTTTTCTTTCTTTCATTCTGCCGCAATTCCAATAATATATTGCATTCAAATTGAGGATTTCAAAAAAGAAATCCAAAAAATGCTTAATTTTTCCTCTAGTCAAACGATGGCCATGGCATCCAGTCTATAGTATTTTGAAGAGAAGAAAAACTAGACATTACCTGTTAATGGTTGATTGATATGGATATGATTTGAGAAAAATTGTTAATGAATTAATCCTAAAACCATTCGATCTTTAATATGAAATATATTTATGATAGGTTTTATCAATAAATTGTATAAAAAGAAAAATGGTGTACAGAATTATTTTGTGATATATAAATTTTTTCCTACCATTTTCCCCTAAATTTGGAATTTAGGAATGATGGTCTGACAGAAATGAATTTAGTATTTGTTGTTGCTTTGTGAAGAGCATTTGGCGAAGCTTTCTCTTTTGTTACTATTACCTCTTCGAAGATTTACTTTCGTTGAAATCTATCTTTAATCATTGTTATCCCTTTTTAAATTTGGAGAATGCTACTGAGTATGCTTGACACAGACAGAGAAAATATGATGCATCTGTAATTTTTGCAAATCCATTTATCCCATTAAAGTTTGTTAGAATCTTTACAATTAATAAGACACAGATAGAAGAAGTGTGTTTCGTGTGCCCATATATATGGAGGCTGGATGGTCAACACATTAACCTTCAGATCTACCAAAAACTTTCAAGTAATGATTTGTATACATATGAACTACTTTTTAATAAAGAAAAAAATCCATAGGTTTTACCTTTTTAAGTTTCAGTTTTTCACTATAATTTTAAATGGATCATTTCTATGGAGGTCAATATATACAGTCTGAAAATGGCCACTACCATTGATCTCTCGTAATCATTATAATCAATATATCTACAATCATGTATATGTATCACATTCCTTTTATAGAATCTTCACCTTCAGGCCTTCGTTCTAAACTGATCGTGATTTCCAATATTTACAATGTAGCTTTTCTTCTATACTTACCATTCATTTTATTGTTCCTTTCGATAAACAATACGTCACAACATGGAGGTGTCCCATACCACCTTAATTAATAACTCTTCGTACTTTTTCTGAGTTTGTTATATTTTTCTTTCCGTATACTATTATATTAATGCGTAAGAAAATGGGTATCATATTTAATTAATATCTTAATTCTTTTTTCCGCCTTTTCTTTCTTTCATGGCGGCATAATTGAAAAAAAAAATTGAATTACACTAGAGGCAGGCTATAGTAATGCTAATAAGATTGTTACTTTATTAATGTTATATTGTAAATTTGGAATTAACTAGATGGATGTAAATACCAAATCTACAATATGACACCAGCAGTTGGTAACAATACAATCTAAGTCAAACAGCGGATGGAATGTATCTTGTATTGGAATGTAATGCTTTTTCATATAAAATAGAAAAAAAGTTATTTAAAGATTCTAGATATATGTGTAATAGACAAAACACTTTTGAGTTCTGTAAATTAAATCTGAAAACGTCTCAAAAAGCTGTGTACGAATGCTTATTTTTCAAATTTATGAATCGTTCTGTCCATATTAAAAATAAATTTTGTGAAAGTGTATATTTTTAAGCAAACTTAATACGTTATATAATGATGTATCTAATCTTCTACTATCGTTATTTATTATATGTATTATATGTATCTCATGTTTTTATGATAACAATAAAATGAATAAATTCTATTCAATTCAGTGGAATTTACATACGTGATGTGATACTAAATGTAGGACATGTTATTTACATACTAATCTCCATTCTCCAATGCATATTTTTGAAAGTAAAACTTTTACTTTAAAAAAGCAGTTAATTTCAATTATATTTATAATTTTAGCAAGAAAAAAAATTAATAATAAAGTTTATAAATGAAACAAATAAATCTAACGATAATAAGTCACTGATAAATAGAAAGGTGCATATTAATTAAAGATATCTTCCTCTAACGTTAATGAATACATGTACAATATACTAGTAGAGCAATGCGAGCTGATCTAGTGATCGATCATAAAGTCCCGAGGAACATATGGTACAGATTTGTTCATGAATACATGTGTATATCATATATATACCTAGTAGTGTATAAGCCCTGATACACGTGTTTTGGACTAGGTGAGACAGCAACTGGAAGCTAGGGCTGTATTGCCCTCGGGGCTGATATTTCTCTGTCTCACAGATTTGTTCATACATGTGTATGCACTATTTTCAATTTGTTTTATAAAAATTAAGGTACTAATTTTAACACATTTTCTAAGATGCGTGGATCTACATGTAAATGGTGTCGGATAAGTCCAGACTCCCTCCTCTGGAAAGTTCAGTATATATGTAATTTATCAATTTCACATATTTAGTAAAATTAACAAATTGGGCCTCAGACTTTCTGCATTTCTCGAACCCCCCCCCCCCCCCCCCATTTCCTAATCAACCCCAGAAAAATAGTCTGGATCCACGCATATGAACTATATAATGAATACCCCTTTTGTGGCCTATGAAAAATTGCTTTGATTGTATATTAATGAAGCCAGTGATTTAAATCCAAGCCTTTATAAATACAAGGCATCATATACCAATGTAAGCTTTATTCTTCACTATATTTTTTTTAGCGGACTTTTAAAATAAAAAAAACTATAATAATTTCGAAGAACACCTACTGCAGTACAGTAATTACTTAATTACGAAAACGAATTGCTTTTAATTAATGGTTAAAGACCTTCGGGTTTTTTGTTATAAAAACATAGCAGTTAAAGCGATAGGAAATATAGAAAATACAGACATACCTGGATGAACAGTTTAACATTTAATTGAATCGGGTTCGGAATACAAAATTACGTGCTGAAAACGATAGTGAAAATGGACAGCGATGATAGCCTCGTAGATGACGAGTTGCAACCTCAGGCGCTGGCGGTGCACATTGATGACAATGACGATTTTGACCTCAACATTCCCCCAACCACTGGAAATGAGTACTTGCGGCGAGTGAGGTATGTTACCAGCTGACCATTCACCATGGTATAACGTTATAATCTGAGAGAGACTTAGACTGTTAGAGTTGCTACATTTCATTCATTCTAATCGGGATTTATATAAAAAATTTCAAAATCAAACATTTTTTTTTTGATTTTTCAATTCATATTCCATCTTGGCTAATAATATGTAAACGGTGTGACCGTTGGACTGAGCGCAGTGCAGTTTGTTTTGTGTAAAACAAAATTTATTTGAAACGCACACAGTATAGGATCCGCCTGGTTGCCTACTCAAATCATTTGCCAACATTTAACTAAATGTGGCGTGCTCAGTCTACATTATGACGTCATGTTTCAGACGTAAAACGTACACGTTCTGTCTTCGGAAATAGCCGAAGAGAGTTACGTTATTCCGAACTTTTTTTAAATTTCTTCTTTCATTGTTTATCAATTTAGTTTATATAAATGCCGCGGAAATAAATATGAATACTTTATTCAGTATCTAAAATTTCAGTCCCCTGATCTTAATATTTTTATTTTCCATCTAATAATTTGATAAGACGTACACAGAACTAGTCGTGTTTCTTGATTAAAGCACTTTTGAAACTTATCTGGTGTCCTCTTTTATTTCTTTTAATTCATATTACCTTCTATTTAAATACTGGAACATTTTAATCGAGTTTAGGGGCAACAAACATCGATAAGTACCGGTCAAACAATGATCGAATTAACTTTTTAAAAACAAAATGGCTGCCAATATGGCGGCGCCCATGGCTGGAAGAAAATTTTTTTGGCCTTAGTACCCCTGATTCAACTTTCATTTTTCAATGATTTTTTTATATATACGTGTTACCATTAATCCTCGCTTCGCGAGGCGGGCTTCGCCCGCCTCTCGCTGCGCTCGGTATAAACGGTGTGACCGTTGGACCGAGCGCAGATTTCACACTGTGCAGTTTGATTTTTGTAGAACAAATTATATTTATTTGAAACGCACACAGTAGGATCCGCCTGGTTGCCTACTCAAATCATTAGCCAAAGTTTACTAAACGTCGCGTGTTCTGTCTACATTATGACGTCATTTTTCAGACGTAAAACGTACACGTTTTGTCTTCGGAAATAGCCGATGAGAGTTACGTTTATTATTCCGAACTTTTTTAAATTTCATCTGTCATTGTTTATCGATTCAATTCATATAAATGCCGCGGTAATAAAATTGAATACTTTATTCAGTATCTAAAAGATCAGTTCCTTGATGTTAATGTTTTTATTTTCCATCTGATAATTTGATAAGACATACATAGAACTAGTTGTGTTTCTTGATTAAAGCACTATTGGAACTTATCTGGTGTCCTCTTTTATTTCTTTTAATTAAAATTACCTTCTATTAAAACACTGGAACATTTCAATCGAGTTTAGGGGCAATAAACATCGATAAGAACAGGTCAATCAATGATCGAACTAACTTTTTCAAAACAAAATGGCTGCCAATATGGCGGCGCCCAGGGCTGGAAGAATTTTTTTTGGGCCTTAGTACCCCTGATTCAACTTTCATTTTTCACTGATTTTCTTTTATATACGTGTTACCATTAATCCTCGCTTCGCGAGGCGGGCTTTGCCCGCCTCTTGCTGCGCTCGGTATTATATCCCAATTGGGTGATTGGTCCCAATTGGGATATAATAGCCAAGATGGAATATGAATTGAAAATTCAAAAAAAAAAAAAAATGTTTGATTTTGAAATTTTTTATATAAATCCCGATTAGAATAAATGAAATTAGCAACTCTTAAGTCTTGGCAGAGACATACTCTGGTCTTGGTAAACGAATTTTTCTGTAACAGTAAGATTACAGAGATTGATCCCTCAGTATATCCAAAACAATTTTTTTTTTTACCTCAGTACATGCATGTATATAAATCCAAAGCTTCTTGGGGATAAATCATACAAACTATAGGCTGATAGGAAAACTTGCTTACCAAAAGTTGTTGTAATATATTTTTTTTTTTGCACATTACATTTATATCCCATTTTGGCTAGTATATCCCACACGGGTTTATTATATCCCATTTGGGCAATTGGTCCCAACCTGCTTAATAGCAAGATTCGATAAGACTGAACACCAATAACTCCTCCTCCTTTGATGCACTCCGACTAGATAGAATGTTCTATCATTAAAATGACAAATGTCCTACGGACCCAGTTTAGCGATAGAATTCGTCCCATATACTCACCTCGTAGCAAATAAAAAAAAGTACATCGAGTTGTATCTTGCCTTAATTTTCATATGACTAGTCTCAAATACCTACAATGTTGCTCTTTTATAATCCCATTTTACCACATTCACTGTTTTTGCAACGAAATAACTGCCACTTTTAACATCACGTTTGAAAATTCGCTGTTTACTGTCTCCATGTTAATGATAAACTCCGAGACATTCCGAGTGCGATTTCCGACAAAATGGCAGGCAAATTCAAACGTGTATATTAACAAAATGCCTTGGTACGACCTATTAATTGGATAATTTTGTGGAGTTAACTACCTATGCATGTTCAAAAAGGTTAATAGTGTGTAAAAATGTGTTTTTCCCCTGCAGATTATTTTTAACAGACTTAAAATCAACGCGAAGCAGATTTGCTTTGCAGCTGCTACATTGCAAGTATATGGGACGAATTCTTACTGTGACCTGAGTGTAGCCTGGTCACAGTAAGATTATTCTTTCTACATTCCGACCAACTTATCAAATTGCCCATACCCAATAATTTATTCAGCATCATAACACAATTTTTTTTTAAATTGATTGTTCATGTCATATTAAAAACGCATTTAGATTATGTTTTTTGTATCAATAAATATTGAATTGTGTTTATAAAAGCTTTCAGTATAGAAAAAAAATAGTTTGATTATCAGATAGTTTATGTGCAAGAAAAAAAGACAGAGCTACCTATCTACCCACCACAAAAAATTTGGGACGGAGAACATCAAGCATATCAATTATTATTCCTGGCCTTATTGCGGAATATTTTTGGGAGTTGATTTTAATCAACTCTCCTATGCAGTTACTCTGGCAAACCGAAAGTGAAAAAGTGTTTGGACCTAAGCACAAATCATCACTGCTGACAAGACTTAGTTCATGAAAAAATTCAAAGTAATGTATGCTGAAGCATTGTTTTTCAAGGAAACTTATCAATAAACACTTTGAAAATAGTCAGATTTTATATAATACAAACAACTAAGATATTTTTATAGTCTCATGTATTCCTATGCCAGAGTTTAATATAGCCGCGTTCAACCAAACGCTCGGCTGTCTCGTAAATCACCGACAAGCAGAAAGGCTCTCTTGCTTGTCGGAGATTAACGGACACAGCCGAGCGTCTGGTTGAACGAGACTAGAGTTCGATATCAATAGTGCTTGGATCCATAAAATTTTTAGAATTGCTTCGATTACTTATACATAGTTTGAAATCTATCTTAATTAAATATTACACAACATGATTCATATAGGGTTTCTCGAAATTCTTGTCGGAAAAGTCTAAAATTCATTAAAAAAAAGTGCGTAATTCAAATACAGACTAGAAATAATTGCCATGAAAGATAAGTTGATTTTAGAATAAATGATAATCGATAAAATCAACTCCCATCAGTACTTCAGTACTTTGATTTAACTTGTAGAGAGGAAGCAAAGGATTGTCCACAAATTGTTGTAGCGGACATCGACACATCTCCTTTCCTGCAAAAACAGACTGTGAAGATTAAAGAGGTCAGCAATACTTATAAATATGCTTATATTGAACATGTTGAATGCCTACAATGAACAATTTGGATATGTTGTAACTTGAATTTGTTATATTCCTGAAGTTCAGAATACATTTTAAGACGGGGGGAATATAACTAAATTCATAAAAGGATGTTCCTATTTAACTATGTTTGAATTAATAAGTTTCATTATTCATCTGATTTAGATCCTAAAATTAAAGCACTCGAATGTGTACATGTAAGGGAACCACTAATTCTATGCATATTTTCTCACTGTGTACTGTAGATTCCTTAATTTACCCAAGTTTTTAATTCCATGATTCAAACGTTTTGCATTAGATTGCGAGAATATAAGATTAAAACCTAAAAAATAAAACTTAATTATTATCATTGTTCTATTAAGTTAACATCTGTCCAAAAACGCATGAAAAATATCAAAATGAAATTTTATAAAATTTGTTTGATGTGCGTCTTGCGATTCTACCCAGATATTTACTCTGTGCATTTAATTAGGAATCTACAGTAATTCTGAAAGTACTGGTAGTACATGATGAATCAAAAGTACAAGGAGGTAATAAAAAAAGATTAGTTCTTGAACTCACAGTTACACATCAATCAGTAATACCGAAGATTCCTTATTTTACCCAAGTACTCATTACTTAATTCTGCGATCCCGTAGTTTTGTATTAAATCACGAGAATAGGAAATTGTGAGCATACAATTTTTGTCCTTATTTCTTAGTACAGTTCTCAGCTTTTTTAGAATAATAGGGAGATTTTAAAATCTGTGAGGGGTGTTTCTCACGATTTAACACGGATATTATTTTGTTGCTTTTATCATAGGAATTTGCAGTAATCCGCACATGTATTGAGTCATGTTGAAACAAATTGTGTTGCACCTGCACGTACAACATGCACAACGTAAACAAACCCCATATTTTTGTATGACTGTACATGTAAACTTACTTCTAGTTCCACACATACTTGTAGACATGCACATGTAAACGCTTGACCTCACTTATCTTCCTAGATGATTACTTCTTTTGATTTAATATGTTACAGCATGGTGGGCGTTTTCCAGCTCCAAAGGGATTTACACCAGATCTTCAATGGCAGAAGTTACAAACTGCTAACTTTGCTGAACTTCGTCAGGTATAAAATTTGCTGGAAATAACATTATGTTGTTAAAAGAAATTATCCAGAAAAAATAATAATGTTTCGATTTTCAATCAAACTGGGAAAATGTAAATGATGTGAAAGCTTGATCTGAATCACATTTTTAAATCAAAATTTTTCAGCAGACAGCTATGCGAATTATAAAAAAAAAAGTTCCAGTCTTGATTACTTTAGACAGAGACTGAACCATATTTTTTTTTTATATATATATTAATTTTTGGAAAATTATTTGATTCACATGTTTTGGATTGGTAGAATCTTCAGAGGCAAAAGATTCTAATGGCGAAGAAAGGACTGTTGAAGAGAGACAAACTGGTTTGTGTTTCTAATTAGCATTTTACATGTATATATAACATCAAATATTAAATTGTAACTTTAACTTGTGCAGTATGGATTTACATCAGTATGTACAAGATAAATTAATTAACTTAAGATGGGCCATAAAATTTAGAATCTGTTTTTAATCATAGAACAATGAACAATTTTAAAACAAAATTGGTTTTATTTTATGTGATATTTGAAATTTTCTTTTGAACAGCCCCAATGCAATGATGTAGAGAACTGGTGTCGCCTTTGCTTCGGAAGACTCATGCCACCAGGGGTCTCTCAGAGAGAGGTCAAATCGGAGGTCGTAATGGAAGAGGAAACCAAACCCAAGCATGAAGGTGTGCTTCCCCTGCTCAGCATCATTGCAGCATTAGATCAGGTAATCTCAGCATTGTCACAGCAGTAAATGCAGCATAAGCAGCACAAGTTTAATTAATATTAACATGGCTGCAGGATATGACACGCTTTGTAAATTTAGCATTGTTGCAGCATAAGATCAGTTAAATTTAGCATAAGATTAGGCAGAGAAGCAGCATTATTAGATCAGTAAAATAAAGCTTAGTCACAGCAGTAAATGCAGCATAGTAGCAGCATAAGATTAGTTAATCTTAACATGGCTGCTGGATAAGTACGATTAGTAAATTTAGCATTGTTGCAGCATAAGATCAGATAAATTTAGCATGAGATTAGGCAGAAAAGCAGCATTATTAGATCAGTTAAATAACGCTTAGTCACAGCATTAGATCAGGTAATCTCAGCATGGTAACAGCATTAGATTGGGTAAACTCAGCATTGCTGTAGTGTTATAATAGGTAACCTCATCATTATTGCAGCATTGTCACAGCGGCATACATATAGTCACAACATTAGATCACTTAAATTCAGCATAGTAGTAGCATAAGATCATCTTAACATGATTGCAGCGTAAGATCAGGTGAAGTCAGCATTGTTGCAGCATTAGATCAGATAAACTATGCATAATATCAGGTGAAGATTGAGTTGAAATATTAAATGGATTGAATTATTTTTGACACAATTTCTTGCAAAATTAAAATAGAATGTGGAAAATTATACATAATTTTCATTTTCAAGAAACTTGGTATATATATTGCAGGATGCCATTTATTTTTAAAATCAGAAAATATTTCTCTTATTTATCTCCCCTTATACCCTTATTTCTATGTAGCATGCTTCCTTAAAGCCTGAAAAAGAAATCAATGTTGAGTTTGTATAGTGCAGTATTTGCAGTCAGTTAAGACTGCCACATTGAAACAGGGAATAATTCAGTTTTCAATAGAACAGCTTATTTATGTCAAATGCTGCTTCACAATTATTTTACAGCTACATCAAAAATGAAATTTACTCAGTTTTTTTCCATTGTTTTATTTGTAATTATAATGAAAAAAAAATGAGCGATTGACTTGTTTCAAATCTTGCTTAACTCAAATTATCTTGAGTTATTTTAACTTCGGGAACTAGCTTTAGGGGAAAAAAAATTATTATGGCTATAATATATACTGTAGATTCCTTATTCCAAGCGAGTACTTAATTCTGCGATTCCACAGTTTTCCATCAAATCGCGAGAGCATAAAATCGCGAATGCCGAAAGTTTATCATAGTTTCATGTGGTTTACATATGTCCGAAAATTAAACAGGTCTAGGCAACCTATGTTTTTGGAGGATAGATTTTATCCTCCAAAATTGGAGGATAGATGTTTGTGCCCCCTGGTGGATCTTTTCAGATGAAGGGCATTAACTCTGTTTTTACAAAGGGAGTTAACTATGAATAAAATATAATTATTAGACAATAAAAATATCACCTTATTTAGCTATTAATAATTATATTTATTGATAATATTTGATAAATATTTAAGTTTAAATAATTGCAGGGCTGATTTTAAAGAAAATATTTTATGTGATCAGAAGACTCTGACTCACAATTTTTTCAATATTCAGGATAATTGATATCTATAAATGGTATCATTTTGATTAATAAAATTTAACAATGTCTTTTTGTGTGAAGGGGGTTAAATTTAAATGATACTTAATAACCTGTGAATTATTTAGTATAAGAGCTACAAAGTTCCTAAAGTATATGCAAACATTTACTTTGTACATGTACAATATAGCAGATCAAGATATCTATTATGTGTCTCTAAACGTGAATGAAGTCATTAATGTTTTAATGAGGAATAAACATCACTATTTTGTGATTTTGAGTAAATGAGACAGATGTAAATAGTCTTTGTCATTTGTAAAACTGAACACAGGAAGTACAAACTTTCAATGCATATTGTGAAAATACTATACATAGAATTTCAAATCGCCGCATACAATCATTAGTTTATTCCCTTAACTTTATCTCCCATATGGTCTGGTGCTTGCATTTTTTCATTAAAGATATGCACGAAGACTTTGAAATATACCCATGCTATCCTCCAAAAATGGAGGATAATTTCACCCACAATGCAAAGTGACTTTCCATATATGGTAAAAATCAGCAGCCATCTTGAAATTGAGCTATCCTCCAAAAACGGAGGTTGCCTAGACCTGTTAAAAGCAAGATTTCAAAATTGGCCAGACAGGCTTCTCGCGATTTTACATGGATATTAATTCCTTGCGTTAAATTAGGAATTTACAGTAGTAATACGTGTACGTTTAATATTAAGGTATACATGTATCAACTTGTTTGTTATAGCCCTCAGTCATCAGAGTGTTGGAGTATCATATTAACTGGTTCGAGGCTACAGGATTTTCAGACAAACAGGTAAAACATTTTTTGTTATTTTTTGCACTCTGCTATAACAGTAAATTATGGTAATCCTCACCAAGCAAAACGACAACACCTTGCCAAGAAAAGGATATTTTATCTCCAGGAGAATCGAAGATTTGTCTGGCCTTTCACGTGACTGTCTAGAACAATCAGAATTAATATAATTATAACAGAGATATAATGACACATTGTCTGACCAATCAATATTGACCCCCCCCCCCCCCAACTTGCTTTTAAAAAAAAACTTCACTTTTTCACTTCTTTTAAAAAAAAGCCAAAACTTTATTCTACTTCTGCTTTTTAACATATATTTGTTTAATACCAAAGTTAGAGAGGTAATAATGTGGGTTGGTTTCCTTTTGACAGGGGATGTGGTTCTATGCACTGCTAACCAGTCTGCAGAAGCCCCTGTCCCCAGAGGCCTGCGCCCTGATCAGATCTTTGGCCCGCAGTTGTGGAAATCTCAGGGCTACTTTGGTAAGTACAGTATACCATATCTTCAGATCTTTTTTGACAGCTGCAAATTTTATGAAAATGGGGTAAAATTGTCCATTGTTTGTTTGCAAAAGCCTATTTTGAAAGTTTTCAATAGCATACAATACTGTCCATAATTTCTGTGATATTTTTGTGCCACGAGTAAGTGAGCATGAAAATTGTAAAAATTACATGTAGATCATCCTGATTATCACAAAAATAACCAAAGATTTTGACTTCTAGAATATTTACATATAATACTATATGATTTCCATTTCAAAATATTGCCTTAAAAAACTTAAACATTTTGGTGGAATTTCAAATGTGGAATGTTCTAGATCAATTATTGAAATTTAAACATTTTCAGTTTCTTCATCCACTTAAATATGAAGCCAACCTTTCCAATGTGCAAAAATATATGAAAATTATAAGAAAGTTTAAAAGAAAACTTCTTGCCATCTCACTTGGCTTGAAAAAATTGAAGACCGATTATTTTGGTAAAATATAGATACACTACTGCAGTATTGTTATGAAGAATCATTGAAAAAATTCATGTCATGTCTCCAAATTCAGAAACCTGTACACATGTATATGTTGTGTGCAAAACCTATCTCGCTTGATTATGATTAACAGGGTTAAAGTTACTACACATCTCTTAACTCCAGCAATGTATGATAATATAATACATTGTATTTGATCACAACTACTCTATGTATAATACATCCATTATTACAGGTTTTTTAAAGATTTTTCAACATATATATTTTTATACCCACAGGAAAGTCCTGAAGATCCACGCTTAGTTCCACTAAATCTCTTCATCTGCCTTGTATCTCGCTATTTCGACCAGACAGATTTAGCAGACCCGGGCACCTGAAGAATAATTTTTTTATTAAAGAAATCCCAACGTTCTATGTGCCAAAAATACCGGTAAATGACTACTGTAGCTGCCAGAACAGGGGAAGGATAAACCGTTGTGACCAAATGAAAATACCGTCCCAGATTTACCATTTACTGTACGCAGAAAAGTGCTGCATTTGTGATTGCCAATGACAACAAAAGTACAACAATTATGAGACATCAAGTTCCTGTAGTTGTATAAATACAACATTTAGATTGACAATCCTACAGCTTGTTTTTATTCTGAGTAGAATGTATGCATGAAACCAGTGGCTGTGTTCATAGCATACACTTGTCAGATCAGCCCAGGACTGAACATGCTGAATGTGGTTGTGTTAACGTTTGCGTATACAATGTATTGGGTTTGACTGTTTTCTTCTATTAAATGAAATTAAACCTTAATATCATGTGTCTTAATAGTTACAGAGCTGTGTATATGTGTGACTGACGATTCCTTGAATAAGTTATTCCGTTATTCCATATATAAACAGAAGACTATCAACTGATTTTGATGGTGAAGATTACTATTCTTTTTATTTAAAGTCTTTAGTAGGAAACGTATACATTGTACACAGAGTGACTTTTCTCGTCCATGGCATCATTTAATCATCCCTAGTAAGCTGACAATTTTGCTTACGTCCAATGACCCGGAGCAACCACAAACTTATCGCAACATCATAATAACGCGTCCGGTAACTACCCTTATAATAAATAAAATGCTTTCTTTGGTTATTCATGCAGAATATGAAGGTAGTGACATTGCAGAGAAAATACATAACCCGCGTTAGCGTGTCGATCATGTATTTTTTTTTCTGATTGCTTCCTTCGATTGCTAAGGTTCTAAAGCGTGATTGTATCTGATAAATATTGAACAGCGTTTTTACCAAGGATAAATCATAATATTTTATAACCTTTTTAAAATTTCGTATGAAGTTAATATATAAATTGCTGATAAAGACTGTTTGATATTTTCCATTTGTTGATGTTTTGCAAATAGTTGGAGAAACACTGGGCACAAAGTATAAACCTAAGGCTTGAAATTAAATATTTGAAATATTTTCTCAAATTTTACATAAAATAATGGCAAACTTCTGTGTTAGAGTAAATTTCAATCCTCTACCTTAAGAAGAAAATATAAATCATAGCCTTCATTTGTAGGCAAAATGGAAAATATAACGAGGTACAGCGTATTTTGGTAATTTCGAGCATTTGAATAGCGTTCATTTCGTAGCTATACTTTGGTGCAATTTAGCCTTCTATCATCCAAGAATGTGTAACGTTAACGTTTGTTCCTTTTATAGTAAAGACATTGAATTTGGACATAAATATCACAATTGTTCAGACTTTGTATGCATCAGTTTTCAAGGTCATATTAAAAAGATCAAAAGTCAAATATGATGAGGTTATCTAGGAGTATTCAAACCTTAATTTATCCAAAACCCAGGGTCAAATTTTCATTTTTTTTTAAAAGACATTTTGATAGCAGGGTCATGACAGTTAAACTGTAAAATTTTACTTAAACTTTAATTATAAAATTTCTTTTTAGAGACCTTTAAGTGTTTCAAATTTTCGTCCTTAAGGCTAAAAGATAATTTGCAAGCACTATGCTTACAAAATATAATTTCAGAATTTATTGTAAGTTACCAATTAAAACATATTTCTGTGTCTTCAAGTAATATAAGGTTTTCTTTATAAATAGCAACAGAAACATATGTAATATATCAATATACAATTAAATGACTGTTTCGGGTATAAGACGGTAAAATAGTCGACCACGCATGTTTATATTCGTAGGTTTGTAAATTTTGCAAAAATATTTCATTAAGTGACATAAGTTAGGCTTGTTAATACTTTTGTGCACGAATTGTTTTGTTAATTTCGCAAACGTAAGTTAGGCTTGTTAAATAGTGCATGAACAGTGATGAATTGTTATTTGCTTTGCAGATAAAATTTAAACAATGTAAACTGTGAATAATTTATAAGCACTTTAGCTATGTCGAGACAAGTTAAACACCAGCATCTTCTATACAGTCTTCTCATCTTCGGCATAATGGAATGCAATAATACGGTTACACCGTAGGAAAATAAAAAATCTAATTTTGATATTGATAAATTATAATACAGACCCTGAAACGTATTGCTAAATTATAATAGACAGTATTACATGTAATTCACAGGAAAGAAAATTAATTTAGTTAAATAGTTCTTTTACAAATTACATGTAATGAGCAAGCATCTTAATATTTTTTCTTTTGTCTTTTCTTTCTTTCTTTTTTTACATTATGTTGACATTTTAATCTAGTAGTTAATATTCTGTTTGATTTTGTTTTCTATTATTTTAATAAAAAGTTTATACTAGGTTCATATTTGCCTTGTAAATTTCCCTTTGTATTTATTTTTTGAAAGTCTGGCTGATAGAATATATAAAAAAAGATAATTTGATCACTATTGATATAAAATTTACCATTAGGCAAACTTTACTGTAGAAAGGCTGACTAATAAGTGACTTTGCATGATCTGCATATCTGAAATGGAATTTAGATCGGGATCGGAGTTTGACGACCACGCTGACTGGATTGTAAATTCGGGAAAAATCAGAAATGGACGATTCAGCTGGAGATCCAGATTTAGCCTTTCATGTTTCTGTGTTGGAATCTCTTGTTTGTGCCCTTTCACCTATAAAACTCATCGTATGCAACGGGGGTGCAGCAAGAGGGATCAGTTTTTCACAAGCAAGTGTGTTAGTTGATTTCATGTTGCATTTGGATCGCAAAGGACGCGCATTGACGAATGTCTACCCTTTCACTGATATATTCAAAAAGGGAAACGATCTTTTAACAGACTATATAAAATTTGGCAAAACATCATCAGGCATAAATCATCAAATACTGGAAGCTCTGTTGTCGTTTCTTTCCAAAGTCGAGGGTAAGATAGTAAATTACATGTTATAACAGATTATATATAGTCAACAGCTGGTCATGATAGTGTAGTGACAATATAATCTGACACAGTTCCTGAAACATTCTACCGGCACTTTCCCATTTTTCCGTGTGTTCACTGTGCACTCACAGTGTGTTCACCTACACTCTTCTCACCGTTCGGTCAGCGTGCTCTCCCCATTCACTGATCCCCATTCAAGTGGAAAATTGGAATGTTTCATAGACCTTCTTTTGAAGGTGGAAATTAAAATTATTAAGAAGAACAATTAAGTTAAATGAATTTAGTACATGTATATACATATATATATATATACTAGTACATATGTAAGTGTTTCCTTTTGAATTCAAATTAATTTAGATTTTTAAAAGATGATCCAGGTGCATAAGAAAAGTTACATGTATAATATATCCGGTAGTTTAGGTCACATGAAGTGTTTTTTTTCATCTTTTCATCTCCTCACATGACTTTGCTGGAAGTATATGAGACTAGATTGTTCTTGCAATTCTGTATTCAATGATATCGTGCTCAACTTCATCGAATGAAATTTATATTTTTCTTTGTGTATTTGGATATTTCATCCTTGTGATTATATACTGTCAAAAAAAAAAATCTAAATCCAGATACTCAATCTCTCTTTAAAAATGAATTTAATACTTAGATTTCTCAATGACATTACTTTGATTCCAGAAGCAAGCGAGGGACTTCAAGTAGAAAAGCAAGAATCGGA
This sequence comes from Magallana angulata, assembly GCF_025612915.1. Classification (NCBI taxonomy): domain Eukaryota; kingdom Metazoa; phylum Mollusca; class Bivalvia; order Ostreida; family Ostreidae; genus Magallana; species Magallana angulata. The sequence continues at coordinate 28,602,192 of NC_069119.1, read as the reverse complement.
ACGAAACAAAAGTGAAACTGACTGGACAGCTAGACTTGCCATCCATTTTTTTTCACCTCTTTCACAAACCAAAGACTATGTGCTAGATAATCATGGCATGAAAAAATATGAAAGATGTCCATGTTCCTGTAACAAAATAATCAGATATGGGGACACATCAATAGGTAAGAATTTTCTTGAAAAGAAAGGCATTGCTGCCGCTTTCTTCTTTTCCACTAGAAAGGAGAACAAATACTGAATGGGCGGTGAGCAAATGCAGAGTGAATGGTTGGTGAACGTAGAGTAATAATAAATAGTTCATCTGACGTTCAGCGATCACTCTCTGTTTACACTGTGCTTGTGTTTGTTCTCTGTTGGTGCGCTCCATTCTCTTCCATTCTCCATTTACTAAGCGCTCACCAAATTCCTTTTTTTGTTCATATACAATTTGGTCTCCACTCACTGTTTTGTAATGGTATTTGATTTTTATTCAACTTGTAGTGTGTTTCTATCCCTTTGCCAAAGCACCAGAATAGAAAATACACTTCTCCTTGGATAAAAATCCTAAATACCATTGCAAATTTTGAGAGATCCTATACATATCATATACTGTGGAATCATTAAATTTCGCGATGGCTCAATTTTCGTGGAATTCGTGGGTACCTCTCATCCAAGAATTAACATCCTTCATGAATGAATAAATTAGAGTAAAAATGTCATATTTCCTTTAGTAGATATATGAGAATACACGAAATTACGTCCCCATGAACCTGTAAAATTTAAGCCATCCACGAAAATTGGCCCCCACGAAATTTAATGATTCCACAGTAATTGTATCATACTGTTTGATAGTCTGCCAGAGTTGTTCAAGTGAGTGGTGTGGCTCCTTAGCCTCTTGTAGTACATATTGTATGAAAAATGAAAATTTGTATACACTCTATTGCAGGTAATCCTAAAACTTGGTATGGGAGATTCGACATTTTAATTGGAAAATTTACACATGAGGAAAGCTGTGAAGAATTGAATAAGCAAAGGTGTGAAATTGATATTGGTGCAACGGTAGTACCGACATCTGAAAATCCAGACACCGACTCTTCAGATGATCAATTGTTAAGCAATGATGAGCCTTCTCAAACAGAAGTTGAGACAGATGACTTGAATAACCACTTGTCACATTTGTTTTCCCAAACCATTGTGTTGTCTTTTTATCAGAAAAAATGTAATCCCGCTTTAAACATTGTTCCCTTGATTGGAGTGAGTAAGACCCACATTCAGTTTCATTTCTATGACTCTGAGAAAGACATATATCTGGCAAGTAATCAAATGCCATTGTTTTATAAAAATAAAACCTTGCAGATTCCTACAGTGATTGCAACCTGGTTAGTGTTAAACTACAAGCATCTGTCATCAGGTGTGACAAGAAATATCGAAAACGACGGAAAGTTCGGGTTCCATTCTCAGATTTTGCCTGAAAGTTTACATCTGTATCAGAATGATATTGAAGTGGGCCATAAAGTTGAGCCTGAAACATTTTTGTTAAATGCCGATTATCATGCTACTCTTGTACTAAGAAAGGATGACAAAATGGACTAAGATACTCATATCCCAACATGCAGTTTATTGTTTGTCAGTTTTATACAGGGAAAATTATTTTTGGTTGAAATTTTTTTTTAATTTAATGAATACTGAGATTTGAAAAATTATGAAATAGATATGTACCTTTAAACACTCTGAAGTAAGAATCGCTCTCATATTTTAAACAAATTGCTAACTTGTGTAGTTGCAAAATCATGGCTTGCTGAAATTGAACATTTTTTCCTTACTCTGTTTTCCAAGATGATGATGCATCTTACTATACTGATGCACTCAACAGGCTTAATTGCTGAATCTGAGCCATGTGGGTTTCTGATTCTGGTGGGCCGGCTTCAAGTTTGGTTATATATGTACCTGTATTGTGTAAAACTTTCCTTTTGCTAGACATTCATTGATAATTATGAAGTTTATGTTTTTTAAAATTTCAATTTTGCAGGTGAAAATTTATTTTTTCTTGCAATTAAGGCATAATAATTTTCAGAACAAGATGTAAACTTGGCCTGCTGCAAAATTAGAGCTTGCATTAATTTGAAAATAAAGTATTTTGTTTTATTTTATTTCTATAGTGTCACATTCTTACTCATTAATAAAAGAAAGAAATACTAGCAATATCAGAAGCAGAAGTTTCTTAAAACGTTACATTCTCTGTTCAAAAGGCTTTAATATTAACTCGGTATTATGATAAATTTAGAAAATATACCAGTATTCAGTAAAAGGGATAGGTATTTATAGGCCGAAGTTTATATATGTGATTTGTTTATGTGTTTGTATGTGCATTATAATCCTTTGGGTCTAATTTTATGTATTGACTATAAATATTATTGTGCTTGCATTAAGTATGAGATATTTTATAGCATTGCTGCAAATATTATTCACTAAAGATATATTAGCATGACAGCATCGATTGGTGACATTTATTTTAGCTCACAGTGACTAAGTTTGGGAAGCTTGATGCTACCAACTTATTAGAGTTTTTTTTTGCATATTAAAGTTTGCACTGATTTAAGTTCATCCAAAAAGTTCTTGGATGATGCATCAGAGGTACTTGTGGATTTAGGCTTATCGGAACTGACTTTGATGCTGAAGTTTTGTAGCATATGTCTTTTGATAGTCATATCTTATTTTATTACAGGTCTTGATAGATTAACCAAACTTTAACATGTTTGATTGAAATAAAAAATCTTGTGATTTTATTAGCAGGCACGTAGCATCGTTTTTGAAAGTGGGGGGGGGGGGGGGGGGGCAGACTCATCCAAAAAATCTTGACAAGCAAAAAAAAAAAAAAAAAGGAAAATTTTCAGTTTCCCAAAATCTTCCAAAATCCTAATCCGGGGGGGGGGGGGGGGGGGGGGGGGGGGGCGTACTTTATTACTTCAATTTTACTCCTCATTTCCTTATTTACATATCAACTTTTTACATACTCCCAAAAAAGTAGGGGGGCCAACTCCATGATAACTCCTTTTTTTATTAGTAAATTTTAAAAAATTTGTTACTGCGAGAAAAAGTGGGGGGGCCAGGCCCCCCCCCCTAGCCCCCCCTGATGCTACGTGCCTGATTAGTCATCTGAGCTCATTCTCAGTCTACCACTACCACTACCACATGATAAAAATATAGTGAGAGTACCATCTCTAGTTTAAGAGATCCAGAATCTACTCTAATTTTCCTATACAATATTGTTTTACGGTGGACCGTTGGAGCTAGCGTTGCCAGAACTACACACATTAGAACCATTTTAACAAGAGCTTGGACTTTGGGTAGTCGTGTCAAATACACTGTAGCAATGTGAGGTAAGCCTGTCTATTTCATTGCTGGCCACCCAGCCGTTGCTCTATGAAATCAACAAGATTTGTCTGGCTTTTGAGCTAAGACTACGCAATCTGTGTATATTTCCCTTTAAACCAGCGTCATTTTTCACTTGAAAGCTAGTTACGTCCTACCGAAAGTCCAAGGTCTTGTTAAAATGATTCTATTGTCTACAACATCCCATAAACATGCCCAATTCTGAGACAGTCCTTTTCAATATTGTAGTGAATTAAATGATCAAAATAAAGTGCTTGTCAGTATTATTTCTCCTTTGTTCCATGTTCATTTCTTGGTTATAACTTTTATCACGGGTTTATTTCATTTTTGAGTTTGAATATACCTTACGTGTTTCATTAGGTGGACATTTGGTGCACACACGTCAAATATTTTGTGAAAGCAATGAATTCATTTTAGATTAGATTTAATACTATTTTTATCAAATGAAGTTTTAAAACTGAGAAGAAAAAAAAAGAATTCATGCTTTTTATTAAGTTAGTGAAATTATAAGCCGGATTTAACTATTTTGGAAGTTTGGGTACGTAGATAAAAATGGCATTCGAAGCCTCTTTCTTCCGAAGCCGATATATAGAACCGTTTTAGAAAGACCTTGAACTTTCATTATAGGACGTAACTATCTATTTCTTTCGTCAAAACAAGTTAAAAATGACACTGGTTTCAAGTGAAATATGTGCACCGATTGCGTGGCCTTAGGCCAAAGCCATACAAATCTTGGGCCCGTTTCACAAAGCTATCTTATGACAAATATCTGTCTTAAGACCAAAATTTGTCATAAGTTTTTATCATAGCTGTTTCACAAAAGTGTCTTAACTTATGATAATCTTAAGATTGTTCAAAATCTTAAGACACCCAGATACTTCTCTTAAGTAAATTTTAAACATGGCGGCGGCCTATGTTTTGATAAGAAATAGGCAACCTAAAAGGCGCGAGCGTGTATTCAGGGACAGTGCTGAGATTCTGAGAACTAAGTAATTGCCATCTTTCCTTTGAATATTGTGTTCATTTAAATTTTATTAAAATTTCAAAATTGTTTCTTTTGCTTTATATACGGCTAATAATAAAGTAATAGTAATTTAAAGATATTTCATAATTTTAATGCGAGACAAGCATTTGTATACAGGTATTTAGGAGGCCAAATGGTCAGTAAATTACAATTTTGAATTACTATAGAAAAAATTAAGATTCTATGGTTTCAAAATTATCATTTTATATTTTTATAGATTTATCTTTCAAACACTCAGCCTCCTTAATAATCATCAATCAATAAAAGAACACTATTTTCTTCACTGGTTCAAGTTGTTTTTATTGTTCTTATCAAAAGAAAGTACAAAAATATACGATACATTATAAAGTATCCAGTAATGTTATTAACTATATATTTATACTGCAGATTTCGTAAATAAATTCTTTACTTTACAATTTACTGATTGAATTTTATGCAATCGCTCCTATAATAATTATCTTTAGATTATTTTAAGATAAGTTAAAGTTATGACAGCTTTGTGAAACAGCTATGTCATATCTTATGATAATCATAAGTCAAATCTTATGACAATCTTAAGACATGTCTTATGATAAATCTTATGACAGCTTTGTGAAACGGGCCCCTGGTTGATTTCAAAGAACCATGGCTGAGTGGCCAGCAATTGAAATAGACAGCCCTAGGTCACATTGCCGTTTGACACAAAAGTCCAAGCTCTTGTTAAAATAGTAAAATTCTATAACAACTAAATATTCCATGACTATTCGATAACAATATATGTTATAAAAAATATTTCTATATATCTTTTGTATAATATTTGCGTGTAAAGAAAAATTGGTAAGCATTCTCGGGTAATCCACGCCGACAATTTCCGCTTTCTATGAATAGTATTAATTAACTTTTTCGTGTGATACATTTTTCAAAATGCAGCATATTTTGATAAGACCCAGATATAACACTTTTTTTTTTATAAATCCTAAGTGAGTACAGTGTATACAATGATATGTAACTACATGTATGTTAAGCTTGCGTTTACCATGTGTGAAAAAGGAAGCAGTTTTAGCAATTAATGTTATTAAATTTCAAATCTTACACCTAAATTCCATGTATTCCAAAGTTGAGTAGCACAAAATCAACTTAATAATTTTATTCTAAAAAGCAAACTATAATTTTCGATGTTCCTAGTTCGTTACTTCTAGCATTAGGAAGAATCTGAGATAAATAATTATTGTGGATCTTGTTGCTATATAGTAGACATTCTTCTTTTGCCCAAAAGAGTTTCCCAGCCTGTTTCAAAATAGGTCTAAAGGGATGTTTTCGAAGCAATATAGTTGATAAATCTGTAACAATGGATTAATTGGATTACGAATCAGTGGAATTTCGTTCCTCCTTTATTATGAAAGAGAGAAGGTAAGAAACATCAATTGTTTATATCGGGGTACTACCTGGGATATTCTGCAAATAAAGCATTTTTGTAATCGATTGTCATCCGGGCCACCTCTTTCTAATAAAAGTAGTATTTATATAGTGACGTTTCTAATCTCTCTCTCTCTCTCTCTCTCTCTCTCTCTCTCTCTCTCTCTCTGACCGTAATTCAATGATATTTGTCCATGTACATGTATATGAGTTCGATGTGACGTCAAATTAATGTGATATAAATCTAGCTTATTAGACCAAGGACGTTTACAGAGAACGATAGAATACTACATGGTATAATCTTCAGCAGCCTGCTGGATTCTTCGATAGGGTATTCATAAACATGTGAGAGAAAATAATAAACAAGTATTTCAAATACAAGTAATATTAACAATTTTTTTTATTATATCATGCGTTTATACACAAAATGCTACATTGATCCATTTGAAAAGTACGTTCTACTGTACAGGCATACATGTATGTCATTAATCGAGGACCAAAATACTGTATACAAGCCGGAAAAAAACCCTGGAATTTGGGTGAAAAAACTGTAAACTACCTATCAAAAAATGCATTGTAGCTATATATATAGGCACGTAGCATCGTTTTTCAAAGTGAAAGGGGTGGTGGTAGGGGGTGGGACTGATACTGACTCATTAAAAAAAAAAATCTGGACAAAATCCGTGAGGGGGCGGGGGGGGGGGGGAGGTTGTAATCTATAACGTTCATTTTCTTATTTTTACTGCGACATAAATTGGGGGTCTCCTCCCCTGGCCCCTCTGATGCTAGGCCTATATGCCTGCTTTGGGGCGGCTGGACCAAACGTAGGGGCGGATGTAAATTCCTTTATATATTTTTACGAGGAGGTTAAGGGACGGATTGACCGAGAAGATTTTATTTGGGAACGAATTGACTTGGCACCCTTGCACAGCGATGGCAGAGAATGCCGAAGACCGCGAACATGTTCTGCAATCCTTAAACTTTCAAAGTTTCAGAAGAGTCTTGTTTGCGTTGTTGAAACTTGGCAATCTTTGTAATGCTATAAAAAGTAAATCGTTCATAGATGCAGATAGTGATTATGAATGCATCATGTACGGGGACTTTCCTTTGGCCATAAACTTTTCCCTTATTTTCGAACCTGGAATACTTTTTCTGAAAGATGTCATCGGCAGACGGGTGGAGGGGAAAATGGATTACGAAAAAAGGGCCCTGCAGAAATTGGAAGATTATGTGAAGGAAATGGGTAAATACTTATATCGATTGTTTTCTAAAGAGCGTTATCTTGGCCTAGCTGCAATATCGTGTAACCACAGGTGCTTGAGGACAGGACGGCAGGACTAAACCCCCCCCCCCCCCCGTCCCCCACCCCAAGTATCTACACCCCCGGGGTTTTTTTTTTCAAAATGTTTGTTTAAAATAATTTTTTGCAATGATTGTATACAATAGATAATAAATATGTCATTAAAAGGGGGGTCGGTCCTGTCCTCAGGCACCTGTGATTCTAACTACGTCTAGACAAATTAGTGAAAAAAGATAATGTGCCAACATGGTCAATGAAGATATCTTGAAACATTTCCCTTTCATCAATTTCAGTTACACTTTTTTCACAGGGATGTGTAGGATATATATATATATATTAAAATTCGGCCAAATGTGCTGCGTAAACATCTCGGTAGGTATAGAATATATCGGCTTTTATAGAATTTTTTTTTTTTGTGAAGCGACAATTATAACTCTAAAATGGCAGTGCAGCTTACCATCCTATCCTCTAGAATAATATTTTAATTAAATTTTGATTGTCAATGTTAACAGTTTTAGACACCTTTTAGGCTTTAAATCCATAAAAAACTAATAAAAGCATGATACATTTTCTATAAAGAAAAAAAAAACCTGTAGGATTTTTAGTCTATTTTGGACATTTCTAGTTTTTCATCAATTAAACAAGTTAAAGTTCATCTCTGATGATTTCAATTTCAGACTATCATGCAAAATGTCTCAGGAAGGTACTTTATGAGAAGGAACAACATTCACTGACAGGTAAAGACCTTACTGAAGGAGAAGTAGCAGTGACTTTGACAGAGCATTTACTGGGAAAACTAGCTCCAGGAGATTCTTATGTAGATGATGGAAAAGCCAGGGGAAAAGGACAGTGTCTCTGTGGATGCAATAAGAGCCCAAAATACAGATCTACAGGAATAGGTACAATACAGTAAAACACGGTTATAGCGAACACGCTTATAATGAATTGATGCTTACAGCAAAGTGATTTTCATTCCCACTGACTATATAACACGAATTTCGGTTAGGCCTAAGAAAAAAAATTGTTTGTTTCCGCTTTCCGTCCGACCCTAGCTTTTACCCCCCGACTCAAAACTTTTTTTAAGGATTTTTGATGGAAAATCGTTTATTTTCGTTTTTTTCTGATTTGGAAAAAAAATTACTCAAAATTTTGGTCACAAAAACGCTTGAAGCAGTTACTCTTCTCAAATCAGTGTAACTCAAACGTTTTGTTTCAAAATGGCTGTATGTTTCCATGTATTGTAAATATTAATAATGCTCTCATCGTTGGCAGAGGAAGTATCTGATATATATATATATAATATCATTTTTGTGTTTTCTTAAGACCAGCAATAGACAGGAATGATATTAAAAGTATTTCTCATTTTATACCATTCAGCAGTGTCAGTATCTAACCGGCATGTATGGATACTGCAATATTAAAGGGAAAAAAAATATTTGAAAAAATAAAAAAAATTCCGACCGACCGACCCTACTTTTTTTCAGCATGAAAGCGGAAACAAACCATTTTTTTTGTTAGGCCTTATAGCAAAGCAAAATCACCCATCCTTGACACTTCATAATAACCATGTTTTACTGTTACAGTAATACTTATAATATGCTGTTAAAAGAAGTATATGTTGTACACTACTCATGTGCGTATTCAGAAAGTTTTTCAGAAGGGGGGTCTGAAGGTAATATTTGAGTGTGGGGGGTGGGGGGTTCCGAGGCATATTTTTTGTAATTTATAATGTAATTTGGAGAATTTTGAATTTTGCAGGGGGAGGGAAGGTTTGGACCCCACTGAACCCCCTCTAGATCATTTCATGCTGCTGACATTATACATTTACAGTGCTTTTAAGAGGCTGATCCAGAGGCTACATTTCACCAACTTCACTGAAAAAGCCAAGTCAATTTTTGGCTACATAACAGTTCTTATTTTTTCAAAATACTTATAAGAAAAGAAGTTATAAAAGTCAATGCTTAGCATTTTTAACTTTGAGATTACACAAACCCAAAAGATTCAAAAGTATCCCAGCATCCTCAGTGAAAAGTTGTTTAATCAATAAGATACATATTTTTTTCATTATATACTTTAACAGCAATCTATTTAATATACCAAATGTAATGTTACAAGAAAGGTTTCACTTCTCCCATCGGTGTAATTATCAAGCGCTGGTCAAAAAGAATTTTGATAACAGAAAATTGCATGTCAAAATAGAGATAAATTAATGGGTTAGTGTGGGGAGATAACTGGTTGAGCATCTCTGATCAAGTAGGTGTTACTATATACAGGGAAATATTCCCCCCGTTTTATTTTTGCCCCTTTCGACCCAATTGTCAGCAAGCGAATTTATAAATAGGCAAATTTCAATGTCTCGAATTATCTCTCTGCAAACACAGCTGTGACTTGGCAAATTCAAGATGGGACGGAACTGTTTTCAAGTGTATAAGGGCAAAAATTACATGGGGCAAACATAACTCTGTATACAGAAACTACATGTACATCTCTTGGCATTGGGCAAAAGGATCGAATCAACCTCTTACTGGTTATTGCCTGTGTTGGATTGAATTGGTCTTGTTGGCCAGTATAACTTTCAAAATAAATGTGATGTAAATTAATTAAATTAATTTGGTATTCAATGATATATATGTTTTAAAAACATATATATATTATTATATACTATATAATTTTTTCAAAAAGTAGCTAACACATCTCTATTTTTACCAAAAAAAATTGAAAGTGATTTTGTCCAACAAGGTTCTCATAGCTGGTTTAGACTTTAGACAAACTTAGTTTACTGAAATTTTACAGAAATGAAGATCAGCAATGGTAGTTATGCAGCTACCTTATTAAATTTTCATACTATCCACTGTTGTCCTAGAAACAGAAGAAAAGGGACAATTTTTAATTTTCCTTTTTTCTTTGTCAATCAAACATTCTGAAAGAACTATATATGATAAGAGTTAAAATGTTATGTTATATTTTAGATGAGTTAATGTAAAATATATTTTTCACCTATTTTTTTTTATTTATTTGCACTCACTGGCAGTATATGACGTCAGAAGTGACACTATTTCTATAATTCAATCAAAATCAGTCAAAAATTGACATTTTTCTTATCTTTTTATGAATGAGAAATATAGAGCGCATGCTTGAACAAGGAAAATAATTTTGTCACTTATTAGCCTTGGCTAGATACATCTCTGATTAAAATATTTTGTTTGTTCAAGCATGCGCTCTATGTTTCCAGAAAGAAAAACTGCTTGAAAACAAGCTGTTTTATGCTAAAAATGCAAAAATGGCGAGAAAAGGTTGTCTTTACAATGTCATTTTTCTAAATTGTGGGCTGTTGAATCAAAATGAACACTATGTAAAAACATCACATATATCAGTACAAAGAAAACAAAGAATTACAGAAAATTGCATGTCAAAATAGAGATAAATTAATGGGTTAGTGTGGGGAGATAACTGGTTGAGCATCTCTGATCAAGTAGGTGTTACTATATACAGGGAAATATTCCCCCCGTTTTATTTTTGCCCCTTTCGACCCAATTGTCAGCAAGCGAATTTATAAATAGGCAAATTTCAATGTCTCGAATTATCTCTCTGCAAACACAGCTGTGACTTGGCAAATTCAAGATGGGACGGAACTGTTTTCAAGTGTATAAGGGCAAACATTACATGGGGCAAACATAACTCTGTATACAGAAACTACATGTACATCTCTTGGCATTGGGCAAAAGGATCGAATCAACCTCTTACTGGTTATTGCCTGTGTTGGATTGAATTGGTCTTGTTGGCCAGTATAACTTTCAAAATAAATGTGATGTAAATTAATTAAATTAATTTGGTATTCAATGATATATATGTTTTAAAAACATATATATATTATTATATACTATATAATTTTTTCAAAAAGTAGCTAACACATCTCTATTTTTACCAAAAAAAATTGAAAGTGATTTTGTCCAACAAGGTTCTCATAGCTGGTTTAGACTTTAGACAAACTTAGTTTACTGAAATTTTACAGAAATGAAGATCAGCAATGGTAGTTATGCAGCTACCTTATTAAATTTTCATACTATCCACTGTTGTCCTAGAAACAGAAGAAAAGGGACAATTTTTAATTTTCCTTTTTTCTTTGTCAATCAAACATTCTGAAAGAACTATATATGATAAGAGTTAAAATGTTATGTTATATTTTAGATGAGTTAATGTAAAATATATTTTTCACCTATTTTTTTTATTTATTTGCACTCACTGGCAGTATATGACATCAGAAGTGAGACTATTTCTATAATTCAATCAAAATCAGTCAAAAATTGACATTTTTCTTATCTTTTTATGAATGAGAAATATAGAGCGCATGCTTGAACAAGGAAAATAATTTTGTCACTTATTAGCCTTGGCTAGATACATCTCTGATTAAAATATTTTGTTTGTTCAAGCATGCGCTCTATGTTTCCAGAAAGAAAAACTGCTTGAAAACAAGCTGTTTTATGCTAAAAATGCAAAAATGGCGAGAAAAGGTTGTCTTTACAATGTCATTTTTCTAAATTGTGGGCTGTTGAATCAAAATGAACACTATGTAAAAACATCACATATATCAGTACAAAGAAAACAAAGAATTACAGTAGAATGACAATGTTCATTTTAGGGGGCCATTTTAGGCCCATATCATATATAGTCCTTTAAAGGCTTGTTTCTTGCATCTTGTATATTATCATGCTGTCAAAAGTATTGGGAATATTTTTAAAGGAACTGGCTAGTAAAAATGATTAGCCTGGGTTTTTTTCTTTCTTTTTTTTGTTGTTGTAAATTTAATGTCAAAATTTTAATTGAATATTGGAACATTGGAAATGACTGATGTTTATTGTCCTATGAAGTGATTCATATAACAAAACAGTCCTTAACAGGTTAACCACATTGAAAGAGATTCCTTGTATTAAAAATAACTGCATTTAAATGAAAGTAAAACAATTAGGAAGTTGTATGCAGAATAGTTTAAAGTAAATTGAAAATTGAATTCAATGGACCAATTTTCACGTCAGATTGGCTAATGCTTGTACGTGGCACAAGCCTTTCCCTTGAATCACTGGGTGATGGGAATTCACTACTCATCAAGTACTGCAATACTTATAATAGTTTCACTATAAACATTTACAATGTGTTGTTAGTAGAATATTTAGAATTTTATGTATATAGCTACGTTTTCTGTCTAGTAAAATTTATCATTTTAATAAAACATGCTTATAAATACAGTATTAAATTTACACTATATAAATAGTGCCTGTTTGGGAGGGTAACAGTTAAAATTGACACCCCAAGGAAACAATTGTCAACCGACGCAAAGCGGAGGTTGACAATGGTTTTCAAGGGATGTCAATTTCATTTCCTCCCAAACAGGCACTATTTATTTTATTATACTGAATGTCTTAATTTTATAGATTTTTTTACTGCTTTTACATAGAAATGATGTGAATTCCACTGCGAACTGTACGCGCATAATTTACGCGCATGTAACAATTTGTTGTGTTACCCGTTGCTAAGTGTGTTGCTAACGCTGAGGGTAATAGAACGGATTATCAACTGCATCTAAACCAATCAGATTTCAGTATTTAACATGAAAGTATAATAAACTGTGTGTGTATTTTGTAGGTCATGAAGACGTCTGGCATGGGTTTATTGATATTTTGTAGGTCATGAAAACGTTTGGCATGGTGTTTTGATATTTTGTAGGTCATGAAGACGTTTGGCATGGGTTTATTGATATTTTGTTTTCATCTCATACTGGGATACCAGAAAGTATTGCAACAGTAACAGAGACACTTTCACCATCTACATCTCCTTTGGATTCAGAAACAGAAGGTACGTTTTGCTACTCTGATGGTTTCTTTGTCCTAGCAAATAAGATTTTAAGCTCAAGGTCATTTCAAAGTTAACCAGGGCTCTACATTAACTTTTTTTCCTACTTGTCCATTCGGACAAGTGACCAAGATATTTACTTGTCCGAACTTCAACTTCACTTGTCCAAAAAATTTTCAATATTAAAGATCAAATATTGTCAACTTGAAAACTACAGTTCTGTATTACTAAAATAAAGTCATTTATTGATTATTCTTGCCATAATTAATAACCTGACTTCTTAAATGGAAACTTAAAGTGTCTTTCCTAAATGTATTGGTTCCATTCAACATTAAACATGATTTGTCAGCTGTACCTTTGTCATGGCAAATTACAAGACATTTTAAATTTAGCATCAGGTTTTAAAATACATGTTACTCTTATATTGATTTCTCAACTGTTGTTTAAACTAAACATGGAAAGTCATCATAGTCTATCAATGATGAATGAAACCTAAAATAAATTACATTTCTTTCCATAAATGATAATCCTTAAGTTTATCTTTGCTACCTGTTCTTCCTTTCTTTTTGATAACATGTGTGTTTGGTACTTTGTAAGAACTAAGATCCACGCCTTTACAGTTGAAAGTTGTTTGTAATTAGAGAACTTCAATCCCGATCAAGAGTAACTCAATTGCATTTCAATTTGAAGTCGGGATCGAAATTCAAAATAACTAATCGATAAACTCATAACGGGACTATGGATAAACTTATCACAAAACTTTCTTTACTTTTTAAAATGTTGGAGACTTCTTTACATAAATATGCACTTGTCCAGTCGGACAAGTGGCAAGCAATATTCACTTGTCCGTATCTTTTTTTAACTGGTACCGGACAAGCGGACAAGCGTTAATGTCGAGCCCTGTTAACCAAAAATTATGGTTTGTTAAAACTTTAATATTTTGCCCACTATAAGGCAAAGGTTCATCAAATCTTGTCAGTTGATGCATCTTAAGACCTGTTGACTCAAAAGTAGGTCACAATGACCAACATTTTGAATTTGAATGCAGGTATTCATTTTGATTTTGATATTGATGCATAACTTTGCTACTTTGAGGCATATGATCATCATCACTTGTCAGTTTATGCATCATGGGACCTTGAAGTGTGTCAACTAAAATATAGGTCACCATGACCTACTTTCTAAATTTATTGCCAATCAGTTGCTAAACATTAAAGGTCATTACTTAAGATAGAGGGAGGCTTAGAATCATCAGTCTTTGTCAGTTGATGCATTTATGTCCTCTAAGTGTGTTAACTAAAAAGTAGATCACTATGATCTACTTTTGCCAGTTTAATGCTAATTCAGATACTTATTGGCTTAAAATCATGACTAAAAAGTAGATCACTGGGTTTGACTTTTGCAATTTTATGGCTAATCAGATACTTATGGGCTAAGAATCATCAAACTATCTAAGTTGATGTATCTTGGGTCCTTAAACTGTGTTTACCATAAAGTAGGCCACCCGTCCTTCTTTTGCAATTTCATGGCTAATTCAGGTACTTATTGACATTTAATCATCAAACTCTGTCGGTACATCAAAATCACAAATATCAATGTAACAAAAAATGTTTGTCAAAGGGAAAGAAGGAGGGGTGTTGTTGAATATTGTCTTTAATTTGTTTGTAATGTTGATTTGAGGTACCCGGAATCATGCGAGAAAATATCCCTCCTTAAATGCCCCATTTACTTTTTAGGAAAAAACCCACATGTTTTAGAAGAAATAAGCCTAGTTGTTTTGACATCATTTACTTTCAGTAGAGTTTTATCATTGAATAGAATTACTTGCCAGTTTCCAGCAATCTGAATCTGAGAATTCACGTACAAATCCTTATAATGTATTTTAACATACAATATCACTATAAGATTAGAACCATTTTAACAAGACCTCGGACTTTCAGTAGGATGTTACAATCTATTTCTTGCCTCAATACAAGTTAAAATGGCGCTGGTTTCAGGCGAAATATACTCCAATTGCGTAGTCTTCACACAAAAGCCTGACAAATCTTGTTTATATTAGAAAGCCATGGCTGAGTGGCCTACAATGAAATAGACAGGCCTACGTCACATTGCTTAACACAACTACTCAAAGTCCAAGCTCTTGTTAAAATGGTTTTTAAGTTTTACAAGACGGTCAATGAGAGAGTGTGGCAAAGAACTATGCCCACTAACTCTAGATTCCAGCCTTCATTTCACACCCATTTCATTAAATATGACAATATTGCCACAAATTTTTTTTTAGCACAAGCAAGAGTTTAACTATGGTAATAATACCAGTGTCAAATTGTTAATTTTTCTAAATTACATGTATTATGCTTTTTATAAGGGAGTTGGACATGTTGGAGGATGTTATTTATTGAAATCAGGCTTTATACATCAACAGGTTTTAAAATAGAATTTTGATTTTTTTTTTTTAAATAGAGTAAAATATCTTATGTCTGTAAACATAACCCTCCCAATGTGAAACAACAGAAGCTTTAGTATGAACTTGTTAAATATCATTTCATAGTTGTTTTAAAAAGGAAATTTTGTTTGTTTAAATAAGGGGGGGGGGGGGGGTAAAACATTTTCTGTTGCTTTCTTTAGTGATAAACACAAGTTTTACTAAAATAGAAGAGGTTAGGTAGAATTTCCAGAAATTTCTGATTGTACTCTCAAAACAGTTCTCCACAGCATTTTATAAAGTAAAAGTAAAATGACCACTTTTATATTCAATAGGGCATTTGCAATTTTCATATAATGTTCTGGCAAATATTTAAACATATACAACCTGTTTTATTTTTCTTTTAGTAGTAGATTCAACTTTTTCAGCTTCCTCAATACACAATATTTCTAATCTCAGCAAATCTATAGGGATTAGATCTAGAGTACTTAGATTTATTATAGCTTTAGACTTTTTGTGGATTTTTGGTCATCCATATAATTAGGGCCCCGCAAGGATTTGCGGGTTCCCTATAGTAATCACTCTGTCTGTCCTTCTGTCTGTCCGTCTGTCACTCTTCCGTCCACAAATTTTCTGTTTTTTTCTAATAATTTTTTTTATGGTTGCCCAATCAAGTTCAAACTTGGTATGGTAGTTCAGTAGGCAGAAATACATATTTTGATGCTAAGTTTGGTTCTCTATGTCTTCTGGTTTGGAGCTAGGGTGGTGGGGTAGATTCCTTAATTATGCATAAGAATGAATGGGCAAAGAGAGATAACTGCTGAGAATGTTACCATTCTATACTTGGAAGGCTGTGCAATATTTGTCCTTTGGGATTAATTAACCTCCACAGGAAGAAAATCCTAAGCTTTATCTTTATCTGTCACATTGAGATTAATTACTGCACTGCCTTTGTCTGCAAATGAACTTTGTTTTGAAGTTAAAGTCAATTTTGAATGATGTGTAGTATTGTGTACATTCTTTGAAATATGGATTTAAAATATAATATTCCTACTTTATTTTGGTTAAAATACCGTACGCAATGATTTATGATGATTTTATTGAATTCTAAAATCAAGATATATATTAAGATATCCTTTTTCACTACCTTATTTTTTAATTATTTATTTTATTATTTTCTGCCTTAATGCTGTTAATTTTAATAGGAAATCAGATAATAACCCCATTCTGTCATTTCTGAAAAAAAAATCTTATTGTAAATTTAGAAGAAAAGGATGAGAGAGCAGAACAATTAATCCCCTGGGATTAATTATCTTGCCTGCTGAACAAAATTTAGAGGCTTATCTCTATCTGTCATATGAATTGTCTGCAACTGATGTTTGTTTTGAAGTTGAGGTCAACCCTGGTTGATACAATGTATTTGCATTCGCTGAAGGCTTGCATTTTATAAAACACCTGTTTAAATCTTTTTTAAATACACATTTAATTTAATTTTTTTTTAAGACATGAGGTTATCCCTGTTTTATGCAGATACAAGGTTACTATTTAGAGTTTTTGAACATTCAGGAATTATCTTGAAATTTTAAAGAAGATTTAATGTTAATATAAAGAGGATGGAATTCAAAGTTTTTTTCACTTCTCTATATTAATTGTCAAAGCGGGGCCCTTCCTGACTGGTCAGTGTTTCTAGTTTCTCTTGTTTTGGGGCAACATAGCCTCATTTATTAGGTGATATTGTTTGGGTTTTTTTTTTTTTTTTTACTTTTGTTGATTCTTTACAGCGTTGTATTATACCTAGATGGCCATTAAGGTCATTAGATTGTATGTTTCCTCTAATGGAAGTTGCAAAATTTCATAATCAGCAGTTTGTTGTAATAACATTTTCATATCCATGTGACATTTTTTTCTTCATTGAAATCAACATTTTGTGTGTGTTACAGTATGTGTGGGTTTATTTTACAGATGAAGATTCTCCTGATGAAGAAACAATTTCAGAAGATGCAAAAGGATCTGAAGACCAGGCTATTGCACAAACAATTGTATTTTCATTGCTCAAGCGACAGAATTACCCATCGTGTCAGCACCATTTAATACCGAATATTGTAATAACTCCAACTGAATTTCGAGTTAATATGTATGATGCCGTGAATGACATTCTCCTCAGTAGCTTATCGCTAAAATTATTTGATCCTAAGTTTGAGAGCTTACAGATTGAATCGGTCATAATTCTATGGATGGTTCTCCACTATCGTATTTTTTGTGCTGGAATCAAAGTTAATGAACTCAAAGAGGAGTTTAAAAAAATTGACATCCAGGCAAATTTCAGGAAAATAGCGGAATCAAAATGGGGCATATATTCTAAATCATTAAAGGAGAATTTAAGCCATTTTCCAGAAGAGAAAAAGAAAAATCCAATATCTTATGATACATACTGGCGTGCAAAAGAACTGACGTATGAATGATCAAGTGATTGAGGTAGACAAAGTGTCAGAATATTTTAGGCATGTTTCATTTTTATATTCATATTGAAATCATGTTGTATTATATATGCCAGGGCTGAAAAAACATTAATATGTAAGCTTGAGACTTTATTTTTAGGTTTTTTGACTAATTAAGGTCCTAATGTATGTCTTCATAGACGAATACGATGACTTTTCCTGGTTCTTCCTCTTCTTTTTTTGACGTGTTAGCAATTACTCAATGAATTTTGGACCAATTTACATACAAATTTAACTGACACATTCTGTTGGCTGAGATCAATGAAATTATGTTAACATTGATGCAAATTAGAACTACGCCAATTCAACAGTAATTATTTACTGTTACACTGTTTCCATTTTTGCTCACCTGAACTGAATGTAACGGAGCAAAACCGTGTTCCAAGGGCAAATAATCAATGTAACATGGTGAATGTCTTTAAATGCCCTTAGAAATCAAATACCAATAAATAAGAAAATGACGAATTATTATTTACAATTAAGCTTTTGTGTATAATGTAGATTCTAAATATAAAAACTGTCACCTTGGACCGATTCTAGGGCCTCAGGAAGGGTTCATAGTGCAAACAGTAAAAAATGGAAACGTCGTTAAAACATTCTCAAGAACTACAATGCAAAAAGTTGTGAACTTATATTACTGGTATTAGAATTTTTTAACAAGGATATGGACTTTAGGTAGTTGTGAGAAAAAGCAATGTGACGTAGACCTGTCTATTTCATCGTTGGCCACTCAGCCATGGCTCTGTGAAATAAACAAGATTTGTCTGGCTTTTGAGTTAAGACTACGCAAACGGTGCATATTTCGCTTGAAACTAGTGTCGTTTTTAGTTGTTTTCACGCAAGAAATATAGTTACGTCCTACCGAAAGCCCAATTCTGCCTACCACCCCCTTCCAAACTTTTTAAGGGGAACAAATAGGGAGTAGAATTAAAGTTTAACATAAGAGAATGAAAGGAAACAATCCAATGCAGCGACTGTAGGTAATTGCTATGCGATCATGCAAATATCGTGTAAAATATTTTAAATTTTACATTAAATTTTAATTCACTTGCAATGTGGAAATATTGAAAATGCGAAAATAATTGGAAACATTTTCTAAAATGCTCTTTTAAAGAATGGCATTGCTCTAACGTACGATGTTAATACACAAACAGTCTTATGTTGTTTCGAATTCACATTTGTTAAAACACATTTGTAAAAATCATCGAGATAAAACTTTTTTTAAAAGATCAACTCTGATGCATTCTATGGTTTTACCATAACAACCTTGTCGAAAGATTCTTATTTTTAATAACCCGGCTGATTTATGTTAATGATGTGGTTCCAGAATGGGTGCCAAATTCAGAATATTAATTGAGATAATTCAAAGACTAATGCTGAAAAATATCTTTTAATAAGTTACAATTATTGTTCTGTCTTGAAAGCGCCCAGACACGGTAAATGATATATTCTCTTTTTATTAACACAGTAATTTAAAAATTGTTTGAAATTCGTCTAATTCAAACTAGGACAAAGGGGGCGAAAATAAAGCGGGGCGAATATTTTTTCTGTATGCAGTATATATATACCTTTTTTAAACTTGCGATCTTACACGAATGCACCTTCCGATACACATTTCTTTAGTATATTCAATTTGAAAAAAAAGAACTTGCAAAACATTTATAAAGTATAAAGAACTCGCAAATTATTAGCGTTACCCAGGTGAGGGATGTGGCTCATGGGTCTCTTGTTTTGTGTTGTTTTTTTTTCAAAATTATGCACCACAAACTTTTTTATTCCTTATGAGAGGAAAATGAAAAAAAGGGGGCGAAAATTTAATAGAACGGGGCGAATATATTTTTTGTATGCAATATATATACCTTTCGATCTTACATGAATGCAACTTCCGATACACATTTGTAAAGTATATTCATTTAAAAAAAAAGAACTCGCTAATTATTAGCGTTACCCGGCCGGTGAGCGATGTGTCCCATGGGTCTCTTGTTTTGTTTTTGTTGGGTTTTTTTCAAATCGTGCACCACAGAGTTATTCTTTTCCTTGAGAGAGGGAAAGAAAAAAGAACTCGTAAACTGTTTGTGTTACTCTGGTGAGCGATGTGGCCCAAGTTGTAAGTGTGATTTGTGTTTAAGCGTGACATATGATCAGGTGATCTGTGCGGTCCTCGTCATCTTGGTTATCCCAAAAAAGACAAAAAATTGATCCATAATCACATCTATGCTTTTGTTTAGTTTAGATGTGAAACTTGGCGATGTACAATGATATTTATACTTAAACAAATTAATCATGTATATATGGGCACACTAAGGTGGGTTTATATTTATTAAAGAAAAAATAAAATGGAAGATAAAACAATTCGGTGTTCAGCATTAAAACGAAGAAAATTACAAAACAATTAGAATCAATTAGTTTAAAATAAAATAAATATTAAATAAAGTGGAAAAATTGGTTATGTTCTAAGAAAGTTAGATAATATTTTAAGTAAAATTTATGCCTTGCTCCCTCTGCCCTCTTAATCGCGTACATTTTATGTGATATAATTATCTAACTATTACATATAGACCCAAGAAATTTTGTTTTGTCGAGGACCCTAAATTTGATATGTAAACAACAAAAGATAATATGTGCCAATTAAATTCATAGGCTTATTATCTAATTTTGTACCTTTCTCGTCAGTCGTCTGTGCAAACCTGGATGCCATTGCATATAGGATCGTGTCATTACGTCACGGGCAAAAGGGGAGGCACTCTTAAATATTTTGGGGCTTAAAAATTAAAGGTATGGTTGAACGTTTGTGTAAAAAATCAGCTCAAATAACGTTACGTCCGCCATGTTGCCGTATAAATTTTAACGCCCACCGTGTAAAGAAATTTATAAGGCAATCACGTGACGCGATTCATCCAATGACGTCGAGACATTCTAGTCCGAGGCAAAACAAAATTAGAAGACTCGACCCCGCCTCGCCTTCGGACTCTACCGACCCCACAAATTTCTGTAAACAGTCAGTAACAAACCTAATAAGTAATAATAGCTAAACAGTCCAAATAAAAAGTTGAAGTTAATATCTATTATTTTCTTTGTAGCAGGAAACTCTTTCACTGGTATCTAATAGATATAATTAAAATCATTTCAAATAAAGGGTCGTTATATAATGATTAATTATATAAGCTTGACTTAATCCACTTCCTCCAATGGGAGGGGGGGGGGGGTGCATAGGGCGGCTACAGTGGCTTTCCATCTTCTGTCTGTTGTGATTAGTATTAAAAATAACATTTCATTTACCTTAACCCCTGAGCATTTTATTTAAATCAAGATTTACAAGGACAAAAAAAAAACGAAGACGGAGGGAACATTAAGGGCGAGGTTTTAATATACTGTGCAAAGGTTAAGTGTATTTGTATTTGTTTTGATAATTTTATGGAAGAAACGCTCAAGTGAGTTTTTGTCTGTTTTTAAAATCTTATGCCCAAGGGTTTTTTTCAAGTTCCTTAGTTCAACACTAAATGCATCTAATGATAAAACCTTTATTAGGGAAGATGCTAAAATAACTATTTAAAAAGTCATTTATACATGTATTTTAATTTACACGTTTATGTAATTATTAAATTTTTCCTTGACTCTGACATTTTTTAAGTGATTAAAACTGATATTTTTTTTCTAGGTCCAAAGCTCCAAGATGATAGAGGACAACAACAGCTTTTCAACGGTATTTTTAAAAAAAAGATTGTTGGGTTTGTATAATAACAATTTGTATCGGCTTGTCAGGTCCCCATGTCAACTTGTCCGAAAAGTATCATCATTTATATATGCATGACACTTAAAACTCAAACTGTTGTTTACAAAACTTGTCTTTCTCTGTTATCAAAATAGCCGACAAGTTGACATAAATAACTAACTAGACAACATTAATATTTGACAAGTTGGCATCGAAAACCAGGGGGGGGGGGGGTGTCAAAATGCATGAACAGTCTAAATAAGTGTCAACAAAAGAAGAATTAATGACGAAAGTGATGTTGATTTGTCAGATCTTTGGGATCACTACACTTTGAATGTAGTTCTAGATGGAATACATAGACTGACATTGACATATCTATACTGTAGAATTATTAGAATTCGTGTTGGCTTAATTTTCATTGAATTTACATCCACAACAGATTATGAGAAATGGTATCTATCTTATTGTAATTTATCTGTGTTCTTGATACTCTCTATATTGGCTAGGCAAAATACATAAAAAATAATCTTTTTACCATTTATAACAGGTGCCTGTAGTTTTTTTTCTTGGAAATATATTGAAATTGGTGTTGTTGTATGGTGTTCTGATGGTACATCACCTCACTGTGAATCTAGCTCTAGACATCATATGTAGACTGACAGACCTTGTCAGATACATATACATAAGAATGTGAAGATGCACTATCCATGCAAGTTTGATTAGTATATGACCACTAAAGACTTAGATATGACCATCAAAGGAAACCTGCTCCAAAACTTTAAGAAGGTCCGGACGTCGACCCCAATGCCAAATGTATAGCATAAGCCCCCACTCCACCCCCACCCTGTCGAATTCGTTTCAATGAGCTTTAATGGGGAAAATCTCTAAAACGCTCTCAATTTATTCATTTTTCCAAAGTGTGTACCACATCTTTTTCCCCCTCCTGAGAAAGGGATACAAGAACTCGCTTACGAACCGTTAGTCACTAGCTTAGTGTAACGGTTTAATATCTTATCTTCATTAATATCATTCTTTATTAATTAATTGTTTTACACATTATGTACACTTAGGCTATATATCTTTTCTTTATCTTAATCATCCCTCTAATCTCACCCCCTGCTGACTCCACACTGACCATTAATTATAAATACAGTGTATTTACTCCTGATTGTAAGGGTCGTATAATGTGCGTATCTTATACGCATATATAGCGGTAACGGTATATATAGCGACAGAATTTTTTAGAAGTCAGTGACCTGTACAGACTCACACTTGCTTACTTGTATTATTAATTTCGTCTATGGTTTTTTAGCTCACCTGAACCGAAGGTTCAAGTGAGCTTTTCTGATCACCCGTTGTCCGTCGTCCGTCCGTCCGTCCGTCCGTCTGTCCGTCCGTCTGTAAACTTTTCACATTTTTGACTTCTTCTCAAAAACCTTTGGGCCAAATTTAACCAAACTTTTTACAAAGCGTCCTTATGAAAAGGGGATTATAAATTGTTAGAATAAAGGGTACAACCCTTTTTAAAGGGGAGATAATTACGAAACAGTGAAAATAGGGTGCATGTCTTTAAAAATCTTCTTATTAAGAACAACTGCACCAGAAATGCCAATATTTACACAAAAGCTTGTATATATGGTGAAGATTCTAAATTGTAAAAATCGTGACCCCGGACCAAAACTGGGGCCCCAGGCGGGGTTCAAAATTTAACATGGAAATACGTAGGAAAAATGTTTAAAAATCTTTCATATCACGAACCACTGCACCAGAAAACCCAATATTCACACAAAAGCTTTTATATATAGTGAAAATTCTAAATTTTAAAAATTATGACCGCCGGGCAAAAACTGGGGCCCCAGGCGGGGTTCAAAGTTTAACATGAAAATCCATTGGAAAAATGTTTAAAAATCTTCTTCTCAAGAACCACTGCACCAGAAATGCCAACATTTACACAAAAGCTTGTATATATTGTGAAGATTCTAAATTGTAAAAATCGTGACCCCCCGGACCAAGACTGGGGCCCCAGGCGGTCCGGGCTACAACTTAAACATAGAAATATGTTGGAAAATTGTTTAAAAATCTTCATATTAAGAACCACTGAACCAGAAATTCCAATATCTATACAAAAGCTTGTATGTATAGTGAAGATTCTAAATTGTTTAAATTGTGACCCCCGGGCAAAAACTGGGCCCCCAGGCGGGGTTCAAAGTTAACATGTTTAAGAAAAATGTTTAAAAATCTTCTTCTCAAGAAATACAATGCAACAGTTTGGGATATCAGTATGCATACATCCTTGGCAATTGTAGATTCTAAAGTGTTAAAATCATGACCCTCGGCCTAATACTGGGGCATCAAGAGGGGTTCAAAGTTTAACATAGAAATACCGGGGGTATATAGGAAACATGTTTAAAAAATCTTTTCGAGAACTACAATGTCATACTTTGTGAGATTACTTTACTTGGATCCTAAAATAGTAAAAAACTTTAAATTATAGAAGTGATCTAATACTGGGGCTCCAGGAGAAGGGGTTCAATGTTTCACATAGAAAGATAGGAGGGAACATGTTTAAAAATCTTATGGAGGAGAACTAATGCTTCAATTTGTGAGATTACTATGCAAGCATTCTCAAATTGTAAAGTTTCTAAATTGTGGAAGCCGTAATCCCCAGACTAATATTGGGGCCCAAGAAGGGGTTCAAAATTAACATAGAAATATATAGGGAACATGTTTAAAAATCTTTTTCTCAAGAACTACAGTGCAACAGTTTGTAAGATTACTATGCAAGCATAATTGGCTATTGTAGATTCTAAATTGATAAAATCGTGACACCCGGACTAATACTGGGGCCCCAAGACCCCCAGACCAATACTGAGGCCCCAAGTGGGGTTCAAAGTTTAACATAGAAATATATATGGAAAATGTTTAAAAATTTTCTTCTTGAGAACTACAATGCTACAGTTTGTGAGATTACAATGCAAGGATCCTCAAATAGTGAAGTTGTTAAAGCCAACCATAAACCCCGGACCAATACTGGGGCCCCAGAAAGGGGTTCAAAGTTTAAAATAGAAATAGCATGTGCTATGAAATAGAATGTTACAAGGAACTGTAGTTCAGGTGAGCGATGTGGCCCATGGGCCTCTTGTTTTATTTACGTGTATATGTGATTGTGTTTACTTGGATTTTATACTGTGAATTATTTGTTCGGAGTGTTTATATTTGTGTAAATAAACGATAGACTAGAAATTCGGTGTCTATTTTCAAAATGTGAGGAATAAAGATCATGGTAACTGAAATTATGAAAGATGTTGTAAGACCGCACGGCGCGGCGCTACTTTAGTGATACTCAGGTAGTTGGTGCTGTCATCTTGTTTTTCGCAAATTTGACATTTAAACAGACTATGCTTTTTAACCGCGTTTTCAAACGGAAAAATCCGGTTATCAAAATGGTGAAAATGACGGGCGGGCGGCTGTCAAAAGGGTACCCTCATTGTACGGACAACTCTTCCTATAGTTTTCAAGATAGGAAGTTGTACTTTTGCAGATCAATTTTACATATATCAGAGGTGTGCATATTGCTAGGATTTTGAATTCTGATGATTTCTGAAAAAAAATACCAGCTTTTGAACTTAGTCATTTTAGGTAAAATATTGCATATAGGGTACCCTCATTGTACGGATGACTCCTCCTACAGTTTTCAAGAAAGGAAGTTGTACTTTTGGAGATCAATTGTACATATATCAGAGGTGTGCATATTGCTAGGATTTTGATTTCTGATAATCTAAAAAAAAAAATACCAGCTTTTGAACTTAGTCATTTTAGGTAAAATATTCCATATAGGGTACCCTCATTGTACGGATAACTCCTCCTACAGTTTTCAAGATATGTAGTTGTATTTTTCAGATTAATTGTTCATATATCAGAGGTATGCATATTGCTAGGATTTTGAATTCTGATGATTTCTGAAAAAAATACCAGCTTTTGAACTTAGTCATTTTTAGACAAAATATTGCATATAGGGTACCCTCATTGTACGGATAACTCTTCCTACAGTTTTCAAGATAGGAAGTTGTATTTTTCAGATCAATTGTATATATATCAGAGTTGTGCATATTGCTAGAATTTTGAATTTTATAATTTATGAAAAAATACCAGCTTTTGAACTTAGACATTTTTAGGCAAAATATTGCATATGGGTACTCCATTTCACTGGATACGGTAGGTAGTGTTTAATTTAGGGTTGACATAGCTTATGGATACAGTTCACATAAAAAAAACCCAGGTTTTCTGTCACATTGACACCTTTTTACCTGTCTAAATGTTTGTATTAGAAGCTAACAATTTAAAAAAGAAATGAAAATACCCAATTGCAAAACTTGAGCGAAAATATGTTGAAAATCCGTGGAAACATTTTTTTGATTTTTTTCATTGAAATTTAATATATCCCTTATAATCATTTGATAAAAAATTATCACAAAAGAAAAACAGCACATGAAGTGATTTTTGTAAACTTAGTTAAAATGATAGAGACACATGCACAAATTAATAAATTCCCTTTTAAATATACAAGTATTACTTCGACAATATCAAGCTGAAACTATTATTTATGCTATATCTGGCTGATCCAGACGGTTTTACGTTCAGCGCATTTTACATTACATTGTACAATACTAATTTCCTGTACATTTAACAAATTGCGTACGATATTGTTACATACTAGAATTTTTTTCCCGAAAATTGTTTTATTAACCAACAGAACAAAAATTTGATAGAGAACGGTATTTAAAAAAATTCCAGAAACAGAGGGTAATTTTAGACATTTTCCTTTAGCATTGCCGAAAAAGCCGTACTTAATCCGTTAGTTGATTTTGTCCTCAAAATAACTGTTACACAGGAATATTTTAGGTCTTGAGAGAGACGTCAGGAGAAAGCGTAGTAACACCAGGAGAGAGAGAGAGAGAGAGAGAGAGAGAGAGAGAGAGAGAGAGAGCATTTATACTTTATATAACATGTAATGGTTTGGGCAGGATGGTGGCGTTGATTAGGGGGCGCTGATTCTGATATGTTAATCAAACTAGCAAATATTGTAAAATATACGTGTATAAAATAAACGATTAATTATTTTGTATTCTTAATCTTGGGACTCAAAATTTAGCCTTTCCTACATGTATATAAGAAAGTACTAAATTATAGCAATATATAATGCATTTTGTTAAACAGCGCTACAAATGTCCGAGAAAAAAAAATGACTGGAAATTTTACTGCATTATTGTTGTGCATTTAATATGAATATATTATTTATTCAGAGATTCA
Source organism: Magallana angulata (assembly GCF_025612915.1). Lineage (NCBI taxonomy): Eukaryota > Metazoa > Mollusca > Bivalvia > Ostreida > Ostreidae > Magallana > Magallana angulata. The sequence goes on along the minus strand of NC_069119.1, from coordinate 28,575,312 downwards.
ACATTGGGCAATGCAGCCTATCAGTTTACAATAATTCACATATTATAATATAATATTATAAACATTAGACTCATTGGAGTGTGTGACGATTTTTATAGAAACATGCATTTATCTTCTTATTAATTTGTACTAATTTATCTGAGAAGGGGAACACAGGTAAATCCTACCAGTGCCCCTTTAGAGGACCCCATAATTGTCTAAAGTAATGATATGTTTGGTTTGGCGAGTAGCAGTTCTGGGGAATAAACCCATTAGATGGACCATTAAATTTAAAAAAAAAAACAACGAACGAATGAAAGCCAAGCAATACCAAGAAAAAGTTAAAAGGCCAATCTCTATTATTTTCTTTCTTCAAGAAACTCCTTAACATGTGTTTAATAAATATGATAAGATTTATTTAAAATAAAGGGCCGTTTAAAACAATTGTATGTAATGTTTATTTAGAGTTTATTTCCCGGAGTAAAAAGAAAACATTTCTGATTTCATTTCCTTTAACCGCTGAGCATTTCATTTAAATCAAGATTCACAAGGAAAGGTAAACGGAAAGGGATTATAGAAAGAGGATTTAAAATACTGCGCAAAGTATTAGAAATAGAGTCCAAAGTTGGCCACCGTAAGAAACCGGTATTGTATGTAAAATAATTTCGGTGTAGTTTTCCACGCGATGCATTTTCATTTTATCTAGCAAAGGTGGAAACGAGTGAAAAAGCACTACGTATGTAAGTACATGTATCTTCTTATCAAAGTGTTGCTTTATTTGTGCCTAGTATGTTATTTTGGCTATTCTGTGTTAAGTTTTCGCCGCATAATTCTGCGACTTGATTTAATTGTGCTTTAGTTTTTTAGCTGAGTTTTATATCGTATAGTTAAATTCTTGTTAAACTTTTTTAAAGGTAAACAAAATGGTTTTATTTGAAAAGTTTATCTTTTTAAGTAGAACTATTATCAAAATTTAGCAATTTAATGTGATTTGTCAACATAAAAACCCCAGAAAACAAAAATAACCCCACATTCGGTTTCGTTCATCGTCTCAAGCCACGGTTTAAAGTCCGCATACCTCTCTCGTAGATGGTACAGGTAGAGGAAGTATTTAAGGAATGAAGAATTGTTCTATGGAACGCCATATCTGCCTTAAGGTATGGTACGTCATAATACATGGCGAGATTCATAAAATAAAGTGTCCTATCTGTATGTTAAATGGTCACCAGCCCTTGTTATATGGTGACAAGTATATAACGCTTGGTGGGTAACATATATTTAAAAGTGCCTCTAATACAATAAACTGTTTACAGCCATTTTTACATGGTTGCAAAAGCACGTTAAATGATGATAATGATGACGTAACTGGTGCTTTATTCATATATATTTAACGGTTAGAAAGCAATGAGTCAGAGTTAAAATTATTGGGTCACCATTACATTCATATGGTGTTCTTGTATATCAGTAGGTCAGTACAGTATGTTAAATGGTTGCCACTCCTTGTTATTGTGTGAAAGTTTTACATTGTATAATGTATGGTTGGTTACACGCTCCAGATGAAGCGTCCATTAAATTGGTTTGTATGCAGAACATTTCATCTGGTTGAATATGCATTAAATGGTGACAATGGAAAATTAAATTATGTAGTATTTTATTACACGGTGAATAAGTAACAGTAATGGGTCAATACATAAAACCATTCTATCTTTGTTCTATTGCAAAGAGTTAGCAATTGGTATAAATTTTATACATGTATCACTGTCTATGGAATTGAATTGAACATATTTTATTGAATAAATCAAAAGGATAAGACACAAGTTCTAAAACTTAGATAGTCGTATCCTATTCTCACTGTCTATGTACTGAATTAAATTGTGCATCGCCCCCAATGGTGGCAAGTCAAAATAAAAAAAAGAAGAAAAACTCATTGCTTCATTTTTCTAACCGTTTAATATGAATAAAGCACCAGTATTGTCATTATTACCACCATTTACTTTTGCGACCATGTAAAATAGCTGTAAACAGTTTATTTTATTAGAGGCACTTTTAAATATATGTTATCCACCATACGTTATATACTTGTCACCATATAACAAAGGCTGGTGGCCATTTAACGTACAGAAATGATCCTTTATTTTATGAATCTCACCATGTTTTATGATGTTCCATACCTTAAGGCAGCTATGGCGGTCCATATTGTTCTTTTATTTTTGTATTATGAATGGATAAAATGTGATCGGGAGTGATCAAATCCAATCGAGGGGCTTTATGACAGATTTGATCACGCCAAACCGTATGTGATCACCTCAATGAATGATTTCTTATTATTTTTATTTTTTTTCAGCAATTGTACGATTAAATAGTCATTGATGTTATGTGTTGAAACCGATTCGTAGTGTTATATGGCACGTCAAACTCCCAAAAATGAGCTAAACATAGTTTCGCAGTTGATAAACTAGGTTCATCGAATGCGAAACTATATTTAGCTCGATTTTTCTATCTTTAGCTTGTCATAGTATTTTCACAGACAAAAACACTGGAAAATGTTAATATTCGTAAATATGTCGTGGTAATTCGGCGACGATGGGTTTCGGTTATGAATTTATGAATGATTTTATGATATCTTCTGGCACTTCACCTTAAGTACTTCAAAAATGACAGATCATGGCACAAAAAACCTCGGGAAACGTGGACGCCTGTCCCGTTACCAAGGAGACATGGGAGGCACGTGCAGAAGCAAAAAAGGGAGACTGTGGAGGACAGAGTGTTTACCATTGTCTGGCTGACAAGGAGGGCAGGAAGTGGGAGAGATGTGTGGAGAAAACTCGGATTAAACAAGGTACTCATCAGCATCTCTGTATAAACCAGACAGATATTCCGTGTATGGGTAAAAAAAAATTCCGGGGTGCTCAAATGGATTGAAGCCCACAAATAGTACTTGTTATGTAATTTAAGGTAGTCCATCCATATCAATCAGTATATGGTTTCATCAGTAACTGTTGGCATTGGTTTTTCGTAGAAAATCAGAGAATTTTTCAAAAATATGATAATTTGTAAACAGTTATCCTTTCAATGTCATGTTTTATTTATTTAGAAATTGAACTTTGATGAACATATAATTTCATGGATCACTTCAACAACAAAATCCACGAAAGTTGGTAATCAATTGATATTGATGATACTAATATAAACTACAGTACAATTAAATTTTGATAATTAGAACCTTGATATGATTTTAAGAGGATGGGGGAATAAGATAACTATTTATTCAGTTTTTAATATATCTAACAAACGATAAGAAAAAAAATTGTCATAAATTTTGATGGTATCGATAATGAAAATACTGGAAAATGTAAATATATGATTGTATTGTTAGACATGCTCAGGTCTCCGTGATCAATAATTAGGGCTCTCTTTAATGCCTTTAAATTGTAGTGAGCACATTAAAATTTGCAAGAAATGAAGGAAAAAACCCATCGAAACAACAAGGAGACTTGAGCATATCTAGCTCATTGTAATTCATTCTCATAGAACCTACGTCATTCTCTTCAGGTATTTGTCCAATTTTCAGAAGCGATGGCTTCATCGATTGGAAGCCATGTAACATATCAGCATCCACATGTCCAAACAGTTCCTTTTTGTCTAATGAGGTTTACAAACGTAAGTTATGTTTCTTAAAATAAAAAGTTCTACTGTACTACTTACTACTTTATCATTTTATTGGATTTCAAATTTTACTTTTTAGATGTATACTGTTTTGGTAACAATAGCTTCCACATACCAAAGTACGTATAAGAACATTGTCCTTTTAATAAAGTAATCTTTCTTCAAATTGGATAAGTTTTCTAAGGAATTGCAATTTTTTTTATACAATATTTATTTGTTGAGAAATGAAAAACATAAGAAAGCTGAAGGTGTCAATGCTGGGTTAGTCATCGGTATCGTCTTCCTCGTCGTAGTCATTGTGGGCATAATAGCAGCTGTCAAAATATGTTTCTGGAAGAAACGTTCAAGTGAGTTGTCATATGTTCTTAACATCACATATTAACTACGTTATTTTTTTTTTACGTTCCTCAATCCTACGTTTTTGCGAGGCAATTACTTAGTAATGATAAAACCTTGATTAGGGGAAACGCTGGAATCTCTAACAATTTATTCATATTTGAATTTACATATACAATGTACATATAATTATTAAACTTAATACATCGAATCTAGCATTTTTCTAATAATAAAGTATTTGATAATTCATTATTTTATTTTAGGACGAAATAATCAAGATGATAGAGAGCGACAAGAGCTTTTAAATGGTACTTTTTAAGATAGTTAAATTTGTATGGTGGCAAACGTAGTTATTTTGACTTGTGAAATCTATGATAATTTGACTTGTAAGATATTGTCCGCAATATATATATTTGTTTTCCCTTTGACTGAAATGTCACATTTTCATTGGTTTAGAAATAGCACGTGATTGCCTTATATATCTCTATATTTGTTCTGTGAGAAATAATATTAGGCAATATGGCCGTCATTTGTCGACGCTTCGCTTACTCATTTCGATATTTCATAGTATTTAATACATAAACCGCATGCCGCAAGTTCTTAAAGTATTTGGAGTAGTTGCCCTTTGAAATTCTTTAAAATAAGAGTAGTTGCCCTTAGAATATTGACGTCACATTGTTTTGTCTGGAGCAGAACAAAATGGCAGCGTCGAAATTTGTTTAAATCTCTGTAGAGGAAAGGGAGAAAACATTTAAAATTGAATAGCAACAAAACATTGTAAGTAAACATGGGTGAAGCAAAGATTTTTAAAGAGTATTTGAAAGGTGAGATTGAACATTTTGAAGAGTTTAAATGAGTTAAATTGTATGAGATGATAGGCATCTTGTACATGGCTTTGCGTAGATCATCGCTACTTGTGAAAAAATATGTCGCTTGATAGTCCTCGGGAAAACAAAACACTTATTAGGTTAGTTACTGACTCACTACGGAAATATATTGGGTTGATCAATCTCATAGATGGCTCGGCTTCGCCTCGCCATCTATGAGATTGATCAACCCAATATATTTCCGTAGTGAGTCAGTAACTAACCTAATAAGTAATAATAATATATATATATATATATATATATATATATATATATATATATATATATATATATATATATATATATATACTTGCATTACAAAACTTGTTTCTGCCTGAAAATAACTAGACATAATTAAGATCTGACAAGTTGAATTAACAGTAGCAGTTTTTAGCATCATTCATATCTGACAAGTCAACATAAGTGTCAAGCGAGTAACGTAGTTTAAAAAAATAAATAATTTTGTAGTTTTTTAACTGAAAAGTGACAATAACAAACTGTCAACAATCTCAAAAATTCATAAAACGAAATACAAACTCAGAGCAGAGCAAAACGGACTTCTAAAAAGATAGAAGTAGGATCAGATGCCTAGGAGGAGTGAGCATCATCTGCTGACTGATCAGAGGAGGAAATATTTTTCACAATGAGCTTTAAATCTTTCTTTTAAAGGAGGTGGATGGTCGTGGCCATTTTTAGACTTTTCAACTTTCCTTGAGGGAAATGTTTAAAATGTAGAAAATATATTCATATTTTAAACCTACACTAAGCAGATTATTTGGGAGTACATGTTTATTCTTTACTAAAAAAATTAGTTTATAGCTAATAATCAAGGTAAATCTCATTGATAATTTGTTGACCCTAGCCCCCTTAATCTTCGAATTTATAGCTTGCATTAACAAACATATGGTACAAAAACTAACTTATTTTAATGTTTTATTTAGAATCAGTAATTGGAGGATCGGACGAAACTGTAAAAGAAGCAATCTCAACCGGGATTCAGTTGCTATTGAGAACAAAGGTTAAATCTATAGTTGTGCTAGGGAAATTTGGCAGTGGCGTTTATAGTACATCATGTAGTATTTCTGAAGGATTCAGAGAGCTGAAATCAAACAAATGGGAGATCTTGAATTGTCGCTACACAGAAATACCGGACACTGTCAATGAAAAAACAATTGTTTTTGTATACGGATGGTTTGGAATATGGAACGATGACCTATGCTCGGTAGATATAGCAAAAACGGCTTGCCAATCCTTGATACGAATACTGAACGAGACTACCAAAGTTAAGTTTGTAATTGGGATGAGGTCAGATCTGTACATAAAGTACCATGGAGTACTAAACGTTGACGATTTTCAGAAGCATTTGTTTGAAAACGAAATTACTTTGGATAGTGCTAACACCACTGAAGATGCCAAATTCGCATATTGTTATGAAAATATGAGAAAGAAATGCCAAAAAGACGAATGTGTATTCCAAAATATGACATGCGAGATGATTCAAACAGGAAAAGATAACGCTGTTGGCATGTTCCTTAAACTTAATCTTATGGAAAGGTATCATGACCAAATTCATGATTATAAAGGTGAATGGGATATTTCCATGGCGATTAGAGATCATTTCATTTCTCTCGAAAACGACGAAACAAAACGACACGTCTACGCATGGATTGTATACATTTGTTTTAAAGAACATTTTAAGCAAACTGGGCAATTTGACACAGAATTGGTTGAAAAAATTGGTTTCCAAATAGATAAATCGTCTTTCAATGAAAACGATAAGGATCTATATGTATATTTTAAGATGCGGAATTCTTATTCAGAGAATAATGTTTCTCCTAGTGATAAACAATATGTTTTCTGGCACCCATTTATCTATATATGCGCCTTTAAATTTTTGTTTGAGAAGTACCCTGAGCTTGTAATGAAATACTGCAATGTAGACGCCATTTTGCAACTTGTTCGACCAAAAGAAGCTCAAATCTCATATTTCGAAGTTACTGCAGATGAGCATTGTGTTAATCTGTTTAATGAAAGAATGCATGATTTGAATTTAGCAGAAAGATACATGGATAATCCATTGATAAAATCGAGAACATGTGACACAAAGAGAGAATCTCAAGAGTTGCAATAACAATAAAACCGTACGTTGATATATTCCTCATTCGACTATCTTGCATTTTATGTCTCCAGACATAAAGCAGACCCAGGGTCAGTTTTTGGAGTCTGCTTTGGTGTGAGGTTGTGTCTGGTCGGTACTGTGTTTACCCAGATATATTACCTGCTCCACATACCCTAACCTAGTCTATTATCTGATACTTCTGGCTCAGATTCACAATCAAGCGTGTCAATTGCATTAGACTAAGTATTTTAAGATGCGCCATTCATGTAAATTTTGTTAATATATGTCTAGTAATAAATTAGGTATGGTCATCAGCTTAAAAAACCGTTAACTTCCTCCATTGAACCTTAACCTCCTCAAAATCTAGCTATAACCCAGATTTAGTAATGAAGCTTGCCAGGTTCATAGTTTAAACATATTTTATTGAATAAATTCAATAGGATTGGAACAGGCATATCCTTTGTATATCCTCTCCTTGTCAGATACATGTACATAAGATTGTTAAGATGCACTATCCATGCAAGTTTGGTTAGTATAGAACCAGTAAAGACTTAAATAAGACCATCAAAGGACACCTGCTCCAAACCTTCAACAAGGTCCGAACGTCGACCCCAATGCCAAATGTATAGCATAAGCTACTATTCCACCCCCACCCAATCGAAATCATTCCGATGAGCTTAATAGGGAAAATATCTAACACGCTATCAATTTGTTCATTTTTCTAAATTGTGTACCACATCCTTTGATTCCCCCTCCTGAGAAAGGGACACAAGAACTAACTTATGAACTGATAGCCACTAACTTAGTGTTACTCAGATAGTCGGTTCTGTCATCTTGTTTTCCTCAATTTAGACATTTATTAATAAAGAGACCATGCTTTTGCTTAACGTAATTATGAAAGTAATGCATCATGATATTTTGGCATCAATTTAAAGCAGATCATTATACATATATGTATGTGTGTGTTTATATTTAGTTTAGATAATAAAGTAGACTAAAAGATCATTGTGTGTTAGTCATTTTAAGAAATTGGTATTCCATACAATGCCTGAAGCAAAATCAAACATAGGTAATCATAGATTACTAAGCTCACCGAGACGGAGTATCACCCTTATGAGACATCACCTTCATAAGACCACCTTTATCATTTTATATGAAAATCATACTTTATGATCTTGGATATTCATCGATTCTGTTTTGACAAAATATCGTATATCATCTGATAAATTTTTTTATGATAATCATATGTTAATATGTTAATACAATTATGATATAAAATTAAATATTGCATCATGTCATATTTCTAATATAATATATATCATATAATAAATAAAATACCGTAATAAACAATAATGAGATTTGATATTGTAACGTATGATATGACATTGTATTGTGTTATACCTTATTGTATTTGATCACATAATACAATATCATAAAATATAATACAATATAGTATCATATTACAATATCATATTACATAATACATCATAACACTGAAACATGATATTAAATTGTATAATATAGAATGATATTGTATTGAATGACACTGAAACTGGTTTGATACATTATATGATATTATATCATATAATACAATATAATTTGATTCCAACATTGTATCTTATCAAATGATACAATATTATGTGATATGGTAAAATATTATAAAATACATTATTATATTATACATATTGCATCATATGACACAATAAAATATATTACAATATCATATAATACAATTTCATGTGATATGATAATATATCATATAAACCAATATCATATCATACAATATCGTATGATACAATTTTATATAATTATTACTATATCATATAATACAATTTCATGTGATATAATTCTATATTACTGAAACCAATATCATATTATACAATATTGTATGATACAATATTATAGAATATACAATATTGTATCATAGGATACAATATAATATTTTGCAATATCTTATGTAATTGTATCATGTGATAAAATAATAAATTAAAAATACAATATAATATTATACAATATTGTATCATAATATACAATACTATACATAACAATATCATGATACATAATCATATCATAAAATATCCAAAAAATTGATACAATATCATATCGTATCGTATAACTTTTTATAATATAACATGATATCATATTGTATCATATCAAACAATATTGTTTCATATCATACAATACTTAATCATAGGAATCATGTTATATCATTTATCAACAAACACATCTATCTATCGAGCTGGTTTGAGTGAGGTAGGAGATTTCTTTAGCATCCTTGATAATGGAGATCAGGCTCTGCTTCTGAAGCAACCTCTGCATTTAATTTATAATAAAGTTAAATCAACTATGCAAGCTATCATCTATAAAACATGTGACCTGTTCCAAAAAACTAAACCTCATCCAGCATCCGAAACCTATGGCTCAGATTCAGCATTCAAGCCCATCAGGTGCATTTGTATCATAAGACGCATCATCCATGCAATTTTGGTGAAGTTTGGATCAGTAATTACTAAGATATCATCATCAGAGGGCACTAGCAATTAAAACCTTAACTTCCTCCAGCATCCGCAACCTATGGCTCAGATTCAGCATCCATGCCTGTCAGGTGCATCTGTATCATAAGACACACCATCCATTCAAGTTTGGTGAAGTTAGGACCAGTAATAACTAAGATTTATTTTTTAGCATCCTTGATAATGGAGATCAAGCTCTGCATCTGAAGCTACCTCTGCGATTCATTCATATTACAGTTAAATCAACTATGCAAGTTTGAAATAGTACTATCATCTATTAAACATGTGACCTGTTCCTAAAAACTTAACTTTATCCAGCATCCGAAACCAGACTATGCATGCATTCAAGCCTGTCAGGTGTATCAGTATCATAAGACACACCATCCATGGAAGTCTGGTGAAGTAAGGACAAGTAATAACTAAGATATCATCATCAGAGGGCACCTGTTTCAAAAACTTTATCTAACCAGCTCTTAAAACCTTAACCTCCTCCAGCATCCGAAACCTATTGCTCAGATTCAGCATTCAAGCTTGTCAGGTGCATCAGTATCATAAGACGCATCATCCATACAAGTTTGGTGAAGTTAGGACCAGTAGTAACTTAGATATTGCTATCAATGGGCACCCGCAACAAAAACTTTAACCTGCTCCGAAAACCTTAACCTCCTCCAGCATCCGAAACCTAAAGCTCAGATTCAGCACTCAAGCCTGTCTGGTGCATCAGTATCATAAGGCACACCATCCATGCAAGTTTGGTGAAGTACAGACCAGCAGTAACTAAGATACTGCTATCAAAGGGCACCTGCAACAAAAACTTTAACCTGGTCCAACAACCTTAACCTCCTCCAGCATCTGAAATTTAGGACCCAGATTCAGCATCCAAGTCTTTCAAGTCCATAAGTAGGTCCAGATGCATCATCCATGCAAGTTTGGTGAAGATAGGACAAGTAATAGCTTAGATACAGGACCTGCAACAAAAACTTTAACCAGGTCCGGACGCCGACGCCGACGCCGAGGGTATAGCATAAGCTCTCCTTGACTTCGTCTCGGTGAGCTAAAAACGAAATTCAAATATAAAACAACTTGCATCACAAAATTTTGTAAGATATTATAGTTTTATGCCTCATGTAAATTAATTGGTTTTTATCCACCTACGTTTTGTTTTATACGATTTTTCTGCTTGTCAAAAAACATTTTCCGTCAACGGTCGCTTTATGTTTTCCATGCAGCGAAATCGTCACATTCTGCATATATTTAGCGTTTATGAAATTGTTTATCTATCTATAGACTTCTTGAATAAGTTTCTTTATGTAGCTCTTTTGGTATGTTAGGTATTGAACCTGCAGTTTAAACAGATATATTTAGCCGATCCCGGTACCAGAAATAGCTATGAAAATGAGAAGGACAATTTAAAAAAAAATTCTAAAGTTCTTGGCAATCAATAGGCCGATGTTTATGTTATCTACTTCAATGATGTATCATTTGGTCTTGAGTATGATATTATGCATCTGTAGACTTCAAATGTTTTATGAATAAGGACTCAGAATGAGTCATTTTATGACGCCAGCGCTATAGGTTGTCGTTTATATTGAAAGATGGAGTTTGCGTAGCCATATACATGTACAACAAACATTTTATTTTGTCAGATCGGCCCAGGTTTTGATATTGATGCGTTTTTGTGTGTATTGGTTTTGACTTTGTTTTATGAAATGTAAATGAGTTTCAATTAGAGTATTCTTTTAAAGTTCTAGAGCCAGGTTGTAAGAAAGTCAATTTGTCTGATAGTTGAGTTGCATTGTCGCATGCCATATTTTACTTACATGTACAATGCATGTTTACAAAGATAATAAAAACCGATTTTTCAAACACCTGAACAGATTGAACATTATATACGAAATGCTGTTATTACTTTGAATACATTGGGTTAAAACTAAAAAAGTCTAGATTAGATAGATCAAAATTGGAGAAAGAATACTTATTTACATGAGTTTTGAATTATTAAAAAAAGAGCTATAGCGGAGAAAAGAAAGCATTAAGACATTTTTGCTCATCTAACCTAACGATTTTATTGGCTAATTTGTTGTACATATATATATTGTACATGTTATTGCATTAATTAACATTTTCATTTTCTCCAGAACCATTGCTTTCAACAAACTCTTGTGTAAAGTAGGAATGCTTTGAAAAAGGGGCTTAAAATGTGTAAAGGACAATATACATGTATGGTTTGAGCCTAAATTGGCCCCTTCAAATGAACATTGTCATTTTACTGTAATTCTTTGTTTTATTTGAACAAATATACATTTGAAGTTTTTTCATAATATTCATTTTGATTTTAGTGCCCACAATTTAAAAATACTAGTATGACTTCATAAAGTTAACCTTTTCCTGCCATTTTTGCATTTTTAGCATAAAACGGCTTGTTTTGAAGCAGTTTTTCTTAAAGAAAACATTGAGCGACTGCTTGAACAAACAAAACATTTTCATCAAAGATGTATCTCTCCAGTACTTAGAAGTGACAAAAAGTTCGTTCTTGTTCACAGAGTCGCTCTGTATTTCCGATTCGAAAAAAGATAAGAAAAATGTCAATTTTTGACTGATTTTAATTGAATTTTAAAAATAGCGTCACTTCTTACGTCATTTACTGCCAGTGAATGCATATAAATCAAATAAATAGGTATACTAAAAAAAACACTATATTATATATCAACTCTTTTATAAATAACAAAACAAAATAATGTACCTGAATCACTTTAAAATTAGCGAATTATGGGGGCAAAATTTTACTTATATCATATATAGTTCTTTCCTTCTCATAAGGAATGTGTTATATTAAAATCAATATTAGCAACACGGGCCATGGGTGTGCGCGCCAACAACAACAAATATGAAACTGCATATTTTTCTTTATTTTTAGAACTATCCTCCTGTTATTTGAGTACTGTACAGCATAAAATAACAATTTCTGTAAAATCAACGCAACCATTGCAGAATCCTCAACAATACAAAAAAAATCATTTGGGCAACAACAATTAAATAGACAAAAATAAACATGATGCGATGCAATTTGTCATGGAAGACTGCCAAACAAAGGATAAGCGACCACAACTCGGTCATATTAGTTCACCTTCAATAAACTTTCATTTTCTCATTCACAAAATGATGATGAAAATTAATACACAGGTTAACATTAACTTGGTATTAGGTTATTGCTTTTTAAGTCAATGAAATAGATTTAAAAAAATAATTTGACATTTTGTTTCTCAAAAACATGAACATAATATAATTATATTTTTCTTCCAAAATTAAACAACACATTTTAAGTACAAAATATTTTCAAAGGATTTTGACATTTCTGAAAAAAATTGCTTGACATTAGCACTAATTTAAACATGCACTGTACATGTTGTCAAAATGTTTTTAAAAAAATGAATTCATATAATAGTTCTGTTTAGATAAATGCAGTTGTATCATTAGTAAACAATGAACAAATTAATATTTAAACCAATAATTAAAAATAAACAAGTTTAGCATCGATCAAACACAGTGGAAGGACCATACAAAAATATTATAAAATCCGAAATAGGGATAAAATGCTGTAAAGTACTTCCAGTCTGTTACAAAACTCATCAAGTTTGTTTCGTTGATTTACAAATGACACAATACTTGATTAATATTTGTATTTCTGCGACCAGCACATATATATCTTAAATTCACATCATTCGTCCAGCATGGGAACAATGAAATGTAATTCTCGATTAGAAATCATTTCTGTACTTTATGAAATATTTCAAATTATCTTCCTGGTACAGTTAAGATTTCCTTTTTTTTTTAAAGAAAAACATAAAAAAAGACTTCCTTATATTAAAAACTAGTGTTCACGTAATATTGCCATTTTTAAAGTGCATTTGAATTCGTAAGATTTCAATCGGGTCACTGCTGACTACAAAATCTATCGACCAAAATAAAACAACTCATGATAGTTTTGATTTATATGTACATCTTTTGATTTGTACATTACATGGGAATAGTGCCACTACAAAACACACCACAGAGAAGCATGATGAAATCAACACCAAATAAAAAAAAAACAAGTTCAGCCTCGGGCTCAATGTAAAAAAGCAAGTGTTTCTTATACATACGATATAACACACAAATATCATTAAAAAAACTTTGGCCTCAATTCTTGATCCCCTGAGAGATCAGGTGTGCTTCCCCGAAGCCTCTCGTTCTGTAGCCATGACAACAGGGACCGAGCAGATCCCTGCGGCATGTCTTTAACCGCGGGCTGGAGTTGATCCCAGGCGGACACCTTCTGAGACCCACTGCCGCTACTGCTCCGCGGGTGAACCACGGTCATGAGGGCCTTAAAGTGTTCCAAGTCGTCCGTTCCGCCCACGGTGTGACGTCGTTTTTGTCGTTTTTCTTTCCGTCTCTCAGGAGGTGGGGAAAACACTTGTTTCTGAGAGCTTGATGTTCTTATAACACAGGTATCCGACTCTAAGTTTTTTGGAGTGCTTGCGGATCTTTCGTAGCGGACCCGATACTGTTTCTCCTGTTGCCTATTGATCGGGAAGCTTATTTCAGAGCGTTCTGATTTAGCACTTGAGCGGAATTCCTTAGATCCATACATATTGCTACTAATTGCTCGAATCTCTTGCACATGTGCTGACATTGGGAGTAAAGTGGTGGAAGAGGTTCTTGTTTCCTCTGGTGGAAAATAGCTCACTAGATTGGGGTCACTTTGTCCATCTACACTGTTTTGTGGAGAGATGGTATTCTGCTGTGCATTGCTCAAGGGGCTTCTTTCAAAGCGATAAGCTATCCCTACTTTGGCATCTTTTGGTGATCTATGTAGACTAGGATCTCTGTATTGCTTTTCCAACATGTCATTACTACTGCACAAACCAAACTTATTGCACTGCGCTTGTGCTAAAGGTTTTTGTGGGGGAAGGCATGAAATAGCACTTTCTTTGTCTAGAACTTCATTTGAACTTCTGATTACATTTCCGCTCAGTTTATACTTTGGATTCACAAGAATTTGTAGTTTCTGATCAAACGTGGAGGTGAGATCAGAAAGGAGGTCAGAACCATCTTCGGAGTCTGAGGAATGGTGGGAGTTACGACGACCGATATCTATCAACGAATCTAGAGAATTCCTCCTTGCAGAATCACTTCTACTGAGTCCTTTCTTTGAGCGGCGTTTTTCACGGTTTTCTCTCCCTCCACTTTTAGATTGACCTCTGTCTCCAGGAATGTTTCTGGGAGGTGGGGATAAGTAATCTTTTCTGGGTGACTCTAGGAGCCTTTCCATTGAACTTGCCCTCTTACTAGGAAAGACTGGAGAATCCCCACTGCTCTGTACTAATCGGTCACGACTGTTACTTCTTGAGCCCAAACTCTGTATGACGAAATATTTTCCCCCAGTGCTACTTCCCGTGCTGTTTTTCCGAGAACTTTCCGACCTATCGGACACACTTGCTGTAGAGTTTCTATCAGTGGATAATTTGTTTTCTAGCACTTCCTTGGATTCTCCTTTCGCAAGTTTATTAAAAATGTCCGAGGTGGAATGCCAAATTGTTCCAAATTCAAACAAATTCTCGTTACTTTTGCTTTTTTCTCTGTCACTCTCCCGGCGACTCTGTTCCTGCCACTGTCTTTCTATCTTCCACCTCTCTTTGTCTCTTTGTTGCCTCCTTTCTTCTTTCTCTCTCAAATTCCTTGCCTCTTCCTCAATTTTTCTCAGAGCCTCAATGGTTGAGTGACTAAAAGTCTGACTACTGTACTCTTCACGTGGATCGAGAGAATCGTCAGAGAAGTGTCTAGACTTGGGATACAGATTCGACCCTTCTTTCTCTCGCTCCTTTTTGTCCCACTCAGAAGAATCAATCCCTTCGTGAGACATTGCTAGCCGTCGCTCTGGTAGCCCATCAGAGGTGGGTTGTCTCGTGTTCGGCACGCTTGCAGCCATTGCTGGCAAGTTTGGACTGCTACGCGCCTTTAATTCGGCCTGTGATTTGATTTTTCGATGTTTTATTTCCAAGTCAATATTTCTTTCTCGGAAACCTCCGTCTGTCATGCTGGCATTTAGGTCCTCCCCCAGTGTTGGTGCCGATTTCTTTCTCATTTTCTGATTGGCTGCTTGGACAATGGAGGACACAATATCTCGGGGATTGATTGTGTTATCTAACGGAAAAAAAAACCAAAATACTGTCACAATTGATGTAAATAATCATAAGCGTTATGTTTTTAAAACTAATGTATTAATAACCTCTCTGCTCTAAATGAAAAAAATAAAACTTATATGTTTCTTAACTGTAAAGTTAGTACCAATTTTTTCACAATATCTAAGCCTAACAGATCAACCCCCAAAACAATTGTTATAATTTATTCACTGACAAGTACATCCGTTCTTTACTTAGAACAAAAACAATTATATTATATGAAAATATTGATAGTTTTATGCAATAAAGTTGGCTCCATTCAGATTAACTGTCTGGGCAACATCATTACCTTGATATTAAAGGGACCTGGACACGATTTCAAATGAAAATTTTATGTTTTATTTCTATGTATAAAATAGTTTACTTTTGTATTTTGAATGATTCGCCAAAATTTGAATGTTAGAAGTCGCGTTACAAGCGAGATACAGAGGAAAGACGTTGTTGTTATGTAAACAAAGCTCGAGTCTTATAAGTTTGTTTACAAATACTGTAAAGTAAAGAAATTGCCATTTCTCTATCAAAATAACTTGCGGAAACAAGATAGACTGATTCAGTGGGTTCATAAATAATTTCATTACAACAAACAGCAACATTAGATTGAAACTTATACAAATACAACAAATATGTGAACATTAACGGGACTCGAGCTTTGTTTACAAAACAAAGAATTCTGCCCTCTGTAACTCGCTTGTAACTCGATACTTGACTTTTAAATTTTGTCAAAGCATTGAAAACATCTTTATCAACAATTCTAGACATAAAAATTAAAAAAATAAATTTTGAAAATTTTGAGCTCAAATCGTGTCCAAGTCGTTTTAAGTTATAATAATTTTATTATATGCCCATCAATTTTCCCTTCTTGATACTGTCAATTTTACACAGTGTGATCCGATTTATAATGTATATATATCTTGTATCTTTGAATACATCATTTGCCAGTTCTGAGTTAATTCTTTTCCTGTACTGAGTAAAGGTGTCTCAACAATTGATACATAATAGGAGACGGAAATCCAATGAAAGAAAACATTATAATTATTATAATAGAATCTGCTCTGGTTACCACTTTAAATAATAATGTTTTATTTGAACATATTTATCATATTTATCTGTAACAGGCTTGATTCCCTTTACAAAATAACTTATGACCAAGTCACATAAATAGTGAAGTATCTCACAATTTACCGGTAGAAGAAATAAGAATAATTGTAATTTTATCTCGATCTTCATCACTAAATTGTTTTGAAAGTTTGTTCAATTTTTAGATTTTGATCTCCTACAAAAGAAGAGCTCTATATAAAAATAAAGAAAACTCCTCAAATTTAAAAGGTTAAATATTGGATTTTTTTATTTACTCAATAATAATTTATATCTAAGAAAATCGTTTTTTGAAATTTCAGGTAGATCTGATGGTCAATTTGTTGACCTTCTAGCCTCCTTCATGAGAACACAGCCCCAAAATAATTCAATAAAGGTGTATTGTTACTTTTTGGTCATAAGTACGAGGGTCAATCAAAAAATACGAAGACTTTTGACATAGCTGTGTTACTTAACGTCATATCATTTCTAAATTTGGTAGACATAATTTAGCAATAGTTTCAAACAATTTGCAAGAAAAAAAGTTAATAAATTCCTTTATTTCTAAGAATCATTTAGAATCTAATCCTGCAAAAATGAGGTCACGGCGCACGGTCAAAATTTGTGTTATGTCAACAATAAACCATATAATGTTGAAAGTAATATCTCTATAAATTGGGTTTAAAACCAAATAATATTGAAACCTCAAATTAAGTTTTGTCTTGGTATTATATGTTCCAAATAATGATGGGATATATTGTTTTGTCGAACAGATATTAGTATCTAAAGACATAAGTCCTCTTTAGAATTGACTAAAAACATCGACGTCGCCAGACGTCACGGCGCAACGACAGGTACAAACTAAATGAATTTAACCTAGCTAAAAGCCGACACAAGCTGTGAAAATGCTCAATGGTGCAATAAATAAGTCAACAATTATTTTCAAGTTTGTGTTTCACTGTAATAAATTTTGTGGGGGTGGTGGTAATTGTATTTTGAATATAAAACAATCTGAAAGAGAGTAGAATATCTGTAAATATTTGGTCAAAAAATAATTAACCTCAACCATCGTTCAGGGTAATCCTTACTGTAAACTAATAGATACACGGTTAGAAAATGAAAACTTTGAAGAACTAACTAATGATTCTTGAACAAATGTTTGCAAATAAGATGTTGAGTGGTTCAGTGCAATTTTAAATTGTAATGAGAAAGGCAAAAGAGACTAAGCGTGATATAAAGGTGGATATATCTTTAAACTGTGCGTGTTTAATCTTGACGTCATGTTTTGAACGTTACGGTGCGCCGTGGTGACAAAACATGTTGTTTTTAAAAAGGGGTAACAAAAATACCGTTTCATCAAATGGACTAAAACTTCGCATATCAATAACATAGGTGTTGGTGCACAGATTAATCTGTTAAGTATGACTTTCTTGAAAAATATATGATAGACAGCCACGTTGTCTTCGTTTTTTTTTATTGACCCTCGTATTTTTATACAATAGGGGCCAGATACCAGTAATCGTCTGTATAAAAGTCTTCAAATAACCAGCACAACCATCATGTATTGTTAATGTGGATATTTCTGGCTTTTAAAACCAATATATCAATGAGGAAAGAAATTTCCTGAGATATTATTCTGAATAGGTAGATCAGCAATATAAGAATCTGGAAATCAATAATCATGATTACATGCATGATGATTGTGCCTGTTATTTAAGTTCTATTTTGATTGACATAATGTCAGAGTAGTCCTGTAATTGAAGCATTATTTGATACATCATGTACTCACAAGTAAGTTGGGGATGGTAAAAACACATCTGCAAAAACATTCTATTCCCTAGTAACAATCTGTTTTGCTATCTAAATGTATTTACACATTGTACAATCTTACAGTGTGTCATTTTAAAAATTACACTGTGGATTTCTATGGATTTCATTTTCAACCAAAATTTGACCTAACAAGTTGGACTAAAATTGGTTGATTGTCATTCAGTTTCAAAGTTATTGCCCTTGAATCTGGATCAAGAAGAAGTCTTAATGCTTATAAATGTCAAAGTTTTTGATGGAATTCTAAATACCGTAAAATAAAAACTGTAATAACAAGACAAACATTTGAACATCTAAAAAAATTAAACAAAATTCTGTGACAAAATGACGAACTAATGAAAGAATCATTAGGATAACTCTAGATCTTATTTGAAAATTTTCAAAATTACTTTAGATTTTTTTTAATTCATTTCATTAAATGGGCTGCTGATGTGTAAATGTTACAGAATCTCATTCCTTTTCATCATCCTTTTTCATCATGTGTTTGTAATAGTGATTATATATAACCATTGGAAGAATTATTTTAATGTCACATTTTTTCTTTTTTTTTTCTTTTATCAGCCTTTCCGAAAAAAAAATTGGGACTTGAAACAGCGAATAATTTTTTTTTTTTCAATGTCTGAAAATTTAGGTCCGTCAATCATTAAAAAAAATAAATAAATAAATAATTAATTAAAAACAAAAGGCCAAAAGAGTGATTAGAAGATTGTGAACGTACCATCATCATCACAGCTCATCTTGGACACAGAGGGATTACTGGGGGCCTCATCGTCCTCCCTTCCCTCCTCTAGGGGGACGTAGCTGTCCTGGTCCCAGGATCCAAAGAACCAATCATTCTGAAGAACGACGATAAAAAATGGGTCAACAATCAATTATCTATTGGCTTCAACAATAAAGGTCAAGATAACCAGTTTGAAAATGTTTCGGCATATTGTTATATATTGTTGTTTGGACTTCCATTTTTAAACAACTCTCATAAATAAAACTGACACCAGTGCTTCAAAAAAAAAATTGAAAACACTTTTTTCTTGCAAACTGCATTTTAACTTAAGGCCTCAAAAAAAATTGTTTAACTCATGATAAAACTAACCTGCATGAATACACTACTGGCGTGCGACCAGTTCTCGCTGAGTACCATTTCTCGCCAGTACATTGTGACGTCATTTTTCGTATATAATTTTATGTGTTGATAAAATGACGTCACAATGTAGTGCCGAGAAATGGTACTCGGCGAGAACAGGTCACACGCCAGTATGTCTCCAATTGCAACTGTACTGACAAAAGAAATCTTTCTCACCAATTTGACCAAGAACACTCTGTTATTACAAGGACCTTCCTCTTACTACCGGTACAAGGACTTACATGAAGGATAACGCTCTCAATGATCCGACATTGGTCCGACATGTCCCGGACAATGGAGGTCATGTCGTCGTCCTTCTTCTTGATCAATGTCGGCCCGAACACAATGGCTAGGTTCCGCGCATCCATCTAAATATCAAGAGCCAAATATGTACAACTTAATATATCTCTCACATTTGATACAAAGTCTATCAAGTTGAACTCTCTGCTACATAGGTTGTCTTGGCTTATTTTCTAGCTATCATCACTTTTAATTGTAAGTTTCTGTAAAGAACGATTTGACTTGTGGCTGAACTTAATTACAGAACACATCACTTATCTTTCTTTTTGTGAGCATTTTATTTTCTGAATTGATTGAACAGTGATTATCCATGAAAAATGATTTTCAATAAATATTTATCAAACAACAGAACATACCTTGTTGATGTGTCCACAACTGGCCACAGTATTGAGATGCTCAGCGAGGTGCTTGAATGTCTCAAAGTGATGCTCAGGAAGTTTGTGAATGAGTCGCTTCAGCTTCAACATTCTCATCTCGAGATCCTCTGTGCGATTTGCATCAATGAAGTCCTGATAGAGTGCTGTATAACAAAAACATCAGATGTATTGTCAGCTGTATTCTATATGAAAAACATGGTTACCATATATATCATATCCATTCACAAGGGGATGATAATCACACATGAATATTATGTATCCATTCTTTTAAGTACCATACAATCATTTTATAGTTTGCATCAATATTATGTATACTCATTAATATGAGTGTATGCCTTGTTGCAAACTATAATGAACTTAATAATAAAAAAACAACTTTTATCAAATTCCTAATTACATGTACTAGCTGTTATAAAAATTGACATTTGCAAACATATATGCATGATTTAAAATATATGTCATTGTTTAAAAGTTCACTGGAATACAAAATTGTCACCAAAGTGCAACATCAAACCTTCCATGCAAGTAGCCCTTCAGGCTTCATTAAAATTTAATAATGGGACCAACCAAGTTCATTTCCTTGTCATTGGATGAAGCACTGCCATTCAGTCAACTGACTGCTGACTGTGACTGAATGACATAACTATGCTATCATTCAGTCACCTTTTGGTTACCTTTCAGTCATATTTCAGTTGACTGAATGGCACAGTTTGATTTTTAAAAGTAAGCCTGAGTTACCTGAGGTGATGAGTGGGTCTGGGAGGTTCCTGAAGAAGGTCTTGAGGAGACTACTGATCACATTGACATCACACCACTTCTCATGGTCCACATTCATGTTGTCTATACCCTGTCGTGAACAAAGTAAAGAGTTTAATCATTGTACATATTTTATACAGGGAAATATACGCCCGTTTTATTTCCGCCCCTTTCGCCCTCGTTGTCCGTGATCAAATTTAAGACTTGGCAAATTCCTATGTCTCAAACTATCTTTCTTTATTCATGACTTTGTCTGGACAAATTCAAGATTGTGCGAAACTGTTTGCAAGTGAAAAAGGGCGAAAATAACCCACTATACAGTAACATATATCACTGTGGTTGTATTGCCAAAGCCTGTCATACCAGTGTACATAAACATCATTGCATTCATGTTTTCTATAGCCTGTCATATGTAAAGTTAAAGCTAATGCAGAACATCACTGAATTCATGTTGTCTATATATCCTCTTTTACACAAACTTATACACAAACCAAATGTTTATCCTGTGAACATTAAATTGCTGTACAAAAAAGCAAGAGTTACTTTCAAAAGGAAGTAATACAAGCTATAGTTATCTGTATTATAGTTACTCTGCTTAAAACTACTGGAAACCTTTGAAAAAGGTACCAGGAATTAGAGTTTGATCCATGAAAACCCTTTGAAAAGGTAAACAGTTATGGAGTTTTGTACCTTGTTGAGCTCTTCCATCATCATGTTGACAGAGGCCGTGTTTCCAGGGACACGGTATACGCCTGTGACCTCTAACCCCCGCGCCTCAACGATCTTAGTGCAAAGGTCAACGATCATTGGAACAAACTAGAAAGGCAAGAGAACACACCAAATTTTATATGGTAAAAATTATGGCATTGCAATATTACTTGAAGGAATTTTTTTTGTTTTTTTTGGGGGGGGGTGGGGGTGGGGGCCCGAACAGTTAAAATTGTTTAATTTTTTTATCTTGGTTTATTTTGTTGTAGTTCATTTAGGGGCTGTTTCTTTGTTTTGATTGATACTAAGAAGTGATTTGGTTGATAAATTTTTTTTTTACACTACACTACACTGCCATAACCTATTTTTTTAACCGGATCGCAATTTCATTGATTCCTAATATCTGTCAGATGAAATACTTACGTCGTTGTTGGGTGACGGAATACAACACTCCAAAGGAACACCAAACATGTCGTTGCTCTCTGATTCGCCTGCGCTGGACGTGGCACTGCTGCCTTTACGAAAACTCTTAAACTTTGATAGACTCCAGGTCTTATCTGAAAAAAAAATTGAAAGTCTTTCTTAAAAGAATTTTCTCCCCCATGTTTAAAAAAAAATTGTACTATTTGAAAAAAAAAAAGTAATTTTTCCATCTACTGGTATTTTAACCACAGATTAAAAACAGACTTTGGAGACATCAAAAAACAAAATTTTAAAAGGTGTACCAAGCTAGTAATTGTTGTTTTTTGTTGTTGTTAATACATGAGTGACTGTATTCTAATCTGCAAATACCTTATGCTCTAATAAACCCCTTCACGGTAACTGCAGTGCATGCACTGCTCTTTTGCAGGGCAAATTGACATAGTTTGCCCAAATATGATGCAAAGTCAATTGTTTAATCTATGTCATATAATTGTCTTACTACGAAAACTTCTCCAAATTTGATCAATTTACCTTACAAGACAGCAGTACCGCAGTTACCATGAAAGGGTCTATTATCGATACAGGGAAATGTTAGAGTACTAAACCAAATCTGCCAATACCTTTGCCCTTCTTCCTCATACTGGGGGAGTGAGGTATGCGGATGAGCTTGTTCTTGCTACTCTGTTTGGGGGCCTTAGGGGGCACCTGAGGGGAAGTCCTCAAGGAAGAAGTGGACCCCACGGAGGTAAGAGAGGGGCCCGCAGCAGGGGGCTCGATCTGGTTCCTGCTCCGTAGAATCAAGTCTGTTTCCATCTGTCCTTTGTCCTGGTAAATAGAGATGAAAAATGGATCTTTACAGCTTACTATCAAAGATTTCTTTATTTCTGATATGAATGATTTAGGCCAAAAAAAAAAAAATTAATAAATGTGGTTCTCAGGAATTTTTTTTTTGTAAAATAAATAGGTATTTCATTTTTTTATATTTATTGTGCAAGATTTGAAAAGGGAGGTAATAATTAATTTTAAATTGAAAATAGATTTATTTCCCTTTATAGTATGTCAATTAAATTTTACACCAGATGCTGCAGTGCCTGAGAAACAAAACATTTTTTTTGGCCTAGTAATTCTGGCTCTGGGGCCACAAAACATTGACAAACTCACTTTGTATCTCAATCTCACTTTTATGAAAGGAACATAAATGAAAATGAAAGACTGAGATCAAAAATGAGCTAATTATCTAAGTTTTATGGCCCCTGGAGAGCCTTTATAGGCAAAACCAAGTAAGTGTTAGAAAATGTAAAAAGTTAATATAAGGTAATAAGATACATATTATTCTCTGAGTAGTACGAAAAAGCACATAGAAAGGGACAGAACTCTTGAATATTTCATGACATCATTAGTTAATTATCAGTAAAATTCTAAGTAATTAAGAGCATGGTACAAGGTGCAAACATTGCTATTTTTTAAACTCTTAAATAAGTACATGTATCACAGTCTGCAATTTCATGTGCAAATCAAAAAAAAAAAATTAACATCTACTGGAAAACTTCATTTGGTTGTTGAGAGTTTTCATATGTTAGCATTGGCAAACCTTTTTCAGATTCTTTACAATCAAAACTCTCAGCAAAGATTCAGTGGTGTTTCAGAGGCAAAAGAAAATAATTATAGCACTAGTGTACTGTACTTCTAGTCCTTTTTTTTGAAAGTTAGAAATGAATTTCAAAATTTTAGATGTATTTTAAGAAATTATGAATTTATAATTACAAGGTGATATCAAAGGAGAATCGCGAGAGAATTAGAAATTAAACATGACTGGAATCATACGCTAATTTGAGTGCTTCCCCCCCTTTCCCGACAGAAAACAGTTTAGCTGACAAGCGATGATTACTTCACACCAGCACACACAATGTATGGCATGCAATGAATGGACTCTAATTAACATGTGAAATCTAATTATAATCAAGCGTTTTAAAATCACAAAAAAAAGATAAATAAATGTAGCTCTCTGGGTGCCATGTTGAATTTCAAAAAAAAAAAAATTAATTTGGATGACTTTGCTCTGAAATAGAAAACCATACTTACATGTGAAAGTTTCTATAAAAATAGGGAAATGTATTGTATGATTATATATTATATTGTCTGCTGACACAGGATGATTCATGTACAGTAACTGTTAAATGCAAGCTTTCTGTCATGTAGACATTTATTAATTAATTAAAAGTTTGAACCAAATCCACCCAATCTCATGCCATATATATAATTTATATATATAATATATATATTTTCTGATTCAGAACCGTCAGCAACTTATCCAACGCTCGTAAATGTCACACACAAATAAAGTCAGGCAACCACCTGCATATTCATTAACCGACAGAAAGAATTAGAAACTCGGTTACAACATCGCTGGTTTCGACTTAAATGCGATAAAATGACGTCAGGTGAGTTATTCTTGTTGTCCCTATATATAATCGCAACACAGGGGGTGAGGGATAACGTGAAATAATAAGGAATGAATTTTTTTTTTCATATGACGATACATTGTGTTGATCGCATTTTGAAATAATTTAGTTGTGATTGTAACGCCTTATTCGACTGACTTAGAAATTGCCTGCGACACAATAGACACACCTGCAAAACATATTAAACTGCTTGACGTTCCATTTAAATTCTATTTTCTGATTTTTAGGTTGTAGAAAATTAAATTATAAGGAATAAATTTGATTTCTACCTACATATATATGAGTATAACATAACCTGGGCCAGTTATCACTTTATGATAAAGTCACTATTTCATGGTTTTTAAATTAAAAATTGCTCTAAATTTGGTAATATCTTAAACGAAGAAATAAAATCATTCCTTAAATAACTGACTGAACAATTATTCTATGAGAGAAAAAAAAAATAATAACAGAGCTCAGTGGTTCAAGAATTAGAATTGTGAACCGTAGATCATGATTTTGAATCAACCTGGAGCTACTTTTTACATTTTGAGAAACTATTTCAAGGTGAAGTGTCGAGCCATCTTCAGGGTGGAAGAGTCAGAATCAGGAACATCACAACTACTGTAAATTCCTTATTTTACGCGAGTACTTAATTCCGCAATTCTGCTGTTTTGTACCAATCAAGAGAATATAAAATCGCTATCATCAATATTTTGTTATAATTTCCTATAGTTATAATTTGTTTGGAAAAAAAAGCAAGACTTCAAAAATCTGCGAAGTTTGCTTCTTGCGATTTTACGCGGAAAATAATTCATCGCGTTTGATTAGGAATCTACAGTACATGTAATCCTCCACAAAAAGAATGCACAGACAACCATAAAATATTAATCATTGTGAGATCTACAACTATACAAACACACAATAATACTTCCAGGAATTACAAAATGCATACAGGGAAATATTCACCCCCTTTCACCCTTGTTGTTTATGGGCAAAATTAAGAGAGCAAATTCCAAAGCTTAAAATTATCTCTTTTTAAAAACAACTGTGTCTATAAGCAATTCAAGACGGGGCAAAACTGTTTGCAAATATAGAAGGGCAAAAATTACACTGGGTGAAAATAACCCTGTATACAGTAATATGGGAAAAGATTGCTTTCAGAAAAAAAAAATTGAAAAAATTGTTACATTTTTCACAAAAATTGTTACATTTTTCACACGGAGGATGGATGTAATTGTGAGAGCTAATTAAAAACAAACAAACATTACCACTACCAGGGAATTACATACAAAAAACTCACTCCAGAAATAAAAATAGACAAAAAACTGTTCAACTTTTCATAGAAAGGTGGGACTTACATCAGCGTCTGGATTATTGTTGGACTGTATGGACCGGATCCAGTCCAGCATGGTGTTGTTTTCGTCCGCCTGGAACAAGTATTCGGAGCCATTGAAGGTCTTGAGTCGGAACACGTTCTTTTTCTTGGTGTAGTCGTGGGCAATGTCGACCAAACAAGACTTGATGGAGATAGGCTGATCGTCAAAGTTAAACGTGTGAGTCTGGAATCGAATCATGATAGATTTGGATAAATTCCTGTTTGTAACGCTCATTTTGATTGGCTGGGAAGAGGGCAGTTCATTGGCATCACGGTCACAAAGCTTTAAAATCGTCACAAGATTTTCAAGTGAAACATTTTTAGATTGTAAATGTATTTAAACTATTGAACCTCCCCTTTCCCAAAAACAAAATTAAAATTATCTCTTTAAATCAAGATGTACTCAGCATTATCAAGCAAGTATTCCCAGTGTACCCAAATTAATCAAATATAGTATGTTTAATGACATTTACTTTTAAATAGTAGCAGCATGAACTATCAGCTAGTTCTAGATAACGAAGTTTGACTGTAATTGACATACGTTAGCTGGATCTCTCTTCTCCTTGGAGATGTAGAGGGCGTGACCTCTTAACTCCACCCACACCGGTTTCCAGGACCTGTCACTGGCTTTCTGCAAACACCATGCAATGATAAACTTACAATAGCAGGTTTTTTTTTAAAAGTAATGAAGGCGATAATCGGTTCATATGTAAATAATATATACATGTAGGCGATAATCTTAAGCTTGTTTCTTACATGTCAGTACATATACTGTAGAAGCACATATTTCTTTGTGCTAGAATTTTGTTGCTTTTAACCAAATACAATTTTGTTGGCATTTAATTTTGTCATATCATCATCTCTAAAATGTATCGTGTATCAACTCTGTATTTATTAATACTTTGGTGAAAAATTCATCATGGATTTAATTTCGTTGATTTATACTGCGAACAAAAATATATCCACAACGAATATTTTTACTTCTACAGTATATATGTTTCAACAATTTTTACCTATCCATCATCACTGTCAGTGTAATTCAATAAAAAAAAAAAAATAATAAATTGATAATTCGACTTTAAATTATTTTGATGGGGTTCTTTTTAATGTAATCAAAGCTCTATGATATGTGCACCTGGTTTACTATGATAAAAACGAGTAAAATCATATTCAAATAAATCATTAACTCTAGACTACAGTGATTGGCTGAAGAATCTACCAAATTAAATCTTCTTAAGGCATATGCCAATTTACATCCCCACCCCCTCCCTTAAGATGCATGTAGTCAATATTCATGTAAATGATTTCAAAGTTCATATAGCTTGCGTGACTCACATCATGTCTTCTACACCACACTTACAGTTTTGGAAAAATTTCAATATTATATGAATTTTATGATCGTATAGATTAAATTCAACAGGTAACATATATAATCTAGTGTCTATTCATATATATATCATATAATATAAACCAAGTATTATTATACACATAACTCTATTAGCAATAACTTAATTTGTTAGATTTCTTGATTATCAAACGCTATTCATTCATATTACAAAGATTGATATTAGCATCAAAATTAAAATATAAATGGCAATGCTGCAAATTAACTTATCAATTGTCTCTAATGGCTTTAATTGTACTTCTCAATGCACAATTTTGCAGTCTTTAAAGCCTTCTGAATATTTCATCCAATTAACTGATTCCTTTTTTTCTTTTTTTTTAACCATTCAGTTTACGAAGCTACAAGTGATTCTTTCCTTGGAGGAAGAAATTGCCTGCATTATCCGTTCGACAATCAATAAACATGACAAACCAAGAAACTCACTTCTATCGAGAGACAGAAAGAGTAGGGTAAAAAATCCAATATGACTCATATTCCCCCCATCCTAATGTTGCCACCTTCTATCTGCGGCAACAGGCAAAAACAAAGCCAACAGGAAATGTAATTCAGTCATGTCTTTGCCACTTATCCAATTTTCCCGACGTTTTTTTTTTTTATCATCCAAATCTACTTTAAAATTTGACAATTTATAAAAGCATATAATTATCCTATTATTAAGAAATTCTAATGGTTTTTAAGTATTTTATCATATGAATAAGGGTTTTACTTGTATTTTATCCTAAATGCCTCATAATACAGATTCATGATTCAATAGCATCTGTTATAAAACAGCGAGAACAACTAACTAATTCTTGTGTACTCTTACAATATGACTATTACATTACAATCTTATTAAGGAATTAAAACTGTCACTATTAATTTTGTTAATCTGACAGGGTTAATAATTTGAGCGGTAAAAAATTTCTCAGCCATCTGAAGGTTCAAAAACTCACTTCCACTGCTCCTTCGATTAAAAGTTTGACACTTGTCCGTGATACAAAAAAACCCACATCTTCACCAAAAAAATCACACCTTCTCTTAATATATTATAAAAGACAGGCAGGTTATTCCCTTACATTGATGAACTATGACTTTCAAAATTACAGCAAGTAAACTTTTAATTTCTCACCAATATCTCCTAGGGCATAAAAGTTATCATCCACTTAATAAATTATCAAGCATGATCAGCTTCATAGCTACAGATACAGGTACAATATCAATTCTGCTTAATCTGTAAATAATTGGGAAATGTGACAAAAAATACTTCTGACAGATTAACTGTAAAAGCTCGAGTGGAATAGATTGAGGAATTGATATGGAGTCTGAGGAATGATTGGAGATCAGGAAAAGTGAGCTCACATAGTTTCATGGCTCCATCTGCCTGCATGTGCACCCGCTGTTTCTTGAACTCAGTTTTTTTCCGTTTAACAATGTACATGCTTCCTGATATACAATAAATATACTTTTTAAAATTCTTATAAATAGCTAAGGAATGTGTGGTGGAAAAGACCCGAGATCAAAATAAGAGCTCATCTACTGCAGGTACACGTATTATATTTGGCGTGTACGATATTTGGTGGAAATTAGTTTTTGAACAAGTTGGCGTGGATTTGAAATAGCGTAATTCTGAATGTGACTTTACTCATTACATATCTGCATGACATTTGGCAATGTACTTGATTTAGCGCTAAAAGAATACACAGCCAAATGTAGTACGCTTATAGTATATACATGTATTATGTAAATTTCCTGGCCCTGCATGGGGCCATAAAACTAGGAAGAAGAGCTCACGATCAATCTCAGCCTTGCTTTTCCTCCATAAATTCCTATTATAAAAGAAACATTGAGATAAAGTCTCGCTAGATGGCTAGGTGTTACAGCCACCATCATTAACCCTGGCCACAGGGCCATTTAACTTAAACAAGCTAACTTATAACCTCAGTCTCACTGTTCTGCAGTCAATCCATTTTTTGTGGAAAAATCAAAAGTGACCACCTTTAAGTTTTATGGTCCTGTATCTTACACTTTTTTCGATTCACTGTTCTGTTTAACAACATACACGTATTATACAGTGGGTTAATATGCTATGAAGTCATATACTAAAGTCAGTATGTTAAAAGATAAGATCTGAGATCGAGTAAGCTCATGGTCTTCTGAATAGTTCAAGTTTCAAGTTCAAGTTCAAGTTCAAGTTTCATGACTTGCCCTTTCTTCATAAACAATGTACATATATATATATTTGAATTCAGTAAAGTATATACTGTACAATGCTATGGAGAGTACGACTGACAGTTTAAGATACAAACCCCCATGCAGGATGAGTCACACTGGGTCTATCAAAACAGGAAAAACATTCATTGATCCCTCAATCACACTAACTGATCACTCAATGGATGTCAATGGGATATTAGCTGATGGCAGTTTGATATCAGTGAAAGTGAGATATCAGCTGATGTCAATGCCATCAGAAGGATATTAGTGATAGTAAGCGGAATATTAGCTGATGCCAATGGGATATCAGCAGAATATCAGTGAAATTGGTGAAATATCAGTAACATTGTTGCTAATACGATATCAGTGGTAACTAAAACTGTAGGATTTTTTTTACTGAGATAAACTATCTCTTTTGTACGAAAGCCCATTGAAAAGTTACGCACAATATTAGGAAAGTTTTTGCTTTTTTTCCACAAAAGTTACGCATTTATTAGTGAAATTAATGCATTCATTTGCGAAAGTTTCACATTTATTTGCAAAAGTTATGCGTTTACTCGGGGGAAATTTTTTTTTACCTACAAAAATACTTCAGTTTGTGTGTGTGACTGTGTTAGGGGGGAAGGGGGTGTATGACTATGCAACATACAGTACTAGTTTTACAGTTAGTGTAATGTTTACCTTTCCATCCGTAAGATCTGTCTTACACAACAGTGCGCCTTTCTTGGTCACCTCTTGCATTGGACTGGCTGGGTCCTGTCTTCTCTCTGTCGCCTCAATAATCCTTGGAGTCTGTCAAGTGGAAAACAAAGGAAAATAATAAGAGCTTTGGGTTCAATGGTTGTGGCCATTTCTAGACTATATCAATCTCCTTTAATCTTAAAGGAGAAGATCTGTATAAAAGATAGCAGTAAACATGCAAATTTACAAGGTAAAATATTTGGAATTTTATTTTTTGTTACAAAATGGCAGTTGAAGGCTAAAAGTACATGTATCATGTCTAAAATTTTATCTGATTGATAATTTGTTTAACATCTTAAAAAGAAACATTTATAATAGACTGGAAACAAATTCTGCACTTAAGATGTATTATTATTCAAATTTTGTTATTTATCAATAATAAATAATTCTGATTGTAACCCCTCATTTGATTGGCTAAAAAAATTCATATATAATATCATATAACATAACTTGCCTATGTCACAATACGACGCGCGTGCGAAACGTACTATTAATCCACTTGACATTACGTTTAAATTTTGTACAAATTAACATATTTTAACTAATTAACGGGCCTTAATTTATTATCTGATTTAAATAGTAGAAAATTAAATCATAAGGAATAAATTTTATTTCTACCTATGTTATACGAGTATAACATAACTTAAAACAGTTCACGCATTTTTATAATCCGCTCTGCAGTTTATAAAGCATAAAATGCCCCAAGTTATGTTATATTGTATAAGAAAGGTAGAAGTTAAATTCATTCCTTAAATATTTGATACTCACTTTTTCCCCAAAGAAGTATTTCAGTTTCCTCATGGAGGGTTTCTGATGGGGGGTCGTGATTCTAAGAAGAGAGAAATGTGAAAATTAAATAGCATTCAAACGGTCTCGCACGTCATTTGATATCTATAGCAATTAAGTAGCAAGTCTGGAATAAGATTCTTATACATAAGAGAAAACAATTAAATAGATAGGATGTTAACTGTCCTACATATATTATTTGCTCTGA
The DNA here is from genome assembly GCF_025612915.1 of Magallana angulata. Classification (NCBI taxonomy): domain Eukaryota; kingdom Metazoa; phylum Mollusca; class Bivalvia; order Ostreida; family Ostreidae; genus Magallana; species Magallana angulata. Next base: position 28,543,875 of record NC_069119.1, on the reverse strand, counting down.
AAAAACCCAATACGTTAAATGACAAAAAGTTTGGTGTATACATGTAGTCCTTCTCTCACGTGTATGGCTGTTATTCTTATTGATAATTGTATCTTTGACAAATATTTTTGTTTTACATTTCTCCAAAGGAGTGTTTTCAAGGCTAAGTAAATTTGTGGGTAGTAGCAGTAGCACAAACATTTTAATTTTTTAATTGACAAAAATTGATACCAAAAAAAAATGTTGATGAAACCAGTTTGTTTTCGTTTTTAATCTTATAAGAGAGAGTTTGCTAAAAAATAATGCAATCAGTCACAGACTTTTAGTGGGTGGTGTTTTAATGGAAAAATGATGGCAATGCCCATTTTAATCCAGTCATTTTCCTAATTCATACCCTAAGGCTAATAGAAACTGCAAAAAAGCAATTCTGTTGAAATACGTAAATCAAGTAATTTTCGTGACCCTCTAAATTTCACTATTTTCATAATCACTTTTACATCGCAAAATATTCAATACACAGAATTTTTATCTGGTGTTGTTTGTTAATAACCAACTTTTAAAATTGCTAAAAATGACTGACGCAAACAAAAAATGTTACACATTTTTTTCTATTTTCGCGAATTTTGCAACGTGCAAAAAAAAACCCCTTGGATATACAGTATGTGACAATGTCTGTTGCTCTTTCATTCCATGATCAGGTGATTCCAAAATGGTACTCACTGTAAATGTATCTCAGTCTGTGATTGGCTAGGTGAATGAGTCTTGTCCAATGACAGCTTGTGAGAGTCCCGGTCTTTGGCAGTTGCCATGAGGTAGGAGGTTCTCCTCTGTAACTTGATTGCCTCATCTTCAGGAGATGCTAAAAATAGCAAGGACACACATTGTATCACCACAAACCCTCTATTCATTGGAAATGACTTCCAGTAAAAGGATATGACATTGTACGGCATATGTTACTGAAAACCAACTTTTATTCAAGGCGACTGAATTATTCAATCAGAGTTATCTCTAAAAGTTGAAGTAGAAGGGAGAAATAAAAAAGTAGAAGGGGGTCTGGAGGTCTAGCTTATGGCTAGATTGTGTTTGAAATGCAATAATAGCCGGGTAATTATGTCACTTTAGGCGGGGAAATTCCCCGCCTCCCGGGTCTTAGAGACAACCCTGTCAATGGAGAATAACTGGCTTGTGGCGACTTTTTCTCGTGACTATAAAGATGTAGATTTTCTAGCAAATATAATACTATATACATATTACGACTGGTTTGCTGCAAGAAATAGTCGCAATGATATTAAGGCTCTTGCATACATTGAGAAAATTTCTAGCCAGCAAATAAAAGTTGGTTAACAGTATATATATGCCTAAGCTTTAATGCACAATATAAAATCTAGCAGAAGTAATTTTTTCTGAGACTGTTTTCTATTGTATCTAGCTTGTTCAAAATGAAACACGTAATATATAGTTTCAATGAAAGAAAGAACAGTCATATAAAATTTTAAGTTTAAAGACTTAAAGTTTTAAGTTTAACCAAATTTGACGTCTTGCAGTTTATCCAGGAAAGTTATACATCATCGAACCATAAATAACAGACTATAATTCTTAATAAACAACTTTATGTTAAACCCTTTGTATCTCTTTTACAAGTTTCAGTTCATTAAAAATTTCTCAAACTTTTCCTCACTTTAAAGCTATGGAATGCCAGACACCTAAGCTAGAGGATATATAGAGCAGCAATGATGATATGTATCGTAACTTCAACATGTGAACATAACAAATCCATCGAGATATTGAGACTCACTTTCTGATTTCCGTCGTAGTACCACCGTGGATTTGACGTCTTTGATTGGTGAACTTGGAAGGGCCAAGTCATCAGCTGTCGTAACAGGTAGTACTAATAACAGAAAACAAAAAATACCTTAGTTACAGCAAAGGAGCTAAAAGGGCTCATCAAGTTATTCAGTTTGAAGGCTCAGCTTCAGTATTTGGTTTTCAATCTCATGTTCAGATTCACAGAATAAAAGATCTTAAGTTCAGGCATTGCTTGCCTGTAAAATTGTTATGAAGATTGCACAATCAAATCAAAGTAATATGAGCTATAAAGAGTCTTAAATGTGTTACATGAAGCTCAAGGTTTTGGCATATAAATGTATATAAACATTGATAATTAAGAGGGCTTGATGGGCATGGACATTTTTACACTGTATTGATCTCCTTTAAAAGGAGAGCTCTGTCTAAGAATACAGGAAAATGCCTAGATGTAAAAGGTAAAATATAGTTATGGACCTTACCTTTACTAAATAATAGTTTATAGCTAAAGAAATTCTAAAAATTCAAGGGAGATCTGACCACCCAGCCTCCATTAGTGCAACAAAACGTCAACTCAAATTGTGACCACCAAAACACCACAAAGAACAAGAAAAATGTGAAAAAATGAGTATTGGAGGCTGAGTGTGTTGAACAAAGTACCCATCAGATCTTTCTTCAAAACTTTACATATTTAGATTAGCCATAAAATCAGCAAAGAAAATGTCTGAACAATTTAGGTTTAAAATTCTAGCATTTTCTGATGTCTTTGAAATACAAAGCTCTCCTTGTAATGGAGATTAATGTAGTTTAAGAATGGTCTTCAGCACCTAGCCCTCTTACAAAATAATCTTGAAAAACTTTGTTTTCCGACTCACACACTCACAGTTTAAAACAATTCATGCGTTGTGCTTTTTAACAACCAAACAAAAGAAAGGGTGCAACAGTGTTTTTTTTTTCATCAGATTTAAAAAAACAAAAACAACAATTATCTACAAATTACAACAACAACAGAAATGAAACATCAAACAAAAAAACATCCCAAAAACACGAACAAGCACATAAAATAACAAAAAGCCTAATAAATATATACTTTTGTTCTTTTTTCGTAAAACTGCTTTAGCTGGTTCCCTGACAGGGGTACTAGTAAATGCTAAGCCAGTGCAATGAGAAATGGATGATAGATCTGAAAGGAAACAGCTGATGATGATCACGATAATGGTGATTAAAAGATCAATGTCAAGAAAGATGAAAAACCTTTATAACTGATAAGAAAAGGTAAACAGAACCATTTTAACAAGGGCTTGGACTTTGGGTGTTTGTTTCAATCAGAAACGTGACGTACACGTAGGCCTGTCTTTTTCATTGCTGGCCACTCAGCAATGGCTCTTTGAAATCAACAAGATTTTCTGGCTTCTGAGTTAAAACTATGCAATCGCAATCGGTGAATATTTCCCTTGAATCAAAGCAGCGTCATTTCTTGTTCTGATGCATGAAATAGATAGTTACGCCGTACGAAAAGTCCAAGGTCTTGTTAAAATGGTTCTATCTATACGAGGACAAGTCTAGCACACCTTATGACTTAAGTTTTTGCTAATCAAATTTTCAATGTACATGATTGTATGTTAAATCATTTACAAACAACATACACTACCCCTATAGTAAGTACCTTTTATCAAAGTAAACAATAATTGAGAGGGAAACTGTGAGCAAATGACAGTGCCCTTATGGTATGAATTAATCATTTGTATAGATGAATCTGATTAAGGTGGTATGGGACACCTGTTGATATTAATGTGGATAAAAAGTACATTATAATCAAAATACTTTCACTGGTATAGAATTTTCAAATTTACAATATTTGACCACAAAATGTGTTTAATTTTTTTTTTAAATGAAAAAGCTATAATAGCCCCCAGAAGGATATGAACTCAAGTCACTTATATATTGGTAGATAACGCTTTAACCCTTTGCACTACACTGTAAGGCAACAATTTTTTTTTATAGGAACTACGTCACAATATGGAGGTGTCCCATACCACCATAAGACAAAAAGATTTAATTTACTCCAAACAAATGAACAATCTTGTCAAAATTTCGACATTAATTTTTTTTTCATATGTTTAAACTTAATTAATTTACAAATGCAATACAATTAGCATTAATGAAAGCTCAAATATGACAAGAACATTTGCATTCAATAACAACACTGCATTGTTAAAATGGAAAAAGCATGAACTGAATGATGTAAATGCAGTTTTAAGCAGTCACTGCAGATTGGGGATCAGTCTTAAAGTTAAAAGAGCAGTTGCTGTGTGGTGGTTTACCTGACTCTGAGGAGAAAGAGCCGGGAGGGAGGAGGTTTAGTGAATCCCAGGGTGGACTGGAATGGTGGAGGGAGGAAGGTTCCGGACTGGACAGGCGTTCTGAACTGGAACGGCTCCCAGAGTCTGTGGAAAGGTCAAAGGGTAATAAAGTTCATCGTCATAGCAACTTCAGCATGTGAATAAAACCTCATAGCAACTACTGAATTAACATTAACAATTCGAAGAATTTATATATGTCTTAAGTTTGCAAAAAGGTCCATAGGATTTTGGAATACGTTGTATAATGAAAAAAAGTCATGAAAATTTCAAGTTTCATTAGTCCTTTAAAAAAGTCATTGTTAAATCAACTTTACATACTGTTAAGAGAAATTTTCAATTTAAAAAAAAAAAAAATCATCAAAGAATTTTCAAGTCAGCTGCAGCCGACCATCCTTAACTAAATGTTAACATTGTCACAGCAATGACACATGCAACACATTATTTTATTCATAAATGTTAAAAGAATTGTCCAAAAGCAAAGCAGTAATGTCACTGCCTTTACTTTTTTTTTCTTTTTTTTCGTTTTTTTATTAAAGGGGGGGGGGGGGGGTTTCTTACTAAAGAAGAACTCTACTTTTGATACCCTCCAGAAATATGGCATTGCAGCAGAGTAATTTATTAACCCAATTTCTTCCAGGAAATCAAAAGCAGGTGATATGAGCAAGTTTTAGGTAACTTTTACTCAGTCTTTGTGATTTATAAATTAGGAAATCTAGTTTACGACCTATTATCCAAAGCCCCTCAATGGAGATAAAAATAACAACTTTCTTTTTTTAAACATTAACAACTCTCAGCATTGCCAAGGTGATGAATCAGACCGATTGTGTATCAGAATCCAGCTTGCATCAGTTGGATTATTTTCCTGCCAGCTTATACGTTACTTTAACTTCCTGAATGTGACAGACATCATGTTCCAGTTCGATTTAATTGACTTATCGTTTAAAGTATATTTATATACTACTACAAGTATTTTTCATCAGTCATCATTAGCCTATACACATCTATCTTTTAGTTAATATACTGCAGTACAAGGGTCGTTCAGAAATGTCAAATTATAGGTACACAGATTATGAAAATCATAAAAATAAATCCGGCCAAGCCCTATAATTTCAAGGAAAACTTGAAATATGCAATCAGCTTAACTGCAAATAATATAGCATTCCCTGTACAGTAAAACATGCTTATAACAAAGTACCAGGGATGGGTGATTTTGCTTCGTAATAAACGTAAATCATTATATCCGTCAAGTTTACAACATGTTATAAAGTCACAGGGTATGAAAATCACTTTGCTGTAAGAGTCAATTATATATATTATATAATTATTAAATATATTATATATGTGTGTTGGCATTAACAATGTTTTACTGTATTTCTGTTCATGGAGATTATCAATTTTTCCTAGTTTTGTTTGAAATGCATCAATATGATTTAGTGAACATATATATATAATTCTCCCTTCTGTCTAATTTTTCACATAAGGTGGAAATTGCGTTAATCAAAAAAAATTATTATATCATCTAGTATGTATTACATATAAATATCAAAATTTGATACCCAATTTACATATTTCATGTATAATCAATATTCTTTCCCATAATAGCTAGCCCTTGTATGGTCATTAAGCATATACATGTATATACGCAGATTATAATGCAACTTTTTGACTGTCAAAATGTACCCTGCACAACGTAGATTTCACATCTGCGGAATAAACAAAATCACCTGATCTACAAGGATCGCAGTCTAGGGTTTTAAATTTTATCTGACCCAGGTGTATAGACATATATATATCTCTACAAAAGGCTACCTGTTTTACGTAATTTACCTTGAGTCTGACCTTCAAAAAGCAGATTTGTCCAAACATCATTCATACAAGGTGAATTCAATACCTGCATGTCTACGATTTTTCTTTTTCTTTTTTTTTTTTGGTCTCCAAATTGGACTATGGTTGAATCCTTATCACCTTAAATTTTTAACTATAAAATTTAATCTCTGTAAAACAGCCATTGATAAGTGAATTGCATCATGGACATGCAAAATATGATGCATTTAAGAATTGAATGCCCTCTGTATACAATCATTGTAACAATATAAAAATTGTTAACAGGAAAAATAGTCTGGACAAGTTTCAAATCAGCAAAAACCTGATGGATTCTAAGTAAATGCAATACAGCTGATTCAAGTTATTGGAGGGGGTGGAGGTGTTAAAAATTGTCCTTTTTTCAGGCTCAAGGATGAAGACTTTGCCCTTAACCAATCTTAAGTATGAAGGCTTGATAAAATCACTGCCCAATTTCTCATATTTTTGATAGAGTGGGTGGAAAGGCTGCATCCTCAACAAGAATATGAAGTCTTTGCTCACACCTTTTGATTTTTTAAGTGATAAAGTTAAGCAGTAGGACCAATAACCCAGAGGATAATTAAAAGATAAGAGTTTTGACCATTCCCTTTGGGAGTATATTTTCAAGAAAAAGAAATGCAAGGTCTTTGACTATGCTGCTCTTAGTGCTCTTAAGAATGAAGGCTTTGCGCAGAAGCGCCCCCCCCCCCCCCTCCCCCCAAATATAGAAATATATATTTCAAGTGTACTGGAAACTTCCAGTATTTCTATATTTCTAAGCACCTTCAGGAAGTATATAGATGTCATCAATTTCATCATCGTCTTCGGGCCAGGCATCAGCCAGCCCCAGTCCAATGTAGATTTCCTTCATTTTGGAGTCGAAGAGATTCAACATGTTGTCGCAGTCCAAAGCCATGATCCCAGACAACATTGCTGGTTCAAAAAAATCTACAGGCTGAAGGAATTGATGAATCCTTTTCTACTTTCCTTTTTCAAACATTGCCAAACTTTTTTTTTTCGTAATTATCACAATGAACTTTGTGTCTAATGCACAATTAGTCCCCAATATTTGCCACTTAATACATTGTAAAGGAATACAGGAATCCCTCTCTATTTTCCTGGTGATTGATGATATGTTGATCAAGCAAAATGATATTTTTTTTTGTCAGTATTGCAACTTTGTGTTTAATCCACATTTTATACAATGATTTGCCACCTATTTAATCCACATTTAGTCCAATGACATTATCCACCTTATGAAAAACACAAGGTAAAGGGACAAATCCTTTTCTATTGTCCTTTCACAAACAGTGCCTTAATTTTGTTCCCCACAATTATCACAACTTCGTGTTAATCCATGATTCCATAATTCATATCTTTTAAAAGCATAGCTGATCAAGTCTTTTTGATAAATTTCTGATGTCCTGGGTAATCAAAAGAAGATTAGACATACGGATTATAAGTGCAACACAAATGACCTTCACATTGGAAACTTGTGGTCAATATTCAGACAGTCATTTCCTTCAAAGAATAAAAACTGATAGTGTTCAACCTTTTTCATGATGACTTCCTGTGATATCAAGTGCAGGGAAAGTCTATCATGTCGGGAGCTTAATCCCATCTCTACGATACAAAACGTCTAAACATCCATAATGAATGAAGTTTCCCCCTCCGTTAGCCCAAAAAAAAAAAAAATCACTTTCCAGCATGGCAATTATAAAAGCAGGCTTTCTGCATACAGCTGTCAAAAAATTAGTCACAGCGTTGAAATTTTGTGAACACCATTAAACATCCTCTTTTTGTAAGGAACCCTATTTTAAAAGTACAGTCAATCCATATCGATGATATCTACAAAGGATTAGAACACAAATCCTACGAAAACATTCGCTACATAGACGTATCTCATCGACGAAATGAAAACACAACGAAATGAATGTAAATTTCTCCGGTGAAGGCACAAAGTGAGAGAGAGCGTTTCTTATCAACATCAATTACCACAAAATAAAAACAAAGATTGAAGTCGTAACATGACTTGCTAAGAATTTAAAACACACACATAAAAAAAAGTCCTGGGATGATAATGGCACAATAGAACTCATGTAACGTTCGTGTTGGACATGTCATCCCAGCTTGACGAGACCTCGCTGAGAGAGAGAGGGGAGAATCTCAGCCTTTTATGAGAGTCTGTACTTGTCAAGTTCAATTCCTCTGCACTTGACTGGTTAAGGACATGCAACTAAACATCATGTATCCTTCCTTATAAAATTTTCGTTCACATACATGGAGAGAGAAAAACACATCACACTAGGCGAACACAAAAACAGGCATTGTATGGATAAGAGACTGTATCACACCATACACAGAGTGACTTTATTACAACGATGGAGTTGACAGTGCAAAATACAATAACCTGTTAAATTCCCGGATTACACACAGATTAAATGCAGCCTTTTCCCTCTATGCAATATGATTCATCCCGATTCTCAAATAGCTTTCCCCATTCAGAACCCAAGTACAATAATATTAGCATATGGTTTGCATATGGACACAGCAATAATTGAAACCCATATTTTCAAGTACAACAGGCATGTTTTTTTAAAGAATTTTTTTTTTTTAAATACAGAAGATAACTTGTTACAGTTAGATAAGATTATGTAATAATCTGATGATTGAATCATATTAATGGTTGGGGATGTTTAGCGGTTTATGTATTTTAATGTTGCAATGTTATTTCTACCATTTTTATCAAAGCATTTTAATTTAGAGTTGGTAAAGTCATTCTGTGGAGGAAGAAGGTACATTTACATGTACTATTACAATTATTGATACAAACGATCTATTTCCTGATATAACGAATACATTTCAACACCTGGCACTTGAAAACCTGTGAAGAGTTCTTATCAAACTGGCCTTCAATATCTTTTGATTTCTCTCTCTGACTCTCTCTCTCTCTCTCTCTCTCTCTCTCTCTCTCTTTCCTGAATACACAATAAAAGGGGAGTAACTGTTACCTTTAATAGAACTAACCTTCCCAAAACATGAAAAAAAATATGGTTATCTCTCTGTCTATCTCTCACACTTTCTCTAAGACTATCTCTGTATGTATCAATCTCTGGTCTGTCTGTCTGTCTGTCTGTTTGACTGTCAGTCTCTCTGTTTCTCTCTCTCTCTGTTTCTCTCTCTCTCCTCTCTCTCTCTCTCTCTCTCTCTCTCTCTCTCTGAGATAAGTAAATGAAAGGGGAGTAACTGTAAATTTAGTAGACTTAACTTACATCTTTGCTTAAAGCTATTAGTAGCAGCAAAAATGATGGTTTTCTGACCAACTTTTTTCTGTCCGTCATTCTCTGAGATAAAACAATCAAAGGGGAATAACTCTTAATTTTTTACTTACATCTTTGCTGAGAGCCATTGACAGCAGCCAGAAATGATGGTTTTCGGACCGGCTTTGATAGATGACCTGTGTCTTCCTCCTGATGACAACTCAGGGCTGCTCCATCCACATCATCCGACTGCTTGATGTGGATGATGGGCTGTGGAGACATCTCCTGAGAGGAGGTGACAGTCTTATTGCTGCTGTTGGGGTACATAGGAACTATTTCAACGATTGGCGAGCCAGGGTTATTCCCAGAGCCCTGTGAGACATAGATTCTGATTGGTGCTTGTTCCTGATAAGGCTGTTGAGATGTATGACTTGATTGGCCTAATGAATCAGGTGGCATGGAAACACAGCGATCCTGAGATGAACGTCGATGAATTCGAATGTTTGAACTTGGTTGAGGTTCCTCCTTTTCGAAACTTTGCACTCTTGTTGCCACACTGCTGAACTTTCCATGAGACGTGATTTTATCGATTTCTGTTTTGTAACGCTCCTGAACAACCGGCGATTTACTCTGAGTTTTGTCACTTTTGCCATTCTCAAACATGAATTTCTTCTGCGACACCACTCTCCCCTGATCCCCGTTGCTTGACATCGGAGATCGTGTCAGTGCGAAAGCTGTGCCGTACCGGGGTGCCTGTTTAACAGCATTTCCGGACACATCACTCTGTGCATTTCCTTGGCTTACCCCTCCTTCATAATGGCGATCTCCAATCTTCACGATAAAAGTCCGTCCACCCCCTTGGTTCGGTTGTTCGTAAACTCGCGTTCGAACGTTTCTGTCAGGGGTATGGTAGCTAGAACTAGAGTCCAAGCTGTCCACGCTAGCTGACATCTTATGTGCGGCAGACGGTTGAGCAGAGACCACTGGGATATATTGCCGAGTTGAAGTATGATATTCCGACTTCGAATTAGAAGTGTTTTGAAGTCCCGTAGAAAGGGAGGCAGAATGACGACCTGAGATTGAATCGGGAAAACTATGCCGTGAAGATGAAGAGAGACCATATCCTGTTTTGTCTTGAATCATCTCCCTTGATCGTCTATTCTCAAGGGGAATCACCCTTGTTTCACTTTTGTTTGATTTTGATATATTTTCCTGCGAGTCCGTAGGATGAAGCACATGCTCCTGGCGCCGCGGAACCGCTGTTGAAAGGTCATTCACACTTTTCGTTTTGTCGTAAAATAATCCATAAGAATAAGCCTTATTGGCCGGCATTCCGTTATTTTCCTTAGCTCTCACCTCAAAATCTTGTCTCCTTTCCAGGAATTCACGAGATGGAGACTCCTTCTGACGATTTCCAGCTGAATTCCATGGCTCACGAAAAACACTCAATCCTGAAGTATAAGACGTAGATGTTTTTAATTTACTCGGGGGATCCATGCTTTTCAGTAAAATTCTGTCCTCGGACTTTGGAGCTATTTCTTCTCTGGCCAGAAGAGATCTGGGCCTCTCTCGTAGTTCGTCACTGGAGATGAATCGACGAAAAGGTGATTTCCTGTTAGAGGCGGGACTGTCTACTTCAGCGTTGTGACAGAGTTCCGCCTGGTGAAGTTGTTCAGGACTTTTGTGAGCCTGTAAACAGATTACACAAATAAATATCACATCTGATACAGATTTCACAGGTCTGGATAAACAACGACCTGTTACCAATGACAAAACACTGGAGATAAATGATTTCTACTGTTGACTTTAAAGATAGGTGATATAGGTAACTGCTCTCTCTCTATTTATCACCTTCTCTCTCTTTCCTCTCTTTCCTCTCTCTCTCTCTCTCTCTCTCTCTCACGCAATCCTTCTCCGTCACCACATTTTCTGATAGACAACAGTCTAGACAAATAGGTCATGTTTTTCCAGGTCTAGAGAAATAGGTCATGTTTTCCCAGAGAAAAGCCAATGAACAGACTGTCTAATGAAAGATTGTCTGATTGCAAATTTCCAATAGATGTGGATCAGGAATATTGTTTTACCATCTTTGGTCAAAGCATATTCTTCATCAATGTTCTTTTACTATAAGGGAGATAATTCTAAAAAATTCTTTATCATATGTCAGTATAATTGTTCCTGGTTCTGTTATATAAATTGAATGCATTTGATTGAGCATCTTTCAACAATTCTCAAAATCTTTAAAAAAATAATAATACAGATAAACCTGAATTCTTTAATAGATTTAAGTTGATTTTTTTTTTTACATTATTTATCCCTGGATTAACATCAGAAATGTATTCAGCAGAGCAGGTGTTCGCGAGCGCTATCCAATATTCCATATACCTCCAACTCAAATTTTGTTGAGCTGTCGTGAACACGAACTCTGCTGAACACGCCTCTGATGATTAAATACTAGATTTTTGCCCACTTTCTTTTTACAAACTCAAATATAGAAACCTTATACTTAATTACAATTATAATATTGACTTTTTATGTCAGTTCCATGCAGAGAAGACTTGAAAATTGATACACATTGATTTCCTCTTTTTATTAGAAAACTTAATACCACTTGACTTTTGTGCACTCTTGGCAAACAGAAAAATCACCCTTTGTTTTCTTTCAGAATACCGATACCCATGCATACATAGAAGACTTAATTCAGATTTGGTTAAAAATTCATCTATTTGATTTCGATAATGGCAGTATTTTTCTTCAGACAACCTTGTGCAAAGAAAAATTAATTACCACTTGACAATTAAGGGTCTTCCTGGCACAAACTCTTTGTGACAATTGTGTACAATAGTTAATTTAGACTTGAAAAGAAGACTTACAGCTTGATTTTAATAGTAGTTATTTTCAGAAAACCCTGTAGATAGAAGACTTACAACTTGACAAGGATCCTCCTGACCGTCGGTCTCGTCTTTTGGTAGCACCTCTAGTTTGAGCGTCCCCTCGCTCTGCTGGATGAGCCCGATCACCTGAGCGTACGATTTCTGCGACACGGATTGGTCGTTGACTGTGATGACTCGGTCCCCTGTCTTTAGGCCTGCGTCGTAGGCGGGACTATAAGTTCGGACATTTTTAACGAAGATGGTGTCCATTGGATCCAGGAAACTGAGTCGTTTTCGCTTGTAGGAGGGACCTGAAAATGTAATTACTTTGTCATTTATTCAAACATCTAAAGGATACAGGTGTCAGGATAATTACAAGGTACATCGCATTGCTACAAGTATATCAAGTTAGTAGTCATGTTTCTATAAGTGTACATATTATAGGCAAGGGATGGGTGTATTTGAGCATTTTAACCTCAGAAAAATGTGCATGACTCAAATATAAAATATCAAGGAAAAGCTAAGGATGGATACCATTAACACACCATTACACTATTAATGTTTACACTATTAACATTTAAACTATCTAAATTGTTTAAAAAAAAATTGTGTAGTAAAGTTTACAAATCTCTATTTTTCTTTGTTTTTTGTTTTTTTGTTTGTTTTTTTATGTAGAAATTTAAAGAAATGGATAGTTCTGACAAATAAATAATGATTAAACAAAGTGCATTAAAAATGCCTGCCAATTATATATATTTTTAAAACAAAATCTCTCAAAAGATGGATGAAATTCAACTTTATACATTTAAAAAATCAATCAAAAAATTGAACACTTCTCAAAGAATCATAATATTATTTTCAATAAAAAAATTATGAAATTGATTTATGAAAAAAAAATTCTTTTAAATTACTTCACCTGTTACAACAATGGTTAAATATCCTCTATTTAATTTTCGATCAATAAACAGGCATAGGTAAATTCTGCCAGATTATGACATATTTGATGAAATCACGAGGAATATGATTAATGGAATACGTGATAGCTTTAATTAAGGTATCCCCAATTAGATTGTGTATGACAATCCTTAATTAACACAATACCTGCTTCATCAATATATAATCCCAACAATATCGTCAACAAATTAAAACACAAGATTTACTCTCAGTGTCACTTTGACTCCAGGCATGAAGACAGAATCTACAAACTGACAGTGGATTATCTACCTGATGCTCAGGTTAATCCCTCCAGAGGAAGCCACTGTGTAATCTGTTTTGAAAATATCTTAATCTTACAGGTAACTGCTCAATCAAAGACAGATAAGCCACCAGGTTAATGATTAATCACATAAACATAACCGAAAAACTGTGTTAATCCAAATTTTAAAGCTTCCGTCTGACTAAATTAAGCTTTAATAATATATTTAGTCACTGAGCTCTTCCAAGAAAAAAACAAATTTAAAGGTGATCCAATATTCCACCTCGTTGAAACTAAGGAAGCATAAAACACAATTTTTCTAATCAAGAGACAGTAACTGTTTACAGTATATATAAGATGAATTGAGGTTTCTAAACTTTATCAGTACAATAATCTCTTAATGATCAGTTATTAATTTCAGCTTCATTTTTTGCAAGGTACCTTTTTTCTCATATTAAAAAAAAACAACAAATTTAAAATTCTTTAAGTAACATATTCATATATATGTTTTTTAGAGAACCAAGTCAACCCAAAAAGAGGTACATGTATTGATAAATACCTGTTCTACTGTTTCATGACATTTAATGGACTTGCATCTTCATTTGATGCAGATCATAAGCCCAAACAATGTCTTACTGAGAGCTAAGAATCCAAAATACCACTCATTTATATTTTAAACACACGTCAGAATACCACTATCAGTACAAAGTCTCTTTGGTTTTTTAAGTCATTTTACTTTCACGTTCAGAATGTAGACTGACCCTTTTAGTTTCAGAACAGACATCAAAATTCCAGAATTTAGCATTTATCAGTGGCTAATACTATAACATGGTTAATGTACAATATTATAGTTTTCTCCAAACAGTATATAATGAGTTGTAAATTTGAAAAATATTCATAAGCCTTAAGGTACTTCACTACACCGAGACTTATACTTTTTAAGACACTACGTCACAAGATGGCGATTTAAATGTTTTGTTAAACTGTTTATATCAATCGCTTCAGATGTATATCGTTATAGCGCAGTGGTTAAAGTATCAGGCTTCTGAAAAGCAGGTCATGAGTTCGAATCCACCTGGGGCTTTTGTTTATGTTTACTGAATGAAATTTTTGAAAATATCATTTTTTATCTAAAATTGCACATTTTTTCGCCTATTTGACATATATCCTTCTTATCAATCATGCTTTCTATCATAATCAAGTAATTTTCTGCTGATTTGAAAAACTATTTCAAGGTGTAGTGAGGCACCTTAATCAATTAAGAATACAATTATACCCATTCAATAGAATATACAGGTAGTTGATAAATACCGTATTTTTCCGACGATTAGTCGGTATTTTTTTCCTCTGAAGCAGAGCACCCGACTTATCGTCTTGTTCGACTTGTCGTAGGCTCGATGTCAGAAATTTTTTAAAAATAGCATTAAAATGCTTGGTTTTGATCATCTTGAGTTGGCTGTGTGATTGAAGATTACGTTGTTGAATTCACTGTTCATCTTTAATAATTATCATTTTCACTCATCTGTCAACACTTAAATACATAATAATAACAACAGTTATTAAAAAATGTTACATTGTCCTTAATCAATTAAAAGTTTTACCGTTCCGTTTTTATAAACACATCGTCACATGGTTCTATGTATCACTAGTAGGAAGATAACATTGCGCAGTAAAATTGAAACCAAGTTTGAATGGAAGAAAATATTGCAGTAGGTCCGGGGGATCTTTTTTTAAATTTGATTATTTTATTTGTAAAGAGTTGTTAGTGGAAAGTATAAATCAGAAATATTTAATGGTCAAATTCAATCTTAAAATACGTAATCGGCAATTATCAATACTACTGTTTATACAATAGGCTGACACCGGTTGTGTTAATTATCTTGCCCTAAGGCTGAGATCTTCACGGCAATTTCACTCCCTGTGTATATAAAGAGTACCTTTATAAGAGTGATTATAGTTCATTAATTATTGTTCAATTCTTTGATTATTGTTAGATAATTTTTTTAGGAAACGTATGTATGTCGTATATCGTCATTATCAAGTCGTACAAATGATCGATCTATTTCTAACAGTGTCTATGTAAAACAATAGCGTGTAACTGCATTACTGGATACTAAGTAAACAAGTTTCATTAAATCATAGTAATTGCTAAGCTTTCTTCACTTGAGATCCCCCCTTTGAAGTCCGACACGAGACAGGTGCATGCCTATGACACCGGAAATTGTTAAACAAACATTGACCACGCGCCGAGTCAACAGGTGGCTGGTTACGTAATGGCGAATACACTGGCGATAGTCAGAGTGGATACTTATTTTAATGCTTGGGAATAAAATGTTTCTGACAAAGTAAGTTTAGTTTTGCATAACCTGCGATATCGGGAATTGTTTAAAATGCAAGCGACTTTGTAGAAGTTGCCGGTATTTGAAAATTTGATGCATAAGTATAAAGCGTAATTGTTTAAATGTTAATCATTAATAATAATTGGTAGCAATATCGGTGATATCGTGGCATCATACACTGATAATGTTACTGCAGTTTTATAGGCCATTTTGAAGTGATAAGATCGACGTATGGTCTGAGATCGACGTATCATAGGATTTTGTTAAAATTTTGGCTAAAAATGGGCAATTCGACGAGTCGTCCGCATCGACGAGTCGTCGGGAAAATACGGTAATTCCTTTTAAAAATCCATACATTCAAAATGAAAATAAAAATTAATTGTTCCGTATGTTACACAATACAGCGGAATTAAATTACAATACACAGATGTCTGCTCTTTTGAAAGGGGAATAACTCTGATATTCTCCATTTCTTTCCTTAGCTTTTTCTGATGTGAAAATTTTGTGCGCATAATATTGTGATAATAATCATATGACAATCACATTGATCTGCCCTTTAAATTTTCATCAAAGACTCTATGAACTAGAGACATTTTTAATAATTCTCACAAGAGAGAGTCTCCAGGCTTCAAGAAACATTATGATTATTTCAAGCTTAAATGTACCCCAAAATCTGGGTCAGAATAAAAATTGCATCTGTCTTCCTTCATATCATATTGTCAATGCTGTGTTTTTTAAAATTGTGCAATGCAAACAGCTGATGGGATATAATATGAAGATTGAATAATATTAGTAATAAAGCAGTCAAAAAAATAGCATCCGGTAAGTGACTCGGATTACAAATAAATCTCTATTTTATTCACTTATTTTTAGTTAAATTTTTCTGTCATGTCACTAATATCATAGCACAATAAAATAAATGGAGTTATATCACGTTAATGGGTCAAATTAGGCAAGTTACGGAAATTGCGCACTATTTAAATTCAGAGAAATCCTATTACAATACATGTATTCACAACAAGTGCTTTTAAAACATGTTCTAGCACCTGAAACCTTCCAAATCATTGATTTTTTTAAAAATTTCTGACGGTTGTGAATTTTATGAAATTATAACATAAAATTGGCCTTCGCGAATTTATAGTCATGATTTGATACAAACAAACCAGAAGAATTGTGGAATTATTTTAGTACTCATATAATAAAGGAACCTACAGTAGTGTATAGTTTAATGATTTTAGTGTTCACTTAAAAAAAAAGCCTTAAGAGAATCTGGTAAAGAAGTGTATTTCTTACCTTGATTTCCATCATATTGTTCTCTTTCTAGGTTCTGCAATGTAAGAAATGAATCATGGCATTAATTTACAGACAATTCCATATTGAATGAACAAATATTTGGCAAAATTAGTAAAATGAGACAGTAGTAAATGTCATACATGTAGATCCCACTAGTAACATCAATTTCCTTTCAAATATTGCAGTTTTGCTAAAACAACCAAGAATTTGAACCACTCACAGTTAATTAAAAGATATTTTAAAGAACCACTAATAAACTGTTGTTATGATATATAATATATGGGTTAACTAAAAGGTAAAAATATTATTTATAAAGAGACCCATGTGATTATTCTTATGAAATACAAAGGCAAAACATCACGTTTTAACATTTTGCTCTAAAAGCTCATGTCTAGCAACTTGAATTTCTTGAAATATATTGCCATTAAAGAATATACTATAGCTTTTTTTTTTATTATTTAACCAATATGAATTTAAAAATCAAAACATTTACATTTTTCTTCAGTAATAAAAAATAAAATTCATCAAAAAATAGCCCCAAATCACAGAACAGTAAAAAAAAAAGTGTGTATGAAAATATGACTTCACTAAATCAATGAGGATTTGATAATATTATGATTATTGCCTATTTTCTAGATGAAAACAAGGGGAGGGGCATTGAGTTTATTACATGCAACCAAAAACAAGATGATGGCATATTGGCATCCAAGTGCTGCATCATTAACAGTCATGTTTAAAGCATGTTGGTGATCAAGACTTTCCATCTGCGTTACAATGCTGGTGTTTTTGGGTGCCAGCGACGAAGCACGTAATGAATAAATTCTGCTGGTACAGTGCACTTATTGTGAAGGTCACCTTGTCTATGCCATTGAACTCAAACGACCCCCTCCCCTCTCCGAAAATCTGACAATGCATCACATTCCATATAGATCTTGTTACTTTTCTTAATGGTAACTTGATCTTATAATGTTTAATGTTCATTCAGAGAGAGAGAGAGAGAGAGAGAGAGAGAGAGAGAGAGAGAGAGAGAGAGAGAGAGAGAGAGAGAGAGAGAGAATTTAAGATAGTGACCAACATGTGACAGAGAGACTGTCTGTGAGAGAGAGAGAGAACAAGAGAGAAAGAAAGCTGAGAGAGAGAGAGAGAGAGAGAGAGAGAGAGAGAGAGAGAGAGAGACACAGTTTGCATGAATCAGAGTTACACAGATAATACTAAATTAAATTGTGCTTGGTCAGCAGCTCATGCAAAATTGTTTATACATGCACACCCAAAACTGATTTCCAAAAATACAGCCCCTAATCTTGAACTGTTTCTGACCCGTGATGGTCTATGATAATACAAGAGGATAACCCCCAGTTTCCTAATCATCTCCCTGCAAGCTCCCAAAATTTCAGAATTATCTAACAAGGCAATCAGAGAACTTAATACTTAACCTATTGTCTTAATGCCTCATCTTAGCTCAAGAGAAAATTTGTGAAATCTGTGTATTGCCTTCAGAACAATCCTTTGATTGTGGCTGGTATCTGTCTCATATCTTAGGATACCTCTTTCTTGACTCACTCAAATGTCTTAATGTTTGCATGCGGCCAAAACGCCATGGAAGTCTAAATCCATTGGTATATGTAGAAAAAAGATAAAATCTTAAGATTATTTTCTTCATTAAATGTCAAAGACTATTACATTCAAAGGTAAGATTTTGTTGATTTGAAATCTCAATTCATGTTTTTTAATTAAAACTTTTTTTTTTCCTGGGGGGGGGGGAGGGGGGCAAATATTACTCAGATTAAATTATAAAGCATTTTATTCAATTTTTCAAGTTCTTCTACAAGAATTTTTATAACTTTCTATCACACATGTCATTGACTTTGTTTCTGAAGGTCAAACGGCTTTTTGTCATTTATCTATTGAATCTATTCATGAGCTTAACGGGGAAAATTAAGAAATCTGTGTCAATTAATTACACTCATGCGTTTTGAATAATAAAATCTTTTTAATGGACTGGACTATTTTTTGTTTATTATCTTAACAAAATAAATGCAGTATCTTGAAAAAAAAATAAAAGTCTCACTTAAGCAAACAAAAATCTTTTATTTTAGCAATGACATTATAATTAAAAGTAAATTTAATTCACTAAATCTGATCTCAATAAATCTAGCATACTCCTGGACACAAGTGCTTAAGTTATTTTGTGAATAAAATATTGTTAAATGATTATAACATATAAAAATTCAGCAGGGTGCTTTTTACATGTATTACAATTGCACAATCACTTACAACCTCCAATAATTTGATTACAGAATATACTCATTTAATAATACCTAAATCCTTGCCTCATAAATTGCCAATAAAAAAATTCTTTTTTAATTTGCTGAATTGTAGGAATTTGGGGGAAAAAAGGCAAATAATTTCATACTTAGAAATAAGGCTGAATGTTATCACAGAATCTGGTAGGATAGGTATAAAGCCCATTACTTACCTGTTGCTGGGCTGTAGCACTGGAGGGGTAGAAGATGAAGTGCCTGAGGGTGAAGCCGTAGCCCTGCTCTGTCTTAGGGATGAGGATCGTCTTTGGCGCAGGCCATCGGGAAATCACGGAGCTTACGAGAGTCTGGTCACCGTCACTCTGTTGAAAGAAAGAAAAAATTCCTTATGAATTTCGAGACCCTTAGAAGTATTGTTAGAGCATGTACTCATTGTAAAAGAAATTTTATTAATTTGATACATGTATGTCAAACATTATTACATTTGTTGTACGTCATTCTGCACTTACACACACAAAATGGACACAAGGTATTGTTAGTGCAAAATAGAACCAAACTTAAATTAAACAGATCATAATTTATATATGTATAGTCAGTAAATGTATATCAACTGTGCATTATATTAATACTGTGCAAAAAAACAACTGATCCAAACTTCTGAACTTAAATGAAATGCATTGTCAGTGTACAAACAGGTCATTTTGTACAAAACAGTCACCTGAACTTGTACACCCTCCCAATGTAATGGCAATGTACTGCAATACAATGTAATAGCTTATAAGGGCATATACCGGTATTATAAAAATCTGCCCCCACAGTAACCAACAGACAATAAGTGAACTGTTGTAGGGTATAATCAATCCATAAAGGTGCATACTATATAAGGAGACAGGAAAAACCATCAAAGGAGAGTCAACTGTCTATACAAACATGTACAATATATCAAAACAGTAAATATAATTATTCCAATTCATTAAATTATAAGCGGTAATGACAATTCTGGATTTACTAAATGAAAGAGGCAATTGGATCTCAACAATCATAAACTTAATTTTGTTTACTGAGAACTTAGTAAATAAGCTGATAACTGCAAGTAAATAACTGATTAAAGCACAACACACGAAAGGTGAATGCTTTAAGGTTTTAAGTCTGTGTAGTCAACAAATTACCATGTAATCAGATCTAACTTAAATTTTAAGATGTGATTTAGCTTAAGCAATAGACTAATCATTCATTTTTATGAACAAGTTTATATATTTTAGCTTTAAAATTTGACGATTTTTCTCAAGTTTTAAAGAGAGCTCTTCTTTCTAAGGAGATCTATATAGTCCCTAAAAATGGTTATAACATCAAACCCTCTTAAAAACCTGCACTCAAGTTATATAACTTAAAATAAACAACAGTACAGTAGAAAATTCATTGGTACTCATAAAGTCAGCGGATAATGAACTGACACAAATATACGTAATGACCATTTATAAACCAATATACCAAATCACTTGGTACATCAGCGTTAGCAGGACAACAGGTGCTTGTAGAACACGGCACAGTATAGTACAATGAGAAACAATGAGAAACTTGAGACTTGTGAATCTCTACTGTCTACCTGTCGACATAATTCATTGTTAAACAAATGAAACTGATCTCATTTAAAAGAGCTGACTGCATGGTTTAAAACTAGGCCAAGTTGAAGGTTCAAGGAATTCTTCCCATTCAACTTAAACTTAAAACCCTTCTTGATAACATTGCATGAAGTTAATAAAAACATGAATTACAAAAAAAAGTCACATTCATTTAAATTTGGACAGGTATTAATAATCTAAAGAAAAATGATCTTTAGTCATAACTTATCAAATAAACAAACTAGTTTATAGATTAGGTATTTTTAAAGAAAATTGCCTAGTACATCATGCAAAATTTAAGATGCTTTGTTAGTAATTAATTAATCATGATTAATACGAAGTCATTAAAGACATTGTGAAACTTTATAACTGCCTTCAAACCTCAATTCAACGAAAAATTAGAATTAAAAATTTGACCTAAAATTCACTCCAAAAAAAATATTCTCAAACAGCTAGCAAACATCACTCACCAATTCATTATCACTCATTTTTCGAAAGATAGAAAGATTTTAGTCACAGCAGGCAAAATCAGGGCCTCAAATCTTCAGAGGAATGTCGAAAGATGTATCACGAATCAGACAGGCGGGTGATATAATAAAGAAGAGTAACCATCTACAATCAGGACCCCGAGGTGCCGCCAATGAGAGAGAAAAGGGGGGGGTGTGATTCAGGGAAAAGATATCCCAACCCTGTCACCACACTCTTGCGGAGGAGAGTCTCGCGAAGAGAAAGAGGGGGAGTGAGGATCAGAGATAGAGCGATCCATCCATTGCGATTCCTCATCACTCGACGCGTTTATGTCAAGGCATTACGTAAAACAACTCATCTTGCCCTCAGATCTCTTGCCCAATGTTATGCCATGAATGTCTCTCCCGTAAAAAAAAAAAGTTGGGGTAAAAATATGCCTGCCTCCTATCATAGCGATTGTATTTTTCTCACCATATTTACGTCTACCAGCATAACGCAATCCTGCTGGTTTGCCGTAATCTGGGGGCATTCAGTAAGATGGTTTTACCACTGGTAGTGGTATGGGGCGGCACAATTATAGTGAAAACACCCTACCAGTATATACATTATACCTTTCGAAAAACAGTGATTGCTTGGGTGCTAGCTCATTTCCTATATTCAGTTTTTTTTGTTTTGGTATTAATTACAAGAAGCAGCCGAGAGAGAAAGAGATTTGACTCATCGGATGAAGTGCGGCAATATGTGTGTGGGTACTAGTGCAGGTAAACATAATGAATTTAGTACGATGCTTGTTTTGGATAGCAATTTGTTTCTTATGACGTGATAATAACATATGTTTGGCAACAATTCGTCTTTATTTTGCAAGTCTCACACATGCGATACAAATATATATTGTGAAATACTCAGACAAAAGGATTGTTGCATTCCGGCCTTTTCTGTTTTCCTTCTTTTTTTCCCCCCATTATTATTTTCGTGCAGCATTATTTTTATTGTTTAGCTGTAAACAGGAATCTGAATATTGCTAACAAATTTTTCTGCTGTTGTGAAACCTTTCTTTTCTCTAAATTAGTTTTTGTTATTACATGCGATCAAGAGCAAATTAAACCAGAGTGTCAAATTGTTTTTATAATGTATGTATGAACTGATAGCGCAAATAAAACCCGTCAAACTAATACATCTAATTAAAGTAAATATAAATTTGAAATCATTTACTGAATTTCACATCAATTCCTCCCAAACTTGATAAATTGTTCTTTACAATTATCAAGATATAGATTTTGTCAAATAAATAATAGTAAATTATTCTTATTGTGGTTTTAATTAAAACACACACATAATGTATATATTGTAATTTATCTATATTGACTATTTGACTGACAGGAAACAGATTGCATCTCATGATGATGTTCTCACTACATGTACATCAATCACAGTGTACTGTTTAACAATTCTAAATCAAAGTACTACATTGATGTATGTATTATATTAATAGTCCATGTACTACATGTGAATACATTGCATCAGCACTATTTTCAGTACCATTCAATCATACATGGAACATTGTGCAATTGCAATACAGACATCATAATCAATGCCATTCTTGTACCATCCACTTGATATGCTACAAGATGTCTTATGATGCCTTAAAGCAATGAGAGGATACAAGTAGATTTGTGCTGCAACAGATCAGATAAGTACATCTACAATGTACGGTACAATTACATCCCTTAGTCACAACACTGAAGTACTACATGTACTGTCAGACAACCGCAGCTTTATGTCAGCCTGTTTATTATTCAGGTATAAACTACATTTGCCACTAATCTGCCATATAAACTAGATGAAGTTTAAATAGCCTAATGCTTATACTTTTCTTCCTCAAACTTGATACCCACTGAGACAACATTTTGGCAAAAAATGTAATCGGATGCGACAACCATTACTGTAACATAAGATGTACTATCTTCTTTCTCTAGCTGATATAACAGAATTATGTCATTTCATTCCTTACGAACCACGCTTTACCAGAAAAGTTATCAACAGCCTAACTTTGGTCTACCACCTACAATTCATTATCTAGTTTATATAAGTCATCTACAACCTACAATTAATTATCTAAGTCTGTAATTTTGTCTACAGTTATTATACATTGATATAATTCTGTCCTTATATATGGCATTTCTTTTACATGTGTTTCACCATTAAACGGTTCATCTATCATGAAGTCATAAATATCATATAACTGCTGACAGTGTAAGATTTATTAAAGAAAAAAATTGTGATTTTTTTTTTTTTTTTTTTTTAGATTTATCTACCATACAAAAATAGTGATGTACACAAGTAAAACTCTAAATCTAGAAATATAATTAGAAATCGCAATTTTGTTATCATAATTAAAAAAATTTCGCCTGCAATGAGTAAATTATGCAGCTTCCACTATGGCGCAAGTTCACGCAATATAATACAGATCACTGCATCAATACATGTCTGCATGATATAATCAGCAATGAATTATATAATTGCATGGTTCTATTCATAATACAATTCAAATACATGTAGCATAAATAAATGTCTAAGTATAAAGGCTCCTGGCAAATGCAGAAATAAATTCAATGTGTACGACTTAATTAAATGTCTGAGATTCAAATCATCCATTTTATCAGCATTATAATATAACATGTAAAAAAGCCCTATAATAAAACACCATGATCGTGAAAGCGTATAAACCATGCAAAAACTATTGGGACCTCTGACTGTGAAAACAAAGATATTACTTAGAGATGAAAGAGAGCCACGTTCAAGGCATTTCGTGTGATTCATCCTGGGAAAACAACTAAATTATCTTGCGCATAAGAACCAATTTTCACCTTTCAAACTGCCTAGAACAGGTGCCCCACTGTTCCCCTGGAACCCAGACAGGACGAAAACTACGAAACTACCGTACGATTAAATTTGATGGATGGAAGTTTGTAAAGTAAAACCTTCATTTTCGTTACATACAATATCAGGTGAAATATATGAAAAAATGTAATTAAACTTTTTCGTTTAAAAAAAAAAAGAGAGAGATCAAGAGACAGTATAATCTGATTCGTCATGCTAAAGAATTTTACATCGGAACATAAAAAATGGAAATAATTTTAATTAAAACTTTTAACTTGAAGTAAAAAGTCATTTCCTTCTTTCATTGACATTCCTGGAATGTTCTTGGCTTTAATTACAGCCAACCAGCAATACATAAAGCTGAATGAATAAAAAATTAACAGCTTTGCCCATTAAGAAACTCTTAAGCCATTTCTTCTTTCCAATTGAATCTTCATCTACTAAATACTCCAAGTGTTTTGTTAAAAGCCCGAGCTGTTTACAGGATCAACACTTAAGCATTCGTAATGTTGGAGGTATTTCGTTCCGACATCAATTTTAGGGGATATTTCCTGAATCATCCCAACTCACCAATATATAAATTATTAGCGCTTATGATGCCCAACTTTTCAGATAAACTGTCATTTCAAAATTGTTTCAGAAAACTAACCTCCAACAGATTTACAATATTGGGATTTGCTAACATAATAATAAAATCAAATCAAATTTTTTTTTGAAATATTTCAATTCAATCCATTTCAAATATACTTACATTTCTATCCTTTTCTTTACAAATCTTGAATTAATAAATCATTCTTTGCAGTCGTGAAGAGCAAATTCTTTAAGTGATCGAATTACAAATAGTACTAGTCTTAAACTGTAGCATGAAGTGGCAGAAAAGATGATTAGTTCGATATATAATTATCAATGGCAATTAATGATTCATTTAAACGGGGGCTGACTTTAGAGTGAAATAAACAAATTAAGATGTCGATCACCTGTACCTACATGTACCTGTATTAAAATATAAGGAGCTAGCGTTAAACTAGGTGGGTTGTAAAAATACATTCAGTCATATCACATGACTCCTATATAATGGCTAAGGGTTTCTCTCCCAATGTACATCAATATAGATACTTAACAGGTCTCTTTTATGTTGTCTTAATTTTGTCTTCCCCCGTGACCTACATGTACATGTATGAAGAAATTGTGCAAACTTAAAGTATAGTGCACTCTATTTCCTTTGTGTTATTGATGTTTACAATTTGCATAAAGTTTAATATTCACCGACACATCTTAAATGACATATCAAGGAAGGAGGGGAAGGGCTGGTTTCTTCAGTTCTTCAATGCGCCATGTTTTACACAGCAGTCAGTGGTCAAATAACAACATACATGTACTGTAAATTCCTTATATTACGTGAGTACTTTATTCCGCAATCCAGCTGGTTTGTATCAAATCACAGGAATATAAAATCGCGAATGTGGAACTTTTTCTTTTATTTCTTATGGTTCTTCAAACTCTAAGAAAATAATGGCGAGATTATAAATCCGTGAAGGGTGCTTCTCGCGATTTTATGCAGATATTAATTCCTCGCGTTTAATTAGGAATCTACATGTAACTTTACACTGTGATCTTAAATATACTTATAGCATGATTGTTAATAGATTCAACAATTTCTGAATTGAGACCTCGATGCACGGGTCTAGAGGGGGATTCAAACTTATTAAATTCACACAGTAAAATACCCCTTCCCCTTTCTCCGCAAAAAAAAAATCATCCCGCCTCCAGCTCTTTACGTCATGTCTAGATCTATTATTTAGACATTTGTCTAGTGCTTAGATTGACTAATAGCAGACAGTCTAATACATGTCCTGTAATTTCCTTGAAAGACATGCATGCATGTACCTATATTGCCCCACCCCCACCCCACGCATCCTCCTTTGCCCTCATCCCCTTAAATATCAATAATTTGCCATGCGACAACCACATGTACTGGATAAATTACCAAGTAATATACCCCTCACAGACAGTATTCAAAATGACTTGTAAGCACCGAAGGTATATTAATTGCATTTATAAATGTCAAATGTATCATCAGATTCTTCCATTCATTTAGACATAAAAGTTAAGTTCAGAAACCAATGGCATTTATCGGGTATGAGTCAAAGGCAAATCACCTTGTAAAATTTACCATAAGTATAGACTAACCTGTTATAATCAGACTGCTTCATCAAAAAGATAATTACAAATCACACAGCGACCCAAGTCTTATCCATGCACGTCAGAATTCATGTCAAAAACAATACACTAAGGGAGAGCAAATGCATGCATGTTACTAATAAAGTGAAATCAGCAGCAAAAATATTAATTTCTTAACCCCATCATGACGTAATATTAAATAAATAAATTCACTTTTGTCTTTTCAGGTAAAATCTGCACTCACCTGGAAAAAATTCAGTTCTATTTATATCTCTGTCAAGCTGTCATATTTGTATGACATCAGCATATTAAATAAATAAATCCATTGATAGGTATATATTTACTTACACTGTGCCGTCAGAGCGAAATCAAATGAAATATGAATGATCAATTCCAAAAACAGCAAACACGACTTCTGAGCCAGCCCTCTGATGAAAGGAAATAACTAGGGCAAGGAACCGTCACTCACAGTATATGAATATTTCTCCGCTTTTTTGATTTAATACGGAGTGCACAAAGATACATGTACATAAACTCCAGTAAATCGCGTATATATATATATATATATCAACCAATCTCCTTCCTCTAACTGAACAGAAACAGTAAAAACACTTAGGAAACACTTTATAGAAAAATTCTCTGACATATATAACGGAGTTTAAAATGTAGATTCCTCACACAGGAAGAAACTTCTGGTACTACGTACTTCACAGAGCCGAACTCCTATACCAGCCAGCCAACAGCAATATACATAAAACAGAGTCCAGCTATAATAAGCCCCAAAGTCGTAAACACGACCTGGACAATTCATTCATAACCCACCAACACAACCCACAGACCAAATGTTATTATACACACAAATTCATAGGGCCAGGGGCCTACAGGTATTAGAGAAAAAGAGTGGGCTTTTAACTATACACACGAAGGCCCCAGATGAATATGGGTTCTCAGGTATTTCAATTCAACAGGTGAGAGAGGCGAATAATAAAGGCTGTAAATTATATTACTAAACTTCAAATTGTTTCCCACATTTTTTTTCCGTAGCAAAAGAATTCACTTCCTTGAATTCTTTCATGCATTGAGGAGATCATCTACGAAATGGGACAGTGGGGCATATTTTGTGTAGAAAAGCTTCCATAAATTTCTCTATATATTAAGCATTGAAATCTTAGCATGTCAATTAGGGGTTAAAACCCTCAGAAACACAAAAGAGTTCACTAGCTGTATCTGTCCAAAAATGATGAGAAGAAACAAAATCTAGGTTTGATAACCCAAAATCAGCTTTTCAATTTAAAACAGGAGAATGTTTACCATACAAAATGAAAAAACAATTCTGTATTTACATACCAAATTTTTTCCCCCAACAGCTATCATAAAGAGCACAACTGCTCAATTCAGAGGCAATCTTGAATATTTATCTACCATTAATACCTGTGTCGGCTTCAATTCACGATGATGTAAAGTTTGTTTATGGAGGCTGGTACACAAAGTAATCGCCCCCTGTCTGATGCCGTTAAATCACCCCCTCCCAAAACCTGCTTTCCCCTCAACATCACAAATACACCTGCCACATCTGTAAGAAACCAGACTCGTGGTCTGGACATGATTGTGGATTATCATAAAACTCCAACTAATCCCTCACAACAGATGTGTATTCCTGGTCCTGCTCATGACTCATGTTGAAACCATCTCTCTCTCTCTCTCTCTCTCTCTCTCTCTCTCTCTCTCTCTCCTACTGCTCTCAATTTATCCTCTTCTCTCTATCTATATTTTTACTTTTAATAGTCTAAAATTTTATCTCTTTCTCTCTTACATAATAACTCCCTTGATTTTTTTGTCTCTGTGAATAATTGTTCTAACTCTGGATCTAAGTATTTCTTAATCAAATATATTCTATTCCACTCTCTCTCTCTCTCCTTTCTATCTCTCTCTCTCTCTCACTCTCGCTCTCTCTCTGTTAACTGTCAAAATAAATACATTTAACATAAAATTCACCTCAACCACAATTACTTCCTCTTGTAGATTCAATTACAATATCATCTTTCTACACAATTAACTGTGACTCAACTACAATTAAGGTTTAACATCCCAGGTGAACCAGTCACAAAAAATAAAAGGAGTGAATTGTATACTTTTGTCATTTAACCAATGTAAAAAGGATTTTAAGTGTTCTTTCTTTTCAATTAGATCCCAAAAATTTTAAAAGGCAATTTTGATGTATATTTCTTTTTTATACATTGAAAAAAAAAATATTGATTCTTTTGTAAAATACATATGTACAAGAAAACACATACATTGTACTTTCAACATTTATTGTGCTGTAGATTCCTTAAATTATTTAAGTAAACATGAGTACTTCATTACCCGATTCCACTATATTGTGATACATTTTGTAAGTTGTGAAAAAGTATAATTGCAATTGCTGAGCTTTAGAAACAGTTGTAGTTTTTTATTGTTCACAACTGGTAGAAAATGAAGGAATTATACTTCAAAAGCTTGCAGGCGATGCATGTTTCTCTTGATTTTTATGCAAACATTATAACTTTTTGGGAATTGAATTTCAAGTTTTCTATCAACTGAGCAGCTGACATCAACTGAAAGATTCCTCCCATAATGCAAGGTTTTGAAAAACAAAGGCAAGAGTTGACAAAACATTTAGTTATCCAACAAGCTTAAGACAAACAGTGAAATTCCTGTGATATCTCAAGAATGCTCTGTTAGTGCTAATCAATTCCTCACAGAATCAGGAAGATTCAAGAAAAGAGAGATTAGAATGGTCCAACCAACAGATGTAGCAGGATGGAATAGATTCATGAATCTGACAGCAAAAATTTAAGGTACCTTGAAACCTTAAATTAACAGAATTTCACCATAAAAATTGATGTCGGTCAGTTATCACACACGCATTGTCATGACATTGTGCTGACAGTATATTCTTTAAATATATGAGCAGGAGGAAAAATAGAGATCTGTGTTAAGTGTAAATTTACAATGTTTTTAAAAAGATCTTTCAGATTGAAAGTATTTCAAAGACACTTCAAGAAGTAAACTCTGCATTTTATGATTACTGGTATATACAGCAGTTTCTTCATGAAAAATTCTTGGTGTATTTAATATACATTTCTTGAGATCAAACAGATTTCAACAAAAATCAACTTGATATGAGAGCTTCTCAGTGATATTTCTTATTGATAAGGTTGAATCCTCTTCGTTGATGCAATAAAGCAGTCAATTTACAGAAAAATCTCATGGAAAAATTAAAGCATCATTGAATTTCAAAGATTATCAAAGTTAAAGGAACTTAAATACCCATGACCCACTTAAATTACTTTAGAAATTCTTTTTTGAAAGAAGGTTAGCTACACATATCAAGAGGAAAAAAAGGTTGCATCATATGAGAATCATTTATGGCAAGAAATTGCTTGGGTCTCATACATTTTGAAAGCACCAAACTGAAATACTAAAGAGAACCTATATATTAATAATGTTTTCATATTAATATGAGGCCCTGTTAGCAGTTGTGTGACAAACCTTTGTTCGTGAATATTTTGACCACCCTGTCCATGATTCCTATCTCCCTTTAGAAATCACTTTTTGAGAAACATTAAGCCACTCGCTTACATGTATCTCCCTTAAAAATCAGACCTGGCTGAGCGATGCCACACCAATTGGAAGGGAAGAAAAACGACAGGTATGATAAAAATTCCTCACCTGGTATTTGTACCTGGCCAGAGTTTAAAGCTTTATGGAGTGGTCGGTCAACAGGAGAACAATGGGCAGACGGTGCCACCGATTGAATGTATTAGGTAAGTGCTAATAGAACTTCCAGATAATCCCTTCACAAACAAACAACAACCCGAGCTGTCCAGCGTGGCTTGTTAACTGTCTGTGATTCCGGCTTAATCTACATGTACATCCTTGAACGGCAAAAAAAAAAAAGGCTTCAAAAGACTGTCACATCAAGTCAAGCGCATAAGGAATACACACCTGTAAAACGCTGCTATGTAACAAACTCTTAATGCCAGGTAGAATTCTTTCACGTAAGGGTCCAGACAGCCGGCACAAACTTTGTTTGGGGGATAATATTATGGCATTCTACAAAGGCCCCATTCATGGCTCAGCCATTGCAGATACACATCTGTAGTGCTGAATATCCCCTGTTCGTTCCTTCTCTCTCTCCTTTTTTTTTTTTGACGCAATTAAAGTGCTGATAGTTTACCATGGACCAATGACTTCAAGACACCTTCTTTCTTATACCCACCATGTTAATTAAGTAATACTCATTAGCCTTGAGATAATGCATTTAAACCCAGAAGTGCACACCTTTTGATAGCTGACCCTGAAATGTGTCAATGTGTTTTGAATGCACTCTTAATACCACGCCGGCATGTAGAGATATTTAGTTCTGATACCTGTACCTGTTTAATTACACGTCAAGTTTCTCCGACACTAAAGAGGCTTGTACTGTATAGGTTTTCAATTATGAGTTTTCAATGAAAATACAAGCCATTAGGCATTCCTGTGGTATTAATCATTAACCATAAAAAAAAACAACAACAAAAATCAGCAAAGCATCAAAAATGGATGGGGAAAAGTAAACATGCAATACACAAAACAGCCATGAAAAATGATGAAACCGCACCCACCCCCAAATCCCACTAAAAATCAAAGGAAAAACAGGGAATTCAAAATATTCAAAGCAATGGCATGTCGGCAGTTAAAATAATCTGACAAATTCTGACACTTTGAAATTGACTAACACTGTACATGTACTGACAATATCAAAAGCCTATCATAATCTTGTTTTTACAGCGTCAGCTAGGACAAAATATTAGGACACGCAGATGAAATTAAAATACCAGGCATTTTATACACAACAGAACATTTAAATACATATATGCCGCAAGAGTTGGTATTAATAAATTGAGATCGAATTATGATCACAGGCATACTTGAAAACATTCCAGGGCCCTGGGCCAAAATATGATTACCTATTTTTACAGACAGATCAAGGTTAAAGGTCACAGCATATTGGGGTGTCTGGGTTTTACATTAAACAGATGGATCCACTGACCACTCTATCTTAAAAACATCAAACCAAAAGTATGAGCATCTCCGCATGGTTCTTTAACTTTAATGTTTATACACAGTAGAGAGTTGCATTTTATGTCAGAATAAAAATTTACATTCAAATTACAAATAGTCCAGATATTTGCATTATAAGCATTGATATTATGAGTAGAAAATGTTTTGATTATCATTATACATGCATTAAATATGCCAGGTGCATAAGGTAACCAAATCAAGATCCAGCACACTTTGAAAAATAATTCTCAGTATTTGATCTAGCTATTATTATAGGAGATTCGAAAAGTGGAAGAAAAATGAGTGTGTAGCCAATGACAGTACAATTCATAACGCTATGACTTGCAAAAGAAAATCATCATCATGAAAAAAGCAACAAATGCCACTCACAACAAAGACACAATTGCTGATTGCAATGAAATGCAGAATTTTGTTTATGTGCACAACACAGTACGAAACAAATAAATACATCAGGAATTGAGACAGGTATATATAAACAAATCTCTCTTTACCTTATTATGAGCCAACAACATGTGATTAACCATTGAGAAGTTAATTGCTCTCCCCCGTGCAAAAAGAAGAGTTTGTTTGATCTCGGAGACAAATTTGGCTTCGTAAAATTAATCGCCACCACCACCCAAACAGTGTGAGGGCCAGAGGGTCCAAGTTTCACATGGGACAAGAAATTACAGGGGCGGTGATTACGGCCCACCATGATTACCTGATGTTACCTGTAGTGTATTGCACAGCAGGGATAATTATCACATCAATTTAATAAATGGTCACCCTGGGGGTAGGGAAAGACACGCTGAGCTAAGGAGGTGCTCATCACAGGTGAGGATTTTTTACCTGGTCAGTCACGCGGGGGACACTTAAGTACATTTTTTTTATCAAAGTACTGATCATGAGAATAAACAAGATCAAAGTACCGTATATGACTGAGACTAAACAAGACTTGCCATCACAGGGGGACACCTAAGTACATTTTTTATCTAGGTACTGAATGTGAGACTGTAAACAAGACTTGCCATCACAGGGGGACACCTAAGTACATTTTTTATCTAGGTACTAAATTTGAGACTAAACAAGACCTGCCGTCACAGGGGGATGCCTAAGTACATTTTTTATCTATAAGTACTATATGTGAGACAACACAAAACCTTAACTAACACTTGTACCTGCCATGTATTAATCCATAACTGAACAGGTAAATTCTCACATGCATCAATTTAAGTGTTGGATTGATGATCATGCTAATTTAAAAACATATGTATATTAAGACGTTCTAAAGTTTTTGGATCTCTGATATGAGGCAGACGGGATTTTTTGGTAAATTTATGACAAAAACTTTCGTATTTATTACAACAAAAAACAGACCTCATTTCAATACATTCCAGAGGCTCCTACATGTAATGCAGCTACAAAACACATTACCAGTGATGTTTTCAAAAACATTTCATGATGCATGCATTTGTGCAAGTTAAAACTCAAAAGCAAGGATTCCATAACATTTCACATTTGCAATGACATGTATATCAAACATCCTTGAAACATTTGCAACCCCCCCCCCCCCAAAACCAAATGCAATGACCCTTCAGAGAAAGCAATTATCAAAATTACAGTGATTGTAAATTAACTCACATGGACATTTCGGCGATGGGAAGAGACTTTACTCTTCCTAAACTGAACAACAAAGCTCTCCATGGCCCAAGTGTTTACATTCGGTGGACAATATAACTTCTCACAATTTAATCCTCCCTTGAAAGTTTTAATCCCTCCGGTGAATCATGAATAATTCCTATAACACTGCCTCAATCTGCATTCTCTTCACAGAAAAAAATGATAGCTAGCTGGCTTGTCCAAGAGTTCTGAAATTGCACGCACATCCAGAAGATCGAGAGAAAAAAATGAAAACAAAATCACCAAAACATCTTCAGAACCTCAGGAGGCCCAGTGTACGCCAGACTGTTATCCAGAATAAACAGAGCAAATATTTCAGTCAGTGAGAGAGAGGGGAGAAAAAGTTGAAAACTTGGATTGGAATTCCCTCTATCTTATAAAGCTGGCATTAGGGCAAATGGTGGTATTTTATAGAAAGGCTAAGAATAGATTTGTCTGTATTGCATAATAACATTTTTGATGCACAAATTTATTATTATTGTAAACAGGTGGTGGTATCGACTTTATTTTGAAAACAATTTAAAAAATTTCACAATTTTTTTTTTTGAATATTGCTTTTCGAGCACTGTGAAAAATTAAAATTCTTTTTCTTTTTATGAAAATTACAAACTGTACTCTCTCTCTCTCTAAATCAATCATTTACCGGTATAAGTCAAATCAGGAATAATACCAGTAGTTTCAAGATTATATAAACCAAAAAATGTTCAACACAAAAAGTTGACAACTGCAAGCAGTTTCACACTGGCAACCAGCCTTCATGGATGTTCAAACTTGGGGCTATAAAAACCCCAGACCAACTTTTACTCTATGACTCTTCGGTCTGAGAGCTTATAGGGCTTAATTTTATATATTAAGCCTATTACAGCTGTGTAGTGCATTAAACGGGCCAATTGTATTGTGATGTATATTGATTATGTCTGCTTGTATATATAAACATCAGTTACTTTATACCAGAGACGTATTATCTATACATGTACTAGTATTAAATATATATATATACGTCCCTGTCTATACTCCCCGATATTACCATGCAAATTTACTTTATAAGATCTCCCAATTAAACCTACATGTTTATACATATGGCTTACATCAATGCACTCAATATTGCAATTACCGGTAATGGAAAAACCGATCGATCAAAAGGATAATCTCTTGTTGGTTTTTACATGTATGTAGAAGAATCAAAATATTAAAAACTTTTTAAATGGATTATTTGCAGCTGATTTGAGATGCAACAGTGTGGTTTAGGCAAATAGATCTGCAAGAGTTATTCCCCATAAATCTCTATCAATTCTTGACGATTGTGACTTTAGTTAGTGATTTCTGGTGGACGTATTAGTAAGATCTATATCAGATAATTCATTTACCTCCTTCTCCATAACAATGTTGTTACAATTCATGCATCATTTAGGACTAGCATCATGAAGAAACTGGAAAAATAATGACAATATGTATGAGTCATGAATTTTAACAAATTTTTAAATGAATTTTAACAATTATTCTATAAAAAAATTAGGTGATGGGTAAATATTGTCTCATTGTTGTCAAAGCTATCTTAAACTTACAATAAGCTATATACTGTCTTTAACTTTCAAGGCCTTTATTATTGACCCATCATATGATTTAAATTTGTTTGAGGTTTATTTCCTTAATTATTACATGTCTGAAATCCTACATAAAATATTTTACACTGTGGAATTTTCAAAGGAGCCAGAAAAAATGACATTTCATTAATTTCCATAATGTTTAGAAGTTTATGCAACGATTCTAAAGAATATAATTTAAAAGCCTCAATACATGTATATAATATGGACTTATAAACATTCAATCTGAGAAAATATTACCTTGTACAATCTGTCCAGATATCCTGGTTGCATTATTTTGTTTACTACATGTATTTCAATAATATAAATATCTTTATGTCCAAACTACATGAATTCAGATCAATACATAAAAAAAATATTTCACAATTTTATTTGAACGAAATATTTGATCCCTTCTGTTGCATCTGGTTAAAAGACACATCCAAATGTTTACATGGAATTTGCATTGCATTAAAATACTTGAAAATGTGGAAAAAGTGAATAAAACTTTGTAGATAGCAAAATTTAAATGATTTTCCATCATAAATCCCATGTACTTTTTTTGTCAATTTCTCATTTGATGAAAGGACGCGTCTGTGTATACTTAACCATTCTTTATTGTTAGAAATGTAAATGTATAATTATTAATTATGTAAGCAAATCAACAAAAAGCACCTGAAGAGGAATCTCGGTACATACTACAACACTGGTGTCTCTGGGAATATTGGTGTTCTATGCCAGTTGTGTAAACAAAAACTGAGGAAAATCGAGTTAAAATAATAAACGACGAATTAATATCCACAACAGCTAAACTTACCATCTATGACCCATATCCATGGAAAATAGCACCGTTTTATCAAATGCACAACATGTCAAAATTTTACTATCCACAGTTAAACGTGAATTCCGACGTTACTGTAACCAAAAACCCGCCATGTTTGTTTACATACAAACCACGCCGTGGATAAAACAACGCAATTTATCCCGAAGAGCTCGGAATCTTTGAAACGTGACAATAAAACTCAAACACTCTAGTCCTACCAGTGTTTGCAACTGTATTTGTTTTTGTTGAGTCAATGAATAGGTTTTAGTAAGAAAGTAAATAACTCACCTGTGTCAGTGTGTGTTTTACCTGTAAGGCGTAAGATCGTTCATACAAAATTGTTTCGAATGTGAAAGTAATTTGTACGGAATAGGTTTCGGGTTACCAGAGCACACGCTGAGTATAGCGATTTCCCCTTTTTTTTTTAACTTAAAAGTGCTATATGGGACAGATGTCGTTATTTTTGTAGATAAAATTACATGTTAGTTAAACTTATTTCATCTTTTTAGAATTTTTCAATTTCTACTACATCTGTGACAAAAGCAGGCACGTAGCATCGGGGGGGTGCTCGCAGCAACTAATTTTTTAAAAATAACATATAAAAAATTGAATTACCATGGAGTTGGCCCCCACTGTTTTGGGAGCATATAACAACCCCCCCCCCCAAACAACCCCCCCCCCCACGGATTAGGAGTTTGAAGATTTCGGAAAATTCCTAATTTCCTTTTTTTTTTGCTTGTCAAGATTTTTTGGATGAGTCTGCCCCCCTCCCCCCCCTTTCAAAACCGATGCTTCGTGCCTGAAAAGGAATCATAGTGGTACTTGAAATTTTTTTGGAAAGAGAAAACTTTTAAAAGGCCCAGCGGGATTTGTCCTTGGAAACTAATAATAAAAAAATGAATTGAGTACCTTTAATTTAGACGGGAATATCATTATATCAATTATCTCTTTCTTTTGACAATGAATGTGTATTTTCCGAGTTACACAGTTATTCATGTAAACAAGGTTTATCTCTCTTTCGACACTACATATACAAAAACAGGGAATGCTTAATTCATTAAAAAGTGCTGATGCTTCAATGAAATCTATAGAAAAAATATTAAATACCTATAATATTAAGCGAAATTTCAACCGGAGCTCATTTCTTTTATATTTATTCTAATAAAAGATGAACTCTATATATACACGAAGCAGCAGTACTTTTCAGAATCTACTAGATAAGTAGAATTGAATCAGCATTTACAATTTTAATTCAAATAAGGGTATGTCCTTGTAATATTGAAATTTGTTTATGACCTCCATTCTGGAGAATCATGAACACATATCACGTGACTGTCCATTCTGGGGACCACACTAAGTGTCATACAAAATGGCATTTACTTTATACATGCTGTTTCATTTGATATTAAATTTATTTAGACAATAGCATGCTTTCTTTGGTGATTCATTCGGGATATGAAGGTAGCGACATTGCAGGAAAAATACATAACCCGCGTTAGCGTTAGCGGGTTATGTATATTTTTCTGCAATGATCGCTACCTTTATAACCCGCATTTTTATTGTTTATATTAACATCTTTCTATTAACTAATTAATAAATTGAGCGTGAGAGTAAGTAAAATTCACTTAATTACCGTTAACATACATAAGTACGTTAGCTAAAAGAAACAGCCAAATCGTCTCCTGTGAGACCATGAGTCTGACATCATCATGGTTATTTCGTGCAGTCCGTGATTTTTCTTAGGTAGTTGTAGGTTTTGACCATTGGATAAACAGGGCGTGTCAATTTCAGCCCTGTCACTTTCTTGTCAGTTTCAGCTGCTGTAAATTTCGACCAATCGATAAACGGGGCGTGTTTATTTCAGTCTGGCTGTTTCTATAGAGCTATAAGTTTCCGTAAGAAATAGAGGGAATAATCACTTAGTAGATGTAAATATATCATGATAAAATAACTTTACGTAGATATTTTGTAAAAATCGATGCATCGTTTTATGAACGTTTAAATCCGTTCATATTTTTATAGTAAGCCTTAGCAGTGCTGCGTGACATTAAGACTAATTATATTTGTCTATAAAAATTCCGGATAATGAAGAGTTATCGAACATTGCTGAGGATCGTTAAATTGTTTCGTTTAGTAAATGAACAAAGTTTTGTAGAATAGAAATTAGTAATATAAGATTTTTTTTCTTTTTTAGAATAACCTCGGATACCTTTTTTTCGGGAAAATTGAAAAGCTGGATTTAAAAAGAAAAGTTTGCATGAAAACCTTGTTAAATATTTGATTGTAATGTATAAGTAAGTATATCGGTAATGTTTGAAAGGGGCGCGTCTTTTAACCGTTCATTGTTTTTAATTGTGGTTAAAAGACGTGCCGTATATGAGGATTTATATAAATAAGTACAGACTGTACATCTAAAGCATGTTATGTGTAATTATTGAATTGCAGCGTACTTAATTCAATTAAAATTTTGTGAATTGAACATTGAGTTATTTTAAAAACCATTTTGTATATATAGTTTAACATTTAAACGTTTCTTTCCAAACGGGGTAAATCGTTAAATCTTGCAAACAAACCTTCATCCATGTTAAAGCAAGAAAAATGAGGACTTTGTGTAAAATATTTTTGGCGATATATGATGCAGTTAGACTTTAAAAAAAAATTCATCAACAATAATTAATTTTCATATATTGAGCTACTTATTTAGAAAGTTATTCGTTCATTTTCCATTTAATTCTAATCTTTTCTAATTTTGAACAAGAGGCCCATGGGCCTTATCGGTCACCCAAGTAACTGCAGTGTGGCTTTTGCAATGTACGTTGTATTTTCATGAGCATTATAATTACATGGCTAATGAAATCATTTTTAATAATCTGGGATTGTTTAATCCAATAAATTTTCGAAACATAGAAGGGCTAGTAATATCAAAATGAATTTGATTATCATTCAAATAAAGGGATTTCCTTACACTCCCTTCTTTTCATTTTTTTGTGAATTGCTTATTTGTTCTCCCCCTCCCCTCCCCCCAAACTTTCCATTTTGTTTTGTTATTATTACATGTTTTTCCTTTACTTTCTCATTTTTTTCTCTACACTTTTTTCTATTTTTAACCTTAGCAATTCACCAGTATTTTTCTATTTATTTTCATTTTTATATCATTAGCTATCTGTTTGTTTATTTTGTATAATTATAATATTAATCTATTAAAATACAAAATTCAGTTGTTATATATATAAATATATATATATAGAGAGAGAGAGAGAGAGAGAGAGAGAGAGAGAGAGAGAGAGAGAGAGAGAGAGAGAGAGAGAGAGGTTTTCAGTAGACGATAACACAATAATCCATTTCTCTCAAATTTAATCCAGAGCGCTTTCGCCTGATCGGCTCTTCAGTGGATTTCAAATTGTAACAGAAATTTCTGTTATAATAAGATTTCTGTTACAATTTGAAATCCCCTGAAGAGCCGCGATCAGGCGAAAGCGCTCTGGATTAAATTTGAGAGAAATGGATTATTGTGTTATCGTCTACTGAAAACCTTTTTCTATATCGTTACCTATACCGAGCAACGGCCAGTACTTTGTGCATGCTCAAAGTGTGCGCCGTCGCATGGCGTTCTACAAAATATTTCAATGTTCTAGTCGATCCCACCGCGACAAATGAAGATGGCGTTGCGTTGTTGCGGCTCTGTACGTAGAAGATTCCTCTGCGTGTGCATTGGCGTTTTACCTATATATTGCACTAGTGACTTAATTAATTGCAAGTCCAATAAATTCAAATGACGTATAATTGGGGCGCAAGCGGGATTTGCTTATTTATGTTCAAATATTTAAGCCGTGCAATTGCTGAAAATTATGTAAATATAAGTCATTAGGAATTTCTTTGAATATTATGAGGTGATTATTTCGGTCGGGGCGTGGTCAAACCTATCATAAAGTTCTTCGGGGTTTATTGGATTTGATCACGCCCCGACCAAAATTATCACCTCATAATACTCAAGGAATGATTCTCTTTTCTTTAAGTAAAACAGTACTTTTACATTCCTTATCAAAATCAAAGTTCTACAGACACGAAAATCTATCGTGCTTTAGATACATTAGTGACAGGTCTTGCGCTACAAAATATTTCAAATTTATAAATTCCAAGAATTCAAGCACTTTTCCTAGAAAAACTTCGCCATCCATTCAGTGAACAATATAAATAACAACGCATGATTTTTAATGCATAAAACACACACACACACAAAAACACCCAAGTAAAACAAAGGCCTTTTATTCGTTTTCTCGAAGAAACTGCAATTCTCTAACTGTGAAGCAAATAAAATCAAAAATGAGAAGAAAAAAAAAGAAACAAATAGTTTATTCTTTATTCAATTTACACCGCCGTCCTCTCTCCACGACTCTAGGTTCATTCTGGATCCCGACTCTGGATCGGCGCAGTTCATTGAAGAGCTACAAAAATCAAGGTTATTTATCAAATCACTAATCGGTGCAAGACGATCAATGGTACAGTGAAGAAGCAGGTTGAACATTTATCAATCTAAATCAATTTAATTTTGAAAACAAATAAAAATGGTATGAAGAAAATTTTGACAAGAATCAAAGTTATTTCGTAAACACAGAATTACAAATACTATAATTATCTATAAGAATGTGTGTACATGTATGTACAGTGTATAAGTCATTTATCAACTCTCTCTCTCTCTCTCTCTCTCTCTCTCTCTCTCTCTCTCTCTCTGTTGCTCTCTAGCTGTCTCTCTCTCTGTCTCTCTCTCTGTCTCTCTCTCTCTCTCTCTCTCTCTCTCTCTCTCTCTCTCTCTCTCTCTCTCTTAGAATGAGAATGAAGAATTTTATGATAGTTAATAACAATCAAAAGGTTATCTAAATTACGTTGAACAGCGGCGAATTAGAAAAAAATGGAAGTCTGACAGACCTTCACAAAAACATAAACCAAAGCATTGAGAACTATTGTAATTTACCATTACTGTAACTACCACTACACCATGAATTGTCAAAAAGAACTCCCTCGGATTATTTTTACAGAAGTTTGCTTATAAGGCACGCAACCCCCCCCCCCCCCCCCCCCTTTAAATGGTCTTCTTTCTTCCTAGTATGCATATTTAGCATCAATTTGTTAAATAGTTAAATTTATATCTAATACTTACTCCTGATTCAGTTGGAAGATATTCTGTGGAATTTCAGTCATAGGGTCATAATCGTCAGAGAACACGTCACACAGTATCTTACCGAAGGACATGGACTTTATAGCCAGGATTTGCTCTAATACAATCGAAGAAAGAAGAAGAACATAATCATAAGCAACTTCACCATCGTACATGTAATACCGGTATCAGTATTGGACGTTTACGAACTATAATTTTGTAACATGTTTAATTTTACAAGTAGTTAATTCTGGTTGTGAACTTCATTCTATGTAAAGATAATAGACATTTTCATGCATAACTCATCATTTTTTTTTTAAAAATTCAATATTCATTAATTAATAATTAGGTCAATGAATAAAAATTCAGTGATAAAAGGTGAGTATTTTCCAGCTAAATAAAAGGCAGCTATCAAATCTTTCAATATTTTAGCATTTAACCAGTTATCAACATGGCAATCTAATGTATACCAATTTATAGTTTAAGTAGGCTGGGTGGTAAACAAACTAACCATTAGATCTACCTTAAACTTTCACATATGATATTTAAAATGGCCATAAACTAACAGTTAGTGACGAAAGGACCCAAATATTTTAAATGTGAAGTTTGATATTTTTTTTACATTTTTATACAGAGCTCTTCTTCTTAAGGAGATTAAAAAAGTAAAAAAAAAAATGGCCACGGCCATCGAGCCCTCTTAATTCAATATTAGTCTAAAAAGAAGCGCGGTCACTTAGTTATCTTCACAAACCAAGGGTTTTCCGTAGATCTAAAACTCTTTGCTTGCAAAGACATCACTTACTTTTTGTTCAAATATTATTGCAGCAAAACGTGCTTACCTGGAGAAAACCTGATATTCGGATGAGATCGGGTGTTTTCGTACCAGTACCTGTCCCCGTACTTCAACAGCTGGAACTGACTGGCGATGATACAGCCAAACAGTGGCCCTACGATCCCGTCCGAGACGCTCCTTTCGGATATTCCGGCGGCAAACAGGTCGATGTCATTGATGTTGCTTTAAAGTAAATGTTGGAGACACGGTCTGGTATGTTTTTGGACATTTAAAACTCAATACCTACTAGAAGCTAGTTCAATTCATTATGTATCATTTATACATGAACTTCTTGTGGAGTAAAAACTTTTTACTTATTGCTTGACTGATTAAAATGTCTAATTGCCAATATTGAATTGAGCTATTAAATACTTTACATGTACATATTTATTGGACAGCTCTTGTATAGTCTTAGTTGTGCGCGTGCTGAGTCTATTGCACTAAGTGCAGTGTGCGTCGCAAAAATGCTCTATATCGTTTTAATTATAGATTTATTAGTTCAAATTTTTGGGTTTTTTTTCTGTCTTCAAATCAATGGTCCGAAAAAATCAATTATCGATCATAAATCAATCAATGAACCATTAAGCAACAACAAACCGATAGGTGAATTTTGATTCCATGAATTATGTTCTTTAATTTCGTGTGCAGATTGGTTTGTTTATGAGCCATTGTAATAATTCGAGAAATCAATTAAATCATGAAGACCATTATTATTCCAAATTTAATTTTAATTACTTTATTCAGAGAAATATTCGCCCACGTTTTACTACTAGCCCTTTCGACCTTGTTTTCAGCCATCTTCCCAAGTCAAGGGTTTCTGATCCTCTCCGCTCTACATAGCGGAGCGGATCAGTAACTCTTGACTTGGGAAGAAAGTTTCCAGCGGGCGAATCTAAGATTGGGCGAATCCCAATGTTTTTTTTAATTTAATCTCTCTAAAAAACAACGCGAAAATAACACGGGGCGAAAATAACGAGGGGCGAAAAGAACCTTGTGTACAGTATCATTGTCTTTACCCATGGTAGAGATCCATCAGTATTCTTCTGGAATCTTCGTCATGGTCTGGGAGGCCCACAAATGGTTGCTGGCAGATGTGTTTGTATTTGGTGTAAGGGGCCAAGCCATGGTCTCTGCCTCTTTGAATGTTAAGTGCGG
Source organism: Magallana angulata (assembly GCF_025612915.1). Taxonomy (NCBI): domain Eukaryota; kingdom Metazoa; phylum Mollusca; class Bivalvia; order Ostreida; family Ostreidae; genus Magallana; species Magallana angulata. The sequence continues at coordinate 28,501,203 of NC_069119.1, read as the reverse complement.
GCAAATCTAGGCCTCTCCCATCGCTTTTAAAAAGTCTTTCTCGAATTGCCTCTTCAAAATCTCTGTGTTCATAATATGAAATAATGCTCACTTTATTGCAACAAGTACATAATTGTATGTTTGTATTGATCGTTTTGGATTCACTTGAATACAATAATTGTAACATCAGTTTGAAAAATACGGTGTTACAGTTAGGGTAGCTACAAATGCAGGTCATATCTCCTGATTTGCTTCTATAAAGCTCGGTACAAGTACACGACAGTTTATTATCTATAACTAGAGCATCGCAGCCCCTCAGGCCTCTACGAAAATCAGAAATATGGTTTCTGAGCTCCAGAAAAAAAATGTTCGAATCGGTCTATAGCGGAATGGTTACCTGTCTATACGTTTAGAAGGCGTTGACATGAGCATCTTCGCCACAGATTTCAGATCCTTGCCGTCGTTCGCCACAATAAGGCTGGTGTCCAACAAGATGTCATCTATCTTATACTTGATGTCGTTCACTATCAACTGGGCAGGAATCTGTAGTATAAAGAGAACTAGTCTAGTACTTTTTTTTATGCCCCCCCCCTCCCCCGACGTTGTTTATTATTAATATAACCAAATTACTTCAAGATAGAAAGTTTAACTTTTCATAACGATAAAAAAAATTTTAAAGTCAGGTGCCTCTATATTTTTCCTACTGTATGATATACACAGAACGGTGTTTAAGGGGAAAGCGAATGGAATGAATACAAAAAATTAAGAGACAATCCCGCAGAATGCATTAAATGGTGCATTAATTTATTATAAAATCTTGTGTAAATTGCAATTCGCAACATGCACTAAACTGCATGGCTGAACAAGGAGTTAGAATTCATTGGTTTAAAAAATACTAAAAGGTTCTTTTTTAATTACATACGCTAGATTCAGGTTAAAAAGAGGAGAGAGAGGATTCAGGTTAAAAAAAGGAGAGAGAGATTAGAAATACCGCCGAATGTGCAAAACGGAATGCTGCTGTGGTGAACTCGTTTAGCATGCTGGGGTCAGCCGTGTCATAATACACATAGCGGGTCTCTTGACCAGGAGTAGTGGAATATAGTCCATAATACAACATATTAGAATGTCCGATAACTCTTGGGAGCCAGTCGTTGTACGTGATATGTTGGGTTATCGCCCCTAGTATTCGCCTCGTTTCCAGGTAGATCTTGTTGGACGTCCAGTGTGGATTCAGAAGTTTGAGTTTTTTTGCCACCAAGTTATGGAACCGAAGAAAGATAGTGTGCATGAATCCTAGTGTGGGTACCTCATTGGCTCTTCTGTCGCCTTCAAAACATCATCATCATCATCATCATTATCATCATCATCATCATCTCAAAATCACTTTTATCATCATCTCAGCATCACTGAGAAAATTTAAAATAGCATATACATGTTACAATACTTTATATAATACTAGTATACTACTATTTCATATGCTAGCAACATCGCATAACAAAATGATAGGAAAACTCTTTGATGAAGGAGGCTGGCTGGTCAACAAATTATTCACCATATCTTCCTTAAGTGGAATATTAGCTTGATTTCTAAAGTCATAAAGTAGTACATGTGTATTTAGTAAAGAAAAAATCGAATTGTTTTATATTTATACAAAGCTTTCCTTGTAAAGGAAAATTAATTGATAAAGTCTAAAGATGGCAATGACCATCCAGCCCTTCCTCTTAAAACCAATTTGAAGAAGATCGTATGTTTACCATTAAGCCTTCTCAATCAAATAGAAGAAAATATCTCGCATATACCTGCTAGCTGACAATACGACTCTGTCTCATTCCCGTTTTTACAGTCTTTAGGATTGCCCCTAGGCAGTGACCTGCCTTCGTTTGAAGTCGTCATCAGTCCTGAAACAGAACTTGTACATACACTCGTACAGCTTTCAAAAATTATTTCTCATTTTTCTCTCGCCATACCAAAAACGTTTTTCTTCTTCTTTGACATGTATAATAAAATAATGTCCCGAGTCCAGCCAAAAAAAAAATGCTAGCAATAAATCAATTATATGTATGGAATTACTTTTTTCGCTGCATGGTTTTTCTAAAGGCATATGTATTGAAAGGTTAGATCTAGCTATTAAAAATGAATTAAGGATCTTGCATTAGTTGAATGAATTACATTTATCTCAACATCTAAAAGTGTTGAACTTAATCAACTGATCTTTATGTTTAAAAGTTTCTAACGTTATATCTAATGTTAAAAGGTTTTCTTCATATAAACCATACAGCCATTAACAGTCTCTCGATCTTACAGCATTATGAAATATTTTCTAATTTTAATATCTGATATTTTTCTAAAAATTTTTGATACCAGTTTTTTTTTTTTATTGGTTTAATTTGTTGTTTTTTTGGTTTCATGAGTTTATTAATTTTTTTATCAAATTGAATCACCATCTCTGTGTTTGATAAATAGTCAAATATAACACGATTCTTTTCTCTATTATTTTTCATATCAGAAAAAACTTAAATTTTTTTTAATGGAAATGCCGTCATCAACATCCCTATGTCCGTTTTAAAGGAAACCACATGGAAACAACTGTGCTTTCCAAAAGTGAAAAACTACAAAAATCTTGAATCTTGAAAAATAGAACACTGACACTTTTGAAACCTCGAACGGGTTTCCGCATTCATGGAGACTTCGGAATCTGGAGGTAATCATTTCCACTGCACGGAGAAATGGTGGAATCTCCATGGTTGCACATGGGAAACCAGTTAAAAACTTGTACATGTAGAAAACATATGTTTCAAAGTTGTTTTCCTAAGGTTTCCCTGGATTGAGAAACCACAATTTTCACTTAGTGCCGAAAACTAACATTAATTATAGGCCTAACGAAATAGCTGAGGAACTGTTGCGCCACAGGAAAATTAGGTTGACGGACCACGGTCAGACACGAAGTAACGTAGAAAGGGCACATTATGGCAACATGATTTTATATTTATTTTAAAGTCACAAATTCCTTTCCAACGAAGAATTTGTTATGGCAGTGAAAATAAAATATCAAAGTAAGTTTAACTTAATTAATCAGTTGTAGAAAAATGCCCCTGCTCCCAAAACTGTTTGGAGTTGGCTTGCCTCCCATTCTCTTGGACAGGAAACTCGTTACATTCCTTTACCAATTAAAGTCGTTTTTTTTTTTTTTGAAGGGGGGGGGGGGGGGCGGTTGCCCCCCCCCCCCCCCCCCCGTGCGCAATTTCCATTGTTAAATGTACCTTTTACATATACATATTCAACAGTCAAAAATCTCACCATATACCCCGGCCTCCATCGCCTTGGATACAAGGTAACTGTTGCCATACACGTTGCCAAGGTCTATGAATGACGTCAGCTCGTTAATCTGCTCCCTGAAATCTTTCCCTAAAAATAACACAAAATTTTAAACTTTGTAAGAAAAAAGAGTTGTGACAAGTAACATTTTCAAAGTTCTAGATCTAGATTTAAAACATTATAACCGTTTTTTTTTTGTTTTTTTTTTTTGCTGAAATCGATAATCATTCACTTTTTACCAAAACATGTTAGATAGACGTATACTAGTAACTACAAATGACATTATTCTTACATTTTAATGCAGGTGTTTTAGCTTTACATGTGTATACATGTATCAATGCATGTAGTACTTTATACGAGGGTCAATCAAAAAATACGAAGACAATGCGGCTGTCTATCGTATATTTTTCATGAAAGTCATACTTAACAGATTAATCTGTGCACCTACACTTATGTTATTGATATGCGAAGTTTTGGTCCATTTGATGAAACGGTATTTTTGTTACCCCTTTTTAAAAACAAAATGTTTTGTCACCACGGCGCACGGTAACGTTCAAAACATGACGTCAAAATTAAACACGCACAGTTTATAGATATACTCTATCTATATATCCCGCTTAGTCTCTTGTGCGTTTCTTCTTACAATTTAAAATGGCACTGAACCACTTCACATCTTATTTGCACACATTTGCTCGAGAATCATAAATTAGTTCTTCAATATTTTCACTTTCTAACTGTGTATATCTTAGTTTACAGTAAGGATAACCCTGAACGTTGGTTGACGTTACTTCTTTTATGACCAAATATTTAAAGACATTCTACTCTCTTTCGGACTTTTTCATATTCAAAATACAATGACCACCACCCCCACAAAATTTATTACAGTTAAACACAAACTTGCAAATAATTGTTGGCTTATTTTTTGCACCATTGAGCATTTTCACAGCTTGTATCGGCTTTTTCCCGAGTTAAATCCATTTTATTTGTACTTCTCATTGCGCCGTGACGTCTGGCGACGTCGATGTTTTTAGTCAATTCTAAAGAGGACTATCTGACTTTAGTTATACTTATATCTGTTCGACAAAACAATATATCCCGTCATTATTTGGTACATAGAATACCATGACTATACTTAATTTGAAGTTTTAATATAATTTGGTTTTAAGCCAAATTTATAGAGATAATACTTTCAACATTATGTGGTTTATTGTTGACATAACACAAATTTTGACCGTGCGCCGTGACCTCATTTTTGCAGGATGAAATTCTAAATAATTCTTAGAAATAAAGAAATTTATTAACTTTTTTTCTTGCAAATTGTCTAAAACTATTGCTAAATTATGTTTACCAAATTTAGGAATGATATGACGTTAAGTAACACAGCCTTGACAAAAGTCTTCGTATTTTTTGATTGACCCTCGTACTGTTTATATTTGGTATCACTTTTATGCAACTTTTTTGTTATCCAGAACATATACACATTTATTTTTATTTTATTACAAACTAAAATATTACTCGTAGATGTACTTTAAAAAAAAAATCTAATCACGTGTTCAATTACTTGCTCTATTTACTATAGCTAACCGTGTGTACAAATATATGTACTATTTTTAGCTGATCACGTGTGCAAATTGATAACTTACCACAGGACTCTGGACGGACTGGTTCTTCTGCGGGAGCGGATCTCACGAAGGGCATACACTCCTCATCCCCACCCACTTGACGAACCAGTGGGAAACACCCTGAACTACATTTAATATCACTGTTTTAATGCATTATTTTATTGATAAAACATTATAATTCAACTTCGATGCTATTCTTTCCATGCATAATTCTATGAATTGATTATTAATATTTCTTTAAGTACACCCTGAAGTATATATATACGAGAACATTCAAAAGTGGATCGGGGTTAAGTGATCCGAGGCCTATCTCCGGTAATTTTACTAAGTGTTTTTAAGTTTGAATTTTCTAGGGGTGGGTCCCTAAACCCTCTAGATTTGCGCATGGCATCCTTTTATCGAACATTATCGTTAAAACATTTCTAAGCAAACACCACAAACTGTTATAAAAATTCCAGATCTATATATATCAATTGAATATTTCTTTTAAAAAAAGAACATTCTGTACTGTATTTGATAATAAAAAAATACTCTTACGTAACATTGTGTTAATGAAGCATTCAAAGAGAAAAACACTAAACTATATTCGACGCATCATTCTTTGATGGGTTATTCCTCCTGTAACTTTTTATTATGCCTTAACTTTTCTAAGAAAATCTTAATATCAATGTCAGACATCTTAATGGATGTAATGGAGTTCAATATTGCACAAGAACCTGCAGGATGAATTAAAATTCATCCTTACATAACGTAGGTAACTGTGTTTATTGCTCTTGGAAAATAATCTATATACTTTTCCAAGAAATTGCCAATTCAAGTTATTTATTTTTTGAAATTTAAGATTTCATGTGGTAATCAATTCTTAACGTACCTGATGTTACTTTTATGTGAATCAGCGCAGCATTGTGGGATTCTACCATCTTCATCTACAAAGAAAAATTTTCTTGTTTAATTATCTATATTTTACAATGCGTTAATCATATTGAAAAAAACCCCCAGAAAACCAAAACATTGAATTATTGACTATGTAAATTGTACATCAAGCATTGAAGACATTACTAAGGTAAATTCTAATCCTTTTATCCGTCAGAAAAGATAGATAGATAGATAGATAGATAGATAGATAGATAGATAGATAGATAGATAGATAGATAGATTATGAATAAATAAATATTTCAATAAATGTAGAAATATAATTAGTTAGATTGATAGATATCAACAATAATACGAGAAAGAGAGAATAAAAAAATAGAGAATGAAACACAGATGGATAGTAATAGGGGGAAAGGGATGAATCGATACACTTGCCCATAGTTGGGGTGAAAGTTAGGTCGTGGTCCAGGAATTGACCGAAGCTCCACAAAAAGAGCGAGTTCTGATCGTCGTTCGGCGTCTCGTTTCCCCCGGCGGCAGAAAACAGGCGCTCACTGACATCTCGTGGGGTAGGCATAGCGGGGTTCCGTCCCCATCCTCGGGGCATCGAGTGCTCTATAAGGAGACATGACGTCAGTATTTTTTTTTTTTAAATTTATTCAATTTTACATGTTTTTATTTTGAAAAATGGGTAAACGAGGGCTGGTGAAATTGAATAAGATCTTATTTAATTTATTGCAAATTTAAAGACGTTTTCTTTGTTTGAAATCTATATGTCCAGTGTGCAATGCGACGAGGTCGAAACATGGGAAAACAATTCGTAATATAAGAGCTGGCGTTTTCACGCAGTTTTGCAAATGGGCCAAACGATTCCAACACGTTCCTGAAAAAAAATAATGGCCGGGGGTGCTTTTTATGAAGATAACTGACCGTCTTGATACTGGGGCGGGGACATCCTTCTTTGGACGGTGTTGGAGGCCCCCCATCGTGAGTTGATCAGGTTATTACAGACCCCGTCGGCCGTACGGTACCGTGCCGACCTCGCCCAGTCACAGTTTGGGCCCTCTTTTCTGTTGCAGACGATGTGGTTGAAGTGGTCCTTGTAAGGCGACTGGGGGAAGCTCTCAGGCGTGGCGAGGCTGAACGTGTTCCTGGTAAATAAAAGCAAACACGTCGATGTCAAAAATTAGGGAAAAAGTAATTATTGGTTCATGTTTTTCATTGTAAACACAGTTGAAGCAATTGTTCACCGTATTTTTTTTTATTAGTTCACAATCGCTTTTCTTCCTTTATTCTCTCTCTCTCTCTCTCTCTCTCTCTCTCTCTCTCTCTCTCTCTCTCTCTCTCTCTCTCTCAAACTTAATTCTTTATATGAATAAGAATGATAGATTGTTTTATTAGTTAAATCAATAGTTTGTTTATATAAGTCTGTCATATACTTACTCTCTCTATCTCTCATTCTCCTATTTTCATTCTCTCTCTCTCTCTCTCTCTCTCTCTCTCTCTCTCTCTCTCTCTCTCTCTCTCATTACATGTCACAGAGCTGCTGTGAGAACTCCCGTAGGACGCCCCATCGCCGGATGGACTCCCTTGACGTGGACGACTGTTTGTGGAGGTTGGCGAACACGGATTGGCGGACGTTGTGAAAGTCGATGTTCTCTTCGTCACACACCACTGAAAAAGAATTATTAATACACAGGACCATTTTATCAAGACCTTGGACTTTCGATGGGACGTAATATACACCGACTAGTAGTCATCCCTCAAAAGCCAGACAAATCTTGTTGATTTCAAAAAGCCATGGCTGAGTGGCTTACAATGAAATCGACAAGCCTACGTCACACTGCTGCTTGACACAACTATCCAAAATCCAAGCTCTTGTTAAAATGGTTCTAATTGACTAACAGCAGTTTTACACATTATGAAATTTCATATACGCTGAAAGTGATTCCCAGGCACGAAGCTTGTTTTTGAAAGTGTGTGTGAGTGTGTGTGGGGTAATTCTTGTATCTTCAATTTTACTATTAAATTACTTATTTTCATTTTCATTTATGACATGCTCCCCAAGGGGGGGGGGGGGGGCAACTCCGTGGTATTTCAAATGTTCATATGTAAATTAAGAACTGTGTCTGCTTCGAAAAAAATGTGCCCCCCCCTCCCATGCTACGTGCCTGATGCGGAAAATCATTGTGTTTGCTAACACAGATTACTGGAAAACACAAATGGAAAACATCTACTTACTCTGTTAACTACCTCTTAGAACTATTTTAACAAAAGCTTGAACTTTCGGTATTTGTGTCACAAAGCAATGTGACATCTATTTCATTGCTGGCCACTCAGCCATGGCTCTTTGAAATCAACAAGATTTGTTTGGCTTTTGAGCTAAGACTATGCAATCGGTGCATATTTCACTTGAAACTGCGTCATTTTTAACTTGTGTTGACGCTAGAAATAGATAGCTACGTCCTACTGAAAGTCCAAGGTCTTGATAAAATGGTTCAATTCACGGCGACTTTTTTCTGCGTTTAAACTAACCATTAATTTGTTACAGGCGAGATATTTTATTGTGTGACCAGAACTATTTTGATAATATTGAGCACTTTCGAAAGACAATAAATGTCTGGTTTGCAAACAGCTATACTCGCAACAAATGCTCTTGTGATTTTTCCCAAAAATTTCTTGAAGGTGAAAATCTAATTTGTTTTTTTAAGTTTAACGATTATGGATATGTCAGCCCAATAAATCATACGTCCAATATATAGGTGAACTAGATCCAACCATTTAACCCGCTGCTTATTATGATTTCATGAGATTAAACAAATCCAGTCTATTTTGATTCCATTGGAAAATGATTTATCAGATCTAATGGCAGTAGAACACTTGTGATAAAGGCCTATGTTTTGTAAACACGCTAATGTACAGCAACTGAGCAAGAAATCTCTAAAATGCCTACCAAAACCTCTCGAAACACAGGACCGTTTTCGTTAAGTTTGATTTTGAAGACGTATTGGTTTTGATCTGGTGGCCTTGATTTAATTACTAGTAATCCGATGAGTTAACGTCAAAAGAACTTTTGAGTTTTTGACGTCAAGTGCCTTACGTTAACGTAACGTACCATGTTGAACATAAAATTTACCTCCGAACTGCTTAGATGTTAAGCAACATCTTTGAAGTTGCCTTTTTTGCTTTAAATTAAATCCATTCGATATTAAAGTGAGGCTTAATACTCAGCTACTTACGAAAACTCCGAGAGTCATTTTACATGTAACAAGACCTTGGATTTTCGGTAGAAGTAACTATGTATTTCTTGCATCCAAACAAGTTAAAAATTATCCTGGTGACCGTTCATGCTAAATATGCATTGATTGTGTCGGCATTTTAACAAGACATTGCACTTTCGGTATAGGACGTAACAATCTATTTCTTGCGTCAAAACAAGTTAAAAAGTGGTACTGGTTTAAGCGAAATATACACAGATTGTGTAGTCTTAGCTCAAATGCCAGACAAATCTTGTTGATTACAGAGAGCTATGCTGAGTGGCTGACAATGAAATGGACAGGCCTACGTCTCATTGCCGATTGACACAACTACCCTAAGTCCAAGCTCTTGTTAAAATGGTTCTAAGAGTCCGACAAATCTTGTCGATTAATTTCAGTGATCTTGGCTAAATGGCCGACAATGAAAAAGACAGCCATACGTCACATTTGGCACGTTTGACACAACAACCCAAAGCCCAAGCATTTGTTGAAATTCTCCTGCTATGCAGTGACTGACGTACCTTTTGGCTGAGGGAAACAAACATCTTCCTGAAGTATGCTGTTGACATCCTGTCTCAAATCTTCCATAAATTCTTGCCATGGTTCCGACCCTAGTGCGATTTGTACTAGGATTGCGAGGTTAAGTAGTGGTGAAAGAAATAATTTACCTAAAATAAATATACTTTATCTAAGGAATAAGGAATGCTTCTTTGAGTGTTATTAGGTGATAATTTTGGTCGGGGCGTGATCAAATCCAAAAGTGCCCGAAGGGCTTTATGATTAATTTGATCATGTCCCGACTGAAATTTTCACTACATAATACATTCAAAGAATGATTCCTTATTACTAATATTGATATAAGTTTTAGCAATCGCACGATTAAATATTTGAATATAAATGAGCAAACCCTGCTTGCGCCCCATTTATACGTCATTTGAATTTATTGGACTGTTTAATACAAAATCGATATGTAGTATTATTACAGTCAAAGACACTGAAATAAAATAAGTATTCATTTGTCAATTCAATGTTTTGTTTTTATTGTTTGACATTGATTTTCGACGATGCTCTGCCTTGCTTAGCTTCTCTGTTCCTTTCTCTTCAGATCATATGAGCGAAATGATGATCTAACAAGAGCAATAATGTACCTCAACCCCTAATTTTACCCTTCCTCCCTTTTTAAAGAGAAAGGAAACATCAAATAGGAGAATTGGAGAGGTTTATTACTATATTGCAGATTAAGGAAAATAATGATGCAAAAATAGCTTAAAATTGACAAGTGTGATGGAGTTGAAGAATGTAAAAAGAAAATAGTTAATACTAGCACAAATTTTAATTAGTTGTGTAGCTCAAATGAATTTTATTTTAAATGTAAGAAAATTAAATCTGAAGACTAAAGACAAGCTGCAATTTTATCAGCATAGACCACCTTCAAGTTACTTACCTTTAGTTAACCTAATTTAGCTGTCAGAATACTAGTTACATGTAACGAATAAACTGTAGTAAAGGATATTTATTGATATTTAAAATCTAACTAAATATTTGGGAGTATCACATTGAAACCCCATATTGCATGTGGAAGAAACGATTTAGATATCAGTGGAACAAATCAAATGATTTTTTTTCTTTAGGGAAAAAATATCGGCAAATTGAGCTGTATCTTTAATGGATCTTATAAAAGAAAATGTTCATATCAAAAGTAGATCAATGGGCCGCGGTAGGTTTATCTTTGTGGGTGAAGATCGCCTCTCAATAGTTAAATTGATTTTTGGTGTGTCAAGGTTGAGATTATTTGCTACATAATCTTTTGATTTTCTTTCTGCAGCCAAATCAATAGATGATGCATGTATTTTTGGCTGCTGTTATCAAAAGAAATAAAAAACCTTGTTTTTCCTGGAAAATCGATTTGAAGTTTTATCAAGAAAACACTCGTCAATTTAAATAACCTAATTTAGGGATTTATTTTACCAACTGAAATATACAATTTGAATTTCTTTTCATTTGGTTAATTTGTCTCTTAATCATGCATTGATACTCTAAATGTAAGATTGTTCGAAAATTTACAAGAACGTACAAGAAAGTTGCATTTGAAATTAAAATAGAGTGGAAGTGGGGTTCTGGGAAAGTATAATTTTTAGACTTTATTGATTTATTTTATTTCTCTCTAGAATGAAAGATAATATGACTATATTGAAGTTTTACAGTTTAATTTATAGGATTTTTCTTTACACAATGACAGTTTACAAATACAACAACATATCTAACATTTGATGTAAATTTGAGCAATTTATTAACTAGCCCTCTTCAATCAAAAGTAAATAAGATTATGCCTATTCAAAACATTTTTCATATAGTATAAAGCCCACATTATGAAAACGTCTATTGTTTATAATAGCATTATTTACCGGGAGGAAAATGTAATTTGAAAGCGAGAACCCCCCCCCCCCCCCAAAAAAAAAAAACAAAACAAAAAAAACAAAAAAACAAAAAAACAAAAAAGAAAAGCCAAAAAAAAACCCCAAAACAACACCCCCCCCCCCCAAAAAAAAAACCCACGAAAAAAACCCCAATAAACAGAAGACAAATAAACAAGCTATCACTAAGAAAAGTTGTCCCTTTGATCTTATCATTCTTTGTTATCTCCATCTGTTTACATGCATGTACAATGTACATAGAGTGTTATATTGCATATTTAAATTTTTTAAATACTTTTATTAGCAAAATATGCTGTAAGTATGTATACATGTGTAGGTAAGTATAGAAAATCGTCCTTGCTGAGAGTACATTTTATTATCTTAAGTAAATAGCTGTGAAAAGGATAAACTCTGTCCGAGATTTTTGAACCAGAAATTGTAAGGGTTTCTTTAAAAATATAATACTTCATTGCTAGAAAAATTATGTTTATAGGTAGAGTTGAGATGGGAGTTGGCTACTTAGCCACTTTAGATGAATATCTTAATTTAAAATAGTAAAATGTTGATCATATTTGCTACTTACCTGCCATATCGCAGTCCTCGGGTGAAATGATTTAAAACAGGAGTCACAACAGGGAAATATCTATTTGACATCAATTAAGGGCCATTAGTCTTAAGCTATTAACATATAATTATGTTTTATCTTTCATCTTCAAACTCAGAAAAAATATTTAACTTCATACATTAGAAGTTCCCATATTGATTTGATAGTAATGCTAATGTCCTCGTCTGTTAATTTTAGTAAGAAATTATGCTATGTTAAGAAAAAGGATTAGATAGTAGTTTTTTTATCATCATAACAATATTTAGGCATTTATTTCATAATATGTATTTCTAGACAGTGATTTTTGTCATGAAAAGTGTTGAGTTTTGTATTTTATTTAACAAGGGATTGAAATGTACATTATGATTGTTTGATGTGATATATTAATATAAGGTATTTGTTTTAATAATTCCTTTGAATCTTTGTTAATGAGGTCGTATTTTGTTTACGTGTGGAATAGTATCAAAAACATAGTACATGTTATTATATTGCTTGAATACGTCTGCATTTGACTTAGAAAGGCCGTGCCAATATCTATATGTAATTGGAATTAGATTTAAACAAATCTAAGATATCTTACAGTACATGTACAACACATGTAATTGTGTAAATTTCTATTAGAAAAACACCCAAACATTTAATCTTAAGAAAAGATTCAAAGCTCACATTGAATAAATGTCCACATCTCTCTCTCTCTCTCTCTCTCTCTCTCTCTCTCTCTCTCTCTCTCTCTCTCTCTCTCTCTCTCTCTCTCTCTCAAATTAACAACGTAAATGAATTTGATTGCAAAATAAAATAAAACAAACCTATTTTTCAGTAAATTTTCATTATTCATTATTCATAGCTTATAAGATTTGTTATAATTTATTTATTTATTTATAAGTAGAACAATAGTTTAATCCCAGATACAATGTTGTTGATTAATAAAGATTGTAATATATATGTTCATTGCACTGTATCTCCTCTTTTAGATTGATTGTAACGTCAGTACATCCCCTTTTTTAGCAGTAGACATTTTTTCTTAAACTTACATATAATCAAAGTACTGAAGAACTGACGGGAGTTGATTTTGTCGATGTTTATTTATTTTAAAATCAATGATATGTTTTTTTGCATGACAAGTACACGTATACGTAGTTTCTAATTTGAATTACGCATATTTTTATATTATGAATTTTTGAACTTTTTCGACTAGAATGTCGAGAAACTTCCATATGAATCATGTAAAATAATATTTAAAGATAAAATTAATTCAATCAAAGTATGTATCAGTGGTAGAAATATTTCTCGAAAATTGTATGGATCCAAGCAATATTGATCTATAAGCCTCGTTCAACTAAACGCTCGGCTGACACCGTAAATCTCCGACAAGGGTTTACGGAGACAGCCGAGCGTCGAGTTGAACGAGACTATATTGAACTCTGGCGTAGAAATACATACGACTACAAAAAATATTTAAATTCTTCGTACCATTTAAAATCTGACTATTTTTAAGGTATTTGTAAATAAGTTTCCTTGAAAAACAATGCTTAAGCATACATCACATCGAATTCATCAATTATTTTCAAGAACTAAGTCTTGTCAGGAGCAATGATTTGTGCTGAGGTCGAAACACTGTTTCACTTTCGGTTTGTCCGAGTGACTGCATAGGAGAGTTGATTAAAAATCAACTCCCAAAAATTAACTCATCATAGAGCCCACCCCCCCCCCCCCCCTGTTAAAAAAACCCATTTTGACTTACAATTCATTGTACCAATGGTTTCCAACCCCAAGTTATCGCGAGAATCGATGTAAATTTTCTGAGAAGCAATCTTAAGAACATCATACATTTTAAGTAAATAAAACGGTATACTTCGCGTACTTTTATTTCTCATGGGACTTTTAAAGAGTCTGAGTCGACACCAACGTGAACTTTGACGTCACAATAAGGGAAAATTACTCTAACCGAAGTTATTGTAAATCTGCTGAAATTTTCAAAAATCCTCTCAAAATCTTGCAAAGCTAAAGAATGAGGACATTTCTCCAGATATAGGAAACAGTTGTAACTTGCACTCAATTGGATGAATGCTCGTGAGGTTTGAAACCATTGGTACTATGAATTGTGGGCCAACATTTACTGACGCCGAAAAAATCTTTCGGATCAATGTGTAAACCTTTGTGACGTCACTCGATTATTTTTGATTGAGAGTGTACTGAGGTGAACTTTAGACGTAACTCACTGTATGTCGTATACATCATGTGTGACATTAAAAAAATTGCCATGATTACAGGGAACTACTTGTCCGATTTACTGACGCCAAAAAATCCGTTGAATGAATGTGCAACTAGTCCGAATTTTCTATTCACACACGCCTTGCCGGTGGAGCTCGCCTCGCGCCGGCGCTGCGCGTTGGCGAGCTGCGCTCGCTATAAATTATTACGCGTTACTGGTATTTTACATACAGTGTGTCTGAGTGCAACAATCAAAACGGTTTGCCCAAGGAAGAGAACGTGGGGGCAAACCTAATTCCATTAACCGTTTACTGTCTGGAAAATGCTAGTCACAGGTTCTGCCAGAATCATGCCTGGAACATGCATTATGTATATAACTAAGTGAATCTGCTTCAAAACATGTTCATTCTTCGAGGAATAATACTATATCATATGAATCTATTACGCATTCCAAATTGGAGCTTGACCGATGACTCTAATATCCAAGGGGATTCACATTATCAATAATGAATTCAATATAACCATAATCTAAACAAAAAAACAAAGTTCAATAAAACGATTCACAACGACCAGAATGCGTTCTAGATAATGTAATAGTGGCAGTTCATTCTAACATTCTCCGATGCATCACCCCAGCTAGTTTGGATCAGATGCATGGGGTGCGCGCTCCACATATTCTCCGATGCATCACCCCTGGGAGTTTGGTTCAGATGGGGTCTACATGATTTGAAATGAGACCTGGCTTTTCATCATAACTCAACTCTGTTCTCACATCAACTATTTACAGAAAATTAAGGAATATGAGATGGATACTGTAACC
This sequence comes from Magallana angulata, assembly GCF_025612915.1. NCBI lineage: Eukaryota > Metazoa > Mollusca > Bivalvia > Ostreida > Ostreidae > Magallana > Magallana angulata. The sequence continues at coordinate 28,486,108 of NC_069119.1, read as the reverse complement.
TGAGGCTGCATCTTGGCTGGGGGAAAGTTGGTAACCTGTAACGTCCATTCCTAAGAAAAATTCAGGACACGCACACAACATCCTCAAAATACACATAAGTGCGGGATGTTGAACTTTTATTCTACGTTATAAAAAGTACTTTTACACAATAAGACATCTGAACATGATCTATCATTTAAGATGATTAGATAAGTACGTCTTTTTAATACTGCAATTGGATGTGGTAAGTATCGACAACGCCAAGAATATACTGAGTTTGTAACTATTTTGAACATTAAAGTTTATTTTGTTCTGCATACTATTAGTTTTTGAATTATGCGAGCATCTTCTTGATAATTAAAGACAGATTGAAAAAGATGAATCGTTCATTATAAAATTGATTTCACTATTTACCACTTGCTCTCACATTGTAAAATTGTAAAAATTGCCTACATCAGCTAATCTAACAAATATCAATTAAATCAATCTTAGCCGGCTGTATTACATTAAAAACCCACATTGCGTGGTCATGTAAAATTAAAGATATCAATACAATCTTAAATTAAAATCAAAGATATTTTCATTGATCAAGTTCACTCCTTTGTATATAAACGATTATTCATTTATATCAATATACACCTACTGGGTTTGGCTATCAATATAAAGTACGAACTGACAATAACTTCAACACAACTGCTTATTTCTGTTGAAGAAACGGTAAGATATTTAATTTTCCTGATATTGTAATTTATAATTATTTCCTATACAGTATTGAATCTGCTGGTTTTCCTTTTCATTGACTCTAATTTTTGATATACATTTCAATATATTACAATCTACAATGTGTTTTTATTAATTGGTAATTTTTTTACTATGCATTACTGCATTAATGCAAGCATTGTACCAATTGTTTGTTCTAGTCATGAAAAGACATATTTCACTGAACAATGTGCTCTTTACGTGAAAAATAGCTTTAATCTTTCGCAGAGGATGTAATATCGTCATTTTCGTCGGCAGTATAAATCAACGAAATTAAATCCATGAAATCCAAATTTTTAACCCAAGTACTAATAAAGGAAAATTTAACCCAACGAAAATATGTGCTTATACAGTAATTCTCATTTCAGATAACTGTATCAGAAGATGACGATGATAATGGTACGAGGTATTCTTTTTGCCGTCCTACTGGTAGCTAGTCTTGTCGTGATGAGCCAGTCGCTTCCTACTGAAATCCCGACAGAACTTCCCTCTCCAACAACCCCGAGTCTTGCACCGTGTAGAATTTTCCAAATTCTCAAGTATGACTTTTATTAAGCAATAAAGAATCATTCTTTTTTTATTATAAGGTGATCAAAAGCACGTTTATAGTTATCAAATCCAAGAAAGCTCGAATGTCGTGATCACTCCAAACCATATATGATCACCTATTTATAAGCATAGAATAATTTCTATATATAATATTTAGCAATAAACGAATATATACTACATAATGTTACCACTGACAAAGACAATAGACCATGTATACATTTAAGGACTGATTTCAATGGCTACAAAATTTATTAAAGTATTAACTAGATTAAGAAGTTTACTCTTTATTATCAGCAAAGCAGATTTTGAGTAGCGAAAGCTGCTCCATCTGAATCGAACGCTGAGTATAAATTGGAATATATATATATATATATATATATATATATATATATATATATATATATATATATATATATATATATATATATATATATATATATATATATATATATATAATTAATTGCGTATAATTTAATCTTCTGCTCTTGATTATAGTAAAAAACGTACACTTGACTTTTATATGAAATTAATTTGTACGAATTCTAACGCAGCATCTGCAGATTAAGACGTTTATGTGACATCTGCAGCATTTTATAATATGCAATATCATTAAGTTTTTTCAGATATTTAGGAAAAAGTTGAGATTGAAATATTGTAAAGACAACTGACACATTAAGTTTAAACATTTCTCGGTTCTCAAAGCGAATTTTATTTCATGCACTTTTCATGCACTTCAAAGGGTTGAAATACCGTTAATCACATAATCGCGGACGGTAAGATCCCTGTGAACAAACAACACAAAACAAAACTGTGTTTACATTTAACAGATTTCAGAATTACAGAACCTGTTGTCAATATTTATCCTTCTACACTGTATGTATAATTATATATATTTACAAATATTTTCTATCAATAGAAAAACCAAACACTGGCTATTTGGAGCTTGTATTTTGCTTACTAACATGTCACTGGCGTCGGAAGCAAATTGAAAGTGGGGGGGGGGGGCTAGACTAATCCTCAGAAATATTGAGAAAAAAGTAATTCCCAAAATTATGGAAATCCTGGGGGGGGGGGGGAACTAGTATCCTTCTAAACCCAACTTCTCAATCTTTCAAGGTTAATTTAGGAACAATTATCTTTCCTATGAGAAAAAGTGGGGGGGGGGGGGCTGAACCCTCTATCATGCTATGTTTCTAATGGTTAGGTATAACTCTGCAAAAAAAGTGGGGGGGGCTAAGCCCCCCCTAGCCCCCCCGGTTCCGACGCCTATGCATGTAGAATAATGACATAAATACTCATTGTGTGTACCGGTCTTCTATTAACATATAAATGACTAGCAACATCAACAAATATACATAACATAGTAATATCTGGAAATAAATTGGCTGGGCTAAAAGTTAATTCAAACCAAAAGTACACATTGACTAGTTGATTCAAAAAGTCACCAAATAGCCCTGTCAATGATAAAGTTAAACATTTAAAAACTAACCAATACTAAAATAGAGCAAAAAAGGTGGTGTATCAAAAGGGGCGTAAAGCAATGAAACATGCTTTAAGCTAAACTGGTAGATTTAGCATGTAAATTGCTGCGACACCAAAAAATGTATAATTATTTGCATGTAAAGTATCAAATATCCAAATTTATTGTTTTAGGTTCCTTCTTCCAGACCGATGTAAAGGTTTCACTCTCACTAGGCCTCCTACTCCGGAGCCAACACCGATTGTTTAACTATAATATATTCATAGGCATTCGGCATTCATGTTAATTATTGGTTTCTTGATGAAATGATTGGTTTTAAAACTTAAAGATATATCATGTTTCATGTTTCAATTAAACAATGGATGACCTTTTCTTATTTTTTTTATTCTTTTGTTTACACCATTACACCAAACAAGATATCAAGTATAGATGTGTCATTGTGTTAACCCTAGCATTCTGAATATTTTTAATTATTGTGTAAAGTAACTTTTTTGGACTTCGTGCTAATTGCTACAAAAAAGTTTCCTCTATTTCGACAACATTTTAAATTCTGCACAGCCTTTATATTACCTAAAGCACAGCCAGAGATGGACAGGTAAATTTAAATTTCTTTTTTTTATGTTTATTGATACTGTATCTTTTTTTTTTAACTTATTTTATGTACATGCTGCTAAATATTTTGAACTTCTCAATAGCTTTTTGATAACTGATTTCCTTACATCAATAATACATTTATAATGTTGAAGGAACATGGTCATGATTTGGTCAAAATTTATTTTTCCGTTTTAATGTTAACAATATAATTAATAGTAAGGCATTTCTGAAGTCAACCAAATTTTGTTTGCCAGTTGTCGAGTTAATTATCAACAATGTGCCATGCGCACATTTATTGTTATGTTTACAAAGCTCTGTCCATGTTTTCTTTTGTTTACATTTTAAGTTTCTAGATTTTGGACCAAAACAAATAAGGCAATTACTCAAAACTGTTAATTCATGCTCAAAGGAATTAAGAGATTCTAAAATGCTCTTTACTGGTAAATTGAATCAATGTTAACAAAAACAAGGCACAAGCCTTATTAACATAACAAACAAATGTAAGCTCTGTAGCTTACTTATAACTCTACGACTGACTCTCAAACTTTGATTGATCATAAGAAATGCATTACTTAAGCATTTTAAATAATATATAGAAAAAAGTAAAATTTGAATTTAATCATGATTATGCCCCTTCAGTCCTTCATTGTGTTATTTCATTGTTCACTATATATTTTAAATTGTAAAATATCTTCAGTTAGAAAAAGACCTTCGGAGCTGATACACGCCAAACCCACGTTATAAAAGTTTATTCCACGCAAAATCTAGATAAAAGCTGAATAAAAAAACTAAAACGCGTATTGGTTTGTTGGAGGTATCTTGAGGCTTGGTCCACCAACAAATTAATGAACTAAGGATTGGCCCAGTATATGTCCTACACTAGGTATACGGGAGAGACCACAGTACATGTGGTATGAGTTTCTTTTGACAATTATTTTCAATTTGTGTCCACTCCTTATATAAAACATCAACATGTTTTATACCCCTGTAGCTTTGAAACAATCTTATATTACTTATGTCCATTGCCAATTTCTGAAGAGCAAACATATGAATTATATAAGAAATTAGCAGTCGCCAGATAATCGAGAACAAAAAAAAACCTTGCAATAATGTATGTAATCGAAGAAAACGTGATAACAGATCGTGGTTATTTAACTGTGTTAAAAGACTTTTAAAATGGCTGTTTTCTAATGGAGCACAGATTAGCAATGAATTTCCCTACACAAGAAGAAGAAATAATTTCCATACTAACTAGCTTCTAAACGTGCAGCATACTAACAGTGAAATGTTTTATAAAATTACCTGTTGCGTAACGGTTAATATTCTCAAACACCCCTCACAAATTCGAATGTTTTAGCATGATTTTTCTTTTGGATGAAAAATAAAATGTATGATCAATAATATACATCCTATCATATTTTTTTTTATCAAATTGAATGTATAATATATTCTTCATAATATAATAAGAAAAAAATAACAGCTTTAGGGAGTAAAAAAATAAATATGCATTTATCATATGTTGGAAAAATCCAAATAATTTACAAACTGTTTGTAGGGATTAAATTCTATTTGATTCGATGGTTACTTATTTTGTAAAATCTAAAAAGGAAATTCTTACTAATAGTTTTCCTGGAAAAGTGCTTAGTTTATGACACACCCATTGTTGTCATGACACGTTAAAAATATAGATATCACAAAAGTTTTCAAACGAAAATCCACCAGTAATAAACTTTACACTTAAAGTCAAGGACTTAAAGAATGAAACCATTCTCTAGCACTCGAACATTCTTGTACCACTCCGCCAAGTGCTGCATTAACTAATTGTCCGGATGTAGCGACAACAATGCGGTTATTTCGTTATGCCAGGCAATAGTTGAGTGTTCACACTAGCTTGGATTATTATCAAATCATGCTCTTGTGATCTAGCCACTGACGCTAGTTATAGAATTATCTATATGATTTTAATACTGTGCAATGATTTGAACAGGTCATTTTCTGGACACGGCCGTTTTATTGTATGGTACATGTATTATGTTCATGATTCACTGCAATAAAGGGCTCGGCGATTTTCAACTGTACATGAAATACAAGGAATGAAATTAATACCTGCATGTTTATTGTGGTAAGATGTCGACGGAGTTATTTCAAGGTTTGCAACCTGTCGGCCTCGGGATCAGGATCTCAAAAAATATAAGCACAGAATGTAGGCGCTTTTAACCGAGATGTGTTTCATTCTGTTATGATGCAACCGCTTAGGAGATTTTATCAGTTATATAACGAATATTTTCCCCGTTACCTCCCTAATCAATTATATCATTGCTGTGCTGCAATTTACATTCAAAGAAAAATGTGAGGTTCTCGAGAAAACAGGAACATGGATCGAAATTGTTCTCAAATTCAAGGATATATTTCCCTTACGATTCCTGTCCACATGGAAGTTGAATCTCCACCTATGAGAGTTATGATACCTGTCCTGACAGTATTTGGAATCTTTGGTAATATCGTGGCTTTCGTTAAAATTGTATCGGACAAACGTTTACACACGCATACTTACTTTGCCGTGGCCGCGCTCATCATGAGTGACTTGATCAGTGTTGGTTTGTATGGCATGCATGTCCTCGTCTATCTGTCATTTGAAGTAAAAGAAGAGCTATTTGAAAAATTCTTCATGTCAGCAACTTTTGGATCTACGCATGCATCGGCGGCCCATGTGGTATTTTTGGTTGGCCTTCGGTACTATTGTGTTGTAAAACCTATTCATTATGAAACATTATCAAAAAGAATATTATTGAAGATTTCATGTATCCTTTGGGTATTGAGTGTGTGTTTTGCCATTGTTTACTATATTCTTCGCTTTCACTCGGATCTGGACGTTCTACCCACCGTTCTGTTGTTTCGAGGATACTTACTGTTTCTACCAAGTTGCTTCATCATCTATTTCCATCTAAAGAAAATCATGGTTATCAGGAGTGTTTCATTTTCCCGAAAGCTTCGGACTAGTGGAGGATCGGAGAGGGTGTTACGTGCAAGATCACAGATTATAGTGATGTCAAGAATGGTGTCAGTCATCTTGACAGTCTTCACGATGTCGGCGGCCCTCTATCCGATTTCTTTCTGTTTGATTTATTTCGGTGTTTGTTGCTCGGAGTACGAGTGCAGGGGTTTGTTATTGATGGCTCGGATGGCTTGGATTTTAAAGTTTTCTATTAACCCATTCATTTATCTGCTGTTCTCTGAAGTTGTATACTCACGTGTGAAAAAGTATCTCACAAAAGGTTTTACGACCCTATGTGAAATATGTTGACAAAAAGGGATCTGTTCTGCAGTTCAATGAAATGTGTATTTTAGTGACTTTGACATTTTCGTTGAACAAACGTAACGAAAACAATTTTTTTAAAATTCTCGTTATCATTGTTGTGTTTGGGAAATTAATTCAACAAATACAATAAGTATAATATGTTTGTTTCGTTTCTTTTTTTTAGTTTATTTATTTTTTTTTATTTTTTTATTTTTTTTTTTACATTTTTCGAATGATTAAGTTCAGGAAGATTAACTTTCTGATTAAGAAAAACCAATGATTTTTACCTCTAGCATAAAAACCATCTGCGCTTTGAATGTAATTTTTCACCAATAAATCCTAGGTATGATAATGATATGCAGACAATTTTTTTTAATGATGCTTCACCCCAGTCAAGTTGTTTATACTCATTTAACATATCTCATCCCTTTCAAATCTCTTTTTTTTCATCTTTGATCTTTATAGCTTTATTTCTGATTCTTATTCAGAGTCTCTGAAGTTGTCCTGCAATATTTGTATTTGTAAAGCTGTAATGTCAAGAGAATGTTGATGTATGACATAAATACATAAACATTTCCATAATTATGCTAAATTTTTAGTTGATAAAGTAAAATTGATAGATACAGTATTTGAAACAGAAAACCTATATCAATCAAACTTTTTAAATATATCGGTAAACACCTTAAATAGGTTATGGTTGGCACTGGTGAGATAACTTAATTTAAATTATCAAATCCTGGGTCTAAATTGAGATTGTTGTACCTTTAGGCTTCTCATGAAAAAGAAACTCAATATTGCACAACGGTAAAGAGCTGGAACCTGTTATATCAATTAAAACCCACATTTCTTTGTAATTTGTATTTTAATTTTTATAGAGACTGGTAACTTTAAATTAAATTAAGAAAACTACAGTAACCCTGTGAGTACAACAGTCGTCAATATATCAACTTGTCAAATGATAGTCTATAAATATTAACTATTTAGAATTGTAAATAGATTTTTGATTACTTGCATTTATTCGTGCTTTAGGCTTACAGTATGTCTTGCACGTTAAAAAAAAAGAAAAAGAAAAAAAAGAAAGAAAAAAGCCTCAGGGTCGTGTTCGAATTCCGGAAAAACGACCACGGTGCACGTCTAACACGAGTTTAGACAACACACTGTCTTACTTATTCAACTTTGATAAACACATGGCCATTGGTCGTAAGATCACGTCTCAAAGAATTTTCCTAAGTTTATGCCTAACTTTACTAAGAATATTCAAGAAATTAACAAAATGCATATTTCTTTTAAGTGACTTAGTTATCCAATTGCGACTAATATCTACGACTATTGTATATTGCTCTCAATAAGTTCGAATTATGTTTTGTAAGCAAGCTATTTTGTCTTTAAAAAGGAACATGCGCTAATAATCGAAATCATTACTCCCGTTTAATATACATATAATGGTATAATGATGGCTGTTTTCATTGGCCATGCAATACTATAAACATCGATCAAGCAGCTTGGGGTATTGAGAAATAAGGTTTATTGCCATTAATAATAATAATAATAAAAATAATAATAATACAGTGTTATAAATATAATAAGATTAGTTTTCATAAAATCTTTATCTAACAAGAAATGCAAAGTATTATAGAAATTTAAGAAATAAGTTTAATAATATTTCTATTGATTGCGTAGCGCATCGATGAAAAAGTGTTCCGGTCAGGTTTTTCCTTTGATATGAACAATTATTAAATTTATTTCTTATCATTTGATAAAACATTTTCAAATCATAAAATGTGAGATGTCGTTGATCAAAAATGTTTGTAATGAAAATGAAGCGGCGCGTATTAATACAAAACAACAACAGCAACAATATATTAGAAATGAATGTGCCTTTAGCTGATTCAGAGCAATTGATATGAATTCAATAGATTAAACACAAATAGAATGTTGAAATCTGAACGGGCTGAATTGAAAAACGAAAGGAAAATACATGCAATGGCTTGTGAAGTTATTCACTGTGCAGCAAGATTCGTTTAAACTGGTATTAAAATTGAGCTAGATCGCTGGAATATGCAACTGGGCACAAACATGCAAGGAGACGCAATCGTGGAAAAATATAGTTGATATGTCGACTAATAATAGTAGTATGGTATGTGCCACTTTTGAAAATGTGATAACTAGATAGCCAGTGAGGTACTAAAATGACATATCCATCGCTTGGATATACGCCGAAAGAGTTGAGGCACTACCCATTGATTTACTTTATGATGCTTATTCTGGTGATCGATCATGTACCTCTGTTAATTTAAAACTCATCGTTACCAAATTTGAACAGCAGTGTTACCGTGAAAGTGTGTAGGCCTATATGTTCGATATTATTATTCCTTGAATAGGATCAGCCAGTCTCGCCGTAAATGTTGATCGTTGATCTCAAGCAGACGAAATGGTGAGAAGACGCTGAATTTTCTATTTAGCGAATTAAATAATGTTTATTGCTTATTTTTGAAGGTTAAACTTTTAATTGTTTATATTTATAAAGTTGTATTTTGTTTGCTGACAATTAAACAGGCACAACTTAACATTTGGTGACAATGTTTATTTTGAAAATTCCCGTTCTATAAATAGTGTTAATTCAGATAATATGAGAAAAGTAGATTCGGCAATATTTTTTTATTGATATAAGTATCAAAGAAGAAATTTTTTGACCAATTAGAAGGGCCTATATCAAACTAACAATTATTAAATGATATGTATTTGAATAAAAGCTAAAGAATTACCAGAATACCTTTTGGATTGGAAAGTTTACGAAGTATAAACCGTTAAACAATATCATAAAGCTGAACACTGCCAAAGGTCTCTTTCATCACGGCTATCCCTGCAACCCTTATAAAAGCCGATGACCTCTACATAGATAAAGATCATTTATTTCTAATTCAGAGCAGACAAGTACATGACATTTTATTATAGTTACAAGAGAAAGACATGCCAATGAATAGTGTAAGAATTATTAAAGTATAACAATTATAGCAAAAAGCAATGTTAATTCCAACAATACTTCACTTAAAAAGAAGTACTATAGCATGTTATCATTTATGAATTTGCCTACAAGATTAAGAATTTCATTGTCTTCAATATTGAGTAACCAAAAAAGTTTTCGTTCATTATCTAATTAAGGCTAAGAATTTTGGAAATTTGTTTTAAATATTCATAAATGAAATATTTCTTTTCTTAGGTGATCATATTTTTCATATGTAATAAAAAAAACAGTGTAAAGTATATCGTTGTAGAGGTCTCACCTGTGTGGACGTACATCTGCCCTCGCTGTGTTACGCATTTTTTTAATTCAGGAGAATACTATCATCAAATAAACAGGTCAATGCATTATTTACAAACATTATATACACATAAAATAAGAAAAAGATGCATAAATTCCAAAGACAACAAAAGGAATACTACGCTCCGGCCACGAGTTTTAGGTGTGTAATCGGGTGTAACGGAACCGAAGGGTTTATATACCAGGGACCTGTGTGACTATTTACAAGCGATGTTCAGCTTTATGCACTAAATAAGAAGTTTAAGGAACCTGCAAGTCGTAATGCTAATGAAAAACAGAATAACTGACGATTTCAATCATTGAACTGACAAAAATAACATAACAATAACTTGACGCCATTTAATTAAGTTAGAAAACGCTATATTTGAAATAAATGTAGATGACAAAACGTTTAAATTAACAAGCACGAACATACAAATGTTAAAGTCTGTAAGGGATACGCACAACCATAGACTGTTCTGTGTTTCTTCCAATTTGTTGCAAGTACAACTTGCTTTATTTATCTTATGCAATATGCTTTAATACTTATGACAAGAAATTGTATGGCAAATGCTTTAATTAGTTCATACGCTAAAATTATGTCAATTTCCAATCTGCTTAGTACAAATTCTGTACATTTATATGTTAAAGAATATAAGTTTGGTTTTTCTATTTTTTGGTATGACTCACAAATTTCTTTAACTATTTCTTATGATTGTCGCAAATTTAGTAGAATGACATTTATTTTTCAATCGATAATTCACACTTGCACTGCTTAATTATTAACAAATATTAAAATGCAATTGGCCACAATGCTTTGCACGCGCATCGTATTTTGAACGTACTCACCATGTTACATAATTTCAAATTGTCTGAAATTCAATTTTGATGAAAGTTTAAAAATGAATAAAAAGGTCTGTTTTTGATCTCATGTTTTGCGCACGAGTAACGTACGATATATTGCATTCGCGCTATGCTGAATATAGAAAAAAAGGTAAATAAAAAAAGTTTATTTTTTGATGTACCTGAATGTTTTTCGATATAAAGGACGTCACGTTTTTAGTTATACCAAACCGTTAAGCTTACATGTAAGATTAAAAGTAATGTTTAACACAGCACTCAGCACACTCCTACTGTTAATGTTTTAGAACGATTTTTGGGTGAGGGGTTAAAAATGTCCTTTCTAACTTTTTTCTTGTAGTATTTGAGAGAACGCTTTAATATAAAAATCAGATCGCTGTTATGAAAAAATTATAAAACAATATTTTTAATTTTGAAAGGATAAAACATAACAGTACTGTTACTAGTTGAACTTCCGCTGGTAAAAAATAACCATAGAGTACATTACATTAATTATCAAACACTTGCTTAGAAAATAAAACAATTTATTAATAGGCATGTCTTGGGGTTTTTTTTTTACCTTGTTATCCTGTATCTTATGTAATCATACTTTTTAGTACAACAGAACGCCAAAAACTACATTAGCTAATATGCTGTTATATCAGCCAGTCGGTTTCACAAGCAACAAAATTGGTGTGCAGGTTTTGAAAGCAGGGAATGTTTATGTAATATAACAAATCATACTATTAATACATGTAACTAACCGCTGACGTTTCTTTAACAGAACTGTCTGTAGAATTTTGACAACTTGATTGGTTTTACCGAGGCTTTACTAATCAAAGTCATTATAAGTATCTTTTTATATCCTTATTCAGAACAACTGGGATGAAGAGTTTAACAAATTTTAATTGTACATAACTTGGAAATTCAAACTGATACAAATTTTACTGTCTATAGATGCTGATAAGTTTGATTGAAGTTCAGTATACAGTACGTAAGAAGATAATGGTTTGTTTTCAACTCTCGACATCGGGATCGTGTTCTCTTAATATTGATGACGTAATATTTACGCTTTTTGATTAAAGGATTTCTTTGAAAGATGATGGAATTGCTAAGAAGACACCACCCACCAGTATACTTTAAAACCGATCGTGTTCCCGATACCTTCTTGCATTTGTTATTTCTGTGCAGAATCACGTGTAACTGCTTAGGAGGTCTAAACCTTTCACAGCAAATGGTGTCTCGCATTACCCTGAAAAATGGATCGAAATTGTTCTCAAATTCAAGGCTATCTTTCCCTCACGATTCCTGTGCACATTGAGGTGGAATCTTCGTTCATGAGAGTAATAATCCCTGTCTTGACAGTATGTGGAATTGCTGGTCATACCGTTGCATTCGCTAAAATTGTTTCGTACAAACGTTTACACACACAGACTTATTTTGCCATCGCTGCGCTAATCATGAGTGACTTGGTTACTGTTAGTTTATATGGCATCGCTGTCCTTGTTGTTATAGTGTTTGAAATAAAAGCAGATGTCCTTGCATTTGAAAAATTCTTCATGTCAGCAACTTTTGGAACTACTCATGCATCGGCGGCCCATGTGGTATTTCTTGTTGGCCTTCGGTACTATTGTGTTGTAAAACCTCTACAGTACAAAACCCTCTCAAAGAGAAAGTTATTAAAGATTTCAGGGATGCTTTGGATATTGAGTGTGTGTTTTTCAACTGTGTACTACATTCTTCGCTTCCACTCGGATGTGGACGTTCTACCCACCGTTCTGTTGTTTCGGGGATACTTACTGTTTCTTCCAATTTGCTTCATCATTTATTTCCATGTTAAAAAAATTACGACAATGAAGACAGCTTTACTGTCCTGTCAACTCCGGGCTAGTGGAGGATCAAAGAGTATTATGCGTGCAAAAACCCAGATGATAGTGTTGTCAAGAATGTTGACGGTCATCTTGACAGTCTTCACGATGTCGGCGGCCCTCTATCCGCTGTGTTTCTGTTTGATTTATTTTGGTGTTTGTTGCTCAGAATACGAGTGCAGGAGTTTGTTGTTGATTGCTCGGATGGCTTGGATGTTAAAATTTTCAGTTAACCCCATCATTTATCTGCTGTTCTCTGAAGTTGTTTACTCGCGTGTGAAAAAGTATCTACGTAAAGGGTTTTCTACCCTATGTGAAATATGCTGACAAAAAGGGATTTTTTTGTTCTATGAAGATTTGCCCTGCTTTTAAAACATGTTTTTCAAAGAACTTGAGAAACAGATCAAATACACCGATGTTTTAACAAGAGCTTGGACTTTGGGCGGTACGTGATAAAATCCGATGGGATGAAAGCGTGGCCTACTCTAGGTTAGCTGTCATATAATTGGCTAACGAAGATGAGTACACTGAACTCATTGACTCTCCTCTTACTTCATTCAGAAATGTACATTTCGTTAAAACAGCGTCAATTTCACACAACAGAGCAAATCTTGGCAAACAACTTTCCGATTTTGAAGTCTATGAAATAAATTACATGTAGCTTCTCCTAGCAAATGCGAAGAAAAGATGCCAATATTTGATAAACAAAGAAGATAGTTACATCCCACCAAAAATCCAAACTCTTTTAAAAACGGTTCTAAATCTTAAATTTCACGTGCATGACATAAATTTTTATTTTATAGTATAAAATACGGAGTTGAGATTAAAAACTAAACATTTTAAGCCAAACTTGGCATAAGAAATGAAAAACTTCAGATTCTTCTTCAACGAGTTTTAGGTATACAATAATTCACATTGATAGAAATCTTTGAGTTTTTAATTTTGTTACAAGAAAAAATAATAATCTAGCAAAAAAGCAGTAATATCTGTTTCAATTCTTCGAATTTGATAATAAATACCTTAAACACAAAAGCGCGCTAAACTGAAACTAAGTCATTTTTTACAGAAACAATTTACGCCCTTTCTAAAAAATGCTTCTACAAAGCCTGAATTCATTTTCTGTTCAATTGCAGCACACTTGATAAGAGAATCTGGATTACTTTACAAAAAGGAGAACGTTGGCTAGGATATCATGGCTGTTTGGAAAGTTTTTGTTGCCCCTCGATAAAAATGTATTAGATAGTAAACATTGTCAGACAATGTTGTCGCCATTAAAGAAGCATTAATAGATGATAAACATCACTCTATGAGAGAGAGAGAGAGAGAGAGAGAGAGAGAGAGAGAGACAAAGAGAGAGAGAGAACGCATTACGTGTAAGAACTTTAAGTATTGATATTTATAAATATCAATACTATATTACAAATATCAAATATTTGATAGAAATAGTTTACTTCTTGTTTGGCGATTAATTGTGTCGGTATTGACTCTTTTGCATATTGAGAGAGAGAGAGAGAGAGAGAGAGAGAGAGAGAGAGAGAGAGAGAGAGAGAAATATTTGCTTTAAATGATACTTTTATTTCTCCTATGCCTTTGATATTCAATGATTAAAAAAAATATGCAAGAGCTCGAGTTATCTTTCCTTTTATCTCGCGCCGTGGCACGTGTTAAAATATTGTTTTTAGGAATTCTTCATACATTGATATACGTTATGTCTTCACTATAATTCTGCAGAAATAAATCACTGTTCTAACAAATATTGCGCTAAAAAGAGTGTCATTAATCAAGGTGGTGTTTTCACAGCTTAATGCTACTTTCATATTCCGTTTGCCAAAATCTTCATATTGCAAATCATGTGCGGAAAGATATATATATATATATATATATATATAGAGAGAGAGAGAGAGAGAGAGAGAGAGAGAGAGAGAGAGAGAGAGAGAGAGAGAGAGATTACTGACGTCAGCTTTGTTCAATCACCTGCATTTGTTTGGAATAGTTATGTCCATCTAATGCATGTCTTATGTCATCAAGAGAATTTTTTTTTTTGCTTGAGTGTTTCAATTCTACAACGAATTCTTTTAAACAAAGATCGCACACAGAGTGAAGAGACTTTAATTTTGTTTTCTCATCCAAACACTTGAATAATGCTTCCTCGTGAAATTACATTACGACAAGGTACAAAGAATCTATTGAATCTACTCAGCGATCTTCAAAATTGGGCATTTGATAAAAAGAGTCTTGAAAATGTTTTAATGTCTTATGTTTAATAGAAATTTCAAGAATAATAAAATTAATATGGTATGTTCATCACATATCAAAGAAAGACTCCTATCAAAATTTTGATTTTAAAAAGAGAAAAAATTAATAGAGTTAATGATGAGTCTTTGAAACAAAACTTACGATCGTGTTCAGAATTTTTTATTTGTGTTTATTGTCGATTACCAACGAGCGATTTACTTTGACATCACATTTTCTGAATTAAAAGATGGAAGACTCAAAGTCGTGGTTTGTGCCGATGAGGTTTTTTGGTATGATGATACAATTTGTTTATTTTTTGTTTACTTATGAATGACATTATTTGAGGTTTTGAATCATTTAGTATACCTTATCTAACTATTGTCTTTAATTTAAAATATTTGTTACAGTAATGATGTTTTTTTAATCAAATGTTTAGAACATTTTAAAATTTCCAACAATTGTTTGATATGAAAATACTTCTGGCATCTCATTAAATTTGATTTATATTTTCATTCTTCCTATGCCCTTGATATCCAAGGATTAAAAAAATGCATATATATGTTCTCAAGTTATCTTTCTTTTTATCTCGCACTGAGGCGTTGAGTCAAAATATTTTTGTAGGAAAATATAAACAGTGATACATGTATACATCATGTCTTCACGATGATTCTGCAGATAAAAATTATCACTTTTTATGATTCTGACAGTGATTGCTCTGGGAAAGAATGAAATTAATCAAGAAGGTGTGTTAACAGCTTAATGATACTTTCATACATGTATAACCTTCTTCTGACAAAGGATGTGGGAAGGAGAGAGAAAAGAAATAGAGAAAGAGATAGATTGCGTACGTCAATTATGTTCAATCAAATATTTATTATTATATACAATATTTATGTCCACCGAATGCATGTCTTTTGTCACCAAGAAAGATATTTTCTTGTTTCAATTTTAAACAAAGATCTCTCACAGAGCGAAGACACTTTTATTTTATTTTCCCATCTAATCACTTGAATAATGTTGTAACATGAAATTATACTACGAATAAGTACGAAGAAGCTATTGATAATAAAGCGATCTAAAGTATCAAATTCAAAGGGTCTTCAAAATACTTTAATGTCTTATGTTTTCATCATATACAAAAGAATAATTACCTATCGGAATTTGATTTTAAAAAGAGCAAAAATAACACAGATAATGTAGAGTCGTTGAAACAAAACTTGTATCCGTTGGTTAAAAATCGTGTTCAGAATTGTTCCTTTGTGTTCGTCGTCGATTAGCAACGAGCGGTATCACATTTTCTGAATTAGAAGCTGGTAAATTCCAAACCCTTGTTTGTGACAATGAATCTAATTTTGTCTACATAATAATACTGTCTAAATATACATTTTATTTCAAATTAAAAGCCGGCAATAAAGCAACTACACAAACACACAAGGAGGTACAGTTATTGTTTAAGAGAGACAATAAAATTGTTTACATAATTCACAAAAATTCAATTTGCCCAAACTTTTAAAATCAAGGAAGAGAAAAACGGATCTTTTCTGGTCCTGAAGTTGTTTTCTGGCCTGCAAAGTAGTTAATCATGCACGAGCACAAAACATTAAATGTACTACGGTAAATCAAATGACAAGTGTTATCACCGAGGTGTTTTTAGTCATCTTGCAACTGTATCTGTTCGGTCGAGGAGTTCGAATTCATTACCATACACTCAAGAACTGTCTAAAAAAAACAAAACAAAACAAAGAATATAAAAAGTATAAAGATGATTTACTTGACACATATTATTGTTATATTACTTTTTTCATTTATTTATCTACCAAATAAACTTCCCACTGAATGAACATTAATATCACTGGCATTGTCGCTGAAACATTCTAACGTTTTTGTAAAGGTGGTCCCCTGTACAGAAATAATTTCTATAACCTCATAAGTAAACATTTCCATAAATTACACTTATACACATTTCTTTATTGTTTTTGTATTGGTAATTTGGCCGCACATGTTGAAATTGTGATTTTAATTAAAATAAGAACAAACCTCGAAAATTCAATTATATCTATGTAAAACAATCATAATGTTTTATTCAATTCCGAATTATTAGAATGACTAACCTGTTAAGGATCATGTGTTTCTTTTGGCCAGCATGCAAGCTTTTTTATTTTTTAATTTCTGCAAAATCAAATTGGAAATCTAAAATTTTTACTCCCATTCAAATCCTACACAAAATACCGGTAGTCTGCCAACAAATGCCCTAAGTAAAGGGGTGCCGTCAAAATCAATTAATTCTAGAAGTTTTCATTTTACTGCTAATCTTTATATATTTTGTATTAATTAATAAATACGTATCTTAACAACAAAGAAACAACAAATATGAAAGATGAATATTTACATGAGCATTTTTTTTGTCTGTCATAACACTACAAAATCAATCCATTTTGCAATTTGAAGTACAATTTCTGAAAATTATATAAGTATTAACAAATCATTCTTTAGATACAATGAGATTATCAAATATGGTCAGGCCGGATCATGTCTATAATAAACACCTTTTGGCTTTATTGGATTTGATAACCTCAAATGTTTTTAATCAGCTAATTATACGTAAAATGTTTTTTTTTCACTAAATCGGCGAGAGAGTAAAAATAAAATTTTTATGCATGCAAATGTATTGTTCTGCTTTTTAGAGTATGTTGGCGCAAGTGACTTAAATACAATGCAATTTTGGTCTAAATTTCTTTTTGGTCCGTTAGAGGAATAATAAATTTCACTCTTATGGTCTATTTATTGACCTCAATCATATCCTAATTAAAGAAGGTAATCTAATTCTGTTGTGATACTTGCTACTTTCAAGCATGCATAAACCACAACAGAACGCATACTGATATTTATGTTTATCTCTCTATGAATCTATTTTAATGATTCATTTAAAGTTAGCGAAGATAAGTCAATAATTGTCCGCTGTTTACCAAATGATGGAGTGTAAATATTCAATTATTTGTAGTCTGCCTCTGCATAGAACATTTTCTGAAACATGACTTCGTGTGTTTTTAGAGTGAGAATCAGGCTTTCTGACTTTTAGTTTGAGCGGGTTTTTTTAAAATGGTTTGAACATATTTTAAACCCGACACACGTTCCAAAAAGGCAAACGACACGATAAGTAAACATAGTCTTGCTACTTTATATATCAAAGTGGGTGTACAGGAGTTTTTTTAGATATATATTAATAAGTGACAATTAGCAAGCGTGTTAAAATCAAATGTTTCAATAGGGCTGCAGATGTCTTCAAGGATTATGGTGAATCGAATCTTTATTAATGATTAGTTGTGATTAACATTAAAACATGCATAATATACAAATGATAGAGAGAGAGAGAGAGAGAGAGAGAGAGAGAGAAAGAGATGCGCAGACAAAACATAGAACAAATAGATACAATTTTTTTGAAATTTATCAAGTCTAAAGCTGGATGAAGTACTTTGTTGGTTTACCAATTTTCTTAGATCATAGATGGGCGGCATTTTATGTACTTTACATTGAAGCAAGTGTAGCTTAAAATAAAATGTTTTCATGCATAAACCAAAATGCCTGACACCTAAGGAGTTATAATTCTGATTTTAATGAAAGTTGATTACATTTTTTTGCGAAATTTATGGTAAAAAAAAAACTTGCTTCACGCAAAATTTCTTTCTTTCTCAAAATAACCTTTAGGCTTCATAAAGGTATAAAATGGATATGCCGGAAAATATTCAGAAAAACATAATTAATGAAAAAGGAACTTAAATTTGTGAGCAAATCGTGATGCAAGCTATCGTCGAAAAACCCACAATTGATTACGCTTCGGTTTTCTCCGACATGCAGAATTGAACAAAGCGTTTTTAACCGTGGATTTCCGATAATGGATGTAAACTAAAATATTTATAATGTATTCATAATAGATTTCACTGGCTAGATAAGGGGAAAAAATAGCAACCATGAAGCTTCAGAAAAAAAGCTAATACATTAATGTGTTCGCTAAAAAAAACACTAATTTGATTTGTGATCGAGTTTTTAGATGCCTGATAGTTACCTTGACTGGAATGAAGTTGAATTTGGCACGATAAACATCTACATGCAATAGATAAGTATATTTGTTGTTATTCGGAATATCTGTTTGACAGAAAGGAAAAGATGCATTAAAGATGTTACATGTACCAGTATCTAATGCTAAGCATGTTTTGCAGTAGGTAGGACCAATTATGGATATCCATAATCTACACGTAACATAAAAACATATTTGATAGAAAATATATCGGGTATAAAACTTGTAAATTAATATCAAATAAAACTCAGTTAAGCTTTTATATCCAAAGTTTTTTTATTACTAAAAAAGGAGACAGATTGTCTTTGTAAAATTATAGTTTTTGTACATCGTGACTTTTACGGCAAGAATAGCACAATTAGTTTTACTTTGATTTTAACAATAATAATGTGCTCACACTCCCCTACTTCGTCAAAAAATACTTCAATCCCTCAGTAAGTGGATATAGCCAACTGAATGTTCGAATTTAGTCTCTTAACCCAAGACTCTTAATTATGCGGTTTCATAATAAAAAACTGGAAAGGATATCAAACAACAGATGCATTAAATATCAATCAGGATAGTTAAGGTGACATAATGATTTGATCAATGGTTCAATTGCGATTTTACTTATCAGACTTGTCATTTTTGTCAGGCGCAGTTTTCACTAAAAATTCTGATCTGGGTCATCGATATCAAGCGATAGAACAGTTAACAAAAACGTATTATCATATATTATTTTATTATATAATATTTATTATTATTAAGTATATTACATCATTTTGCTTTGCTTTTTGTCTGACTTAAAATAAACAAGTCTTGATATACAGCGTTCCTTAATTGAACTTAATATGCATAAAAAACTAGTTAATAAAATAGATAAATTTTAGAAGAAAAACCAGTAATATTTTTCATTAAAATGCTCGGAAATTCAACTAACTGGTTGACATTTGAGATTTCTAGGTGGGTTTTTCAGTAGCCTGTTAAGTGTAACTGCGATCCTAAAAACAATTTATCATCCCGGCGTGCCACCATGTAAAAATTATGATAATTCTTCCTTCGGACTTCTTCTCATTTTTCTCCACATATAGCTTAAACTATATAACAAGGATACTTAAGGATCTATCATTGCTTGTCCGTCCGTCCGTTCAACATGAAGTATTTGGATTATGTTTTGCTTGTTCTAGTGCTTTGCTTTCATTGTGGTAAGATTTTTTTTATTTTCTTGTCTTGGAAATGGAGGGACTTATATAACATTTAAATATATCTTGTGGTTACCTTAAACCATGTGCAAACCAAATGCATTGTTAAGTTTTTATTTCTATATCCTTGAAGATAAGTAAGATATTCATTCAAGTTGTTTTATGTTTTATTTGAACCTTTTAATCTGGATTTTTACCTGAGTAAAGGTAAAATGCATCAAATGTCAGAATTCATTGGATAAGAGTGACAGTTTGTAGTATTTGAATATGTATCCAAAAAGAATTTTGTGTGTTAAATGTGAACCAATCTCTGCAGACAGGTGCAAAAAAAAAAACCCATTTTAATCTTTTACTTACCGACTAGCTATGGATTGTGAAGATACAAACTTGTCATTCTGACATCGTGTAAATACAAACTTAATATACATTAATTTTGTTGTCAGCAAACAAGTTTTTAAATTTTGTTATATTTGAATTTTCCAGAAAAGCCAATTTAATTTGTTTCCCTTGAATACGTGGTAAAAAATTAATCATACCCGTTGGTAATTGAAGTAGGAAACCTTAATTGCATTTTATAATTATCAGTTCAACATTAAGAAGGCGCATTAGGCTAATTAATGTTCATGTAATTACTTGTGAAATGCAGACAGACTAAAGACCTTATATCTAATAAACTAAATTTAGGCCACTTTTAAAAGAAGTATCACAAAGATCATTAAATTTACATAGACTTTAATGTAGACATATTTGTTTTGCAAACCTGTAAACATATTTCACTAGTAACGTTATTGAAAATCACATTAATGTCTGAGCACTCAACATTAATATCTCTTCTCAAACCCTTGGTATACTTGCATATATCTTACACGTACCACACTATGCTTTTATATAATCTTGACATCTATATCTCTAGATCTGGCCTCGGTTTTTTTAATTTTGTATTCTAAGCATTAAAGTTACGGAAAAATTTTGAAATGTAACGGAAAAAATTGCCATTTTCAACATTAAAACTCAACAACAAGCCACAAATAATGCATGACAAAACTTGATTACTCTGTATCCTTTCGACCTGAAAGAGATAAATTCTTAAGTTAAAAGCGACAATAAATTTATCATCAGATTGTCTGGGATGTGCATTTAGTGCGAGTAACACCTTAGCGAGATTAGACTAAACATGACCGACTTAATTTATAATCTGCCCATCAAGCAAGTTATTTAGGCTATAGGGCTGTAACAATTAGTGTTCCATACGGAATTAGAAAAGAGCTCATTTTTAAAAGAAAGATTTTGGCATTAAGATTTGTGACTTTTAACTTAAGACCATACGTTTGACCCAATTAACCACCCAACTCAACATTAAATACTTATATTTCAAACTATAGTGACATGCCTAATTGTTTTACAACACACAAGTATTTTAATGTACAAATAATGAGGCTAAGTTGTTTCAACTTATATAAAATCAGAGTTTTTTTGTCGAGTCAAATTTGGCATACTTTAAGGACTATTTTGAGTATTTAGTAAAACATTTATCAAACATATTTTTAAAATATGTTTTTATTTATAATGGCACTGATGAATAGGACTTTTCTGGTTAATGGGTATCTATTTTAATGTGTTGTTTGTTTACTTTATTGCCAAAAAAAAAGCATTAAATCTTAAACTTCTTATCACCCCATTTGATCTGAGAAACGTTATTCTAAAATCGTATGTTAACCTTTATGGAAACCCGTTGGTACCACGTTGGAAAAAATATTTTATCTGGCGGCCGCCAGATATATAGTTATGTGGCGGCTGCCAGATATATAGTTATATCTATGTGGCGACCGCCACTTATTATCAGGCGGCCGCCACATAATTTATCTGGCGGCCACCATATAAATTATTTTGCAAAACGTGAGTGTTAGTGTATCTATATTTGGTTGAGAAGATGGATGTTGACACAGTCGCTGCTCTGTATTTTCATATGGTGTTAACATACAAAGAAATGTGTAAACACTACGAAATAAACATGTCGAAAGCTAGACAACAGTACCGATCATACCCAACTTAACACCAGAAAAAACCCAAACTAAGCCCCGGGTTTACGTTTGGGGTTTACTTTGGGTTTACTCTAGGTTTGCTTATTGAAAATTTGGGTCCACTCGGGGTTTACTTTGGATTTATTTGGAAATTGTTTTTGAGGTCAACCGTACGCACTGAAGTGTGAAGCAGACCCGTCTTTTTTTCCCCTTAACATCCTCACCCCTGCGAATGTTATTGTCATTTAAATTTTAGACCACGTGGTTTTATTTGACCCTTTCAGTTTCGCAGTAAAAATTGTGCCTCGTGTTTATAGTCTAGTTCACAGAATCTAGGTACTATAGTAGTCAATTATAAAATCTAGAGGTTTATTGATTTGAAACTTTATCTTCATTAATTGGTGGATAAAATGTGTTCTCGAAATAAATGTAAAAAATACAAAAAATAGTTTTTGTCTGCTGTTGCAACAATTAACATGCTAAGTGGAGATCCCCCTGAGGGTTAGTTTTCGATCCGCGCCTGACCTAGTAATAGGATCAATAGTGAAACAGACAATACTATTTTATGCAGAATGTTCCTTGAAAATGACTCGATATACTAAGTTTTTATGCAAAACAGACATCCATTATTTTTTTTTAAACGTGGTATTGCACACCACAAGTATCAAACATGGATATGATTTTATTAAGCCACGCAATGTTTATATTTTCAACCACTCAACACGTGGTTGAACACGAACGATAACTCTGTTCTGAATATCATCGTTTAATATAAAAACCGCTAAATGGTGAAATAAGACAAACATATTAGGAGAGTTTCATGTTTTAACAAAAACCAAAGTAGGATACGATATGAAAAACTACGTATTTTGAGAATATTATCCGAACACTTATACTTCCGCTCGAAATTTCACAGGAACTGAACAAACCTCGGTGAAGTCTCGTGAACTTTCATTCGAGCTTCTCTGGATTTATTACATACTTAGTAACGATAAAGAAAACATTCCGAACACATTCGCAGGGGTGATCCTACTGCCTGTTATTCCTGACTGGATTTACTCTCTGTGTCCACTCTGTGTTTACTGTGGGTTTATTATTGGTTTAATCTGGGTCCACTCTAGTAAACCCGGAGTAAACCCAGAGTAAACCCAGATTAAACCTAGAAAGTAAACCCAGGGTTTAGTTGGGGTTTACTTTCTGTTAGGTTGGGTCTGATCGGTCCTGTACATGCATGACTATTTTCATTCAAAGAATGGAATAAAAATGCATGCTGTCCCTGTTATGCCTCTTATTTTGTTATGTTATATATAACGTCTAGTCATATTTTAAAAACTATTAAGTAATTCCAGTGTTTCTGTTGCTTAGGGGTTTTTTAGTCAATGTGTTCTCACGCTTGTATTGGTATTTGAGACATTGAAATTCGCCAAGTCTTATATTCGTCCGCTGACAACCAGGACAAAAGGGGCGAAAATAAAACTGAGCGAATATTTCTCTGTATGTAGTACCTAAAATTAACATTTTACAATATGGGTAACGGCATTCAATATCAATCTGTTGCACCTGATGATTGTTTATCTATTTCATTAAAACCTCTCGAGAATAATTCACTCCTGTGCTGACTTCTACAATTATTGACAGTAAACATTTTTTTCGTTTACAGTATACCTGATTGCAGCAACCCTTAAGGAATGCTAACCTATTTTTTTTTTAAAAGTATATTATTTGCATTCGGGATTCTACACGTTTTTCTTAAAGAACCTTAATGAGAAAACGTTTTATCGCTGTTCATACGTTTTTACAGATGATTAAGTGGAAATTGTAAACTTCTTATTTTGCACAATATTTTCCCCTTAAGAAATTTATTACATTTTTGACACAATTGTTGATTTTAAATCTTTACCCTAAACAAGGTGAAAGCGTCAGTATTCAAAACGAATTTTTGCCAAAATATGATTTAGAAAAAGTAAAATTCACACCATTATCAAATTGATATGAGCTTCAATATGTAAGGCGCTTTCTAATCAAATATTTAATGATTAAAAAAAAAGAAATACCGATTGTTCTTAAAGATAAAATGAACATGTATTCATATTTAACCTGCAACTACGCGTTGCATTGACGGAATAAAGGTAACCCAATTAACCAAATCTATATTTAGTCAATGCCCTAATATAGCCTCGTGCATTTATCCAACGTTCGAATTCATTGTGTCTTCTTTCTTGCTTCGTTCACGCAATGACGTCATGGTTTCAACTCCAGGGTTATATGCAGCAAACTATATGGAAAAAAGCTCGTTCGAGGCGATAATGGGATATAATATTCCAGGATAAACAAAATACAAGATAACTGTCTTGAAATATAAACAATGTTTGGGCTTAAGTCAAAAACATGAAAGGGCTCGGAAAGCCTCGCCTTCTGTCAGGTTTTCTAACTCTGACAGTAACCATGTATTTTACAGTTATATTTGTAATTATATATATATATATATATATATATATATATATATATATATATATATATATATATATATATATATATATATATATATATATATATATATCAAAGTGTCCCATTCTTCCAAAATTAACTTACTTCCTTGTCTTGAGGTCCTAAATGCATCTTAATTATAATCGGTATTAATTAAACATCAATCAGAATATATAAACCTGTAGGTAACAATAAATGCAAATACAAAGGAAGACAAAAGACTCACTCAATTAATTACTTATCTTTCCTTTGGTTATGATGATTCTAATGTTGCTACAAAGACATTCAACTAAATGACTTTGGTTTTCAAATAAAAGTTTGAGTAATTATTACACTAGTTAATTAAGACCTGACACGCATAATTAGTATGAAAACACTAGGAAAATATGAAGTTGTCATTTTCTGTCTCTGGCACCGGTGGTTCTTACTCTAGGGTTTGGCATGCATGCATGTCGCCTCCAGATCTAAATAGATTTATTATCCGTACAGAATTTTTTTTTTTGTCAAAACGAAGACTTTGTTTAAGAAAAGCATGCGTCATAAAATGCAAAATTCTACAATACTAAATTTGGGATACTATGGTTGCATGACACCCGGATTCTAAAAAAATGTATTAAATGAAAAGTTTTGATCTAGCGGTGGTCGAAATCACAAGGTGAAGCGCTGTGCAATTCGATTAACTAAAACGGGACTGAAATGTGACTAAAAGGTAAATGAATGGTAAAGCAATGCTATTCAGTCATCTTTTGATACCTTTCAGTCGTTGAACAATTCAAAGTTATTCAACTGATCTAACTTTCTCCTCCCCATAATATTTTGGTAAATGTGAAATGAACTTTAAATACAAGTGAGCTTAAATTAGTCCATGAGTACATGTCAAGAAATGATAAGAAAGGACTATATAGGATAAGGGCTTAAAATGGCCCCCTAAAATGAACATCATCATTTTACTATCATTCTTTGTTTTCTTAGTACAGATATGCATGTGATGTGTTTACATAATATTCATTTTGGTTGAAGTGCCCACAATTTAGAAATTTGACATTTTAAAGACAACCTTTTCCCGCCATTTTTGCATTTTAAGCGTAAAACAGCTTGTTTTCAAGCAGATTTTCCTTCCGAAAACATAGAGCGCATTCTTGAACAAATAAAATATTTTAATCAGAGATGTATTTAGCCAAGACTGATAAGTGACAAAAAAATTTTCCTTGTTCAAGCATGTGCTGTATATTTCACATTCGTAAAAAGATAAGAAAAATGTCAATTTTTGGCTGATTTTGATTGAATTATAGAAAAAGCGTCACTTTTGACGTCATATACTGCCAGTGAGTGCAAAAAAATCAAATAAATAGATGAAAAATATATTTTATATCAACTCCTCTAAAAATTTGTTTATAATTTATTGTACCCGAAACACTTAAAAAATGGCAAATTATGGGGGCCAAATTGAACTCTTATCATATATAGTTCTTTGATTTCATTAACAAGACTGAAAACATTTCTTTTCTATCTTTTCCCCTTATTTATCTTTAATTGAATAATAAATCATAGAATTATGAATGTCATTGTACTTGACCGTTGTATACCCTTTGTTCTTTTAGATGCGTTGTCTCCATGTGAACAAGAAGTAACAATAGAATTAGGATTAGAAGCTAAAAGTGTTTACCATTACAAAGAACCAACATACGAAAGGTGAGTATTTAAAGAAATCTTTTGATTATGTACACTTTTCTTTTTTCAATCGGTAATGCTGCTGGTTTCACCAAATTTATTCAACAAGAGTATACGTGATACTGCTTATGAAAATATGAAGTATTTTATAAATTTTTACGGGTTTATGGTTTTTCAAAATACCTGCGATTTGACTGACATAAAACACCAAGATAGTGCCTTTGTATAAATGTTAATCAATAACAAGTTCCATTCAAACTCAGTTAATAGAGAATGTCTTTGAAGTATTACTATTTTTATAAAATTGTATGAATTTGAAATAATCGTTCATTCAAGATTCCTTCTCTGTGAATGGCGATTTCTGGCGAATAATCCAGACAGGCAGATAGTGTATCAGTTCACGAACATTAGTGTAGATTGCGGTGATACTTTGACTGCCTTCACTAACGGTGAGTGCATTTTCCTACGTTATGCGAAACAACTGGGGTAATCACTAGTAAGTTTCAAGAGACCATTTGCTCTTTCATACTTTAATGTCAATTTGACACATTAATTTTAACTTTTTAAAGATATATTTTATACGTATGTGTTCATGTACTTTTAAAAAAAAAATGACATATATACAAGTAGGTATTAAGTATAGCTAAACATTTGTTGTCTTCAATGTTAAGAATGATTTTGGAATTTTAATGTTCCCTTTCTTTCACAAACTTCAATTCATATGCATTTACACTTCCCACAAATAGACTGCGATATTTACAAAAAGAACATCATTATAACCGCATATTAGTTTTCATTTAATGTAATGTGGTTAGCTGTCATTTTTTTTTTAATTTCTTTTCACAGAAACCGAATATACCGCTCCACCCATATGTGGGATTGGTAAAAATAGCGAGACAGAAACGACACCAGCAGAAGAGCTAAAACTAGTTTTAAATTCTGACAAAAATGTACATGAGCACGAAAAAGGATTCACTTTGCATATGATTGCAGCTAAAGGAAACGGTAATAAAACGTCTTTCTTCTTTAAACAAGTATCTATCTTACCTTAAAAGTATTTGTCAACATGAATTCAGAAAGGTCGATGGTCATGACAATCTTTTAGATATTTGTTTTATCTCCTTATAATGAAGAGTTCTGTATAAGGATACAGGAAAATGATCAAGTATTAAAGCTAAAATATTTTGATTTTTATCTTTACCAAATGTTTGTGTATAGCCAAACTATCATATGTCGAAGCTTAAGGCTGATTTAGTGGATAATTGTTTGAACACTAAGTCTCTTTAAACATGAATTCATGCACCTAAGAATATTTCTGATGCCTGATGTTGGCCATATACTTTTGCTCCAAGACTAGGAGGTAGATATCCTCTTGTTACAATGAATCTAAATGACTCTAAACTGTCATCCAAGGGACAGTTTTCTTTAACTTATAGTCAAAAGATGTTTTTAAACATAATATACTGTCATTTAATAGACAACTTCTATTCTTTATGTTATGTATGTAAGAGGCATACTTTTAAACTCTAAAATGTAAGTGCGCTATCAACCATACGTTGGCAGCACAGTCACGAAATTCTGTAGGTTAAAACAACAAAAAAACAATGCATGTAACGTTTTGAAGAGATCTAAGTATTTGAAATAACCATCTAGTTTTTAAATGAAGGACATGTGGTAATAACAAACAGTGTCCACAATGATAAGTCCAAATGAAAATTGAAAACAGTTGCATAACAAAGCAAACACGGACCTAAAAAAATAGGGGTAGGATAAGGTCCTATGGGACATTGAGCATCCTATGCTGACCGGTCACACCCGCAGTGTGCTCTTCAATGTCGAAATCGGGAAGAACGGAAACATATAAAGTAGTGTTATTTTATGATGTCCATGGCGTGTGTCTCGGAAAAAATACATGTTAAAGTAATCAGTTTCGACCTTTTTTCTTAAATTCACTCGTTGTCGTGTTTATTCCGGAATGAATATTGACGAAATGTGTACAAAAACAAAATATTATTCTCTTTTCAGAAGTATGTCCTCAACAACCAATTAATGTTACCTCTGTAAAGCAGCAGATCGCCTCTCCTAATTTTCCTAATTTTTATGCAGCGTATGTTTATTTAATCTCTGTTTCTGATGCTAGCTCGGTCACCACATATCTCTTACTTTCATATTTTCTCTCTATAAGAGGACATTATACAAACTCATTCTTTGAAAAATGGTTTTTAGCAATCTTCAATGCCGTTTCATTTTGACCGCACCTACTGGAGTGGAGCTGACATTTGAATATATAGACATCGAAAAGCACACGGACTGTACTCCAAATTCTTGCTGTGACGAACTCATTATATACGAGGGTTAGTATCATTTCCTGGCGCACACATTTAAATGACTGACATAACAAAGACTCAAATTTAATTCTAAGTTAATTATAAACTATCACTGATGGAATTGTACAGAGTTCTTACAAATTAAAAACACAATCTTGTTAATCTAGTACCCTTCGAGTAGTTTATCTGTTTGTAATAATATCATTTGCTTTATGTTGCCGGTTTCAAAATTTTCAAATAAAAATGAATTATGTACATATCTACTAAGTGTTGAGATACACATGTGATAAACAAGTATAGTTGTGTGTCATATTTTTGTCTCAAAATCTCGTAATGAAATTAGCTATTAAAATACGTTTCACATAACTTTTCTTGCATGGAGATTAAAACAAAGTGTGGAAAAATGCTGTTACATAATGACAAATAAATACATTTGATATAAATAAACATTTTTTGTACATCATTTTAGTGTTTTTGCATTTACTAACTGTCATTTGTAATCTAATAGGACTAGCAGGTGAGAACAAGAAATTAGCTTCCATATGTGGTTTTGATATGTTCCATCCCAATTTGACATATGAAAGCGTAGGGAGAACCTTGACCTTAGAACTGCGAACAGACAACCAGAGCCCAAGAAAAGGATTTGTTGCAACAGTACAAGGTATTATATGCATAAAAAACATTAACAATCAACCAACATCAATTTATCTTATTTTGATTTTAAATGAAAACAAACGCATTTTCCAAAGTAGTATAAAAGAGCGGCTAAAATGTTTTTTTTAAAAAATTGTCTAAATTACATTGCTGGCACATTTACTGATACTTACTAATACATTAGGTTAGATGATATCAAATGCAATTAAAAGCCAGTATTATCCTTTGAGAAGTCATCTAATTATGTTCATTTTTTTTTATCTCCAAAAGCAAAAATGATGTAAATATAGGTTTTTTGTATATTTTTAATGTCAGTGAAGGTGATAATTTCTGTTTAAAAAATTTCAGAAAAACAATCAGGTAAAACCTTAATAAGTATAGAAGTAAATATAAGATTTATCCATTTTCACCATATTTTGGCCTGCGTGATATTGTATTATTTTAAATCAGCTAGAGAAGAGAAAAAAAAACACCTTATAAAACAAAGATTCAACTGCTTTGATTGCTTATGTATCTTGAAAGACGTATTTTCCAAATGAGATAAAAATATACTTGGCTAATGTAAGACGCAACCTCTTGTCCTTTCTGACATATCTTAAAATGTCAGAAAGGACACTATCTTCCATTATTTATAGTTTTTTCCATCTTTCAATGTTGAAATCTCCCCTTCGTAATTCTGTTATTTGTTGTATAATATATTATATAAAGTTTCATTTTAAAAACTAAACTATGACTTTATTTAAAAGCATTTAAAAGTATTTTGCGGGATATGATAAGGAAGATTCAAAATATTATCCAATATTATTGCTAAAAAAATAGCCTGATGGTTTACCCAGAAATTTTCGACATTAACAAGTTTTAATGCAAATAAATATAGAAGAAATCAGGTAAACTAATATATAACTGAGAGACTTTTTCTTTGTGTGCTTAATGAGAGAAGGCAAGCTGTTCTATCCTCAATTATATGTTGTTTTTGGTGACGATATTTAACTAACACGTGTTGCACAAACTGATTTAAACAAATGAGGTCCAACAGGTCTAACAGCGTTTATTTATTTATTTTATCTTTCAGTAGTTGTTGAAAACTCCCAAATAAGTACATTTATTGAGATATGTCAGCAAACCTGACTCCATAGATTCATACTGTATGCTAAAGACACATGTTCATCTGTGGTAAGACTTGTCAGTGCCAAAGTGAGCAATTTGTCTACGATAATGAAAGACAATCTATCACTTTTGGCATTGCTAAAGGTTTTATTTTTGTTGTTGTAAGTCAATACTGACGATCTTATTGTTTATAGCGTACCAAAAATGTTTCCCTAGGCAGGCACAACTGTTGCAATTAATTGTCCATGCAACGATTATATATTTACATGTATATGAAATTTTTCTAATTGTATCATTTGTTATATAATGGATAAAATACTCAATATTTTGATAAAATATTCTTAAGGTTTTTTAAGGAAAACCAAAGGCTTTAAAGTTGCTTGATAGTCAATGTGTTCAAATTCAATATAGTTGAAACATTGTCCGTCAAACTGCATATTTTTAAAGATGAGCACTTTGCATAACTGTAAAACGAATAACTGTCACTAATTAGTCAAAATGTTAATTTTAACAAAATAATAAAAGTCATTAAACGGGATGCGTGACTGATCCCTGGCGTTGCGATCTTCACTGTAATTATAATAAAAAAAATTCCAGTGGTAAAAATGGATTGTTACCAATGTTTAATGAATTCATTCTGTCTAATTATGTGCCATTGTAACAGATGTTGAACGCAGGTGACATGTATGTACATGACCTTCTGATTTTGCTGTTCAAGAAATGAATGCCGGACAATGATACAGGATGGTAAAAATCTTATTCATCAAAGAATGGATTAACTAGTTGACAAATTTTACCAGTTATTTGTCCTTTTCGAACCTGTGAGGTGGATTATATGGGTTTTATGTTTGACATTTCATTAATTAAACCTGAGATGTAAACAGGCTAAAGACCTGATGTTTTTTGGCAAAGGCCACAAGTTCAGATCTTGACAGTGTGGTGTGAATGACATCCTGGCTGCATTATATAATGAAGTTTAGTGTTTCTATGCATTAATGCTCATCTAAGAGTCAGCAGGTGCTTTCATCCTATAAAAACGCCTTTTAAAATTCTGACATGTTTGTTTTTTTGCATGCTAAATTTAAAAATGAGCAGTAGATATGCCTGGATAAAGATTCATTTCAACATTTTGACTTATGAACTTCACTATCAAACTAAAGTTTCTTTGTTGCCTGATAACGTTTTTATGAACATTAGCTGTGGATCACCAGATAAAAATTATCAGTAGTAGAAAATATTCGAAAGCCTGTTGATTTATTCTAAGGCCACAAGTTAGTAGAGATCATGCTGTAGTCTTTAGATCGTTTGTTCTTAAAAAAAATTTATAAACAAAACAAGACATGCATAGTGCACGTGAATGTGCACTAAAGGTGTATATTAAAAATCGTTTTCGAAGACAATTTTAGAAATAGAAGGTGAATGTTTTTGTGAATGATGTGATAAGTTTAACAACGACGTTAAGGCTTAATTAAAGTATTGCATTCCATTTACACATTTTTTGAAAACCCTCAGGGAATTTTATTCGTATCAATATTTGATTTCATTTTTACGCAGCAAAGAAAGGAGATCCTATACCAATAGTTACCCAGTCTACCATTGCTACAACTGAGAAAATTTTGACACCACCTGTGCTAGCTACTACTGAGGCAGTTATATATACCCCCGAAACGACTGGTAAATTAACATTATTTCTATGATTTACTGTAGAAGCACAAATTTTCAATGGGTCAAAATTTCGTTGTTTTTAAACCAAGTAAAATTTCGTTGGCATGTGATTTTATCATATCGTAATCTTTAGAATATATCACATATCAATCCTGCATTCATTATTACTTAGGTTTAAAAATTTGTCATGGATTAAATTTCGTTGAATTATACTGCCAACAAAAATAACGAAATTAAATCACCAACGAATATTTCTGCTTCTACAGTATTAAGAGGGTAATTGATGGCTATTGTCAATTTTAGATTACACGTATCTCCTTTGGAATAAGAGCTATGTATAAATATGTAGAGAAATGCTAGAAGATTTTAAAGTCTTTTTTCTAAATACAGTTTATGAATACGAAAATCGTATCTAAAATAATTAAGGTAGACCTATTTTGTTCTTTGCTTACAAACAGCTTCTCAAAACTTTCTTATTTTTTTTAACTTTAAAAATTTAAAAATGTATCAGATTTATAAAAAAAATCTATAGTATACTTTTTAAAATAATTCTGAAATTAATACATTCTGTAGTATGAAAGCAAATCAATATATTTTTTCTTTTATTTGCTATGAACGATTACATGTACATCGATATCCAGGTATATTTGACCATTTAATACTGCTCGACAATATCAAATTCTGTTCAAGAATACCAAATTGATCTACGCAAAATGAAAACCTAGCAAGGAGTAACATCATTTTTATTTTAAAGAAATATACATATATATATAAAATTGTATATGATATTAATAACCTTGTAAAGGTGTTATTAACAAAAACAATTTAGTAAATAAATTTCATGCCAAAAAAAAAGAAAAAAAGAAAAAAAGAAGAAAAAACAAAAACCACAACGAATATTGAGAATCGACAAGAGTTTGTATTATTTACCCAAAAAATCATTGATAAGTATGGAGTTATCTTCATTTTTTATACTGAGTAGAAAAACCTGTAAAGCCTTTAGGAGAAAACATACCGTTTTGTCTTTTTTCATGAAGAATCCAGCATTGAGACTCTGGAGGCATGGTCATATGGTACCTTCGAATTACGTTGTTTGATCCCAACACTTGAGAGAGGCGT
The DNA here is from genome assembly GCF_025612915.1 of Magallana angulata. Lineage (NCBI taxonomy): Eukaryota > Metazoa > Mollusca > Bivalvia > Ostreida > Ostreidae > Magallana > Magallana angulata. The sequence goes on along the minus strand of NC_069119.1, from coordinate 28,452,898 downwards.
GGACATTTCATGGACGAAAGACGGGTACCCATTCGGACCTGCTCGCGACTCAACCAGGTACTACTTCATGGAGGATGATACTCTGGTGAAATTCACGTCCATCTTCAAAGAAGACGCCGGTGTATACACATGTAAAGCCAACGAACCGTTTTATCCAACCTACACTGCAAAAGTTGTTGTAAGGGACAAAGGTAAGTATAGTTCAAGCCGAGATGTTTCAATATCAAAATTTAATTTTGAAAATTTGTTATACATAACGAAAACTACTGACTGAAAAAAGTTCCATTGTTTTCTCATCTACTTTTTATCTTATCAATATTCGTTGAATACCATTTTTCGCGGATTTTGTTGTTATACATATCCACTAAATTAAATGTTATTTTGAAATGAGTTTTTTATGAACATTTTGTATCGAAGGGATCATTGGCCATAAATCCGCAATATTCATTTTATCCACAAAAGTTGATGCCCACAAATATTAATAGAACCACGGTATTGAATAATAAACTCCTTCTGCCTTCTGTAAGGATTTCTTTTGAGATTATGTAGTTGTCAAAGCTGACGCTCACCAGTGAAATTCTTATCTTTATCTTAAAATTCCACCAATAATGTCTAACCATAAAAAATCATGATCGCGGTCAATATCTAACAGATTAAGAAAAAAATAACATAATTTGAAATAATCCTTTAAAAAATATGTAACATAAAAAAGAGATAATCTTTGTCATTCGCCGACAAAATAATTAATTAGCCTGAATATCCGTTACTGAATTATTACATATGTTTCATAAATCAAAAGAATCTACTTCATTTCTTTCAGATGTTAACGAATGTGAGCAGAACGTGTGTCCAGTAAACTCTATTTGTATAAATACAATCCCAAGTTATCACTGTGAATGCCATGAAGGATGGGAGGGTCAGCAGTGTGATATAGGTTAGATTCTTATTATCTAAAATAGTTATAAGCTATGTTGTTCTTCAAATATGCATGTTCTTCAAATATGCATGAATCAACATTAACGTGGATTTTGACAGATTTTTTTTGGGGGGGGGGGCTGTGTTTCAACAGGGTGAATCTCTGTCAATCCCTCAACTGAAAAGTGACTGAATGTCTACTCAAAGGTGACTGAAATACATAATGTCGCCATTTTAATCACCTTCCTAGAGTATTCAGCCAGCATTTGAATGTCTGGATAACACAGGTTCATTCTGTGTTTGTTTTATAACTGTTTCGGTTTTTTTTTATTTTTAGATAGACATACATGTATATTACTGAAGTATTTTTATTTGCTTTGTTTTTTTTCTTTTAAAGACATCAATGAATGTGAGATCAGGCCCTCTTTATGTTTACCGAATGGAAAGTGTCTCAACTTAGATGGGAATTATACCTGTATCTGCAATCAAGGGTGGACGGGAGATAACTGTCTTACAGGTAATTTTTTTTGTTCACTTTAGTTTAAGGAACACTGTATGGGACACTTGTCGATATTTATGTGAATAAAAGTGCACAGAATTCAAAATGCTTTCACTGTTTCAGAATTTCCGAATTTTACGATATTTGACCAAAAAAAAATATATGTTTAAGAATTTTTTTTGAAGGTAAAATTTATAAAACCCCAGCAGGATTCAAACAAATGACATACATGTACAAATTCGTAGTCAACACTTTAAAACATTGAGCCAAGCTGTTAGATAACAATATTGAGTTAAAGAAGATTTATAAAATAATACTAGATTTTATTGTCTATTTCGATCGGATATACGTCATAATATGGAGATGTCCCACACCACCTTAAAGTAAATTAATTTTTTTTCGCTAATTTAATCTTTCACTCACCATATCCGATCTATACGCCGAATGATATTAATTTTAGCAACCAATAAATACTATAAAACCAACCTAAATAAAAAAAGAAGTTGAAACAGCAATCTTGCAATGTATATATTATTTAATTAGTACATTGGGAAAAAATAACAATTGCTCTTTGATATAATTCACACTTAAACACAGTTAGACTTATTAGTAAATAAGTGTTTGGTAGTTACTGTTAACAATAACGTAAATCTAGTTTGCCACCGACGATATTGTAGATATATCAATTTGAAATATTAGATAAGAATGAGATCCATTATCAATGAATAAGAAACAAATTGACAATTTCTAAAATTAAAACAAAGTACCTTGAAGTTTAAGAAAATAGCTAAAATACATGTAAGTAAGCACAGGAACAATCTCATGTTTCATATATATCAATGAATGTAAAGTCAAACTTCATCTAATATATTTAAAAGACCAGAAGATATTTCTAAAAAGCTGAAATATGATGTCAGTAGCAGCTACATGTAATTTCAACGATAACATGTTTTAGATATCAATGAATGTGAAGCCGATCCTCACCCGTGTGCTCCAAATGGAAAGTGTGTTAACTCCGATGGGGATTTCACCTGTGAATGCAACAATGGATGGACAGGTGATAACTGTCTAGCAGGTGAGACAAATCTCTTTCTTATTCAATCGGAAATGGTCAAAATATAAACAATATATCACAATGTCTCTCTGTTCACGAAATTATTACCACACATTTAAGAATGCATGATATCTGCAATAACATGATACATTTTCGAAGGTTTACAATGCAGACGATAGAAAGATTTTCATTTAACGAGGCCGAGTACAGAACGAGTACGCAAGCTTTCGCGCAGCGTTTCATTTGTATTGTGACGTCATCTTTTTGCTTGTTTGACGCCATGGCGTGATAGTTTCAACTGCAGATATTCAGCGAAAATTGTTGAAAATATCTCGTTTGATGCGTTAAAATAATGTTATATTGTGGAATAAACATAAATGTCTCGAAGTATAACCTATATTTGGGCTCGGGTCGAAACGTGAAGAGGGTTCAGCAAGCCTAGCCTTCTGTCACGTTTTCTTAACCCGCCTAAATATAGCTAAATTCATATATTTCAGACAATAATCATGTATTTTAAATCAATGACCCTTGATATGTGATGTTATATATTTTTTTATTACTTAAATATGTCTGAATGTTTTAATAATACAATTCAGATCACTTTTTCCGCTTTTGTCAAATAAAAAATAGCCATTATCTGACGAATCTGGGAAATAGGGCATATAAAAATCAACTTTGATAAGACCCCTGGAACAAACCAGGAGGTAAAAGGTTTTTTTTATTTGACCATTTGATGCCTTTTAGCAATAACTTTTATATGTAGAACAGAAAAAGAAATCCCTATGGCAGAAGTTTTGAAAAAATGTAAAAATATGCAAAATTGATACATTTCAAGCAAAATCCCATAGGGTCCTATGTTAAAGATTAACACACTTTGAGATGACCCCCTAAACAAACGGTGTGGTAAATGTCTTATTTTTTAATCTTAAAATAATAATTATATCAGTAGAAATTCATGTAAAATGTTTCATCCAAAAATCTAGGGCAGAACAAATTAGACCCGGCCTCGTTAAGTAATAAAAAACTGAATACGAATCAAAGTTCTATAGTTACCTCATTTTGATATTATGATATTGTATTTAATATAGTTCACTTTATAGTTTAAAAATATTTTTAATAACAGGGAATTTTAGATTTAACAAACACATTAGTATTACTTATATCGAATTCAAATTTTAGACTAAGTTAATGTTTGCAGATGGTTTTTTTTCCCCTTTCTTGTCCTCTCTACCATTTTACATGTAAACTAAAAAATGCTGTATTGAAGCTTGGTTTGTTCATAATTGATTTTCCAATACATATTTGTCGGAGAAGCTTTGATCATCCATTTTTGAAAATCCCCAAAACGTGGATTCGCGATTTCTGTAGGAATAAGATTGAAAAACAGACCAGAGATGAATTAATTGCAACAATTATTTTATCATATAGATGTGAACGAGTGCCAAGTTCAACCAAAATTGTGTGCTCCTAATGGGAATTGCGTCAACAAAAATGGCAGCTATGAATGCCGTTGTAAACCAGGATGGACAGGAGACAACTGTCAGAAAGGCGAGATAATACTTTGTTTTATATTATGAAGGAAAACAATCCCATCTGTGATTTCTGCTCAATTCATATAAGAACCTTTTTTTTGGACTTTCAGTAGGACGTAGTTATCTATTTTTTGTGTCAAAACAACAGACAAATCTTGTTGATTTTAAAGAGCAATGGCTGAGTGGCCTTCGATGAAAAATCAGGCCTACGTCACATTGTTGTTTGACACCAACTACCTAAAGTCCAAGATCTTTTTAAAATAGTTCTAGGTTTATTCATGTATGGTACCATCTGAACAGCTGGTTTCCTCTACAGCAAGTTTATTTGTGAACACTACGAGCTATTTAAAGCAGAATGCGAACTCTTTTATAGCAAACATACGATTTTTATTCTCAAACAAAATCCATACGTGTGTAGACCTTTTTTTAAAATCAGATTATACAGTATGAATTCTTACAACATCAATCTTTATAAATTATATATTTTTTGATACCTTTTTTACAATACTTCTGAAATTAAAATGAATTAGATAAGTCAAATTATTTTACTTTGTGCAGTTTTTTTTAATTCCTTAGTTGTTTTTCGTAGATACAGGCTTAATTAACCATTACAACTAGATGTGAAATTCGCTTTAACAATGAATGAATGTTTATGAATTTAAGTCTTTACAATTTTGAACATGGACATTTTTGTTGTGTATCTTGAGGCATTTATTCTAGAACAAAAGTTAACGTACTAGTGATTTTGAACAAAATTGTAGTGCAATGTCTTTCAAAATGAAACTAGCAATGATTCACCTTTAGATATGAAAAAGTATTTCATATTCATTAATATTTCAGATTAAAGTAGCTATGTTATTATCAAAATATTCTGTAGAATGTACCTTATATGAGCATTTAACCAAGAACTTTTTATTCTATACTTATTGGCTAGCGTTTCTTCACCTGATGAAAGTCCAACTCAATAAACATTATACTTGAAATGACATCAAGCTGGCTTAAAAAGTCAGCATTTTGTACATAAATTGCCATTTTTGTATTAAGTTTGTTTACATGTTTAATACTCTTTATTTTATCTTTATTTTGTGTTTTGAAAACGTCATTTTGATTTTTGATTTTAGATGTCAATGAATGTGAAACACTCCCTAACCCTTGCTCTGGTCATGGTAGATGTGTAAATTCTAGGGGGAACTACTCCTGTTCGTGTTACAGAGGATGGGAAGGCGGGAGATGCGAGAAAAGTAGGTCAAATGTCGTCATTTAAACAATAAAATGCTTTCTTTGGCGATTCATTCGGGATATGAAGGTAGCGACATTGCAGAAAAATACAGAACCCGCGTTAGCGGGTTATGTAAATTTTTTCTGCATTGGTCGCGACATATACGTTCAACATATAATGTTTGCGTATTCCTTATTCTTTACATAAAACAGCAAAACAAGTTGTTCTCTAAATTTATATTATATAGTTATTTACTTTAGATTGTTTTTATAAATTTATGTTTGATATGAAAATAAAGGTAACAAAATCACGTTTGTTAACGTTTTAGGCGTCAACAAATGCGAACTGCAGCCCAAACTGTGTGCTCCAAATGGAGAATGCGTGAACGTGAATGGAAGTCATATTTGTAAATGCAAGATTGGGTGGACAGGAGATGACTGCCGTACAGGTGAGATAAATTGTTTTAATAACAGAAGGGTAATGAAATAACAGATCGTATTAATTTCTTTCTTTTTGTACACATTTTTCCAAATTGCTCTCGGTTTAATAGCGTTCGAAAGATAGGTCAAATCCATTTAATTTTATTTATGTTAATCATTCATAAAAAAGAAGCACTTATCAGTACAATATGAAATAAGAAATTATGCGATTAAGCATTGAAATCAGAGAGATAAAAATTATTCAAATGCATAAAATCTCTCTTTATATAACGTATGCATACTTACTTTAATCATATGCTTTTTTTTAAGCAAGCAAGGATAGTTTTATTGATTTTAATATATAAAATGACTGGTTTTGGCATGCATATTTTGAATTACAAAAAATGAGTTTCTTAACTTAGGATGAAGCTATGGAATTCACACAAATGAAACGTAACTGAAATTTAACTGATTATTATTGCCCTGGCGTTTATTTATCTCCAGATATTTCAGTTTACACGCAGTTGGCTGAATGAATGCACGTGTTTATTTTGTACAATGTATAAGACGTAAAAACTAAACAGTCCACATTTTAATTTACTGCAATGGTTTAATGTTGTGTTTAGATGTCAATGAATGCAAAGGCTTGCCTAAGGACTCTCGATGCTGGCCTAACGGAAGATGTGTGAACCAAGATGGAGGTTACTACTGTGAATGTAATGAAGGGTGGACTGGAAGAAAATGTCAATCAGGTGAGACATGACATTATATTTACATCGTTAAGAAATATTGTCCTATATTTTCTAAGACAATTAGATATAATTTACAGAGAAACTAAGAAGAATGACATATAGGAAATCCAGTAATATGAAATGTCTTCATGTGAATATACGTTTTCCTTTTACATTGAAAGACTGATTTAAATGCATTGTTAAGCTTATCAAAAGTTCAATTTAATACAAAAAGCCGTTATTTATAAGTTGTTTTCTTAGTTTGTACATTTGAATTTACTTGGAATAAATTATTTTTCTACTGCAAAACTAGTCACTATCATAACTCCATAAACACTGCAGAAAACCATTTATTGATGAGTTAATTAATGATCTTATAAGTAAAGTTTTGCTAATATATGAATGAACAGTTCACAAAAGAAAATCATTTCAATTAATCAAACAATCCTCCCTGCAAGAAAATGAACAGATAATTTTAAAAGCTATCATTACTTTGAATTAAACATTTCGATAAATTTTATTAGCATACTCAGGGTGTGCAATTACAAAAATTGGCTACTAGCCCAGGGGCTACTGGCAGTAGCAAAGTTACTAGCCCAAAGTTAAAACTTACTAGCCCAACATTTTCTTCATATCAGTTGAATTAAAACTGTAAACAATGTCAAATAGATAATAATGCAAACAATATATATATAGTTACTGTTATTTTATTTTTAATCAATTTGTTTTTCAGTAGTTTCTGTGTCATCAAGGCGATCAAACAAACGTTTACGCTTACTTATCGTCAGGTACTTCTCCATGTTTGAAACAAAGCGTCATTGTCATGCGGACCAGCGATTAGTACGCACAATGCACATACATTAAAGCGAATGAGAGATCTTGATTTTGCATAACAGTTAAGTCGTACATAAAATCAGTTGACGTTATAATGACACTTACGGAAGTCTGATTTCGTTTATCCTCGTTATTATTTACTAGCCCGACAGACTACCACAGCGAAGATTTCTGCTAGCCCGACCTCTAAAATCGGTAGCCCCGGGCGTCGGGCGATGGTAATTGCTCACCCCTGCTGAGTCATACTAATTTCAATAATGAAACAAATAGCCAAACTTTACACAACGATAATTTTTTCTCACTTACCTTTTTATCCATTTTTTTTTCATTTTAGATGTTAATGAATGCAATACCCTCACCAGGCCTTGCTCTGGTCACGGTACCTGTGTAAACTCTGTAGGGTCCTACTTCTGTACATGTTATAAGGATTGGGAAGGAAAGAAATGTGAGAAACGTAGGTCTATTTTTTTTTTAAATTCTATAAACAAAACTCTTCATGTTTTGACTTTTACTTATCTTATTTCTACGTCTTCAATACCAATATGTTTGTTTAGAGAGTAAACATTTATATATTTGTATAAATTTCGGTTGTAATTTGAAATTTTCGTAATGTTAGGTTGACTTCATCAGGGGATATTTTTTAAAATCATAATGAAATGTAATTTACAAAAGTTCTTTATATTTACAACTTACAAAAAATATGGATATCTATATTGAGGCATACTTTACAAAACAAGATTTTTTTTTTAAAATAACTGCTTAAACATGTATTCTTTTTCTAGGAATTGACCCTTGTTTAGCGGACCCTTGTCCAAAAAATTCCATCTGCAAAATGAAAGGAAATTCTTTTGAGTGTGTCTGCAAGACTGGATGGGAAGGACCTCAGTGTGAAAAGGGTAAGGAAAAAACGGATAAAAAATCACCATCGATAATGTAGCTATTAATCGTGAATATCTGTGTAAAAATTATAAGTGATTCAGCATGGATAATGTGGGTTAATCTTTTGCTTATTACATGTATGTTTCCATAATCATTGCAATATCTTTTTCTTTCTCTCTATCCCTCTTTCTCATCCTTTCTATCTATCTTTTGTGATACCCCTCTCTCTCTATCTTTTTCTCTTTCTCTCTCTTTCTCTCTCTCTCTCTCTCTCTCTCTCTCTCTCTCTCTCTCTCTCTCTCTCTCTCTCTGTTACACACATTATAAACATTCTGACATTCATTGTAAGGTTAAATGTGATAAAAATATATATATATTAACCTCCATTATTGATTTTTTTATATTGTAGAGGTGCAAAAGGCAACAGGTAAAACATTTTGATTACTTTTTTAAAATGGCTTTTTTTTGCTGGTGCTTTTCAAGACACGCCTTATATACTAATTCTGCCTTAAACCTATTAAATCCAATCATGATTTTAATAGAGGCATTGGCAACTAAATAAAATGCTCTAATAAAAACCAGTGTTGACCTTTTACAGGGGCATGTGCCACAAAGTGTCGGGGGACGGAATCATGTTATATAGGGCACAACTGTACACATTACGAGCATTGCTATGCATGGAATGGGGCAGAGTGCCACTGTACGCTAATGGTCTGCTCCTTTGGAACCTTCTGGAACTCCAAGATAAACAACTGTGACATGGTTGCACAAGTTGATTGTAAATCTGGTAAGGAGAAAAGGCATTCAGATACACATGTATCTAAGAGAGATAGATTATCATGGCCATTTTTAAGCATTGTCAGTTTCCTTGTGAAGAGGAACCCCATATGAATTTTCCAAAAAAAACCCATTAAAATGATAAAGCGGAATTTTTTTTCTTCATTTTTTCATTAATTCATATTAAAAATATCTCATAATAATTTTTCTATGCTAGATTTCATATATAATTTTTTTTATTATCAAACCTTTTTAAACATATTGCTATATATCGTTTAGACTCTATCATATTATAAACGGATGTAATTATTTTTCATTGATATCACGCAGGTAATCTTACATTGGAGTTTTATTATCAACAGTTATTGAATAAACATTAAAACAATAGGCTCATTAGAAAATAGTTAGCTGACTTCGAGTCCCGACAGCTTAATTCAATATAAAAAAAGAGTCATTTCGAGTATATTTGCTCGTGTTGCATCTTCTTATTAAATAGTTAATACCTGAAGCTTGAAGACCTTGTAATGTATTTTCTAAAATTGAATTGTTCAATACTAAATATAACATTGTTTCATTTTCAAGCATCGGTTTTTTTGTGCTTCTTTTGCAGATCCTTGTTTGCACTCAAAGTATGGAACTACATACCCCAGTTATTTCAATTGTCGAACATTTTACACATGTAACAGACATCAACACTCGCTTCCGATGTGTTGTAATAAAGGATACTCGTATAACCACCAAGCCCAGAAGTGTACACCCAACCCTTACTGCAATGTAGAATGCGCGGAGAGGGAAATGGCACAAACAACAGTATCTCCAGTAACAACCACAATTTCCATGGGAAGTAAGAACGCTTTTATGTTTTCGCTTTATTCATGAATTTTCATCAACTTTTTGACATTTTTTTTGTTCTTGTAATAATGAAAATGAGTATCATGAACTGTTTATTTATATATATTTTCCAATATGACCTCTTCATTTTCATTATTGTTCTTATATAAATAGAGTTACAATGTTGAAATATCAGCTAATAATTTGTCTAATTAGTGAATTAAGGAGTAAACAGGCTGTTCAGTATATAGTTAACGTATATTCCTCACTTTTTATGTGTGCAATTCATTACGTCATATAAAAAATGTGTTATAAATCTTAACTATGAAATCCTAAAATTAAAAGTTTTAATATCTTGTTTAATTGTTTAAGTACACTAACTGAGTAACAAGGCGACTATGTGTAATAATAATCATCTATTCCTTTAAATGTATTTTTAAAATATAAATAAATGCATAAAATATAGAGATTATTTAAAAATCCGCAACAAGTCTATTTAACTTGACTTATATCCCAAATGAAAGAATTATATAATTTGTTTTGTAGCTTGCTATTTTCGTCCCGTTGCTAGAAGGCCTACCAAGTACCTCAACTTTATTTCAAACATAATTCAAGACTGTCCCCTGGGAACGATCTTTGAGGAAGACTATTGCGTCTGTGTACAGGACTTATCATTTTCTAGAGGAAGTACGTTTGTTTTATTCAGGTTGAAATGCAAATACAATAAAGACTTAACCAAATATGTATCAGTTTAATGAATTCATTTATGTTGCTCATTAAAGAGTTTAGTAACATCTGCAATAGTGCAAATATGTTTATGATATTTTCTATTGTGACCAAATTCCTGTTTCGCATGAGTACGTAAAAAAAACAACTGTAATATTATACAATACAATTTGTTTTTATAAAAGTGTTTAGCTATGCATCCAAACTAAAAATATTTCTTTTATCATAAAGATACTTTCATTGAGGTTTTTTTTATTGTCTTCCAGAATGTGTTCCGATCGTGAATGTAGACTTTCATGGGGATCATATCATAAATCTGTCTCACGAAAGCTACTTGCAACTAAACAACGTTCAACAAGTAGATTCGGGTATTGCGAACGTCTCGTACGGTTGGTTCAACGGGCAATCATCAAGCATACAGATCCCCAGGCTAAACGCAGTAGCATTGCCTCGTCTGAAGATTCAGCTGAGGTTTTATGCATCTATGCCATCTAATTCTAGGTACCAGGTATTGGTCTCAAACTGTAGGTCTAGCGCCAAGCCTTGGAATATTCTGGATGTGGCTCAAGATCAATCGCCCTCTTTGGCCATCATAGCTAACACTTTGGATCAACATCTAACCTTCCTAGGATACAGTGAGGATTGGAAAGTTACACCAGTTACGTTCCACTTACCTTACAAGGTAAGTATTTTTGATACTGGTGACCGGTGTTAAAAAGAGAATGAGACAAAAAAGTGTTAAAAGCCTACATTATATCGGTTGAGATTTTAAAAAAAAAATACATGTATACATCTATTTTTTCTTTTGAGGGGCATGGTCATGATTTTGGTCAAAAAATATTTTTCCGATTTAATGTGAACAATTCTTAAAAAAAATAATTCTTAGGTATGAGTAAGTGAAAATTGCTATTAATATATAAACATAAACTTTAATCTTATGTTTTACATCTTTTAAAGGCAGGGGCTTGGAACAATGTTGAACTTGCATTTAATGGAAGTAGTTTAAAAGGGCGTGTTCGCTCTGTGAATGAAGACCAATCTGCATTCGAAACAGTTGAAGAAATGCCATTTTCAGGTAACTGTATTTCTGAGGGCAGTGTACATGTAAAAATTGTGAACAAACTTTATCATAAATATATATGCGTGTAAGGATGTAAAAAATTTAAAAGAAATATGCTTAAAAATTTAAACGTCTTAAAAATCTTGCATATGGTGCCTAACGATGTTTGAAAAATTGTAAGAGATTATCAAACAGTTTTTCTGTTCACCTTTTTTGCACTCTTTGTTACGATACAATCACAAAAAATGCGTGTAAGGTTGAAGAAACATATAAATTCTTGTATATTTATAATATTTGTTATGATAGATATAAGGAGGTATTACTAATTGTGTTTTTGTTCAACCTTTTTGTACTACCCAAATCTAACAAGTCCTTGGTTATTCAACTAACAAAGTGTTGTCACGTCAATTAAAATTTTCAGTTGCAAATATTAACAAATCATTTTGATGAGCAAAATTTGCAAAAAACTCCCAGGATAAACCCCCACCTTTAATTAAATTCTTTTTTTCTTTAAGCTTTACAGCTTATCATTTTATATAAATGGCATACTTTTATCTTTTGAATTTTTATCTTGATGATATCTTATGCAATTGACCAAATTTCTGTTTTCTTAATGATAAGAAATTGTAACAATGTGCTATATTTGGTCTTAACAGGACGAATTGCAGCTCCGACGGGCCCTCTTGTTATAGGAAGGTGTTCAGATAAAGATGCTTTCTATGGATATATAGATATGGTAGGTATTATTTATCATTTATTTCAACTTTGAGCAATAAGCTCATCAACATTAAACATAAGTACATGTATAAACATATGCGAGGCACGCAAAATGCGAAGCCAGTAGGCTTCAGAGTCTCTGCAGAGCGTGCACTCTTGCTATGGAGAACAACATACAACTTTCATATATGTTTACATCATATAAAAAATATTGTGAGATACAATAGATATATATAATACTGAAATTATGATTTACCAATTGTAATAGAAAAAAAATTGTATAATTTTAACTAGAGCAATGCATTTCTGAACATAGCTGCATAGTGAAGATATTTACCAAGGTTACATAACTCTTTGGTATTGTTTGAACTAAATAACTGAACAAGTTTGAACACAGATGGTTTTTTAAACATAATAACTCTTAATGTACAAAGGTACAAAGACAACTCTTACATATTACACGTATTGAGAATGTTTAACATGAATTGTACATCTCTTTCTATAATTAAAACTTCTTACAATAAAAAACAAGTCGTTGACAATTACTCGTGCTGGGATGGCATGTTCTCTTAAAAATGAAAATATTAAACAAGTTAATTTTTTGTAAATAAATAGGTTAAAAGGAATTATCTGGACATGTGTGACAGTATATTTTAATTTAAACAAAAACCGCCAGAATTTAGTTTGGAATCGTTTTAGAAATTCAAAGGTATTTTAGAATTAAAGAAATCTTTAAGATTAAAAGTTTTCAAAAGTGATACAGCTTGATTGTTTAGAAAAAGAAGGTGGATAAATAACTTACATTATATATATATAGAATATTCCTTATAAATTTAAAGGTTAAATCTTTTGATGAGTAGTACATTTTGCTACAAGATGCTTGTCTAAAAAATCGTACATTTATGAACTGGGTCTAAGTTTTAGTTTTTTTTGTTCTTTTAATTATTGTTGATATTTTTCTGATTGATGAAAACATCATCTTCTCATTGCAGGTAAAGGTGTTTGAATGTGTGACTTCATTATGACGTAATGTAACATAAGCACTACCTTATTTTAAAAAATTCCAAAAGTGTACATGTATAGAGTTTTCATATGTGGTTCTAAATGATATAAAATATCCATTATGAACAATCCATATTTATTTTTAATGTTTTTTTTATTATTATGCTTTTATTTTACTGTCGGTGTATCGTAAAACAAAACGTTTTTTTAACATGTAATAGTATTTGTCCTAATTTTAATGTTGTTTGTATTTTGTTTTTGTTAAATGTTACACTGGTTATCCCCTCTTTACATGTTTGACTTTTTATTGATGATTTATTCTTTCAAATGAACAATTCTCACTTATTTGTTAATCATTTGATAGACTGTATAAATGATTATTTTTGAATTCGTCATTTCAATTTTGAATGTCATGATACATATGTATGAACTTATTTATTGCGTAAAATTAAAACCTAATAAATTCTTTTCTTGATCTTTTGTCACGCATGCAACTGATTGCTCAATGGAAAAAACAAAAACAAATGAGTTTTAACACTGTGCCGGATAATTATGCCATTGCCAAGGTGGCATTTTTGCACCCGCTTAAGATGCAGTTTCGGGAAAATCCATGTATACCAAATGATAGACCATTGTCTAGAGAGTATATAACCACTTTTGTTTTCAGTGTGTTTCACCTGACAGGTGAGATATTTACCTTTAAAAACTAATATCCCATAGGAAATTGACAATTCCCATAGGAGAATTGATACTCCTACAGGAAATATTGACAATCCTATAGGACTTTTTAAAAGTCCTATAGGAAATATATTTCCTATAGGAAAATGGTATTTCCTGTAGGAATTTGATTCAGACATGTAGTTTTCCTATCGGATATTAAGTTTTCCTATCGGATTTTCTCAAATCCTATTGGAATTGAAATTCCTATAGGAAGTTCTTGTATTCCGATAGGAAATTTCAAATTACCTATATGAATATTGTTTTTCCTATGGGAAAAATTATTTTCCTATTTTATTTTTGAAAGGTAAATATCTCACCTGACAGGTGTGATACAATGATAACAAAAGTGGAGGTTAACTCATTAAGCAATGGTCTATCATATGGCATATTTGAATTTTTAGATAATGCAGCTTAAGCGGGTGCAAAAATGCCACCTTGGCACTGGCATAATTATCCGGCACAGTGTTTTTATAGTGTCAGAAATATAAAGGGATACATTGACTGGGATGATATATGGGTTTTGAGAGAGAGAGAGAGAGAGAGAGAGAGAGAGAGAGAGAGAGAGAAACCGTTAGATAGAAAAGGCTTAGGTAAATGATGCGAGTGAAAACTAATTATAAACCCATTTTTTCACAAACCAATATATTTAAATAAGTTAAGATTAAAACAAGATAATGACTGCAATAAAGGTGCAAACAATTTTATGCAAACACTGACACGGACAGCCAAAGATAAAGATTAATTGACATATTGGCAGAAAAATAAATAGATTGGAAGATGTATTGTACTTTTGACTTGAAATCAATGGAAAGATAAATACTGTAGATGGATATATACGATAGATTGAGAGAAGATCGTTTGGACGTACAATATGTAGGTGATATACAAGATACATATGTTCATCTCTTTTTGTGTAGGCCGGTAATTATAGATACTATGATTATGGACAATTCAATAATACAGTTTGCCCGGTTTGACGTAATGCAATTGCAAGGTAAAACTATAAAGGACTGATATTGACACTTAATTCTTTTTTGTGATGCGTACGCGTCCGACTTATTTCTTTACAAAAATGAATTTATACTTTTTCGGATTATTTGGATTTTGGCTGTTATACAAAACTGGTAAGTCTGTTTACACTGTATACTATTAAATATCGATGCATCACTAATGACTATATATACAAAAACCGCAAGACGTATTTTTCTGTGTATTGGGTATTAAAAGAAGTAAATAGGCGAAAATTATATATTCAAGGTAGTGCAAAACAGATAAGCTAAACTTTTCCCATAATTCAATTTTTCTGATATTTTCATGTTTTTTCCTTTGGAATGAAATCTTTTAATACTTTAAATTTGAAAAAAAATCCGACCTCACAATTTTTGCCCAATTCGCCCAAAACCTACCTTTGGAATCTCCTTTCAGTGGAGTGTAAAATGAAATAGTCATTGTTATAATTTTTATGCCATTAAGTTATTTTTCAAGATATTACAAATATTTGTGCTGCTATCTAAATAGGAGACCTTCTTGTAACTATACTGAAATAAATTCTAACTGGTAACTTAAGATAATTTCTCATGCGATATAATGTAAAACTAGAGCTTATGAATACTCTTTTAAGACAAAAATTTGCAGCACTTAACGGTATCTAAAAAGAAAATGTATCTTTCAAATTTAAATAAAATTTAACAGTATGATTGTCATGACCCCGTAATTAAAATATATCAAAATAAAGAAAATTTAACCACTGGTTTTAGATTAATTACGGTTTAAGTATGTTTGACGGAGGTGTAAACTGATAAAAGTCCTAGATGACGTCATCATATTTGACTTTTTACCTGTTGATATGACCTTAAAATTTGTTCTACATAAAGCCTAAACAATGGTGCTGGTTGTGTCCAATTTTCAGGTCTTTACTTTGAAAAGAACTCAAGTTACGCATTTTTAAATCATTTAAGGCTAAATTGCACAAAAATCATATGAACACCATCCAAATGTATGTTTATAAATATTCGAAATACGTTGTACCCTAAATTCATTTAGCCCTGAGTAATTGATGGGTATGATTGATATTTTTTCCTTAAGATAATGGGCTGAAATTAGTTTTTACAAAATTAAGTCATTATTTTGTGTATTTGAGAAAATATTTCAAATAGATAATTAAATGGGTGTTTCGTACTACCTTAAATATTACACCTACAAACTACTGTGAATTATCACTTTACGATGACGAAAACTAATAATCAATATATTGAATAATGATATTTTGGTGCATTATCACTTTTCATATGCAAACATATCTTTACATGAATCCTTGCAAAGTTAAAACGTGCCGATTATTTACAACACAAGAATTTGTCAATTATTATTTTTTTTTTTGTAAGATAGCAAGACGTGTCACCCTTTTTTTTATATTAAGAAGGTTTAAAAAGTCAAATTTCACATACATGCGTTGCTAATGACTCTATAAATATTATAAGCTACCAAAACAACTAGATTGTTATGATGGCCTAGCACATCTTCTTGCAAAGGTAGGCTAGAATGAAGACTTACTAGTACCTATTTAATTATGGTAAGAAGCCTTGTTATGTATACCATTTTAAAAAAAAATTTGCTGCCTGAGTTTAAAACCTAAGGTTTCTGCTATCATTTAAAACCAGTCAAAACAAAACAATTAGGCAGACATCGATTTAATAGTAATTGGTTTGGAATTCGTTCATTAACTAAGAGTTTGCCAAATAAACTCCCACAATCTAAATAAAACCATTTTGGAGTCAAGTGTAGTATGCTGTATCCGCACAAATATTAAGCTTCAAGATTCGGAACAATATCATGGTGAAAAAGAAATAATGAACAAAAATAAAAAAAAATATTTAAAAGAATAATTGAGTTATATCTTCATTTGTGCAGTTTTCATCTTATTTTATTAATTTTTTTTGTTACATTTATGTCAAATGTTTTTTTTTTACAAGAACAATTAAATCAAGAGTTGGGACTTAATCTATCTTCTTCATTACATTCATTTCTTTATATATTAGAGGCATTTAATTCGTGTGGAAATGGAGAATCTAAAAGCTTAGGACTGGAGGCAGAAAGCATATCATTTATTGAGTCAACGATATTACTGCCGGAAATCGTTGAAATAGATTTAGATATGGGAAATCTAGACCTCCCAACGACGACAAAGATGGACAGGTTGGAAGGAGAAAATCCTTCTAAGATTTACATGTACGTATATTCTACTAAAAGATTCTTCTGTTTTTTTATTAGTTTAATTCATTTTGCGGACTCCACACACGCGCACGTACGCACCACGCATGTATATATATATATATATATATATATATATATATATATATATATATATATATATATATATATATATATATATATATATATATATATATATATATAACAAGCACAAACATTGCAATAACTCTCAAATTGACATATACCTGCCCATAGTGAATGATATAGATACATGTATATATAAAGCACAGAGAAATTCACTTTTGTTGGAGCTCCACCGTCCGCCCCGACCGAGGCTTGAACTCACGACCTCTGGAACCCATTCTCCTAGCCTTCTGTTCGTTTCAACAATGAAACTGTTTAATGATTGTCTCTTCAACTTCAAAACTCTTTATAAAGTTGCCCCCACAAAGCAATATACGAATGGCTGCATTTTTATCAAAAATGCTCAGCCAATTTTACCCCGTAGTACGGTGCTTAATTATATTTTCACAAAATTTAATGCATATTCGTGTTACACAAATCTGTGAATTTTAATTATATTTGCATAGCTCCAAGTATATATAAAGAAAGACAAAGATTACATCATTATTCTCACATGCTCAGCAAACTTTCCTTAGAAAAAAAACCCCCAAAAATATAAATATTCCACAACAAATATAAGAACATCCTTTAAACAGAGATTGATGAGCTTGGCTTCTTCTTTGATATCCTAAAATTCTTTCTACCACATATACTTAGTCAGTTTTAATTTTAAATCAACTTGTTATCTCCGTTTGACTCTCTTCGACATTTGTTGCTTCGACCAATATTTTAAATATATTGTCGTCGTTTCATTTGCGTTTCATTACATGTACATATTAAATGGTTTTAATATGATGTAATGAAACCTTTTTTGTTGTTCTGATCTTATGACTCTTAACTGGTAAATATTAGCAACTACATGTATATTATATGCAATAAAAACTAAAACAGAAAGAAAGCCGAAACACATTATGAAAAAGACCCAGAAAACTCATGTCCGTAAGCATTTACATTGTCTTGCATAAAACAAACATGCGTTTGGACAAATGTTCACTATGCATTTATGCTAATTTCATACTCTGTTTTGAAGAAAATGATAAACAGAGCGTTAGATGATACAAGGATCTTAACTGTTTGAAGGCAAACTATTGGATCACTGTATTTATATCTTCCCCGTAACCATATAGTTTAACAACCCGAGGTTTGAGCATCCTCACTTTATTCGTTTATATCTACAATAACCAGTTTTTTTGTCGATGTTAACACTATACATCAATATTGTAACGCATAGTCCAATACAGTTCATGAATGACGTGGCTGGCGTACAATAGTATTCAAAATGAAAATAACGTGAAATGTCAATTTTTTTATAACCTGATACGTACATAAATCTCAGTAATATGGAATGACTCTGAATATTTTAACGGGATCAAATAAGGTCGGATTTGTTTTTTGTTGTTGTTTTTTTTTAAATTTATTCACTTTTTGATATTAAATGAATGATTCCTTATTCCATTATTTGAACCTGAATTTCATATTACTTTGGCGGTACAATGTTATTCCTCTATTTCTCAATATAACCCTAAGGATGATTTTTTTTCTCATGGAACAGACGCTGTCATTGGCGCTTTCATGCAGATAATGCAGCCAAACAGATAGTATATAAATTCACGGACTTGCAAGTGGACTGTGAAGATGAATTGACTGTTCTTCCAAATGGTAAGTAAAGTTACTTTTTTCGCAATAATTGCCAAAATGGTGCGCATGCATGATAACTACATAAAAGTTTCTTTAGATACTAAAGTATACATGTGCTGTACAAAAACATCTAAGATAAACAAAACCCCCCGTAATATTCACTAAAATTCTACAGATACATGTTCACTGTAACCATGCTTCATCATATGTTAAACGCTGAAATAACTTTATTCCAAAAATACAATCGGTAAATGTGGCATGAAAATTAAAAATGAAAAAAATTGTCAGAGTTCATCCGAATACCGAGGAATATACATGTACATGTGGTAAGAGAGAAAGAGAGAAAGAGAGAGAGAGAGAGAGATAGACGAACACTTATTAGACTAAGTACATGTTCCATAAAATTACTTCCAGAGGCGGAATCTACTCAAAAATACTGTGGGATTGGAAATGTTGCAGCATCAAAAGAAACACCAGCAGACAAACTCGAAGTGCTTTATTCACAGTCTGACAAAAACGATCTAATTATAAGAAGTTTTAATTTGCATATGATTGCAGCAACTGGGAATGGTATTTCTTTCTGAAAAATCATATATATATATATAAATATATATATATATATATATATATATATATATATATATATATATATATATATATATATATATATATATATCAGGCTTGAGGTAATGCTAAATGTAATGGTAAGGCATTGCAATGCATTACATGTTTTCAAAGTAATGCTAGTAATGTGTAATGCCTCAAAATTTGCATTACAAGTAATGCTAATGTTATGCATTACTTTCCAAAATCTAGTGTAATGCTGGCATTACATGGCATTACTTTGCATTACTATGCATATCTATGCATGTTCACTTTAAAAAATGTGATGAATAAATGAATAGTTGAAATTGAATTTGATTAAATTATTTTTAAAGAAGAAAGAAATAATTCTTATTAAGAGAAAAATGTTTTAATTGTACATGTTTTATTAAAAAAGGTTTTTTAAAATTCATTTTTGAATTGTTTATATTACTAAAGATAACAGCACAATTTCATAACATTTTTAAGAGTGTTGTTATTAAGAGTTTTTAATCATTTAAACAATTTACTCCAATTAGTTTGCACTTCAATAAGAAATGTGTCAACAACACACTATGCCCCCAGGATAATCTAAGTATCAAAACAATCTATTGTTATTAGAAGTGCTAAACACCCCCATCCCCTTTCCTTCGCTATGTCACAATAGAATAGGAGACATACATGCACCTTTAAAAGCAAAATGAATGCACTGTCCATCCATGATGAAAAACAATATCACTTCCAATATAACCCATTTGAAAATAATCTTACTTATTTTTTTTTCTCTCTCTCTCTCTTTCTCTCTCTCTCTCTCTTGTATATTAATTACACTGTATATTAGTTTGGACTGATAGAAAATATTAGATTTATGTATTTAATCTATTATATCGTCAAACAGTATTTTCCAGTCCAAGCTTTGACTGCTCCTGCAACACATTTATTTAGTATAGCCCGGAAGATGGATGCATTTAAAATTGAAACTTCAATCATAAAGTGCAACAGCAATCTTTTGTCTTAAAGTGTCCTCCGTAAAAAGAAATACGATTAAAATATATTAAGAAATATAGCTGTTTATAAATTAATAAAATTAAGTGTCCAAAATTCTAAAGATTTGTGTAATCTGGGGATATATCTATATTTAGCTTTTAAAAACCGCAACATTATTTCATAAATATTTTTTGTTACGCATGTTATCCTGTGTCTCTATTTCATATCTGATATTGTATCATGCCAAATGTCTATAAATATCATTTTACATATCTCTTTATTAGCTTTACTTTAAAAAAAAGTAATGGTAATAGTACTGCATTACTTTACTCATGTAATGGTAATGTAATGCATTACTTCAAGAAAATCAAGTAATGGTAATGGTAATTTAATGCCCAAATTCATGAAGTAATGGTAATGTAATGCATTACTTTACAATGTAATTCGCGCCAAGCCTGAAATATATATATATATATATAAAGCACTAAACAAGACACGATTAATAGATATTGTCAAATTTTTGGGACAACCAGTCCCTTCTTCAGGACAAAAGAAATAAATTACATGGGAAAAACAAAAAAAAACAAGCGCTAGCGCTACTACTAAAAGTACTTAAGAAACTATAAAAGAGCAACTACATTATAAATAGTTTTAGTTCATATTCTTAAAGTAGGTTTTGTCAATACGTCCGATCGCTCTGAAGTAATCAATAGACTGCCAACTTCGCACCTGATCGAGTTAATTAGCTAATTAAAATTGACGTCCGATTTAATAAATGAAAATTTGAACCACCTTTATTAACTCGTGCGGCACTTCTGATTTAGACCTGAATTTTTCAATAAAGTTTATAGTGGGTAAGAGTTTGATTAAAAGGAGAAAAAGATTAAAAAGAAATAAAAATTAAAAAAAAAAATAAACAGTATATATATTATATTTATGTATATATAGGAAGCAATAACAAACCAACAACACTCGCTATCTAAAGTGTCGGATTAAAAGATACACGGTTATAAGATGAATTATCTTACTAGTATAAGTTAATCAACAGCAACCACCAATTAGCAATTTAACTCGTTCGCGTTATCTTCAGGACTTATACACAGACCGTCCGTTGCGTCGTAACGGACGGGATTTTTCTTTCTCTGGCTTATGATCTTAAATACAAAGATGTAGATGCCACGTTCAAAAATAATTTTGATCTTATATGAATCACGTCAATTTCTATCTTTCTTTCATTTTTAGCTCACCTGAGCTGAAAACTCAAGTGAGCTATTCTGATCACATCTTGTCCGTCGTCCGTCTGTCCGTCCGTCTGTCCGTATGTATGTCCGTCTATAAACTTTTTACATTTTTAACTTCTTCTCTAATACCGCTTGGCCAATTTCAACCAAATTTGGCACAAAGCATCCGTATGGGAAGGTAAATATAAATTGCAGAAATAAAAGACCGATCTTTATTCAAAGCGGAGAAAACCTCAAAACTATAGAAAAAGGGTGTGCATTTTTAAAAATTCACTTTTCAAGAACTACTGTGTCAAATTCAACGGAATTTAGTATAAATCATCATTATGGGAAGGAAAATATAAATTGCAAAAATTAAGGGCTAATTCTGTTTCAAATTTGAGTAATTTACGTGTAGACCGGTTAATCATACAGCTGATTGTTTACATGTACCTGCGCAAAATCTGATGCACTAACAACATTTTTAGGATACTATTCATTATGTTGGTACATGTAATTCGGTACGATCTCTACGTAATGGTTGATTAATGCACAATGTTTTATTAAGATGTTCAGCAATTTCAATCTAAACGGAGATTTTTCTCGCTGCTAAAAATATATTAATTTGTATATATATGATGAAAAATAGATTTTGTTTTTTCTTTGTTTTAGTGCATTTTTCTCTTGTTTTAATTGTTTACAAATTTCTATTTACTAACCTGAGAGTCAAGCATCGAGTTATAAGCAAGACACAGAGCTTTGCGCACAATGCTACTGTATGTTTGTACATGAAGCTGAGGTCATGCTTTTGTTCATTTAAATTTTAAATGCAGCTATGCTGAATAGGAAATACCATGTTTAAAAATCTTAAGGTTGAATGTAATAAACTCATGTGAACAAAAACATGACTCGAATCAAGCTATGTATCTTTCTTATAATTCAACGATTGACGCTGAAATTTTGGTTGATCAATAGAAATGTCTTACTAAAAGGATGATATGCTGTAACTACTTTCTGGTGTCCCTTTTACAGCGATGAATTGCATAAAATCTACACAAATTTTTGATAGTTTTTCGAACAGAAGTAAATAAAAACGACGTCTTTTAAACAGTTTCCATAGTCCTGACACATTATTATCATGAGGATAAAAGCATTATTGGTGTTCTTAAA
The DNA here is from genome assembly GCF_025612915.1 of Magallana angulata. Taxonomy (NCBI): domain Eukaryota; kingdom Metazoa; phylum Mollusca; class Bivalvia; order Ostreida; family Ostreidae; genus Magallana; species Magallana angulata. Next base: position 28,430,053 of record NC_069119.1, on the reverse strand, counting down.
AATTATTGCAACGGAAAATCATCTTTGTTTGTAGACATTTGTTGTTGAAAATAATGGGTTGGCCTGGGTCCAATAGCGCGACATGCCTGCCAATACATAAATTTGAATTATAACTCTTTAACATATGTGACAACATTTTTCAGTTAAGTTTATACATCAATCAAGTGAGTAAGGATATGAAACGTCATACGAAATGAATTCATGCCTGGTAAACAACAATCGTTTATAATGGAGAAGGCCTATAAAATTTTTCAATGTTTTTAATTTGAGGAATTGGGCGCATTCATTCTGGTGCATTGAGGTACACTTTTCTTCTTTCACATACAGGATTAAAAAAAAATACAATAACTATAGTCTGTCCCAAGTTATTGCTTTCATCACTTATTGATGATTTTTAATAAAAATACACATACCTGTGAAAGAAGTACAGTTGTGATTGATGAAATGGAAAATAGCGAAGATATCTTCATTGACAAAGTATCCCTTTTCTCTCATAAAAGTTTACAGGTACGAAAACAAATTCTAACAGAGATTTATAATGGGGAATGTTTACATCTTTTCTCCACTCGGAAGTACTCGGGACACCTCGCGCAATTTTTCAACGTTATCATCCGGGCTTATTGATGGCTAATGCAATGCAAAATCCCTGTAGACTTTTTATTTTTGGATGTGCATTGAAACCTAAAGCGGCAGAGGTGGCACTTCAAAAGAGATAATCTGGACATTTTCCATATTAGTGGATGATCATAGTTTGAGCAGAAAGGTATTTATTATTATCGAATTATGAAGCAAAAAGTGGTGGAAGCAAAAAATCGGGACAGAGTATAGTGAGTAGTGGAGGGAGAAAATGTACCTTTATGCTCTCATGTATTTTAATCGTTTTATAAAGTGATTGGGGGGGGGGGCTAAAATAAAGGGAACGGGAAGTTAACCGTGAACACCAACTGAAAATTTAGTTATTTATATTGCATATGATCTTATTTTCTGTAAAAATGGTACTCCATACAAGTAAATATGTCAAAGATTAAGTATGTGCAAAATTAAGTTTAAAATTCGGATCGATATTCATTTTTGGTGAGTCTACCGAGGGGCCACATTTCACAATATCCTTTATTTACAATTGCAAATATTTTTCCTTATATGAACCTATAGAAAAGCGAAAACATTCAGTTCTGTATATTTACATTTGCAAATAAGTTTCCTTATATGAACCTATAAAATAGCAAAAACATTCAATTCTGTATGAATTTTTTCATGGCGTCACAATAATCATAGCACGCACTTATCGCTTGGATTATTGAAAACTTAAAATTATAATTTTAACAGTTCTGAACGATTTGTTTTATTTTCGCACGTAACTATAAGTTATGAACAGCAATGATAAAAAGTTGACTGGAATATGAAGTTGGTTGGTACGTGATCAAACCTTCGGGCTTCACAGGATTTGATCATGTGACAAACCAACTTCATATCCCGGTGAACGTTTTAAATTGCCATTTATTTCTTTATTGAACGCCCATATAAAACCAGTGTTGATCAGATGAGCGATGTGGCCCATTGGGCCTCTTGTTTTAAATTATATATTAGCGATAGAAATTATATAAAACCAATGCTAAGGATTTAGTATATTTTCAAAATGTCAACTAATTGTCTTAGGTGTTTAAAATATTCCATAAGAATATATTCATAACACATACTGTAATACAACTTCTCTAAACCACTGACTTTCTAGACTTTCTAGACCTGCTACTGGCAGAATAAGTATAAAAACATCGAGTGGAAATGGCGGGAAATCTAGCCAATGAAATAGTACACATACTTTTTTTTAAGTTCAAAGGTTAAAGTGTAAAAAGTTATGATCTGGAGATTTTCAGATTTAAACCAATTCATATTTATTTCCTTATTTACTTAATTGATAAAGTTTATTTTTATTTCTTTGTTATTACTTACTTGTTAAACCTTGAAAGTTTTTTAATAACTTTTAACAATACAGAAAGAAATGACAATAAATTTCATTTATTTAACACACTATCACACATGTATTTTTTTTTAAATAATGAATTAAACTTTCATATCAATTTACTTTCAGAAACATGTCCCCAACATAACATTACCGTCACGCATGAGAAACAGCAGATCACGTCCCCACGATTTCCGGGACAATATGCAGCGTAACTATTTTTTCCTTATGACTCTTAATCTTCATTTGCCTACCTATGAACCTCTATCTTTTCTCTTTGCTCTTTTATAACACCTCTCTCCCATTCTATTACCTAACGTGTGAAAGTTATTTAATAGTTACAGAGCTCTCTCTCTCTCTCTCTCTCTCTCTCTCTCTCTCTCTCTCTCTCTCTCTCTCTCTCTCTCTCTCAACTTTTCATGAGCAGAATGCTATCTTCGTGAGAAAAACAATAAAACATAATTTCTCAATATGAATGCGTTTAATGTTTAGGAATCTTGATTGTCGTTACGTATTGACCTCCCAAACTGGAGTGGTGCTGACATTTGAATACATAGATGTTGAAAAGAACTCGGCATGTTCTCCTTCTTGTTGTGACAACATCACTATATACAATGGTAATCACATGTATATAACATTTATGGATTTTGACATGTTAACATAAAGATAAGCATATAGTTTACCAGTTCTCTCTTATTTGTCGCATTATACCAGCTTAAACACTTTCACATGAAAGTAAAAAAAAATCATTTGAGTTAAATGATGAAGGATTCACACAAGTCAATTACTTTAAAACTGAATGTATGCCAAAGTGTTGTTAACATTGGCTTCTTACTATTAATATTGAAAGGACTCCCCAGCGAAAACAGGAAAATAGATTCCTTCTGTGGTTTAGATAGGTTCAAACCGGGGCTCACTTATGAGAGCAATGGAACGAACACCTTGACTCTAGTACTGCAAACGGATGAAGAGGGACCCAAGAGAGGGTTTGTTGCCATAGCACAAGGTATGAATTTGAGGCTTAAAAGAAGAAAGACATATATCTCCTAACTTATTAATTTAGCACTTTTAAAAAATAAGTCAATCTTAATATTTCTTTAAAAGATTAAGACAGAAAAAAAAACAAGTATTGTTCAACAATGTTTTTTTTTTAGAATTTACACATAGTTCTGGAATGAAATGAGCAAAATAATTACTCTTGTCTGATAACATTTAAATTGGTTATAATTATTTTACTTTGGGCTTTAAGGGTTGTAACTAAAAGTATCTTCAGGCTCTTGAAACACCTATCTAAGTTGCACAAATTTTATCCATATGTGGTATATTTTTAACTTGTTTTGATTATTGTTTTTCATAAACAGCAAAACCAACAGAAAAGACCTCTTTATCACCAGTGTCATCGACTGAAGTGTCTACGACCCAGACACCATCGACCGACGATGTGATATCCTCCACGCAAATAAGAGACGTACTTATTACGCCAGTTGTTTCCGGACTTGATTCTACTACTTATATAGGTAATATCAATACCCATAGAAAGGACATATCAGATTTTAATTAGAAAAAATATTTGATATACAAGCTGCCTTTATAAATATCAAAAGAAAAAAAAAGAGATTTATTTTCTCCATAACATACTGTACTCCAATTATAACAAAAACTGATCAAATACATAATTGTCAGATCACGTGTAACAATCATAAATAGAAAATCAACGCATAAAACCATACTAATAGTACGAGAAATCAGAGACAACATTTAAACATTTAAAGACAACTTTCAAAAAGTATAAAATATACGAATACATATAATAAGAGAGAATAACTATATTGTACATGTAATATTATCATTGTTTTAATCGTTATTATGTTTATTATATTATGCTTCATTACTTACGAAAATTGTGCTATACATTAAGATATAGCCTACACAATGCAAAATCATATAAGTATTATGTATAATACAATATTTACCAATACTTAATAGGACCTTGCGCTGCAACGTGCCAGGGGAGGGAGTCTTGTTACGTTGTACACAACTGCACCCATTATAAGCAGTGTTATGCATTAATGGAGGAGACTGCAGATGTACATTGATGCTTTGTCCCTTTAGAACCTTTTGGAACGCAGAAATAAACACATGTGACAAGGTTTCACTCGTAGACTGTGCGTCAGGTAGGAAGTATTATTTTGAAACACATCTAACTCATTAGCGCAGATCTAGCTATCTCAAGGACTTTTAGCTCACCTGAACCGACAGTTCAAGCGAGCTTTTCTGATTATTTTTTGTCTGGCATCCGTCCGTCTGCCTGTCTGTAAACTTTTCACATTTTTGGCTTCCTCCCTAGATCCACTGAGCAAGTTTTAATCAAATTTAAAACATAAGAACTCTGTTTGATGGGAAATAACAATCCTAAAAATTAAAGACTAATTTGATCTTAAAGAGAGGATAATATTTATAGTGAGAAAAAGGGGAGGGGTGGGTCTTTAGAATTATCTTTCTCTAGAACAGCCAGAAAAAATGTTGTTAAATTTGGCACAGAGCATCTCTATGAAAAAGAGAATGTAAGTCTTAAAAATCAATTAATTTTAACTAATATTAACTAATATTAACTAATTTACTTCCAGAGATGATAATCTCGAATCTCTAAGAAAAGGGGCGGCGAGTTTAAATTAAAACTTGCTTCTTTACTAGAAGCCCTTGGCCAAATTCAAACATATCTTAGCAGAAAGTGCATTAAATTAGAAGCCATATTCCCTGATCTTATGTAGAATCTAAAGTGTTCTAATCAGAATTTTTTTTTAAAAATTGCTTTGTTAGCACATTTAGAAAAGCATCTCTGCTACTCTGCATTATTTTCTTAAAAAGCAACAGTGTTTTGTATTTACACCACTCGGCAATTTTGTCTTAACAACGCAAATAAAACATTTGCAAGATTTACCATCAATTTTAATTTTGTTGTAAACTTGAATATGATATTTCAAACTTTCAAAACAATTGATTTTGTTAAATAGCAGTAGAAAAATATGGTTAGTGGAGAGTCTAATATTGTGTAAATAATGACATGCATAGAATGATATGCTGCTCAAACTGATTTTAATCATCTTTCTTAAAGTCATTAATAAAAAGGTGATTTTTTTAAAATAAATTTTTCGCACCAGTTTATCATTTTCATGTTTAGGTTTAAATACAATGGTAAACAGGAATTTGCGAAAAGCGTATATATAGGTCATTTTAAAATCTGACGGGTGCTTTATCTTGGAAAAAGTGGTAAATTGTTAATTAAATCAGAATCTCAAGTAATAACGTATGCAAGTTGTTAATTTTAGCATCAAACAACATGTCAGAATTTAATTTAAAAAAACCAAAAAAAAAACCAAAAAAACAAAACATGGAACACTTAACTGCGAGCTTGCTGGTTTTTTTTTAGCAGAGTAGGCAAATCTTTTCATTAGAAAGCCCTGCAGGTTTACGTAATTTTTGTTATCCGAGTTTCGTATAATTGGTAATTGGAATGGTTAAAAAAAAAACGGTCGGATGTGTGTGCAGCTGCTAAAAGGGTACCTTAGTTTTCAAGATAGGAAGTTTTTTGTTTTCCGATCCATTGCACTTGCAAGTATATCAAAGAATGATACATTGCTAGGAATTGAATAAGTTCTTATAAAATCAAAATTATTTAAATCAGAAAGAATGGAATTTTGTCAAAAGCACTTCCTGTCCAATTTTTCATAAAGGATCACATCAAGGGTCCATCAGTTCCATTCTGTAGGCCTTAAATCAGGTCCCATCATGCTGCTTGTTTTCTTGCATGACCACTAGACAAAGTGTGATATTGTTTGTCCGGTCTGAGTATCATAAAGCTGCTAAAACAAACACAAATCAAAAAGGACGATGTCCAAGCCCGCGGACAAGAAAACTTAGACGATCCCACTTTCGTTCATAATCTTACTTTTCTGGAATATAAACTTTTTTGTAAAAGTATATGCAAAAGTGGAAAATGTTTTATTTAGAGGCAAAATACATAATTAGATCTGCACCTGTTTTAAATGTCAAAACTGGTGGACTTATCATAAATTTGTGTAACTATTGTTAATTGGTAGATAATTGACCCTCTTTCTGAAATATTGTAGAAAAATTCAATTGAAGAAATGACCATTATTAATTGTGGAAAACTAGTAACTGCTTAATTTAAAAAAAAATCCTCGCTAGAATATTTGGCCAAGTTCAGACACTTTTTCGTAAAGCATCACCCAATTATGCAAAGCAAAATACTTCACTGTGATTTTGATATTGATTTTGATAAGCTGTTTGCAATATGTCAATCTGCCATTGTTTTCCAGGTGAGCGTTGTAACAGTTAGGTCTCCAGTTAAAACAAATACTAATAAAAATCGACGAAATCATCGGTAGAGCGGTCGCAAACGTTTTTTATTTAAAAAATTCAGATGCTAAAAAACAAGCCACTCGCTTCACTAATACATTGTTATGATTCATAAATAATAATAAGATTGCGCTATGTTTTACTACATAGGCTTTAGTCACATTTTTAAATTCATTTGGAAGTATCGAAAAGAAACATACATGCAGGAACTCTGATAAATTTACATATATAGTACATTTTGCCATTGAAGCCGTGAAACATGATAAGATTATGTGTGTCGGTTTCAGATCCTTGTTTGCATATGGAGAAAGGATCAACGTATTCGAGCCATTTTAATTGCCGAACATACTATAAATGTGACATGAACCACAAGTCGCAACCAATATGCTGTGATAAAGGATATGCATATGATGACCAAACAGCAAAGTGCACACCGAATCCTGATTGTGGTTTGGAGTGTGTAGAAAGAGAAGGGACCCAAACTACTCAAGTTCCCAAAACCACCCAAACATTTACTGAACGTACGAATGTTCTCTTCATTTATACAATAATACAATAATATTAATTTCGTTGTTTTTTGTTTTTTTTTTATTTTTTTTTTCGGTGGGGGGGGGGGGGGGCAGGTACATTTGTATGCATGTAACTAACACTTTAAAAAATTATATCAATCTGAAAGTGCCAATTTTATCACGCAATCTGATTTTAAATGTTTCTATGTTAAATTATTTTTATCTAAGAAACTCAAAATCTAAAAAAGTTAAGCTTCACTTGAAAGCCACTTTTCACCATGTTTGAAAATTATTTGATTTTCTTTATACACACATCCATTTTATTATGTTGTAGCTTGCTATCTTCATCCTATTGATGGACGACCTACTGAATACTTAAATGCAATATCAAGTATAGTACAAAAATGCCCCATTGGGACAGTTTTCCGAGCTGAGTTCTGTGTTTGTGGTCAAGACACGTCATTTTCTAAACAAGGTTTAACATTATATATTTCTTTCAAAAATCAAAATTTCGTTTTGATTTAAATGTAGCTATGAAAACATAATACAGTTCTGTAATTTTTATTATTATAATAAGTTTAAAAAAAACTATGTGTAATAAGATATTAAACTGTATTTACAGTAACCAATGAAGTCTGTTAACTGTTTGATGTGTCCGTTTTTAGAATGCCTAAACACGAAAGTGCGCATGCTATTATAAATGTTTGTTTGTCTTTCAGAGTGCATTCCTCTTGTGAATGTAGATTTTAAAGGAGACCATATCATTAACCTGTCCCAACAAATCTACATACAAGTAAACAATGTCATCAAAGTTTTATTTGAAACATCTGACTCCTCGTACGGTTTTTTCAACGGTCGATTCTCAAGTATTCAAATACCAAGACTTGATTCAGTGGCTCTTCCCAGGCTTCAGATTGAGTTAAGGTTCTTGATGTCCCCTGCGACAACGTCATCAACTTCTAAATACCAAGTGTTGGCATCAAACTGTCACTCAAAAGCTAAACCTTGGGATCTTTTGGATGATACACAAGATCTTACACCGTCGTTGGCCATAATAGCTGATACTGTTAACCAACAGTTGCTCTTTTTAGCTTACAGTGACGATTTGAACGTGAAACCTGTTAAGATCTATTTACCATACGAGGTAAGTGTTTTTCGAAAACGTTACCGAGGGATTCTCATCATTTCTAAATCAGAATTAAAAAGCAACCAAACCTGATATTATATTGCTTTTATCATTTACTGTATTTAAAAAAACAAAACATCGTTTACTTGTCAATATAAATCTATGTATTCAGCTTTAATAATAATAACATGATATTTTCTTCAAAACTCTTTGATCCCAAAACACTGAATTAAACTTCTTGTGAAAATCAATCTATGGAATGACATTTATTTTTACAAATCAAAATCAATCAACTTTAAAAATATTTTACCATGTCTTTAAAGGCAGATATTCCAAACAGTGTAGAACTTGTAATCAATGGAACCAGTCTGATGGGGCGTGTTTTCTCCGAGAAGGCAAACAATAAAAATTTTTCACTTTTTTCAGGTAATTGGTAAAGGAAAAGTAGAAAAACATTTTAATTTTTTAAAATTTTGTATTCATTTTCAGAAATTTAGTTTAATGCTAAACAAACTACTGACCAGATTTACTTGACACAGTCATTTAAACCGTCAGGACTCTTCATCTTTCTAAAAATAGATTTACAAAATTTTGATTTTTAAAACGGTGTCTCTTGATACGTTTTTGTATGCCAAAAAGTGTAAGTATCTTGGCGATGAAATTTAGTGATAAAGTTCTACTCGACTATTACAAAAATTTTTTTTATGTCTTACATTTGTTTGGTTAAACGAGCAAATTTTCATGTCATGTCATTAAAACAAAGAAGGTAGTAGTAATATGCAAAGTAGCATATGTGTGTAACAAACATTATGTCATTTTCATGAAAACATTAAATATTGAATAAATGATGTCAAATACTAAAATATGATTGGCTTATACCAAGTCTATAATCCGTTCTATTATCCTCAGCGCTGAGCAAAAGTTTTCTTTAAAATAAAGACATTCAGTATAATGAACTAAATAGTGCCTGGTTTTGAGGGAACATGTAATTGTTCAAAGTGACAACCTACAAAAACCATAGTCATCTTCTGAGTCGGTTGACAATGATTATCTTGGGGTGTCAATTTCAACTGTTACCCTCCCAAACAGGCGCTATTTATATAATACTGTGAAAGTGAGTACCATTTCTGTCATTATTGGGTAAAAATTAACAAAAAGTTAATTGAGATATTAACAGTTTTCTTCATTAGGACGTATTGCTGCTTCATCTGGTCCGCTTATGGTAGGAATGTGTTCGGACAAAGATGCATTTTATGGATACATAGATAGGGTTTGTACATATTTAAGTTTATTTCGGAGAAAACTCCCCATGTATATCAGTACAATTATAAGTGCATATACATGTAAGTATGATCGATTTAAAAAAAAAATATTGACAACAGCCTATATCTTCTTTTCAAATTGCAAAATTGTTGTAGCATCTATCTAGAATTAAACCGAATTGAATTAAAAAAATTTGCTAAAGGCCCAGTATTTTTTGATAAATGATTGAAGTTACTTCATAAAATGAAAACATTAGTTTTCATTGAGAGGCTTCTTTATTCAAAACATCGTTCTTTATTGTAGCTCGAATCTAAAAATGTTTTATTTTTCCAAATCTTTTATATTGCAGGTAAAAATATTCGACTGTGTGAACTCAGCATGACCTTCGGTTATGTAAACATTACACGTCTTGCAAATAATTCAGCAGCCGTGCACAGCAAAACCTATGATAAATAAAAAATGAGCTTTTCTTAATCAGTTGGATTGTAGTTATATTTCTTTAGAAGTTTGTAAACTTAAGTCTTCATGACCTTTACTTACATGTATGACCTGTGACCTGTCTACGCTGTAATTGCACACATTTAATGTATGTCCTTACGTTACATGTTCGTATGAGAAAGATGAAACTGATGTAAAAATATAATTCAGAGAAGTATTATACACAGATCTAGAGGTCTATTTACCTCTATCTTTTTCGAAATATTTCGTTTAAAGTCACTGCAATTCCTATATCAAAAGAAACCATGTGGTTTAATAATAAGGCAAGAGAATTATGGTTTGAAAAAGTAAAGCATGACGGAAGTATGGACGGAGTTATCACCATAAGGTGTCTGCAATACCTGTCGTATTAAGTCACCGTGGTAAAACTTTTAGGAAAAACGATTTTGTAGAGTAACAACGGTTTGACTGATGACTGATCATTTATTTAATGTCAATTTCAATAGTTCTCATAATAAGTCTCAGTGAAGAGAAATGTCTCAAATTTAGCCGCAATTTTATTATGTTGCTATTTCGAGGAAATAAACAATAACACATATAAGAATTATTATCGCTGATAGTATTAATGAAAAAAGGGGAAAATAGAGAAAGAAAATATTATTTTTTCAAGTCAACTGTACAAAAACAAAAAAGTAAATTCCTCCATCCCGTTACTAGAAAATCTCAAATAAAAAAAACATTTTTTACTTATCAAGTATTCAAAAAACTTTTATCAGATTCATGAGTTCATATTATTGTTTTTGTTGTGTGTCAATAATGTTTTTAAAAGTTAAAAGTTCTAATGATCCCTGTTGGTAATCATAAAGTATTGCTAAAAAAAAACAAAGGATTTTTTAAGAATTGTATAGAGAAACAAGAGGCCCAGGGGCCACATCGCTCACCTGAGCAACAATTGCCTTAATTCTGATCAAATTAGCATTACAGTATCAAAATATCTTGACAACTAAGTACAGTAGATCTTGTTAAAAAAAAATTGAAAATCTGCCAATTTTTATCCACCTCTTTTTTTGGTAAATACCAAGCCCCTTTTGTTGTTGTACCTGTAAGAAGATTTTTCTCTATTCCAATATACCCCCCCCCCCCCTATTTCGTGGCCCCACTTTTCTCTAGGGAATCATGGTTTCATCAAACTTAAATCTGCATAACCTGTGCCCTCACACTTAGTACTGTGTTTTGGACCGAAACCTTTCCCAGAATATTTTTTAAAGATTTTCTCTATATATTCCTATGTAAAAATTCAAACCGCCATCAAGGCCACGACCTACATCTAGGGACTGTGATTTTGAAAACTTGAATTTACACTACCCGAGGATGCCTCTACACAAGATTAAGCTTTTCTGGCCAAATAGTCTTAAAAAGAAGATTTTTAAAGATCTCTATATATAACTATGTAAAAATTCATCCCCCATTGTGGCATCACCCTACCCCTGGACTATAATTTAAACAAACTTGAATCAATAGGATCTGGGGATGCTTCCACTCAAATCTGAGCTTTCCTGGCCTAATAGTTTTGAGAAGAAAATTTTTAAAGCTTTTCTCTCTATATATACAAATTTATGCCCCATTGTGGCCCCACCCTACCAATTTGAGCTTTCTTGGCCAAATAGTTTTTAAAAGAAATGAATTTTATGATTTTCTGTATATATTACTGTCTAAAAATGTATCCCTCAATTTTGGCCCCACCCTACCCCCGGGGACCATGATTTGAACAAACTTGAATTTACCCTATCTGAGGATGCTTCCACTCAAATTTGAGCTTTCCTGGCCTAATAGTTTTTGAGAAGATTTTTAATGATTTTCTCTATATATTCCTATGTAACACTTGATCCCCTAATTGTGGCCCCACCCTACCACTGGGGACCGTGATTTGAACGAACTTCAATCTACACTATATGAGGATGCTTCCACTCAAGTTTGAGCTTTCCTGGCCTAATAGTTTCTGAGAAGAAGATTTTTAAAGATTTTCTCTATATATTCCTATGTAACACTTGATCCCCAATTGTGGCCCCACCCTACCCCTGGGGACCATGATTTGAACAAACTTGAGTCTACACTACCTAAAGATGCTTCCATTTTAAATTGAGCTTTTCTTGCATAATAGTTTTTTTAGAAGAAGATTTTTAAAGATTTTCTCTATATATTCCTATGTAAAACTTGATCACCCAATTGTTGCCCCACCCTACCCCCGGGGACCATGATTAGAACAAACCTGAATCTACACTACCTGGAGATGCCCTTATTTTAATTTGATCTTTTCTGGCCTAATAGTTTTTAAGAAGAAGATTTTTAAAGATTTTCTTTATATATTCCTATGTAAAACATGATCCCCAAATTGTGGCCCAACCCTACCCTCGGGGACCATGATTTGAATAAACTTGAATCTACACTATCTGAGGATGCTTCCACTTAAATTTGAGCTTTCCTGGCTAAATAGTTTTTGAGATGAAGATTTTAAAAGATTCTCTTATCTCTATTCCTATGTAAAACTTGATCCCCCCATTGTAGCCCCATCCTACCCCCAGGGACTATGATTTGAACAAACTTGAATCTACACTACCTGAGGATGCTTCCATTTTAAAATGAGCTTGTCTGGCCTAATAGTTTTTGAAAAGAATATTTTTAAAGATTTTCTCTATATATTCCTATGTAACACTTGATCCCCCTATTGTGGCCCCACCCTACCCCCAGGGACTATGATTTGAACTAACTTGAATCTACACTACCTGAGGATGCTTCCATTTTAAAATGAGCTTGTCTGGCCTAATAGTTTTTGAGAAGATGATTTTTAAAGATTTTCTCTTTATATTCCTATGTAAAATTTGATCCCCTAATTGTTGCCCCACCCTACCCCCGATGACCATGATTTGAATAAAAACTTGAGTCTACACTATCTGAGGATGCTCCCATTTTAATTTGAGCTTTTCTGGCCTGGTAGTTTTTGAGAAGAAGATTTTTAAAGATTTTCTCTATATATTTCTATGTAAAACTTGATCCCCCTATTGTGGCTTCTCCCTACCCTCGGGGACCATGATTTGAATAAACTTGAATCTACACTACCTGAAGATTCCTCCACACAAGTTTAAGCTTTTCAGGCCAAATAGTTTTTGAGAAGAAGATTTTTGAAAAATACCAACAAATTTTCAATAATTCTCAATTATCTCCTTTTTAAAGAGGGCGTGGCCCTTATATTGAACAAACTTGAATCCCCTTCACCTAGTGGTGCTTTTACAAATTCGGTTGAAATCTGCCCAGTGGTTCTTGAGAAGAAGATGAAAATGTGAAAAGTTTACAACAACGACGACGACGACACCGACAACGACAGACAACGGACAAATTGTGATCAGGAAAGCTTTATTGAGTTTTTGGCTCAGGTGAGCTAAAATGGAAAGTTATGGAGTATAATTTGTTAAATATTTCTTTCCTTTTTTTGAACGCCTTAATTAAATATATTTCAATAAATTTTCTTTGACCTTTCTTTTCACTGTTCATCGTGATATTGGAACGTTCAAGTTCATATTGTTTACATTTAAGTATATAAAAAAAACTTCTAAATTTAAACGTCTTTCTTTGCACGAGTAATAGTCATTCCTTTAATATATAGATTATAGAGGGACCAAATCAGTTGTAACATTGCAAATTAGCAATTTAAAGCAAAAAGTACTGCAATTTTAATGTCAGGAATTGCAATTCTGAAATTGTAATCTAATTTAATATTTAAATGTCTAACAAGGGTTATATCATCAACGTCTATTCAGAGCCCCTGAACAAAAACAACATTATCATGTTCCTGCAGAAATTCATTTTTTCTGTGAAGGGATCTCTCTTTGGATGGAATCCAATGAAAAGTTACCTGCAGAATTTATATTAAAGGAGGTTAAGTAGGAAAAACATATTTAAACAAATACAACTTGTATTGCTATCATAATTATTATTTTTTTTATTTTCTTGTCAATTTTAAACACAAATTCATATTTGAGCAATTACTCAGATCCCTGCTCTGGTGATAACAGCTTAAAAGTATTTCACAATTATCCTCACGATATGACATGCATATATTGGCTATTTTGCAACAAAACACCTTCATTATGTATCAAATAGCCAAATTAAAGCAAAATTGGATTAATGAGTGATATTAGTATATATATAACCTTTAAACGTTATTCAAAAAGTAGTTCTCAGCAATCTGACGGGAAATGGAGTTAATGAAATACGGTTCCCTCTTAGTGTTCGTCTCAGCATGTTTTGGCTGCGATCCTTCACCAAAGGTTCAACAAGATGATTTTTGTTACGCAAACTTTGGTACGTTCATAGACTATATTTCTTTTCTTTTTTTATTGTTAAAGTTTGAATCATCATAATTTACTATAGGAAATCATTTAAACGTCGCTGTATAGCATTTAGATAGCAGATGATAACATTCGAATCTAATAGGTCATTTAAATGTTCTTTGCCATATACGGCATGTTTTACAACTTATTCCAAATTTTTTTTTATAGCTACTAATTTTTTTTAATGAGATTAAATGGACAAAATTATTTTTCAACAACTCACATTTAATTTTGTGTGCATTCGGAAAAGTGTTAACAGTTATAAATATCCAAAAGAAACAGTTGCGAAGGAATAATAGCATCACATTTACCGATCAAGAACTATTTACACGTATGCTTTGAGATGTTTGAAACTCTCCTTTATTTTGGAATGTGTTTTCAATCTAGAGTATCCAGCCCATGGACATATTCTAGTAAACATCGACTTTTCATTTGCATTTTCTGTAGTTTTTGAAGCAAAAATAACATCCCGTAATATTGGTGAGCTCAATATTGAGTATGGGTTTGACGTACAGGCCATCTATAAGGTAAGAAATATAATTGGTATAATCAATTTGTAAGAAAGAACTAAATAAAAACCATTCTTTTAATGGCTGGTCTAAACTCAACACTTACATTAAAGTTCTTTTGTTGCCGATTTACATTTGTATTTTACTTGTATTTTACATTATTGGTAAAAATATTTCTGAAAAATGATAATTAAACTATTTCTTAATCTTTAAAAAAATGCCTCCTAAATATTATACAAGTCATATTTACTAAACTTGATTATTTCAAATGGAAAATCTGTAAATTTGTCCGTAATAATTAAAATGTAATTCATTTGCAATATGCCAATCACATGTATGTGTGCAGTAAATAAAATATGAATGATAAATTAAGAATTATATTCTGGATTAATTTTACCTACATTCAGTCTTTGCTTATCTTACTTACATTCAGTCTTTGATTATCTGTTGAGATTGCTTAAAAAACGTTTGCTCACATTTGATCAATTAGCTACTTGCTATAAAGTACAAACGTACAGTCGCATAAGAATACACTTTACTCGAATATCGACGTGTTCATGTGTATCACAATCAATTATCGTTTAATTTATTTTGTGTTTGTTAGAAAATACAAAGTAAACTTTTCATAAATAAAAGTTTGATCAGCGTACATCGTAGCTTCGTAACTGTACTCAATAAAAAGAGCCCTAATTTTGATAATGCTTGTTACATACATGTTAAAATGGTCATTTAACAGGGGACAGCAGATAACATTCCATCGACACTTGTCGGCGATGGATATTTCATGTCCTGCGGACCACAGGAGCTCAAAGTGAACACATTCTACCTAATATTTGGTAAAATTAATACTTTTTTGCGATTTGCAAGTCTCATTCCATTACATCATCCTCGAAATTCTTAACATTGATGACCATCACGAATTGTGCTTTCTAAATGATTTGATTTTAGTGTAAGGCATTTGTGCATATAGAAAAGTGTGGAATGATATGTATAACCAACACATTTAGAAAATACAATTTAGCTTACATTTTCATTTTAGCAAAACATCAAAGTGATGGTGCATTTCAAATTGTCAACTATTATAACATGGCCAATGTTAAAAACACTGATATTGAGCGCATAACGACAAAATATGACTGCGGTTGCATTGTAAGTATACTATTTCGATTAGCTTAATATATGAAATCGATTAATGATTAGTTGATTGATTCGACTGTAATAATACTGGTAATGTTGCGGAAGACGATTATTTTTTAAATGATTTAATGAGACACTAAATGAAATGATTAAGGAATATGTGTCTTTTGTTATAAGAATTGTCCAACTTTTTTTTAATGTTTTTTGAAGCTCTTTTGTTTGAGAATTATTCTGTTATGTCGAATATTGTTTTCTTATGTTTTGTTTGTTTTTTTTTAATTAATTTTGTTTTTTATTTTGATTTGCTTGATATTGTTGCTGGTAGAGGAAGGGGAGTAAAATTAACCCTTGAATAAAACTTTTAACTCATTAAATGATATTTTGCACTACCTTGTAATTTTCAAAAATTGTGATTGTGAAAAGGTGCCTCAAAAAGAAATATTTTTTAAATCACAATTTTTTGTGTCGCTGATTTTCTGCAGATAAACATCGATGATTCTTTATACGGATATGTGCCAGGTGCGCCAAAATTCAAGCCATCAAAGGAAGCGTGTATTGCCCCAGCAAACTATTGTCCAAGAAGTGGGTTCTGTCGAAAGAATTCTGATGGGGCCTGCACATGGGGGAACCATGGTGAATGTTACTAAGGCGAGAAACTCCCAACAAGTCTTTGATCAGCAATAAAATATAACGAAAATCAAATCTGAGTTTTTTGTTTTTGTTTTTTTTTTCTAGTTTGTTTTTATCAATAAGGGGTTAGGGTTTTGGATTTCGTAAGTTTTCGGACAGAACAAAGAATATTTTTTTAAAGTCTTGGTAGAACTTGTAAATGCCATCTTTGATGAAAAAGCAAGTCTTTAGAATACTTTGAAAGAGATAAATAAAGTAGGTTAAATCAGTATGAAAAATATGAAACTGGGAAAAGTTAAAGTAATTTGTTTGTCATTATATATCCTCATTAGATAAGTTAGTTCATTCCTTTAAAAACTATGTGTAGATAGAGGTGAATACAGGTCAATGTTCAAACGGTGAATTTTGGTGTTATTTAAAATATAAAGTTATGGTAGAATCTTCGAAAAAATCCATATCCCTTAACAACACGAAACAGTGTTGTCGAAGATCAAGGTATTTTGGTTACATTTAAGGATAAGAGGATTATGCTCAAGACAAGTTCATGTTGTATCGGACAGACGAACTTGTCACAACAAATCACCCGCATAGCGGGACTGGATAAAAATATAAGGAACATTTAGATTATATTAAAATCAAATCATGTACTGTCTTTTGAAACAACATTAACATTTCACATGTTTTCTATATGAGTATACATGCAAGAAGGAGCTATCTAATCATTTTCACTTTTAAAAGGGCATGTTCATGATTTGGTCAAAAATTATTTTTCCGATTTTATATATTTACAATGCTTTAAAGGGCATTTTAATAGGCAACCGAAATTTGAGTGTCAGTTTTTGAGTTATGAGCGAGTTACAGAGTTTGAAATTCTTAGCTATGTAAACAAAGCATTTGTTCACGTTTTGAACGTTGAAATAAAAAATTTCAGTTTTAAACCTAAAACTAATGTGTTAAACGTTAGGCACTGTTTATCAATGCCTAAAATAAATAAAAAGATAGACAAATAAGCTGGAAAAAGGTTTTTGCTGGTATATTGAAGCTATGTAAACAAAAACAGGGCACGAGCCTGTGTACATTACAAAAAATTGTGAGCCTTGTATCTTGCTTATAACTTAATGACTTACTCTCACATTTAATTGATCATTCGAAATGCACATCTAAAGAATTTTAATAATAAAAACTTAAAATAGAATTTAATCAAAATCGTGACCATTTCCCTTTAAAGCTGAGTCAAATAATTGGGTTTTATGTTCATTTGTCTCTCAAGTACCAGTTAATTTGTCTATCCTGCATTTGTTTATTCTGTATCTCTTTCGTCATATGTTATACTGCCATTTACGGATGATGTTTAAATATATTATTCGTCACAAAAAACCCTGCAATCAATGTTTGATAATATTACTTTATTTGTAAATAATATCATTTTATCTGTTTCTTTCATTTCACTTTATAGTCAGGATACAAATTATCTAGTAGTTAAAAGGAATATATCATCATATAATTAATATAATTATATATTAAAAAAAATATAATTCACTAACCCACCTTTGTCTAATTGATTGTTACAAGTTACCGTATATCTTCATATTTTCGTGTTAATCAAAATTGTAGTGTTTTTTCGTTGTTTGTTTGGGAATAGAAATAATCAACAAATGTTTTCTTTGTCTTATGAATTGCCATCCACAGATAAGAGATACCATTTTTGCATTAACAAATGAAATGTAAATAAAAACGTCATTGCTAGTAGGCCATTTCGTTCATTTGACCAATATCTACATTAAAAACTTGTTCTGATTCTTAATAAATTTTTCCTGCGTTTTTAGCTTGAGCAATATCTTTCACAATGAATTGAAGTTGAGATTCTGAAACCAACCGGATATATAAGGATGAAGTAGTTGTGCTATCTGCTTGTAAAGCCAATAATGTCATATTACGGGGGGGGGGGGGGGGGGCTGTATGGTAGCTGTAACAAACAAATAGAGCGTCCATGCTAAATTGTTTTATTGTAATCGAAAAATCGAATGGCAATCGAATAAGTGAAAACTGTTGTAAATAGCTGTAGAACCTGACATTTTTTTTTTTATAACGGTTGGATTTGATATGTTTTGTTGAAATCTAAAAATTACACATTATGTTTACTGCATGTTTACTGAATGTTTATCATTAGCAAACAAACTCATACTGTAAACGTACTACATTTGGCTTTGTATTCTATCCAGCGCTTTTGGCGGAATGCGAATTCCGCTAAATCAGGTACATCGCTAAATGCCATGCATGTCCGATAAGAAGTCAAGAATACGCTAATTCAAATCTACGCCAACTTGTTCAAAAAACTAATTTCCGCAAAATATCGTACACGCCAGATATAATAAGTTTACAGTAATATACCATATCTGAATGACTGGAACGAGCATTTTGCTGAAATAACAAAGAAAGAGTTATTGCTCGTGATATGTAACCATGTCGTCCTTATCAAAACATATTTACATTTTCCAGTGTCTTTGTCTGTGATAAAACTAGATATCGATTTTGTACTATATAGCCCATAACTTCAAATGGCACAAAATTGAGGCGGCAGCGGGGTTTCCTCATTGATATTTAAATATTAAATCGTAAAATGACATAAGATTATATAAATATAAGTAATTAGGAATCATTCTCTGAATACTATGAGGTGATTATCTCGGTCGGGGCGTGATCAAATTTATTATAAAGCTCTTCGGGCTTTATTGGATTTGATAACGCCTCGACAAAAAATATCACCTCATAATACTCAAAGAATGAGTCCTTATTCCGCAAGTAAATAATTTTGTTTATGTTATATAGTTTCGTAGGTCTAACGATTGTATATCTTGACTGGGTCTTTCGAATTTTCGTTATCTACTACTGTTACATAAATAAAATACTGTAGATTCCTTATTTTACGCGAGTACTTAATTCCGCGATTCAACGGTTTCCATCGAATCGCGATTGATAACATAAAATTGCGAATGCCGAAATTTTACCATAGCTTCATGTAGTTTACATATGTTCGAAAATTAAAAGCGATATTTTAAAATTCGCCAGACAGGCTTCTATCAATTTTACGCGGATATTAATTCCTCGCGTTTAATTAAGAATTTACAGTAGCACGTTGTTATATATATACGGTGTTGCTTGATTTCCCAAACATTTTAATTGCTAAGTTTACAGGTGCAATAAAAAACAACATGTTTTATTACTCTCATTTTAGGAAACGTGTTTTGCCAAAAAATCTGGATATACGATATTCATGTTCTGTTCGTCATACTGGTCAATATTTGCCCAACAGAAAGCCTGCGTGTACTAACCTGAAACTGGCCCTAAAGGTTTTTACAAAAAGGTCAAAAATTGAATTAATAATACATTAACACAACAATTTAAAATTAAGTGTTAGTAATTGAGTAAATTAAATCAATTTAGGCCTTTATCAACAGATGGTCATCAAGTAATTATGAAGAACATGGGACATGTTGCCAATTTTGCAAAAACATGGGCAATCGTTCAGCAAATTTATTTCAAAATTGAAGCAAATTAGGATTTATCATCGAAATTGATATCGCTATATATTTCCGTCCAACTCTCTTTAATAGTTCATTCTCACCAATAGACCGAAGATGATTTTATTCAATTACGCTGTGTTCTTTGTGTTCATCGCAACATGTTTTGGGTGCACTCGTTTTCCAATAGTTGTACAGGTCGACTTCTGTAAATCTGATTTTGGTATGTATATGCATTTCATTGCTGTTCCTTTCTTTTCTTTTTTTTTGTAATTTTGTACAGCGTACTTTCCTATAAGTTTTTAACATTATTTCACCATATTAAGAAAAATATATTGTGCACTTGTTTATTTTACATCTTATTTCACATTTATTTTACATCTTGCATTAATTATTACTTCCTATCTTAGCATACTACATTGAGAGGTTTTTTTGTACTTTTCCCTGCAGTTTTTGAAGCAAATATAACATCAAGTAAAATCAGCGCTGACATTATGAATTATGAGTATGAATTTGACGTAAAGACTGTCTTCAAGGTACGAAAAGATACTGTAATTTTCTTATTTTACGCGAGTACTTAATTCTGCGATTCCGCTGTTTTGCATCAGATCGAGAGAATAGTTAAAGGCTAACACTTTTTTGTTATAATGTCCTATAGGTGAAAACAGTCTGAAAAAGCGAGATTTTAAAATCTGCGAGGGTAGCTTCTTGCGATTTTACGCGTTATTTAATTCCTTGCGTTTAATTAGGAACCTTTGGAATGTTTTCATTTTCAAGAGTCTTTGTCAGTAATTGCACTACACATTTATTCTATAATGCAAAGTATACTTCATTTCACCAATGGTATTTAATCGTGCAATGTACAGTTAAACGTCGTTATCTCGAACGCTGATATATCGAATACAATGGATGTGTAGAAGTGATTTGCAAGTCCCAGTCACTTAATTTTTTATGTGTTGCTAAACATTACATAAATTTGTGTCAAAATGAATCAGTCTTTGAATTTTATCGGGTAATCAAATGCGGTCGACCGTGATTAAAAATCTTTACATAAAAACCCTTGCACTTTTATTGATTTGATCACCCTTGCCGGTATTTAAATTACATCCTGTAACTGAAATAATTATTCTTATAATTTTTATTTACATTTTCCAGTGTCTTTGCCTGTGATAACATTACATATCGATTTTGTACAGTAACCCATAATACAAATGACGCCAAACGAGGCGCCAGCGGGGTTTGCTAATTAACATTTAGATATATAATCGTACGATGGCTATAAATTATATAAATATAAGTAATAAGGAATCATTCTTTGAATATTATGAGATGATAATTTCGGTCGGGGTGTGATCAAATCTATCATAAAGCCCTTCGGGCTTTATTGGATTTGATCACGCCCCGACCAAAATTATCACCCCATAATACTCAAAGAATGATTCCTTATTACTTATTTAGAACGACAATTAAATCACATTTTCATCTTTTAAACGCACAAAATTTTAACTGAAAGTTATTCTTTGTTATATGTAAATGTTTTATGTACAGGGGAC
This sequence comes from Magallana angulata, assembly GCF_025612915.1. NCBI lineage: Eukaryota > Metazoa > Mollusca > Bivalvia > Ostreida > Ostreidae > Magallana > Magallana angulata. The sequence goes on along the minus strand of NC_069119.1, from coordinate 28,408,639 downwards.
GGCCAAAAATATTCCATCGACTCTTATCGGGGATGGATATTTCATGAACTGTGGCCCGGAAAAAGTACGTCTGAATACGGCCTATGTAATTTTCGGTAAGAATTCAATTGTTTTCTTTTAATGATTACTGCTTTTTCATATTTTATGGCAATTATATATGATTTTCAATAAAAAATATCATAACTTCATAGCTTGACTAAGGAGAATGCAAATTTATTTTTTAGATAAAATTCAATGCTAAATGCAAACTATTTAAAAAAATGCACTAAATCGGTTTGTCCTAATCAATTTCACTGAAATCTTCTTTATTTGAAATTGAAAGCCAGAGTTAATACCTCCAGACCTTTTCTTCAGTAGCAATGTATATCATTCTATTTTTAGTAAACCAAAAAAAAAAAAAGAAGATCATTCTAGGACAATTTTCTGAGTATTCTTTATTGAAATGATAGATCAAGTATATGCTCCTATAAATGAAATCTTGCCGAGTTAGTTTTTAAAAAATAATTGTGCACAGACGTTTTAAGTTATATTACTATAAATACCAGTTAACACAAGCAACAGGCGTATCTTTGAATACAATTCATTATTTGTTTCTCTCTTTCTCTGGTTTCAACCTTTTAAAATTTTTTGGACTCGCACATAATATTTAATTTATATATGTCTTATTTAATGGTTTTTTTAAAGTAACGTTTGGGTTTTTATTTTTCATAATCTATATCAGTTTTGAACTTTTTTTTAGAGTCAATTTAATTCAAACGCATTTTAAAGTTTAGATTTAAGTTAAAGGATTTAATTTCCGAGTTGGACAGAAAACGTTCCATAAGAAATATTTAATATCACATACTTAATGTCGCAAGCGTGTGTTTGTAAACAAGATATCAAGGCAAAATAGTGTTTTGTTCTGGGGTTAAGGATATAAAAAAAGATGACAGTAAAATAGGAAAGACCTTCTTTTAAAAAACCACTTTACCGGGTTTTTTTTTTTGGAAAGTTTCCAAGTTCAAACGGGTTATTTTGAGAAGCCACTACATTGTTTCTATTATTTCCTCAATCTTTAAGTAAGTGATTGGAACGATATCGCCTTTGGCAATATTGACTTAAATATTAAAAAATGCTTAACTTATAATGTAAAAAAGAAGTTAAGTTTAAAAATTACTTAATATAATTTCTATCATAAAACACATAGACTATCTCTTTAACGCAAGGTGTTTTATTTTAATCATGTCTTTAGGCTAACAAAAGCTCTTCTGTTCTGTAATATTTACATTTTTACATTTTCCATCGGCTTTGCCCGTGATAACATTGCATATCAATTTTGTACTAAATAACATATAACATTAAAATACGTATACTTGAGGCGCCAGCGAGGTTTGCTTATTTATATTTAAATATTTAATCGCACAATGAATTAAAATTGTGTAAAAATAAGGAATCATTTTCTGAATATCATGAGGTGGAATTTCGGTCGGAGCATGGTCAGGTCAATCATAAAGCCTTTCGGGCTTTATTGGATTTGATCTCGCCCCGACCACAATTACCACCTCATAATACTTAAAGAATGATTCCTTATTCCTTAATTACATTTTCAGCAAAACGTGGGGATGACGGGGCGCTTCGCTTTCTATTTTACATAAATATGCGCTACGTAAAGAGCACTGATTTTGAGCGAATGACGACAAAATACGACTGTGATTGCAAAGTGAGTATATTTTTTTGTTTTCAATTACAAAATTTTTATGAACTTGTTATTTGATATAATCATGTTTGTTTGACTAAAACTATTTAAGTATGATAAAAAGAACTCTAGGTATGAGACCATATTTACATGGTAATAACAAATCACATAATGATTTTAAGGTTCAGTCGTTTGAAGTATTAACATTTATGCAGGCAAAATGAACTGGATTATGAATTTGTTTTGTACTTTATCACAATAGGAAATTGACAACTAAAACTCAGAGTAAACGATTTTCTTGAAAGCTTTATAAATGAATAAAAGATATATAATTTGATTGACAAATTATATTATCATGCTGCTTTATTGTCATTTGCCTTAATAAAATTATCGTACGGATTTTATTTTAAAAAAATTATCATGATTTTTTGTTATCATTAAGTATATCCCTGATGTAAAATGAATTTATAACAGAGGGAGACTGGTACTTTGTTCACGAATGCCGTTGGTAGGGACAGAGTGACAGTGATCATGAAAAAACAACAACCCACAACCCCCACCCCCGCATGCATTATTTTATTCTACTATAATGTACCTATATATTTATTTGTAACATTTTAAACCTCGATTCATTTCATTTCCTCTGTATCAATAAGTAATTTTGATAAATACGTTTGGTTTTGAACATTTATGCAATTATTATGCCATATAGATAAGCAGTTTATACGTACAAGTACCATGAAAATATTAAATCATAAAAATACAAGTACAATGTATTATTATTATTATCCTCCCAAAAACATCCCTCGATTTGGTTCAGTCAATTATACACTGATCTTTATATTTAAAATATCTTTTACTAAAAAGGTGTTGCCAATATAATGTTGTAATGAAAATAAATACTATTTTTAGACCAACAGTTCATACCTGTACACGAATAAAAAAGCAACTTACATTGAAAATTGCAAACAATTGTTTCTAGTGCGCAGGCATGCAGTTACTCTCCAAAATCCTGAAAATCCTAATCCGGGGGGGGGGGGGGATGTATACTTTTCATTTCAATTTCACTGTTTATTTTCTTTTTTTCAATTCAATTTTTACAAGGTCACAGAAAAGTGTGGGGGGGGGGAGGGGCAACTCCATGTTAATTCAATTTTGTGTATGTAAATTAAAGAAAAATCTTTGCTGTGCAATATAGTGGGGGGGGGGGGGGGGGAGGAGGAGGCTGATGCTTCGTGCCTGTTCAGAAATGCTCGTTTACTAAAACAAATTTAAACTTTGATTTTCAAATATATTTGTTTTTAAAGTGTACCAAATTACAAATACTTTAAAAAAGCGAGAGCAATTTATAGAAAACTCATGAATTTTATTTTTTTTTTCAGATTAACATTGTTGACTATTCTGACGTCAGTGTGCAAAGTGTGACGACATCCAAGCCATCAACTAGCGCGTGCGTCACCCCGCAAGGGTTTTGTTCAAGAAGTGGGTTTTGTCAAAAGAATTCCGAGGGTGTATGTACATGGGGTAACCACGGTGAATGCTACTAGAGTGTTTCCTTCTCTACAAATCCCTATTTTGTAATTAAATGTACATGTATTATGAATATGAATTCTGAGATTGCATTTTTTTAGTTGTTTTTTAATGATATGTTCACATGTAACGGAAACATTGTTTTCCGTACGTAAAACAATATTTAAAGTAGAGACATTGTGAAAAAATACAGGTTTTAAAGTCTTTGTTTGGTATATGCAATTGGCAGTGGGATGAAGGAAAGAACAAAAATAATTTAATTAAAGTTTTTCTAATAAAAGTAGGGTACAGAATATTTGTTAGAGCAGAATAAATGTAAATTAAGTTTCTGTTCTTCTACTTAAAATATTTTTACATGCATCAAAATAATTCAGACGGACATATAACTTAAAAACTAAAACCTTCATTTTTTTATGTATAATTTACAATTTAACATAACTTAAAGGTTTATAAACAACAAAGCAGTATTTTAAACAATACATGTATGAGTTCATACTTTATATTTTTATTTGCTGCAAACTAAATTTACCGAGTTTGGACCTATTGTGTTACCGACATGTTTAATTTTCTTTAATTTTTATGAACTCTGGCGTATGAATACATACATGTACAACTGCAAAAAATATCTAAATTGTTCGTACTATTTAACATCTGACTTTTTCAAGGTATTCATAAATAAGTTTCGTAAAAAAACAACGCTTCAAGATACATTACATCGAATTTATCGATTATTTTCAAGAACTAAATCTTGTCAGCGGTGATGATTTGTGCTTAGGTCCCAACACTGTTTCACTTTCGGTTTGCCAGAGTAACTGCATAGGAGAGTTGATTAAAATCAACTCCCCCAAAAAACGCACATGTAATACTGGTTGCCTATTTGTTTTATCATAAGTTTATATTTTAATGAATTTGATTAACCTTAAATTTAGTAATGTCCATTTATTTTAATATTTTTAATTTTTTTTAGGATGGAGGGGGGTAAGAACAGTTACACGTGGTCTTTAATTCAACTTTGATTAGAAATAATTGTGTTATAAATGATGATTAAGCTTTCGCAAATAAGTGTAACATCTGCTTATTTTATTAATGTTGTCTCGATTTGCAAGGTTGTAATCGTTCATCAATTTTTCTAGAAGTTGAATCAAAACAGTTTTATCTAAAACAACAGCACAAATATATAAATGCACTTTCACAATTTTTCAAGCAATCGGTTTGCATCACATAGAGAGACAATGGACTCGATGAAATTTGTTTATATGTTACTGTTTGCCTCCGCATGTTCCGGCTGCACATATATTCCGCGAAGTGAGCAAATGGACTTCTGTAATGCAGATTTTGGTATGTACATAGATGTTTACTAGAATTAATGATAATTTTTTTTTTCGTGTCATTTATATATTGTTCTCCTTTTAATTTACCAGATCCTTCTTAACATTACTGCCTTTGAAAAAAGATTGTTACATTTCTTTGTTACCAAAAATTAAAAAAAAAATGGGTGCTTAAATTATTATAAATTGTGTGTTTCTCTGATTTTTTTTTTTTGTGGTTAACAGAAGGCGGTAGTGGTTTACTTTTAATTTCCTGAACGGTTTTATTTTCTTTTTGTGTATAGCGTTTGAAGCAGAAATTACGTCAAATGATACTGGAATAATCAGTATAAAGTATGGGTTTGACGTTGTTACTGTATACAAGGTAAGACACTATTTAACTAATCGTTACTTAGTTGTTGTCCATTTTTTGTGTTTGACAAGTGTATAAAATACTTTTTAAACCCCCCCCCTCCCCAAAAAAATCCACCTTGTTTTAAACAATTCCCCTGTCAAAATACATGTTTATAAAAAATACGTGTGCTAAACTGTTAACAACGGTACCACTTATGAACAAGTATTTTTAAAAATTAAATTTATCTAAAACTCAAATTCAGTGTATTACAATAGACCGCAAAATTCAAGACTATTTTTACTTTTGAAACGAAAATCGAGTTGGAAAAAATAAAAGAAATAAAATTCCGTTTGTAGGGAATATATACGTCAATATAAAACAATTCTAAGCGAAACTCTTTTTACTTGTCATTTTGTTGATTAATGCATAGCATGTCTTCAAACTTTGTACAAATGTAGTAATGTCAAGTAATTAATATAACGGCATCCTTCTAATTCTAAACAAGTATAACATAGACTATAGACTGGGCATCGAAAATAAGTCGTCGCAAAATGGTCTACACCAGTGGTGTCGGAAGCAAATTAAAAGGGGGATGGGGGGCTAAACCTTATAAAAAATCTTAACAACTAAAAAAACCCAAAAGAATTATGAGAAAAGTAATATATAACTTTGCAAAAAAGTGTGTGTGTGGGGGGGGGGGGGGGGGGGGGAGGATAAGCCACCTCTACCCGACATTATATACAACATTTATTTAATAGGGTGCTGCCGAGAACATTCCTTCTACTCTTCTCGGACATGGTACTCTATTCTCCTGTGGACCTCAGATGTTAGATCTGAACACTAAGTATTTAATCTTCGGTAGGTCAGTTATAATTGACAATAATTTAATTCTGGTTCTAACGCGCTTTCTGATTGGCTAAAAAATTATATTATATCGTATAAAGGATGTTGCCTACGTCATAGTAAGACTTACGTCAAAAACGTATCAAACGCCTGACGTTACGTTTGAATTTTGTACAATTTTACGTTATTTTAAAGGTCAAATGACGTTTTTATCTACATTGAAGAGTAGAAAAATTAAATTATAAGCAATGAATTCAATATTTATTAGTTTTATACGATATAAAATGGTTTGAAACAGTTTACGCTTTTTTATTTTTTTATTTTTTATTATTTTATTTTTTAAGCGTTAACTGCGCCAAACCATTTTATATCGTATAAAACAAATAAATATTGAATTCATTCCTTAAGTGAAGATTTAATTTTAGGTTAAATTTCAACACGTTGTAACATGAATAAGTTAAATTTGTTCTACAGGTTTTTTTAACATGCACCTGTAAAATTGTCATCAATATGTATGTAGGTTTATAATCCCTGGTTTTTAGTGACTTACCTTAAAATTTCCTTATTTTGAAAAAGAAATCAAATTTACTATTAAGGAAAATCAAAGTTGTCAGTGCTACTACAAAATTTCGCTTGCATGCGTTTGTAAGTAAAGAAGCATCCACTACTATAAATGTTGTGTACTAACGTTCTAATAATACAAATTTTTGTTGCCCTTGCAGCCACAATCAATGGTGAAAATATTCAGATCACAACATACAGAAAAATGGCTGACGTGAAACCATCAGATATTGAACGAATAACAACAAATTATGATTGTACCTGCACCGTAAGTAAATCATTTATGGGTATAAAAGTATGTGTCAAAAAGGATTTAAAGAGCAAGATAAAATTTGACAATACACGGATAAAATTTTTTTTTTTTCGAGATATGTATTTGAAATATTCATCTCGAATCGTCATTACTGGACGCCCCTGTAAAGAATTCAATTTTCCGAAATCAAAAAGTAATGATACTTGGAAAATAATGCAAGAAATTTCTTTTTTAAAAGTTGATTTTTTAGAGGTTGATGCAATCACCTGTATTAGAAGTGGTTAATAAATCAGTAACTAGCTAGTGTTTTGTTTCAAAAGAAGTTTGTTAATTTACTACATGAAAAAAATACATGTCTTCAAACCATATATTACAAAAATGCTTCTAAAATGAGTGAACAAGAGGCCCATGGGCCACATCGCTCACCTGAACAGCAGTTCCTTGTAACATTACATTTCGTAGCATATGCTTTTTCTATTTTAAACATTGAACCCCTTTCTGGGGACCCAGTTATGGTCCGAGGTTTATGGTTGGCTTGAACAACATAAATAGTAACATAGGAATGAAAATGTGTAGCACTGCGGTGGGACCGCACGTACACAACCTGAAAAACTGAACGTAGAAGAGTTCCACTTCAAGAGGAATAACTCTCAGACTGTACAGAACATCAAGAAAGATAACTCTTGGTTCCACTTCATTAGAGTTTATACAATTTGAGGATCCTTGCATAGTAATCTCACAAACTAGCATTATAGTTCTCGAGAAAAACTTTTTAAAAACATTTTCAATATATCTTTCTATGTTAAACTTTGAACCCCTCTTGGGGCCACAGTATTAGTCCAGTGCTAAAGTTTTAATTATTTGGAATCTACATTATTTAAGGATGCTTGCAAAGTTATCTCACAAGCTGAAGCATTATAGTTCCCTAGAAAAAGATTTTTCAACATTTTCCCTCTATATTTCTTTGCTAAATTTTGAACACCTCTTGAGGCCCCAGTATTAGATTGAGGTCACGGCTTTATAATTTCGAATCTACACTATTTGAGTGTGCTTACGTAGTTATCTGACAAATTGATGCATTGTAGTTCTCGAAAAGAAGATTTTTAAACATTTTCCATATATACCGGTACTTCTACATTTAACTTTAAACCCATCGTGCGTCCCTAGTAGTAGTCCAGGGGTCACTATTTTAAAACTGTCGAACCTTCATTATCCAAGGTTGTATGCATGATAGTAATCTCACAAATTGAAGCATTGTAGTTCTCGAGAAGAAGATTATTCAAATGTTACCTTTATATTTCTATAATAAACTTTGACCCCATCTTGGGGCCCCAGTATTGGTCCGGGGGTCACGATTTTACCAATTAGGAATCTACATAAGCGAAGGATGCATGCATAGCAATTCCACAAACTAAAACATTGTAGTTCTTGAGAAGAAAATTTGTAAACTTTTCCTTTATGTTTTTTAAAATGTTTAAATTTTGAACCCCTCTTGGTGCCCATCAGTTGTCCGGGAGTTACAATTTTTTGAATCTACATTATTTAAGGATGTACATGTATGCATACTAATATCCCAAATAGTTGGACTATAGTTCTTGAGAAGAAGATTTTAAAACACTTTCTTATATATGTTAAAATCTAAATCCCTACTGGGGCCCCACTTTTTGTTCGGGGGTCACGATTTTTACAATCTTCACTATATATACAAGCTTTTGTGTAAATATTGGCATTTCTGGTGCAGTGGTTCTTGAGAAGAAGATTTTTTAAACATTTTCCTATGTATTTCTATGTTGAACTTTGAACCCCGCCTGGGGACCCAGTTTTGGTCCGAGGGTCACACTTTTTACAATTTAGAATCTTCACTATATATACAAGCTTTTGTGTAAATATTGGCATTTCTGGTGCAGTGGTTCTTGAGAAGAAGATTTTTAAAAATATTTTCCATATGTAGTTCTATGTTAAACTTTGAACCCCGCCTGGGGCCCCAGTTTTGGTCCGAGAGTCACGATTTCTACAATTTAGAATCTTCACTATATATACAAGCTTTTGTGTAAATATTGGCATTTCTGGTGCAGTGGTTCTTGAGGTGAAGATTTTTTAAACATTTTCCTATGTATTTCTATGTTAAACTTTGAACCTCGCCTGGGGCCCCAGTTTTGGTCCGAGGGTCACGATTTTTACAATTTAGAATCTTCACTATATATACAAGCTTTTGTGTAAATATTGGCATTTCTGGTGCAGTGGTTCTTGAGAAGAAGATTTTTAAAGACATGCACCCTATACTTACTGTTTTGCAATTATCTCCCTTTTGAAAAGGGCTGTGTCCTTTATTTTGACAATTTATAATCCCCTTTCCATAAGGATGCTTTGTACCAAATTTGGTTAAATTTGGCCCAGTGGTTTTTGAGAAGAAGTTGAAAATGTGAAAAGTTTACAGACGGACGGACAGACAGACGGACGGACGGACGGACGACGGACAACGGTTGATCAGAAAAGCTCACTTGAACCTTCGGTTAAGGTGAGCTAAAAATGAAATATTTACAGCTTTTATAATTCACAAAAAAACGATCATCACCGTGAAAAAATTAAAAACCAAATCTTAAAAAATTAAGCAATGAACCTAATATTGCGAGTAGGACTTTCCTGTGGAATTCCTCGTCAAGTAAACAGTAACAATTAAACGGCTTTGAACCAGCAATATCTGTGTATTTGTCCAGCAAAAAAAAAATCATAAAAATCAACACAATTAAGTAGTTTCACTTCTTTGATTTAGAATGGTATGGTACATTGTATATACACTGTAAGGATTATTGGCAACACTAAAAGCAAACACTTAACACTAAAAAGTTGAATTGCCTATGCTGCCAATAACTTTTGCATAAATTTTGATACGTTTTTGTTGTGAGCTCGGAAGTTCAATTATATTCGGTTGAAATACTGTTCAATCTAGGAAAAATGTCTCTAACAAACGATTCGTAACAAGCCAGAAAAGAGTAAATGAGTAATTATATGACAAGAAAGAGTGAAAGCTAAAACATTGACGAAAAAATGAAATTATGTTATTTGATTAAATCACCTTTTGTTGTAGTTCAAAATTTGCCATTTTTTCTTCAATAGTTTTTCTCGTTTTAGATCAATATTAACTACGCAGCATTCCATGGGGCGCAAAGTCAGCAACTTCCGGAACCGTCAAAAAACGAGTGTAACGCTCCTGAAGATTTTTGCTCCAGAAGTGGGTATTGTCAAAAGAATTCGGACGGCGTTTGTACTTGGGGAGACACAGGCGATTGTTATTGAAGAAAATGTTTATAGAAGTTAACATTTCTCGATCGCTTATAGAATGACAACTGCAAGAAAAATTTATTTTGGCATTTTTTCCCGAGAAAAATAAAACAAATAAGTAAATCAATCATTTTGCATTAAACACATCAAGCGTCTATATTAATATGTTTTGCAGCAGGTTGCAATAAAGAAGAAGATACTATTTTTGTGTCGTGATATTGTTCAATATCTCTTCACCGAAATCAGGTATCGAGATTTATCATCTATTTACAGATATTAAATATTAAATCTTCACCAATATCAGATATCGATTCTTTACCGATATCAGATACATGTTTTGAGATAAATAGCTTTAAAAAAGAATGAAAAAAAAAAAATATACAATGTACTAGTATTTAGCATTAGAACCAGCGATGTTCTGTAAATGAGCCAAACGTTGCTATAGGTTACGTTTTAGAAACAGTAGTTTTTCATTTTTTTTTGTTTATCAATTCAACAGGTGAATTTTGGTGATCATCGAGCTTTTGTTTTATTTTTTCAAAAGCTTATTCCAGGTCAATTTAGAGGTTAGATTAGTTTTAAGTTTATCTCTTTTCCCTCCGGACTAATGGGACATGATGGTGTTAATGGGGTTTTTCTACAATCATGTTTATATCAATTTTCAACAGGTAGTGTATTAAAAGTTTAGCGCTTACGCTTGTATCACTTAGCTACTAATAAAGATCTTTGTAAAGAGTGCAACATAGTACCAGGACAATGGATATTACTTAATGCGTACTGTAGGGCTTGCCATTACTTGGAAGTGCGTTTCTAATTTTATTTGATAGTTAAGTGAGGCCATGAAATCAGTGCAAAAACACTAACGCAATTTACATGTCTTTAAGGCAATCATTTTGGTGACAATTTCTCTCTAAATCTATGACTATAAAAGATCAATTCAGTTATTCATTGGATCACTGACCCTGTTTACGAAATACTGATATTTATTATCAGAGAGTAGCTGCACAAATTAAAACTTCATTAGTTTTATAGATGATTCTCATTAATACATGTCATTTGTCATCAACAAGCTTGTACCTACCTCGCGCATAGCCTTAGGTAAACAAAGTCATTGAAAAATCTAAACCCAACCAATTGAAATCTGTCAATGACAGGCATTGCAGCAGGTGTAACAACGAAACAGTAACATATGTCAGATGTACCAGTGTTCAACGTAACATCTCTCAAGGTTTGATTGGTACTGCTAAAATCATCAAAACGAGAAAAATAGCAGGTTTTATTTTCCTATAGACACAATGTTATTCTTCTGATGAAATTTTGCATTAAGAAATGAGTTTCCTAACTCAAAATTTGGAAAGACAAGTATTCATTGATGTAACTTATTATATAGACAGTCACGTTGTGTACTAGCGTTCAACGTGGATGGATCTAGAAAGACTAGATAATAAAATTCAAGCACGCAACTTTTTATGTGAGATGGTCTTACTGTTTACATTTCTATTGCATAATAGCTGAACCCGTCTAAGTGTGTATTGTACATAATCAAGCAATACTGTACAAGTACAATATTTTGCATAATTTTGTCTTTATTTAAAACGGAATTTTTTGTCTAGAAAACGGAAATTAGATTTTTAAAAAAAACCCACTATTATGAATGTACATTCGAAAGAAGTCTTGCTTTAACAAAAAACATATTATGGATGAAATCATATCAATGGAATTTGTTTTACCTTGAACTTTGACTAACACATTTTGTCTAATATAGTTGCATTGCACACACTATATCCATTTAGTAATATACAGTTGTTGATTTGGGTCGAGGGCAATAGTTGATCTGTCGGACCGGCTCGCAAACTGTTGCCGAAGGCCGCGGGCAACAGTTTGCGAGCCGGTCTGACAGATTAACTGTTGCCCGAGACACAGACAACAACTGTTTTGTTATACCCCTTCTAATCAATAACACGTTTACGCGGAATAAGGCGTCACCTATCAACAGTCTTTTTTAACAGTCGATTTTAACAGTTTTAATCTAACAGTTCCAGACAAACAGTCAAAATACTGGACTTGTTTTCGTATAGAGTTATATATAATAACTGTTTTACAGGGGTATAACAATTATATTTGAGTGAATAAAGTGAGAGAAAAATAGGATCATATATATTAAAATATATCATATTATATATCATATATTATAATATATCAAGCACTAAATTGATGAAGTCTTAGCCAGACAGTCTAACAAAGAATTAAATAGGGTGAAATCAAGGATTTTTTACAGATGTCTGAATTGATCTTGGCATTCGACATTATTTCAAGGTCATTCAAACTCTGACCTGCAGATAACGGTTTTTTGTAAAGTCTAAGCAAGACTGGGCGTAATAAAGAAATTATGTTTATCCTTAAGCAGTCCTATTGGGATATACATGTACATGTATTGGTAAAGACAAACAAAGTACTGAAGTACTGACGGGAGTTGATTTTATCGATTATCATTTATTTTAAATGCAGCGATATGTGATTTTGCATGGCAAGTAGTAATCGATAAATTTCTGAGAAATGGTATGGACCAAGGCAAGATTGAACTCTAGTCTTGTTCATCCAAATGCTCGGCTGTCTCCGTTTATCTCCGACAAGCAAGAGGGACTCTATGTTTTGTCGCATATTAACTGAGACAGCCGAGCGTCTGGTTGAACGAGACTACATTGAACTCTAGCGGAGGAATACATACGACTTCAAAAAATATCTAAACTGTTTGTGCCATTTAAAATCTCACAAGGTTTAGATAAGTTTTCCTGAAAAACAATGTTTCAGAATACATTGCATCGAATTTATCGATTATTTTGAAGAACAAAGGGTTGTCAGCGGTATTGATTTGTGCTTAGTTCCAAACACTGTTTCACTTTCGTTTTGCTCGGGTAAGTGCATAGGAGAGTTGATTAAAATCAACTCCCAAAATCCAGACTGTAGTTCAGCACCAATTAAAATGGAAATGCGATAAACCAAGTAACGTTTAGGTATTTTGTTTATAATTTTATTTTGATGATTTTTTTTTACCATGACTGGAACAAGTCATTTTCTTTTTAAAATATGAATATGCTAATAGAAGTTTAGTTGGTAAGCCATTACGGATTTAATATACCAGTAAGAACGTCATCATTATGCTCAAGTCTTAATTTTTTTTTTATTTGAACTATTGGACCCAATATAAACTAAATTAATGAGAAGAACTATAACAATCTGTTCTTGATTATAGTGATAGCAATTACGATTACTAGTAACTTATGCCGCGCTTTTGGTCCAATGTAGCTTAATAACAGTCCCCTAGTTCGCCCCATGTACATTGCCCCTCATCATTTCGCTGGCAGTAGGAATTTCTAGAGCACCATTTCTCTGGAACGTTGCACTCGTTTTCTGAAGCAGCAGGGAGGTCCGGAAAAGATTCTTCGGGACGGAAGATTTTGTCGTAATTGAATTTTACCTACAAATCAAACGAATAACTCTTACTGCTAATACTATAGTAGAGTCTGATTACACAGTTATAAATGCTTCTGTTATTTAAACTTGTACTACTGTTTAAAAAGACGTTGATAAATGCCATTCAGAAATCTACAACTGTTACATATACCCATTGCCTTGTTAGCATAATGCATATTAATTTTTACAGGTATATGCAAAAAGAAAGATTACATTGAGCACTCATGTATCTATACATTTTAAAATACCGACATCTAATTATCATTTCTCAGCCGATATAATATTTATGTATCCTTTATAAAGAGATTCTGAAACTGTTCGGTGATTTTCAATATAAGAAACATTATGTCTTTATCCCATCTATATTTTCAAAATCAATTAAATGTGTTGTTTTCTCCCTTATTCCTATATTTTTCTAAGTCCTACTGGCATGCGACCAGTTCTCGCCGAGTACCATTTCTCGCCAGTACATTGTGACGTCATTTTATCAACACATAAAATTATATACGAAAAATGACGTCACCATGTACTGGCGAGAAATGGTACTCGGCGAGAACTGGTCGCACGCCAGTATAGCTAAAAATCAAACATTAATACACGTATAATAACAATTGTACCTAAGGTATTCAAATTACAGCGGCATTATACGTTTTGTAATGTTTGATTCGTTACTTACCTCGCAACTGCAATCGTATTTCGTCGTCATTCTCACGATATCGTCATCGCTTACGTCACTGATTTTTCTGTAAGATGCTAGCTTAATTTTCCCGTCGGTTTCTTTTGCTGATTCGTGTAAAAAGAAATCATTTTAGTTGTTAGATATCTACCTACATTGAGACAAATACTTTTTCTTAAACATTATGACACAGGATTACAACTGAATGTTTCGTTAATTTCGAATCCACCTGGGGTTTTTATAATATTTACTGAATTAGATTTATAAAAATATAAAAATTTTAATCTTTAAATAAAAAGGAAATTCCATATTTTTCGCCTTTTTATATATTCATGATGCACTATGCTATTTAATTGTAATCAATTAAATGTTTGCTGATTTAAAAAAAAGTATTTAGTATAAAGTAAATAGGCAACACTTTAAAATAAAATTAAAAAAAATGTAGATGTAAATATTTAGTGTAGTAAAATAAGAATGTTTACCGTAAATCAGGTAAGTTTCGCCTTCATCCAAGACATCGGGTCCACAGGAGTTGGAGGGGCCTTCTCCAAAGATAGTATCTGTAGCCAGCTTCTCTTTCACATCCCCCTGTTGATCATAATAAAAGTCATTTATTCTAAAAAAAAAATGACCATATGTTTTAATTATATATACTGTTAATTACTAAATAAACGCGAGAAATTAATATCCGCGTAAAATTGCGAGAAACATCCTTCGCGGATTTTAAAATCTCGCCATTATTTTCTGAGAGTTGAAAACTGTAAGATATAAGGAGAAAAGTTCAACGTTTGCGATTTTATATTCTCGCGATTTGATACAAACCGGCGGGATCGCGGAATTAAATACGAGCGTAAAATAAGGAATTTACAGTATCTACTTTAATTACCTGGTTACTTTTATTCATTACATCTATTTCCTTGAAATAAAATAAACGGTATATTTATAGGATACTGAATGATATCCAGCGCAAGCGCGGGAATTGATTTTTGATTCATTTTACAGTAATTACGTATCCGATAAAATTCAATTATAGTTTACGTCATATCAGACGTAATGACATACTAAATGTATAAGCAGTTCCTCTGGAGCATGCATTTTTTTAGTTTATTGGCAATATATCTTAATTCAAAAGTATAAATTTGGTTTTGATGTTCAATTTGATATACTGTTAATTGTGTGTAAATGGTTTGTAAATAGGCAGCACCGATTGGAATGGCATATACAGGGAGGGCTTTAAACTTAGCAAGCTCGCGCTTAAAGAGGCCTAGGATGATTGGTCAACAAATATCCATCAAATCTTCGTTAAAGTTTAAGATTTGAATTCTTCAGCTATAAACAATCATTTAGGAAAGAAAAAAGCATATTCCTTTATGATAACTATATTAAGCTCTCTTTTTAAAGGAGGTCAGTAAAGTCTTAAAACGGCCACGACCATCGAGTCGTCTTGATAAGAATACACTAAACGCTTGAATAGCCCGACTAGCGTAAAGTCATGTCAAAGATGAATCACGTTATTTTTTTAACAAATTGCATTCAACACACTAGTAGTTTCATTATACACGTATATTTACATTTTCAACTGTCATTGTCTGTGATAACATTATGAAGCAATTTTGGAGTTATATCCAAGACACGATGTAGTATCGATATCCAATTTTGATAATATTTTTTTTAAATATTTATCTCATACAATTTTGAACCCTACACCCCGATAACTTCATAAAACATGAGTGACACAAAATGGGCGTGTCTTACATCATAATCGAGACACGGTATTGGTTGCGTCGCATAGTAATACATAGCATGTGCTACATAAATATAGTGGCTTTAAAATAAAGTTGTTTTAAAGTGTACAATTTGGAAATAATATAAATATAAGTAATAAGGAATCATTCTTTGAATATTTATGAGGTGATAATTTCGGTCGGAGCGTGGTCAAATCTATCATAAAGCCCTTTGGGCTTTATTGGATTTTACCACGTACTGACCAAAATTATCACCTCATAATACTCAAAGAATGATTCTTTTTTCCTTAAATAATACTTACTTTATAAACGGTGTGGATGTATATCTCGTATTCGTAGAGCCTGTTGTCCACCAGTCCTTTAGAAGCTTTCACCTCTGCTTCGAATGCTTGAAATGGAAACACAAAAGTCTTTTAAGAATCCCAGAGAACAATGATAAAATGACGAGTTTCAACTGTAATCATTTCAGGAGAAGCAAGTGCATGTGTATTTTAAAAAAAAATTATCAGCTTTATACTGGGTTTTATTGCTTAATAAGGTTGAATATATTTCAGCAAAAATGATTTTGCTAAGCCTTTTATATTTAGCTTAGCCGCATGTATTTTAAACTGATGGCGCTAACCAAGTTGAACAAAAGCTTACTTCTTTTTCGAAAAAAAAAGTGGGAAAAACATGGTTTATTGTAGCTCAGCACTCAACGGATATATCCCGTATACTGTATCAAAAATTACTAACAAAAATGATTTAAAAACAATAAATAATTTTAGTAAGTAAGTATTCAACAAGAAAATATATACCGTAATCAGCATAGCAATAGTCCTCTTGGTCGATTTTGGGAATCCATGTACAGCCGAGCGCTAATGCCACCAGCGTCAGGAACAAGTAAGCTTGTGTGGTCTTCATTCTCTATGCTATTGTTGGACCTTCACTGTGATTCACTGTGCCGATGGACATCGGTCTAGGTCCTTATATACCATGTACATCAACAGCTGTTATCGAGTGAGACTGGCTACGCATCATTTTAATTATGTATCATAATGTAATTAAATTTTTTAGCTATTCGATGAGCTTTATATACTTTACAACGATCGACAAACAAATAATACATTTGTTGATACTTCTCGTTGACATGGACTTCAGCGCGAAGGGGGTTAATGATGTGGGAGGAAGCACCGAACGCCAGGAGAAACCCCACACGTACAAGCGGATGTCCATTATACAGCTACTGTGCATCACGGGGATCGAACTCAGGTCGCGGCGTCGAGAAACATTGTCCACTTCATGCTAAACCAGGTCTCCGTGTAGCTATTCTGCTTTCATTCTTTGGTTAGTCAGGATGGCGATCTCATAAAGAATGCTGGATCGTCCACAAGATTAACCATTAGATGTAATTTTTAATTATTTGATTATTTAGAAAACAATTTTTCCTTTCAAACAAGACTCATATATATTTTATTAACTGGTATTATGGGGATTAGAATTGGAAAAAAAAGTTATGTTATTAGCTGAAAAGGTTTCTAGAAGCATAAATGTAAACTCAGTATTGAATATAGAATAAAATATAGATTCATAAATATAAACGAAAGAGGGAAAGTTTGTAAAATAACAAATTAATTAAAAACCATACGTGTGACAATTACATACTTGTATTAAATTTTGGAAATCAACAAAAAAGATAAAGCATATTCAAAATGACTTTGGCAGAAAAATGATAATGATTCTTCTGATTGGTAGACTTTAGAACATTCTAAATAAACAAATGAATTCACTAGCAAACTTACGTGTGTGTGTGTGTTTTCAGTGTTTTTAGCGATGAAACTTTCAGTTAATAGGTGCAATGTTATTGTGTATTTAAAAGTGTATATCAAACACAAGAATTTAATTAATTGTCAGAGGAGATTTGTAATAAATGGGATTGTATGCATTGAATAGATAATAATCATTGACGTTTATGCCAGTCATTAATAAGGCAGCACCTGATTAGGCGCCGCAGGGTGTTATTGACCGTGTTTGTACCTTGATCTGCAATAATAATAAAACTTTTAATTAAACAATAGTGGGCTCACCGCAACAGGTGTAAGTATTGTCAAACATCAGTGTTTGAGGCTTATTACCGATATGTACATATAATCCCTTTAGTTATTGAATATTTCAATTCGTTGCACCTCAGCATGCCGAAAAGTAAAAGTACACTGCATGCTGCATGGAAAGCATAGTTATACATTGTAAGTCATGCCGTGTCGTGCCATTTCAACTATAACTATCCGTTTTGTTGGATAAGTTCATGATATATTTTCATTTCATATATGAAACTGAATTCTCAGTAAAGGTAAACTAAAGCCGAACTCGTAGAAATCATTGTCCGCGCCATATTTTTCTTTCCTTCTCGCCGCAATCCGTACATCCCCTATATAATAACTCACACACATCTAAACAGTTTTTTTCCCAGTATTTCTTTGTTCAGATGTTAAATGAAGTGTCAATTCTCTTCCTTCCCGAAAAAATGCTACCAATATATGGCAGCTTTCCCCGGGAAAATGGCTACACATGTAGTAGATTTTCCCCATGGCTTTATAATAGGTCTTTCCCCCATTGAAATTAATGAAGCCAACAGAGAGGCTCCGAAAGCTCTCGTTCCTTATTGTGATCGGCTTCGGCCGATCACTGTTGTGTCCATATGAGGCATCCGACAAATGCTTCCACGTGCGCACACATTCCGCTTGCATAAGTAGACACTAAGTTCTTATAAAAACTTGAAGTTTGGTTTAGTATTCATATATAACATTTCACTCAGTTTTATGCAAACATACATAAAATACAGTTAGATCTGTTAATTCAAGAATGCACATTTTGTCTCACGCGTAAGAATTTCGATCAAAAGATTCATTCAGTAATGCAGTTGACTTCGATGAACTAACCTCAATCATAAGAAGATGCTCCATGAACTGACCTCGATCTATTGATGTTGCATTATAAATAAAATAATAAATAATATTATGTTGCATAATAGTAGCTAGGAAGACGGCTTGATTTATAAACAAGGTTACGTTATAATGCGACCTCAATAGCAAGTTATGATGACATTCAATGTTTTTCAGCCATATTAAATTATTGTAATACAGCTCTTTCGTGTTAATGCTCTTTGAAGAGCCCTACTCAGTA
Organism: Magallana angulata; assembly: GCF_025612915.1. Lineage (NCBI taxonomy): Eukaryota > Metazoa > Mollusca > Bivalvia > Ostreida > Ostreidae > Magallana > Magallana angulata. The sequence continues at coordinate 28,389,776 of NC_069119.1, read as the reverse complement.
TTCTGAAGAAGAAGAAGAAGATACATTAACATTTAATAATTACGTTAAAAATATAAAACTAGACAAGGAGTTTACGAACGGCTTTCCCCAAATTTATTTCAAGATTAAATTTGTTGACGGTTTATAATGATGAAATTATGGTGTACAGATTTAAAATATTCTATATTTTGTAAAAATACAGTACTTTTTAAATTATTTTACATCAAACTGATCATGTTGATTACTTCTAGCTATCAATATATTATCATTATTGCCGATCATTCCTTTAAAAGGAATACTTGTCTTCTTTTCCATTGCGGTCAAGTTTATGACGGACAATTCGTGGCAATATGTAAATTACATTCATTTTTCATAATAATTGGATATTTATATCTTTTCAACTCTTATTAAAATTAAAATCGCCTACATTTGACTTTATGTGTTGTCTATGTTGTGATGATTACGAAATTTATTACCCTTTGTATCTCCGATGGGCCAAACATGTGCAGTAAATAAAACTGCACCAATTGAAATTTCCGAAATCTTCCTCTCTACTTCTGGGTTATTATCTAGCAGGCAATTAGGTTCAATGGTAGAATGAGAAACTGTGGCCCTGATAGGGTGGGTAAGGGTTGTCATGAAAACTCATTCAAATTAACTTTTAAAATAGATACATATAAGAAGGGTTTAATGTCAAGCGGATTGATATTTCTTTGCCAAACAGATTATTTAAGAAACCCAGACTAGGTTATTATAATACAATGTTAACAGTTTGTAGGCAAATGCAATTAGCTTTTTACAATTAACCAGAATTAAGTACTATTCTTTGCTAAAAATACGCATGCAATGTCAGAATCATTAGTAGGAAGTCTGGAAAAATGTGAAATGGGACCCCTTATGTTTGTAACCATTCACTAAATGCTAGATAAAGCTTTATTCCTCTTTCCATTTTGCAACGTGATTTGAAAAGATACCTTTTTGTAAATTATGTTAAGCGAACAGAAAATACATTGTATAAAATGGTGAAAAATACTGGTCTGCACGTTTCCTATAGCCTGTACAGGCGGTTCATATAATGGAAGTTATTACTTAAATTTAACTTAGTCAAAAGTATAAACTTAAATAATGACTTCTTATACTGTAGGTAAGTAATATGAACTAATTTGCCAGTGTAAATATATTTATCGGACTGTTTTGTGCCTGTTTAGGGACTTATTCGAAATACCCGGAAGTAAGGTTCCAGCAATCAACTAAAGTGGGGGTGTCATAAGTACTTCAGCGATACAAATATTTTGTGACACTAGTACTGATATGATTTTTGACACGATCGCCTTTCTGTTGATACCAAACAGCCAATCATGTAATTATATTTTGAATCCAAGTTGTAATCAAAGTACCGAAGAACTGACGGGAGTTGATTTTATAGATGTTTATATATTTTAAAATCAATGATATGTTATTTTGCAAGACAAGTACATGTAGTTTCGAATCTGTATTTGAATTACGCACATTTTTATAATGTGAATTTTTGGACTTTTTCGACACAAGAATGTTGATAAAAACCCATATGAATCATGTTAAATAATATTTAAAGATAGAATAACTTTAATCAAACTATGTATCAGTGATAGAAATATTTCTGGAGAATTTATGGATCCAAGCAATATTGAACTCTTGTCTCGTTCAACCAAACGCTCGGCTTTCGCCGTTAATCTCCGACAAGCAAGAGCGACTCTCTGCTTGTCGGAGATTTACGGAGACAGTCGAGCGTCGAGTTGAACGAGACTATAATGAACTCTGGTGTAAGAATACATAAAACTACAAAAAATATCTAAATTGTTCGTACAATTTTAAATCTGACTATTTTCAAGGTATTATAAATTTGTTTCCTTGAAAAAAAAATGCTTTAGCATACATTATTCGAATTTATCAATTATTCTCAAGAACTAATTCTTGTCAGCGGCGATGATTTGTGCTTTGATCCAAACACTGTTTCACTTTCGGTTTGTCAGAGTAACTGCATAGGAGAGTTGATTAAAATCAATCCCCAAAAAGTGATTCGAAATTACACCCCAAATGAATGTACTTTATAATATAGTTACTGACCAGCAAAACCAGAACAGGTGCGGATTTAGAGGGTACATGTATATCGCGGGTTATTTCGTACTTAGATCGTAAATATGTAACAAAGAGATTCTATGTGATGCATAAACCAGTTGATACATAAACCAGTTGATGCATCTGTGCATAATTTCTTATATAATTTGTAAATTATTTTTTCTAAGCCGTTTCCAGGCACTATTCTTCTTTTAAGTTTTTCACCTGTTCAAATCTTAAACCTAGGAATGTTGCGCGGTAAATGATTAAATATTCAATGTCAGTGCTTAAATCACATTTTTAGCACATATTGACAATAATTATAAGTAGTTGGCAGTATAATCAGATAGCATTTGGCAGCTTACAGTTGCATGTCTTATATGTATTCCCAAACTGTATACGTATTGCACTGTATGAAAATAATAAGTTTAATTAATGACAACATTTTGTTATACACACGAACAAACTTAAACTTAATTCATAATTTAAAAAATTAGATTTCTTATTTCATGATAGTTTTCTAATAAAATAGAATTTCTCTCCAGACATCAATCGCCTGATTTAAACCAAACTCATTAATATCAAGATTAGGCCCTGTCTATCACTTTGTGTATCAACCGCCATCGTCGATCGCCACTCATTCCGTATTCTGAAGAATAATGCCCATGATAATAAAATTGTTAAATAGATAATTTGTTTCACAATAAAAAAAAATCTGTTGCACGGACGCGACGGCGAGCTGAATACAATTAGCTGTTGTCCCAAAATGGGGGCAAGTTGTCTTCGGTTGAACTGGGGGCGACTTGTCTTGGGGACGAGTTGTCCTGATTCCTTCTTGATTAATCTGAGTTGCCGAGGGTGTCATCCACCCAATATAATTTCAGTGACATTGATACAGTCACACGGTAAGTTAAAATATTTCATAACGGTACAAAATTAGAAGTATACCGTAGTAACGTAATATTGGATTTAGTTTCAGAATATTATAACTCAATGGACAAGTTTAGGCCTATTTGTCAGTTCTTAATACTGAACCGAAAGTAGTGGCCATTTTTTAACATAAAGATATATCTGCATTTTGCATTCACACAATATTTTTTTTAAATACAAATAAACTGCTTTCTTATAACTAAATGACAGGGTTCACAGACAAACGAGGCACACGCTGTTTTATATGTTCATAAGTCCATATTTGATTTGTTAATGGAAACTTTTATGCGCGGTGCATGGTGGGGGGGGGGGGGGGAGGGGGGGGGCGCATTGATAGGGTCACATGGTAAGTTAAGATATTTCATTACAGTATACAGAGTTTGGCATATTCCATAAGATAATATTGGACCCAGCTCCAAAATACTATATGCCATGCAGCAGCCAATGAACAATGGACATTGCTAGTTCTTATTACTGAAACGAAAGTAGTGGTCATTTGACCTGCATTCTCTTCCAGCGGCTCATGCATTACTGCAATATTTTATTCACAAATAAACTGTTTACTTTTAACCAAATAATCTGTGTCACAAACAAAGGAGACGCACGATGTTTTTATTGTGTTCATAAGTCCTAACGTGCGAGTACCCATTATTGCCGAGCACCCATTATTGCCGATTGTAATGAAAACAGCAAGATTACCGCTATCTATTCGTTGTTTTTAGCTAAAAACCAAAATAAACAAATAATAAAATTTTTAAGACACAATAAGAGTTGGTAAGGAAAAAATCTTACTTCAAAATCTCGGAACTCACTTTAACAAAGGTAAGCCTATGGAAACGTATCACATTTGTATCCGTGCGATGACACATGCCACTGATTGTTTGACTTGTAATCCAATTTGCGGACAGGGCATTTTTTGTTTGCGTCTAATTTCGAAGAATATTTACCTCCGGGTTATGATATTTGTCAAAAATAAGCAAGATAATATTTCTACTACACAATATTTAAGAAAGAAAACCGAGCGTCTGCTTGCCTGTAAGATGCCATTTTGTTTCCAACCTGAAGCGGATCAAAGATTTATCCACACGCACCTGAGGTGTAAATCAGAGGCGTTGCTATTAACTTTCACACTTATTATTTTTTTTACTGGACACACTAAAACTTATTTTTGAAAAGTTTTTTAATAAATAAACAATGCATTTATTTAATTTTTAATCATTTGTCCAGAGACATTTGAAGCACATGTTCCTCCGTTTGTGTGAATGTGGCCGCAGGGACATCGAAAAGAATATTGCTTGTAATATGAATGAATTGCGTTTATGATATAATTTTTTATGTTATATTCTTACATTTTATCTTATATTGTTAGATTTTTTTAAAATTTTGACCTTTTTATTGATTAATTACTGAAAAATAAAGAAAGATATGAGCGCCAATAATTGGTACTCGAACTTCCTGTAAATCGAAGGTCATGGACAGGGTTTAATTTTAGCCAGACGTAAGTCGATATTGATAAATAAAAAATAAAAAATATTCCTCAAATTAGATAAATGAACATTGCAAAGATTTGCCTAGAAATTTTTACATAACAGCTTACATGAAGAGTGTAATAGAGAAAAGGTGTATTTTTCGGCAATAATGGGTAGTGGCACGTTAATTTGAATTGCAAAAAGATGCTATAATGCGCGGATCTTAAGGGGTGGAGTAGGAATGGGGGGGGGGGGGGGCTGGAAAGGGTAGCGGGATGTTTTGCTCCTCTTATCAATTCGCGCAAAGACCATTCATCCCTATATAAACACCCTTCGCCCTGACACATTTTGCGCCAGATTTAATCCGTATTATTTTACATTGTCAATTTATTGCAATGTTTTATTATATAAGGTTAATATTGACTTTATTAAAACAATTTAAAAAAAAAATTACCATATCTATTGTTGCAAATTAACCGATAGATTAATTAATTGAGATTAATTGAGACACTCTCAATGTCAAGTTAAAGAGACACGCTGCAATTATTCCTCGAAACCACCCCCCCCCCCCCCCCCCCACTTAAAAAATGTTTGGATCCACGCATGTTTATGTACCTTGCTAATGTAAAGTATTCAGTTTCTGTTGAGCACTAGAGATACCAAGCTAAAGAAAAAGTAGGTTATGCAAATTAAATGCTTCAGTCCCAAATTCATGAAATTGTGACTTAGATGTCAAAATGCATATCTACTGTTTTATGGTTAGACATGTGTTTATACTTGCCTTTTTCACCTTTATTTTGATGGGGATGGGGGACTCCTTTATAATTTTTGATAGCAAAATAAATGGTACGTACAGATTCCTATAACTTTCTTTACAAATGTCCTTTTTTTTGGTTTCAGATGGCATTATATGAATCCCAAATACCACCTGATGCCCAGCACTATTTGGTGTGTGGCACTGAAGACTGTGAGAAATCTTGCCAGTTTTACTGCAATGATTGTCACCAACAAATGTGTGAACAATGCAGAAATGAACATCAGAAGAATAAAAAAACTGAGAACCACGAAGTGGTCCATTATAAACAACGAAAACGGCAACTTCCTGTGGAGAAATGCAAGATTCATTCCACAAAAGACATTGATCTTCTCTGTGAGGAATGCCAAATTCCCCTTTGTTACAAATGCGCAACTACAAAAGAACATCGCGGTCACGTGTTTACTGATCTAGAAATGGTCTTTGCTGAAAAGGTTACACTATGTCACGAAGAAATTGCAAAAATTCGAAATCATTTGGAGCCTACTTCTCAAAATTTGAAAAAGGAAATTGCTGCAGATGTCAAAGAAATAAAGAAGATTATGGAGGATTTAAGAAAAGCCATGAAAGCTGAAGCTGAGTCTTTGAAAAATTTGGTTGACACAGTCACATCAGATAACATAAAACAAACCAACAAAATAGAACAGTCAATATTAAAAACATTAAATGGACAAAACCAAGAAATTGATGCCTATATGAATTATCTCAATGATTTAGTCAAAACATTTTATGGCTACCTATCTCCTTCAAACATAGAACAATTAACATTTGCTCTCAAGTCAGAAGACCTGATCATACGACCCATACCAAAAACATCCAAACCGGTCCCACCCGTATTTACTGCTGGTCAATACAGCAAGGAAGATGTCGCCAAACTACTGGGTAAAATCACTGTTCCCAATACTGAACCAGAGAACAGGAAGATAAAAACCATTGAGACTGCCTCTATACAATTGAAACATGCAGTTAAACAGAGGAAATATGGCGTTAAACAAACACTGTCTCTGTCTTCCTCTGTCACCAAGGTCAGGGAGTACAAAGTACCAGGTGTTGATCGGGTATATCATATATCACTGGGTAAATCAGACAGACTCTGGGTCAGTGATGATAGTGGTAACCTTATCCAAACAGATGTACAGGGTAATCAGCTACAGAAGATACAAACCAATGGTTTATTTGAAGGCTACCACACAGTCACACAGGAGGGAGATCTAATCTATACAGACAGGGACAACAGATTCATCATCAAGATAACACCAGATAATACAATCACCAAATTCATTAACACAAACAACAAGATACCACTCAGCATACACTCCTCCCACATCAACGGGGACATACTGGTGGGGATGATGAATAATGGAGAGGGTAACGTCACCAGGTACAACAAGACAGGGACAGAACTACAGGACATACAGAGGGACAACAAAGAAGAGGTGCTGTATATCTTTCCACTTTACATCACAGAAAACATCAATGGTGATATCTTGGTATCAGATTTTCGCAAAAATGCTGTAGTTGTGGTGAATAAATTGGGACAACACAGGTTCTCCTACACAGGTCAAGTGCCGGTGTTTAATCCCTATGGAATATGTTCTGATGTTCTTGGTCACATCTTGGTGTGTGGTTTTTACAGTGACACGGTTGATCTTCTGGATCAGGACGGTCAGTTCTTGTCTCTACTACTCACAAAACAACAAGGGTTACAGTATCCCAGTAGTCTGTGCGTGGATGATGAGAACAATCTCATTTTGGGACAAAGAAACACCAACACAGTGACAGTGTACAAGTATCTACAGTGAACATTACATATTCAATAACAACAACTTTGTGATAGTGTTCAACTATTATAATAGGTATCTACAGTGTTTATTGAAATGCACATATACAGAATTCACTAAACATGTGAATGGAGGGTCTTTTAAATAATTTTAATAATATACATGTATTAACACTATTTGTTTCTAGTATATACACACCCCATGAAATTAAAATCTGTTATTTATGATATTAGAATATGGTGTGTTTTGTCGCTATGATATGCTTGCACAATTCCAGTAATTAGGACAATGTTTTTGGAAAGACCGAGTTAGTATCTATCGAAGCAAGCTATTTCAAACGACAAAGCGTTGCACATTCATTTAACAGATTGTTTTGGCGTCATGTTATCGGGCCATTAATGCCCGATTTTTATCGAACTAGCAGTTCCCTGTAAATATGGTTTTCCAAGTCAAGCTTTCACGAAAACAAGCAAGATAAAAAAGATAATGACTATATGCATTGTAAACTGCAGACACAGCATACACGGATATGCAACGGTCAACCTCTTTTAAACTTTGTACACTTTCAAATACAATAGAATGACGTGACAATGGTTTTCATGCGCTTTGGTCCGTCAGAATTTTTCGGTGTCGGTAAATGTCGAGCCCTAATGCAATTCAAAGCATTGCACATGGCGTTCTTACATTCTCCCAAAAATCAAAGTAAAACTTTTATAATGAAGACAACACGTTAAATAATGGGAAATGATCCTTAATGGCATTACTGTAATATGAAAAAAACTGATCTAACGCTACTATTTGGTATTGAATCACTGCTAAATTACATGTAATCCAGTGTTGGTAATTTAATTAAAATCTTGCTATATTTAACCAATGCTCCTTCTATACGAAAATGGCAATGAACGATTTTGCATTACAGCAGACTCGGATAGCGCGAGATATTCCGACCGACTACCGAATGGAGAATAGAAATAAATGTTAACATTCCCTTATTATAAATCCTCAAAATAAATCTGTTCCTGTTCCTGTGAATTTTTCTGAGTGACGATGACGATATCTTGGCAATTTTCCCGTTCATCAATTTCAATTGCACCTCTTTCACATGGATATATGTGCGTTTTATTATAAATTGGCCAAATGTGCTACATAAATAGGTTTGGGAAGAATGTCGTATAGCCCTAAGTTCTATTACACAAACACAATTCCACTACGTATACATTATATTTAGAGCTATACACTAAAGACGGGATGATTCTTGGTGGGGAGAGATTTGATAACGGCATATATTACGAGAAAAGCTCAACAATTTAAAAAAAGTATTCGTCACTAGATGGCATGCCTTGAGATATTGCCCTCCATGTTGGAAAAAGTAGCACGCATGGTTGACCGCAATTGTACTACAGACACAACTCAACACAGATTCGATAAAATAGTTGGATTACATAATGAATAAATAAATAAAGACATACATGATATACAAAATAAACTTCAGGATGATCTGATGGGTTTGTTTTGTTGCCTTTGAAGCCTCTTCAATACAAGTCAAACCTTAAACGAGGTTGGCATATATGTACGTCATATATACAGTGTATGTGTACTTACGAGCCTATATTATTTATTTTGAACCTTTGAAACATGAAATTATTATCCCACTCTTCTGATAAGGTCTATTTATATCTATACCTTTTACACCTTATTGCTGAAATTTAAGAACTCAACTTTTTTCCGCTATAATATTTATTCGCGGATATGAATTTTCCCGTTTTATTAAGAAGCTATGATATTTTATTTTTCATTACACAAATGAAAATATTCCCTTACCTTCCTTCTATTGCTGCAAAGTTTATTTTCATAGTAGCATGCGCAAATGATCTCTCTCTCTCTCTCTCTCTCTCTCTCTCTCTCTCTCTCTCTCTCTCTCTCTCTCTGTTAATAAGAAGCGTCTTATGATTATTTGAATTCCTTAATTTGATGTTATGTCGGTACTTTTCATTGAAGTAACGTTAAAAACGTGACCGAGTCGATGAGAACGTGCGCAGTGTTCATCAATTTAACTGGTTTTTAACAAGAAACATGATTGTTTTTCAGGTATTCTGCAACAACTTTGCCCTATAGATTTCGCATAAAAATATTAGATCGATCACTAAATAGGGATTTAATAGGGGGGGGGGAAATAATGGAATCAGACTAGTTTTCTTTAAATCATTTCCTACAGGTATAACGAACATCCATGATGATGCGATCAGTACAGTACATACCTCTAACTGTCCAGGTATATGAACAGAATATGTGCTATAAACTACATGTGATTTACGCAACAGGTCTATGATATCGAGATATAGAGAGACGGCGGATGATAATTCTTTGCGTTTTTTTGATAATCCTTTATAGTGTTCTATTTTTCATTACTTAACAAATGAACATATTTTCAAACCTTCCCTTTATTGCTGCAAAATTTATATCATAGCATGCGCAATTATATCTCCCTTTGTTAAAAAGTAGCGACTTTTTATAATTTATAAATCATTTATTAAAGTCATATAAAGGACTATGTGCGGGTTTATGCATTTTTTGCCCCCCCCCAATCAAAGTTTTACAAAGAGCTTTAAAAATAAGGTGAAATATAGTTAAAATCATATTAGAAATAAAGGTGTAAAAGGTTATTACCACAGTGACGTCATGTAGAAATGACGTCATAAAGATTGCACTATTTTGAAAAATTAATGTTTTGTAGCAAAATATGGGTGTTTTCCGATGGTTTTTCGACTTGGAAACATCGAGCGCAGGCTTGCTCAAGTACCATTTGTTAGTATAATATGTATAACTATCTGAAGAAAACATATGTTAAAATCGCACTTGAGAAGACCGGCGCTGTATACTTCCAAATGCAAATTATAGAGCAAAAATGAGAATTTTAATTTTTTCATTTGTTTAAAAATTTGCGGGAATTAGGTCATTTTGTGACGTCACAGAAAACGGCGAATGAGCAATGATGACTAAAATCAAGATTAAAGTTATAGACATCCTCTATACAATGATTTGTGAAGATTTTATTTTTATACGATACTTTTTTTTAAATTGGTTGAAATTGGGGCAGATATTTGACCATACCGCACATAGTCCTTTGATTTTGTGTCGGTGTTTTGTTTTTTTTTATCGATAAGTAACGTTTATTAAAGGATTAACCTGCGAAAAACAGACGCAGGTTTTAATGAATTATATATAACTTGTTTTTAACAGGTAAATATTAAGGTGTTCTATAGCAAACTTGCCCTACAACTTTTGCATGATAATATAAGATCGATCAGCTAAAAGAATCTTAAATTAATGGGGAAAAAATATGAGACTAGATTTTTCTCTTTAAAACATTCCTTCTCAGGTATAACGGACAGCAACGAGATGTGTTAGCAATACAGTACATGCCGCCTCCAACTGTACAGGCATCCACAAAGTTCAACAGGATATGTGTCCCGAGCTATTTTAGACAACCTGCGATATCGAAAAGATACCAACTGACTTTTAAAAGACGGACAAAGGAAACATGTTGTACTCTGTGGTTTTTGTCGCTGTTTTCCTCTGTGGTTTATACCTGGCCGTGACTTTCCTCTTCCCGGTAAGAATTTTATTTATTGTTATTCTTGGCCAAACAAAGGCGGACCCTTATTTCCCTCTTATCATCTCAGCAATTATGTATCTAATTTTCTTTTATTAGCAATATTATAGATACAAAACAGCAAAATTATAAACCAGAAATGTTGATTTACTTTCGTAGACATAAGCTTTACAGCTTTTGTGATGTTATAATGTTTTCAAACAAATCCAACATACGTGTTAATCCGTGTGTGACCTATATATCGCTTCATATGATCAAGGTCAACAGTTCATCTGCTTTGTAAACAGCTGACTGTCGATGTTTACCTTTGTACGTACACGTTGCTAAATGTGCCCAAGTTAAAATTTTGGTCAACAAAAAATATGGATTTAACTTTTGAATGACGAAATCTGCTAAATTACTTTCATAGCTCAAAAAACGGTTGTCATTATAAGCTAGGTTTTCTGTGAGATAAATTCGAAATATAATGAGATTTGTGTAAGAATGCATCAATTGCAAACGGCCAGGGATATCCCGCGCGAGTGGACAAGAGATTCGCAGTAATTTAATACAGACGTCGTCCAGGCTTCGTGTGCTTCGACCCTACCACACGTGTGTAATTTTTTTAAGTGTGACCTCGTAGATTCGTACCGTGCTTCTCTGTCCGATTTGATATCTCTCGTAAAAGAATTGAAATCATGTTGAACGAAATCTGATTATGTCGATATATATATATTGATAAGTAAAGTAATAATTCTCTCAAATAAAACTTAAAACCAAACTGTGATCCCTTTGAACATTTATCATAATGTTTACACAAAGTAATATTATCTAAAACTCCGACAACACCAATATCTATTAGAATTTCAGGTCTTTGTTGTTGTTTTTTTCAGAGAAGAAAGCGAAGTACAACAGTACCTGGACCTAATCCAGCAACCAAAGAGTAAGATACTTCAATAGTCATATCCATTCTTTTTTAATTAAAATTCAGAGCATAGTGTAATATTTCTCTTCAAAATACTGTATACAGGGATTATTCGCCCCTGTAGTATTTTCGCCTCTTTCGCCCTTCTTCTCAACGGGTGAATTTAAAACTGGGCGAATTGCATTGGCTCAAACTATCTTTCTTTTAATATAACTTGTGTCTGGGCGAATTCAAGACGGAGCGAAACTGTTTGTGAAGAAGGGTGAAAATAAACCTGTACACAGTACCGTGTACCCGGTTATTTCTGCGATTATCCGATTTTCTTCTCTCGTTTTTTTCGCGATCACGTTGGCGTTGCAAAATACAATACGCTGAAGTCTTCGGTAAGGGTTTTTTAAAAAGATTATATATTAAATACATTAAATATATTAAAAAATATATTAACATTTTCCGTGCCTTTGTTTTTGATAACACTATGAATCGAGTCTGTTATGTCATTTCAATAAATTCAAATAGCGTATTGCTTGGGCGCATGTCGGGTCTGTATAATAAAAGAAATGAAAATCACATATATGTACCAGTAAATATTACAATATTTAATGCTACAGTTGCTGAAAATTATATAAATATTATCAATAAGAAATAATATTTTGAATATTATGAGGTGATAATTTCAGTCAGAAGTGATTAAATCTATAATAAAGTCCTCTGGGCTTTATTAGATTTTACCACGCCCCAACGGAAATTATTTGCTCATAATACTCAAAGAATGATTCATTATTCCTTGAATATTTACATTCTTCAGTACTTTCGTACTGTAAGAATAAAGATAAAACATGCAATTTGTTTGTAACTTGCTTTAGCACAATTGTTCACATGATTCAAACTTATGAGTGAAAATCTATATATCTAACAACTACACAAAAATACCATTCATTGAATACGACAATACAACACACGTTAGTTGATCTACACATTCAATAGTGATTAGGTTATTTATTTAGGTTAGGTTATAACATATTTTTATCACATTATTGTTACCATATTATTTTCCTCAAAAGATTTTCTCAAATTAGTTTGCAAAAGAAACGTTTTTGCTGGATATAAGTAATTGGGTAATTAATTATTAAAATTAAGTCTGGTGCAAAGTAAGCAAAATAACCATTAAGACAGGAACTATGAAATATCAAAATTTCTTCGACAACAGGGGTGGAAATCTAGAAGATATAGCAAAAGCAGGGAGTCTACACGAGTACCTGATCGATCTCCATAAACAATATGGCGACATCACTGCTTTTTGGTTAGGCCAGGAATTCGTCGTTAGCATCTGTTCACCGGAGCTGTTTAAGCAACATTCTGCAGTGTTTGATCGGCCAGGTCAGTGGTAAAATTAAAAAAAATTAATTGGGTGGTTATTTTTTAAATACTATGATTTAAAAAAAAAACAATAAGTAATTTATGCATTGTTGCAACGTATTTTGAAAAAAAAATTACTCACATTGAATTGTTTTTTCAAAGTGCGTTAAATTTGAAATTAAATTAACACACTTAATTCCTTTTTTAAATTGCGTTAAATTTTGGACCAAGTTATCGCACCTTGAATATTTGTTTTTGCAAAGTGCGTTATGAAGGTACAACATTTTTTTTCTTATCAAGACAATTAACGTATTTTGAAGAACAAAATATGTCTAAATCACAAACTCTGGAATTGAATTTCTAATTTGCTGATAGTATGATGATTTGTTAACACTAGTGACTCTCATTTACTCTCTAATTTGAGAAAGGGAGTTGGGGTATGGGATACAGGTCAATTACCAGCAAAATCATGTAATTCCTCCTGAAAAAACCCGTGTGTGTTCTTCTGGAATGGACTCCGAGTTCACAGAGGTAAAGAGATTATCTAGGAATAAGAATACCTTGAAACAAATGTAGTAAAATAGAAGTTTTGATAATCTGTATGTTGGTCCCGCTCTGACAACAACTCACCGATCCATGACCGTTATGTGACGAGTATTCCATTCGATTGTAAACAATCCATTAAAACCTGCAAGGGACTTATTCATGTACATTCGTCATATCTCTCCTACTGCTGAATTCATTTGGTTGCTCATCATGGTATGCCTATACTTATTGTGATATATGCTGTGGCTTAGATTGTATTGTAACATAACTTTAATCGTTCAATAATTCACTCCGTACGTCCGAGCCACAGAAAAGAGCACTACAAGATCTCTCTAAATCTTTCATTGAGGTCGATCGATCACCCAAAAAATCAAAAGAAGGTTCCCTTCATGAAAGTGATCTGATATAACATATATAATATATTATAACATAATTACATGATTTTGCTGGAGCTCTGCGAGACCGTGCACAACCCAACAAGGGCAACAACAGAAGACTTTTAATCAACGCTTGACAACTTAACATGTTCGAAAATATTGTCCTAGTTAGCACATAACATGCTATCTTACACCTGACATGGTATAATTTTGAATTCACAAAGTTTTCTGAGATGAGAAATCATGCGGTGAATTATAATATTCAACATGCACATGTATCAACCCTTGGTTATAACAGAGACAGGATGACCTTCTCTAGTTCCGCGCACGCCCTTTTGCACGCATCGATATTTTAAGTAATGCAGACTGAATAAACAGTGTCATGTGATGCTATTAAAAACGCCCATTTCAAGCTACTTGCCCATGATGGAATTTTCAAAAAGAAAAATTAAACGAAGATTGATTTGTAGTTCTGAGACATACAAATACACTAGAAAATAATATTTAATACTTATGTGGACCGCTGTATTTAATAATTATATGCATCATGCAAATGATAGGATAATATTTTTTTTTACTTTTTTTTATCATTACAGTATCCTTATTCAAATTGTTTGAACCTCTTATTGGAGAGAAATCAATACAATATGCAAACAAAGAAGATGGGAAAAACCGACGCAAGCAGTACAATACTGTCTTCAATCAAAACTACTTGCATCATTATTATGCAAGAATTCAGGAAGTAAAAAAATTAGTTTCTTTTTTATCTTATTATATTGAATAATTAGATACACAATTATATTACAAGGTGTTTTTTTTTTGTTTTCTGGCACATTTAACACCATTGAGTTTGATTTTTAAAATACCAAACTAATGAAAAAAATTTATCAAAACAATGGTATTGGATTGTGGTAAAACCATAATAAATGAAAGATAATTTCCGACAGACTACAGTAATTGTTGAATTACGTAAATATTTTTTTTGTTTTACGAGATAAAAACAATATGTACAATAAAAATATATGGTAAACAGACATGAATTTTGATTATCTAAATCACACCTAGCTTCTGTCTTCTCTTTTGAAGGAGTCGGACGATTTGGTTAAGCAGTGGTCCAGTTTACCCAAAGAAGAACACGTCCCTGTAGCCCGGTATATGGTTGCCTTCGCCTTAAAGCTGGGGTTGGTCAACCTGTTTGACAGCCATGCATTTACAGATGAGGAGATTCTGGAAATCAGACATAACTATGACATAGTATGTGCTTACATAAACCTATGTAAAGTTTTTAATTTTATTTTTTAACGTTGATTCTAAAATCTATAAGCAAGGTTAATTTCGCACTGTCTTTTTTCTGTTTTCTTTTTCTTTTTCTTTTTTTTTTTTGCCTTTTTTCATGTTGTAAATTTTGAATTTACCGGGTGGCAGTAAATACAAAGTTGACATGTTGTAAATTTTGTATTTACTGCCACCCGGTAAATTCAAAATTTACAACATGACACTTTCTCCACTTGCAAACGGTGTCGCCTCTGTCTTGAGATTACCAAGACACGTTTGTGTGATTCATACCCGATCTAATCAAAACAGTAATATGATTAATACATTCTTAATTTGTCTTGTTTTAAATTGGCATTGTAAATTAGAAAGAATGGCCAAAAAACAAACGGGAACGAATATTTCATTGTATACAGTATACCTTTGGATGTTTTCATATACATTATGGTTATATATTATAAATATATTGCTGTAGGCCTGGTCTGAATTGGAAAGGCAGCTAGTAGATATTCCCGAAAAAGGAAGCCCGAGAATTAAAGCGTTTGAAGATGGTATGATGAAATATTACTGTTACCTTTTCCACAAACAAATAATAATTTGAGATGGTTTACTACATTTTGAAATAGTATCTCATGAAAGCAGGAAAAGAAATAAAATAAAAATAAAGTCAAATAGGGGAAGAGATATACAAATTTGGAGACAAAGATATGGTTTCTAAACTTTCAATTTATATAATAAAATTAAAACGCAATGTAATTACGATTTCGTGATCTGCAGTTAAAGCCCGATACTTTAACCATTGCGCTATGATGATTAAATATTCAACCAAATCGATTTGATTTAAACGATCTAACGAAACATTTGCTGTTTTGTTTTATAAAAACATGAATTTTGATGTTGTGAACTACATGTGCTAGATGTTGTTAACAGATTTTGAAATGTTGTAATACTGGTACAAAGAATCTGAACTGTTTCACCGGAAGTTTCAATAGGTATATTTTATACATCTGAAACATAACTTATGTCATACCTTTTTATCGATTACAACATGTGTATACCTTATACCAAACCTTCTTTAAACGATAGTATCGTGTACATATATGGACTACCGGAATTAATAATGATATGATTATGCATCTATTTTTTTATATCAGCTAAAAGAAAGCTCTATGCGTTGGTAGACAAGGTGTTATCCAACCGTAAACAGCTACGAAAAGACACGGATGATGCTTTGTTAATTGACGTCCTCCTAGATAGTACAGACGACAAGGAACTGATAGCAAACGACGCGTTAAGTTTCGTAATAGGAGGCTTCCATACCACAGGGAATAGTAAGATACTTAGACAACAAAATATATTATACCGTGTTAATGACAACTTTTCAACGTTTCATACAATTTCATTTTGCATGTTTTTTTTTAATATTCTTACATGTAATTCGCTTAGGCCCTTTTGTAATCCTTTTAGTACTTTACTGGCATTTCTACACACAACATTAAGGAGAGGACAAAAATAGGAGATGCCTGCTGTCTGATCCTATTTCATTTTTAAATAAAATATTGTTTCAACTAAAACACACTAAAACTTGTCCTTTAAAGGTCTTATTCATTGAAATTTGTATAGTGCATTTTGTTACACATATTCATATTAATTTACTGGTATTGGTTGAAGGCGGATATCTAGATATACAGGTGTATAAGCGAACGGCCTTTTTGTGTATGCTTATATGTTTCCAAAAATAATATTGAAACACCCATAGGGTAGTACGAATGTTTCGTTAGTATTTTTTTCCAATAATACCGTATATCAGGTTTTCTCCGCATCATGTTTTTCTGCGAATCAGAGCGTAGAACAGCATATAAAATTTATGCGAATCAAATTTTCACTTTATCAAAGTCATAGTGAAAATATAATTCACGATTGTTTAAAGCTGTGAGGTAAGAGGGAAAAGTATCTAAATTGTCGCACTTGTAATGAAAAATTCGGACAATGAAACCATTGACACGATTTCCCTGATGTGAAAAAATTACTCTTAATTATTTTCAGAGACGCAATCAGTCATGAATTAATAGATCATGTACCGTTACACATACCAGTAGCTCGGGTATAATTAGACATCTGTCTACGCAAGGAAAGCGACCGTTTTAATTAGCTTGTCAATGGATTATTAAATAAACAACGAAGCTTACAAATCTATTATCTGGCGCTTGTCCTCCGATCCCGCAATTTGTACCTCTAACAAAACTAACTGAACACAGTTCACCGTACTTTTACTTACCTGTTTACTTTATCAAGAAAGAGAAAACTCTATTACATAAAACAAAACTTTTTATCAAATTTACGATGATTTATTTTTCGCGATTCGGAAATCGTCGCGAACAAAGCAGAAATTGGATACACGCGGACAAAACCTGATACACGGTATTATTATTAACTAATAACAGCCCAGTATTTCTACAGATCGTTTCTCCTATAGAGAGACGATCTAAGTAATTTTGACGACTGCTCCGTGTAACCCCAACGGTTTTTAAAATAATGTTTAAATGTGTATTGATCAAAGGAATCATATGCAGAGGACAGAATTTTGTTTGGACTTTTAATACTCTTCATAATATTCTTAATACTATCTTTGAATCATATTCTTTATATTTTAAGGACAATTTAATACGAATATTACTACTATTACACGTTATAAATTTTATGTAAGAACACGCAGTGAAAATATGCTAGGGATGTTCTAGGAACAGCCGCATTGATCTCTAAAAAATAAAAAAAATTGAGGCAATACACATCGTTTTGACTGGAACTAACACGTGAAATTGGCATGGTTTTAAAACTTTTTACGGTCTGAAGTTGTACTTTCATTATCAGTGCGAGACAAATAGGTATTTCTGATCTGATAATTTACTGATGACGTTCGTGGTATATTGGAGAATAATGTCCGCGGCATCTCTTTGATCTCGGCAATAACTGTGGTAGAAAGAAGACGGCAATAACTGTGGTAGAAAGAAGAAATAAAGCTCTTGTTATCGTGAATGTTGCAGGATAACCTCCTCGGTCTCGAAATATTGTTTGAAATAAAAAAGCCTCGGCTAATGCCTCGGCTTTTATATTTAAAAACAACATTTTTTGACGTCGAAGGATATTCTGCAACATTCACGATAACAAGAGCTTTATTTCTTTATATCAGTATATTTATTTATTACAGTGTTAACATGGGCTGTGTATTTCCTGGCGGAGCATCAAGATGTCCAGGATAAAGTATACAGAGAAATAAGTCAGGTGCTTGGTAACAATGATGTAGAACCAGAGACATCTAAGGATCTAGTGTATGTTTGATATATGACACTACAGTAAAACTCGGTTATAGCGAAGTCTTAGGGACTATATCCGTATAACGAATTCCTAATAATAACTACAGCAAATTCACTTTATACATTTTTTTCTTTCACCAGATGAGATAATTTTTGATAAGTGGGGCTTAAAATGAAAATACATTACTTTGATACTTTTAATAATCGGATTGTGAATTGGTAAATTTATATGAAAATATATTTGTTCAGACTATTACTCAAAATGGTAGTGCAAAAGTTTAAAACTGTAAAAAAAAAAAATTCGTTATAAAGGTGTTAAATTTCGTTATTAATTACCTCTACGGGACTGAAAATCAGTTCGCTTTATCCGTAAATTCGTTATATCCGAATTTGTTATAACCGTAGAATTTTGCAAAGATTTGTTAAGAATTTTCCCGGGCACTTGAAAAAACTTCGCTATATCCGAGAATTCGCTATACCCGTGTTTGTGCTAAACGAGTTTTACTGTATATGAATCAAGAGAAAATCTCTTAAATAAAGTTAATTTATATATGCATGTCTGTTACAGTGTAAAAAAAGGGGGGGGGGGTTGCCATTGAATAACAGGAACAGATTTATATTTGATCTACACTCTGTTTTTCTTTTAGAGGGCAAAGTCGTGGTGGTAATTTTTTTTAAAACCATATTAGTCTTCTTGAAGAGAAGAGCTCAAAACTTCCTTGTAAATTTTAACTTTATTAAAGTGAAAACAAATGATTTTTTCTAAATAAATAATAGTTTATAGCTAACAAATTCATTTTTACACTTTTAGTAAAACTCGGTTGTAGCAAAGTTCTAGGTACCAGTGGATTTACTTCGTTACATCCGTTATTCGTTATATCCGTATAACGAACTCGTAATAATGACTATAGCAAATTCACTATATACATCGTTTCTTTCCCCAGACTGCTGTTTTTGCTAATTGAAACTATGAATGAAGATACATTCTTTTGATACCTTAAATGATTGGATTGTAATTTAAAAAAATATATTAGAAAATAAATCCATCCAAACTATTATGTTAAAAAGTAATGACAACTTTTTTGAAAGTAAAGAAATAGAAGTGTTAAATTTCGTTAATATTCACACCTCTACGGGACTCAAAATCAGTTCGCTATAGCCGTAAATTCGCCAGATCCAAATTCGTTATAACCGTAAAATTTTGCAAAGATTGTTTAAGACTTTTGGCGGTGACTCAAAAAACTTTTTTATATCCGATATTTCGCTATATTCGTGTTTGTTTACATTTGGCTGTACTTCAACAATTTTAACTTGGATTTTTGCACTGTGTTGTATCATTCGAGATACTTGTGTGTGTTGGTGTTCGGTGCCAATGAGTGAATGTTTAAAATATCATTATTGTTACAACAGCTGATTTTGTTACAGATATCTACACCAGGTAATTGATGAGACATTACGATGTTCTGTGCTAGCCCCTTGGGCCGCAAGATATCAAGATTTCGACTCAGAACTTGGAGGACATAAAATTCCTAAGAATGTAAGTCACTTGGTATTTCCTAAAAGAAAATGATTAGAAAAAGGAAATTTGATAGGTATACATGTAGAATTTTGCTGATTTTCAATTTTGATAATTCCTCTTCTCATTGAATGAATAAAGAGAGCTTTTTTAAATAAAACTGTGTTCGCCTATAAAAATATAAATAACCGCTTGTTTTCTAATTTTTATTAGACCCCTGTTATCCATGCTCTTGGTGTAAGTCTGCAAAATGAAAAATATTTTCCACAACCTCACAGGTGAGTGAAACAATTAAGAATGTTATACATCAAGGAATCGTCATTTTGATTGATGTTAAAATAAGATGTTTATCGATCATTTGTCCCTTTTTAAGACACTGTTAAACAGGTTTGTGAGAGAGAACCAATATATTTAGAGTATATATACAGTCTACATAATAGTTATAATGGAGTGAAAAGTTTTTTAATAGTATTTGTACTTTCAGGTTTGACCCGGATCGTTTCAGTCCAGAAAATTCTAAATCCAGACCATCATATGCATTCCAGCCTTTTGGATTTGCTGGCAAGAGGATATGTCCTGGATACAAATTTGCATATGTTGAAGCAATAATTGGACTGGTCACTGTTCTTAGGAAATTCAATGTCAAAATGGTAGAGGGTCAAACGGTGACCCAAACCTTTGGCCTTGTAACTCACCCAACGGAGGAAATTTGGATTACTTTGCAAGAAAGATGAATTGTGTTTACACATGACATCACCTAATGGTTTCATCTATCTCATTCGGACTTAGGAGCGACATCAAAATAGAAAAATTAAATTGTTTTATTAACCTTTCATTTTATTTGGTGAAAGGGGGATTTTTTATTATGTAGATTGAAATGTTTTTGGTTTTTTATTGTGATAAAAAGATGATTATTTGAAATGTGTTTCAAAAAAGTGTTTAAAAGCCTGATTGAAATTACATGTATTATCGGTCAGCACAAGCTTACTCATAGAACGTGAAAAAATTCTTAATCATTTATGCACGCAGATACATTAAAATTATATTTTCATACAAAACAATATCAGCTCTTACCTGAAAAGTTTGATAGAATTGAAATACAAAAATCTAAAACTTTGACTTTAACTAGCTTTCTCTTAAAAAGATTTGTTCATAATTTCATCCTACTTAACAAGACATTAATAATAATTTTTTTTGTTAAACTAATATTTGCGAGGTTTCATTTTACTGTTTATTCTTGATTGTCACAAGCCAGGCAAAATTAGATAGATATCATGAGACATTTTGACGTATCGCCAGATTGGCGTGTGCGATGCATTCTGTTCAATGTTAACTACAAACCTGGTATGATGACTAATGGCGATTTTTCATCTTGTGATATGATTCCGTTTGATAAAGAATGATAATGTACATGTTTTTCTTCTAAGCAGGGATCATCTTTTAGGATCATTCCATTAAACATAACATAAATCATGACATAAAGACGACATGACACACGAAATAACACATGGTATTGAAGCGGGCAGCTCATTACTGTATTTTTGGTTAGAGTTATTCCCCTTTGATTTATTGATTTTTGATGATTTAATTAATATTCCTAATAATAACCAATTAGTGTGATGATTATTTGTTGTACAATAATAAATATCCTTTATAGATAAGTTGTTTGGCATATGTATTTTTTAGGTTAGGTCTAGTTAGTTTGTTTATTTTCGATTTCCCGTTTTTAGATACCACAAATTATTCTAGGCCGGCACATATATAGGGACAGTGTCAATTGCGTTACGAAAAACGACTGTTTGGGGTTAAACTTGAACAGGTACGGCTAGATTGAGTGTGCGGACATCCCTGCTCTATCTAATCTTCGTGTTATCTAACCTACGATACAGAGTGTGCGGTCATCCCTGCTGTGTATCGCATTATTACAAGTGTGCGGTCATCCCTGCTTGTATTGGTGGTGGTTGCGGCGGAGCACTAGTGTGTGGTCATCCCTGCTGGTGTTCTGGCCTTTCTAGCGCAAGTGTGCGGCACTCCCTGCTTGCGTTAGGTTGCGTTGTTGGCGCAAGTGTGCGGTCATCCCTGCTTGCGTTAACGTTGGTACCTGTTAAGTTGCGTAGGTGTGTGGTCATCCCTGCCTGCGTAACGTTGAGTCCCTATATATGTGCAGGAGCGGTGATTAAAGTCTGCACTTGTAAATATTGGCAGCAATCAGGGCTATCCGATTCTATCTCGGGTACGGGCCCGCGGGGATCACAGGCAGTGACCCCCTTGCACGTTACATAAAATTTGGTGGCAGCGGTGGGATACCCTGCAATTGCTGCGAAAAGAATGGAAGACGTCGACAAAGAAATATCGTTCTTGGAGGAGAAGATTGCCGAGATGCGTGAGCGCAGCGACATCCTGAAGACCTCAACGCCAAGACCCGCTGCAAGCAGAGATTCTGGGGTAGACACTTTGCGCAGAGCTTCGGATACTTCTCAGAAGAAAGGAGAGCTGTCTTTGCGCACTGGTCACACGACAGCTCTACATCTTGAAGATGCTGCTGCTGCGTATGAGACGGGGGCTTATTCCGGACTTCGCTCTAACAAGAGAACAGAAGCGCACCCGCGCAGCAACGACCAGTTCTCTGATTCCTATGAGCTCTACGAAGAGTCAGAGAGGAAAGTAGAAAGCAGCATCGGACATAGGCCATTTGCTAGCGGTGCCGCGCACAAGCCAGATCTGAATTGGCAGGCCGACTCGATCTTACCCGGCGTGACGCGCAGACGATCTCGGGTGAGATTTGAAAGCCCTGCAAGAGGAAATGAGACAGACAATGCCATTGCCAAGCAATCTATCAAGCCAGCTACATATGATGGAAGCGGCCCTTGGCTTGATTACCATGCGCATTTTGAAGCCTGCGCCGACATCAACGGCTGGAGTTATGCCACTAAAGGTTTATACCTGGCAGTTTCCTTACGTGGCAATGCGCAGGGAGTCTTGGGTAATATGCCAAGAGGTACAAAACCTGATTTTGATTCCCTCGTTCAAGCTTTGGAGGATCGATTTGCGCCGCCGAGCCAAACCGAGCTTTATAGAGTGCAGATGCGAGAAAGACGTCAAAGAGCCGGTGAGACTCTTCCCGAGCTAGGCCAAGCCATTCAGCGGCTCGCCTATTTGGCATACCCTACTGCCTCTGCGGAGATTAGGGAAACGTTGGCTAAAGACCAATTCGTAGACGCACTGGTAGACTCAGAGATGCGCATTCGCTTAAAACAGTCCCGCCCCAGACACCTGAATGATGCAATTCAACTGGCCGTGGAGCTAGAGGCATACAATAAAGCTGAGAGAAAAGGCTATGCTCGTCCCGCTGCCCCAGAACCAGGTAACGATGCGTTGGCAAGAACATTAGATGCTCTTAACGCCAAGATAGACTCTCTACAGTTGGAGGTGAAGTCATTTAAGAGCAGCCGAGCTGAAGACGATGCGCAGTTAAGACCCAGAGTACAGCAGCAGAAACTTTGTTACTACTGCCGAAAGCCTGGACATATTCAAAGAGACTGTAGAGCCAACCGACAGAACAGGCCGGAGAGCAATGGCTATGCACGCAATATAAATGTAGATCCTTCATATACAGAGGTTGTGGAAATGATCAAACGCCTGAGTGATAAAGTCGACTCTCTTCAGACAAACGTCAAACGTCTTAACAAGCGTCAAATGACAGATAATGGGCGAAAAGTTGACAAACTGCAAGGAGTATGCTATTATTGTCGAAAACCAGGGCACTTGCGGAGAAATTGCATGGTCAGACAGCGAGCTAAATGCTTTGCCAATTCAAAACAGCCCAAACAATCAGATGGAACTGTTGGAGACGAAAAGGGGCAACATCTGACTAAAGGGAAGACCAATGCATGCTACCGCGTAGTTGCAATGTCAAGTTGCAATGACAGAAAAGTGTTGATAGAAGGCCGAATTGGGAGTTCTGGGGAGAAGTTTGCTACAGACAGCATTAGTTCGATGGTTGGGCGAACCTTTAAGGACCCAAGTCATGGTTATGATTTTGATGAGGGAGAAGAGCGCAAGAACCCGTGCAGACGTTGCGGCAGTTGTAAGAAAAAGCAGACGAAAGAGGAGAATGCGCCGTGTTCCTGGGAAAATGTTGATGAGACCCCAAGGTGTATATGCAAATGACAATTGCATGCAGGTAATGGCAATATTACCTGGTAAAGCAGCGTTGAAAAGTTCTAACTTTAAAGAAAATCAGCTGCAGAAGTTCCACAGACGGAAAGCGTCAGAAGACGGAATTGTAGGCTAACGCCTGATTGTAA
Source organism: Magallana angulata (assembly GCF_025612915.1). Classification (NCBI taxonomy): domain Eukaryota; kingdom Metazoa; phylum Mollusca; class Bivalvia; order Ostreida; family Ostreidae; genus Magallana; species Magallana angulata. Next base: position 28,365,501 of record NC_069119.1, on the reverse strand, counting down.
ATAAAATCTAGCATTGTTTTTATTCATTGATGAAACTTGGACCCAGGAAAGAAGGGCAGAGATTTTTTGTTTTAAATCCAATTTTGGGGGGTATTTTTTTTTCTTGGATACTACTTCACCTTTTTGTGAAGTTGGGGGTTTAAGTTTTGCGAGGACGCAAAATTCTGAGGTGGGGGTAGTGAAGCGGGCAGCTCATTACTGTATTTTTGGTTAGAGTTATTCCCCTTTGATTTATTGATTTTTGATGATTTAATTAATATTCCTAATAATAACCAATTAGTGTGATGATTATTTGTTGTACAATAATAAATATCCTTTATAGATAAGTTGTTTGGCATATGTATTTTTTAGGTTAGGTCTAGTTAGTTTGTTTATTTTCGATTTCCCGTTTTTAGATACCACAAATTATTCTAGGCCGGCACATATATAGGGACAGTGTCAATTGCGTTACGAAAAACGACTGTTTGGGGTTAAACTTGAACAGGTACGGCTAGATTGAGTGTGCGGACATCCCTGCTCTATCTAATCTTCGTGTTATCTAACCTACGATACAGAGTGTGCGGTCATCCCTGCTGTGTATCGCATTATTACAAGTGTGCGGTCATCCCTGCTTGTATTGGTGGTGGTTGCGGCGGAGCACTAGTGTGTGGTCATCCCTGCTGGTGTTCTGGCCTTTCTAGCGCAAGTGTGCGGCACTCCCTGCTTGCGTTAGGTTGCGTTGTTGGCGCAAGTGTGCGGTCATCCCTGCTTGCGTTAACGTTGGTACCTGTTAAGTTGCGTAGGTGTGTGGTCATCCCTGCCTGCGTAACGTTGAGTCCCTATATATGTGCAGGAGCGGTGATTAAAGTCTGCACTTGTAAATATTGGCAGCAATCAGGGCTATCCGATTCTATCTCGGGTACGGGCCCGCGGGGATCACAGGCAGTGACCCCCTTGCACGTTACAGTATAATCTGTTTTAAGTATTGAATGCTTCTTTTTGGATGCCGTCGTTTCTGTAACACACAAATTGAATACCGCGCGTTAGTGCCTTATGATGATATGTCTGCACCGCTTGGTGCGTTACAGGACCGACGACATCCTAAACTAAGAATTCAATGATTATATTTATATTGAATTTCATTCTAATGTCTATTTGTATAAAATTAATATGTATTGTCGCTGTAAAGCCATAATTTTATACGCTCTCAGTCAGGAATATGCAACAGACAGGGATATGGTACCCTAACAACAAAACTTTATGATAACCGCGATGACTTCAATTTTTCTATAGTCAACTTTCCTTACTTACGAGGGTTTGTTAGAAAAGTTCGCGGACAAGTTCGATTGTGAGCGGACTATTTGCATGATACCATATTTTATCTTGACGTATTCTCTAAGAAATATGTAAAGATTTGTTTATTTCAAATGCACCTTGAAATATACCGATTAATTATTTTGCTAAGATATGCCTCACGGAGATTTTTTTGTGCACGCAGAAAAATCTCCGATACAGCCCGGATCTTGCACCTGTGGATTACGCTTTATTTCCTTATCTGAAGTCAACACTGCGTGGGCAGAGATTTTCGGACCTAAATGATTAACAAAATGACACAAAAGACTTAATACAAAATTTGACAAATAAGAGTGTGAACATGCGTTTTATAAATGGGTCAATGGCATGAAAAGTGTGTGAACGAAAAGGTGTTTACTTTGAAAAAGAGTGAGAGGTTCAATTTGCCTTTCAGTAGTTTGACGTCACATGACGTAGTGGAAATATAAAATGGCGCTCCGAAAATCCAATTTATGTAAAATGAAAATCGCTGTATCTTTTGAAAACAACTTAAAAATCATATCAATTTTTCCATCCCTTTTTTCAATTGGTAGTCATTTAATAAACTTACGTCATTCTACAAAGTACACAGTAATTATGGTGTTTTTGTCTCTCAGTTGATTCGATACGGAAGGGCATGCTCTTCGTGTGAACAGTTTCTAAGACGAGGCAAGCTACTGACAAACAAGTTGATAAAACAGGACTATCAACAGTCTCGTTTGAAGTCATCTCTCCTAAGTTTTATGATCGATACAACGACCTTGTCAGCAAATACAATCTTCCACTGGGTCGCATGCTGACTGACTTTTTCACGATAATTGTTAAACCCAAATCACCTAATTGTCTACGTTCTTTTCCGGGGTTTTTTTCCCGATTACGACAAATAACACACGGCGAGTGTGACCGATCAGAAAAGGATGTTCACTCCTCCTAGGCACCTTGTCCTACCTCTTTCTATTTGGAGGTCCGTGTTGCTCTGCTTTGAATTTGTATTTCGTTTTATGGATTTTTGACGGGTTGTCATTTTTTCATGCATAGAACAACCATATTAACATGTTATTTAATTCGCTTCTGCAACTAAAAAATAGTTCCAGAAACTTTCAGAGAATCATCTTTTTATTAAGGAGAAGATGTATTAAAGATTATTTTTCAAAGATTCATATCAAACTGGGTATATAAATCGAAAGTTTCATTAAATCTTACAAAAATAGATATACTCAAAACATGTGAGACGTTTATGTTTGTGCTCATAGGGCATGAATTAGCAAAATGTATTCATAAAAAAATTAAACGTCGCAGATTTCAATTGCAAACATAAGGGGGAAAATACACGGAATGTAAATGCATATATATTGGTATAAAAAAATTCAGATATATTACTCCTAATTTTATATCAATACATGTATCTCTACAAAACATTAATTTTCCATTTTTTTTTCAACAACTAAACTATTTGTCACATGTCATCAAGCAAAAGGTACAAAAAATAAACTTAACCACATTACTTTGATAAGGGACCACCTTTTTTAGTGAAGAGAAAAGGAAAGTGATTAATCTGGACGGTAAACAAAGAGACATCATTATCTGTAGTGAAAATACAAGATAGATAGTTTCAAGAACAATTATGATATATATACGATGTGTACATTGAGGTTGCACCTTCATTTGTATGGATGTATGTAAGGAGGTATAAACGTGTAGCGGTGTACATACAATGTATGACTGCACATAAAGATTCCGGACTGTGGCTACAGACGATACCCATTGACAGTTTATGAATACATCTATGCGTAGTGTTTGACTTAAAAACTGAACAGTTTCATAACTTCTTCAAATTTCTCTAACACGGACTGTCTTATTCCTTCCCAGAATTCCAATTCACGCTGGCACGTAAGTTGTATCCCAATCTAATTAGTCAGCCCGTGCAAGCTGACTAAATATTCAGCGGAATATTTTATTTTCAAACTCAGAACTAGTCTAAAACAGAAGAAATAATGTCTTTAGGCTTTTGCTACATCAAAGTATTTTTTGTTTTTATTTCATGATATAAAAAGTGTTGGAACTGTAGAAATTCAGTATCCAAACTTTTCAAAAGCTTTGAATACCTTACCACTTAAAAATCATTTAGATTTAAATTGACACATGTCAATGAGGAGACATGATGAAGAGATTGCAAATGTGCTTACAAAATATTGGTCAATACATGCATATTCAAAAAGTACAAAATATTAACTAAACAAAGTTAGCTTTTTAAAAAGCCAAGAAAGTCAGCCAGTAGAATATTTTAATTTTAAGGTCAAAAGTAAATGCATAAGCTATTTTGCAAAATACAATAAATATAGTCTCCAGTACAATCCTAACATGCGGGTTTACAATTACTTAGCGCACTTATTATATGACAATATGTGAAGAGACAAGCGTGCAGCAGTGTACTCTTTATAAAGTAATCTACAGAAACTATGCATTTTGTCTTAAATTGTACCTTTACTAAGATTGCTCTCTGCATACATGGTCCCTCGTCGCGAATCACTGCCAATATATATTCGTTTCAATCTCTTAAGAGGACACTATCTATAGTGTTAATTGAAATACACACATATACATCATTCAATTAACCATGTGAATGTATGGTCTTAATAATTTTAATAGGATTAATTTCATAGCTGAAGAATTTACAATTAAATATACATGCATTAACACTATTCGTTTCTAGTAGATACACACCCCAAGAAATTAAAATCTGTTTTCCATGAAATTAAGATATGGTGTGCTTTGTCGCTATGAAATGCATTTACAATACTTGTAATTAAGAGAATATTTTTGGAGAGGCCAAGTTAGTATCCATTGAAGAAAGCTTTTTCAAAAGACAAGCGTGTGCAAATAGAAAATTTGGACCAGCTGCACATTCATTTCACGGATTGTTTTGGCGTTATGTTATCTGACCATTAATGCCCGATTTTTATCGAACCAGCAATTCCCTGTAAATATGTTTTTTACCCATGTCACGCTCTCACGAGAACAAGCAAGATAAAAATACGACTATGTACATTGCAAAGTGCAAATACAGCGTACACGGATATGCGACGGCCAACCTTTTTTTTTAACTCTGTACACTTTAAAATACAATAGAATGACGGTAAATGATTTTTTCTTGCACACTGATCCGTCAGGAGGATCTGGTGGCTTATTTGTTGCCTTTCAAGCCCCTTCAAAACAAATCTAATCTTAAGGATGATGTTTACTCAAAATGAATAAAAATTCCACTGATGATAACGAAAAACTAACTACAGTGTATTGTGTGTTATAGATCTTACACGGTAGTTTAATTCTTCACTTTCAAAAACGTAGGTCAATAACCTTCTTTTTGAGCTAATGTCTTTTGAATATGTTTTGGAAATTTAAGAAAAATTCCTAATACTTTTCCACTAAGATTGAGATTTCTGAATTGAGAAAATTATATAGATTGCTAAACTCTTTAACAAATGAAAACAGTTTATGAACGGCAGTGACATTAAATAGATACAGAGCATTACGTTTTCATTCACAAAGATATAAACATTTATTATTATCGTATTTTCAAAAAAATTTCATTAGAAAACAAAATCTGAAAAATTTAGTTCGAATTTCCTCTGTTGTGCTATAAGTTGAACTTTGTTTTAGCGCAGGAGGATAAAACGTACGCTCAACTAGGACCCCAGGTCACCTGCTTATTCACAACTACCAAATCTGTGCACTCCGCTACAAAATGTAGTACATTACAACCGCAAAGTGAAAGTAGAATAACTAGTACCACTACTTAGCCTTTAGAAATGATATACAACAGGCAAAAATGTATTTTTTTTAAAAGAATAACCCTTAAAGTATTGGAAATACACTATAGAGAATAAAAATTTCAACATTGACTGTTATTTGAAAGATATATGATATACGTTATATAGACATAAGGTGACCTGTGGTCCTCCTAAGGATAAGTTAAATGTAACACAAAATCCTCCTCATTAAAATATCAAAGTACTTCACCTTCTTACTCTGTATACGTAGGTGTAGCCTGTAGAAAGATGTAGCCCCCCCCCCCCCCAGCCACCAACCCATAGACTTTTTACTGATACTTTAATATAATGGTAAAATGATTTGATAATGAATTACATTAGATGACCTCTGGTTTCCGTAATGGATGCATGCCAAAACAGGTTTGTATAAAAAATATCTGACGTTTTCGAGCCCGTTAGTGATGAGAACTGTGTGATATTTTTTTTTTCATACAGAGCTGTTTTCGGCATACATCGTACTTAAAACACTGCTATTGAATTTCATTGTTGATTTACCGGAGACAGTCTGATTTTGAAGGATATCAGTACTGTAACCACGAGTAACGGTCTTATTCTAAGAAGCTCACTAAAATTAGTCTGCTGCATCAAAGGAATGACATCAAATTTGTGTTCTAACTAAAGTTCCCCTGTCTACAGGTGTTGCATGAGGGTTGGAGTTCACCACTCCCCGCTCCACCTACCACTTCCCTGGACTGGATTTTTACTCTTCAAATTAAAAAAAAATATATATTTGAATTGCAAAAATAAACATAGTAAATGCGGACCTACTGTGAAATGCATCTGAGAAAAAAATGAAGACGAGCAATTCGTCACCCCTTTAACCCCCCCCCCCTAACTTCCTCTGACGACAAAAAATAAGGAATAAATGTGATCGAAATGTGTACCGTTTTTGCTTATTTATAGAATCAAAGTCTGAACTTTTTTGTTCAGTAGATTAGAGTATAATTTTTCACACACCACACCTGTTGTCCCCTTATAAGTTATGCAATCTCTGGTCTCTTCAATGATGTACAATATATGGCGAACTCTGGTTTACGTATATGTATTTATTATCATCTTTATGTGACACCTGTTCCCTCAATTATGTTCTTCCTAATAAACAATATAAATATAGTGCATGATTTTCGTCTTTTAAAAAGACATAAGACAACCTCTGGTATCCGTATTGATTTTCTAAATATTACATTGATTTAGAAGCTAAGGTGACCTCTGGTCTCTTAATAGACATTGGTTTCTTTACAGTGGATGAATTCTGCATGGTAATTCTCCATCTTGTAAAAGAAGGTGGCATCTGGTCTTTGTATTGATGAACAATTTACTACAATAATTTAGGTCTAACGGTGACCTCTCATCTCCTTATTGATAATTCATAAAATTTTATCCCTAGTCTCTCTACCGTGGATTACTTTGGTCTCTCTACAGTGGATTACTTTTGTATCTCCACCTTATAAAATGAAATAAGGTGACCTCTGATCTCAATTAACAAAATTATTACGACACATATCCAAGACCTAAAACGAACTCTGGTTTACCTACAATAGATGATATTTTATGATTCTTCATCTTGTAAAATAACATTAACGGATCTCTGATCACCGTATTAATTTACAGAATTAATAATTACTACATCAATTTAGATCATAAGGTGACCTATGGTCTCCTTTTTGGATATTTCACCTAAGGTGACCATTGGGTCCCCTACAGTAGATGACTTTTTTGAATCTCCATCTTGTAAAATGACATTAAGTGACCTCTGGTCTTCGTTATTAGTTAACAAAAATATCACGACATAGATCGAATACCAAAGGTGACCTTTGGTTTTCCTACAGTGGATGGCTTGTTGGGAATCTCCATCTTTTAAAATGACATTATCTGATCTCTGGTTAACTATTAATCTTTGAATTAAATCTAAACCTTTTTGAAGCTAAGGTGACTTCTAAATTCCTTTTAGATAGTCCTCTTATAATTACCACTTGGTTTCTCTACAGTAAATGACTTCAGGTAAATGTCTATTTTGGAAAAGAAGGTGACATCTGGTGTTCGTATTTATCATCAAATTATTACATTGATTTAGGACATATCGGGACCTATCATCTTGAAATTCCATTCAAGCTGACCCATGATCTAACAAATGGATGACATTTAGTGAGTATACATCTTGTTTAATGACATTTGGGGACCTCTGGTCTCCTATTGATAAACAAAATTATTGCTACATTGTTGTAGGACATAAGGGGACCTCAGGGCTCCTCATGGATATTTTACTAAATGTGACCTCTGCTCTCCCTACAGTAAATGACTTATTTGAATCTACATCTTGTAATATGACATTAGGTGACCCCTGATTTCCGTTATTAATGGACAAAATTATAACGACAGACATCGCTTTCCAAAGGTGACCTTTAGTGGATGGCTTCTAGGGATATCCATCTTGTTATGACATAAGCTGACCGTTTCTATATTAAAATTATTTTATTGATGAAGGACCTGAGGTGACCTCTGGTCTCCTTGTGCATATTTTCACTTCAGGTGACCCCTGATCTCCCTACCATGGCCGAGTACCTATCATGTAAATGACATAAGGTGACCTCTGGTCTCCCTTTAGATAAGGAAAATGATCAATAGGGGACATGAACTGACCTCTGGTCTCCTTATGGGTGTTTCTGTAAATGACATACGTTGACATCTGGACTTCATGTCATTTTAAGAAAATTAAAATGTCTTTAGACCTAGGTTGACGTCTGGTAACCTTTTAGATATTCACTTAGGGTGATCCCTGGTCTTCCCACCGTAGATGGTTTTGGTAAATCTTTACCTTGTATATTGATATTTTGTTTAAACTCAGGTCTCAATATTGAATCAAAGAATTGCAACGTCAATCTAAAACTATTGGTGACCTCTGGTCCCCATATCCATTTTTTACTTAAGGTGACCCCTGGTCACCCTACCGTGATTAACCTTAGTGAATCTCCATCTTGTAAAATCATCTGAGGTAACACCAGGTAGTCAAAGAATGGATAAAGACTGATTAATCTCCATCTGCAAGATGCATCTGCCGACCTCCAGTTTCCGTATTGATTTACAAAATCACTACGACATTTGTGTAGGAAATACATGTAAGGAGGTGACTTCTCTTTCTCTCATGATATTTCAATTACTACAGTGGATGACCGGTAGCTCTCAATCCTGTAAAATGACATAAGGGGACCCCTGGTCACCCTACAATGGATGACCAATGACTCTTAATAGTGTAAAATGACATAAGGTGACCCGTGGTCACCCTTCAGTGGATGACTGGTGACTCTCTATATTGTAAAATGACATTAGGGGACCCCTAGTCACCCTACAGTGGATGACCGTTCACTCTCCATCGTGTAAAATGACATAAGGTGACCCCTGGACACCCTTCAGTGGATGACTGGTGACTCTCTATCCTGTAAAACGACATAAGGTGACCCCTGGTCATCCTACAGTAAATGACCAGTGACTCTCTATATTGTAAAATGACATATGGGGACCCCTGGTCTCCCTACAAAGGATGACCGGTGACTCTGCATCGTGTTAAATGATATGCGGAGACCCCTTGTCACCCTGCAGTGGATGACCGTTGACTCTCCATTGTGTAAAATGACATAAGGTGACCCCTGGTCATCCTACAGTGAATGACCGGTGACTGTCCATCGTGTAAAATGATATACGGGGACCCCTGGTCGTCACCCTACAGAGGATGACCGGTGACTCTCCAAAATGATATAAGGTGACCTATGAGCACCTTACTGTAGATTACTGGTGACTCACCATCATGTTATATGACATAAGGTGAGAGTCACCGGTCATCTACTCTAGGGTGACCATGGGTCACCTTATGTCACTTTACAGGATAGTGAGTCATTAATTAGTCATCCACTGAAGGGTGTCCACGGGTCACCTTATGTCATTTTGCACAATGGAAAGTTACCGGTTTCCACAATAGGGTGACCAGGGGTAACCTTAAGTCATTTTACACTATGGGGAGTTAGCGGTCTTCTCCAGTAGGGTGACCAGGGGTCACCTTAAGAGAAATATCATGAGCCTCTTTACCTGTATTTCCCAAACAAATGTCGTTATGATTATGTGAACCTTATGTTATATTACACGATGGAGAGTGACACGTCATCCATTGTAGGGTGACTAGGGGTCCCCGTATGTCATTTCAAAATATAGAGTCACCGGTCATTTACTGTAGAGTGACCAGAGGTAACCTTATGTCATTTTACAGAATGGGGAGTCACCAGTTATCCATTGAAGGGTACCCACGGGTCACCTTATGTTATTTTGCACAATGAAGAGTTACCATATATCATTTTACACAATGGAGAGTCACTCACCGGTCAACCACTGTAGGGCGACCAGGGGTCCCCGTATGTCATTTTACACAATGAATAATTGAAATATGCCTAGGGGGACCAGAGGTTACCTAAGTTATTTTATCACTGTTGTATTAATTTTTTATATCATTACGGAGATCTCGGCTCACCTTATGTCATATAACAGTATGGAGAGTCACCAGTTATCCACTGCAGGGTGCCCACAGGTCACCTTATTTCATTTTACACAATGGAGAGTCACCGGTCAACAACTGTAGGGTGACCTGGGGTCCCCGTATGTCATTTTACACAATGAATAATTGAAATATGCCTAGGGGGACCAGAGGTAACCTAAGTTTTATTAACACTGTTTTATTAATTCTTTATATCAATACGGAGACCTCAGGTCACCTTATGTCATATAACAGTCTGGATAGTCACCAGTTATCCACTGCAGGGTGCCCACAGGTCACCTTATGTCATTTTACGCAATGGAGAGTCACCGGTCAACCACTGTAGGGTGACCAGGGGTCCCCGTATGTCATTTTACACAATGATGTAATACAGTGATCCTACGGTGAATAACTTTAGTGAATCTTAATCTTGTGAAATGATCTAAGGTAACACCAGGTAGTCAAAGAATGGATGAAGACTGATTAATCTCCATCTGCAAAAAGCATCAGCCGACTTCCAGTTTCCATATATATTGATTTACAAAATTATCACGACATTTGCGTAGGAAACACGTGTAAGGAGGTGACTTCTCTTTCTCTCATGATATTCCACTTAAGGTGACCCCTGGACACCCTACAGTGGATGACCGGTCACTTTCCATCGTGTAAAATGACATAAGTTTTACAAAATTATAACGACATTTGTGTGGGAAATACATGTAAGGATGTGACTTCTCTTTCTCTCATGATATTTCTGTTAAGGTGACCCCTGGTCACCCTACAGTAAATGACCAGAAACTCCCAATAGTGTAAAATGACATAAGTGGACCCCTGGTCACCCTACAGTGGATAAACGGTAACTCTCCATTGTGCAAAATAACATAAGGTGACCCGTGGGCACCCTACAATGGACGACTGGTGACTCTCCTGTAAAATGACATAAGGTGACCCCTGGTCACCCTACAGTAAATGACCGGTGACTCTCTATATTTTAAAATGACATACATGTAAGGAGGTGACTTCTCTTTCCCTCTTGATATTTCTTTTAAGGTGACCCTGGTCACCCTACTGTGGAAGACCGGTAACTCCCCATAGTGTAAAATGACAACTCTCCATTGTGCAAAATGACATAAGGTGACCCGTGGACACCCTTCAGTGGATGACTAATGACTCACCATCCTGTAAAGTGACATAAGGTGACCCCTGGTCACCCTATAGTAGATGACCGGTGACTCTCACCTAATGTCATATAACATGATGGAGAGTCACCAGTAATCCACAGTAGGGTGCTCACAGGTCACCTTATATCATTTTGGAGAGTCACCGGTCATCCACTGTAGAATGAGCAGGGGTCACCTTATCATTTTACACGATGGAGAGTCACCGGCCAACTACTGTAGGTGACCAGGGGTCCCCGTATGTCATTTAACACAATGGAGTGTCAACGGTCATCCACTGTAGGGTGACCAGGGGTCACCTTATATCCTTTAACACGTTGGAGAGTCACCGGTCATCCACTGCAGAGTTACCAGGGGTCCCCGTTTGTCATTTTACACGGTTGAGAGTCACCGGTAATTCACTGTAGGGTGACCAGGGGTCATCTTATATCATTTTACACAATGAAGAGTCACCGGTCATCCTCTGTAGGGTGACCAGGAGTAACCTTATATCAGTTTACACGATGAAGAGTCACCGTTCAGCCTTTGTAAGGTGACCAGGGGTCCACGTATGTCATTTTACATGATGGAGAGTCACCGGCCATTCACTGTAGGATGACCAGGGGTCACCTTATATTATTTTACACGATAGAGAGTCATCGGTTATCCTATACAGGGTGGCCAGGAGTCACTTCATGTCATTTTACATTTTGGAGAGTCACCGGTAGTCCACTGCAGGGTGACCAGTGGTCACCTTATGTCATTTTACACAATGGAGAGTCAACGGTCGTCCACTGCAGGGTGACCAGGGGTCTCCGTATGTCATTTAACACGATGCAGAGTCACCGGTCATCCTTTGTAGGGTGACCAGGGGTCCCCGTATGTCATTTTGCATGATGGAGAGTCACCAGTCATCCACTGAAGGGTGCCCACGGGTCACCTTATGTAATTTCACACAATTGAGAGTCACCGGTCATCCACTGCAGGGAGACCAGATGTCACCTTATGTCATTTTACACGATGGAGAAACACTGGTCATCCACTGTAGGGTGTAGAGGGGTCACCTTATGTCATTTTACACGATAGAGAGTCACCGGTCATCCTCTGTAGGGTGACCAGTTGTCACCTTATATCATTTTACGCCATGGAGAGTCATCGGTCATCCTCTTGAGGATGATCAGTGACTCTCCATTGTGTAAATTGACATACGGGGACCCCTGTTCACCCTACAGTGGTTGACCGTTGACTCTCCATTGTGTATAATGTTATAAGATGACATGTGGGCACCCTGCAGTGGATTACTGGTGACTCTCCATCCTATTATATGACATAAGGTGACCCGAGGTCTCCGTATTGATATAAAGAATTAATACAACAGCGATAAAAAAAAAACGTAGGTTACCTCTGGTCCCCCTAGGCATATTTCAATTATTTATTGTGTAAAACGACATACGGGGACCCCTGGTCACCCTACAGCGGGTGACCGGTGAGTGACTCTCCATGGTGTAAAATGATATAAGGTGACCTGTGGGCACCCTGCAGTGGATAACTGGTGACTCTCCATCCTGTTATATGACATAAGATGACCCGATCGAGATCTCCGTATTGAGATAAAGAATTAATACAAGAGTGAATAAAATCACCTAGGTTACCTCTGGTCCCCCTAGGCATATTTCAATTAAAGGGGGATGGTCACGATTTTGGTCAAATTCTATTTTTCTATATTTATTTTTTTAGAATGCTTTAGACATGCATTACCAATGATCAAATGAAATTTGAGAGTCATTCGTGGAGTTGAAAGCAAGATACAGAGCTGAGAATTCTTTGTAATGTTAACAACGCCCGTGCCCTGTTTTTGTTTACATAGGTTCAATATACGAGTAAAAAAAATTGTAAACCTGATTTGTCTATCTTTTAATTTATATTTTAAGCATAAATAAACAGTTTCATTTCATTGATTTAGGACCTTAGGTGACGTTGGCTCTCCTTATTGAAGTTCCACTTATGGTTAAGGTAGTCTCCTACAGTGGCGAACTTTTAGTGATTATCCATCTTTAAAAATGGCATTTGGTGAACTTGGTCTTCCAATATATTACCAAAATTATAACAACACTTGATTCAGGACCTAAGGTGATCTATATTGATATTGTATTTATAATGATCCCTTGTTTCTCTACAGTGAATGGCTTCTGGTGAATCTGTATCCTTAAAAATCTATAAAGGTGACCTTAGGCACGTAGCATCGTTTTTGAAAGTGTGTGGGGGGGGGGGGGGGGGGGGCGGCAGACTCATCCAAAAAATATTGAAAATCGTGACAAGCAAAAAAAAAATTCCCCAGTCTTCAAAATCCTAATCCGTGGGGGACTGGGGGGGAGCCCCCCCCCCCCCCCGATGCTACGTGCTTGGGCCTCTAATTTCCCTATAGATTAATAGAATTCATAGGTCCTAATATAATATGACCTCCAGGCATATTATGAATATTTCACTTAAAGTGACACCTGCTCTATTGATTACCAAAATTATTTTTCTCTCTTCATATTTAGGACCTAAGGTAACCTCTGGTCTCAAACGAACATTCCACTAAATTTAACCCCCTGTCTCTCTAAAATGACTGACTTCAAGTAAATATTAATCTTGTAAATTGTCATAAGATAACCGGATGATATCTCCCCATTGATATTACACATTAGGTGACCACTGGTCTCCCTACAGTGGATCACTTCTGATGAATCTCAATATTGTAAAACTGACACTAGGCAGATGTTAGGTAACTTTTGTAACCGTATTGATTAACAAAATGATTACGACATTGTTTTAGGACGTAAGGTGACCTGTGGTCTCCCTATGGATATAGAAAAAAAGAAAGTAGATTTACATTCTTATCTTCACTTGTAAAAGAGTTCCATAAGTGCTCATTAATACACTCATTTTGGAGAACTATTTTCGGGGACCCAAGGTCCTAGTTGAGCGTACGTTTTATCCTTCAGCTGTTTTAGCCTTATTCCCTATTATAGTAAAAATATCGAGTTTAATGTCAATAATAATTCATTTCATAAATACTTTTCGTGTTTAGAACTTAGACCCTGAGTAAACAACGTCCTTAAACGACACTGGACTCCATGTAGATATACAGTTTATGTTTACTTATGAGCCTATATATTTTGAACCTTTGAAATATGAATTTATCATACTCTTCTGATAAGGTCTATTTATAACTATACCTTCTACACCTCCTAACTGTAATTTAAGAATTGAACTTCTTTTTTCCGCTATAATATTTATTCGCGAATATGAGTTCTTTCCTTTATGCTATGGTATTTTAGATTTTACAAAAAAATGAAAATAGTTCTATACCTTCCTTTTATTGCTGCAAAGCTTTTATACTAGCATGCGCAAATTATAACTCTCTCTCTCTCTCTCTCTCTCTCTCTCTCTCTCTCTCTCTCTCTCTTAATAAGAAGCGATTTTTCATTATTTGAATTCCTTTATTTGATGTTATGTCGGTACTTTTGATTATTAAGGTAACGTTTTAAACATGACCGAGCCGATAAAAACGTACGCAAATTTGATGATTATGATTTTAACTTGGTTGTAACATGAAAAAAAATGAACTTATTATATGTGTTCTAGGCAACTTTGCCCCACAGTTTTTGCATGAGAATATCAGATTAATTACTCAATAGGGGCCTAATAGGAGGAAAATTGGAATCAGACTATTTTTCTTTAAAAAAATTTCATACAGATATAACAGAAAGCAATGAGGCATGTGATCAATGCAGTTCATACCTGTAACTGTCCAGGTATTCACAAACTTCAACACAAGATGTGCTATGAACTACATGACAGTACATTACTCAACAGGTCACTCTTAGATATCGGGATATAGAGAGACGAGGGAAATACGTTGTTTTTTTGTGTGCATATCTATTTAATTTGCATATCTGTAATCTTCATTTTTTTTAAATACCATGCACATTAAGAATGCTGGCAAAATATAATATGCGTACAGGCATCCACAAAGTTTAATAGGATATGTGTCTCGAGCTATTAACACAACCTGCGGTATCAAAATATATATAGATACCAATTGTCTTTTAAAAGACGGACAATAGAAACATGTTGTACTTTGTGGTTTTTGTTGCTGTTTTCGGGTGTGGCTTATACCTGGTCGCGACTTTCCTCTTTCCGGTAATATTTTTTCATTATTGTTATATTATATTGTTATTGTTATAACAAAGGACATCCCAGTTTTCCTCTTATCACCTCAGCAATTATGTATCTATTCTTTTATTAGCAATATCATTAATATAAAATCGCAAAATTATAAACCAGAAATGTTGACATAAACATTACGGCTTTTGTGATGTAATAATATTGTCAAACAAATCCAATATACGCGTTACTCAGCATGTGACCAACAGTGCTAACAACGTTATTGTTGGCAATCCAATCGTGTTAATTAGTTCGTGTAACGTGGGTGATTATTCGTGTAATGTGCGGGATCGTGCATGTATCAGGAAAATTTATTGGCGTTTTTTGCAGTGCGTGATCGTTCGTGATCGTGCGGTTTTTCGTTTTGTACCCTTTTTTTACGAAACGCAAGGATTTATTCTTTAAAAAACGACAAGTATTATTAAAACAATACAAAATTGTGAATTTAACACATTTTTATAGAAGAACATTGACAGTTATTAACATTCATGTATATGTCAGCGCTAATCTGTTAATTAATATTCTCTCTTTCGTAGTTAGATACATTTAGTAAGTAATTCGACAACTTATTCAATCCTTTGTTCGGTCGTGTTACGTTTGCATAATTTTGTAATCAGCTTATATCAAGCATCCACTGTATCGTGACACATAAATGTAATCATATTAACAAGAGCGACACGTTAAATAAATGCGGTCAAGCTTACCCTTTTCCCGTTTAAAACTAAACAATTACTCCCCACGTTTTTCTTTCAAATGAGAATACGATACGCAAGCATTCCTCTCTGGTACATTGTATAAACATTCGTTAGAAATAAAAATTATTTATACGCTTTAAAATTTAGAATAAACAGAGTTAAATCAATTATGTGGTGTAAATTATGAGTGTGAAATCGAAATTCTATGGAAGAAGGTAACAATTTAACCTGCATCTCGCATAGTTAAATCGTATATAAGAGAATCGGATTACATAAACATTAACTCGTATAAAAATAACTTCGTGTAGTTTATTCATAATCTTCATTTTTTTACAGTCACCTAATTTTCTTTAATTCATGATAGAAGTTAATATTCGTTGTAGAGACAAATTAAAAAAAATTGTTTATGAATCCTATGTAAAATTGTTTACTCGTAAAATATAAAACAGTGCATGGCTTCAGCATAAAAATAAAAGTAATACGTTTCCAGAATTCTAATCTTAAAGATTAATTTTGATTTTGCGTGTTTAATGGTGTAGAATTGTTCGATTGCATATCTTATCGTTATTGTTCGTATATCGTGAAAATATAGTAAGTTAGTGATTGTCCGTGTTTCGTGCAGAATCGTTCGTGTATCGTGCGTGATCGTTCATGTATCAGAATCGTGCGTGTCGTTTGTAACGTTGCTACCACTGTATGTATCGCTTCATATGATCAAGGTCAACAGTTTATCTGCTGAGTAAACAGCTGACAAAGTTGACAGCCATATCAATGTTTACTGTTTCACATAGCTAAATGTGGTCAACAACAAATGTTGATTAAAATTTTGAATGATGAAATTTGCTTTACTTTCATAACTAAAAAACGGCTGTCATTATAAAATAGGTGTTCTTTGAGATGAAGTTTAAATATACTGAGATTTGTGTATTAATGCATCCATAACAAACGGACGGGGAGATCCCGCGCGAGTGGACAAGATATTCGCAGTAGTTTAATACACACGCTGTCCAGGCTTCGTGTGCTTTGACTCCATCACACGTGTGTAATTAGGTCTTTCCACCTTTCAGATGAAAGACCTCTTGTTTTCTTTATGTTTTTATTCTTCTTCTTTTTTTCTATATACCTCGGGGTCACTTTTTTGCTATAAGGGTTATCCAAACAATTTAAACTTTATGTAATTGCTCATTAAAAGTTAGGGTACCAGTTGACCCCTTGTCAAAAAACTCTTAGAACTAACAATTATTGCCCTTGAGAAGGAAATGCTCGTTATCGCTACTCCTCTGAAATCATCAGAGATAGAGACTTGGAACTTTTATAAATGTCTTAAGTACAAATAGAGGGTTCTTCAATCTATTCATACCGAAAGGATCCGAGGCCCCCTTCTAGCAGTTATTGCCCCTGAAAGTATTGAAACTTCGATAAAATCACTTCCAGCGTTTTAACTATCTATCATAGAGACCTTGGACGACTTGGGATGGAAGCGCCTACCTTGGCTGAACAAAATGGCATAAAGGTCAAAGGTCAAGGTCATTTGGAAATCTTTTAATTAATGAGTTTTTAGATCTCTTTTGTCAAGAGTTGTAGAGAAAACTTTTTAATGGATGTAGTAGAACATTATAAGACATTTTGAAACATAACCACTCAGCCCCTACCTTGAAACAATTACAGAGTTATTGCCCTTTAAGAAGGAAATGCTTGTTATCGCTTCTCCTCTGAAACCATCAGAGGTAGAGACTTGAAACGTTTACCAATGTCTTTAGTACACTTAGAGGGTTTTTCAAACTATTCATACCGAAAGGATCTGAGCCCCCCTTCTAGCAGTTATTGCCCCTGAAAGTATTGAAATTTGATAAAATCACTTTGAACTTTTTTACTATCTATCATAGAGAGTTCGGACCACTTGGGATCGAAGCGTCTACCTTGGCCAAACAAAATTACGTAAAGGTCAAAGGTCAAATTCATTTGGAAGTCTGTTAATGAATTTTCATATCTTTTGAAATACCTAATTGTAGTACGGGTTGCTGGATTGCGTAATGTAAGGTATTCAATTTGGTCAGCCGGGTATCACATCAAATCTTGTGGTTACTCAAGTAGAACTTGTTTTTACAATCGACCCGTTCATTTTGTACAATGACAACTAGCCTCTAGAACACTCTCTTCTATTGTTAGGTTTTCTGTCTATATGCTTGTGTAAAGAATATTCACTTGACTCAGTTTTGTTCAGAGTAAGTGAAAAAAAATCAGAAAAGTAAATCAGTTGATGTTTACGATATGCAACATAGAATTCTTAAAGAAATGGCTTGAAATAAAAAAAAAAATCTTTAAAAATTATTTATGGTCTTGCTGTTTTCCTATTTTATAGTACAACATATATCATAGGTATGATAATTTTTGGTAAACCTTATTGAGCAATCTAGCAATTCCTTAAAAATATTAAGGTGGAAAGACCTCTAATTGTTTGATAACAATTAAAGTACTAGTTTTTATTGAACTTTTACCGCGTAGATTCGTGCGGTGCTTCACTTTCCGATTTAATATCTCTCTTAGAAAAAAATTGAAAGCATGTTGAACAGAATCTGATTATGTTGATAAGTAAAGTAATCATTCTCTCAATAAAACTTAAAACCAAACTATCATCCGTTTGAACATTTATTATCATGTTTACACAATGGTAATAATATCTGAAACTCCGAAAACGAAAAATTATATTAGCATTTTTTATCTCAATTGTTGTTGGGTTTTTTCAGAGAAGAAAGCGAAGTACAACAATACCTGGACCTAATCCAGCAACCAAAGAGTAAGTTATGTTAATAGTCATGTCCATTCTTCTTTAATTGAAATTCAAAACATAATATAATATTTTTCTTCAAAATACTGTATTTGAGCACTTATTCTCCCCTGTTTTATTTTCGCCCATTTCGCCCTCCTTCACTACGGGTGAATTTAAAACTGGGCGAATTGCATTGGCTCAAATTATATCTCTATATATATAATATAAGTTGTGTCTGGGCGAATTCAAAACGGGGCGAAACTGTTTGTAAGCTAAGTGAAGAAGGACGAAAATAACCCAGGGAAAAATAACTGTATAAACATACATGTACAGTAACGTATACCCGGTTATTTCTACGATTATCCGATTTTCTTCTCTCTTTTTTTACGATCACGTTGGTTTTGCAAAACAAAATACACTGAACTCTTCGGTCAGGGGTTTGGTGGGGTTTTTTTTATAGATTTTTTAGATCACAAATATTAACATATTCCATGTATTTATTTGTGATAACACTACGAATCGATTCTGTAACTTACAGTTCAGTAAGTTCAAATACCGTATTGCTGGGACGCAAGCAGTGTCCATATAAATAAAGAAATGAAAATCACATATTTATACCCGTAAATATTCCAATATCTAATCCTACAGTTGCTGAAAATTATATAAATATTATAAAAAAGGAACCATATATTGAATATAGTGAGGTGATCATTTCAGTCAGACGTGATTAAATCTATCATAGAGTCCTTTGGGCTTTATAAGATTTTACCCCGCCCCAACGAAAATCATTCCTCATAATACTCAAAGAATGGTTCATTTACCTTGAATATTTTTATTTTCCAGTATGTAATCGTGGGTGAGATAAATAACTATTCAATTATGTAGTGTATAGATTAAAATATATGTATTTCGTAGATTATTCTTTGATATATTATAGAACACAGTACAATTGCTGAAAATTACATAAATATAAGTAATAAGAAATCATTCTTTGAATATTATTAAGCGATCAAATACGGTTGTACGAGATAAACTTTTATAACAAATGTTTTCATGGAGGATTATATAAACATTTTTAAAAATCCCTTGTCTGCTAATCTGGCACTGATAAATTTCCAAACTTTCTAAAAAAATTTAACAATCTGTTATATTATTTACAACACAATTTCGGACTGTAAGATTAAAGATAAAACATACAATTTGTTTCTAACCCGTTTAGCAAAATTGTTAAAATGATACAAACATAGGAGTGAAAATCTATATAACAACTACACAAAAATACCATTCATTGATTACAAAAGAGCAACACACCTTTGTTGATCTACACATTCAATAGTTAATTAGGTTATAGCATATTCTTATCACATTATTGTTGTCATACATTATTGATGTCATACTTTTTCCACAAAGGATTTTCTCAAATCAGTTTGCAAAAGAAACGTTTTAGCTTGATATAAGCTATTGGTTAATGAATTAAGTATTGTGCAAAATAAAACAAAATAATCATTAAGAGAGGAACTATGAAACATCAAAATAGGGGTGGAAATTTAGGAGACATAGCAAAAGCAGGGAGTCTACACCAGTACCTGAATGATCTCCACAAACAATATGGCGACATCACTGCGTTCTGGATGGGCCAGGAATTCGTCGTTAGCATCTGTTCACCGGAGCTGTTTAAGCAACATTCTGCAGTGTTTGATCGGCCAGGTCAGTGGTTAAAATAAACAACATATTAGTGCGTTGTTATTATTTAATTATTGGGATTTTAAAAATATACAATAAGTAATATATGCATCGTGGCAATGCACTTTGAAAAAAAATTATGCACTTTGAATGTTTATTTCAAAGTGCGGTAAATAAGGGAAGAATTCAACACACTTAATTTCTTCCTTTTTTAAATTGCGTCAAATTAGAGACCAATTCAATACACTTAATTTTATTTTTATTCTATTTGCTTTTTTTTTCAAAGTGCGTTAATGTCTACGATATTGAAGCAGCTTGAAAAAAAACCGCGTTGAACTGGTCCCAATGTTAACGCAATTTTTTCTTCAAAGTGCGTTGAAACGATGCTCACTGATTCTAATTTTCAGTAACGGTTTAAATTAATTTAATATTTTAGTAGGATGTTATTTAATATGGATCTCTTTAAGGAATAAGAATTGTTTTTCGATTTCTGTGCTTGACCATGTACCGACAGTAATTGATTTCTGCATAAACGACTACTTATATTAACAGTGTGTTTCATTAGTGGACTTATTTTTAGATATGTACGTCCAATGGAAATTCTTGACACCTCTAGATTTTTTACATCCTGCAAACCCCGCTTGTGCCTAAAATTGCGTTTGTCCTTTAAGCGCGGATTCATTTTTGTTTCTAGGGATGGTCCGAGGGTTAATTTCTCTCCATGAGAGGGGGGGGGGGTCCAATAAATAATTACGACACTTTTCTGCGTAAATTTATGAAATTCGAAATTTCCAAGATTACTCAATCTAGATCCGGGCATTGATATTTAAAGTAATGCAGACTAATATTACAACACGGCACAAAACAACGCCATGTAATCCTGTTGAACACACTCATTTTAAGCTATTTGCCTACGATAGAATTTTCAAAAAGATAATTAATGAAACAAAAATGGATTTGTATTTCTAGCACATACGAAGACAGTGGTAAATGATGTTAATACTTATGTTGACCGCTATATTTAATGATTATATGCATTATGCAAATAATGCAGTAATATTTTGGTTTTTTTTTTCCTTTACAGTATCCCTATTTAAATTGATTGAACCTCTTATTGGAGAAAAATCCATACAATATGCAAACAAAGAAGATGGGAAGAACCGACGAAAGCAGTACAATACCGTCTTCAATCAAAACTACTTACATCATTATTATGCAAGAATTCAGGAAGTAAAAAAATTAGTTTCTTTCATTTTTCTTCTTTATCTTAAGTTGAAAATTAGCTAGAGAAATGTATAACAAGGTTTATTTTTTTGTTTTCTGGCACATTAAATATTATTGAGTTTGTCTTTTTTTTAAATTTTAAATTAATAAGGTTTTTTTAACACAATTATAAAGGATGGTGGCAAAACACTTTAAATAATTACGCACTTTGAAAAAAAAATCGAAGTGAGTTGAATATTAGATTCTGGATCACACATAACTTCTGTTTTTCACTTTTGGAGGAGTCGGACGATTTGGTTAAGCAGTGGTCCACTTTACCCAAAGAAGAACACGTCCCTGTAGCCCGGTATATGGTTGCCTTTGCCTTAAAGCTGGGCTTGGTCAACCTGTTTGACAGCCATGCGTTTACAGATGAGGAGATCCTAGAAATCAGACATAATTATGACATAGTATGTGCTTACATTAACCTATGCAAACGTTTTATTTTGAAATTTGAAATTCACGACAAAATGTATACAATATTAAATTCGCACTGTCTTATTTCCGTCTTTTTTTTTTTAGGAACTAATATTTTCCTGTTTACAGTATACCTTTGGATATGTGCTTATATGTAAATGTTTTTATATTATATCTTTTTGTAGGCATGGGCTGAAATTGAAAGGCGGCTAGTAGATATTCCCGAAAAAGGAAGTCCAAGAATTAAAGCCTTTGAAGACGGTATGATGAAATATTACTGGTCCCTTTTGACAAAAACAATAGAATTTAAGGTGGTTAACTACAATTCTAAAAAGTATCTCATAAATGCAAAACATAATTTTTGAAAAATAGTCAAATAGGAGAGGAGATATAAAAATTTGGAGACAAAGATATGGTTTACAAAATTTCAATTTAATAAATAAAAACAAAAACGAAAGGTAGATACGATATCGGATACTGCATTTCGAGTCTTTAACCACTGCGCCATGATGAATTACAACCAAATCGATTTGATACTAAAGATCTAACGAAACATATTGATAGCTATTTTATTCAATTAAAAAGATTTTGTTAACAGATTTTGAAATGTTGTAATACTGGTACAAAGAATCTGATCTGTTGCATCAAACGTTACAATAAGTATGATTTAGACATCTAAAAATTACCTTTTTATCGATAACAACATGCGTATACCTAAAACCAATTCTATTTAAACGAGTGCATCATGTAAGGACTACCTACATAATAATGATATGAGTAAACACCTTTTTTTTACCTTAGCTAAAAGAAAGCTCTATGCGTTGGTAGACAAGGTGTTATCCAACCGTAAACAGCTACGAAAAGACACGGATGATGCTTTGTTAATTGACGTCCTCCTAGATAGTACAGACGACAAGGAACTGATAGCAAGCGACGCGTTAACGTTCGTTATAGGAAGCTTCCATACAACAGGGAATAGTAAGATACTTGGATTACCAAATGTATTATACTGTGCATCTTGGTGCTCTAGAACTTTTCAACTTTTCATACAATTTTATTTTGCATGCTTTTTTTATATCCTTATATTTAATTGGCTAAGGCCCTTTTGTAATCCTTTTTATGTTATTTACTTGCATTTGTACACACAACATTAAGGAATAGACAAAAATAGGCCATGCCTGCTGTCTGATCCTATTTAATTTTTAATAAGATATTGTTTAAAGTTAAACACGCTAAAAAATTTTGTCCTTTAAATGGATTGTTAATTGAAATTTGTATTGTGAATTTTGTCTACACATACATGTATTCATATTCATCCACTGGTATTGGTTGAATGCGGAGATCTGGATATAAAAAAAGCACAAACTTTTTGTGTATGCTTCAATGATTCCAAAAATAACAGGCATTCTGAGAGAATTGCATAAGCAATACACGTCTCCTACCGGTTTGTGGAAATTGTGAAAACTATGCACTGTTATGCAGAATATCGAACCCGAACAGTAAAAAAATTGAATATAAAAAATTAATTTTCTCGAAAATATGTCAACAAGACGCTACAAAAGTGAAAACTTGATCTGTAGTTTGACATTTTGAAGCTGCTCAGCAAATTTCATATTATTCCTCAAACGCATAAAAGTGTGGAAAACTGAAGTGGGACAGACAGACGGACGGACAGACAGACAGACGGGCCGACGGACGGACGGACGGACAGACGGACAGACAGACAGACAGACAGACAGACAGACGGACTGACGGACGCAGAGGAAAGCTATAGTTCCCTCCGGTGAAAACCGGTAGGGGACTAAAAACGAAACACCAATAGGGTAGAACGAATGTTTCGATATTATTTTTTTTATTATTACAGTTATTGCCAAGATCAAATGAAAACCGCGAACATTATTTTCCAATATACCACGAACGTCATCAGTAATTTATCAGATCGGAATTACCTATTTCTCTTGCTCTGATCATGAAAGTGCAACTTCAAACCGTAAAAGATTTAAAAACCATGTCAATTTAATGTGTTAGTTCCAGTCACAATGATGTGTATTGCCTCAAATGTTTATTTTTTTAGAGATCAATGCGGCTGTTTCTAGGACCTCCCTAGCTCATTTTCACTGCGTGTTTTTACATAAAATATATAGCGTGTAGAAGAAGTAATAAGCATAATAATCTGCCTTAAATTATTAGGAATATGATTTAAAAAATAGTTTAGAAATAAGTGAAGAGTTTTAAAAATCCAAAGAAAAATTCTGTCGTCTGCATGTGATTTCCTTGATCAATACACATGTAAACATAACTAACACAACCGTTGGGGTTACACGGAACAAAATTCGTCAAAATGATCTGTAACGCCTCTACATAGGAAAGACGACCTTTAGATATTCTGGGCTGTTAGTACAATAGAAATAAAGTTTTTGTTATCGTGAATATTGCAGAATAAGCTCCTCGGCTTTTATATGTCAAAACAACATTTCTCAACATCGGAGGTTATTCTAGATCTGCAACATTCACAAAAACTCGTACTTTATTTCTTAAATATATTACATAAATATCGGTATGCTATTTATTTATTCCAGTGTTAACATGGGCTGTGTATTTCCTGGCGGAGCATCAAGATGTCCAGGATAAAGTATACAGGGAAATAAGTCAGGTGCCTGGTAACAATGATGTAGAACCAGAGACATCTAAGGATCTAGTGTATGTTTAGTAACTATATGACTACATGAATCAAGAGAAAATCTCTAAAAGAAAGTAAATGCATACATGCATGTCTGCCTCAATAAAAAAGTTTTTTTGCCATTGAATAACAGGAACGGCATTATTTTTTATTTAAACTCTGTTTTCCTTTTAGAGGGCAAAATTGTGGTCATTTTTGTAGACCACATGCATCTTCTTAAAGAGAAGGGTTTAAAACTTTCTTTTAAATTTTAAATTTATCATAGTGAAAATAAATACATTTTTTCTAAATCGATAAAAGTTTATAGCTAACCAATTCATTTTTACAAATACAGTGAAGCTCGGTTACAGCGAAGTCCTAGGTACCAGTGGATTTGCTTCGTTATATCCTTAATTCGTTATATCCGTATAACGAAATCGTAATAATAACTATAGCGAATTCACTATATACATGTTTTCTTTCACCAGACTGCAGTTTTTGCTTATTAAGCTTAGAATGAAAAAACATTCTTTTGATACCTTTAATGATTGGATTGTAAATTAAAAAAAAAATAGAAAAATAAATCCATCCAAACTATTATGTTAAAAAGTAGTGAAAACTTTTTAACTGTAAAGAAATTCGCTATAGTAGTGTTAAATTTCGTTATTATTCACCTCTACGGGACTCAAAATCATTTCGCTATATCCGTAAATTCTTTATATCCGAATTTGTTATAACCGTAAAATTTTGCAAAGATTATATTGCCGGGGATTAAAAAAAACTTGTATCCGACATTTCGCTATATCCTTGTTCGTAAACAACCAATGTTAACTTGGTTTTTGCAGTGTGTTGTATCATTAAAGATACTTGTGTATGTTGGTGTTCTGCGCCAATGAATGAATGTTCCTGATATTATTATTGCTACAACAGTTGATGTTGTTACAGATATCTACACCAGGTAATTGATGAGACATTACGATGTTCAGTGCTAGCCCCCTGGGTCGCAAGATATCAAGATTTCGACTCAGAACTTGGAGGATATAAAATTCCTAAGAATGTAAGTCACTGGGTATTTCCTTAAAGAATATGATTAGGAAAGGGAAATTTGATAGGTATATATGTAGAATTTTGCTCGTTGTCGATATTTGACAATTCCTCTTCTCATTAAATAAATAAAGAGACTTTTTAAATATAACTGTGTTCGCTGATAAACGATATGCTTAATAACCATTTGTTTTCTGATTTTTATTAGACCCCTGTTATCCATGCTCTTGGTGTAAGTCTGCAAAATGAAAAATACTTTCCTCAACCACACAGGTGAGTGAAGGAATGAGGAATTTTAGACATCAAGGAATCGTCATTTTGATTGATGTCGATGTAAAATGTATACCGGTAATTTGTCCCTTTTTAAAGACATTGTTAAACATGATTGTTAGAGAGAATCAATATATTTAACAATCAACATATTTAAAGGATATATTCAGTCTCCATAAAAATATACCAGTTATCATGGAGTGAAAAAGGTTTTTAAGTAGTATTTGTCTTTTCAGGTTTGACCCGGATCGTTTCAGTCCTGAAAATTCAAAATCCAGACCAACATTTGCATTCCAGCCTTTTGGATTTGCTGGCAAGAGGATATGTCCTGGATACAAATTTGCATATGTTGAAGCAATAATTGGACTGGTCACTATTCTTAGGAAATTCAAGGTCGAAATGGTAGAGGGTCAAACGGTGACCCAGACCTTTGGCTTTGTTACTCACCCAACGGAGGAAATTTGGATTACTTTGCAAGAAAGATAAAATGTGCTTACATATCATATCACCTAATGGTTTCATCTGTATCATCAGGACTTAAAGACCTCATCAAAATAAAAAAAAATAATAAAGATGTCTAATTAATCTTTTATTTTATCTCGTGAAAGGGTGATATTTTCATTATGTGTATATAATTATTTTTGTTGTTTTTGTGATAAAAAATGATAATTGGAAATGTGTTCAGTTTTATTCACTAAATTTATTTTTAAGTTTCCAATTTTTCTTTGCAAAATTTCACGCTCTTCTTTCCTCTCCTTCTAAATTACGTCTTCTGCTTCGTTTTTTCTTCTGTTTGTTCTGCAGATAGAAAGATTTTTATATTTTTGATACTCAGCCATTAAACTTTATATTATTCGTATTATGTATATTTTTTGCAAATTGGTATTCTCAATGTAGCAGCACCAGCTCATTTTCAGAATGTGAAAAAAATCTAATCCTGTATGTACGCAGAAACACTGAGGTTATATTTTCATACAGAAATATATCAGCTCCTACCTGAAAAGTTAGATTTTTAATGCAAAATCTAAAACTTCGACCTGTTTTTTTCTTAGTTTTCTATTAAATAGATTTGTTTTTACTTTTATCATGTTTAACCAGATATCAATTATACTTTAACTTTGTTGCGATATTTCATTTTACTGTTTTTTTTAGATTGTTATATGTCAGGCAAAATAAGATAGAATTCATGAGACGTTTTTTGGACGTATCGCAAGATTGGCGTGTGTAATGCATGCTTTTTAGCTCACCTGAGCCAAAGGATCAAGTGAGCTTTTCTGATCACAATTTGTCCGTTGTCTGTCGTCGTTGTCGTTGTCGTCGTCGTCGTCGTAAACTTTTCACATTTTCATCTTCTTCTCAAGAACCACTGGGCAGATTTCAACCAAATTTAGCACAAAGCACCACTAGATGAAGGGGATTCAAGTTTGTTCAAATGAAGGGCCACGCCCTTTTTAAAGGGGAGATAATTGAGAATTAATGGAAATTTGTTGGTATTTTTAAAAAATCTTCTTCTCAAAAACTATTAGGCCGGTAAAGCTAAAACTTGTGTGGAGGCATCATCAGGTAGTGTAGATTCAAGTTTGTTCAAATCCTGGTCCCCGGGGGTAGGGTGGTGCAAAAATTGGGGGATCAAGTTTTACATAGGAATATATAGAGAAAATCTTTAAAAAATTTCTTCTCAAAAACTATTAGGCCAGAAAAACTCAAATTTGAGTGGATGCATCCTCATGTAATGTAGATTCAAGTTTGTTAAAATGATGGTCCCCGGGGGTAGGGCGGGGCCACAATTGGGGGATCAAGTTTTAAATAGGAATATATAGATAAAAATCTTTAAAAATCTTCTTCTCAAAAACTATTTGGCCAGGAAAGCTCAACTTTGAGTGGAGGCATCATCAGGTAGTGTAGATTCAAGTTTGTTCAAATGATGGTCCCCGGGGGTAGGGTGGGGCCACAATTGGGGGATCAAGTTTTACATAGGAATATATAGAGAAAATCTTTAAAAATCTTCTTCTCAAAAACTATTAGGCCAGAAAAACTCAAATTAAAATGGAAGCATCCTCAGGAAGTGTAGATTCAAGTTTGTTCAAATGATGGTCCCCGGGGGTAGGGTGGGGCCACAATTGGGGGATCAAGTTTTACATAGGAATATATAGAGAAAATCTTTAAAAATCTTCTTCTCAAAAACTGTTTGGCCAGAAAAGCTCAAATTAAAATGGAAGCATCCTCAGGAAGTGTAGATTCATGTTTGTTCAAATCCTGGTCCCCGGGGGTAGGGTGGGGCCCAGTTGGGGGATCAAGTTTTACATAGGAATATATAGAGAAAATCTTTTAAACAATTTCTTTTAAAAACTATTAGGCCAGAAAAGCTCAAATTAAAATGGAAGCATCCTCAGGAAGTGTTGATTCAAGTTTGTTCAAATGATGGTCCCCGGGGGTAGGGTGGGGACCACAATTGGGGGATCAAGTTTTACAATCCTGAAAAATATTCTGGGAAAGTTTTCGGTCCAAAACTCAGTACTTAGTGTGAAAGCACAGGCTATGAGATTAAAGGTAGATTTAAGTTTGATGAAACCATGATTCCCTCGAGAATAGTGGGGCCACGAAATGGGGAGGGAGGGGGTTATAGGAATACAGAAAAATCTTCTTACAGGTACAACAACAAAAGGGGCTTTACTAAAAAATAAGAGGTGGATAAAAATTGGCAGATTTTCAATTTTTTTTTAACAAGATCTACTGTACTCAGTTGTCAAGATATTTTGATACTGTAATGCTAATTTGATCAGAATCAAGGCAATGGTTGCTCAGGTGAGCGTTGTGGCCCCTGGGCCTTTTGTTTTATGTTAACTACAGACCTGGTATGATGACTGATGGCTATGTTTCATTCTGTGATACGGTTCTGTTTGATAAAGAATGGTGATTTCAGTGTTTTTCCTCATTGAGTTTTAAACTGTGAAATTTAAAATTGGCCAAATCATAAAGATATTTTAGGTTTGACTGCATTAACAGAAAATTCTCCGCCATATATCCAATAATTTTTTTCTATGATACACGGGTACCTCTATTTACATTAAAGCCCACGTGCTCTCTAGGAACAACACCCAAAATATACATCTATCACTTCTTCAATTCCATCTAAGGAACTGACACATGATCGCTTGAAAATTAAAAGCACGGGACGCTTTAAAGGGGCATGCTCAGGATTTTAGTCAAATTTTATTTTTTCGTATTTCAATGATTACAATGCTTCAGTAAAGCATATTTAATAGGCAACCAAAATTTGAGTGTCATTCGTTGAGATATTAGTGAGTTTCAGAGCTTGCAATTCTTTGCTACGTAAACAAAGCATTTGTTTCACTGAGAGATTTGCAAAAATTAGAAAAATCTGTTTATCCCAATTATTAAGAGATTGCCTATTGAATCCCACTACCGAAAGTTAATCTAGATAAAAAAAATCAAACAAATTAACCACAATTATCGGCACAACGAAGATTTGCACAGAATGATTGACATAATCATCGCAAAGTTGAAATCTAATCGTAAAGAAAGAACGTCAAACACCGGGGATCCATGAATAAAGATTAAGATAAAATCACGTACAGAGTGTCTAAAAGTAAACAAAGCATCGCTGACATGGAAATCCAGACATTACTAACATCAAATGATGTTAGCCTTTTCTATGAATACAAATCTAAGAACGCTGAATTTGGGAGATGGCACTCTAAAATTACGGATACTTTACCTAGTTTGTTTCCTCAGAAGATGGACAAAAACAAAAACAACATTTTGGTTCTCTTTCAATAGTTACTATTCAGATAGTTAAAGATTGATTCAAAATAGTTGTTCCATGTGCTTTGTCCGTTCCCTCATACAGTTTCAGTATCGAATTATTGATGTCAATCCAAACCAAATCAGGCTAATAGCCATGGTAGCAGTAACAAAGACTGGGAACCCGGTTTATACTAATGATTTTGATAGAAGACTTTTTAGTGTAAACAAAGTGAAAACTGTGAAGATACACAAATCAATCAAAATACACCATTGTAAATCTCGCAGTGTCTGTAGGCCTCCTTCTTGAGATGAATAGTGTTGATGAACAACAAACAAAAGTATTGCAGTAATCTTGCTACTCAGAAAAACGAAGTTTTCAGTTAATTGAGATATGAATACCTCTCTTTTTACTATAGGTTGTGGTTGTTGCAATAGTGAGAACAAAAACCTAGATATATGTGTGTATCTGAATGGGGACCCCGTGCGGGAGTGGTTGTCAATCATGCCAGAAAGTATCAGTTTACCTACACTGGTCTTTCCTACTAAGGAATCATTTTATCCCTCTGGAAATGGATGGCCAGAGTTATATAATGGTAGCAGATGTGGCAACAGCCATATCCACATCATGGATGAGGACGGACAGTTGTGATTAACAGTTATCATGATCCATACGGTATAGGTGTGAATACAAGATGTACAACCTCTTTTGGCTGAAAATAGCACGGATAAAGTGAAGACAATCCAGTTCTAACTATAACAAGTAAACAAACTGTTCCTTATTTCTTGAAATTGACAGCACAGTGACCAGCTGATTATATTTGAATACAGACTGAGAATAAAGCAAAAAGTGTGGACTTTGTTTATACTGATAACTTTGATAGAAGTGTGAAAAAGGTGAAATTGATACATTGTATTTCAGGAGCATCATTATTTTGCATTGGCAAATTCTTTTTTTTTTTTGTTAAATTGAAATAATTTTACAAAAATCTTATGTATCTTATTTTTAAACGTAAATATAAGTTATCAACAGCAATGTTGAAAGTTCAGCGGGATATGAATTTGGTTGGTACGCGATCAAATTTTCTGAGAAGCCCATCAGGCTTCACATGGTTTGATAACGTGACCAATCAAGGTCATATCCCTGTGGTCCTTTTAAATTGTTGTTTATTCCTAACTGATATCCTCTTCTACTAAAAAAAGATTAAATTACATCCATTGGTCAACTCGCGACTTAAATTCGTTTTAACATATTCAAGAATCCGTATCAAATTCAAAAATAGTTTTGATAGGTCCTAAATGGGCTTCCCTAGGAATATGAATGATATAAACACCTTCATTTTCCGGTTTTTTATATGACATCATCACCATATGCATTTGCAAAGGGTTTTTTTCAGTGAAATAATTTGAAATGTTTACATGCTTACTGTCACTGTGAGTTTATCTTTATATATTGTTGATTAAAAAAGCGCATTTTATATTTTTGTTAATAAACAAATTTGTTGACATCAACAAAATATGCAGCGCATAATACGACAACCATTCTATTGGTGAACATTACGAGACTGGTTAGTTGATAAATTATATAAAAAGAAAAAAAAAATATTGATGCCAAAGATATTATCTAATGGTGTGACTTTCAATAAGCTTTTTTTGTGGGTAAAAATTTTGTTTGTTTTTTTTTTTTTTTTTTTTCATTTTCTCAATTTCAATTTTGTACATTTTTTTAATTCAAGCCTTTATTGATATTCATTTTTTTTGTCATATAGAAGAATGAATTTTGTTTTGTTTTCTTTTTGTTTGTGTGTTTTTGTGTATGTTTGTTTCCTTTTCTTCGTTTTTAGGGGGGGGGGGTGTAGAGTGTGGTTATTTTTTGTTTTCTTGGTTTAATTTATTTTGTTTGTTTGGTTTGGTTTGTCAGGGGTTTTGTTTTGTTTTTGTTTTTTTGTTTTTTTTTTGCTGATAGGAGAGTTATTTGTTTCTTAATTTTTTTTATTTTGGTTATTCTATGGGGATATATTATTGAAACATTACAGGCAAAGCTTAACAAAATAACTTTATTTAGTTTGTTTGACACTAGGGGTGGAAATTTACCAGATATAACTAAAGCAGGAAGTCTATTTGAGTATATGACCAATCTCCACAAACAATATGGCGACATCACTGCGTTCTGGATGGGCCAGGAATTCGTCGTTAACATCTGTTCACCTGAGTTGTTCAAGCAACATTCCAATGTTTTTGATCGACCAAGTCAGTGAACCAAATTGTTTTGGGTGCTTTATTTTATTATTAGATACTACCAATATTATAACTTTAATATTCATTCAACAAAATATGCTTATAAGTTCTAAGCATCGTCATGTGTATCCAAAGATCTAAATATCACTTAATAAAAGCTCTTTTAGTACATTTGATGATTTCTATTATAATCGTTATCATCATTGTCGTATTTCATCTGTTTTGTTAGTAAGGCTAATAGTGTATCAATTAGAAATATCGAACAACAAACCTGCACGACTCTTCTCCTTTATTTTCACAGCGTCCCCAATCAAATTGTTTGAGCGTCTTCTTGGAGAAAAATCCCTTCTGTTTGCGAACAAAGAAGATGGGAAAAACCGACGGAAACTGTACAATACAGTCTTCAATCAAAATTCCTTACATCATTATTATGCAGCATCCATGAGGTAAATATGTCGGAAGAGAAAATAAAGCGTTCTTTTTTTTATACTGAAAATGAAAACCATTTTACTGAATTTTTGGCATGTAAATATACATGTATTTGCTGCTGTTTGCTGATATCTATTGTTTTAAAAGATACACACATTTATTTTTTCCTGTTTATATTAGGGGTGGGTTATGTATGTGGGCTTTTTATTTGAATTTCAAAAATTCTTTTTGTCTAGTAAATATAAATTGCAATCAATTATGGTCCTTTTGAAAACAAAACGCCGCATAAAATAAAGTTATACAGATGTATGCTTCGCTTTAATAAAAATTCTTGTTTCGCCCTTTCTTTAAAGGAGTCGGACAAATTGGTTGCTAAATGGTCAAGTTTACCCGGAGAAGAGCATGTGCCTGTAGCCCGTTATATGACAGACTTCTCTTTCAAGCTAGCACTATTCAGCCGGTTTGGAAGCCATGCTTTTACCGATGAGGATATTCTTGGAAATCAGGCATTATTATGACATAGTATGTGCGTATCTAAACCTACGAAAAACTTCCTATTGCTAAGAAGGCTGGAAGGTCAACAAGCTAATCAACAGATCATTCTTCAATTTTTTAGATATGATTTGTTCAGATTTAAGCTATCCCTTTTCGAAAGAAAAAATTTAAGTATAAACCTATTTTTCTAAATTACTTAAAGATATGGATTTATTGCATGTTTTTTTTTTTTAAATGACATATAAATAAATTTTGATGAACAAAATCAAACTTTTGAATACATAATCTTGAAAACTCCCTCCAGTATTCGAATCTGGAACCTTTGGGTCGATAGATCGAAACTACATCCTTTGTGCCACAGAGATCAACACCAAATATCGGTAATACATGATTGTATAAAATATTTCACAATATGTTAAAATCGCCATGTTGTGACGTACTGTCATAAAAGTAGAAGTCGTCGGGTAACGAAGATCCTTAATTGGGATATCTTTAGATGCAGGTCTTCTTTTAATTGAGATAAAGATGGTCTAAAATGGTCATGGCCACCCAGCCCTTAAACAGTCAATAGTTACTGATTTTAGACGATGATGCTAACATGTAGGTCAGAATCAAAACTGATGCGACGATTATTGATATTAATGCTTATTTTTTAGACATGGGGTGAATAAGAAAGACAATTAGTAGATATTCCTGAAAAAGGAAGTCTAAGAATCAAGGCCTTTCAAGACGGTAGCATACAATGAATATTGCCTCTTTATCAAAAAGAGTTTGACCATTGTACATGTATCAACTATTGACCGATTTTAATATATTAAAACAATCTCTTTTAAGCTAAAAAGAAGCTTTATGTGCTGATAGACCGGGCGGTATCCAATCGTAAACAGCTTCGTAATGACACGGATGATGTTTTGTTGGTAGACGTTCTACTGGACAGTACAGACGATAGGGAGCTGATAGCAAATGATGCAATAACATTCTTTATCGGAGGCTTTCTTAACATAGAGAATTGTAAGATAGAGCGATAAACGTCTGTGGATTCTCTTATTTCCCAAGATTGGTTTTTGGGTTGTTGTTTTTCTTTTTCATTTATAATAACTATACTCAAAATTTTATTGAATTTTAGTGTTAACATGGGCTGTGTATTTCCTAGCCACACATCAAGATGTCCAGGATAAAGTATACAGAAAGGTGAGGCAGGTGCTTGGTGATGATGATGTTGAACCAAGTTCAATGAAGGATTTAGTGTGAGTTGAATGTATATGCATAAAAACACAAAAAAACATTACGAGTTTAGCCTCTATTATAAAATATTGCTATGCATCATTTGCCAAATCATATTTTTATTGAATTGTTTAATTTCACGATAACAGAGTCATTCGATGTTCATCATCACATTGCAACACACAAGTCATTGGGATGTGGTGTGCTGATCAGGTATACTTGAAATATTGAGCTCAGGGTTTGCTGCAACAGTTGGTGTATATTTCAGATATAGGGCTTGCTGTAAAAGGTGGTGTTTATTTTACATATAGGGTTTGCTGTAACAGTTGGTTTTATTTCAGATATATACACCAGGTAATTGATGAGACATTGCGGTGGTCTAGGCTTACCCCGTGGGTCGTAAGATACCAGGATTTTGATTCAGAACTTGGGGGACATAAAATTCCTAAAAACGTATGACACTGTGTACTCTCATTGAACAAAATTTTTTCGAATAAGTTATGAGAATTGTATATGCATTTAAAGAACCTTTCGGAAAAATGAATTTTCAATGTGTATTTTCTCATTAGTGAAGGATTCTGATACGATAACCAATGTGTCTCACTTCTGTAAACGACACAGCACTGTTTGTTTACTTTTTGTGTAGACCCCTGTTTTCCAAGCCCTGGGTGTATGTCTGCACAATGAAAAATATTTATACAACCAGACAAGTGAGTTAAGCAATTTATCTTAAATGGTATGTATCAAAGTTATATTTTTATCTTGTGTGTTGTCAACGGTTTTGTAATGATACACAGACAATATATTGAAGAAAAAAATAATCTACAGCACATTTTGTAGATTTCTTATTAACACGGGTAAAATCGTGGGAAAAACACTCGAGGATGTTAAAACCTTACTTTTATTATTCAGACATTTTTGAACTATTTTAAATTCTAACAAAAATTGGTTCTCGCGATTTTAAATATATGCGATTTAATACAAGACCTCAGAATCGCGGAATTAAGTACCCGCGTTGTTGCAAAGCATTGTCGATAATTGATACTTTTATATATAAACTTCTGCGACGTTTTATAACGTTACTCACTTGATCGATGAAAATATACGACTGGAAAATGTTGTCACGTGAATGTTAAAAAAGCTATACATATAATTCAATGTATTGTCAGGCAAACAGGTATCACTTTTGTACTAAGGCCAATCAGTTATTTTCATCTTTCCTCAAAATAAATACAAACCAAGATGATTCTCTGCTGAAATATTTTCTTAAAAATAATGATAATGCAGATCTCTAACTAACTAATAACACATTATTAACTAATTACAAATTACCAACTAATTGTTATATCAACACGAAATGTAATAAATACCAGTTGTAATTTTCAATACACGGTATGTGTTTTCATCACCCGTATTTATGACCTATATCGTAAAGATTGATAAGACAATCGCGGGTGATTAATCACAACAGGATTTAACTGAGGTTGTAAAAACGCCTTTTCAATCACATAAACATCGTTTTATTGTCTTTAGAGTTAATCTATACGATAATGAACTTGTAATACATTGCTTCTTCAAATTCTCCCTCGGAAGAAATTTCGGCGAAGTTACCGGTCGAAAATCAATTATTTCAACCAAAGTCGCTCTCTTGTTTAGACATTGTTGACACTCAAATACAAAATTAATATAAAAAAAAAAAAAAACAGAAGGAAAATGCACTTAATCAGAAGGAACACAATTTATTTTTTAAATTATACATATCATAAAATCAGATATATATACTTTCATATCTTCATTAACTAAAATAATGTCTGTATTAAATGAATAGACTCGAGATAGGCATTTTATCAAATCACATTGAATCAATCACCATTGCGACCCAAACGATTGCTCAGAGATTATACCGAATTACCAATTGAATGACGTTGTAAATTTCTCGCAGGCAAACAATAACCTGCTTATTTACGAAGTCTATGTTTATCATACGAATTTGCCAGTCTATGAGATATTGAATAAAGAACCCGCTTTATAAGCATTTTCGTACTTAGCTCATTTGGTTTCATATGGCAAAGTGGTTTTAGAGAAGAAGTTCCAAATGTAAAAAGTTTACAGAGGAACGGACAGACGGACGACAGACAACGGGTGATCAGAAAATCTCACTTGAGCTTTCAGCTCAGATGAGCTAAAAAGCCAATCTTTTAATTTGTCCTAATGATGTAATAAGTAGAGAAAACACATATAAAACATAATGTTATCTTTATTCCAATTAAGGTTTGACCCGGATCGTTTCAGTCCAGAAAATTCTAAATCCAGACCATCATATGCATTCCAGCCTTTTGGATTTGCTGGCAAGAGGATATGTCCTGGATACAAATTTGCATATATTGAAGCAATTATTGGACTGGTCACTATTCTGAAGAAGTTTAAGGTCATATTGGTCGAAGGACAAGAAGTGACCCAGACCTTTGGCTTGGTAACTCATCCGTCTAAGGAAATATGGATTACTTTGCAAAAGAGATAAATTGTCTCTACTAAGTGGTTCGTTTGGACATGACAATTTGTAATTTTCTTATCAGGTAACAACTTTCCTATTGTATATAATCATTTATAATCAATAAGGTTGGCAGTGTTAAGACATTTGATGACCTTTTAATTACATTTTTTTAATTTATCCATCTTTATTTATTTGGTAACTGAATATTTACTCAAAATACTTCTTGGATAAACTTAAGCTTAAATCACTCTTACTCTTTGAAATAAAACAGCTTGTTTAATCACTACTAATCAAAGTCATTACTAATTATCGATGTATTTGATTGTCTTTTGTGGGGAACGAGAAGTATTTGCTTTGATTTTTTCCTTTGAAATGCATTCAGAAATTCAAGAAATAGTGCCGTACATTTTTAGACAATGTGTACAATATTTTATGATTACTATTTTTGCGAAAGTAGATTGATGCAGCGTATCATTTTACATACAAAACTGTATGAACTTGATTATAAAGATGAAGAAAAAAAAATCAGGATATATGCACGGCCAACTTCAGAATCAAACTGTACAGAGTGCACAATGATATTAAATAAACTGAATTGTATTCAACCTTTACTATTAACGTTAGCAATGAGGTAAGCCACCCTTTCTTGCACGCTATCGTATGCAATATTTGATTATTGGAGGAATGAGGTATCTTAGGATATATAGTACACAACACTGTTATAATTTTTAGGGTTATTTATTATTATTAGTTTTTTTTTTTTGGGGGGGGGGGGGGGTTGATTGCTGTTTTTATGACTTTTTAACAGTCTATGCATAAAATCATGCTAAAGAGTAAGTTTATAACTTTTTTCAGCGCTAAAATCATGTGATTATACCCCCTTTTTAAACTTTGTATGTACACTTTAATTATTCATCTTAAAAAAACGATTTACGAGGGTTTATTAATTTTATTAAAAAATGTATACCTTAAATATTCATCCCCCAACTGTTCTGAGTTTTGCAACATTTAACATCCTCAAATCGACTTGTTATCAGTGGCAACTTCCAAACGACACAACCATTTCATTATATTAGTAATTTAGTAATTATTTGACTTAAATACTGAAAACAAGAGGAAAGTGTTCTGATAAAATTTCATGTTTTCCTGCAATCTCAGACCTCAGATAATTTGTTTAAGAAGGTTGAACGGTTTTTTTGCAACAACATTTTAAGCGAAATGAAGATTATGTGAATATAGATACCCCTTTAACATATTGTTAATATAAAGATAAAGAAAATGACAATGATTTATTCTAGTAAAATTTTCCCCTTTTATTTAACATTCAACAATTGCAATTATTATCCATTATCTTGTATCCAAGCGTTGGGCCGTATCCGTTCTAAGAAATACCAGTATCAACATGCAAACTATATAAACATAAAATTCATAAATACCATGATAGAGCAATTTTTGAAAAAATTTTAATGTTAATAGAATAATGACAGTATTTTTCTTTATAGACCAATCCACACTTATCAAAAGTTGTTTCCCTTTGCAAGGTCAACCCAAATGTCAAAAGAAGGGAAAAACAAACCCCTTCTTAATGCTACCAAACGTGTGTTAATTTATTCTTATAATATTGTAGATTGCCCAAATCCTCAATAATCAAAATACAATACAATATAATCTTGATTCACAAAAGGTATGGTTTAACTTGAATACCATGACTTTGATCAATAATTGCTTAACGCTTACTTGAAAAAAAAATCTTTAAATGTGTCCGGTGATTCTTTTGATTTGACCCCACCGTTATCAAAATTTTTCAAATAACCCAGCCCAGTCCTAAACTCAAATCCTTATAGAAAAAGTGCATGAATTTGAGGTAAAAACTCAGAATTTAGGCTGAGTATTGACTTGAGGAAAGTTGGTGACAGCGGGGCCATAAAGTATAACCGGGAAGGTCGGTAAAGGATTTGAAAATCATATCATCATTCACTAGAAAAATGAAGACGATACACAGGGACGTGAAAATTGTACGGCAGTTAAGACAATTGATGGAAATGTCTTTATCTGTGATAACAGACAGGTGTACCCAATGCAGTACTGTATGGAATAGACAGATGTGCAGGCAAAGTAAGGAATACAAACCATTCACCAAAACCTACAAAAAAACACAAATAAGAACCCACTGTAATGATACTGTCAATAACTATATTGCTGCATTAAAGTTAAGTACTTATAGATGTCATAATCATAAATATCAAATTTTATATTGATTAAGCCATAAAGAACATGCCATAGTTATTATTATTTGTAAACTATAAACAAATTCATTTACTTCCTTTAAGATAATCTTTATTTATATTGTCAAAATTAAATAAGATCTACGTTTTCACCATTTTAGAATATTTCATTAGTTAATTAGGATCCGGATTTACCTGAATTTTTTTTTTACCCGTGATTCAAAATAACTTTAATTATTGTCTAATCATTTGCATTTCAAAAATTTTGACCAAACAAATTATCGGTATCAATCAGTATAAGCTATGCATATACCACCTTCAATTCAAAATATAAGCTTTTTGGGGACTTCCCAAGGGAAACCTGGACGCCCAAAATGTCCATAGCAAGCTGTCTTTTGGTATATTGGTGCTCGTAAGTTTAGATCTCTGTAAAAATACAGATCTAGTTTAATAAAAGAAAAAAAATGGCTTTTGAAAAGATAGAACTTTTAGTAACGAATTGTAACGTTAAATTTAATGTAATTTCGTTGCCTTACTTGACAAGCTTTCCAGGTCTTAAATCAAAGTTTTTGTCAATAATTTCAAGGAGTTGTTTTCCTGAAAATTTTGATGTATTATAGCTAAACACCGTGACGGAAATTGGTTTGGATATCCCAATCGCATAAGATAACTGAAATAGAATAAAATAGTTATTTAAGAGCGAAGTACACCTATTTTCTTTTCAAGACCACGTTATAGTTCAAAACTAGAAAAATTAGTATTTTTATCACAATTTTTACCTTTTCCAGTGTATTTTTCTGTTATTACAATGAGAATCAATTCTGAAGTGTACAGTCCGAAAAAAATCACATTATGAATATTCTTGGGGCGGAAGTGGGGTTTGCTTACTTATATTCAAATATCTAATCGTAGAATTGCTGAAAATTTTATAAATATAAGTAATCAGGAAATATTCTTTGAATATAAAGAGATGATAGTTTTGGTCGAACTTTATTGGATTTGAGCGAGCCCCG
The DNA here is from genome assembly GCF_025612915.1 of Magallana angulata. NCBI lineage: Eukaryota > Metazoa > Mollusca > Bivalvia > Ostreida > Ostreidae > Magallana > Magallana angulata. Next base: position 28,325,788 of record NC_069119.1, on the reverse strand, counting down.
ACTGGTATTACCACCACATTATACTCAAAAAATGATTCCTTCTAACTTAAATCGAGTAATTTAGTTCTAATCTACAGTGATTAGACAACATGTGTCATCACCACCTACCTGAACCAGCACACGTTTGCACAGACCAGCTTTGACAAGAGACTTGGCCACCCATCTGGCAGCATATCCAGCAGAACGGTCAACTTTAGAGAAATCCTTTCCTGAAAAAGCTCCGCCCCCATGGGCACCCCACCCTCCATACGTGTCAACAATGATCTTCCTACCAGTCAGGCCTGCGTCACCCTTTGTTGGTTAAAAATTAATAAATGAACTGAAACATATCAAAAACCAATATAATATAAGATACTATAAGATAGTATTTAGGCATACCTGAGGTCCACCAATGATGAATTTCCCCGAAGGCTGAATATGGTACTCTGTTTCATTGTCTAAGTATTTTCCTGGAATAACAACCTTTACCACCTTTTCCATTAAGTCCTGTCTCAATTGTTCAAGGGTCACATTTTTGTCGTGTTGAGCAGATATTACAACTGAACGAACTCGGAGAGGGATGCACGCTCCCCTGTCATACTTGTACTCCATTGTAACCTGTCAAATGATGAATGAAATATTCATCACAATATAAAAATATGAATCGATATTTTGGAGTCGATTAAATTGTGACATAGCGTAAATTTTTCTATTTGTTTAATATATCATGAAAAATTGAGAGTTGGATCTTAGATCAGATTTCAGCACATTTACTTCACAGATTTAAACAATCATGAATTATATTTCACTTTAACTTTGAAGTAGTGAAAATAAGATTCGCATAAATTTTACATACTGTTCTAGGTTCTGGTCAGTGGGTAAAAAATATGACACGGATAGGATATAATAAACGTTATCTTAATGAGCGGTTCTTTTAATATTTTGTCATCGGCAGTCAATTTATATATCAAATAGGGACTTCATAAAATGTTTAATTTCCTTACTTGTGTCTTTGTATCTGGCCTGACCCATTTTAATTCTTCTGATCTCCTAAGCTCTGCAATTTTTGCATTCAATTGATGTGCCAAGACAAGAGTCAAAGGCATACATTCTTCTGTCTCATCCGTAGCATATCCAAACATAAGTCCCTAATGAAGAAACCCGTAAATTTCAGTTGAATATATCTCAAATTCATATCCAAGATCAATGGAAGATAACTTTCATATTACTCTAAAACCTTTAATAAAGATCAGGGTCTTTCGTATGGGATAGGTCACATTTTAAATTTGCACTGAATTATTGGTAACAAGTTCTTGTTTTGCAAATAATCCAAATCGTACTGTAAAGGGTTTAAATGTCATGTAACGCACCTGGTCACCGGCTCCAATATCGTCCTCGTCTCTGTCAATATGCACACCCTGTGCAATGTCAGGACTTTGCTGTTCCAGAGCAACCAGTACATTACATGTGTTGTAGTCAAATCCTTTAAACAAAACCAATATACATATACATGTTGTTACTTTACTTGACTTTTTAGTTGTTTTTTTTTACATTTTTGGTATCACGAAAATGTCAGTTTATTATCCTTTAACATCATCTTATCATCTACCTTTTCCACAGCCATCAAAACATTGCAAGTCTTGTATTCAATTCATTCGATACAAGACTAAACGATCATACATGTATGATAAGTGTTCATGAATTTTAACCTTGTTTCACCTTTGGTTTCAATTCTTTAGTAAAGGATATTTCTTACCTTTGCTAGAATCATCATATCCGATCTGCTTTATGGTGCTACGTATCACATCCTGATAGTCTACAACAGCTTTTGATGTTATTTCTCCAAACACCAGTATCATTCCAGTTTTTGTCGCGGTCTCACATGCCACTTTAGCGTTTGGATCTTGCTTCAGATGGGCGTCCAATATTGCATCACTTACTTGGTCACAAATTTTGTCTATAGTTAGAAAAATTGAAAATTTCCTTTAATGTTGTCATACAAATAAAGCGCATATTTTTAATCGTACCGAGAATCTTGAGATAGACATTTTTCTTAACATACATCACTACTTTAGAATTGCTTTATCTTGTTCAATTATCCATAATATGTCATTATCTTTATCACTTCACTAAGGTTTTAGAACTATGAATTTCAGTCATGTAAAAGTATCCTAGAGACCGCCGATTATTTAACATAGAAACTTGAGCAAGACACGACCTTGGGTTTATAATTGTTGGATGTGAGGTAATGTAAACATTAACTGCATATTACATAATAGAAGTTTTCAATGCTAAGGCTTGTTATTACTTGTTATTCACGTTAATTAAGAAATTAAGGAGTAAACAGTTACTTATGTAAGTAAGTAGCGTTAATATTTGCACATTTATTGTGCTCTTAATTACACCTAGACAACATGAAGTTGTATATATCTTGTTCTAAAAGCAGTACAGCATATATAAAAAGGGATCAAGACTAATCAATACTTGCTGACAAATCTGGATAACAATATATACACAAAACCAAGAAATAAAGCTAAAACCCTAAATAAATGTTAAGTATGCAGAATCAAATATATGCAATGCTTGTAAACAATGAAAAGTTGCTATTACGCATTTAAATAAAGTGTTTTACTGACTGCATGATCTTTACCTGGATGCCCCTCTCCCACGGATTCTGATGTAAACAAAAAGTTTCCAATATCATCAAAGCAGCATTCTTCAGCAAAGGGATCGTTTTTCTCTAAAAAGAAGTCGTTTCCACCAGATCTTCCGTCTGTATACGTTGTCATTTTTCTAGTTGTTTACAATTTTCTGCCGACTGGGACTGTTTTGAGGCATACTTTATAAAGTGGCTTGGAATGAATTGGCATTCGGCGCTAAAGATGTTTCTCAAGTCATTTTTTGTTTCAGTTAAATATGTTATTATTTTCCTCAATATATTTACGATTTATTTTGTCTGGATAACGTAATGGGGATTTTTTTTCTGATGGATAGATAACTTTATCTAAACATAAACGATCGGTGGTATGGTAAAATATTTTTTATCGATTTATTTATCCCACTAATATACACTCTATATCATATAACTATGTATGTTATCATACCACCGCTCCCCTATGCAATAAAGTTTGGAAGGCATAAAAGAATCACATTGTCCGTCTGTCCGTCCGTTCGTCTGTCCATCCGTCTGTGCAATCGTGTCCGGTTTATATTTGTTATGGAGAAACATTGGAAGTTCTTACTTCACACAATAATTGCCTTTTACCTGAGTGTGTGTATTGATCTTGAAGTTTGGTCAATTTTTGCAAGTTCAGGGTCACTGGAAAGAAAAGTGCAAAATTCGTGGCCGGTCTATATCTTTCTATGCAGAAACATTGGAAGTCCTTGCTTCAAACAAAGATAGCTTTTCACGCGAGGGTGTGTCATGATATTGACCCAAGGCCATTTAAGAACGTTCAAGGTCAGAGGAAGGAAAGATGCAAAATTTGTGTCCGGTCTTTTAAAAATCTCTTTTAAGGAGAATCAGTGAAAGTCTTTTATTTGCATAATGATTGCTTTTTACCTGAGGGTGTGCCATGATTTTAAACCAAGGTTATTTGAGCAAATTCAACGTCTCAGAAAGAAAAGTTAATTATTTGTCTCCAATCTATACATACCTTATTGAGAAACATTTGACTTTCCACAAAGATTGTTTCTGAACTTGGGATGTATCATGATTTTAACTTAAGTCATATAAGCAACTTCAAGGAATCGGATAAAAAAAACATAAAAAGTTTATTCAGTCTATACCTTTCTTATAGTGATACATTGGACGTTCTTTTTTCACAAGAACTTGACCCGATTTCGGTTTTTCGAGTTAAAGGTCATTATTTTAAAAAATGCATATTCCTGTCAAGGCCATATTTTGTAATGGAAAATGACTAGAAGCTACAGTTTGATATAAAGAGTGCATGTGACTTACAAATATGTCCTGGTCTTGAGCATTGGTCATTTTTTTTTTTTGCAGATTCAGGGTCACTGGAAAGAAAAGTGAAAAATCTATCTTTTGGAGAAACATTGAAAGTTCATACTTCAAACAAAGATAGCTTAACACCTGAGGGTTTATCAAGATATTGACCCAAGGTCATTTGGGAAAGTTCAAGGTCAGTGAAATGAAAAGTGCAAAATTTATGTCCAGTCTATTACAAAAAATTTTTGATGGAGAATCATTGAAAATCCTCACCTTGCAAAGAAATTGCTTTTGACCTGAGGTTGTGCCACTTTGTAGAGTATGCCTTAAAACAGTTAAAGTCAGCAGATCGCATACAGACGAAGGATCTGATGAAATCGACTTCTATTTGGAGAAAAACAATTTCTTTACATGGATTTGAAATCTCCTGTTTACATCACCATTCGTTGGAAAGAGAAATCCCAGTAAGTTTCGTAAAACCAGTAAATCATTTTTTTTTTCGAATCGTCATGCGTAATAGTAACATTCAAGGGCACTTGTTATTGTTTACAAGAGTTGCGTAGCTTTGATTACACGTAGTTAAAATTCATAAAGTGTTCTTAATTTAATTCTTTGATGCGTGTTTACATTATTATCCAGTTTTGTCTGTAAGAATTAATTTTATATATATATATAATTCTTCATATATGATTTATTGCTTTTAGAACAGGAAACATACTGTATACAACGTAGATGTTTTCTATATGTATATGTACACATATTGATGCTACCAACTAGTGTAAGTAATATATTATGGACATTTTCTCTATAGTGTATGGTAAACGACAAATCAAATCAGTTATGACGTCATGATGTATCTAGTACAAGAAAGATATTCTGAAATCATTTACTTTGTTGAAAATAATTCAAAATATATTAAATGGAGAGCGTGCTATGTGATACACACTTTAATATTAACTCATTTAGGGCATCATTTAAATTGATAGCTGAAGTGTTTTAACTTGAGACGGAATTTTAAGTTGGAATAGGAGGTTAAATAAAAGGCAGAAACAGTTACTTATTAGAACTTCAATTAAGAGAATATCCAAAAATAATTAACAAAGGTTATAAATCCTAAGAAAGATTAATACTTACAAGATAGGATTTTTTCTAAAACTAAAACATAGATCATTTACTTTTTTCTCTCTGACAGCTGCAAGATCATAATTTAAACAAACAATTTTTTATCAAATTAATATTACCGTGAGAATCATCTTTTCTATTGTGAGATTGACTAATTATTAATACAATGTCAGACTGTTTTTCATTTTGATAACTATCTTTAGATTTGACAAAAGAAAATATGTTATGCCCTCAAAAATGCAACTAAAATTAAAATCATCCAGGTAATTATTATCTAGATTTTGAACACTTATGATACATGTTAATTAGGTTCTAGACAAAAGTAACTTAAAGGTTACAGAGAAAGAGGCATGATAACATTTCGAACACCATGGTGGGATTCATCTTTTTCTCTTTACCATAAAGAGAGCTTAATTTTAATTTCAAATTTTGATTATAATTAGATGTGAAAAGATGTGAAAAGATTCAGGTACTTAAAGACACATCTTTTGTTATGATACTCATATGAAAAACTCCGAGTATTTTCAAACTGTATAGTGTTAACAATGACAAGTTGTTATTAAATGTTGCTTGCCTCTGCGTATTATCAACATAGACGATCGTGAACGAGACATTCATAAAGATATTTTTTAGGCCTGATGTTATATGATGATGATCTTTGACATGAACATATGTATAGGTGCTGCTTTCACATTAACTCATTTAAAATATCATTTAAATTGATGGCTTAAGTCGTTTCATTTAATATTTTATGGTGTTACTGAATCGGGAGAAGACATCGTGTGTGCAAAAACAGTAAGTTATTATGAACTCAAGATAATATTAAAATAATGTACATTTTTAAGCAAAGTCAAGATTTTGTTAATTATCTCAGAGTGTCTTTTAGTGCTAGATCTACAATGATGTTATAATTGATTTGATACATCGTTATCCCATACTTTATTACTTCAAGGCAAGAATAGAGAAAATGTTCATGATATTCTGTTTGGAATAATTTTAAAAGTAATTCGGGTACTTAAATAATATTAGTTAAAATGAGATGTCAAGAACAAGGAAAATACTTTTTAGGACACTGCTAGCATTTTATATACATGTATTTATTATATGTTAAACAAGAGAAATAATGTACATTTTGCGGCAATGCAGTCGATTTTGAAATTACGATTTGAAACGAAATTTTGTTAACGTGTTTACCTTTAAAATCCATTTTATCTTTGTTTATTTCTAAAGCAGCAATGAAAGAAATCATATTTCTTAAATTTCATAAATTTGTAGACCTTTCACTTAATAGGTTTTGACCTTTGAGGAGAAGAACTCTAAGTTGTACAAACGTGTTTCTAATCCTTTTCATAATTATTTTATACATTAAAATATGTTCAATTCAGATCTTTAATCGTGGACATGGTTACTACATGTTATAAAACACCAACAAACCCAGGTATTAGATATGTATTGTTTTATTCTACAATTAATACAAAGTAGAAATCAAAAATCACAAACTATTACTATCATTTACTGAATATCTCCCGAGTCTTTTTTGGATACATGTACCAGAACTTGTGTTTATTTTACTCTTGTATGGGAAAATAAAGATGTGAAGTAAAAAACCAGACTCTCAAGACAGTCATTTTTCCTCCTAGCCATTGATTGCGTTAGACTAATGGTCGTTAGAAAATATTAAGATAGAGTCACTTTTATTTACCTCCTCTGAAAAAATGATCAAATGGGACAGAAACATGCCGCTTTCAGGAAAAATGCTGGTTCAAAACGCTACGCTTTCAGGCCTCTGCGATGTTTAGGCGACATTACATAAAATGTTCTATCACATCTTGCAATTAATATCACGACCATTCAATCTTCTGATTGCACAACGGGTATTCGCATATGTCAAAACGTCACAATACAACGTCATTCAATATTCGTACAATCAAATGTTTCTAGTGAAATCCGTCAGATAAACGCACATGCACAAGCAACACAAAACCAAATAAATAAATATTCAATCAAACAATTATCTATCAAATACTAGTGAAGCTAATACTAGCTGTAAATAATCATTAAACACGTGTACATTGTACACAATACTTTTACTCAGCACTTAAATGATAAGCTTCTTTGGGACTTCCCATGAGAATTCTGGACGACCGAAATGTCCGTAGCATGCTGTCTTTTCGTAGATCGGATGCCTCAAATTCAATTCCCTGTTGAATAACAACGATTTTTCCATAATGAGGTCCTTCAAAGGGCGGTATTAGTAAAATTAGATGAAGAGCAATAAATAAAGTTATTGCAAATGTTCAAATTTTAGAAATTAAATATTTGGATTGTTTCTTTCTTAAATGATAAATACGTTTATGACCAAACATATCCTAATTGATATGTTAAAATAGATCTAATGAGTAATGTGTGGATCGTCCAACACCCTTAAACTCCAATAAGAGTTATTTGATAACTTACTTGACAATTTTTCCTGGCCTCAAATCAAAATTGTTGTTGATGATTTCCAGGAGTCTTTCCTCTGGATATTCTGATGTGTTATAACTAAACACTGTGATGGAAATCGGCTCAGAAATCCCAATGGCATAGGATAACTTTCAAATTGAAAAAAATAGCATCTTCAACTATACAATAAAAAATTAATGTTATCCAACATGAACTTTCCCAAAAACATCAGTCATTGATGAGATAACATAAATATGTTTTAAGTTCTATTGTAACAATGATATGTACGAAATCGAATGGCTACATTTGAAGCAGTCAGACTACACCTGACATCACCACCTACCTGAACCAACACACGTTTGCACAGACCAGCTTTGACAAGAGACTTCGCCACCCATCTGGCAGCGTACCCAGCGGAACGGTCCACTTTGGAGAAGTCCTTTCCGGAGAACGCCCCTCCCCCGTGGGCGCCCCAACCTCCATACGTGTCAACAATTATCTTTCTACCCGTTACACCTGCATCTCCCTTTGTTTGAACATTTTATAAACGAATTTTTGTTAACAACAAGATAAAACAATATAATAGAAGTTTCATATAAATGCGATTTTCCATGATAAAACATTATAGTCACTGTGGTAGTTTCATATAAACGCGAGTTTCCGTGACATTTTTTTTATCAAATGAACATCTATGAACTGCCATTGACTTAAAAGATGAGGAAAAACAAGAATACCTGTGGTCCACCGATCACAAATTTCCCTGATGGCTGCATATGGTACTTCGTCTTATTGTCTAAGTATTTTTGGGGAATCACAAACTTTACAACCTTTTCCATTAAATCTTTTTTTAGTTGATCCAAAGTCACATTTTCATCATGTTGAGCAGAGATCACAACTGAATGAACTCGTAGAGGAACACAAGTTCCTTGGTCATATTTGTACTCTATTGTAACCTAAAGGTTGACAGTTTAAAAACATGTGATGTTATTTTAATGTTCTTCGGAAGTGACTGCATGCAGAAGAATGTCATTCAGTCTTATTTCACTAACATTCAGTTACATTTAAGTAACTTTTCGGTAACCTTTAAATCACATTTTAGTAACAATCCAGTCACTATTCATTCTATAGCTACTGAATGGCAGAGATGAATTGTGTGGTACAAATTTGAAGTACATGATGATTCATTAATAAATGGACTTTAAGTTTCTCGGGTGTTTACCTGTGTCTTTGTATCTGGTCTTGCCCATTTTAACTCTCCTGATCTCCTAAGCTGCTCAATTCTTTCATTCAGTTTATGTGCCAAGACAAGAGTCAAGGGCATACATTCTTCTGTCTCATCTGTAGCATATCCAAACATAAGTCCCTGTGAATATTAAGATATTCATTGTAGAGTTGTACATATACATCGATGATCATTGGCTTTAAAAAAAAATATGCAGTTTATTTAAAGTTATATAAACCTTATTTAGGAAATAAGAAACAAATGCCTTCAATTCAGTGATAAAACATTGAGGCGGTATGGAACACCTCCATATTGTGACGTATTATTTATCGAAATAAACTATAGAATCAGGTGCAATGTTATTTTCTTTCCAAATATTGTCATCTAACAGCGTAGCGCAGTAGGTTAGAGCATTCAATACGAACCTGTAGGTTATGAATTGGAAGCCAGCCGGAGATTTAAAACTTTTTACTTAAACAAAAAGTTTTTATAGTATTTTTTGGGTCTATTATTGTAGAATTTGAAATTTCTAAACCAGTAAAAGTATTTTGATAATAATGTACTTATATCCACACTAATACCGACCACTTTAAAAGATTTCACATTTTTGAGAATACATATATATGTGTCGTGATGTAAGGCATTTAAATGATTTGTTTTTTAAACCCCAGAACATTCTAGATTTAGACATTAACAATAACAAATATTTATATACCTGGTCACCGGCTCCAATATCGTCCTCCTCTCTGTCAATATGCACACCCTGTGCAATGTCAGGACTTTGCTGTTCCAGAGCAACCAATACATTGCATGTTTTGTAGTCAAAGCCTTTAAACAAAATAAAATAGCCAGAATAGCTAATTTTACTACTATCATTTTATTGTGCAGCTTAAAGCCATATGGGTTTTTTTATATATAAAACTTTGTTTTACTGCAAGAAAATGCCATTAATCTTGATAATTCTGAATAATTCATACATTTATGAAAAATAACACCCAAAAAATTATTTTATAGATTTTATTTTAAGATATTTTTGTCTGATTGGCGTCATAGATCAAATCATTTTAATCGAGACAACAATGGTGCAATTTTTCTTCAATCGAAGACTTTTATTTGATTTTCTACGAAAATATCACAAGTAAAAGTTCATGACCCATAATCGGTTGTTTGAGTTTGTTTTTTAATTTGTTTGTTTTTGTTGAGGGGGTTTGGGTGGGGTCATTTTTTGCAGTAAAAAACAATCACAATAGAAATATCTGACACGGAGATTGCAGCTCTTAATGCTTTAAGGCCATCTCATCGTATACCTTTTCCACAGCAATCAGAACATAGTCAGTCTTGTATTCAAATCGTTCGATTAAACCCAAATAATAATATAATTATGTACAATCAGTCTCCGTGAATTTTAACGTTGCTTCACTTTTGCTTTGAATGCTCTTATTAAGGATATGATTTTACCTTTGCTCGAATCATCGTATCCAATTCTCTTTATGGTGCTACGTATCACATCCTGGTAGTCAACAACAGCTTTCGATGTTATTTCTCCAAACACCAGTATCATTCCAGTTTTTGTTGCAGTCTCACATGCCACTTTAGCGTGTGGGTCTTGTTTCAGGTGGGCGTCCAATATGGCATCACTTACTTGGTCGCAGATTTTGTCTGCAATTTAAGACTTCACTGAAAAGAACCCTTTTTTTTTTTTTCTTTTTTTTTTGTATGCATAGAAAAATTTATGATTGCTTAATTTTGTAGGTATTTCTTTTACCTGGATGCCCTTGTCCGACGGATTCTGATGTGAACAAGAAGTTACCTACGTCGTCCTTGTGTAAATTCTCTGCAACGGGACATTTTTCTACTACACCGGTCATCTTTGCAAATAATGCACTAAATAGTGCTTATATTTCGACGCAATTTATAGAAAAATAAAGCACCCAGGTCATGTGACTCTTGTGAAGCATATAATTGGCTAATCGTTTAATCATTCTAGATTGATCAGTAAAACATTAAAAATTGAAGAAATACGCTGATACATGTATTTTTGCATCCTATTTACATATTCTACATTTTGGATTCTGAACATAATGAACTATTATGCAAGGATTTTATGCGGTGGATTTCCATGTACTTTCAGATCAACCTTTGTGTGTGTGTCTATTTTAGAGCTATGCGTTCTATTTAAATTTCTATGCTAAAAACTTAGTGCGTAGAAAGCAGGGTAAATTACTGTAGTAAACATCGTATGACATAATGATTTAATGCACTTTGGTCTATTTTCTGTTTTGACCCATTTTTCATACAGAAGAATTACAAAGGAAGTATAATTACTAAACAAATGAAAAAACAGAAACTATAACTACTTTAGAGTGAAACAATATAGAGGCATGCATCAAGGATTAAATTGAACTATTGTGTACATCAGAATGTGAAGAGAAATTAACGTTAAACAACTGCAAAATCAGCAAAGTTCTCTTTTATCGTAGGTTTAATTGGAAAAAAGCAATGACTCTACTAAAGTCATCAACTAGTGAACTGAAACATTAACTCTATTAAGAGAAAAAATAACATAGAGGCATGCAACTAGGACTACATTGCGCTATTGTTTACATCAGATTGTGAAAAGACATTAACGTTAAATAACGTATTTTTGTATTTAAAACATGTACACTTGCAAATTTTGATGACAAATTTTGTGTTTATGCTAAATAAATGAACCTGCCATGACTTGCATAATAGGGTTGTTAAAGTTTTTTTTTTTCAATAAGCCGGTTCGTGAAAAGGGTATGCAAAAAGCAGGTTTGTGAAAAGGATATGCAACACGCCCCATTGTGTTTAAAGGTATTGCTCAATAACACTATTGATTGGTTAGGTTTGGGAACATAAATTGATCGATGCCAAAGTTCTCTAGATTATACGAGAACGTAGTTTTAAAAGTTTTTTTTTTTAAGCAATGATCATTAACATGTTTACTGACCAAAGATATATGTTAATTTAAGAGTTATTGCAATGTTTGCGGTTTGAAATACGTATATTTCTTTGCAGTGCATAGGGCTATCATCCTGTCAAATTAACTTTTAGTTGTACATGTACCAGTGACACTTACCTCACAGACCATGCAGTGAGTTAACGTTTGTGTGAAAGCGAGTGTGACAGACAAAGCATATTTTTATCAATTAGCGTTTTGTCAAGCTATTTATGCGTTTTATTGTGTCGTTTTTTTTTCACTAATGTTCATGAACTCTTATGATCATAAGATTCAATGTTTCCAAAGTCCAAAATACTTATATAATATATTTAATTTGTCCACTTACATTAAAACATAAATTTCTACACATTTTAAAAGGAGAAGGATTAAAACAGTCGCACGTTATTACTTCCTTGCAATATGAATATTTTTGCGTCTAATAATCGGAGCAAATCCTTCTATTGTTGTGTTGTCCTTTTTCTAGGTTATCATTTGTAAAACGACATCATTAATATTTTCTTATTTTGCCCTTTTACAGAAAACTAAAAAAAAAACCTGAAAAAAGAGTAATGCGCAAAAAAAATGAATTACGTAATAAACCGAACAATGATAAGCTATCTCCCTTAAGTTCATTATTGCATAACAGCATTTAAAGCAGGTCAAACACCATGTTCATCCAAAATAGTTGACATAGTCTTTTAACTCTATCACGTGAGATAGAGTTATACACACGCACATTAAGATTGACGTTTACACATCTTTGAAGAAATGCACTAAATAAACCTTTTTTAAGAAGGATGAGTGGGCAGCAAATTATATGCACCCATCAGATTTATCTTGTTCAAATTTAGGAGAATGATATGCCTTTATAATTTATTTAATAAGTAAAGAAAAATTCCAAATATTTATGCTTTAAAAATTGAATATTTTCCTATGCTTTTATAGTGATACAGAGCTTTTTTCAAGGGGATTCGATACAATCTTAAAATAGCCATGGCCCATGATTATGGAGCAGTCTTAGACTTATATGGTTGTCAAAACGTGTACACTGTCGTATTGTCTTTTGAATGAAAACTATAAAAATGATATGCTTTTAAAATGTGTTTCTATTCAAGTATGCATTGAATGCTTTTTTTGGATGCCGTTGGTCCTTATTAATTTTGTCTACACATCTTTGGTGTGTTGTAGGACCGACGACATCCAGAAATAAGCATTTAATGCAGCTTATATCTAAAATTCATATTGATGTTTCTTTGTATGAATTTTTAGTGTATCATTGCTTTTAAGCCATTATATATGCTCTTAGTCAGCGATATGTAATTATACATGAAACAGCCTTATTAACATGCTATTTAGTTTGCTTCCGTGACTAAAAACATACTGCCAGAAACGTTTTTGTGAAAATCGTTTTTATTAGGGAGTACAAATGTAGATATGATTTACTTATGCGTCGTGAATAGGTTGTTAAGAGGTTTTTTTTTTTTACAGAAAAATGAACGTTGCAGATTTCCAATGCAAACAAAAGGGAAATTAGCATTGAATGTAAATATATTACATTGAGAGTTACAAATTTTAAGCGTAATTTAATGATTTTTTTTTTAATTTGATGAATGATTGAAATTTTGATTTGAGTCTAAATAACAATTATTCATGAATAAGTTTCTTTTCAGAAGGTTGGATATTTTAAAACTATATGAATTTCTCTGAAACAGAGCTCTATTAATGATAATGGAACATATTCAAATTTTAAATTCTTTGGATTTTTTCTTCACTAAGTAAATAAATATATAGTTTATGACCCAAAATATATTATTCATTGAAAGTTTTATTGTAAATCTTAATTATGAGTGAGTGAATTCTTTTTTGCCACCTAGCCTTCCTAGTAACAAAAAAAAGGCTAGTACAAATATACTTTGGGTGTGTTTAATATCATTAGAATATTTAAGGTAGACCCACCAGCTTTCGTGTCTGTTTCTCTTTTTATGCAGCGTAATAAATTTCTGATTATATGAAAAATTTCCAAAATGCGAAATTTTGTGATTTTTGTTTTGGAAAATAGTATAAATAATAAATGTAATATATTTTGTATATTTTTGCAGAAAATCAATAAGACTTTTTTTCATTAAACGACTATCATTAGAATGATTAGATTTTCTTAAATTATAACCTTATACCCCGGTATAATACATTTTGGTTCACAATTTAATAAATTATGAGATTATGCTTCATTGTGTTAAAATTTAGCTGTTGAATTTTTGGACATTGTGAGCTTAAGATCACTGTAGGAAAATAAACATGCAAAGGTATAAATATTTTGGCCTCTGTAGTAAGTTTATAAGTTGTTTTAACTGTTTAAATAAAACAAGTTTGGTTTGACATACATTTCTAAAACGCTGGGTCTAACATAAGTACGGTCATTGTCTCAATAACTAAGACATGTTATATACAAGTATCTGCTGTTTGCATTTGTTAATTAAAGTGTATTTATTTTATCTAGCTTTGTTATAATGTCAATAAATCACCCCTTTTGAGCACTTGTTTCTTAGATTTCTACAAAAAGAAACACACAGAAAGTTACACTGCATGTCTGTTGATATGTGTTTTATACGTTTAATAAACATTTATTAATAAATACATGTATTTATAATTCTTCAGAAATTAGATTTAGACAAAAACTTAATCATATCAAAAATTTAAGATTATATATTTTCCAGTTTCTAATGATAAAATTATATATAATATCAATATTTTAAATGTTTAGTGTCGTAAAATCAAATGCATATCAAGTTTATACTCGCCAGTCCAAGTTTTAAACTCATACAGATAACACTTGTTTGCTTTGATTCATTTTCTAGAGTATACCAGATATGCAGCTGACGCTAGGGATTTACTCTTCAGTTTCAGTTTCGATTTCGTAAAGTATACGTGCTACACAGTAATCTTGCTTATTGACAAGGTTACGTAATTTATCACGTGTCTCCTTGTAGTTTTGTCAATCTTTAAATCTCTTGTATTTTAAACTTTAAAAAAATCAATCTTCTGTATTTTAATTTTTTTTTTTAATTATAAAACTCTCTCTCTCTCTCTCTCTCTCTCTCTCTCCCCCCCCCCCCCCCCGAGAGTCCTATTCAAATTCAATGATAGTTATTCATCTTTTAAAACACTTTCGCACAATTTGAGGTTTTTTTTCTATCTTTTCTTCTTTTTGAAGAACTTCAATGTGTATCTTAGGCATAGATGCATTTTTCGAGCAACAAATAGAAACAGATACTGGTATTATATCAAAAATATAAAATGAAATCTAGGGATTTTTTTTTTTAATTTACAGATAAGTCCTCGTGAAAACGGCGTTCATCAAGAATTTTGTTGTTTATGATGCGGTAATTTGCAATGAATGAATTCATATATGTAACGAAAAACACAAAACAGTGACAAATTTGAGCTCAAATCATGTTTAAGTAGTTTATTATGGGCACGTGCATGGATTAAAATCAAACCAACAATTTAAACAACTTAGTTTTTAAATGTGCTAAGTAATTATATTGCACTGTAAGTAATATTATCTACATGTATATTAACTTTTCACATGCGGGACATTTTATTTATTTCCAAAGGGGGATGTTGGAAAAAAGAAATCCCCTTAAAAGCATAAAATATGAAAAATATTCACATAGTTTCTTCAGTAGTCAGGCACGTAGCATCAGGGGGGGGCCAGGGGGGCCTGCCCCCCCCCCCCCCCACTTTTTCTCACAGCAACTAAATTTTTAAAATTTACATATAAAAAATTGAATTATCAAGTAGCTGCCCCCCCCCCCCACTTTGTTGGAGGATGGAAAAAATTGATATGAAAATAAGGAAATTATGATTGAAATTTAAGTTATATACTATGCCAAAAAATTCAGATATCAGGAAAACCCATTAGACCACTTAAATTCTTTAATTGCCAATCCACAAGATTGTTCTGTACTTAACGTGCGTCATGACATATCACAACATTAATTTGTTTTGCTGAATAATAAAAAAAATATAAAATGTGATAATTAGAGGGCTGCCAAAGATGGACATGAATAACAATGGGGTCAGATGAGACAGCAGTTACTATTAATGTGAGCAGAGAAACTTTTTTCTCTAAATTTACTGAATGTCCCGAACTTTCAGGGTTATTTCGATTCAATAAATTAAGTCACTGTTTCAAATATTGATTTCCACTTTCTTCTCCTTAATGACGATAAATTACCGTGGGAGCCAGTGAACTGTACAAAATTTGAAACTTGTATCAATCTTGCAAATCATATTGTAATTATTGCATGCAATGACCCTATGTCAAAAAAAAATTAACATATATCGATCGTCATTAATTAACGAGAAGAATATTAACAATATTTATAAAGATACTACTTATTATGTATGTATACTGTTTGAAACTTGTTTGAAAATTTTGACCGAAGCGCTAATTATTCTATACGTACTACTACTAATTATAGTGTATTATACTATGTAACGTTACTTTTAATTTATAAACATGTATATATGTACGTGTATCAACAGAACTGTGAGTCCCTGAATTAACGTAAATTTTGCACACTTTGCATTGTAACAATAAATTTCAAAGAATAAAAATTTCAAACTTTCTTAAATACCTCATTTATTTACAAATTAAAGCTTCATGCATATCTCCATCGTTTTCACGGAGTCTGAATTGCTAATACAGGGTTTCAAAATGACGGGCGCTGGTTAGACTAAGACCAAAATAACAATCGCATCCTCTCGGGCCTTTCCCATAAACTGTAAAACAACCCAAGGGGTTGCGAAAGTAAAACGTCGGGAAAGCGTCGCAATGCATTGTGGGAACGATTAAGAAAGAAAAAGATAAACAAAATGGCTGCCCTCACACGGGAAGGCAAGTCAATTTTGATCTTAGCTAATTTAAAACAGCTTACAATAGTAATATTGACAAGGAATTGTTACAATGTATTGTTTTGTTAATATCTAGAAACATCCGTTGTTATCAGGCGTGAATACTTTCTTGACTAATGCATTATGTTTTGTGTCGGCTTACCATTTTACCACATGATTTTATTTAAAATCTGACATTTTAAATCGACGTATTTAACACGACACAAACTTCCAGATAACGAATTATAGAGAAATCTCATTTTCTTGTTTGTTAAAATTGATTAAGTTGCATTTGCTGTAATCAAATTCAAAATTGATCATGATCAATTTAGTCACCCTTGAAAATTAAAGCATTTACTATTGCAAAAACTTGTTTGATTGATTTGATAAAACTTAACCTGCATTTTCAATTTGTTAATATTGCAATAATTTTTTTCATAAAACAGCCATTGAGGAAGAAGTGCGAAACATTCAAAATAAGAAAAAGGCCTTAGAAACCAAAGGCGTTGAGTTGGATGAAGAGGAGGCAGAAAGGGTCGGTTTGGGGGCAACAGGCCATTATGACCAGGACATTTATAGCAACAGTGGAAAGACGTCCCTTCTTGGATATGACACATCCATTGCAGCAAGCGAGGAGAGAGATGTAAGTATTGGAGAATCGGTTTTTTAACTTACTAAATCATAAAGAAAACATTAGAGACGCCTAACTAAAATTTCTGTTTTGGTAAGAGACATGGTATATACCATATTGTTTATTCATTGTTTATTGTTAAAATGAAACATTTCATTTTGAAAGAGAATACAGTCAGCCTGATATATATATATATATATATATATATATATATATATATATATATATATATATATATATATATATATATATATATATATATATATATATATATATATAAAATTTACTCAAATCTAACATGTTCAAGCATATATTTTCGAAGCTTTTTTTATATGATTGAAGTATTTTTCTAATCATGTACTTAATTTTAGGATGAGGACGACTCGAGCACAGTCTTTCAACCGAAGATGTCGTCTTACACAGCCCCACTCAATTTCCTAAACGACACACTGAATGACAAGGTAAGAAAGGAATTGTTGATTGGTAAAAATAAAAAAAAAGTTACATTTTATGCTTTATTAAAAATTAGAAATGATTTTCAATCGACTCTCTATTGAGAATCTTCACAATGACTTTTTCCTGAGCAACAATAATATTGAATGGGTTTTATCAATCGAAAATCCATCGTAAAATCATATCATGGGATGACTCCCACAATCGACTACCCTGGGCAAGGCAATTAGAATCAAATGAAAATGCATCATTTGACTGCACATAGTGTTGTTGAATGTCGACTGATTTTTAATTTTACTTGCAAATCGGAATCTAGGACCCCTTTGCCAGCTGTTACATGTACTTCACAACTCTGGGAACTGCTCAGTCGCAGCTTGTAGAATATGTGGTTTAAAAAATTAACTTTCTCCCACAGGATTTTGATCCCATGCAAGAGCACAGACCACAAAGAGTTCGAGACAGAGAAGGAACATACAGAGCTCAACTGAAGAACAGGATCATCTCCCCTGAGCGTTACGACCCGTTCGCTAATGGTCAGTATTTGTCCAACTAAACTTTGTTTGTAAATGTCTTGTGTATGATCATCTTCAAGCATTAAGTACATGGATTACTCTTACACTCTGAAGAACAAGATAAACTAGAGATTGGGTTTTTGATTAATGAATGACTTACTGGAATTGAGTAGAAAATAAATAATTTGCTACATATTAGTGTACAGTATGGATTTGTAATTTATTTAATGCTTGAAGACGAAGACGGGTATATATACTGTTTTGGTAGTATATTTACCTGGATATTTTTTTTATCGATGATTCATGTTGATTGTCAGTCTTGTTATAGTTGCCCATATGACGTTACAGAGACATTGGTTTTATTGTCATTGATGTATATACCTCAGTCCTGTGCAGTATGATAGGTTTTAAATCGAATGGTACATTTTACGGATTTTCCTTACTGTGTTATGTAGGAAAGTAGAATTATGACCAAATATTTTTTAACAACAGATAGCCAGACTTGTAACATGCAACACATTTGATAGAAGTTCAAACCTTTTGTTTCAAGATAGCAATTTCTCACCAGGTCACCAAAATCAGCAATTAAAGTTAAAAATTTTTTGGCAGTTATTAGATAAGATTACAATGATTTTAAAGGCTGAATCAAAAGGCTGTTATGTCTTTTGTAAATATTTTTCTTTGTATAGTTAAGACACTGTCTGCAGATTGTGTGGAAAGGGAAATAGTTTGGTTTTGTAGGACATTTATTTGATATATGTGAAGTTTAAACATGTCTCATCTAGAAATTTGTTGGAGTACAGAGCGAAATTGTTGAATTTTAATTTTACTTCATTGTGGATCAAAGACATGTTTATTCTGGAAATGAAAAAAAATGTATTGTAAAACTTTTGTCATTACCATTTTTCCCTTCAACAAAACTCGAGACTAATAGCAGTTATCTTTCCTTTGACAGCTCTTCAGGAGAAATGAGCAGATATTGTTGACGAGAATTAGAGAGGTTATCTAAAGAAACACTCTGCAGTCAGAGTGAATAAAGAAAAAAAATTAATTGACAAAAAATGAACAATTTGCTTCAAAATATAATGAGCCTCTGCATTGATATTTGAAAAATGCAAAATCCATGTTTTATTTTAAATATTGCACAATATTTTTACTTTATATTTTTTTTTATATGAAGTTGGAGCATTTTTTACATATATTAGGCTTGTATGTTGATAGACTAATATTAATGGACGACTAATTTTAGGCCATGCTTTTCTCCGTTGACTGGAGGCACCATGTGACCCTAGCCGTAGCGTACGTATGAAAAAGATGTGATGCTATACATTGTATTGTGTAGAACTAAATGATGTGTGCATACATTGGTCTACAGATGTGAAATGATTAATTTCATGTCATGTACATCTCCCAAGAATCCAGATGACCAATATGTGCACACATGAAATGTTTCCATGGCAGTTTGACAAAAGGCAGAAAAATTCATATCTAAGACAAACTGAGAATGTGTGAGCTCTAGGAAGGAAATATCATTTTAAAGTTTTGGGGGGGGGGAGGGGAGAAGGTGATCAAATGTATTTGACTGCATGAGTTGAAATCTTTGCTCTTGAAAAAATTACTTAAGCTCAACTGATAGTCAGCTTTTGTCAAACTCCATGAGAAGAAAACGTGTCTTGATGAATAGCTCATATGAACTTTACTTATTATTGTTCATGTCACGGCTTCGCTGTGACATTCTGCTTTCTACTTGCAGGCGGAAAAACCCCTGATGTCAACGACAGAACATTTGCCAATGTCATGAGAAGCTCTGCTTTGGACAGAGAAAAGGTATCTTTATTTTACAGAAGAAAAAACTATTGTATGCGGAGTAGAATTAATGGAAATTAGAATATTGACCAAAACAAACGCTCATTGCAATTTTCTTTACGTTTATAAATTGAGAACTGATATTCTATGTAAAAAAATTATTGTATGAGGAAAAGAGTTAATGGAAACTAATCTACATGTATTTACTAAAAATGGCATTCATTTTAGTTTCCTGATTATAAATATATATCCATAATTGATTCTTTATGAAGCAATTTGTTGTATGTATGAATCTAACATTTGAAAAAAAAAAAATTATGACTACTTGAATGTTTTTAATCAGAACTGATATTTTATGGAGTAAATTGTTTTTAAGAAACAAGTTGTTGAGAAAATAAAGAATGCTAACAAATGCTAAAATCTCTCTTTACCTAGGATGCGTATGAGAAACAAATAAAAGAGAAAGCGAAAGCTGGGGAACTGCGTGTGGTGAATGGCGGCGATGCCCAGAAAGCGGCTGCTGCAGCCGCTGCAGAAAAAAAGAAACGCCGTTGGGATCAAGCCGCAGAAGACTCTGGGGGGAAGAAAGCCAAAACGTCCTGGGAGTCTGCTGAGACCCCCTCCAACACACGCTGGGATGAAACTCCAGGCCGAAAAACGGGGGCTGAAACACCTGGCGCCACTCCTGGTCAGAGTACAAGGATGTGGGATGCCACACCTGGTCACCTGACCCCTGGAGCCACCACCCCAGGGAGGGATGCTGGTACTCCCGGGCATCAAGCTTCTAGCGCCAGGAGGAACAGATGGGATGAGACTCCCAGAACCGAAAGAGGTAAGGCCAAGTATTCCAAGGAATGTGTTACTATTAGTATACATTATTAATAGTATGGAATCATTAGAAGTCGTGGTGGCTCAATTTTCATGGTATTCGTGGGTAGCCATCCCCACGAATTTATATCATTGACCAAAAGCAAATTTAGAACGAGTTATCTTTTTTTACTGAAACTGAAAACCGACGCATCCACAAAATTACATCCCCACAAATAAGCAAAAAAAATCCACAATCCATTAAAATTGTTGAAGTTAAATGATTCCACAGTATGCTAAGTTTAGTTTGTGAATGATTATTGTTGATTTTATAACATGTAGTTATTTTCTTCTTTTAACATATTAATAGATGTTTTACAATTTTACAATGTTTTTACATTGTACATGCAATTTGATTTTACAATGCTGTTACATTGTACATGTTTGTAATTTGATTTTGCAATGTTATTACATTGAAAGCTACATGTAATATGATTTTACAATGTTATTACATTTTTTACAGAGACTCCCGGACATGGCAGTGGGTGGGCGGAGACCCCTAAAACTGACCGGGGAGGAGACCTGATACAGGACACCCCCACCCCTGGGGCCAGCAAGAGAAGGTCCAGATGGGATGAAACCCCTGGGGCACAGACCCCCTCAATGACCCCCAGTGCAATGACTCCTAGCATGACCCCAGGTAAGCCAATGTCTGAATCTCTCTGTTTTAGAATTGAAGGACTTTTTCTTGACTAAGCATTTTTTGTCTGTATATGTGAATTGTATTGATTTTCTTCAAAGTAATTTTAGGGTAAAATTGTGAAATCTTGTTTGCTTTAGTGTTTTAAAACAAATTTATTTTTAAAAGAGTTTTTAAGTTTGTGAAATTATTGTTCATTATAAATACAAAAATGTGAAATCTCATATTAAAGTATCTTGGCTCATTAAGAAACAAACTTTGCCTCTGTGATTACATTCAAATCTTTTGCCAGGTAATCAGACACCTGGAGGATCAACTCCAAGTGGTTTCACCCCCGGAGGTTCCACCCCCAGTGGGTTTACCCCAGGCGGCATCACCCCAAGTGGGACAACACCTACTGGAGCCAAAGCTATGGCGATGGCCACACCCACCCCAGGTCACCTGATGTCCATGACCCCGGAGCAGCTACAGGCATACACCTGGCAGAGGGAGATAGACGAGAGGAACCGCCCCCTCTCCGACGACGAGTTGGACTCGCTGTTCCCGCCAGGATACAAGGTCAGTTTTTAGGTGGCATTTTTCTTTGGCAATGATGTACTGATGTAGAGTTAAAGGACTTCTTATGGACTGATAGAGAAAGACACATGTTCATGTACAAAAGCTTGTGTGGTACAAATAAAAAGAAAGTGTTATGCCTTTGGAAAACTTCAATTAGAGTTATTGTACAACTTTAAGAAATATTGACTTTTATTTGTCTAAGAAATGTTGACAAACAATTGGTGTGAACGTGGATCAACTGAAAATTACAAGAATTAATTCACATTAACATTACCTTCGTTCATTGAAATCCAGGTTCTCCAACCCCCTGCAGGGTACATCCCCATTCGTACACCAGCCCGTAAGCTGATCGCGACCCCCACCCCCATGGCTGGGACTCCGGCCGGGTTCAGGATGCAGACCCCCGACACAAAGACCCAGATTGTGGACATGCAGCCCAAGGGGAACCTGCCCATGATGAAGCCAGACGACATGCAGTACTTTGACAAGCTCCTGGTAAGTACCTAGTGTAGAGAGTACTTAAAAGGGGCTGGATGGTCGTGATAATTATAAGACTAATATATTGATCTTTTAAGAAGAAGAAGCTTGTATAAAAATGTTAAGAAATATTCTTAAGAAGAAGAAAAGAAGAGTCTTTATGAAAATGTCAGAAAATATTCAAATTTTAAAGCTAGAATACCGTAATGTCTCGTGTATAATACGCACTCGTGTATAATACGCACCCCCAAAGTTGACCAAAAAATGGCGAAAAAACAGCAGGTCCTATGTATAACACGCACCCAAAAAATGGCGAAATCAACGGCCGCCATTTTCCCCCAAACTATCGATGTTTCATGTTAATTTTATAATCCATGCGCAATTTCTTTAATTTTGAGATCGGAACATAGCACAGACGATGAAAATCGACGGCCGCCATTTTCCCAAATAACTATCGATGTTTAATGATAATTTTTTAAACCCAAGCGTAATTACTGTAATTTTGTGATCGGAACATGGCCTAAGCGATATAAGAGTCAAAGTTCTTACAATTTTAATTAAAAAGGACGGCATGATTTACATGGGCGGTATCAAATATCATTTGACACTTCGTAAAGAGTTTCTTACAACATCGGAGAAGTAGAAGATCATCATACGTAGAGAAGAACGGCAACCGAGCTTAGTGCTTAAAAGTAATAATGTTTGCAGACATAAACCAGAAATGATTTAATTGATTATTTATAGTCAAACCCTTTGATTGTTGTTTGAATAAACATTGTGAAGAAACGTACTTAAGTCGTATATCTTCATTATCAAGTCGTACAAATGATCGATGTAATTTTAGCAGTGTCTATGTTAAAGGAATAACTTTTAACTGCATAACAGGACACAAATAATTAAGTTTAATAAAATCAGAATAATTGCCTATCTACATGCACTTGAAAACACCCTGTGAAGTCCGACACGATAGAGGTGCATGCTTCTGGCATCGGAAATTGTTAAACAAACATTGACCACGCGCCGAGTCAACAGGTGGCTGCTTACGTAATGGCGAATACACTGGCGATATTTAAACTTGTTTGATGCAAGAAATAGTGTTAAGAGAGGATAAATATTTCAATACATGGGGGAAAAAAACTAAGAATAATGTATTTCTGATGCAGTAAATTTAGTATACACTCATTCAATTTGCATAACACGCTATATCGGCAGTCACTACTCCCGTGGTATCAAGAATCACGGCTTGAAAAAATGGGGTACAATTTTTGTCCTGTATATAACACGCACCCCCCACTTTTGATCAAATTTTGGCTGAAAAAGAGACATTACGGTAATGAAAAGTAATGTGAAAATTGACTTTATGGTCAAATTTAACTGGTACAGAGGTGAAAGAGTAAATGGAATAAAGAAAAATGGTTGCTGTCACACCTCTTGGACAAACATTATGTTCATATGGAAAGATGGAAATATTTTATAAATCTCTCTCTCTCTCTCTCTCTCTCTCTCTCTCTCTCTCTCTCTCTCTCTCTCATAAGTGTACAGTTGTTTAAGCAAGAGGTAAACTTTGTGTTCCTTAGGTTGAAGTGGATGAAGAGACGTTATCACCAGAGGAACAGAAAGAGAGAAAAATCATGAAACTTCTTCTTAAGATCAAGAATGGAACTCCTCCAATGAGAAAGGTAGGACTGTGAAAATACAGAGTTCAAATAATTCACTTTATAGCCAAGTATGTGTAAGTTGATAATTTACTACTAGAGTTTGCTCTGCTTCCAATTTGAATATGACAAGACGAAGTTTGGAAAATAAATATGCATATTTTTCAGCTTATATATTTTGCTTTCAATAAGGAAAGTAGACTTTAAGAAAGATAAGTTAGACTTCAATAAAGACAGAGTTTACAGAAATTACTTTTGTCATACATGTACATAGCAAAGAAGGACAGTTTTGAAAATTGAAGAAGTTTATTAATGCCTCCTAAACTGAGATGTAAAAAATTTTGTAGGTTGCAAAGTTTACAAATATTTCTCTACATATTCATTGGCTGCAACACTGTTGTCATTTAGATTTTTGTTCAAAAGTTTCAAACTGCAAACTTCTTTTTTCCATAGGCTGCCCTCCGACAGATCACAGACAAGGCACGCGAGTTTGGGGCGGGGCCGCTGTTCAATCAGATCCTGCCCCTCTTGATGTCCCCGACCCTGGAGGACCAGGAGCGTCACCTTCTGGTCAAGGTCATTGACCGCATCCTGTACAAACTGGACGACCTGGTGCGGCCCTACGTCCACAAGATCCTGGTCGTCATCGAGCCGCTGCTGATCGACGAGGACTACTACGCCAGAGTGGAGGGCAGGGAAATCATCTCTAACTTGGCAAAGGTAGGCACTTGTTTATTTACTAAGTGTACCTGATATTTTACTTGTACATTCAACATTATTATGAAATAAAATCATATGGACACAAGATCATGAACTGGAATCGAAGTGAATAAAGAAATTTATTTTCTGAATTTTTGTATTTAATTGTGTCAAAAAATTCAAACATTCCTCCCTTTGTGTGGTGTTTTTAGATACATGTGTACAAACTTACAGTCTAACTTTCATTGAATTATTTACTTTATTTTATAAGTCTTGACTCATTAATAAGTCTTTTCATCATCATAATAGATGAAATGTTGTTGCTGCTCTATGCTTAAACTATAGATTATGAAACAGTTCGATATTCCAACTAAAAGCATCTTCAAGATGAATTGATCTCATAAATTTAAATCAAATGGTAAAATTTAAGTATAAAAAAAATATAATTATTTTTTGTTTTTCAGGCTGCAGGTTTGGCCACCATGATCTCTACAATGAGACCTGACATTGACAACTTGGACGAGTACGTCCGTAACACAACCGCCAGGGCCTTCGCTGTCGTAGCCTCGGCCTTGGGGATCCCCTCCCTGCTGCCCTTCTTGAAGGCCGTGTGTAAGAGCAAGAAGTCATGGCAGGCCAGACACACAGGAATCAAGATCGTCCAGCAGATCGCTATCCTCATGGGGTGTGCCATCCTCCCCCACCTAAAGAATTTGGTAGAGATTATTGAACATGGTGAGTTGGAAAAACCATTCAAAGTTTTGGACAGTTTATAATGTAAGAGATATCATACAGGAAAAAGAATTTTTGAATGAGAGAGAAATCAAAAATCAAATCCAACATTTTTTTTTCTAAATATGTGAATAAAGAGAAAACAGTCACACATCAATATTTTTTTTATTGATTGATTAAGAAGAAATATGAAAAACAAAACAAAAATTTTTGAGGTGTTTTCAAACAGTTAAATGTTTACTCTGTTGCATTGCTCTGGAAAAAAGAACTAGTAGTTAATTTCTGCATACAGTTCAATTTGTACGGTTTAGTTGCTGTGGAGACTAATGAACTGTATTGTACTATATATTTTGTACCCTCCCCTAGGACTGGTGGATGAGCAGCAGAAGGTACGTACCATCACTGCCCTGGCCCTGGCCGCGCTGGCTGAAGCTGCCACCCCGTACGGTATCGAGTCCTTCGACAGCGTGCTCAAACCACTGTGGAAGGGTATCCGACAACACAGAGGAAAGGTAAGGCTGATAGTGTTAGTGTTTAATTATTATTTGTGTTAGTTTGATACTACAGCCGGACTTCATTATCCTGAAATAGATGAGACTGTAAAAACTTCTAGATATCTGAGTAATCGAAATATCGAGGGTAAAATAGAATAAAATAAGTGGTTTGGACTTATAAATCACTTCAACATATCCATTTGCATTTGAGATATCAGTGTTCGAGATGTCGTAGGTCAACTGTAATATATTCTATCTGGTTACTTTAATGATGGTCTAATTTTTGTTTGCTATCGGATACATTTTAAATTCGCACACCTGTGCATATTTTAAATGCAAGTTCCAAGAAACAGAAAATACAAAAATGATTTGGTTTTGTACATGTTATGTTGTATATCTCAGGGTCTGGCTGCCTTCCTGAAGGCCATCGGTTATCTGATCCCTCTGATGGATGCCGAGTACGCTAACTACTACACTAGGGAAGTGATGCTCATCCTGAAGAGAGAGTTCCAGTCTCCTGACGAAGAAATGAAGAAAATCGTACTGAAGGTAAGGGAGAGACACAAAAAGAAAGCAGTGCTATCATATACAATTGTGAACATGCTTCATTGTATTTTTGAAAAAAATTTACCACTCTGAAGAAGCGGTCTTGATTTGTGTGTATCACTTTTTGTATACGCAAGAGTAACCATCATTTTCATTTTAGAAGCCTTGAGATTCATATGATTTTAATAAATAATTAATAGATTTGTTGATTTGAAATCAGTACATGTATTAAATTTGTGGTAATCTCCATGTACTGTTGGTATAAGGTGTTATTATATAAAGTCATGTACATATTTGTAATTTGTGTGTCATCTTTTGTTAAAATAGGTGGTGAAGCAGTGCTGTGCTACCGATGGTGTGGAACCCCAGTACATTAAGGATGAGATCCTGCCCACATTCTTCAAACATTTCTGGAACCAGAGGATGGCTCTGGACAGAAGGAACTACAGACAGGTCAGTCCAATCACATGATTTGGTTTGACAACATCTTTATTTTATTTAGGAGCCATCTCTTTCATGTATAAAAATACCCGTATCTTATAAGGGAATAAGTGTAAAATTGTTGTTTTAGAAAATAAGAGAAAAGATAGAAGATTGAGTAATCTTGTTCCTTAAACACAATTTAAAAGAGGTCGTTTGGGGAGGAAAAACCTTGGGCTATTAAATTTGTAAGGATTTAAATTGTGGCAATTTGAAAATATTTGATGCAGTAACTTAGAGAAAAATGTCATTCAAATGCTAGTACACAATGATTTTATCATGTGTATGGTAAATACTAAGGGTGTTTTTTTGTGAGGATTCGAATATAGATGTAATAGCTACTAAATTTTGATTCAGTAATTTCCGGAGAAAAATGTTATTTTTATACATGTACTAGACAGTTGAACATTGTATCATGGATAAATTAGGTAAATCAATATCATGTATTTCAAACTGACGCTTGTTTATTTTTCAGTTAGTGGACACCACTGTGGAGATAGCCAACAAGGTTGGAGCAGCGGAAATCATCCAGCGGATTGTGGATGATCTGAAGGATGAGGCAGAACAGTACCGGAAGATGGTAATGGAAACCATTGAGAAGATCATGGGGAACCTCGGAGCGGCCGACATTGACTCGCGACTGGAGGAACAACTGATTGACGGCATCTTGTACGCCTTTCAGGAACAGACCACAGAGGTAACTGGTTAAAAAAATCTCCTTTTATAGGAGACTTATTCCAACAAGGGTTATCTCTCTTGATCTATTTGCTATAATGATCGAGGAAATTAATTGTTCATTGAAGTGCAATATCAATGTCATTTAAATGAAATCCATGAAAATTGATGCCAAGGAATATCTATGAAACAACAATATATAATATTGTGTCTGTTGTTGATTTGCAGGATGTGGTGATGTTGAACGGTTTCGGTACAGTGGTGAATGCCCTGGGCAAGCGGGTGAAGCCGTACCTGCCACAGATTTGTGGTACAATTCTGTGGCGTCTCAACAACAAGTCGGCCAAAGTCCGACAGCAGGCCGCCGATCTCATCTCCAGGATCGCCGTCGTCATGAAGACCTGTCAGGAGGTTAGTCATCAGATCGTTTGTTTGATCAGGGACATACAATGTATGTATAAATAGGATAGGGCAACTTTTACATTCCCCATTGTACTTTCCAAAACAAGATCAGGGACATGTATACTAACGAGATAGGGCAACTTCTTCATAGCTATGTTTACTTCCCAAAATATCACAAGAGCCTAACTCTATAAGTAAGAACAACGTTCAGTCTCAGTGAAATATGTTGATTTTGATCTTGTTAATAGGGATTGCTTTTGGTTGAATTTCAAATTATATGTTGCAAAATGATATAGATATAAAGAATACAAACATCAATTTTTATGTTATCTTGGAAATAGGGCTCAAGTGGGCTTTTGAGTTTTAAAAACCTAATCATATTTATAACCAGATAATTAAGGGATATCATAAAGTACAAGCAACATTGTAGGGTTATTTTATGATTGCTTTTTGATGGTAATGAATTGTTACATATTTAATAGCATAATTGATATTTGAAGTTTAAATTGACCTTTAAAATTTGGTATAACAAGACTTGTGATATCCCTTAGTTAGTACATATGTCCCTAGTTTGATGAACTGTAGGAGGTAAATATTTGTTTCAGTTTAAAATCATGTTCAGTCTAGGAAAGCCCTAACATAAGTTAATAAGATTACAGGCATGTGTATAATAGATAGAATTATTATATGCCCATAAATTTTTCCTTCTTGATACTGTCAATTTTACAGAATGTGATCCGATTTTCCAGATCACCACACTGTGGTTTTCCGATTCTGTATCACGTTTCTCTGAAACTGATGATGTAGAACACATTAAATAACATCTGTATTTAACGCATTTAAAAGGCGTTTGTTTCAAAATAGCATTGTTATATAAGTAAACATCATACACTTCATTTTAAAAGCAAAGTTTTGTAATTAAAACTTAAAAAAAAAAAGGGTATATAAAAAATTTACCATTATAACAGTAACTTGATCTAAAGAGCTGGATCAAGTCTCGTTGCCAGACACCGATCGGCGTCTCATTTGATCTGATGATTCGTGCCTCTCGACGTGATCCGACACTTTGGATCAAGTTACTGTTATAAAATTATATATTTATCACACTTTACAGGTTATTCATAATTTTACTTTAAATTTGTTTTCCTACAGGAGCGGCTGATGGGTCACTTGGGAGTGGTGCTGTACGAGTACCTGGGAGAGGAGTACCCCGAGGTACTGGGCAGTATCCTGGGGGCCCTGAAGGGCATTGTCAATGTGATCGGAATGACCAAGATGACTCCACCAATCAAAGATCTCCTCCCCCGTCTCACCCCCATCCTCAAAAATAGGTCTGTTCAGTGTGATAATAAATACTATCATCAAATAAATTCGTCAGTGCCTTTTCACAATGTAATATGAAATGCACATTGTTATAAACCTGATGTAAAATTTGATGAAGGCCTCTTAAAACAAATCACCAGAGATTCATTTGATTTGACTTGATGTGAGTTTGGTGGGGAAATTACAACATGCAGAAATTGAGTCAGAAACTATGCCCGACGTTATTTACAATTACTTGAAGTAACAATTGCTAAAAATGAATGAAGCAAAAAAAAAAAGATTTACACACATTTATATACCCAATTTTTAAAAATTTTGGTTGATGTGGATGCACAGTACATCTGTTATGCATGCTTAATTGATTATGTCTCTGTTTTTTCGTTGACAGGCACGAGAAGGTACAGGAGAACTGTATAGACCTGGTGGGTCGGATCGCTGACCGCGGGGCCGAGTACGTGTCTGCTCGCGAATGGATGAGGATCTGCTTTGAGTTACTAGAGCTGCTGAAGGCTCACAAGAAGGCCATCCGTAGGGCAACCGTCAACACATTCGGCTACATTGCCAAAGCTATTGGGTGAGTTCTGTTTAAATTACAGACTGGCTATTTAACATACATGTAGACTTGTAAAATCGCTTTTCTATGATACAAATTCATAAAACAACATTCCAAACTAGGTAACCTCAGAGTGACCTATTAACCAAAATATGAATATACATAAAAATGATAGCCAATCAGATCTAAGCTTCTTAGATCAAGTCTTGAAATAGTTTAATAGCTTTATCTCCTACGACTCTAATGCTCAGTTGTTCATTTTATGCCAAGATGTATTTTTATAGGCCAAAATTGTGTATAAAATCTCTTCAACCAAAATCAGTCAAACTTCAACACAAACTTAGCATCAATTCATGTACTTTGCCATGACTTTATTTACTACCCAAGACACCTCAGGCATCTAGGTTTATAAGTGTTCAAACAACCAGCCAAGATTTCAGCAGCGATGAGTTCATTGGCTTATCGCAAGGTCACTCAGGTGACACTACAGAAAATGTTGTTAGATATTGTTGAATTAACATATCGTGTTATTATATTATTTAATGTGGTGTAATTTGTTTTCCAGTCCACACGATGTGTTGGCCACTCTCCTCAATAATCTCAAGGTTCAAGAGAGACAGAACCGAGTGTGTACTACAGTTGCCATAGCGATCGTAGCGGAGACCTGCTCCCCCTTCACCGTGCTCCCTGCACTGATGAACGAGTACCGAGTGCCCGAACTCAACGTTCAGAACGGTGTGTTAAAATCCCTCTCATTCATGTTCGAGTACATCGGAGAAATGGGCAAAGACTACATCTACGCGGTTGCTCCACTTCTTGAAGATGCTTTGATGGACAGGTAATTTTATCATTCTATACTGGTACCCCACAACTCTATACTAGTACCGTGGATACCTTATATGCATGGATGTCAACTTTCATCGATTTCCTAGTTGAGTTGATCTATGAAATTAAATGTTCATTGAAGTGCCATTTTCGATAGCTTGTTGTATTGATATAGTCATTGTCTTCCAATTTACGTTTCCTTGAAACTGTAATATTAATTAAATCTATGGAATTTGATGCCCACAAATATTGTTAGAACCACTCTAATCACATCTTTTAGTTACTTGTACTTGATTTCAATTCTTGGATTTCTCATATATTAAATCTTATGCTTACACATATTCCACTCAATTATTGAACTAAGAATGACCGAATCAGAATCTTATGAAAACATCGAGGTATTAAATATAAAAAAAAGTCTCTTTCTTTTGTTTATGTTGATTCAGTGGACAGAAAATTTCATTTTTCTTTAGTGATGGGCCGATTATCGCCGACAATCGAAAGTCGGTCGCTAAATGTCTCCCGATGTCGATGATCAATTAAGATTTTCATAATTTATTATTTAAATTTTTTTTGTATAAAAACGTAAGTTACGAAAATTCTTCGTACGACTTGACTTTTTTCAAACATCAAAACTGAAATAGGTTTAAACAAAATGTCGGCGCGATGTGCAAGTCTCACGTACGAGGCAAATGCCACAAATCAAGATCCCAACAATAACATGACTCAGGAAATATTTCCATATCCAAATACAAACTTTAAATCCACGGTGTGGAGGTATTTTGGATTGTTGACTTGCTCATTTTCTTGAATAAAAACCTTGAAATGTACTGGTGAAACATTGAAGTGGTATGTCATGTGACTCGGCCAGTAGTAAACTTTCTAGTCACGATGTTTAAATTTCAAATTGTTTTGGTTTAATGTTTTTAAAATAGGATTTGAACTCTGAATTTCAAATTAATTTGTTATATTTTAAATTGTTTATGTTTATTGTTTGAAGTTTGAACTTGTTCCTAACTTCCTAGTCACTATAAATGGTACTACAATTCCTAGTTTTCTTTTATTCTAACCAGGTGCAGTAAATATACATGTAATAATATATAAATTTTATTAACATATTTGATTTATTTGAAAAAATATTTAATAATTTTAAACAACTGAAACAAGTATATATTACTGTATTTACAGCGCAAGACGCAAGTTTTTGTTCAGAGTTTCATTAAATTAAACATAATTTGAAAATTTTCGATTATTTAATCGATTATACCCTTTTGATTATTTCCGATAATCGATTATGAAAATTTTCCGATTTCCCATCACTATTTTTCTTTTTTTGTTCATTTGTAGAGATCTCGTGCACAGACAGACTTCAATGTCAGCAATACAGCACATAGCCCTCGGGGTTTACGGCTTCGGCTGTGAGGATGCTCTCACTCATCTGTTGAACTATGTGTGGCCAAACATTTTTGAGACGTCCCCTCACGTTGTTCAGGCGTTCATGGGCTCCATTGAAGGCATGAGGGTGGGAATCGGTCCAAGCAAGATTTTACAATATGCCCTACAGGTGAGGACTATAAAAACAACTCTTTTTGGGGTGGGTGAAAGGATATGAGGGGGGTGGGGGCTTGAGTTTTCTCTCGAATGAGGAGACCCTTGCAGTCATGGGCATGTCCACAATCATATGATAATCTTGCAAATAGTAAATTGTTCTCATTCCGTTGACATTCAGATCTCATTCCTTTGACATATAGATAAATATGATAAATGTCAGTATTTTACTCTATGATATGAATATTAATTGTAATGTACACAAAGAATTCATTTTATTTTATTGAGTTCTGGGGTAGGGGGGAGTCATTTAAAGTAATAGTTAGATCATATTACCAGTAAGTAAATTTTTAGTAATTAAGAAGGGGCCGAGTAAGCAAATGTTTTAATGATGTAACAGGTGTATTTAAAATCAACCAACACTAGAGTGGGTCTGTATTTGATAAGGACACACCTTAATTTTGCACTCTTCAACGGTGTCTTACTTCAGGATTTAAAATTTCTCAAAATACATGCTGAATAGTAATTTTCCTATTCATCAGCACTTTCTTTTAATATTTTTCAGGGTCTGTTCCACCCAGCCCGTAAGGTGCGAGACGTTTACTGGAAAGTTTACAACACGGTGTACATCGGAGCCCAGGACGGAATGATTCCCGCCTATCCCAGGGTTCCTAACGACCAGAAGAACAACTACGTCCGCTACGAACTGGATTATATCTTATAAAGGGAGATTACTAGCAGCATTTGTGCGACTTTGCTGTCCTCGTTCTATTTTGTGAAAGAGAAAAAAATATAACACTTAGACATGATGTCTGGAGACAAAAACAGCAGCTTGTTAAAAGTAGATGTGTGTTAAACACTCTATTGATCGTGGACAATGAGGGATTTAGATTTATTAAAGTTGATTTAATGTAGTATGAATATCATTCAACTTTTAAAAAAAAGGATCCGCGTCCACTGTGTTTCATTTTGTACATCTTCATTTTCTTCGTCAGTCTATCGTGAAAACAAAAAATTGGCTCATTATGTTTGAAATGACATGATAATTGGTGATTCCAAACAAAAAAGGGGAAAGTGTCTTATAATTGTGATCTTCATAGGTTTATTTTTTTCATTCCACAGACATATAATAGAGATTTGCTAATACATTGACGAGTGATGTATTATTATTCACAAAACTGAAATACCTTAAGGTCATCCACTTCTTCACCCTTTCATCTTTCAGACCTAAATATTTATTATCTTCGACAGTGGTAATTATCTGAAGTTGATTAAAAGAGCCCCGTTTTCTTTCATGTAACGTGGAGAAAGTTGTGAATTGATTATGTGTCAGTCATTGTAACATGCAATTTTGTCGACATGAAAATAAACGCTAAATCATCAAACATTGGTCTCTTGGTCTTTATTTATAATGAATTTATTGTGCTATGCTAGTATCTCATGAAAATCTAAGATTACCAAATATATAAAAAAAAATCATAAAGTTGCTGTTGTTATGATTGTAAGCAACATAATATGCAGACTTGTGATAACTGAACAATTCTGATTGAATTGAAATTAAAAATCTCTCTCTCTCTCTCTCTCTCTCTCTCTCTCTCTCTCTCTCTCTCTCTCTCTCTGAGAAGGGATATTTATGTTTGCCAGATGAGGTCTGAGGCAAATTTTCGGTAATGTATTTTGTAAATTTAAGAAATTTTATTTTTTCGGAAGGGGGGGGGGAGGGGGGAGGTCCGGATTCGCACATGCCTCGTAACCCCCTCGAAAATTTTTCCGCTCTCTGCGCATGAACTGTACAGCTTTTTAGAATTTTCGATTAGCTTAACATAATTATATGCTATGCTGTTTGAGCATTCGTCCACATTGTTTTAGAAATACAAAAAGAAAGTGTCAACTTCAGAATCTAATCTCAGATTCAACGCACTCTATGGCAGTATACATGTATATGTCTAAAGATGTTTTTTAATTTTTTTCCATAACACATTGATATAATTGTTAATGTTAAATGCTACGTATGATTTTATGTGAATGATAATTAAACACGGAACTGGATCAACGCAACTTTATTACACATATAAGGTGGATTTAGGAAGGGACGTGTAACCTTTCGTGAAAACGTGATCCAATTAGTCACATACAATCGTTTGCCTTGCTACACAGAGGCAAAAGCCCGTTTTAACATTAATTTCAATGTTACCATAACCTATTAATTACATTGAAATTAATGTTAAAACGGGCTTGGCACCTTTGCCTTGCTACTACATAAATCAATGAATACCGCAAGCGTAAAAATGTAGTTCTGTGACATGGTTTAAACACCCGATACATGTAGTAATTTGATCGTGCGCTGGTTCAACTTGGTTATGACATATATAGCTCTAAGTACATGTATACATTTCTTATTTATTCCTGTAAAACTCACGTGCAGTTCTTGCACACATATACTAAGTACACGTGCCTGTTGTCAGATACTATATGCTTTAAGATTTATATAATTAAAAGCATACTTTAATAACCTGATTAGGTTTTAACTAATATATTGATTTATGTATTTTAAAGTTGTTGTTGTTGTTTTTTTTACATTGAACACTCATTATTTACTTTGTCGAGGAAATGAAGATTTCCTGGATTTATGCAACAAATTTTAAGATATTTCAATTTTGATGACGTAATTGCAATATTTGAGATTTCATTAATTCGGTATAATTATTATATTCCCTTTTGTGTAATATTTTGGAAGCAATTTAAACAATAAATATTTATTATAACAGAAATTAAGTGCAGTATTTTAATCTTAAGGAAACGAGCAACGATCAAGACTTGCATTAATTCCTCTCTTGTAAACACGTACATGACTCCAATATGATAAGTTTGGAACCTACAAAAACCAGATAATTTATTTAATTAATAGAAATTAATGCAACAATAGAAAAAGTTAATACAAGCTGGTTTAGGCCGAGGGTTGGCGATTATAAAATCGATATCAATATTCAAGAAAATGTTACGGATATAAAAAAAACAATACGTCAACCAGATGTTTGCAAGGCTCTTAGCAATGTACATGTCTAGTTTAATATTTTTTTAACATTTTATCTGAAGCCTACAAGAACATGCATATCGTCAACATTTTTAGCTGAAAATGTTCTTATATATAGGTTTGTTACTGACTGTTTACAGAAATTTGTGGGGTCGGTAAAGTCTATAGAAGGCAAGGCGGAGCATTTTCAACATTCTCTGATTTTTTACGTTTGTGCAAACATGGATGCTATTGTAGGATCATAATATTACGTCACGGGCAAAGGGGGTGACTCTAAATATTTTGGGGCTTAAAATTTAAAGGTATAGTCGAACGTTTGTGTAAAAAATCAGCTCAAATAACGTTACGTCCGCCATGTTGCCGTATAAATTTTGACGCTCGCCGTGTAAAGAAATTTATAGGGCAATCACGTGCACGACGCGATTTATCCAATGACGTCGGGACATTCTAGTGCGATGCAAAACAAAATACATTGCATCATCATGCATTATCACAGCTTGCATCGGTGTTTTTCAGAGTTTTATTACTTTTCGCTGCTCCGTGACGTCCGGCGACGACATCTTTTGAAATCATACATTTAAGGAGGCCGACTTTAGTTTGCATTGCGCATGTTTTTGCGCATTCTAATATAATACAGTTGTTTTATACTTCTTATGATTTTTTTTCGATATCATTTATAAAATTGAACACAATAAACAAAATACAGATAAAAATATATAGATTTTTAAAGGAAATTTTTATTTTTAACACGATTTTTACGTTGTGCGGTAGGGGAGCATTGCCATTGCGCTTTTATGACGTTATGATCAAATGAAGCTTTGTAGGAGTACGTTATAAGAAATAACATAAAAGAAAAAGTAAAAACTGTACGATGTTGAAATTTTATATACAGAATGATGCTATCCTCGAGGAAATTTTCCTCATTTTTGGAATGAATCCATTATACCAATCATCATTCGTGATGATCCAAATATATAGCAAAATTTGGTGAATTTTAATATTTTGAGATGGACCCCACAAAAAACCAGACGGTAGAATTTTGTGTTTTTTACATATAAGGTAGGAAATGATATTACTTATCATATTTAACAATTTGAGAAAAAAATCTATTGTAGTATTTTTTTAAACTGCTTTGATGTGCGGAAAATGACAGTTTCCTATATATTCCTATAGTGAATGTACCTGTATTTTGAGATGGTCCCTAAAAAGAACCTGACGGTAGATTTTCATGAACCTTCGCATATAAACTAGAGTTGGTTTCAATTACATATGGTTAAAAAATAAAGAGTTATGCTATTGTAGTTTTTCCGCAAAAAACCCCAAATCGGCCTCCTTAATACAGACTACCTGTCTTAAATGAAAAAATATCATGTCAATACCCAATTTGATGTTTAAATAATTATTTGGATTAAGCCAAATTTTTAGAAATATGACTTTCGATATTATATGGTTTATTGTTTGCACAACATAATACACTGTATTTGACCATGTGCCGTGATCTCCATTTTGCAGTTTTAAATTTTGAATTAATAAAACCTAGACTTGACGCAATGAATTCAATTTTTTGAGCTCAGATTAATGGAAATTATTGTTAAGTTATGTCTATCAAGTTTTGTGATAATATGACGTTAAGTATAGAAGCTATCATGTAATATTAGATAACCTTAACTTTCTTAGAATTACTACATTTATCAATTACCAACGTACTGGTGTAATTTTTATTGTATAAGTACAAACTGTGACGTATTTGCAATAATATTGTATTTGTTTCTACACGTAGGAAGAGGGCGAATTAAGTTTTTATAACTTGTGCCCAATCCCATTGTAATATATAATGCAATAAAATATGTTCAAATCAATCAAATCAGAAGCTACGACAAAAGTCTTTGTATTCTTTTATTGACCTTCGTAATATGTATGTTAATTTATATGCAATCATTTTGACAAATTGCTGATTGTTTAAAATAGTTTCGACTTTGGCCTCTGGACAATTCTTGGGCCTCACAAGAGGTTCAAAGTTTGATG
This sequence comes from Magallana angulata, assembly GCF_025612915.1. Lineage (NCBI taxonomy): Eukaryota > Metazoa > Mollusca > Bivalvia > Ostreida > Ostreidae > Magallana > Magallana angulata. Next base: position 28,288,281 of record NC_069119.1, on the reverse strand, counting down.
AAGGTTAATTTATATCCAATATATAATCAGTTGTTTAGAATCTTTTTGAGATTTATATCCCGTAGATAATTACACAATTGTTTAGGATCTTTTAGAGAACTGCAATGCTCAACATCTGATATGACTTGTCTATTAAATCATACTGTTAGAAATAAGACTAGTGATAAATAATAAACATAAGATCATCCGGGGGGGGGGGGGTGGATGGATTTTTATTTATACAGGATCTACATGTATTAAACTACATTGTCCAGATAGTTAGTACTAGTATTATGACTCCATTCAGCCGATTTTATCATACCTATCGTTCTCTAGGTGAGCATCGTGGCCCATGGGCCTCTTGTTTAAATTTCATCTATTGTTAACACTGTCCAGAAAAAAAGAGAAGTAGGTAAACAATTCATTCAAATATCATTTTTTCATAAGTTAATTTAAGATGAATTGCTTCACCAAAAGTTTATTTTAAGGATCTTTAGAGTATCATTTCTGAAGCAAGACTGCGTTGTTCAAAGAAGGATACATGCCTTTAATTTTTTTTTATACGAATTTGTTTGTATTTTTTTACGAAAAAGAAGAAACGAAAAGGTGGAGAAAAACATTGATTAGCGTCAACTCACAAGCTGAAATATATATTTATCTTTAATCACATTTAGCAATGCTCAACAGGCGACAAATGGACGTCTTACATTTGTGGGGTTTTTTTTTAGCATAAAAACCCAGGAATTAGCTGCACGTGATATAAGGTAAACTTGATCACTCCCAGAGTGAGAGAGATAGAGAGAGGCTGTGTTTAGAACTTATACCAATATAATTATATAGCATCACCGTAGGAGATCACAGCTAATATCCGACCGTAAATAATCTTGGACAGTACGGTAAATTCAACTTTACGGGTAAGCAGTTATATGTCGCATTCCTATTTTCATGATTTGATGTTATTATATTTTGTCTATTACACATTAATGCTTACATCGTTTATCATAACGACGGAATTAAATTAGAATAATGTTAATTGAAACACATAATTTAATCGTCTGATCTTAACTCTGCATGTCGATCATTCATTCAATTATTTTTTTTTTCAATTTTCGAATTATCTTTATAAAACTATGTATATTAAAAGTTTATTTCATTTTTCAATTCAAATCATTTTCTCGAGTACTTTACATAAAATGTACAAACAAATGTGCGAAATGTAGCTGCATGTAAACCACAAGTTCAATTACATAACTCAACCATTTTATTGGCCGAGGGGTGGGGGTTGCTTTTTCATCCATTCGGGTCATCTCGGTTAGAGTGTCGTATAATGATTCAGATCATTTGTTATGGGCCTCTTTGACTTTAAAAGTAGTACATCTCTCTCTCTCTCTCTCTCTCTCTCTCTCTCTCTCTCTCTCTCTCTCTCTCTCTCTCTCTCTCTCTCTCTCTCTCTCCACAGCAAGCCAAACTACATTATGCCTTATCCTGTGTCAATACCCTATATAATGGTGTGATACCCCTCTAAAACCATTGTCAACCTCCGCTGTGCGTCGGTTGACAATGGTTTTCTCGGGGTGTCAATTTCAACTTTTACCGTCCTAAACAGGTACTATTTACATATTGTGTATAATAGAAATAGGATTGGGCAACAGACACTTTGCCTATCCGAGCCTTCTCTCAGGTGGTATGTTATTTATTTAAACAATATTTTACTCAATATATATTGAATGAGATTAAGCAGCAGCCACAGCCTATTTATTGCCTTTTCCATATATCCAGGTTATGAAATATTAAATATAATACAACTCAGAGTACAGAAAGAATATAAACAAAATAAAGAGAGAATTTTTTTTTTCTAATACCGGTCCCGAAAGGAAATTAAGACAGACACTGCATACTGTATACAGGGTTATTTTTGCCCCGTGTAATTTTCGCCTTTGATTTACACTTGCAAACGGTTTCGCCCCGTTTTTAATTCGCCCAGATGCAGTTGTGTTAACAGGGATACTATTTATTATATAGAGTTTGCCTAGTCTTAAATTTGCCCTTGGACAACGAGGGCGAAAGGGGCGAAAATAAAACGGGGCGAATATTTCCCTGTATAAGGTATATATTTTTTGTATGTACTGCTTTAAATATTTGAAAATTGATACTAAGTCCATGATAAGGACTACCGAATAATATTAATTAAATGTACATATTGTAGAATTACTTCATTTGTGTCAAAAGAGTCGATTTTTGCCAGATGAAGGTTATACTTAAAAAAGCACGATAATGTGTAAAGATGAATTTTTCCCCTTTATTAAAAGCCAAATAGATAAATTAGATAAACGCTTGCTTTTATTAAGCACATGATTTGTACCTATCCGTAATTACTACATGAACAACGAAACTCAAATGCTAGTTTCTACTTAAGAACCATTTTAACAAGGCCTTAGAATTTCTGTACGACATAACTATTTACTGCTTTCGCCAAAACAAGTTAAAAATGACGTCACTGGATTCAGGTGAAATATACACGGTTGAGTAGTCTTAGCTCAAAAGCCAGACAAATCTTGTTGATTTCAAAGAGCAATCATTATGACTGAGTGGCCTATAATAAAGCAAACAGGCCTACGTCACAATTGCTGTTTGACATCAACTACCCAAAGTCCAAGCTCTTGTTAAAATGATTCTAAATTTGATTAGTCTATCATTTGATAAACTTATTTTTGTTTCTCTGGAACAGATGTGTCCAATTTTAACTGATTTTTTGTGCATAAATCATGTTTTCTACATTTCACTCACACTGCTATAAATTAATGGAGTTGATGACAGCGAGTTAATTTTATAATTGATAAGGATAAAATCCATTAAAGTAAAGATAACCCTGCATACAGTATATTTAAAGTGGCATTGTCACGATTTAGGGTCAACATTTACTGTTTACAATGCAACAGTAAGGGATCTCTTAAGGTGCGGTCACACGATGCGATTTTCCATCAGATTTTTCCATCCGATTTTCTCATACGATTCGTCTTTCGACTTTAAAAATCGTACCGTGTGATCACCTAAGTCGAAAGAAAAGTCTGAAGTCGATTGAAAATCTTAAGTGCGTCCGATTTTCAATCGACTCTCTGGTGAGAATCGTGACGTCACAATCATTTTTCCTGTACAACAAAAATACTGAATAGGTTTTACATGTATAAATCGAAAATCGATTGTAAAATCGAATCGTGTGACCATCTCAACAATCGACTCCAATCGACTTACCTGAGCAAGTCGATTGAAAATCGGATGAAAAATCGCATCGTGTGACCGCACCATAATAGTTAGCCAATATCTGAGTGTCAGGCGTCGAGTTTTAATAAAGATGCAGAGCGTACAATTCTTTGTTATGTAAACAAAGCTCATGTTATATTTTTTGTTTACATTTTAAAAGTTCCAGGTTTAGACTTAAAATGATTGTTACAAACGCTAGCAACGATCTATTTATGTTGAAAACGAATTAAATCGAAGGAAAAAAACAGCTTGAAAAAGAATTTAACCGATACATGTACATTGAAATAATGTAAACAAAAACATGACACGAGCCTTGTTTACACACAAAGAAATGTGAGCTCTGTATCTTCCTTAGAACTCTTCGACTGACACTCAAATTTTGATTTTTCATTAAAAATGCATTAATAATGCTCCGTAAACAATAAAAACAGCAAAATAAAACCTGACAAAAATCGCGACCATACGCCCCTTTAAGCTGGCCTCTGTGTAAAGTCATTGTAGATCCTCAGTCCTACTATATAGTATTTCATTTGTCGAAAACGGAAAAAACTTTTAAGATTCGTGACTTTTTCATTAGAAATGACACTTCAAAACACTTTTTTCCCTCGTGTCTACATTAAAAACGGTTTTATGTAAATGCCAAAAGTTGTATCTCACGCATTGTCGCCAATTTTCATATTATTTCATATTTCGATACGCTATGTTTAATAAAGATGCAAGACAACCATATACGATTGCTATGGGGATAGAGTGGCATGATGCTAGTTACAGTAACATGATACTCTTGCGGAACAAAGCGTCCGCTAATTCGAGTATCTCGCTAAATGTTGTTTCACTTCCTCATATGACAGAATGCTTAAAGTGCGCATTGCTAGAAAGGGAGTTCTGAAGGTCTAAGGTTCAATCCCCGGTTTGTGCGGAAATGCATTTCCATTTTTCATACAGATATCGGAATGTTGTTTTATAAATACTCTATAGTGTTTTCTTTGGGTTTTTTCAGTGACAATGGACATAAGACCACTGTTTTGGATCCTTTTACTTGGGATGATCCAGCTATCAGTCATGCACCCCCTGCCACATGGAAACCGGGCTTCCACCCTTTCCATCCCCACCCGCCGTGTTGCACAGTTCCGTAATGCTTTAGAGCGGGAGGTCATGAAACTTTTAATCAAGTTTAAGTATAATCCAGGTTCCTCGTTGCCAAGGTATTACAAATGGCGCCCTCTGCTTGGATGACGTTCTCTGTGCAAAACGTTCATCGCATTTGGGATTATTATTATTATTTTTTTTTTTTTGAAAAAATAAATTGAAATAAATAGCTCTGACTCCGTTGTTGAATTGATTAATAGCTGGGTTTTGGGTAACTTCGACTTATTTTCCCAGCGTCGGGTTTTGAAACAGTTTTATTTTCAACTACTCTATGTCCTTGTGAAAAATTGGGCCCCATCTTATACCTTACCTTCAGAGTGAAAATAAACTGGTGACTTCGAGAGAATAATGACGTATCTCTGCTATTTTAAGACCCATCGACTAGAAATTCAGCATGAGTGTATCTCAGACATAACTTTTCTAAAACCTACATCCATATTGCGAATGTTTTAAAAATTTATTGATTTATTCGGCTTTTCAAGCGAACCGGTAGATTTTATCTGGGTCAGAGTTCGACCCCTTTCTTTATTTATGGTTACATTGAAATAAATGTTAAAACGGGCTTGGCCCTGTGATGTCAATGATCTAATTTTTGAGATATTCTGTCTGAAATTAATTTTATGTATTTTACAGATTTATCCAAATCGCGCGCCAGACAGTGATATTAGATTATGCACAAAATAATCCAACCATTATAAAATATGTAAAATGATCTGAAAAAAAACAACACGTAGAAACTTAATTTTTGACATTAAATTGCTACAGAAAGTTTTTAAAAGTAAAAAAGTCTGAATTTCCTCTGTTTCAATATAAATCTATCTATGTCGTAGCATATCTTGCTCAAATAAACAAAACGTTGATGTCATTATCAATATTTGTTTCTTACGTTGATATATTGTGTTTTTCAAATAACTGTTGACTATAGGATTGAGCTTAGAATCCCCGTCCCATAAGATCGATGTTTACTAAGTTTTAGTCAAATTTGGCCCATTTGTTCTAGAAAAGAAGTGATGAATGTGAAAAGTTTACAGATAGTCAGACAGGTGGTCAGAAAAGCTCACTTGATCGTTCGGTTCAGGTGAGCTAAAAAAGAATTACTTGTAATCTGTTGAGGCCGCAGTGGACACTCTAAGAGGCCTGTTCAGCCCTTTGATTAACAGAATGGTCCAATGGTCTAAAAGGATATATGTTGTCTGAGTGTTCGTCTGTTACAATTTTCTTTAAGTTTAGTGACCAATTAAGGGCCCTAAAGGGGCAACATGATGATTGTACATTCAATAAACATATACAAGAGAGAAAAAGTTGGATGACTGAAAGAGGTAGGACAGACATGAACATTTAATTGCATATAATATATATATATATATATATATATATATATATATATATATATATATATATATATATATATATATATATATATATATATATATATATATGTGTATGTCTATACTTAATACTAGGGATTGCAATTGCTAACCGATTAATAGGTCGGAACGGTGGTAACCGGTTACAAATTTTGTAATTGGTTTATCGGATTAAAAAAAAATCGGACACAGTTTTATAAAAATTCAACACCAAGAACTATGAGCGTTCCTTTTAAACATTTTCAAACATCAGTAAGAACTTTAATTTGGGGATAATTGGTTTCCTCTCAGCTTAATTCAATTCAATTCAATTCAATTTATTTCACTCAAACCGTCAACATGACGGTACATATATAAATAAATATTTACAAATGTAGGTATAGAGTCAGAGGTACATGTACAGTACAAATTAGAGAAAAAAATATGAGAAAAAAGTACAAATGTTCAAGGAGGACAGACTGATTCAAAAATTTCATTTATAAATAAACAAAGTTTTTTAAGTTTTAAAGTAGACAATAATTCACAAAATTTAAAAGTGTTTGGTCTTTCACAAAATCAAGGTTCCAAGTATTTTTGTCTAATACATGAAAGAGCATTACATTCTAATATAAAGTGCATTTCATCAGCTATTTGATTGTTATTACATAATGTGCAACATCTTTCATTTAGAGGAATGCCTAACCATCTACCAGTTTCTACAGGAAGTCGTTGATTCGACGTACGGAATTTAACAGGTATTTTTCGAAGATTTGAGGGTAGAATACTCAAATATTTTTCATATCCAAAAGTAAATTTGAAAGTTTTATATATATGACCTTTTGAAGAATTTGCAATATCAGCCGACCATTTCTGCACAAACTGGTATTTAAGCCTTTGCTTGACAGCATTTGTAATCCAATAAACATTTACAGTACATTGTTCATTCCAAATGTTTGAAAAACCACACTTATCAAAAATAGAATGTATACAATCAATCCATGGATTTTTAGAAAAGTCATTATTACATTGACTCAATAAGTATTTGTAAAGTATATGAACAATTTTATTTTCTGGCCCGGTGAACAATTTTGCCCAGTATGAAACCATTCTAGTATATATATTAACAGATAACGGAAACCTTCCGGTTTCTCCATAAACCATGTATGATGGGGTACAGCTTTTTAAATTCAGTATATGTTTCAAAAATTTCAAATGAATACGTTCTATAATTTCTATGTTTTCAAAGCCCCATACTTCACATCAGTATAATAATACCGGCGTTACTACTTTATCAAAAAGGTCTAACTGACAATCGACAGGTAAATTAAATTGCCTTATTTTCCTGATGACCCCATACATAGCCTTCTGTGCCTGTTCACATAGATGTGTTTTTGCTTTTCTGAAAGACCCTGAACGTGAAAAAACAATTCCAAGGTATTTAAACTCTTTCACATTTTCAATTATTTCATTTCTAAAGTAAAATTCCCTTTTTGACATTGGACCTTTAGAAAATACCAATATTTTTGTCTTATTTATATTAACCGTTAACTTCCATTGCTCACAGTATAAATGAAACTCGTTCAGAGCATTTTGTAAATCATCAGGTGTTTCAGCAAGAATTAATTAAAGGGATGTATACCGAAGTTAAAGGTGCTAATCACTGTTTAAAAACCTCTAAATTTTCCTTACTGTCCATTGTTTTTTTTAATCATGCGTGACTGATTATGAAATCGCTATTTGGTACTATGTACATATTCTTTCTGTCGCCGTTTTGATAGGAAATTCGTTGTTTTTATAATTTATATGATAATACTAGATACATGTATGTGGATGCTGCATTCTTGGAATCTCAAAATCTTACAAGTCTTCATTGCATAGACCAAACAATACAACTAGGTGTGAAAGGAGCATTAGATATAAACTGACATGATTCAGAATTACATTCCCGTTTCTGCTGGATGATTTACCAGTGATTAAACGCGTGAGACTCAGCTTTCAACTTCCACTTTCTTCATTTCGTAAGACATACATCTTATTGCATATGAAATATTTTTTTACAGAATATGTGCAGCACATTGCTAGGATTTAGGAACAATCTGGTAATAGCAACAATGAATATGTAGTAGAGTAATACTATCATAGAAGAATGTACAACATGTAGATTTAATTACAACAGTTGTTGAATAGTATATCAATCATTTCGTAGTTTGAAGGCATGACGCAAGAACTTCCCCAAGTTACGAAGTTCTTTCACATTGTTTACACATAATAGCTGTAAAAATGTAATTATAACGTGTTACTTCACGACACAATATGAGCTCTACCTGTTATAGAAACAGGGTGCCGGTTACCCGCCCACGTCGCCAACTATAGCAAGAATTTTTGTAAAACTAATCGTTTATTCTCAGGTTAAATCATTAATATCCACTGCAGGTAGAGTAAAGGAAATGAATACATGTACTGGTATTTGATAACATATCATATTTCTTAAAAAATAACCCTGTAGATAGCACGTTACAATATGATTGGAGTTGTATGAAATGTGCATATGTACGTTCATTATATAGCAGTCACATGTACTTGACAGTGTAATTTTTAATGATCAGTTAAAACTTTTGTAGGGGGTTATCATTTTTGTTGGAAGCGAGTTAAATTTAAGGAACATGTTTTACTCCCAAAGTATCAATCAGTCTTACATGTATTACAATAAAAAGGGCAAACATGAGGGGAATAAAATACCCGACATGCAACGGGTGCCCTTCATGTACATATGCCTCCTGTAATAAACGTATTTTGAAGAAATACACTGCAAAACCAGCTCAGTTGTGCACCCCTTTTAATAGCGTACGCATGCGCGGATCAGGGGGGTTAGGAGGGGGTTTTTGACCCCACCCCCTGAAAAATTTGAAACAATCAATTCATATCGTGAATTTGCAAAAAAAAGACCTCTAACCCCATTCCCTATAATGTCAAAAATTATCCATTCGACCTACCCTCTTCCTAACATGTAGGAAAAAAGTCTGGACACAATGCATGGTACAACATGTACGCATCCAGTTTTGATGTTCAAGGAGGTTGTATGGTCAACACATAATAAATGAAGTCTACCTAAAGAGGCATATGTTTACATTGCTTCAGTGAGGCATTTTTGATAGGAAACCAAAATTTGAGACACATTCGTAGAGTTATCAGCGAGTTACAGAGCTTACAATTTTTTGCCGTGTTAACAAAATTTTTGTTTACATTTTAATTGTTGAAGTGAAATTTCCTATTTTTGACCTAAAATGAACAGGTTCAACGTTAGAAAGTATTTCTTTATGCTTAAAATGAATAAGAAGACAGGCAAATCAGCTTGAAAAAGATTGTAACTGGTATATTGAACCTATGTAAACAAACACAGGACACGGGTCTTGTTTACTTACCAAAGTATTTTGAGCCCTGTATCTTGCTATTAACTCTATGACTCTCAGATTTCATTTGATATTTTATCAAATGAATGCATTGCTAAAGCACAGTAACTATTAAAAACATAGAAATATAATTTGACCATGCCTTTTTAAAATATTTTATATGTCTTGGGCCGAAACGTCTTTTTTAATAGAATACACCCACTTAATGTTAGATGCAAATAATTGACGCGATATATGTGATTGCGTCGTCTTTTCATTTCTGCGTTTAAAACCATTTTAGTAAGACCTTGACTTTTGGTAGGACGTTACTAATTCTTGCGTCAAAAAAGTAAAAAATGACGCTGGTTTCAAGCGAATAGTGCATCGATTGCGTAGTCTTAACACCCTTTTAACAGGGGCTTGGACTTTGGGTGGTTGTATCAAACTGCAATGTGATACAGGCCTGTCTATTTCATTGCTGGCCACTCAGCCATGAAAACAAGATTTTTCTGGCTTTTGAGCTGAGACTATGCAGTCTTTGTTTGTTTCACTTGCAGACAGCGTCTTTCTTAAACTTGTTTTGACGCAAGAAAAAGATATAAATGACCTACCGAAAGTCCAAGGTCTTGTCAGAATGGTTCTAGCTCAAAAGCCAGACAAATCTTGTTGATTTCAAATAACCATGGATGAGTGGACAACAATGAAATAGACAGATCCACGTCACATTTCTGTTTGACACAACCACACCACAAGTCCAAGCTCTTCTTAAAATGGTTCTATCTATTTACATTCATCAAGTGTGATGCCCTCTATTTCTTACGGAAATTTATTGTCATTCATAGCTTTGTAGTAACTGACATGGCTGAAATCCACATGTCCCGTTTATCGAGTGGCCAAAACCTTCATCGACCTTAGAAAAATCCCGGCCTACTGAAATAATCGTGATAATGTCAGACTAAAATTCAAATAGGAGACGATTTTGCTGTTTCTTTAAGCTAACGTGCTGGTGTACATTAACAGTAAATGCATTTTCTGCATCCCCAAATTACGAATATTCAGAAATTATTATTACGTTTCAAAGATGTCACAGTATCTTAACCTTCAATCCATTAAATGTTGTATATCAGTTTTGTACTGTTGGCAACACTTTAGAACATACTTTTTTTTTTACTTTATCAAAACGGCCTGGTCGTTATAATTAAGTGTCTGTACGAAGTTAATGATTTGATTCCTACCTGTATTACTAAAACCTACATGTAACCGAATGAAGTTCCCGATTTATCATCTGTTTCGAAAATGAGTTTGAAATTTCTTATTTTTGTAATACTTAAACCTACATGTAACCGAATGAAGTTCCCGATTTATAATCTGTTTCGAAAATGAGTTTGAAATTTCTTATTTTTGTACCTATCGACTTAAAAAAACCCACTTTCATCTGTAAGAAACATCTGATTGGCCAAGTTTGAAAACAACGATGACATTTAAAAAAAATATATTTTGCCACCTTCCAACCCTATACCGGGTATTGATTGAGTAGAAGATCATGTTGATAATTATTTTTCTCTATTGAATCATCAATCCCTTGGCTCCATTTTCATTTCCTTAATATTATTCAAACTGAGAATGAATTACATCATTTTGCTAAAGTATAGTTCAATTTCTTTGTCATCGAAGCTAATGAACTGAGAGGGCGAAATACGAGTAGGTCATTGTAATAGAAAAATAAAAAAAATCGGATATTTCTCTAATATCGAAATCTTTTGTTTGTTTGACACGTATTTGTGTCAAGATCAACGCTTGAACACTTGAAAACAAAATCGAAATTGTAGGGTTTTAAACTTTTTGATACTTAATCAATACCGGTATATTGTTCTATGTAACTTAATTTAGTAAGGTGGCTCTATACACCATCAGTTTATTCCAATTTTCAAACGACGACCACGAAAGATATACTTATTCAAATATGTAAAAAAAATGATACATAAAGTGATACTACTGGGTTTTTAAAATATATTTTTTTAAATGTTTTTAGTGTTTTAGTAAAATTATTTTTTTTAAAAGTTAACTACTAACATTTTGAAAGAAAATTGTTTGTCAAATGATATTTCCTTCAGACACATAAAAAATATAACATTCATAACATTCAAAAATTTTATTATTGCAATTTTTTAGTACATTTCTCCAAAAACATATAATTTTCATATTTTCTTTCTCTGTTGACAAATTATCTGAAAAAGCTGCATGGTGATATAAGAAAATACATTTTAATAAATGTGACATAAAAATAAATGAAAATCATTACAAATAAAAAAAAATTAGTATGAAAGTTCCTTGGGTGAGAGTTATCGTTCATAAGTCTCAAGACCAAAACCCCTTGATTTTTTAAAGAAAATTTCCTAAATATTGTGTTGGGATAATAAAATACTTGTATACCATATTTCATTCTAGGCCTTTATTAAGTAAATACATTCGCTTTAATGAAGAACTAAGTCAACTTGTTAATTTAAAGGATTTAATTATCTATCCCAACGTGATAAATATATCTATATGAATGATTTACGTATTACGGTTGTATGGGACATCTGTCTATATGAATTTTCAAATTTCACAATATTTAACCACAAAAAACATTTTAGAAATTTTTGGAATGGTAAAAAATTTTAAACTCCAAGTATGATTCGAAGTCCCGACAGATCCGTTTTTAATGTTAAGAATGGTTAATATGGTTATTTATAATATCTCCATCAATTTTCCCTTCTTTATATTGTCAATTTTACAAAGTGTGATTCGATTTTCCGGATCACCACACCGTGATTTTCCGATTCCGTATCACTACTCTCTGAAACCGATGACGTAGTACGCATTAGATAAAGTCTGTATTTTTGCGCGTTTGAAAGGGTTCGTTTCAAAACGTTTCAAAATAGCTTTGTTATATAAGTTAATGTCATACAGTTGATTTTCAAAAGAAGATAGTTTTGTAATTAAAACTTTTAAATGGACAAATGATAAATTTATCATTTAACAGTAACTTGATCCAAAACGCCGGATCACGTCTTGTTGCTTCGTGTCTCGTTCGATCTGATGATCCGCGCCTGGCAACTCGACGTGATCCGACCCTTTGGATCAAGTTACTGTTATAATAATATATATTTAACAACAGATAAAACAGTTTATCTTGTTTACCACGAGTCGGTATGTCAAAGATATGGTAATTCTTTACCTTACATTATTTGATTCAAGCTTTGTTCACATAAAAACGGATTCTTACCTCTGCATTCCTCTTATTACTAGCCTTCTAACATTCTTATATTGGTCAACTATTCACAACTTATATGCTATTTAACACATATATAAATTTTTTTGTAATTTTGTTTTAAAAATGTTTATCTCAAATATTTTCTTGGTCCTTAAAGTTCTATATTGGAGCAAAATGAATGCCAATTGATAATCGGTTACGAAATATTACAAAATTCTGGTTTACTGGGCGTGTTTTTGAATTGTTCTAAATTATGGACCAAGACTCTTATCTCTGCCTTGCTGTCAATGGTTTATATAGTCCGCGATTTGTCGACCTTGCTCACATACAAAGTACATTGATACCCACAATGCAGTCTCTTGTCTTTTGCACACTTCTGGCCGTGTTTTGCGCCTCTTCTGCCTTTCTTCTGGGAGATGGCCCCGTCCATGCATCTTGCAAAGTAGATTGGTAAGTTCTTAATTTTGTATTCATTTATTTGAAAGCCAAATCAGTATTTTCTCTTTAGAACTGTTTTTTTTTCTTTAAATTTGTAAAAAAATAAAAATAAAATAAAATAAGGTGGCGTCATTAGTAGACTTATTCTATTTTCTTTATTTAAGTTAATTGAACTGATATTCTGTCTGTTCAAATTTTGAGAGAAAACACCTTACAAAATCTTTGAACAAGTAAAACATGTCTTTTAAAAAAATGTGTTCTAGATCATATTTGAAAGATTTTGTTGAAATGCATGAATAACAATGTTATATGAAAATTACGTAGTTTAGTTATCAAATACATGTTCATATATTTCTTATTGCTTCAAGGATTATTATACATTTTAAGATGGTATCACTTTATTTTGTTACGATAGTGTCACTGATATTTTTTTTTGTCGCCTGAATCTTTATGTAAGAAAAAATGTTTAAATCAGAGTTTTATGGAATAACCAAGATGCCATTGATAAAAAAAAACTAACCGGTAAAATTTCTCAAAATCCATTTTAAGGAATGTCTCTAAGTAATTGATTATTTTTTTTTAATTGTTGAGGGTACATGGACAACAATTTACCCAGACCTACTTTGTCTTAATAGTTTATAGTAGTGATGAATGAAAATTTTCACGTCTTAATTATAGCTTTAAAATATGAATAATTTCTAATATTAATAATACATATACAGATTGAACAGATTCAGTACAGTACTATTTGTACCATATAAATGAATAGCTAACGTACAAAACTCCATGTATTTTGACATTCTGACATGGCCCCTCTGATATAGTGCGTAATAAGGTGGTGGTTCTGTTTTTGCTGATAGGACCTTTGCACTTTCTTGTGATGAGGTCAAGACCAAGATTAAGGCCCAGATCACGGCGTGGACAAGTGCTGATAACTGTGCCAACGGGGGCGAGAAATGTCTGTACACCGTACGTCAACGTCACCGTCCTATTACTGTAAACGTATTACATTTGGCTGTGTATTCTTTTTGGCGTTTTTGGCGGAATGCGGCTTCCGCTAATTCAAGTACATCGCTAAATGAAATGCATATATGTACAAGAATAGTCACATTCAGGGATACGCTTATTTAAATCCACGCAAACTTGTTCAAAAACTGTTTTCCGCCAAATATCATACACGCAAAATATAATACGTTTACAGTAATTGGTTGGTTATTTATAACTGATCGATTGATTAATTGATTGATTAATTGATTGATGGCTTGGTAAATTTATATTTTATTAATTGATTTGTTAATTAGTTGATTAATGAATAGTTAATTAAAGTTACTGGTAGATTAATCGAATTTTTTCATTGATTTTATTGATTATATTGATTGATTAATTTGTTAAATGATATTTTTATTGATTGATTGGTTGATCAATTGATTATTTGATATTAATCAGAAAATCGCATTTCTCACCATTTTGTCCACTTGTTAAATTAACACTGAAAAGAGTTGGCTATGTTATATAGGATTGTATTATTAATAGAAAAATTTGATAAAGTGCACCAATAAAATTCCATAACCATCATGAAATAAAGCTTATGTAATGTTTTCGTGCAAATAATCTTTTTTTTTTGGCAATTTTATCAAAGTCCTCTAAACGCATATTTTTTTTCAGAATGCACTTAATTTGATTTTAGCTGCAATTAAATGTTTTTTTTTTTTTAAGTTATGGTTTTGGAAAAAAAGGTCAAAAGCGATGCAAAATGCGAATTTGTGCAAAAAATAATATCTCTTGGTACTTACTGACACTCTTGTCTGTATTTTGGTTGAACAGTTCACGTCTGAGGCTGCCACCGTATTGAAAGCTACTCACACGACCCCAGTCAAACACTACGTTGATGATCTGACCTTCACCTTCACAGCTGTTGACAGCAGTAACTGCAAAGTTCATGTAAGTTTCACAGCAAGAAATTCAAATGCAACTACTTGACTGTATATATGCATGTGTAAAGACCATTGCAAAGATGGATAATTAGCTATTTCTTTTATATAATATTATTGATTTATATCTGAAAATTGAATTAAGGCCTTAATTCTTAAAAAGAAAAACAAAACAAAATAAGTAATGAAAAAGTTGATTTATTTAATTAAATCCGCAAACACGAACAAACTGAATGTTGTGTGCGGCATTAACCTGTATCTATTAACTTAGGGATATTCTACCTCTGAAACCTGGTATGCCCACTTGGATTACAGCACAAACTACTGTAATCTCAACAACCTGATTACAGGTAAGGAAATTACTTCTTCGACCTAGAAATTGTTTTGTTAACACCTGGCGATTATTTCGTCTTGAGAAAAATACATGTTGTGTGATCACTTTCTGAAAGTTGTTTGCAAATTATCAGCTGAAAACTTGCTCTCTTTCGTGCGTTGTATAATACATGTATACAGTATAGCAAGAATATTAAATGTTATGCAAGAAGAAAGTTTTACGTTAGAAAAATAATATTTCCTTTTAGAGATACTTTCCTCACAACGAAAAATGATATGTTTTATGTCTTTTTTTGATTTCGTCATTTAATTGAATAGCAATAAATTACATTTTCAATATCAGTTTCGTGTTTTAATTCTATAACAAAAACAAGCTGCGAAATTCCAGTTATTTTCTTATAGTAAATAATTTTCTTTTAAATTGTGTATATAAATGATATTACTTTGTATCTAGACTTTATATATCCTTCACTTTCATGTAATAAATGAAAAATAAACATATAACTTGTAATCAAATTATCTACTGAAAGGAACATTCACAGCTTTGATGCATTTACTTTTGCAGGCTCAGCCTTACACCAAGTAGCTGGGTATACCGAGACCACTTCAGACAAGATCTGCACTCAATACTCAACCGCTAACTGTGAGAAATATTAAGAATAAAGAATATGTAAACCACAAACAATGTACCTTCTGTTTTCGTTATTATAAAGTTATTTGAATTATGAAAAGCTCTTTGTTTTGTATTACATTTGACCACACCTTAAGTTAACTTAAAGGTTTCTGACATAAAATATCATTCTTTTTTTTAATATAAATTTTTGAAATCGACATGAAGATAGTAGAAAAACATCGCAAAAGTATCTCTTTATAAAACGGTACAGTTACTTGGATGGAAAAGCCCTTACATAATTAACACTTGGCATTTGAATAATTACATGCATTAAGTCATTATTGATAAAATCAAGTTGAAACATGCAATATTAGTACAAAGTTCACATTAATATTCGTGTTTTACAGAAATGCAAATTTTGCAATAAAAGTACAGTATTCCAAAGGCATAAATGCTTGTTTGCGTAATCACAGTCATTTTTTTTTGGTTAAAAAAGTTTTAACCCAAAAATTAAAACTTTTCTATGAAAAAAGGACGTTTTTATATTCTTAATATATCGATGGACAGCGAGATCATTTGAAGAACTTGCAAATTCTTCTTAACCGTAAAATGTGGATCCGCTCCATTTGACGCAGAAGCTTTGGTCATGGCAATATTACAAAATTCACATTCTAGTTTGAATTCCGGATTTTTTTGATTGGTTTTGCTGATTATTAATTCACTCACGCTAGTAGAATTCTCGATTGGCATAAAAAAGGAATCAATTCATGTGTAATTTATGTTTACGAGTTTTAATTGCAATTTGCGACTAAAACATAGAACCATGTTAACAAGAGCTTGGACTTTGGGTAGTTGTGTCAAACAGCAATGTGACGTAGGCCTGTCTATTTCATTGCTGGCCACTCAGCCATGGCTCTTTGAAATCAACAAGATTTATCTGGCTTTTGAGCCATAACTACGCAAGCGGTGCATATTTCGCTTGAAACCGCGTCATTTTTAACTTCTTTTGACGCAAGAAATAGACAGCTACGCCCAACTGAAAGTCCAGTCTTGTTATAATGGTTCTAATATTAATAATGGAAAAAAAACAACCTTGATTACGCAATTATTTCGTTATTGAAATTGTGAAAATGGCGGGCGGGCTGCTACCAAAAGGGTACCATTATTGTACAGATAACTCCTCCTACAGTTTCCAAGATATGAAGTAGTTCTATTGCAGATAAATTGTTCATATATCACAGGTGTGCATATTACTAGATTTTTTTTTTATTTCTGATAACTTATGATAAAAACAGCAGCTGTTACACTGAGACATTTTTTGGCAAAATATTGCAAATAGGGTATCCCTATTGTCTGGATAACTCCTTCAACAGTTTTCAAGATAAGAAGTTGTTGTTTTGCAGATTGACTGTACATGTAGAAGAGATATATATTATTATAACAGTAATTTGAACCAAAGGGTCGGATCACGTCGAGCTTCCAGGCGCGGATCATCGGATCAAACGATACGCTATTAATGCGTAGTAAACTTGACATGTTTCTTGACTAACCAACTTTATCTTATTGTCTAAAAACCGGGATGTGCACTCGTGAGATATAGGATTCACAGATTACCGCGAGTCGATCGTGAAAGTTCTGACAATATGGTAAAAATTATCTTATCTAGGTATATTCTGTAGTAATATTCCATTCGGTTGCCTTCAATGACACAAATGGGCTGACTTAAAGAAAATGTTACACCTCCTCTTCGCTGTCACCCTGCTATTTGTGGAAACTTCCGGTTTGTTTCTAACGAACGACAGACCTCATCATGCGTCGTGCAAGGTTGAATGGTAAGCCCTTCTCTTTTGCAGTTTCAAATTCCCCTCACACAACTCCACAAAAAAGAACCAATACGTATTGAACTAATGACCATCTAATATTTTTATACGTACCGACATTTTGTTTTGATGTGCTTTAGTGGTGAATTATGAATTTTTGTCAAGAGTTGTTTAAAGAAGTATGATAAATCCCTTTCCCTCTTTATTCACAGAGGCGGAATTGTTGGGGCTATTGCCTTCAGCCGTATTCTTTCCATTTTTTTTTTCAATGGTGCTATTGTAAATCTACATCTACATCGATTAACTCAAGATATGTTCAGAAAGAGTAATATGAATGTCTTCCCACAAATGTTGAAGACGGCGTAATGACTAAACATAGTCATAACGCTATTAATAATATTTTATTTTTGAGTAAACATTCACGGAAAGATAGAAACCTTCTTCAAATGTTAAATATTAATATATATAAACATTAAGACATTTAAACTTTATTGTGTCATGATCGTTCTTTATAGGTGTTTAGTATACAATGAACAGCTCGTATAAACAAAAAACATTTTTACTTTTCAACTGCCGGTGATATGCGGGATATGAAGGTGGTGACATTGCAGAAATAATACGTAACCCGTGTTAGCGGGTTCTGTAAATTATTTATGCAATCATCGCCACCTTCATAACCCGCATGAATATGCAAAAAAAGCATTTTATTGTTTATGTTTACATATTTCTTTTAACAAATAAATAAATTGATTGTAAAAAGTAAGTAAAATTCACTAAGTTAAGACACGTTCCTCATTTTTAGATAACTTTTTCCAGGAATTTGTTAATAGTTTACTACTACTTTGACAAGCTTTCCTGCAAAAAATTAGGGTACCTTACCAGGCATTTCTGCAAAATACTAGCGTATGCAATTTCCTATATAATCTTCCTGAAAATATACTTGAATTGCTGATATAAAAATAAATACATCTACAGCTCAGCAAAATTCACTATAATAGAACTATATCTCCGCCGGAGCGGTGCTTTGAACTCACGACCTCTAGAACCTATACGCTTCTGGCAGTGTGCGGCCACGATTCCAACCACTCGACCATCGATACACATAACCAAACCCAAGTAAATTTTGATCATTTTTAAAGTAATTATAAAATTTATATTTTTTATTGGAACTCTTTATTACGAGGAGATACAAAAAAGATTACCGAGGAACGTGTCGTCTGACCTTAGCTAAAAGAAACAGCCAAGTCGTCTCATAGAAATCTGAGTCTGACATTATCATGATTATTTCATGCAGTCCGTGAAATTTGCTCTGGTCGCTGTGTAGGTTTCAACCAATCGATAAACGGGCGTGTAGATTTCACCCCTTTCATTTTCTTGTCAGTTTCATGCAGGCGCTGTGGGTTTAGACCAAGCGATAAACGGGGAGTGTAGATTTCAGTCTGGCTGTTTCTCTAGAGCTATGATTGAATGAGCTATATATGTTTCCGTAAGAAATAGAGGGAATAATACTCGGTAGATGTAAATATAATAGATTAATGACACAACTGGTTACGAACATCGTCAGCTATCAATTTCAATTGGTCAAATCTTACAGATTTTTCAATTTAATTTGTCGGCTAGCTGTTGTCTCGTTTAACATATCGCGAACATTCATAGAACAGATTGCGTTTCGTTTATATCATCTTTTTTACGTGTACACGATGAAATTACATTACTATAAATACATGCATTTTATGCTGGAAGCAAAGGAGTTTAATTCTCATCTTTCGAGTTCAGTTCGATGTCATTAAATTGTACCTCATGTCATAAAACGTGAGTAAAGTACATGACATTGGTTTAAATAACATTATTTCTTTAGTACATATAAACCAGAGGGGTTTAAAAAGCATAAATATTCTTCAAAAAAAAAAAAAGAAAAAAAAAGACACCTGACGATGAAACGTTCCTCTTATTTTATTATCTATAACAACTCCCTTTTAAGGTATATAGACTTTTTCAAGTCTTATGACGGTTTCAATGAGTTTTAGCTCCTTTTTTTACACTATGCTTTCTGAACATGCATCTCTCATGTTCTCGATTTGCAGATTTAAAAGCGTTTTTATTGTAGAGTTGTGGTTAAAGAAAACTAAAAAGTGAAGAAAAGATGGAAAATATCTTGAGAAAATGCAAAGTATGGGATGTAACTATGTATATAACTCTTTCGTAATTAAAAATATCTGCAACCAATTTTGAATGTTTGACTTGGACCTTGATAAGCAGAGAAGTTTAAGGATTGTAAAGGAAAAAAACCCATGTAATTCAAAGGAAAAGTAAAGTTAAGCTTTTCTGATTGGAAGAGTTAGACACATTTCAGAATACTTTGCATTCTATAAAAGTATAACTATCTTTAACTGGCTGTGGCGCGTTTAAATCTTTGCATGGAAGGAAATATAACTCTGTTAGTAATACATTACCTTTGGTATAACGATAGATCCAGTATTAAAGTTTATGCATGGTTTAAAAAGATATTAGAAAGATTTTCAATTTCAAATAATAACTTTTTATCTGAAAAAACTTTTCTATTACTTTTTGAGTAAGTGTTCTTAGTCATTTCAGTTTTATGTATAACATCGATCATGTGATATCTTATGTTCAGGGATTTTGGGTTACAATGTGATGAAGTGCGAGCAAGGTTACGATCTCAGATTATACAGTGGTCCACACAACACAGTTGCCATGACGACCGATGTAAATACGAGGCAAGTATATTCAGTCATGCGCGTATAGTTGATTTACGTGCATAACAACGAGGAAAAAATATGAACAATGTATAAAATAATTATAACATTTTATACGTTCACGGTTGCCTTTAAGGAGGCTGGGTGGTCAACAATTCAACCATCAGATTTTTTTTTAATTTTTCTATATTTCCATATGGAGCTCTTCTTATAAAGGAGATCTATAAAGTTTTAAAATTGCCGCGACCATCGAGCCCTCTTAAAGGCTGATTCATTTTAAATGTTACATTCAAAGTAAAGAATTATATTTTGTTAACGATGATTCAATGTGATGGACTTATTTTCATTTTTTTTTAAGAATTAAAAATGTGTTTTAGTTGTTGTTAGAAGATGTTGATACTCTTCGGGCAAAGCACACTGCGACTTCATTTCACTACATCAACGACATAGAGTGCACTTTTATCAACGGGACAAACGATTGTAAAGTCCATGTACGTTTGCAGATACGTATATGAGAGAGAGAGAGAGAGAGAGAGAGAGAGAGAGAGAGAGAGAGAGAGAGAGAGAGAGAGAGAGAGTTGACAACATACATGTACAGAGCGGCCTGTAAAAGTAATTCCCTGCATTTCTGCATATAGTATAATATTCATGTACATGTAAATGCATAAATCTTATTGATATAGTTTCTTTGCTCAGGGTTTTTCAAGTGCTGAAGATCCATTAGCTTACTTTGATGGCAGCACTAATTACTGTGGCATGCACTTGCTCATCACAGGTAGGATACATCATACTGAAGTACAACATCACTACATGTAGTCTAGATTGTCTATAAATTACCCATCAGATAAAACTTAAACATTTAGATATGCATGGTTTATTTACCCATAAAATACTGGTATTATTTAGTAAAGTAAATATCTTAATATTTGAGCTTTAAAATTTGCATAATTATTTCATTCACATTTATACAAAGTTAACGTTCTCCTTCAAGAAGATTTATATAAACTAGTCTAAAAATGACCCCACTTACTGTGGTTCATTAATCATTAATATTCATGGGTATCAATTTTAGTATCCAACAACAGTAGCGTCGGAAGCAAAATAAAAGGGGGGTAGGCTAGACCCATCCTCATAAATTAATAAAAAAAAAAACAGCAAACAAACCTAATTCAAAAAATCTTGAAAATCCTAATCCGTATGGGGGGGGGGGGGGGGGGGGGGGGGGTAACGGTTGTTCCAAAAAAATTATAATCAACCATTACTAGTGTTTTTTTCCAAATCATGAAATTCCTAATCCGGAGGGTGGGGTGGGGCTTTTAGTATACCTATAGTTCCAAAAATTCGTACATATAGCTACCAAACAAAAATTTCTACCAAATCATTAAATTCATAATCCGTTGGGGGGGGGGGCTACTAGTATACCTATGACTCCAACTTCCCAATACTTTATTCTTTTCAAGGTACATTCAGGAACAATTATGTTTGATGCGAGAAAAAGTGAGGGGGGCTGAACCCTCTATGATGCTATGTGCCTAATAGTTAGGTCTAACTTTGCAAAAAAGTCCCCCCCCCCCTCCCCCCGGTTCCGACGCCTATGAACAATATTTCAATGTTGTCGGAGAGGAGAACAGTAACGTATTCATCAACTATGATTTATATTAACAATAAAATTTAAGTTCAATTTAGAGGTGGAAACTTAAGAGAGCTAATTTATATTTGACTGCTCCGCTCGAATGTATTTGATAAGAAAACTTGAGATGGATTATCAAATAATTTCAGATGGATTATCTGCAGTTTGCACCGAATTAAGTAGGCATTTAAATGTATCATATCATGCATTCAACATTTTGCATGCATTTAAAGTGCTATTTTGTACTTTTGTAAGCAAATCAAAATTTGCACTTTACGGTAAGGTAAGTAGTTTGGTAATTCATTTTTTAAAAATTAATGACATCATTAATTTAATAGTTGTGTAAAATATTGTGGAGACGTGGTGCAACAGTTGGGTATCATTACGTCATAGTGATCGTGACATAATATAATGTTTTCATATATTTTTTTTTATTTTAGAGGGAATATAACTTTGTGCAGTTTTTTTTTTTTTTTGAATACCGGTCAAATCTGATCAATACGAACTTGAATGAGTCAATTAACTGCAATCCCCAAAAATGTCTTTCTGAATTGTAAAATCTTTGGCATGTACCAAAATTTACAATCTTTAAAAAAATACACCATAATTTTTTTCATTTAAATTAACGGTCAAATTGTTTGTATGCATTTTACTTCCGTTTCGAGCTTGCTCACAGATGGAATAAATACGTTTTTGTTAAAAATAACCTTCGTTAATGTAGAAACTGAAAGTAATTGTGTCACAATGGTATGGTACATGTACATAAGAGATTTATGTCATGGGCCGAGAGAAATGATGTTATTACAGACGCACAGTTCGGGTTTAGACCATTTCATAGTACTGTTGATGCCATTTTTGCATTACAAACAATTGTGAACAAATATCTCTCGAAAAAATGTAGATTGTATTGCGGCTTCGTAGATTTCAAGCGTGCCTTTGACACAGTGGATAGGGTTAAAATGTGGAATAAAATTTCAATGTATGGAATCAGAGGTAAACCTCTGAAGATTTTACGTTCACTTTATAATAATATTAAGTCTTGTGTTTTATTAGATGGAAAGTTATCAGATTTTTTTGTGAATAATCTTGGTGTTTTACAAGGGGAAATAATTTCCCCTCTCCTTTTTTCCCTTTATGTCAATGATTGCGAAATGGAATTTTTAAGCAATGGAAATACTCCAATTGAATTACAAGAGCTATCCTTATTTTTACTGATGTACGCAGACGACATGGTTATTTTTGCTCAGTCTGCTGCTGACTTACAGTCAATGTTGAATACTTTAGAAAATTATACAGAGAAATGGTCGTTAACGGTTAATGTAAACAAAACAAAAATAATGGTTTTTAGAAATGGGGGAATTTTGCGAACAGAAGATGTGTGGTTTTATAAGTGTGAACAAATTGAAGTAGTGAACAGTTTTTGTTATCTAGGACTTTTGTTGAATTACAATGGCAAA
Organism: Magallana angulata; assembly: GCF_025612915.1. NCBI lineage: Eukaryota > Metazoa > Mollusca > Bivalvia > Ostreida > Ostreidae > Magallana > Magallana angulata. Next base: position 28,264,962 of record NC_069119.1, on the reverse strand, counting down.
TTTCATGTTACGCAGAAACAATTGTCATTACAATGTATGAAGGCGCTTTTTGCACTGAAAAGGAAATGTTGTAATATGAGTCTTAATTTTACTACGCTTTTGTCCCTTTTTGACACTTATGTAGGAAGCATTGCTTACTACGGTTGTGAAGTCTGGGGCTTTCATTCTGCCCCAGATATAGAAAAAATTCATCTTAATTATTGTAAAAACATACTTAATGTTAAAAGGGGCACATCTAATGCAGTTATTTATTGTGAATTGGGCAGAATGCCTCTGCAATGTATCAGAAAAATACGTATTTTAAGATACTGGATGAAACTTTTATCATCAAGAAATTGCATTTTGAATTCATGTTATGTTAATATGTATAATGAAACTTTAGGTAAAAACAAATGTAAAAACTGGGCTGCAGAGATCAAGAATATGTTAACAAGTATTGGGCTAATGAACTTATGGGAAAACCAATTTTTTGAAAAGCCAGAAATTATTTTAACGATCGCCAAGCAACGTATTTTTGATAATTTTAAACAGTCTTTACTAGCTGACATAAATGCCTCTTCCAAATGTACAATCTATAGATATTTTGTTGATCATTGTACCTTGCAGTCATATCTAACAAAAAGAATTCCTTTACAATATAAGAAACTTATATGTAAATTAAGATTATCATCCCATTGTCTTACCATCGAAACTGGCAGATATAACAATGTTCCATTACAAAGACGTTTATGTCCTCTATGTACTTTAGATATAGAAGATGAATATCATTTTATATTGAAATGTCCCTATTACTGTAACTTAAGAGAAAAATTCCTTAAGAAGTTTTATTATATTAAACCCTCTGTCTTTAAATTAATTCTATTATTGTCAACACAAAATGTAAAGGATTTGTGCAATTTAGGTAAATATATTAAGAATGCTTTTGTAATCAGAAAACTTCATGTATAAACTTGCCTTTTTCAAGTGACCAGTATATGTATTATAACATGTGTATATTAATTGTATATGTCTATGAGCTGTACAGCTGTTGACTAATAAACAATACAATGTATCTACAATGGATCGGAAACAATGTGGAAACAAGAGACACTTTTGAAATTGCATTTGGAACTTCAAAAACTGTTACGACATGCTAAACAAATACGAAAACAGCGCTCATAATTGACATACTGTATGAATTTATTTTCAGAGCGTCATATGGGGTCATAAAAATAAATATTTGCTTTTTAATTAGTCTACCTATTTCGGCACACTTTGTGGATCTGGTGCCAATCGAAATATTTATTTAAAGCCTTTAAAGCCAAGCTCTTAAAAATTTCATCTATTTCATATCCATTGTTTTTACACCGTTTGTTCAATTTTTTGTTTGTTTTTCTTAATCCTCGATAAGATATGTTAATGTGGTTGACAACTGCAAAATGAAAATTTTTAAAAATCAACAGTGCTTGACTTCAAGTTGTTGATTTCTGGCCATAAGTCAGTAATGGTCACGGTGTATGACTATTAATGTATTAGTGTGCAATTAGTTCAGAAGACTGTATGGTCAACGAATTACCTACAAGATTTTACTTAAGATGGCTCGATGGTCGTGTTGATTTTTAGACTATATTGATCTCCTGCAGAAGAAGAGTTCTGTATTAAAATATGGAAAATACCCAAAAATTTAATTAAAAGGTAATAATTCATATGGATATTTTTCTTTACTTTAGTTAATAATATATAGTGTATAGCTAAACGAATCATATTGTCCTTTCCGATATAGTTCATTTTTCATCCTCTCCGATATATTGATTTTCATTTTATCAAATAAAATAGATATACAACATGACTACATACGATAAAGTAGTCAATTCGTGTATTTTATTTGATAAAATGATATATATCGGAGAGGGCAATCTCTTAAAATTCTAGGTGATAAATCTGATGGTTAAATTGTTGACAATCATGCCTCCTAAATAATTTTAAATTAATTAGGATATTTTTTACTATGCGTATAAACTATTATAATATTATAGTAGAGAAAGCATCCAAATACTTTTTATTTTATCTTGTTTTATGTATTTTATTCAGAGCTCTTTAGCCAAAAGAGATATTTATGGTCTAAAATTGTCCACGTCCATTCATTTCAGCCTCTTTAATTAAGACTTTATACGTTTTTCTTTTCAATCTAGGCTCGTCCTTGGACAAGGATACTGGATACAATGAAGTCTCCTCGGATAAAATATGTACTCAGTATTCTGAAGCTAATTGTTAATATAACCGCTTCACATTCCTGTCTTAAACAAAATAAAGGCAAATTTTCTATATATAACCTCTTTTTTCATGTAATTAAGATATGAGAAACAAAAACTGGTTTATTGATCTATTTGAATAAGCTTTAATTTTCATTTATAAAGCGTGAAAATTTTCGAAAAAGCGCTCGCTGAAATTATGTAATAAATTAATATATAATTTCCCATGTTATATTTTTGAATCTTGAAGAAGGCTTATTATATTCACAGCTAGAAGAAACTTATTTGATTCATTCAGGAATATATCTTTTAGTCTTCGGAGCATAAATGAATGTTTTTCCGTGTTTATGTGTTTATTTGCTATAGCCTACAGTGCGTGATTTTAAACAGCTGTTAAACAGTTTGTGTACCACGTTACATGTAGAACCAAATATCAAGCACCTGTCTATTCATATCTCCAATGCGTCGCGGCGAGCACCCTCCTTTTATACAAAAGGTACAAGACATGCGATTATTTGCCACAGTAGTACTCTATGACATGCACCTGTCCATTCATTTCCCCCAGCCAGAGCTGGCCTTTCTCGTCCAAAGCAAGAGAACATGGACAACTCACGCCGTTTTCAACGGACACCAAAAACCGCAGAAACTGTCCGTGTCTGTCCAACATATGGACAGCGCTGTTGTCGCAGTCACAGATCAAAATGTTGTCGTATTTATCACAGACTAGATCGGTTGGGGTAAATATTTCACAATTCACCTTTCTTTTTATCCTGCCGTTGTATTTGAAGCGATATCTCCCGTAGATATCCACAGATATTACACATTTGGTCGCCCAGTCTAGCACAACGACGTCGCCGACACTGTTGACGGCAATTTTGTCCGGATCGGAATACAACGGCTGGTTGCCACGGTCTCGTTGCAACTCTCGTACAATCTCGCCCTGTGACGTCATTTTCACCACTTTTGCCGTAGTCTCGTTGCGTAAACTGACGTAGATATCGTTTTCCTTGGAAATAAACACCCCTCTTGTCACAAAAGGATAAAACGAGGCAAAGTCAAGCGTTCTGGGATCTTGAACGTTCACGAACTTGATAGAAGTCCCCAAATCGGGAGCAACAAGGAGGTTTCCCGATTGGGAAACTTTCATGTCGTCTACGTAGAAGTCCGTATATATCCTCTTAGTCTCCCGTCCGTCTCTCTGGTATTGGGCGACGACGGAGTCACTGTTGCACGCAACCCACGCAACGTTGCTGGAACTTGGACAAATGGCGGAAATGACGCTGTCGAGACGATGCTCGAACGTCGCCACGTGACGAACCTCGATCGGCGGAAGTTGGGTCTCTTCCTCATCAAAATCGAAACGTAAATCGGATAAGTCTACACTCGGTCTCATGTTGTTCTCAGTCAAGCTCCCTCCCTCGTTAAAATGATAAAGATATTCATTTTGTATAAGTCAAGACGGCCAGACTTTGTTAAGTCCTTTTTTGGGTTGAGATTGTTGCTATAACCACTGATGATACGTTGTAAGTGATGTTCGCTATCTAGGCCTGAAATGCGATAACAGTACTTGTAAAACACTTCAAAAACGGTGATTGGGGCGGGAATCGATTTAAAAGCGATCATAAAACTATAAAGAGATCAGCAATGATTTATATATTACATGCATAATATATCTGTCCAATATTTTGGCGTTATTTATGTACATGGCAACTGAAGTCGTTACATGTATTATAGGCCAAGAGATGAGAAAAACTGTAAAATATGAAATGTAAAGCACTAGACAATTCGTTAAATTTAATCGATCATGTTGATGATTTTTTTTGTGGGGGAAGGGGGGTTGTTCTTTAACTGAGACCCAGCTTTTATTGGAATATGGTTCAATTACGACCAATTTCAGCTCGGGAAGAACTTTCAATAAAATTCATTAACAACAACAATATGCCTTGAATAGGGTAAAGGTACACTGTATGAATTGATTGATTCGTGCTATATATATCTATTGATTCCTAACATAAGAAACAAACTCTCTTACGAACAGTTTACACATTACTTTATGTATTTTATTTGAAATATTAATGCACGTTGACTAACCTTCGTCAAAATGGTATCCCGTTCCCGTTCGGATATATCGCTGTTTCCATATCACAAATTAAATATCCAACTGGCATGCTCCGCTTCGCATTATGACTGCACGCGTATTATTGAGTGCACGTACGAAGTGTACAGGGGTTAAATACATTTAACAAAATCCCGGATAAACAAATACAAACAAAGGCGTATGGGAGTCATCATGGTCATTTAACCATTATATAGCTAGAGTCCTTCTATACCATAAGCCGGGCAATAATGCAAACACTAGCCCCATATCAAGCATAACTATAAGGCTAATAAAAATTTTAAATCCCCCTTTCGATAACTTTCATTTGCATGAAAAAAAAATGCTTGTTTCCAAGCTGCATTCATCAGGGAAAAATCGAAATTCGTTACTTATTAAATTTCCGACCCCATGTATGGGATTAAACGACAATAAGTAAATTGTTCCTTGGGTATCCCCCGTATAAGATTACATCGACAAGGCTTGACAAAGGACCCAATAATTTGTCAAATTAAATGGGCTTCTTTCATTCATAACTTTTGAAACATGGACACGGTGGCGTTTAAATGGCGGGGGATTAAATCTAATAATGAAGATAAGCGTCTGATGTTGAATAGGAGAAATATATTGATACAAATATTTTAATACGCAATCCTTACCATCCCTTTACCAACACAGAGAGAGAGAGAGAGAGAGAGAGAGAGAGAGAGAGAGAGAGAGAGAGAGAGAGAATAAAAAGAATGCTATGTTTTTGATGAATGATAGGATGTATATATATATGTAACTTATTTAATTGGCGACGAAGGGTCTTCCAACCTTTTTTATTCACACACTTTCAACTGTATAAATGGGGCTATGTGAGCTTTTCTTGCGTTTAGTAATTTAAAATATTTCTTCTGAAAATCGCCGTTACGTTTTAATTGATAAATAATGGTTCTGAAATCTTATTTCTAACAGGTTGGGTGTTAAAATTAAATCCTTAATTGGATTCACGAGCAATACACAACAAAACAAGCGCGCACGCTGTCGTGCACAATTACAATTGAACCCCATTTTTAAATGACTTGACAATCGATTGGCAGCTAAAAGATTGAATATGGTCTTTAACTTGACTAAGACGGTCAAACTCCCAATGAAATAAAAATAAAAACATAAAACAATTTGCATTGTTATACTTTCATGTTAAATACTGAAATCTGATTGGTTAAGACGCAGTTAATAATATTTACTATTACCCTCAGCGTTAGCAACGCACTTGGCAACGGGTAACATTAAAAAATGTTACATGCGCGAAAATTATGCGCGTACGGTTCGCTGTAGAATTCACGCTATTCCTATATAAAAGCAGTAAAATTTTCTTAAAAATTTTAAAAAAGACATTCAGTATAACAAAATAAATAGTGCCTGTTTGGGAGGATAACAGTTGAAATTGACACCCCTCGAAAACCATTGTCAACCTCCGCTTCGCGTCGGTTGACAATGGTTTTCTCGGGGTGTCAATTTCAACTGTTACCCTCCCAAACAGGCACTATTTATATATTATGATCAGTATTCTGTAATATCAGCTTGGTAGCACCATCATCCATTTGCAAAAAAACAAGCATTGAGGTGCTGTAATTAATCTAATATTTACTCCTTATTAATCGATACTGTTAATTGATAAGCTATGCATGCTGTTTTTACACTTAGTACATGTAAATTCAACAAGTAAGGCGTCCTTTAAATTCACTAGGCTGGAGGGGTTGTCGACGAGGTATCAAGTCACGTGTAGCCTAAAAATAGAGAGTTTTTTGGGGGTTTTTTTTTTACATACCAATCTATTATTAAGAAAAAGGGTTACTTAGGAGATACATTTTTATTTCAACATTTTTTTGCTGAATTCGAATTTGGATATGTGCAGATCCAAGGAGAGAGGGGTCCCCCCCCCCTCCCCCCCCAGCAACACAAATTTATACAAAGAATCCTCCACAGAAAAATGTTTGGATCCACACATGAGACTGAACAATATAATAACATTGAACAAAGGAAACATTTTTGAAGAATTTAATACAACAATACCCTTTAAATACAAAAAAATAAGCCAAAAATGGCAACATTATCTTTGAAAATATAAACAAAATTTGAGAAGATTCATATACAATACAAAATATGATAGTCAAGAAAAGGGAACTCTATATTAAGATTATTTGAAATAGAAAAAAAAATAAGCACAGTGTATTTACATAAACCTTATAAAAACTTTAAGAAAATTTATTTTCGCTGTATATATGGTATACTAGTATGAAATTGAAATTTTATACTTCTCCATAGTTAAAGTCTTAATCTGAAATGTGATTGCATTGTGAACTTGATGGACTGGATAAAATTGAATGATTATATGCAAAAAAACTGTGTTATAAATGTATAGGAAAGCTGATTTAGGAGAGTGACAATGAAAATGGAGGAACAATATGTATATAATATGTATGTACATGTACATGTATTTATCATGTATTAATAGATATGAAGACAAATATACATAGTTAATATGCGTCTGAGAACTTCACATCTTTATATATGATAACAGAATTGAGACACAATATCTAGGTCAACAAATGTATTTGAGCATGTATATATATCGATTTCAATGTATCTTACATTTTGAATATACCGGTACACATAATTCACCATAGCATACACAGTAGAAGTTGCGAAAAAATTATTTTGAAAGAACTGTTCATACATTTAGAAGTCAGTTGATTCAAATTTCCAACAATAGGTAACAGTAACTTAATACTAGGTGAACAGATATTTCAGCTGAAAAAAAACCCCATTATAATTATCATGCTAATGTTTTGTAGGCTGATGGAATGTTGACAATTGTCAAGTAAGTACTGAACTGTATGAATAGTGTACAATAGATGTTTTTGTCTAGCATATAAAATTTTAAATAATTATATAACATGTAATGTACATACAATGTACATACAATATACATGTACAGTAATAGTAGTACCAATAGGTACTGTTACAAATAAACACAACACACACAGATGTACTGTCAGTAGTACTATTAGTAGACGGTACAGTTGGCCGAGGAGTACTGCGTACACACACTGTTGCTAGTCTTCTCCGTATATCCTGTGGTTTTGTCCAGGCCTGATCCTAAAATGTAGGAAAAACATTCACTATTCAACCCTCTCTGTATGCATACAACATCTATTACTGTATAATGCATGCAACATCTATTATTGCCTGTACGGTAGATTTCTAATTAAACGCAAGAAATTAAACTTTGCATAAAATCATGAGAAGAAACATCTCATCATCGCTTTTATTTTTCGAGCATAATATGTAAATTAAATAAAACTTTGACAAAAAAATTGGTGATTTTATGATTTGATGCAAAACAATTAAAACACGGAATTAGGTACTCGCATTAAAAAATAAAAGAAGGAAATAAGGAAACTTCAGCTATGATAATGATAATTTTAACCTCATTAGTATATTAATTAGGATTGTATTTGATTTGTTGTACCAGTAACTTTGGAGCACTAACCTGTGACTAAGTTGTGGAGATTGCAGTAGTTTGTGCCGTAGTCAAGCAGGGCGTACCAGGTCTCCGAGGTTGAAAAACCCTAAAAACATTACACATGGAGAATATAAACTTTTTAATTTTACACAGTCAGATAATCTTTATGCAACATAATCATATGGAAATCATCTAACAAATATCGAGCATCAAAAATTCTAACTATATATTGTGGGTTATTTTGATGTGACATAAAACTGATGCATATGTAATGAGTGTTTGAGAAAATCCCAGTTTGTTTCGTATAGCCATGGATGACAAAAACATTTATTTAATAATTAAGTGTACTCTAGTGTATAGTCATTGATGACAAATCATATAGTACTTACGTGGACATTGCAACTGCTAGCCGAACTTGAAGGTCCAAAGGTGAAGGTCAGATCATCTTTGTAATGTTTCACTGGGGTCTCGTGTATTGCTCTCAGCTCGTTCCCTGACTCACTCACAAACTGTTAAAGAAAATATATCAGATTTACAACATGTGATACAAAATTGAGAAACATTTCATATGTTTTATACATGTAGATGCATATGTAATCATTATATTTGGAGGGGGTTTTAAATCATCATTTCCTTCCTGTTGTTTTCAATTAGTATTGTGTATAGCCTCCACTTACTTGACATCAAACATGTAGACATTCTTGACAAGATCAATTTCATAAACTACATTACAATTTTTGTCTTAACTTATTACAATTAAAATATCTAGAAAATGCCATTATTACGGTAGAATTAGACTTTATGGCAGTAGAGTATTTTTGAAGTATTCATTTTGCAATTTTAGTGATTATTCTATGAGACTGAAAGGTTTGATCAGGACTTTGTCACAATTTTTTGTGACAATTGCAGCCTTGAAAAGACATTTTCAAATTCATTTGTGGCATGTAAAACACCTGGAAAATTTTAACTTTTAATCAATGACATGTTTTTTTTCGTTGACCCATTTAGTTAAGTTAGATTCTTCTCCACAGCATTAAGGCACAGAAAGGTCAATGATTTCCTTGGTACTGCTAAGTGGATGATTCATTGGCTACCCCTGAATGGGACATCAGTCCATCACAAGTTGACCCCCAAGCATAAGCCGATATCCAACTGCAGCTTGGTAGACTAAGACAATGTCTATAAGGACACAACACATAACATCAAGTGACCACAGGAGGACTTGAACCAGTACCTTTAAGTTACTGGCCTAACACCTATAACCACTGAACCAATTGCTCCATATTGGCTTATTCACTCTGTTAAAACTACTAGGAAAACAATACGAGGGTTGTTCGGAAATTATTGAGACAAATCGATTATTTTCTTTTCTAAGTGACGAATTTTGGTGAAAATTGGCATAGACATTGACGAAACACCAACAAATAATAAAACAGAGTAATATTAAAAGAATATTTAATATTTTGTTTACGACAGTAGATAAACAAGTCGGTGGTCGGGGTACCCGGCGCAGCCATGAATTTGGAGATTAAACAACTTAAACATCTACTTTATAAGTGTCCGTAGAATTACAGTTAATGATAAAAGAAATCAAATTAAATATGTTCATTTTGCTATTCTTTGCGACTAACTGTTGATTAAGTTTCACTGATGTTCGAGTTGAAATACGGATATGGTACACATATATTTACCAAACAATAAAAATCTGACAACGACTTTACATTGAATTTTGACGTCACGGCGGCGCAACGAAAACCATTAAACTGGTGGAAATCTCAGAAGAAGACCTTTTAAAGCCACGCAATTGCGTAAAAAACTATACGATGACAAGACAAAGTATAGAACTTCAGTTCATCATATTTTTTTCACTGATTGTTTAACTAGAGTTAGGCCAAAGGGATTAATTAACAACTTTTGACACACTAACTGTTGTCAACAGTTCTAAAATATGTAAAAAAAAATGACTGCAGGAGACATTCACAGTAATTAGACTTTCGGGTAAAAATAACTCGATTTTTTCTCTAAAAAAAAACAAGAATGAGAGAAAATGTAAATGATGACATCTTGAAATTAAAACAAAAGATGAGAAATAAAGAATAATTCTTATTTCAGTTCATTTGTAAGGTGTTTAAAACACGGGAGCAATAAGAAGCGTTAAAATGACGTTGCGAAAAGTTTGCGGTTGCGCCGGGTTACAGGACGAAGGCACGTTGGTCAGCTTACTAGGAATGATTTATTCATGCCATGAACAAGAAATTTTTCACATCGATAAACTCTATCCTGATTTACGTTTTGGTAAAATTTCAAGAGTTTATCTTTTTTACTTAAAGAATAAGAGAAAATGTCTCAATAATTTCCGAACAACCCTCGTATAGCTCTGCAAGGGATTAGTGATACAAACCTTGTACAAGCATTTCTCCCCTCCATTTTTACAGTTGTCTGCAGTAGTCCAAGCACTGATTTGATTCTTCAGTTTAGACTTCACACTGTCACAAGAAACTCCAAAAGTCCTACAAATATGAATCAAAGCAAGTTGAGTATCTAGTACAATATACAAAGATAATATGTCATGTATATCAATCAGAATAGAATCATAGATGAACACATGTTTCAATAAGTAATTAAGCTTTGGTCAACAGAGAACAAGCATAGGTTTTTAAAAAATAACTAAGAAATTTGGTTTGTTGAACATGTGGAATGATTTAATTTTTATGTCAAAATGGAGTCCGGTCAAGTCGTACACAGACCAACTCGTATACAGGTCAACTCATATACAAAAATTTCCGTATAAACAACCAAAAATCAGCTCGTATACAAAAATTCCTGGTGTGTTTAACCGAAAGTCAACTCGTATACAAAAATTTCATATGCCTATATAATTTATGTCAAATATTAAATATGATAATAAATATAACAAATGCTGCACGCCAGTCATGAGTCAAATATTCTTATAACAGATGATGTATTTTAAAAAATATTATATAATATGTTACAGCAAAAGATGACTTTCATTGTCTAGAACGGTGATTAGTATAGGCTAACGTTAATGACTCAAAAATACCTTGTATACGAGCTGACTTTTGATTTTTTATGCGGAAATGTTTGTATACGAGTTGACCTGTATACGAGTTGGTCTGTGTACGACTTGACTGTAAATCGTCAAAATGAATGAGTAAAATACTAAAATAAGGTCAACTGCCAGAATTACCAAAAATATTCATTTTCATTACTGCATGCTTGCTATGCGGTTAGTTTAGACAAGTCAAGAGACAAGCTTTCAACAGTTTGAGACAATAGTTGGACACTGGTCCATCAAACTAAGTAATCTAAATCATATGTGGCTGTCTTCCAAGACCAATCTTAATTGTCATACTAATAATTAAAAATAAGCAAATATAACAGAATTTGATTGTAATATTCTATCAATCGGCGCTTCCTCTTTTAAATCATTGAAGCTCAAATTTGCCTGTTTATGGCTCGAAGTTTAAAATACACATAAATTTTGAAATAATATCATCGGACTGATTTATAATGCACCTTCAAGTTGCCCTTTAACCTTGTTAAAAAATAATTGCATGCACATCCCAACCACTAGAGAAAAGTACACAAATTAATACAAACCAGTCAATTTTACAGGAGGCATGTAGAGGGCCAGAAACAGCCAGGCCAACTAAAACTCCAACCACAGCCAAGGCCAAAAATCCCGAAATTCCCACCGCCATCTTAAAATACCACGGCTTTCTTGTCCAACACGGGCAGCAAATAGAAGTGTTAGAGCGACGACTTCCTAGGATTTTATATTTATCTGACTGTCCACGCGACATCGGAGATAGATAAGAGGTTGTATAAGTAGCAAGAGTCACGAGATTTCTACTTTCACTTTGATGTACGTCTTGCTTCTAGGTATTAACTGATCTAAAATCCCGACGCATACCGAAATAAGATTATGCAACGAAGATTATGCAAATCATAAGGCGGACTTCGTTTGTCCCATAACGGCGTACCGCCGGTTATATCAGGGAGTATATAACATTATTATTTAAACATGTTAAAATTAAATTATTTATGTATCTGGTTATATAAACAAAAATATAGCATCATATCACGAGCTTTAATATCACAGCTGTTGGTGTAACCAGAGTAACGATGAAACAATAGACCAATCCACACTTTACAAGAGTTATGTCCCTTGGCCTCCATTTTTGGGGAAAACCCCATATATTTCTCACAGTAGCCTTTGTAGTTTAGAGGGTTGTAACTTCGTCATTTGACATCAGAAATCCATTTCCGCTGTGAATTTTGATTGCCCCAAGTTTTGGCAACCCACACATCGAAGGAATAAATTAAATTCCGAGAGATTTCTTCACAGCTAGGGTGCCCAAATATTTGGTTGCATAAAGAAGGGAAAAGTTTTTTTTTTCTTTTGACCTTTGGGTTGACCCCGCAAAGGAGAACAACTTTTGCAGAGTGTGGATTGGACTAATTATAATTTAAGTTTGTATTGGACATATATGTCGATATATAAATGTGGATTAAAGTACATATCTTTCTTTGTCGGCTTTGCTAGAACATCTAACATTTTATAGAATGAGAAAGTAAATGTTAAGAACTGTTAAAAATATTTCACCAAAACTACTACGAAAAAGAGTTTTAAAAGCGTTTTCTGCGCAAAATTACAAAAAAAAATTGTTTTAAAAATCAATACATTCAGTTGATGAGAATGCTAATTCATTAACAATTGTTATCTACATTTTTCATCTCTTTAAACATTACGTAACTGAGATGAAAAAAGTAACGTTAGGTAACATTTGTTAATAAATTAGCAACTTAAGGTTAACTGGCGCATTCGATGTACGTCGGTTTGACAAATGAAGTCCTGCCATATTTCCTACCCGGTTTGTTTTCTACCTGGTCGCAACCTCTCGGGCTTTTTACTGCTCGATTGTGGTGAAAACAAAAAAACCCGAGAAGTTGTAGCGCAGCGACATCTATGGGGTTATATAAATAATAATAGTAAGAATGTCGAAGTCTGCATTGAAAATATCCTTCCTTCTGTGTTTACTCTGCATCTTTGTTGTCACACTAACCGAATCTCAAAAATACAAACCAACATGGGAGAGCATTGATTCTCGTCCGATTCCGGAATGGTACGACGATGCCAAGATTGGAATGTTCATAACATGGGGAGTCTATTCCGTCCCATCTATGAGCAGTGAATGGTTTTGGTGGTTTTGGAAAGGGCAGCCTCAGTCTTACATTGTGGACTTCATGAAAAAATACTACCCCCCAAAGTGGACGTATGCAGACTTCGCTAAGGATTTCCGAGCCGAGTTTTACAACCCAAAAAAATGGAGAGATATCATTGTCTCCTCAGGAGCAAAGTAAAATTTAAAATTAGGTTTTTCAGTTTTTTGTTTTTTTTTGGTTTTTTTTTAGGGGGGGGGGGGGGGTAGCTATATAGCTTCATATCTAAGCAGCCTCATTGTTATCTAATTTTTTAAAAATTGCACTAGTACTAATGGTTGCATTAATTTTACAATCTTTAATTAGGTACATAGTATTTACTTCCAAGCACAGTGATGGCTACAGTTTGTATCCAACAAATGTCACCTACCAGTGGAACTCGAGGGACGTGGGCGCAAAGAGAGATCTTATCGGTAAGTATATATATTCAAAGCTTAATTGTTATCTCAAACTCAAATGTACAGAGAAAAAAACTTCGTGCATGGTTAAAGATTGGACATGTACCATGTAACTTTATTAAAAGTTCAAAAATACATAAAGAAAAAAAGATTTGGTTTCCAACTTGGTTCAACATGTACATGATAAACATGTACAAGGTAAATTGGGATATGATACCAAAGTTCTACTCGGGTGAACATGGTTTATAGGAAGTGATTCAGTAGTGAATATATATATTTTCCTCACAGGTGATTTACAGGTTGCGTTGAAGGGGTCTGGGGTCAGATTTGGACTCTATCATGCCATGATAGAATGGTTTAATCCGATATGGCTAGCGGACCAGAGGAATAACTTAACCACTCAACATTATGTCAAGGTCAGTACACCTTTTCTTATTTTGCCTAATGTCTAGATGAATGAAAGGGGCAAAAATAAAATGGGGGCGAATGCATGTATTTCCCTGGACACAGTATATCATTAAGTCACATGAATGACACCATCAAATAAAATGCTATAATAATTATACCCGGTATATATAATACGCACATATATTATTCCTTATTTCTATGATTCAGGACTACATATTTCCTCAACTACGTGAGATTATCAACACCTACAAGCCGGACATGCTATGGAACGATGCTGGGTGGCTGGCTCCTAGCTGGTACTGGAACGCCACTGTGTTCTTGGCCTGGCTCTACAATGAAAGGTATTGTACAGTGTAGTTCCTTGCTTGTGGGTTATTCTTATGGGTTACTCTGACAGGGCTTTAGATTGTCAATAATTGGGGCCATTTAAGGCCCCATTGACCTGTTCCCTATTCAAAAAAGGTACTTCTTTTCCCATTTGAAAGTGTTCATTTTCATAACAGCCATATCTCCTTAAAGTTAAAAAAAATATATATTACATGAACTAGTAGTTCAACTTGACTTGCTATTATTACACCTCTGTATTTAGTTGATAATGAAGAACAGACACAATGTATCATGATGTTAAGTATAATGTTCACTATCCCAAAATTTACCAAATTATAGCAAACACTGCAATTTATATTCCCTCTCAAGTTTGATGACCTATTTGTCTTGGTTGTTTTAATTTTTATATTTGATGACCTACTTACAGTGTATGTTTTCTGTGTGTTTATAGCCCCGTGAAGGACTACATCCTGACCAATGACAGGTGGGGATCCGACTGTTTCTGTAAACACGGCGGGGTTTGGACCTGCTCCGACCGCTTCCATCCTGGTACGTACCAACTAAAACAACAATGCCTATTGCTCATGACTTTTGGATTGGATAAACAAATTTTTCTACTTTGTTTACATGTAACATATCTTGCATACATCACAATATGATGCATATGCAAAAAGTTTGACAATTGAATTTTAATTATTTTATACAAATTAACATCAATTACTTTATTGGATATTTTTTTATGGCTTACGGCCATCTAGTTGCCGGACAATCTTTACGGCAAAGAGTTCAGTTATCTGAACATGCGCGACAAAAAATAGTTCTATTCGAATGTTGCAAAGTTAACTGTTTGTTGTTCATAATAAATATCTTTAAGCAAGATTATACTTTCCATATGTTCTTATCACTTATGTTATTGTAACCAATATGAATTGACTTTATTTAAATAAACTCGAAATATTACGCGAATGAATATTAAATGCAGTGTTTTCCCTAGGCCGTTTTTGCATAGAGGTATAGGCCCCCGCCATGCATCACACAGTGCCGCCATGCTTTCCGCTATGCATACTTGCATGTATTATAAGCAAAAAATCTTTTCCCAATTATTTCAGATCCTAACAGTGATAGGTAAATGTAAAGTTGCCGTTATTTCGTTCAATCTTCTTAAAAACGTTTGCACCCGCAAAGAGCGTCGCTAACTTCGATCGACATTGATCTCAGCAAGGGGGAAAGTGTTTAATGGTTAAAGGACTGAACTTATGATTGAGATATATTGAAACTGGGATTATAAATCGGTAATAAATGCATAAATTGAGGGGCAATTACTACTTGTTTTAATATAATGTGCCTTCTTCGACACCTCCGCCATTATCGAATGTTGGGGATTTTCCAAAATCTAAAAATAGCACAATTTTACTTTGGTTGTGCTATGATTGAACTGTTTATTTGTCGTAAAAATATTGGAAACTTGAGACCAAATGTACTCAAATAAGAAAACAATATACAGGTAGGCTTGATTGCAAGTCATATACGGAAGCGATGTCACATTACTATAACATTGAGACAACGTATAGCATGGTATGCCTCTGAAAATGACTGTGTACACATGTCATGTGAAGAGAGACTGACTGCAAAGTTATAGTGCAGTAATTGATTTTAATTAAATTTGGTGTCGAAACAAGTTTTCTGTAATTGCATAGTTCTGCCTGTTTCTTGCCCCCCCCCCCCCCCCCCTCCAAAAAATTTATCTCTGTACAAAGGGAAAAAATAAAACAGAAGGTGTTAGAACTGCCTTGTATATCTAATAAAATATATTTCTTATAAAAGCTTGTGAAGGTCAGCCTCTTAAAAAAGTAGAAAAAACCCAGGAAAATATTAATAAATAGACATTTATGAAATACAAATAAAATGGAATAATACTTTTTGGTGTAGATTTCACGAGAATTCATTAATTATGGTACATAACATGCAGTACATTTCATCATTTGGTTATATTATTCTTACGCGCAGTGATTTCGTGCTGGCTGTGGCGCTGTTACGTCGCACCGTGCACCAACTCTCGCGCAAGTTCATAGTGCGTAGGAATACAAGGTAAACTGATATTTGAGAGCATGTTGGTTTTAAGTGTTTTTGTGTCCTATATAGTTGAATGAATTTACAGTTAATGTACTTCAGTCGTTGGATATTGGAGTTTGAGTCTGACATCATTATAATTATTTCATGCAGTCTATGATTTTCCTAAACATGGTGGTTTCAACCAATTGATAAAAGAGGCGTCTTGATTTTAATCCTGTCTGTTTCGGTCACTAAGGTTCGACCAATCAACAAATGGGGCATGTTGATATCGGTTATGTTAGTTTCTATAGATCTATAAAATTACATGTAGCTAGTTACTTTCTATAGAGCTATAAATAAACTAAAGTTTCTGTAAGAAATAGAGGGAATCATACTCGATCCATATAAATATAGTCATATCAAACCCGTAAGCCATTATGGCCCTTCAGGCCTTTGATTTTAATTTTAGTTGTATTGTTTAAACTTAGTAATAAACTTAGTAATAGAAATTAGATTATAACAACTGAATCTAATTTCTTTTATGTTACACTCGAACGAATAACTTGGAATAGTTACTTTTGTCTCACAGTGTATAAAAATACAAGTAGTAAAGTTATACATCATGATGTATTGCAACTTGAATTTGATTCAAGGGTGTCAATAAAATTGATGTACATTCAAGCATGTTTGAGATCTAATTTTATCTTTTAAAGACATAATATTGAAGAAGGTTTAAAAAGTTTAGGAGACATTAAAACTTTTTCTTTTTAGGGCATGTTATGCCTCATAAGTGGGTCAATGCTATGACAATCGACAAGGGGTCGTGGGGTTATAGAAGGAATGCTGACCTGAGGGATTTCTACACAATAGAGGAACTACTGGAGGAAGTGATCTACACTATCAGGTACGGGCATCCTTAGCATTCCAGTCTCTGATTGGTTGATCAATTGATCCAACAAAGTAAATCTGATCAAAATACAAATTTCGGACTCCACAACATCTCTATTTCTCTATTTTGTGTCAGTTTGCAAGCAAAAAATTTTTTTGTAGAATTTATAAAGTTCACAACAACAATGCAAAGCACATAGATCTAGAGATCTCACAATGACCTATTGAGGATTATGATCTGTGATGTCAGAACGAAATTTGATTTAACCAATCAGATGGCAAGTTGCGCTTTTCTGTAAGTGATATTGTGATGTTATGGAACATGACCCTGTAAATTGAATCATTGTGAGATCTGTAATGTCAGATTTGAGAATTTGGAATAATTTAAAGATTCTTCTTACAAGAATATTTGAAAAAACAATTACTGTAGATTGGTTATTTTACCTTCTAAACTCTGCAATTCCACCATTTTGTGTCAATTTGCCAGCAAATGAATTTTTGGTGTGATTTGTAAAGTTTACAACTGCCAAAAAAAAAAAAAACCAAATTTTTAACCGGGTTTTCCAACAGAAAAATCCGGTTATTAAAATGGTGAAAATGGCGGGCGGTGGGCAGGCGGGCGGCTGCCAAAAGGATACCCTCATTGTACGGATAACTCCTCCTACAGTTTTCAAGATAGGAAGTTGTTCTTTTCAAGATCAATTGTACATATATCAGAGGTGTGCATATTGCTAGGATTTTGATTTCCGAATATTTATGAAAAAAATACCAGCTTTTGAACTTAGTCATTTTTTGGCAAAATATTGCATATAGGGTACCCTCATTGTACGGATAACTCCTCCTACAGTTTTCAAGATAGGAAGTTGTTCTTTTGCAGATCAATTGAACATATATCAGAGGTGTGCATATTGCTAGGATTTTGATTTCCAATAATTTATCGCAAAAATACTAGATTTTGAACATAGTCATTTTTCTGGCAAAATATTAAATACTGTTAAACGAGAAAATTTAGCGCATACGTATTTTAGCGCAAACGCAAGTGCCAGTACATTAGCGCAATTATATTTTAGCGCATGCATCTTTATTTAAAAAAGAATACAAAAAATTAATGTTGTTGTTTTATAAACGATCATGCCCAAAATTTAGTCCTGTGTTCACTTAAGCACGTGAACACAACGACTTTGATTTCTATCTCGCATGCACGGTAAACTGTCGTTGAGAACAATACACTTACTTTTATGTAAATTGTCAGTAGATATGAAAACCTCATTTATTGGCGATGATGTGTAATTTTTGTTGGTAAACAAATTTGAGTTATCAGACTTTGAATTTAACGTGTCGACTTGGATAACACTAGAAGATTCCCGAAACTAAAAGTGAAATCGAATGCTACCATGAGTTTTGATCACCACGAGAGAATCTTTTTCACAGTAATTTTACATTAAAAAAAACACCTAAAATAGGTTTCGTCTTGTTATCTTTATATCCACTAATCAGAGATCAAAGAAATTATGATCAATCATGTATTGTCAGCGTTAACGATCGCCACGCTAAATCACATTTTCACCTCAAGGCGCTAAATGGAAGTGTCATGGGGAGAAGCCCAATTTTCAAGGTACTAATGAGAGATATTAAAATGCAATTAAAACTGAATTAATTAATCCATGTTTAGGCACTGATACCCGATAACCCATACCGTTTACCTGTGTAATTGTTTAAAGAAATGGACTGATGTTATCGTTTTGCAACTTGAAAAAATCTAATACATATGGAAAATCATTGGCGCACTATTAATTTTAGCGCTCAGAGGCAGTTGCGCCAAAGGCGCTAAAATTTGTAGTACGCCATATTTTCTCGTTTTACAGTATAGGGCACCCTCATTGTACGGATAACTCCTCCTACAGTTTTCAAGATAGGAAATTGTTCTTTTGCAGATCAATTGTACATATATCAGAGGTGTGCATATTGCTAGGATTTTAATTTCTGATAATTTATGAAAAAAATACCAGCTTTTGAACTTAGTCATTTTTTGGCAAAATATTGCATATAGGGTACCCTCATTGTACGGATAACTCCTCCTACAGTTTTCAAGATAGGAAATTGTTCTTTTGCAGATCAATTGAACATATATCAGAGGTGTGCATATTGCTAGGATTTGATTTCTGATAATTTATGAAAAAAATACTAGCTTTTGAACTTAGTCATTTTTGGCAAAATATTGCATATAGGGCACCCTCATTGTATAGATAACTCCTCCTACAGTTTTCAAGATAAGAAGTTGTTCTTTTGCAGATCAATTGTACATATATTAGAGGTGTGCATATTGCTAGGATTTTGATTTCTGATAATTTATGAAAAAAATACCAGCTTTTGAACTTAGTCATTTTTTGGCAAAATATTGCATATAGGGTACTCCATTTCACTGGATAGAGGTTGACATGGATTATGGATACAGTTCACATACCGGTAAAAGAAAACCTGGTTTGCTGTCACATTGACAGCTTTTCACTTGTTAAAACCTGTGATGGTTGCTTTCAGCAAATTTCATGCGAATAGAAATTTCTTTTGTTTTTCAAGGAATCTGCAGTAAAGAACTATATATGACATTAGTCAAATTTGGCCCCCATAATTCGCTATTTTTAAAATGATTCAGGTACATTAATTTGTTGTGTTATTTTATAAAAGAGTTGACATAAAATATGTTTTTCACCTATTTATTTGATTTATATGCACTCACTGGCAGTATATGACGTCAGAAGTGACGCTATTTTTATGATTCAATCAAAATCAGTCCAAAAAGGACATTTTTCTTATCTTTTTTTGAATGGGAAATATAGAGCGACTCTTTGAACAAGAACAGACTTTTTTACACTTATACTTATTGGTGAGATACATCTTTGGTGAAAATATTTTGTTTGTTCAAGCAGTCGCTCAATGTTTCCTTAAGGAAAAACTGCTTCAAAACTGCTAAAAATGAGAAAATGGCGGGAAAAGGTTAACTTTATGATGTCATATTTTTAAATTGTGGGCACTAAAGTCAAAATGAAAATTATGAAAAAACTTCAAATGTATATTTGTACAAATAAAACAATGAATTACAGTAAAATGAAAATGTTCATTTAAGGAGGCCATTTTAGACTCAAACCATATATAGTCCTTTAAAAACAAGATGAGAAATTTACCTCCTCGTTACCTCACCTAACCTCTTCGTGCCCGCTGGCACATAAGGCCCGAAAGATGAGAAATTTAATAGATTTTATTCTACTCAATTGCGTTTGTGAACAGTTTTGGTGGAAACATTTTGATCAATGTTGGACCCACTTCTTGGGGGACCCTGGCCCCGATCTACGAGGAGAGGTTCGGACAGTTGGGTTCCTGGCTGAAGGTGAACGGAGAGGCCATTTATAAGACCACACCATGGATCTACCAGAATGACACCTTGTCTAACCGGGTCTGGTAGGTTATATAAACAGAAAATGATGGAAAATTACGAGAGAGAGAGAGAGAGAGAGAGAGAGAGAGAGAGAGAGAGAGAGTAGTATATTTTCTATTGAAATTTACATAATTAAAAGTATAAAACTATAAAAAATAGAAGAGAGATTTTAGAATCAGCAAGAGCAGTTTCTCCTGAATTTACACAGATATTACTGAATTCCTTTATTATAAATTCATTTAATTGGAAATCTACAGTATTGAATATTCTTTTGTGTGAATGTTTTTATTTTCTTTTAAGGTACACAGCATCAAAGAAGGACAAGAGCACCATCTACTCCCTGCTCCTGGACTGGCCAGTTGATAACGAGGTTACGCTGGGAGCTCTCAAGGATATTCCCGTCTCCAACGTGACCTTGTTGGGATCCGAAGCCATGATGAAATTTTCTCAGGAATCCGCGGGACTAAAGGTTGTTTTTCCATACCTCAACATCCGACAAATGCCCTGCCTGTGGGCTTGGAGCTTGAAAATTAGTCTTCAGTAATGAACCAAGGCTGCACTGAAATTACAGTATATGCTGTAATTTTCGCGATAATTTATTTTTCACTTTTTCAGCAGTCACTTCTAAATTGCAAAAATATTCATGACACAGAATCCTGTTTTGATTGATATGAGAAGCTTTTTAAATTGCAAAAAATGACTGTGGCATGGGGGATAAAGTACACATTTTCCCCAATGTTTGCAAATATTTTGACAAATGAAAATAATTGTGTATATACAATATGAGGAGAGGAGGGGGGAGTTAGGTTCGATTAATAGATATGGATACATTATTGATATTTGAATAAGCTTCTATTAGAAAATTTTATTGAACTGCAATAATGGGTTTATTTGCGTTTAGTGATTTGTTAAGAGTTTGTTCGCTAATATTTGTGTAGGTTTAAAGATACTAATTTTATATGCCAATACATGAACAGACCTTTTTTCAAATAGTGAATATGGAATGATTATTTACTAAAAATATCTTACTAAAACATGCATTGCCCCTAAAATTTAATGTAAAAATTCAAGGTGCAATTAAATGGACAAATATCAAAATTTTGAAAATTCTTTTGGTGGAGTATTTTTATTTGACAACAACTTTAAAATGATATACTCATTAAGAATATCAACCATTCATTAATCAGGTATAAATTGTGGTCATTATTCCTTGAATACCTTAACAACATTATATTTTTGATATATTGTTTTGTTTAGAAGAAATCAATTTTATGCAATATGGAGAAATGCTCATGACAGTTTTTGTATCAATATTTTACAAGATTATAAGATGTTGGTTTACGCAAACGACATTCGATGTGTACGTAATGTACAAGTTACATGTATGTGTATTGATGTATACTGTGAATTCCTTATATTACGCGAGTACTTAATTCCGCGATCCCACTGTTTTGTATCAAATCGCGAGAAAATAAAATCGCTAATGTGGAACATTTATCCATATTTCATATAGTTATCAACTCTCAGAAAATAATTGCGAGGTTTTAAAATCCACGAGGGATGCTTTTCGTGCTTTTACGCAGATATAAGTTCCTCACGTTTAATCAGGAATTTACAGTATAAAGAAAATAAACGAATGCTGTTCATGTTATTATAAATAATATTTAGTCGGTTTTATATGCATGTTTTATATGCATGTACTCGAATTATCTAATTCTAGATGTATCTAATTTGACCGGCAATATGATTTCATTTATATCGTATAACAAAACTTGCCTATGTCACAATACAATGTGAGTGCAAAATGTATTAATCCTCATGATGTTACATGTAAATTTTATACAAATTAAAATCATTTTAATTTTTAAAAAATAGTAGACCTTTTTTTCTGATTTTAGTTGTAAGAAATAAAATTATAAGAAATAAATTCAATTTAAAAATTTCAACCTATTTTATACCAGTTTATGTAGCGTGAACTACCCCAAGTTATGTTACATCATAAGTAGCATTGGTACATGTAGAAATTTTAATTCCTTAAATGTTTTCAAATTACCTGTAGTTGAATAATATTGTAAACAATTTACGCAATTTTGTTCATTTTATTTTTACAAGAAAGTTATGATTTTGATTACACATTCCTTGATAGTGAAACACCATTGCATAATGAGATTTTGAAGTTTTTTCTTATACTTGAGTGCTTTTTTAAAAATTTTTTTATATGAATAATAACTGTTGTGCTGTTTGTATATTTATTACTAAGTCTATAAAAAGTTTGTCATATGTATTTACGTTGTCAAAAAGATCTATAATTTTTTTCTTTTCTACTATATTTTTGTATTAATTTTTTATTTTTTTTTTCAATAAATATATCTATGAAATTTGATTTGTCTCTTTCTGAAAGGAGGGAAGGTTGAAATTGATGGTAGAATTATGATTGATTATATTTATTTGTCTATAAGAGAGGGAAAGGGAGAGAGAGAGACAGAGAGAGAGAAAGAGAGAAATTGTTGACTCATGAATCACAGGAACTGCAATCAAGTTGATATATAAAAACACTTTTATGTCTGTACCATTTCTTTTCATAAGCATACACATAATTATATGAAGCTCCATTTACTGTAAATAGTTTGACAACCAACTGTTCACGAATAACTGCCAGCTCCTTAATGCTTCAGTCATTCTAAAAATAACTTATCGAATCATATGCATTCCTGATTATGTGTAAATGTATGCGCACGTCCATTGGCTTTAAAAGCAGTGATATTGTTCATTCAACTAGCTATAGATTGCTTTATTTCATTTGGGTTATGGAGACAAACCATAAAACTGTCCAACATCTATAAGTACATGTATGTTTCAGATCTAAAATGATACAGATGCATTATTCATGAACTAAACATGCTTCAAACGGGCAACATTTTTAAAGTGGAGCGCAAGTTTGATTATACCGGTATACTTATTTTTCATGCAGAAAAATCTGTACATAATAAAAAGGGTCCCTGATTTATTTATTTAATTTTAGACGAATTCTTATTATAAATTTTTTGTTAACGTGTGCAATAATGAAATAACATTTTTTGCTGATTACATAAATAAATCAACCAAATAATAATGAATAATGTTAAATTTACACTGAATTTTTTTTTTAGAAATAGTGATTCATTATATCTTGATTGATTGATGTCTTTGCATAGAATAAAGAGAATGTTATTCCGGTTGTGTTGGTAAGTTTTTAAATAGGTCAATGATTGTTCCCATTTTTTGAGTTTCCAGACTTGCATAATGTGAAAAAAAACCCAAACAGGAATTAATCAAAGCTTGATTGATTGAGAGAGAGAGAGAGAGAGAGAGAGAGAGAGATGAGAGAGAGAGAGATGCAAAGAGAGAATGGAGATTATTGAGAGAGAGAGAGAGAGAGAGAGAGAGGGGGGGGGGGGTTAAGTATGATTGTGTGTTAATTGTCAAACAATCTGTTGACAAAATTCCAGCAGGATAAACTCTTTACCCAAATTTAAGCTGAGAGTGTAGAAGATAGATGAAATGCAAAACCCACTTAACCTCCCTCCTCCCCCCCCCCCCCCCAGTGATTAAGCAAAATCGAAAGATACATCTATTAAATAAATCGTCAAGGTTTTTCCGTTCATTTGAATGTGTGATTGATGGGCGGGATTTTAATTTTCTGTTTACTTGAAGTACATGTTAACTATTTATTGACTTTTTTTTTTTTAAAAGTACACTGTTCGTTATATTTCATATAAAATTATTTTTATAGCCTTTTCGTAAATTTAATAACTCATACTATGTTGAATTTGCGTTTTCATTTTCATTTTTAAAAATGACGATTATGTCTAGCTCAATTCATTGAGAAATTGAAATAAATTCACATAAAAATTTTAAGCACGTTTCCATGACAAATATAAAAAAACTGATAAATTTATGATTTTTAAACTTACACTCACTGTAGTTCATAAGCCATGAAAAAATTTTAATGATAAAACTCCAAAAACTTTCTAAAATAATTAATGCATGCATGTTTCAATTCATATTGAAATAAATTATACTCTTGAGTTTTTTTATAATTTGGAAGTAAAATGCTAAACTTTGGTATAATTAGAAAATAATTATATATTTTGGATGGCTGATGCCTTTTTGTGTTACCTATCTAAGATATACACTTCCAGATAGAAATAAATTTGATTATGATTGCGATTCTTGATTGATGTACGCAGATAATCAGTGAATATGGTGATTCATCAACCCCTTTCATTTTTTTGGTTTTAATACGTAACCATTTTAAACGATGCATTTATTTATTTTAACATTTCAAAAACTTGTTATACAACAAAAGTTGTTGTCATATAAAGCATAATTAATTTGTTTAGTAAAAATTTTTTTTTCTGATTATCAATTGTAAACTTTTTGAATACTTATTAAAATAGTGCATATATTTTTATTCCAAACACATAACTTGGTTTTTCAACTTGTCCATATATCAATCTTTGCCTAAAGCATTTGGAAATTTTCATTGCTTAAAAGAAAAATCCCAACATTGTAATTGACCCTGAATGCAATATTTTTTTTACATTATTCCTCAAATATGTTTACATGTGATAGTAGCAGAGATTAACAGCGAACATTTTCTAAGTCTCAAATTTTTTTTTCAAATTAAACTTTTCCCAATCAACTAACGTTTAATGTTTTAAAAATTAAAAAAAATGTGTTGGCGCGTGCACGTGCTTGTTTTGTATCTTTCCTGGATTTTTTGTGGAACTCTATGCAACGTTGTGAGACGGTCGCCATCTTGTTCTGGAAATGTGTGTGAATTCGAATGGACAATAGACTACAAGTTCACCATGATGTGGTACAATAAGACTAATTCCGAAGAGCCGGAGTGTCAGCCAATTGTCCAGGACTCTACAGGGTTTGTCAAAAGAAGGTCCACAACGAAGGATTGTAAGGAAACACACACGGTAGTCACACTATCAGGTTCATATCATTTCTACTTTAGAACCATTTTAACAAGAGCTTGGACTTTGGGTAGTTGTGTTAAAGGGCAATGTGACGTTCTCCTATTTGTTTCATTGTCAGCCACTCAGCCATGGCTCTTTGAAATCAACAAGATATATTTCTGGCTTTTTGAGCTAAGACTACGCAATGGATGCATATTACGCTTTAAACCCGCGACATTTTAGACTTGTTTTGACGCAAGAAAAAAATATATTTACATCCTACTGAAAGTCCTAGGTGTTGTTAAAATGGCTCTAAATGATTTCGTGTTTTTCAATTACGTATTTAGATTTTTTTTTTATAAACCCATACTTTTTTATGCTAATTTTATTAACATACATACATGCGTTCTGGTAAATCCAATATGTTTTTAACGTATCGATATCCTCATTTAAAAATTCAATTTCTTTTCTTTTCATATGCGCATGCATCGTTGATGATTTTTGGAAATATTACTAATGGCATACTATTTTCATTTGTAAAAAGGAGACGATAAGGAATTCAAAATGTGAAATTCAAGCTTGATGTATTTCATTAAAAAAATGAACACATTGCGCTTTATAACGTACAAAAAAAATTGCGTCATAATTTTAGTAGAAAGCGTGGGGGTTTTTCCCCCTGAAACACCGGTTTCCCTCGTAATTTTGAACAAACGCTTGAAGGAAAAATATGTTCAACAATTACTGTAATGAACCAGAGCATACCTATGCATTATTAGATACAAATTGAAAACTGACACATTCACGAAATTACGTTCCCACGAATAAGAAAAACCTCATCACACTCCACGAAATTGTCCCCCACGAATTTAAATGATCACTCAATATTTGATATCCCTTAGAATTCAAAGAATTGGTCAGTACAGCCGATGGAGATTATAGAATGGTGTACGCTATAAACGGGCAGATTCCAGGACCCGAGATAGTCGTCACAGAAGGAGATATGGTAAGTACATGTATCACCAAAATAAAATTAAACCAATCACAGGACCCATTTCAATTATGTTTTTGACATTGATTCAAGAATAATAAAAGTATTTATAAACGCATAATTATGGGTGTCCATGATTATTCAATGTTAGTTATCCTGCAAAGAATGACGAATATCGGCGAATTTTATCAAAAGCTTAATAGGATTTTAGAAATGACGAATTCATTTATATGTACCATTTGAAGTTGTGTGATTCACTATTCTTTAGGATAAATAAATTAAGTCATTAAAAGTTACAAATTTATCGATTTATTGAAATGTTTAACTAAATTGATTTTAAACTTTCAGAGCAACGCTGAAAGTATTAATTTTCTTAATAAATTTCAGATTTCTGTTCTTGTTTAAAACCGGTTAAAAATGAAATTGATTCATTGAAACTTTAAGTGCAACCTCTTGAAAGTTTCAATATTGCAGGTTTCTGTTCGTGTGCATAATCGGTTAAAAACGGAGGGGGTGACATTTCATTGGCACGGTATCCTACAGAGAGGGACCCCATGGATGGACGGGGCCTCCATGATATCTCAGTGTCCCATCATGCCTGGGCAGGTGTTCGAATACAGGTATACAATGCTTGTTGTATATATAAAAATACAGGGAAACATTCGCACCCGTTTTATTTTCGCCCCTTTAACTCTAGTTGTCATGAGCAAATTTAAGACTGCATGGCGAATTTCAATGCCTCAGATTATGTTTCAAATAACACAAGTGTGTCTGGGCGAATTAAAAATTGGGCAAAAACTGTTTGCAAGAGTAGAAGGGCGAACATTAAAGGGGCGAAAATAACACTGTATACAGTATTGAAACTATTAGTTAAAATTTGGCACTGCTTTGCTTTATTGCCACTTTTCACATCCATGAGTGAAAAATTGAACTAGAAATTCTAAACCACACATTTTTATGTAATTAAGAAATCATAATGACCTTATAGCTATATAGGCCATATTTTCCCCTCAAATTTAGTTGAAAACGTTGTTAGGGCTTTTATAGACAAAAACAAAGACGTGAGTTTTATAATTTAAGTCGCTAGAAGTCCGAAATACTAGGATATAATCACTTTTTCCTGATATCATAAAATTAATGTTGGATTACAATAATAATATACATGAAAACAAAGGTAAGGATAATTATTTTTGTATTAATTTTTTAAGGTTTATAGCGGAGCCTGTGGGTACACACTGGTACCACGCCCACACAGGTACCATGAGGAACGACGGACTCTCGGGGGCCTTCATAGTGCTCCCAAAACAGGTAAACAATAAAATGTGAAAGATTAATTTCTATTTTCCAACACAGTCATATCCAACATCATAAATAGCAACAACGATATTAACATACAACTATATTTCTTAATGAAAGCTAAATCATATCGTTTTTACCAAAAAAAGCAAAATTTGCATTGTATATAGTTACACAAAGTACCTTGTTACAATATAAAGTTTTGAGACGACAACCAATGCGAATTGATAAATTGATTACATTTTTACAAAACTAAACATTCATTATGATGGTATTTGTTCAATGTTCCAATATTTAATTTTGAAACGTTTTTGTTTTGCCTCCAAACTTTCACAAAAATACCTTTTCCTCACAGCAATCATTCCCTCAGCAGTACCATGGCGAGTTTTTCGCTGTCATACAAGACTGGACCAAGCGGTCAGCTATGGAGACCGCAGAGGCGTACAGGGGCAAGCTGTTTGGGTAACAGTCTTAAATCACAATTAAAGACATACACTGAACGAAACTTAACTTTAAGGATGACGTTTACTCAGAATGTAAAAAAAATCCACTGATGATAATGACAAACCATCTATTGTGTGTTATAGACCTTTGCTTGTATTGTTATATTTCACTTTCAGAAAAGAAGGTCAATGACCTACTTTTTTAGTTAATGGCCATTGAATATTTATTGAAAAAAAATCAAGAAAAATCCCATAAAATTTTACAATATGAATAAGATTTTCTTAATTATAAAAATATTACAAATTATAAAACATTTTGAAAAATAAGATACAGTTTATGAATGGTAATGACACTAAATAAGTACAAAGCATTAAGATTTCAGCAACGATTTTTAAAAATAACCCAGTCCGAATTTCCTCTATCAGTTTTCAAATCCCTACCCATTTTTGATCCAATTTGACAAAAAATGGAATGATGATAATACAAAAACATTTATGGTATTGAACTTCTTATTTTGACCTTATTATGTTGGCATAAAATTTATATGAGGTCAATGATCAAAATTTTGAGATATGATGTCTTTTGTCGTTTTTAAGCATTTTTCAATATTTTTGCAATTCTTGCCATAATATCATTTTAATGAAAAAGAGAGGTAAAACCAACGTAAAATATGCAAAATTACATAGACTAAAATATGAAATCCTAACTTTTAATATTAGAGTGCTGCCAAAATTGTTTTAGCAGAAAACAAAATCTGCAAAAATTTAGTCCAATTTTCCTCTGTTTGGCTAAAAGTCAATTTTTGTTTTAGCTTAATTCCATAATAAAGTAAAAATATTAAATGTTTTGTCAATAATAAATCATTTCATAAATACTTTTAGTGTTAAGAACAAATTTTACTCATCACGTTAATCTTTATAACAATTCGAATTTGAAAACTCAAACCCTGAGTAAACAACACCCTTAAAACAGTGTTCATGATATCCAGCCATTGTCCAGGTATTGAGTCACAACAAGAGGTCAATACCAATACATCCCTCATAACAAATCAAGCAATTCTAAGGACAAGACAAACTAATGTGTTTGTTTCCTATGATTAACATCAATGCATTTTATTTGGTGAACACTTCGAACTTTGCTTCAGTGTATAGTTTGATTGTTTTCCAATCTGGTTTTAGATGTTTGTTATTTTGATATTTGAGGCGCGACCTGATCAGATATTAAAATTAGAGGAGTGGGGGGTAAAGGGTTAATCAATTTTTAATTTTTACATTGATTTGAATAATGACGACTTTATTGACCATTTAAATTTTTGTGAAAAGATAAACAATATCGTTTGGACACATTAATTAATCTATTTGATATTGCACTTAATGTTCTAAATTTTAAACTATTTTTCATTTATGCCAGTGTGTATGTTTAAATTCTTTTTAAAAGGCTGGAAGACTACGCTGGAGCCTGCAAACCCGCGCAGTACATGTCAGATGGAGTCGCGAATATTTTCTACCTTAATGTTGGACTAGTGAACGGCAGAGGTATGGTTAAGTATCAATACTTTGATACTGATTACTGCGGAATCATTTTTAGTTGTGGGAGTGAATGTTCTTGGGTAGCCAAAATTTCCCCTGTTCGTAGAAACCTTAATTCGTTGGTAGTGCAATCGGAATAATCTTAATAAATATTAACCAAATGATAGTCTATAGGTTCATGGGAATGTAAATTCGTGCGCAAGGGTTACTCACCAAAGCCACGAACATTAGTCCCCCACGAACTATGATGATTCTACAGTATTAATTATGATAATAGGTATTCTACAGCATTTAAAAAATTAGAAACTATGAATACTGGGCAATAACACATATAAAATCTAAAAAATAATTATCAACAAAATTATTAGAATTATTTCTTTTCTTAATTTTAATGATAATACTACTTGTGATAACACTACGTATCGATTTTGTGCTATACAATCCAATAAATTCAAATGACGTATAAATGGGACGCAAGCGGGTTTGCTTATATTTATTCAAATAATTCATCGTACAACTGCTGAAAGTTGTATTGATATAAGTCTTTGAATATTATGAGGTGATAATCTCGGTCGGGGCGTGATCTAATCTATAATAAATCCCTTCGGGCTTTAACGGATTTGACCACGCCCCGCCAAAAATTATCACCTCATATATAATACTCAAAGAATGATTCCTTATTCCGTAAATAGTTTTTATCAAATTGTGGGTGAAAAATCTTTAATTAAACGTTAAATTGAAATGCGGTCCTATTTCAAGGTAGAAGATACACTGATGAAAACTCTACAAGCAGTGAGAAAGTGTATATTCCCTTGGAGACGTTTACAGTACAACCAATGAGAAACTATCGCTTCAGATTCATCAACGCTGGATTTGCGCACCCGTTTCATATATCCTTTGAAAATGTATTAGAATAGCATAGGCCTATATAAGAATAACATAGGCCTATATACTGTATATCTGGTAATTTTCGCGATAATCTATTTTTCGCTTTTTCTGCGATCTCTTTCAAATAGCAAAATATTGGACTCACAGAAATTATATCCTGTTTTATTTTCTATAAGTCACTTTTAAAGTTGCAAAAACAAAAAAAAATGACTGACGCAAATTAAAAACGCAACATGTTTTCCCCATTTTCGCAAATTTTGTGAAACGCGAAAAAATCCGGATATACAGTATTTCAAAATAATCATATTATTTTGCTGTTTCAAAATTGAATGTACAGTACCTGTATATAAACTAGCCAATTTTGTGCTTTGAAGTAAATATTGTTTCTTGTAGCACAATATATCTGTTGTCGCGTTGGACGGAAGTGACGTCGAGGACCAGAAATGTGACGCTGTTGTTATAAGTCCCGGCGAGAGTGTTGATATCAAACTGACAGCGAATCGTCCTCCAAACAACTACAATATTCTGTTTAAAACGATGCCAATGTATTCATTTCAAGTAAGATTACATAGCTGATAAATTGAAACGTTAAATGTACGTTTGTTTGGGGTTTTAGCTGTCCAAAAAGCGTATTAAAAGAGGCATGAATACATTTTGTTTTTTAATAATTCTGAGTATATAAACGCTTATTGTAAAATTGATCACCATCTTTAGTTTAGAATAAGCTTGCTATTCATAACTGTCAACAAGTGACATAAATGCAAAGAAACTTATATTTAAGAATGTAACTTTAAAAAAAAGCTTAAATAACTTTTTCTTTCAAATTTTATTTTTCTCCGAAGGGGATTTTTCAAAAGCCTCGATTGACACGTGCTGTTTTAAACTACGAAGGGGTCAACCAGCTAATAATCCCCCTTTCAGTACCTAGATTTTGTTCTGTGACCAACCCGTGCCACGTTCTGAACTCATTGTATGGGTAAGTGAATAAAAATCAAATTAATTGACAGGGGAAAAAAGAGGAAGATTGGTTTGAAATATTTGCATGTTTGGGGGTCCAAAAAGTTTGCGCTAGTGATTATGTCCTGTAAACCAACTTTTATTCGCAAACGAGAACATTTCGCGCAGTTCGTGAGAGCCACGTCATCGTGAACTGGTCCTTGTCGTCCGCTTTTTAAAACAACGTAGGTCTGTTTAAGGTGGAATATCACGCCTGGAAAAAAGTCCCTCAAATTAACAATATATTTTTTGATTATGAAAGATATAATGATAAATAAACTACAAATGTCAAATAAGCGAAAAATATGCATTTTAGGGATAAAAAATGAATATCTAAAACAATTATTCCAGTAAGTAACAACAAAAGCCCCTGCGGGACTCAAACTCGGGATGTACGGATCACAAGTCCGATACTTTATCCACTCGGCTATGGAGAAAGTTACATGTTTCAGTCCATAAAATCCTTTTAATAAAACAAAATGTCGTTTCGATCAGCGGTCAGCCCTTTTGTGATGATGTGTTATTCCACCTTAAGGTTTACTCGCGAAAATATGTCATCGCCAAATAATGTCATCGCAAATATAAGTTGGTTTACAGGTTCCTTTTTGTGTTTTTTGTAGTTGTTTTTTTTACTGTCTTATGACGTTTGAAACTTAAAAAAATAAACTGTTGATATAATTTACACCTTTTTAAAAAAAATATTTATTTTCAAACCATAAAACTGAATAAAAATACATGTATGTCAACTATCTATGGTAAGTGGTTCATGTTATGCAGTAGTGTGTAAGGTCAGTCATTGCAAGTTTGTTGAGTGCGTGCTCTCAGTGTAGCATAAGTTTAATATGTACTAGTATATATTGATAGAAAATATTTACAGTTTCCAGTATGTGTCTTTGTCTGTGAAATTATAACATTACAAATGAAATGCGTAAGTGAACGACGTCGTAAACTGTGGAATCATTTTATTTCGTGGCGGCTCAATTTTCGTGCAATTCGTGGGTACCTCTCCACGAATTAATAAATCAAGACAATAAAGTCTTATTAATTTTCCTTTTGGAGGTATACAAGAATAGTACACGAAATTACGTCCCCACGAACCTGTAAAATTTTTGCAATCCACGAAAATTGGTTCCCACGAATTTAAATGATTCCACAGTAGTTCAAAAAATTTCACTAATGACACATAGGACGCACTGTTGGGGCGCAGACGGGGGTTTTCATCACAACACGACATGAAAATAACGTATAAATATCGTAATTATACCTCTGTAAGAAAGAAACCTGGGATATAGCGGAGCCTTTATACGCAGTGCAAAGCACCCAAATGCTGCTATTTTAAAACACGAATTTTCAGGCAATGTGCCAATGATAAAATTAGAACCATTTGAACAAGACCTTGGACATTCGGAAGAACGTTTCTATTTCTTGCATTAAAAAAGTTTTTTAAAAAGGACGCTTATTGTTTGACATTCCTACTTGTCTAAGTTCTCAAATACAATGTTCCTGTACATATTGCTATCAATTTTTCTTTCTTTACCCTCTCCCACATAACTTTCACTAATTGTGTATATATAGACACTAGCAAATGAGAAAATTTATTACGAAACATAAAGATATAAATTCTATGATATACATGATAACATGTATACCAAAACATCTTTATATGCAATGGTGAATGGAAAATACCAACAACAAAAAAACCCAGAAAAAGAAAAGAAAAGGACGCTAGTTTTTAGTGAAATATGCAAATGATTGCGTAGTCCTAACTCAAAAGCCAGACAAATCACGTTGATTTCAAAGAGCCATGGCTGAGTGACCGGCAAAAAGATAGACACACCTACGTCACATTGCTGTTTGACACAACTACCCAAAGTCCAAGCTGTTGTTAAAATTATTTATTTGAAGAAAAAAAAATAGAATTATATAATTATTATTAATTTTTGTAGACAGTTCAATCACAGACAGAGACATTAGAAAATGTTAAATACTAGTATTGAATTATGTATTTATATTCATTTGTTTTTGTTTTTTCAGCGTACAGTTATTACTGAATTTCATTAGACAGGTAAATGAATTGTAATATTTTTCGGTTGTATTCTTTAGAGAACCTTTTGAGAGAAATGTACAAAATGTGCATATAAAGGATATTCGTTCATCTGCGGAGGTGCTTAGTAGATTTCCGGTTCCTGTTAAAACCAATAAAACTAAGCTTCAAGAAATTTTTCTTCATTTTCATAGTCACAGTAAGTAAACACTGTTTTTGTTTGTACAGCTCTAAACACAAGTATTCCTTTGGGAGTCGTTACATTTTTGGTACGGTTTTGCTCTGTATTATATACCGTATTTGCATATAACATGTAGTTAACAAATGTATATGCATGGTTATACAAGCAGCCATTTGATATAATAATTGTGTACGTTGTATAATACAAATAATGATGATAATAATAATTAACATTAAGTACATTCATTTAATTAACTTTTATAGATGGACACCCGGCAATTAATGGAAAACGTTTTGTTTACCCAAGCTCTGCTTTGCAAGTAAGTTTTCATCACCTTAATCAATAAATAAATCTTATACACTTAATTGTTTCAATCGCCATTGAATCATCCTTGAAATATGCACTTAAGTGAAAACAACTCTAGAATAAATTTTCAACGCCACAGAAGCTTAGGGATTAAGGTTAGAATTTGGCCTACTGTTATTTTAGCCCTTCTTCATTTTCAAACGGTTTTGCCCTGTCTTGAAATTGCCAAAACAAAATTGTGTTTAAAAAGATAATTTAAAAAATTTGAATTCGTCCAGCCTTAAATTCGCCCGCTGACAACGAGGGCGAAAGAAGCGAAAATAAAAGGGGGCGAATATTTCCCTGTATACAGTACTACAATAATTCAAAACTTCACGCATGAATATTTTATAAAGTTGTTGTTTTTAAATCCATCCTCTAAAAATATTTTATTTTATAGAAAAATGACCGACTTTGTGCAGGATAAAGTGTTATGGATATTTGATTATTATAGAAATTTGATTATAGAACGATAAAAACATATATGCATGTAATTCATATTTTACAATACTGTTTTTTTTTTACATTATTGCCCAAATGTTTTTACATGTTGGCCAGATAATAAACCTTATCGAATATGGCCTATATTCATTTTTTAAATATATATTTTAGTCTAACCCCAATAATCAAGGAACTACATCG
This sequence comes from Magallana angulata, assembly GCF_025612915.1. Lineage (NCBI taxonomy): Eukaryota > Metazoa > Mollusca > Bivalvia > Ostreida > Ostreidae > Magallana > Magallana angulata. The sequence continues at coordinate 28,230,073 of NC_069119.1, read as the reverse complement.
TGTATGCAGCAATCTTGCCAAGGGGCAGGGAGCTGTAGATGTACTCATACAGTAAAGCTCGGACTCAACAACATCGTTCAGCTCGTCTTATTTTCATTTTCAAAGGGTATGTTTAGACATGCTGTGGAATCTTTAAATTTCGCGGGGGCCAATTTTTGTGGATTGCTTAAATTTTACAGGTTCGTTGGGAAGTAATTTCGTGTATTCTTTTATGCATATAAAAGGAAATATGACTTTATAACCTTAATTTATTAAATCGTGGAGGAAGTTAGTTCTTGAATGAGAGGTACCCACTTTACACGAAAATTGAGCCACCACGAAATCTATTGATTCAACAGTAACTGACTGTAGTTCCTGTTGTTAATACTATGAAAACTATTTTACCGATTTGTGATCTTAAATATATCTCTGTATTTTCTCTGCATAGCCATTGACTATGAAATGTTCCACAAGCCAAATGACCATCAACAAAGGAAATAGTTGTTTATAATCATCTAATTTCATGTTAGAGGTGTAAAACATAAACAAATGTATTGTGACATCTGAGAAGAAATGTGTTTTTTTTTATCTTTATTGCTTCGTCTTCTCTATGTATTAAAATGATAAATGTGCCGCTCTAATTTAACCTTTAACGGTTACCTCTTTCAGGTGTATGCCAAAAGTTTCATTGCATATTCGTTTGCATTTTTGACTATGATTACCGTCTATATAACATTTACAGTATTCAGAAATTTGGTTCTTATTTTTAAGTGACATGGTCACAAATTAAGTCAAATTTGATTTTTTTTAATTTTTATTGTTTACAATGCTTTAGTGAGGCATTTAAATGATCAATCAAAATTTGAATGTTAGTCGTAGAGTTATCAGCAAGATACAAAGCTCACAATTCTTTGTTATGTAAACAAGGCTTGTGGCATGTTTTTGTTTACTTTGGTTTAACAAGCCGTACGGAGGTCTTTTTTAAGGCTGATGTTCTATCCCCTGATTAGTTTTTAACACATATAAGCCGTTCCTTCATTTTTAATCTAAACCTGAGAAACTCAATATGTAAACAATAAAAAAAATGACCTGAGCATTGTTTACAAAACAAAGATTTATGAGCTCAGTATCCCACTAATAACTCGGCCATTGGCACTCAAAGTTTGGTTGATCATAAGAATCCTTCCTAAAGCAACATAAAGAAAACATTTTTACTAAAAACATGACCATGTCCCTCTAAAAGAACTACTAACACTTTTATGATATTTCAGTGAAGAATTAAGCGGTTTGCGGTCGATGTTAATAAAATCTTAAAAAATACGCCGGTTTTTTTTGGCTTTGATAAATAAATAAAATGTTTTATTGTTATCATATAGGTCTGAAGGAAACACATCCAGTTCATTTACATGGTCACCAATTCCATGTGGTCAAAATTGGATACCCCAAATATGATGTAGCAACTGGAATCGCTACCGCGCCAAACCAGGATATACAATGCTTAGACGACCACTGTACTAAAGCAACGTGGACGGTTCCATCATGGCACAACGGTGTACCTGATCTAAATTTGGAGAATCCTCCGATAAAGGACACAGTTACTATTCCATGGGGAGGCTATGTTATAGTTAGATTTTTCGCTAATAATCCAGGTACATAATTACTTGTTTATTTTTTAGAGCGATACTACAATGTCGAAATACGTACTTATTGGTATTTTCTTAATCTGTATTAAAACATTAAAAGAAAAAATAAATATCTGTTAAATAAAACAACCTGTAATTAGATGTGAACTGTTTCGAAAGAAGCTGGATGGTTGTAATCATCTTAGACTAAATGCTTATTTATCTCCTCAAAAACAAAGAGCTCTAATAGTATACATGTATAACGATTTAGAAAGTATTTATTATTAATATTTATTTTAGCCCAGCTATTTAATATTTTCAATATTGAATAAAAATTTATGGCCCAAAAAAATCCTTAGTAACCAATTTAAGGTAGATCAGGGCTGTGTTGTTCAAAAGAACTTACGTTAGAGTCGTAAATCTTTTTAGTTTTTATAGAATGATCTGTAACGTAAAAAATAAATGAAAACAATTTGTATCAAATATTTACAATTTTGAGAATATGTTTTACTAGTACTAAAACAACTGGTAGTTTATCATTAAGAAGCTTTTATAAATTTGGTTGGAAGTCGGAAGTTCTTTAGTAAAACGCGGTCCTGATTTGTAATATTTTATTTAACCATCAAACTACCTTAAGGAAGGAGTCTTTTCTGGTTTTCGACTCGTCAAACGTAAATTTGATTAATTGTTCATTAAATGAAGATGAAAGGAAATTAAAATGGTATATTTTTCTTTCTTTTTTACTATCTTACAACTTGGCATAGAAATAGTAATCAATGTTCAGAATCTAACAAGGACTATATTTTAGCGGAATATTGGCGTAGGAAAATATCACCTGTTTCGCAATTAAGACTTGCTGTAGATTAATGAGTCTGTTTTAGCATTTTTAAAAACAAGTTACAGAGCTTCCTATTCTTAGCTTTGTAAACAAAGCTTTTGTTTACATTCTGAATGTTGAAGTGAAAATTCCAGTTTTAGAACTCATATGAATGTGTTAATCGTTAGGAACTGTTTATTTATGCTTAAAATGGATAAGAAGATAGACAAATCAACTTAAAAAAGATTTTTTACTGGTATATTGAACCTACGTAAACAAAAACAGGGCACGAGTCTTGTTTACGCGACGACAGATTCTAAGCCCTGTATCATGCTTAAAACTCATTGACTGGCACCCAAATTTCAAGTAATCATTATAAATGCATTCCTAAAGCATTGACATAATTAAAGCAGAGAAATAAAATTTGACCAAAATCGTGTCCATGCCCTTTTAAAAAATTGATATCTGATTCATAGTTTAGTGGTTTATGTTCATGAGAGGTTTATATATCTATCTATCTATCTATCTATCTATCTATCTATCGTATCTTTTTTTTCCCATTAAGAAGGTGCCTTGTTGCACAGATCTCTTTGTTCCTGCTTAAATATGCACGGCGTTTTACGTAATATGACTACTCTGGTTTCATAAATATTCGTTTAAAACTTTCGAGAATTTCGTTGTTGTCAATCTATGTAATAAAAGAGAAGTATATTAAGAGCATTATTCCTAAAACTATGTTGGGTTGATAAAATTATTGGCCACGAATTTCTGTATCACTTAACCTGAATTTTTTCAAAAATGTGCAAACTGATGCCCACAGCTATAAATGAAATTACAGATATCGATTAATATGTTAACCTATTACATGTTTTTGGAAGATTTCTTGATGCCCATGACTATAAATAAAACTACAGCGTTATTATTAACATGTCTACCTATTACTTGAAAGGTTTCTTGATGTATTACCTTATATAATTATTACTTGGAAGGTTTCTTGATGTATTACCTTATATAATTATTACTTGAAAGGTTTCTTGATGTATTACCTTATATAATTATTACTTGAAAGGTTTCTTGATGTATTACCTTATATAATTATTACTTGAAAGGTTTCTTGATGTATTACCTTATATAATTATTACTTGAAAGGTTTCTTGATGTATTACCTTATATAATTATTACTTGGAAGGTTTCTGGTTATTGCACAGTCATCTTGGGCACCACCAGTCTCAGGGTATGGCTCTTGTTCTTCAAGAAGGCGACACCGAGGACATGGTTCATACGCCTCCTAATTTCCCAACATGCGGTAGCTTTCAGATTACAAAGGAACAAATTGAAAAAGTAATTAGTGACCATGAGAAAATATTGAAAGCAAGGGAAGCTGGAAAGGTCTTTGGTAAATATAGTTATATTCTTAGGCATTTCTCTTACAAGCTACTTAATTATTTCGTCACCATTTGGTCATAAACATAGTTATAAAATGTGAAAACTCAAACAAGAGTTGTTTTATATGGTAACTTTGGGCAGAATATTTGCTATTTTACAAAGAAAGGAATATACCTAGTGATCATAATGATTTAGTTGAATCGGGGAAGAGATAGTTAAGACTTCTTTTGCACAATAATCGACATAAAGAAGCAAACTAGACAATCCTAAGCATGCTACTAGGGAAAAACAGAAACACAGATATAAGCAATGCTGGTTGATAATAAATATATATCAGAATGATTTGCTTTCCCTTTTCAGGATTACAGTCACAATCATCAGAAAACCCTTTGTGGGTAGCAATTAAAGACAGAGAAGGAAATCAAGGTTTCGAAGATATAAATTTGTGGCCATGGGGTATTCATTTACTATTATTTCTCTTTGAAAGGTATCGTCGGAAACCCATGGTAAGAGAAGCAACACCGACCATGGGTTTCCGACGATGTTTAAAAGGTAGTTGTGATTAATTATTGATAGCGTGTACAACCATTCTATATTTTGAATGCTACTGATACCAGAACACTATTATTTACAAAAAAGTGTTTACTAAATTTTTGTACAAAGATTTATAACAGTTGCAATTTGTCTTGGCGTTAGGAAACCATTATTTTATTAAGACTGCATGGTCAGCACTTCTAGCGCAAAATACTGCACACGGGAAATTTTTTTTATCACATGTTTATCCCAATATACGGTGGATATCACTCATGGGATAAATTTTTGATATTCCACTGTGTGTTCTTACGCCACGTGACGTCATAGTTACGTAGGTTTAGACGGTTGATTGACGTAGAATGAAAAAGTAAATAATTAATTCAGTTTTAGGGGTGTTGAGATATAAATTTGAAACATTTAATGTTGTTTCAGTTATTTGTCATGAATTCATAAAAAAATGTTAGAAAATGAATGTCTGTTTGTTAAACTTCAAGGAACTTTTTTTCCATGCGTAACGTTGTTGACGTGTTGTAAATAATGTGTTGTGCGGCTCACAATCACAATTTTTACAGAAAAAGTTGGGATTAACAAAATACTTGCTAAAACATGTGATAAAAAGAATCTCTCATGATTTGCGATGGTATATGATTTTTATCCAACTCGTTGTGTGTTTTCTATCCCCTCGCCAAGGCTCAGGGATAGAAAACACACAACTCGTTGGATAAAAATCATATACCATCGCAAATCATGAGAGATCATGTATGTATATCGTGGTTTTCGCCCTTCTAAACTCGAAAACAGTTTTGCCCATCTTAAATTCACCCATAAACAGTTGTGTTTTAAGAGAGATAATATGTGACATTGAAAGGACCTAATATGGTTTGAGCCTAAAATGGCCCCCTTAAATAAACATTGTCATTGTCCTGTTATTCTTTGTTTTATTTTTACAAATATACATTTGAATATTTTTCATAATTTTCTTATTGATTTTAGTGCCCACAATCTAAAGATATGACATCATTAAGTTTACCTTTTTCCGTCATTTTCTCATTTTTAGCAGAAAACGGCTTGTTTTGAAGCAGTCTTTTTAAGGAAACATTGGGCGACTGCTTAAACAAACAAACTATTTTCACAAAAGATGTATCTCTCAAATACTAATACATGTAAGTGACAAAAATGTCTTTTTTGTTAAGAGAGTCGCTTTATATTTCCATTCGAAAAAAGATAAGAAAAATGTTAAATTTTGACAGATTTTGATTGAATTATAAAAATAGCGTCACTTCTGACGACATATATTGCCAATGAGTGCTTATACATCAAATGAATAAGTGAAAAACATATTTTATGTCAACTCTTTTATAAAATAACACAACAAATTAATGTACCTGAATCATTTTAAAAATAGCGAATTATGGGGGCAGGGGGCCAAATTTGACTAATATTATATATAGTTATTTGCCCAGCTTTAGTATCGCCCGCTCATAACGAGGGCGAATCGGACGAAAATAAAACGGGGACGAATAAGTCCCTGTATACAGAAGATGCTTGTATTGAAATACAGTATTTGACAGGAAAAATTAACATTTATAATATGGAAATTTGAGTAAACGACATTCAGTTAAGCATGCTCAAAGTTGTCAATATAGTGGTCATGCTCTGTGAGTGGAGAGATAGCTTCTTACAATCGACATGAATCGCACATGGTACATAGATTTTTAGTCACTTTAGTACACGACTTGTACTGATTTAAAAGCAAAACTTTAAAAATGACATGTTAAAAACACCGTTAGGATTTTGCAGCAGTCATTACAGATATATCCGATCTGATGTTTCGATTTGGTTGTCAACACATGAAACACACTGAATGCATACATTTTTTTGAAGCATCAAGTAGTTCTATGTGTATTTTGTTCATTAGTTGAACAACAGAATGAAATTAAAAAATTGTATATACTTTGATCTCATTTCTTTCTTTTTTTTGTAGAAAGCCTCGATTTAGATGACTTTGTGAGCGAAACAATAGACAAAAAGAGTTCAACCGGCCTTATTACTGCCATATTTGACGACAAAAGTAAAAGCAGCGAAAACTATCTTACTTCAGATGCTCACGACCATCCAAATGCAACTAAATCTCCTCGTCTTGAGAAGAATGATCCGTTCAGTCTTGATGACCGTTAAAGGATTCTAGAGGTCTGTGCTGCTAACTGTTACTGTAATATTTGTAAATCCATAATACTTTAAGGAATTGTCTACATATGAGCAAATCACTAGTATTTTGTAACATGTATACCAAGTTACATGTATATCCTATAATTTACAATTGAATAAAAAGATTAAAACGAATTTTGTGAAGAACCTGTTGTCAATATTGGGGGGATTTATTTTAATGAATAAAATGAATAAGATATAATGAATATTGAATGAATAAAAAAACATACTCCAATCACGCTTACAGATTCTAATCAAAAATGAAAAAAAGATGCACTCAAAATATTGTTTGGCACTGATCCAATGTATCGAATAACATGTATTTGCTGTTACTTAATTTTGTGCGGTTAAGACCCTTACCGGTATTAAACTATATTCTGGGTTTCCAATTCCTGCGACCACATTATACCGCAAAAAGAAAACAATAGCCATAAAAATAAAATGTAAACATAATGCCATTAAAACAATCAAATATAGTATTTTTTTATACATTGTAACAAATTAGGACTCTCTCTTTCATGCTTGTTTCTGGATACCTCTGGGGCTAGTACTGCTGAAAAGGTGTGCAATGCGGGTTGTTGGTTTTTTGTTGTTGCAATGATAATTCCCAATTACGTTATTAGCAACCCATTGACTTTAGCTGTAGTTACTTTCGCGTGGTCAATGTTCATCTAACTAACTGCAAGTCTGTAGCTCCTGGTCTTGAAAAACTCGGATGGTTGACCTACAGTGTCTCCCATTGTAAAAAACTGCAATTTACGGCGTACTAAAAATGCGCTAGTTTTGGACTGGTTTACCTTATTTTAACACAAACTCTGAAACACCAATTAATGAGTACCATTAAATTTTCTGTTAAATTTACTACTGGCATTGTTACCTAACTTGCCTCAAATTTTCTCTTAAACATGCCAACCGACCTTGGAAATTGAAGTATAATAATCCATGCACGTCGAGATCGAGAGTCGCCATTTTTACATGTAAACAAAGTGCACTACTTCACTTCACGGGGCTGGTAACGGTGTTTCAAAGAATATATGAGGCAAGTGAATTGACGATATCTGTAGTAAAATGTCCGAGGAATTTTTTGTACTCAAATTTTTGTACAGAATGTGTTCGGAAATGAGATTAATCAGTCCCAAACAGTGGCTATTTGTATTTGACAGGAGGATTCGATGCCTATTATGGGTACTTTTACAAGTTTGAATTTCCAAAGGCGATCCGGATCCCACCGACCCCCGTCAAACAAGATCCGCGCACTTAGCATATGATGGATATCAGAGATCTGTAGTAAAAAGACGTGTACAAATATTTACAGTTATGATTAAATACGATCTTTGTTTAATTTCATGTGAGCCAAAATCAGATTACCATTAATGTTTGACTGACTTAAAAGATTGAATATTCAAGATCAATTCTCTGTAAATATCAAAATTTGTTGGCCATATTGATTTTGTTCATATTTCATAATTTGGTAAATACAGATGCAAGACAACCTTAAACGGTTGCTATTAGAACCGGTTATCCTAGTAACAGAAGCAAGAGATCGAAAACAATGGCTATTTTAAGCTATTTTTAAGACGAATTGGAAGTGATTGCAGCAGTTTAAGACACAGAATAAAATAATCCGATAAAAAAATTTTAAAATGACAGAAATTTATTCATGTGCAAATGAAATAAAAGTGTTACCATAATAACTAGACATCATTTTTAGTATTTTTTTCATTTATTTCAAACATAAATAGTTTTAAATACTGTTGTTTAGAAAAAAAATCTGCATATTTTGAGGTTCTTTTAATGAGCTTTTACTCATATCTGTAGCATGATAATTTAAATTGATTGGAATTATCAAACCTGACCCCAACTTTAATGCAATATCAGTTGAAGATGAATCTTAGCAAAAGGAATAGCCGTTGCTATGAAGGTTTGAACAATTAAGAATTTCTTAATGATTTCCTTTGGTCTACATATTTCCTAATTAGCAAAGGCAGTTTTAGATGGTGAATCATGCTTGGGTATATTAAATGTAAACGTTTGGCACGTTTCCTACAAAGAGCAATAAAGAGAGGTTCTAAATTGTGTTTAAAACAAGCATTAATTTTTTACTTAATTGCAGAATTACTGTGGTTTTATTCAGTCAGCCTCTTTTAAACTTCTTGGTGTCTATAAAAAAAGTGATGGATGTAAAAATGAGTGTGATTTTTTAACCGCATGCATCTTTTCACATTATTAATAATGCGGACAATATGACGCAATATACTGTGGTTTCATTAATTTTCGAGGGTATCAATTTTCGATGATAAAAGGGAAAATCACAGTTTCAAGGACATGAAAATTCGTGTCACTACAAAATGTTAGTAGAAATTGTACTTCAATGCACATGTAAATGCGTGGGGGTGTATCAAAACATTACTCGTGCTAACATTCTCAGAGATGAAGACAGAATGACCCTACTCTCTCTGGTCAGATACTGACCGCATCAAAAGACGTGACCGTTGATTGGCTATTAAATTTAATTGGGGAGAATTACACCATGGAATTTTTTACAGTTACATATGATGTCACTAGGAGGTTTTTAGACAAGGGTTTGGGCTAAAAAAAAGACATGGGCAGTGACCACTGAATGGAAATTACATAATATGGCCAACGACCTCTACAAGGCCTGCGAAAGAAAAGCAACATATTCAATCAAATATAAACATAACAAATACAATAAATAAGCATATAAAATTATAGAATTCAACACAAAAATACAATTATTAACATAATTGTTGTATGATGAAACCACAGTACCATGGTTAATTTAAATAGGCCTATTCTTTAAACAAAATTAAAAATTATATAGACATGTAGCATAGTAATTGAAAATGTATGTAGGTGTGATGTGGGTACCATTTTTAAAAGATGAAAACTTGCTGTATATGTAATATATATTTTCAAAGTCCACTTTCACATTGTTCCCAAATTATGGATATAAATATAATTTTCGACAATGTTCAAAAAAGAAAAAATTGCATCTCTCTCACTCCCCGTTGCTGCATGCTTGATAATAACATCAAATAAATTTTACATCTTTCAAAAATGATTAACAATATCTAAGCTCAAGTAGTTTCGACTTAAATAAAAACATATAATTAATGTAATATTTAATACTGTGTGTTTAAAAAAAATACTTTCTTGCAATTGATTATTAGAAAGATTTAAAAGACAATAAATAAATGAAATTAATTTACGGTTATTGATGAAGAAACTCCAATATCCACAAAAAATAAAAGCATTTGGTTGATCAATTGAGAACATATTTAATTGTTTAACATTTGAGAGATTGCTTGCTTGTTTTTTCTTTTATATGCATCGATACTTCTATACAATTATATCATTTTATCATTCATACTTCTATTAAGTTATAATAGGGAGTTATTATAAATAGTTTATCTCTACAAAACAACAAAAGATGACGTTAGCTTCGTTTCTTTTTTACATCTAAAGTTTTTAATGGACTCGTCTACAAACAAAACGGTGTTTTGTCTAGTATATATGTATCTGAATGACCAAAAACAATTCCTTCGAACGTTTTGGCCCTAGCAGAGTCCTTGACAAATGCACATTTGTATAAAATGTTGTGTAAATTCATGGGGAAAAAAAACCCTTTCTTCTTTTTATCCGATTGAAAAAAGGGAAATCAACGAACGAAAAATTACTACAGTAGTTCATATTGCAGATTGATATAATGATAGATCTAGAATACGCCTATGAATCAAATATTTTTAAGATATTTATAAATTGAAAAAGGCCAAGTCCGTGTGAGTTATTTTCTTCAATTATAAGGTAAAGCTGACATGATTGACTAGGTACTGTAAACCAACATTTATTTTTGCGAGAAATTCGTCGTCGCGACGTCCTTGCCATATGCCTGTAATACATGTAACAACATGGATGTAAATAAGGCTTCTTCGTGAAAATAAGAGGCTTCAAACCATTTTATATCCAGTAATTCGTAAAAAAAAAAAGTCATCGCGAATAGAAATTGGTTTACAATTAGCCCTTGAATTCAGTGAAAAGGTCTTGAAATTTGCACTTGGGGTTAATAATGAAACGTATAACCGGATATAGCAATAAATTGATAATCCTTGCCCACGACTTTACATCCCAACGAGGGTGAATACAAGTATAAATTTTATAATAACAAAAATTATCCCGAACTTACTACCAACGAAAACACGCCCCCATAAAATAGGAAAACCTTGACTACCCACGAATACTGACCCCCAAAAATAACATGATTCCACAGGAATGGAAAACTCTGGCAAAAGTACTGGCTGATATGCATCAATTAATAGTTATATCTCTTCTCCTGTTAAATTCTAAGACAATTATTGGCTTACAGCAGTCAAATGAGGACCATGTATATTCCATACATAGTCAGTACAAATTATGACTCACTTTGAGCATTATGACTTTATCATTAGAGTAATATGACGTCATTTTTTACTCAAATTAAAACTAATAAAAGCTAACTTTTTTTTCTTGTTATAAAACATTATTTGCCATTGATACACAGTCAATAGGTATTTTATAACCGTTACATGGTTTATAGTAACTAAATAATATGGTTTATACGGGCTCCAGTAAATTCCAAATGATGAGAGATCGGAGCTCTCGTCCCATATAAAATTTATTGACTACGTATAAACCATATTTATATTACATATACAAACCATGTAACTTATAATATGAGATTTTTAGTGAACTTTACATAAAATGAATTCGACACCTTATTACTAAAATATTCATGTGCTTTGCTTTTGACTATATTATATTACATAAAACAACATTTAACCAGCGTATTCTAGACATTTTAAACTCGTCTCAGATAATCTTTTCAGCAAGGAAAATGTCACGAGATAAAATAGTGTTGCTTTTGTGGCTTAATTTTTTTGGCATTTCTTTTGGAAGAACAGGTCAGAATTTGCAATATACAAATGATATATAGTGTTTGTTATTTCATGTATTTAACGTACAGATAATCATGGAAGCTACTATATAATTATGTAAATACTTACATTTTAAGTGAATTACGTGTTTATGTTGTTTTTTATGTATTGAGTAATATTTCATTAGCAGGGATTCAGAAATTTTTTTCAAGGGGGTGGGGTGGTGCTCGAGGAATGATAGTGTTTGATATCAGTATGTTGCAGTCTGTTTTCCTTTATATCAAAAGAGTTTATAAACATGAAATTAGAAAAGGATACGTATTTTATTCATAAAATAATGTTTTACAGAGTTAGAACTAGCGTTACAAAGAAAGCAAATACTATTTTAAACTATTCGATAGGAAATACCGTCTTATTTACCGTGTGTTAAGGTTGATGTGATACCTGTCGATGACAATGTGATAAGAATTTAAAAAAAAAATCAGCGGTTTACAATTTTCAAGTATTTCAATATTTTATAAAATTGTTAAGAAAGGTATAAATTGTTTAATCCCTAGAGGGAATTGAAGTCATATGAAAAAGATTCGTATTAACGTTCTAAACCATTGCGCTTGTCCACTTAGTATCAATTTTGGGTAAGATTTTATAAAACTTATACTTGATCTTAATGTTTATTTCGATAGGAAGTACGTCACAATATGGAGGTGTCTAATATCACCATAGAGAGCTGGATGGTCGGGACCATTTTAGACTGTATTAATCTCCTTTTCGAAGAATTGCTTAGTATAAACAAATGAAAAATATTAAAATTGTAAAGCTATTTTTAAAAATTTCTTTTTATTTAACAATACTTTTTGTCTTTAAAAAAGCTTATGAAAAAAACAATTTGTGACTCTAATGTCCATATTGTAAATCTTATCTAAATCATAAAGCCATTACCAATATGCGGGATTAAAACCAAGATGGAGTTTATAAAATAAAAATTAAACCAAATATTAAAAGCAAAATATGATTTTCCTTAACCATTGTTCATGTAAATAACAACCGTTTTTATCTATCGATTTTTATCTGACTGGCGAGATACACGTTCTTACATTTATCTGCTGATTTAACAAATTCAAATAAATCCAATGTATGGTATCGAAATAAAAATAATAATTATATCAATAATAAAAGGGTCGAATGACATCACTTTCTTTACAAATGAATGTTATAACATTAACATGAAATAGCCTACACTACTAAAACAGAAAACAGATATAACCAATTCTGAACATAGAATCATACACTTTCTAAAATAAAATTTCCAAGAATACAAACAAGTTCTTTTTACTTGTTCTCAGCTTATTTCTCAAAACGTATTTTACTTAATATCCAAACTTCTTTTACAAGACGAAATTTTCCTGAGGCACAGTACAACACGTTATGATCTTATAGAAGTTTCCATGGCAATTTGGTCGGGTTTTCTTCCCCGCCTCATGGAGTGTAGCTCCAAATGTTCACAGGAACCCAACTGTTTGTCGTTAGTGTATGACAAATTCTATGCGTCTTGTCACCTCTTTAATGTCATTTACGAAAGTGACGACAATGGAGACATTAACTACTGGGTCTTGGAGACCAGAAGCACTCGTTGGGGTAAGCATGTTTAGTGAAATTATTAAGAAATTGATTACTAAATGATTGGGGACTAATGTGATTTCTATTCACTTTTAATATCAACGTTTTATATTCTTCAATAAAGAAAGGCATCAATTGTATTCAAAATTTATTTTTCTTGAATATATATACATGTAAAAGTATATTGCCGAACAATTTTCAGTCACTTTCTTCTGCCCACCGCCCCCCCCCCCCCTTACTTCTCACCTTCCATTTTCTTGCCTTTTGCTATATGTACGTGTCCCTAATTTACTTTAAGTGCCAGCTTACTATTGATGTTATATTGATGCTAGTGATATCAAAAGTATTCTTATTTCATATACAATATGACCAAATATCTTTATCATATTTTATATATCATATTATATTTATAAGATGTTCAAAGTTATTGGGCATTCCTTCTGGAGTTCAATAATAATAATTGTTAATTTAATTCAGTAATTTTAATTTATATTAGAAATATTTAGACCATTTGTATAATCTTTATATCATTTAAACATTTATTTTCGAATTTCCCCACCCTTGTGTTCTTAGCGTATTATAAATAGGTGTCATTTTCAATTCAATTTATATTGTTTTAAATTTGCAGGTCCAAAGTCGTGTGCTGATATTAATAAATGCTCGGGCATTACAAGAGATGGGGAGTTCTGGATTTACCCACCTGCAGCTAATGGGAAACGTACCAAGATCTATTGTCATAATATGTCCACTGAGCCGTCCCATTTCGTCACTTTAAAAAATAATAACAGTTTTATTATTCACGACGAAACAAATTTTTTGTTTGCATACGTATTAGATAACAAATGTAAATCGTCATTTAACCCTCCTTTGAAAATGGTGGAATTTTCAAAAGTGAAAGTACAGATAGAGGTTTGATATGTTTAATACGTACAATCAACTGAACAAAAGAATTTCTTTTGTATTTCTGAAATGGTTATTCATTACCATGCATAAGATAGATTATGTTGTTTATCAGAAAACATTGTAATTCCATTAAAATACGAGGGCGTAGATTTTTATGGATATTGTAAAAATCACAGTTTCAAAGGGACGTACATTTGTTACAAACGTACCCATTGGTACGGAATTGCACTTTAATAAAGATTAAATATGATAAAGACCAAGTTAACACCGACGTCAACAAAATCCATATAAGTTGGTATTCAACGAGCACCGATGAAACCATAGCATGTACGAAACATAAACAGAATGGTCATGCCAAAGTCCGATGGTCCGCATGCAGTCGCCAAAGTTTGATTGTGACGTGTTACTCCAATGGTTTTAAAATCAATATGTGGGCTACGCCCGATGGCTTTAAAATTAAAACGAGATAAAAAAAGAAAAAAATAGGATGATGAAAAACCTTCCCCAACTATCACTGTTCATTTTTGGTTGTTGATTTTGAAGATAGCAGCACTTTCAGGAACGACGTTGCAATGTACCCAAACGTATTCAGACAGCATAGGACGAATTGTAGGCCATCGCACTTTAGCACAGACCATCGGACTTCGATATGAACATCGGATTTCGGAGTCATTATACACACACACATTCACACACACACACACACACACATATATATATATATATATATATATATATATATATATATATATATATATATATATATATATATATATATATACAGCACAAGGAAATTCACTATTATTGTAATATCAAAGCTCCGTCTCCGCCCCGGCCGGGGCTTAAACTCCCGACCTATGGAGCCCATTCTCTTAGCAGAGAGCGGCCACCGCTCTATCCACTCGGCCATCGAGAAAATCATCGGCCAAGTGGTTAGAGCGATAGCCTCTCACTGCTAGGAAAGTGGGCTCCATAGGTTGTGATTTCAAGTCGCGGCCGGGGCGGAGGTGGAGCTCCAATATAGTGAATTTCTCTGTGATGTATGTACACTAGTATGCATATCTATATCCTCCACTATTTTCATTTTAAGTTAATTTGAGAGTTATTGCAATGTTTGTGCTTTTATATATATATATATATATATATATATATATATATATATATATATATATATATATATATATATATATATATATATATATATATGTTGTTTTCAGGACATGCTGATAAATAGAACCGATTTAACGTTCACAACTACGACAGGTTCATACAAGTTTGCTTACGGAGGGACAGCAGATTGTAATGGAGAGGACATTATTAACACCTGCCATCACTTTGGCAAAGCAATCATTAACACGAGAGGAACAGGGCTGATTGTTGACCCTACAGTATGATCAAAATAGGGAAATTTGATTATCATCTAATTCAGTTCGACCTCAAAAATGTTAAATTATGAAAATCTCTCGACTTTTGAAATTTCTTTTAGCTCGTCGTAATGTGTTTAAGGCACACAATGCTACAACATAAACTTACGTTTCCTGCATGTGTTTTTGGTCAAAATATTCAAACCAATTTTTTGAACAGGCACATAACTTCGTAATTGAAAGTGGGGGTACGATTGGGCTGTAGACTCATCTTAGAAATCTTGATCTTGACATTAAAGAGATACAAAATTTTATTTACTCATTTTCAGCTTGCTTTTGGGGCTACTGGGTTTCGTGCGAAGACGTATGGTTTACTCCGGTCAGTGGACGGAGCCGAGATTTCCTACGGTTGCGCTGGATTTTGCGGTTACTGTGGACCATCTAGATCAGTTCGACTGGAACATACAAGAGAATTTAGTAAGAGAAAATTTTTGATGTTTATAACAATCGTTGAATAAATTGCTTAAAGGAAAAAGCTTTTTAAAAATATATGTATTCTATTCAGTTTCAGTCGCCGAAGCGAAAGCTATTGTTTGTCAGCACTGAGGTATTTTTCCCTGAGGTAATTCGGTATATATATATATATATATATATATATATATATATATATATATATATATATATATATATATATATATATAATGTATTATGCGATAAAATCAAACCATCCAAACGAAATGCAACAACTAACAAATTGCATACCGTATATCAGGTTTTTTCCGCGTCATGTTTTTTCCGCGATTCAGAACCTAGAACGGTATATAAAATTTACGCGAATCAAATTTTCACTATTTCAAAGTCATAGTGAAAATATAATTCAAGATTGTTTAACCCTGTGAATTAGAGGGTAAACGTATCTAAATTGCAGCTCTTTATAATAAAAAATTCGGACAAACCATTTACACGATTTCCTTAATGTTAAATAATTACCGATAATTATTTTCAGAGACGCAAACAGTCATAGATAAATAGATCATGTACCGTTACATATACCAGTAGCTCAGATATAATTAGACTTCGGTTTACGCAAGAAAAGCGACCGTTTTAATTAGCTTGTCAATGGATTGTTAAATAAACTATGAGGATTACATACCTATTATCTTGCGCTTGCTTCCGATCCCGCAATTTCTACTCTAAACTTACTGAACACAGTTCATTGTACTTTTACATACCTGTTTACTTCATAAGGAAAGAGAGAACTATATTATAAGAAGAACACTTTGTATCAAATTTACGCTGATATATTTTCTGCGATTCGGAAATCGTCGCGAACAAAGCGGAAATTGGATACACGCGGAAAAAACCTGATATACGGTATATTATATTTACAAATTTTGAATTTCAAGACTAGGTGGCGTTATGCTTCCAGTTAATATAAACTAGTAGTGCATTTATACTTTCTACGCAAAAAGTGACTGTGAAAAAGTAAAAAATAAAGATATATTTTATTTGTAAAAATTCAATACATTTGTTTTTAAAATCGCAAAATGCTTTTAGTTTCATTTGGTTGAAAAATTGTTGAATTTATGAGAAAATACTAAAACATCTTATTTCATAATTTGAATTTGTGTACAGTTGTATGAGTTGTAAAGAAGTTATTTATTCATAGAATTTCAAGAAATAAACCTATGTGATATTCAAAGACAATAATGATAATCAAAATATGTACATCTTATATATTATGGGGGTTATATATGCTTAAAATGTTAGAAAATAATGCCATTATATCATTATTAATTTTTATTGATTTCCAATGAACTTTTTTAGGTAAGGTTTGTTGTTACATGGAGATAATTAACAGCTTAAAATAACGGAGATATCGACATCTTTTTTTCCATTCTGAAGTCACTCGCAATACTTCGCACAAATTTTTAACGTTACCTGCAATGTTCGGAAAGAAGTCGAAAACTATTTTAAATCGATGTATTTTGTATGACAAGATGTTGTTCAGTATAATTAAAAAACACTCACTGCATTGTTTCAACGCACTTTGAAAAAATATGCACTTTAAAAAAAATTTCGAAGTGCGTTAAATTTGAGATGATCTTAACGCACTTTGAAAAAATAATTTTTTTCAATGTGCGTGAATATTGACGATATCAACGCAGTTTGAATTTTTGTTTTCTCAATTTCTTGAACTATCAAATATCTATCTATCTATCTATCTATCTATCTATCTATCTATCTATCTATCTATCTATCTATCTATCTATCTATCTATCTATCTATCTATCTATCCATCCATCCATCCATCCATCCATCCATCCATCCATCCATCCATCCATCCATCCATCCATCCATCCATCTATCTATCTATCTATCTATCTATCTATCTATCTATCTATCTATCTATCTATCTATCTTGTTGAAAGTACTTACAGGAATTCATAAAGAATGTTTGAATATGATTTCAAATATGAAGAAATTCTGTTAATAATCCAATTTATAATTTTGTTTTCATAATTTAATGTCAAAAGATCTTCTGTATTCCACATAAGAACTAAAAATTGAATAACGACTGAATTAAATCAAAACCTAGCGACCATTCACTTAGACATCATAAACTGGGTTAGAACAACGTTTTAACGTTTATTAATACATTCTTTGTTTAAGAAAAAAAACCATGAATTTACAATTTTATTGTTTATACTTTTATATGTTGTTAAATTGATTTGAACAACCATCGCTTTATAACTCGCGAAGTTGGGAAAGGGAAATATGAAATGTATATTATGTGCCCTATTGAATCTTTATGCTTTTCTTTTTAATGGCCGCGGCAGGTGCAATAATTCCCTTCAAAGAATTGTTCCATAAATCTAGTATACATTTGTATCTGATCTCTAATAAATGGCAAACACAATTCATCAGGTATCAGGGAGGAACTGAATCCAGCGGTAGGATTAATGTTCTATGAAAAAAGCTCATCCAGTATGGATCAGCGCATGAGAAAAATACCATCTGACGCTATCATCTAGATTTCCCTTGCTGAAACAATGGATCGCCGTATCGGTTCATCGAAAACGAAATATCAAATTTTTTTCATAGTGCGTAATTTTTTATGTGCGTTGCCACACGGCATGAATGTTAAAAAATATGAATATTTATTACATTAACAAATAAAAATTTAATACAGGATGATATAGCAAAGAATTTGCCTCGTTGATATATTTATCTATTTTTTTTGGCCAACTTTATTGTTTTAAGAAGTCCATTAACGTTAATAATTCATTGCACTTTCATGATTCATTGGCTGTTGTAACACAATATGCATGACATTACATTTTTGTATGATAAATTTGTTATTATGGAACACTTTTCCTTTTACTGTTGACAATATCATTCTGTATGATTAAACCATTTGATGTAGTAATTTGCCAGACAATCTACATTTGATAGTGGAAAATAAAAAATTGATTAACTTCTCCATCTGTTCTCGCTTATAACACCTTTAATGTGAACCTTCGAACTCATTTAAACACACCTATAAATTATGTGACTTTATTTCTCGCTAAATTGCTATTTGTTGAATTTGAATTTGAATCATTATTTACCAGTATAAAGTTTTCTAAAACTTATTTATCATATGGGAAATATGGAATTTATATATATATATATATATATATATATATATATATATATATATATATATATATATATATATATATATATATATATATATATATATATATATATATAATAATAATAATCTTCAGTTGGCATTATAAAAAGACTATTTATCTCGTTATAAAGAATTTCATTTTGTAGTAAATATTGTTTTACACTTTTTATTTACCCTCTCCAGACGTTAAAAAAAGAAGTCACAAACAGGTGTTTAAATAACTTTTCGGATCAATAAAATGTGTTACATACAGGTTTTTTTTTGGGGGGGGGGTGTAAAAATATTTTTTGTGACTAAATTCCTACTGGATTTTCCAAAATATTTTAGAGACAATACGATAAGGGGATATTTGCCAGTGGTTTCTGTGTATTTTCCATTTGGAAAATAAAGAACTTTACGATGGTCACATTCCTGTGCATTTATCAGTCTAGACTGCATACATATTTTAGCTAAATAATCTTACACACCCCCCCCCCCCCCCCAATGAAATGTTTTCATTTTGACCGAAAATCATATACATTATTTGATGAATTCGTAGTAAAAAATATTATATTATATTAAATACAAGTGTTACATTGAACATTTTATGCTTACTTTATTTATGCAACAAATACATCATTATTTTTTCCTAGTATTCCTTTATAAACTAACGCGGAATTTTGAGTATGCAAATTTAAAAGAAAAACCCAGTATTAAAATCCCAACCTAATCAAAGCACGTTCGACTTGCGTCTCATTTCTTGATTTTATTAGTTAAATCCAGACGCTATGTTTGAGAGAGTATTTATTTTTTTACTGGTCATGTTTTTTCGTTGCGGAATCTGCAACGTCGTGAAACGGTCAACGTCATGTCGCGGTAACGTGTGTGAATTCCGGTGGATTATAGACTACAAGTTCACAATGATGTGGTACAATGAAACCTCCGAAGGGACAGTATATCAACCAATTGTCCAAGATTCAAAAGGATTCATTAGGAGAAGGTCCACGTCGCCAAACTGTTCAGAAACCCACGAGGCGGTGTCGCTTGACGGTAGTGATAATTCAAATATCCATAATATTATATTGCAGTTTTTGTATAACATGAATATTAATGCTTGATGTACAAGTAATGTTATTATTTTAAACATATATTGTGGAGTTTTGAATCTTGCTTAACATTGTTTAATTTAAAGTATTTAATTAGAAGCAGGCTTTTTTTTTAAATGCACATTTTGTCTACAGAAAGGTTTTGATTCTAGTTTAATATCAAAGTAATCATAATTCCAAATATTATTTTGAATATTACGCTTTTGTATAAAGTAATTTTTGATTTTTTTTAACTGATCCTGATAATGTACTGAAGTAGTGTTTTACAGCAATATCCTTTAATCAAATACGTTCAATGTAATGTTTTGGGAACACAACGAGACCTTTTTCCTCACTGCTGAATTATTCCATTTTTCAAAGAAAACGGTTCAACTCGATTCTCTATTTTAGAGTTCAAGGAATTGGTCAGCACTGGTGACGGAGATTATAGAATGGTGTACGCCATCAACGGAAAAATTCCAGGCCCCGAGATAGTCGTCACAGAAGGAGATGTGGTGAGCTTGTAAATCATGTCATTAAGTCAAGTGGAAGTCGAATGTCTCCTTTAAATTTTTTGGGGCAAAGTTTTCGTGGATTTCTGAAATTTTACAGCTTTCAAGGAACATAATATGTTGTTTTTTCTTATACCTACAAAAACAAATATGACTTTATAACCCTCATTAATGATTTTATGGATGACATTATCGTGGTTGAGAATTATCTACGAATTTCTCGAATATTGAGTCACTACGATATCGAACTATTCTGCAAGATTTCATTTAGTCTTCTCTTTCGGCCATTCATTTACCATTCAATTGACCAAATAAACTAACTTTATTCTTAGATATCATCATTATCAAGTCGCTATGTAATATTTATTTTTCGGAAGAGAAATCAAACACCAAAGGTAATTAGTTTTTTTTTTAAAAGTGCATGTGAAAATGAACTTAACAGGTTTTGTCTTTAATTTCTAGGTAGCCATTCTTGTTTATAACCGGTTAAAGATGGAGGGGGTGACCATTCATTGGCATGGTCTGTTACACAAAGGGACTCCATGGATGGATGGAGCCTCCATGATCTCCCAGTGTCCTATCATGCCCGGCCAGGTGTTTGAATACAGGTAAAAATAATATCAAATCTATTCCAATTTGTTTGCTCCATAAACCCCAAAAAGATAAATGACATTGACTCTAAAAACTGCCTGTAAAGAAGATATATATCATTAACTATCTTTTGCATATATGTGTATAATTAGTTTGATTTGATCAACAAACGTGTTAAAAATATGATGAATTGTGATAAATGGATCTTACTCGGTACAATAAACAAATGTTAGATTGTATGGGCACATTGCATGAGAGACAAAGGCACTTTCGAATCGACCTATTTTTTCTGAAGTTTGTGTTTTTTGGTTGGTTTGGGTTTTTTGCTGAAGCTATCTTTTACACAAATTGTCAAATAAAATAGTAATTAATAATGAAAATGATGATCTGTCTTTATATGAAATATGGGCATAAGTGGGAAAACAAGATTTAAGGGCACCCCCCCCCCCCCCACAATACATACTATACAAATAATGACGTTAAATATGCTTGAAAACGAAGGTATGGATAAATTTGGGACTTTTTTGTATCATTCAATTAAGGTTTATAGCGGAGCCTGTGGGTACACACTGGTACCACGCCCACACAGGTACCATGAGGAACGACGGACTCTCGGGGGCCTTCATAGTGCTCCCAAAACAGGTACACAATAATGAAAGAAACAACTGTATACTGTAAATTTCTTACATTACGCGAGTACTTAATTCCGCGATCCTGCTGTTTTGTATCATATTGCGAAAATATAAAATCGCGAACGTGGACGTTTTCTCCTTATTTCTTGTTGTTCCCAACTCTCGGGCAATAATGGCGATATTTTAAAATCTTCGAAGGGTGCTTCTCGCGATTTTACGCAAAAATGAAATCCTTGGGTTTAATTATCGCCCGTGTATTTTCGCCCTTCTAAACATGCAAACAATTTCGCCCCGTCTTGAATTCGCTCTGACACAGTTATGTTTTAAAGACATATAATTTGAGACATTGAAAGTCTGAAATCCACCGGCTGACTACGAAGGGCGAAAAAAAAAACGAGGGCGAATATTTCCCTGTACCCGATATATCTCTTAATGATTGGTGTGTACATGTAACACCAATGGAAACAATAAAAGTAAATGTATTATACCGGATATTGACATTATTTAAGTAAATCAATGGTGTATTGCGATCCTTTCCTTCATATTCCATTTTTTTTTCACAGCAAATGTTTTCGCGATACCACGGTGAGTTTTTCGCTGTTGTACAAGACTGGACCAAACGCTCAGCCGCGGAGACTGCAGAAGCGTACGGGAGCAGGCTGTTTGGGTATGACTTTTAAAATCTCAAGAGAGCAAAATGGTTGGATCTGTTTTCAGACTATATTTATCTCCTAAAGAAGACAACTATTTCTCCATAAAGATCTAGGAAAGAAGTTAAATTGTTAACTTTGAATACGTTATGTTTTATTTACTAAATAGTAGTTGATGGCTAACAATTAACTCAATAGCAATTAATGCTCTAAATTTTTTTTACTTTTGGAAAATTGTTCGACCAGCCAGCGTGTTTGAATCTTCATTGGAAGCATCGACCCGCATTTCTGCGATTGTTTGTAATTGTAAATTAAACTATTTTGACTTATGAAAACCGTGCATTTTAATCATAGTATGCTATTGACAAAGAAAGTACTAATTTTTGAAAGATTGGAAGACTATGATGGAACATGCAAGCCACTTAATTACATGCCAGATGAAACGACTTCTATTTTCCCCCTTAATGTCGGACTAGTAAACGGCAGAGGTTGGTACATTGATAAATCTTTATGATACATACTCTCATTAGTTTAAATTTTTCATTTTTTTGTTTTAAAAAAATCCAAATATTCATGTGAATTTATAATATATGTGAAACCCCTACTTGTGGTTTGTAAAAAAATCATAAAATATTATTGAAACGAAACCTTTGTAATTAGGACGA
Source organism: Magallana angulata (assembly GCF_025612915.1). Lineage (NCBI taxonomy): Eukaryota > Metazoa > Mollusca > Bivalvia > Ostreida > Ostreidae > Magallana > Magallana angulata. Next base: position 28,206,919 of record NC_069119.1, on the reverse strand, counting down.
AGATACACAGAGACGGATATTGAAAATGGCGAGAAACCGTTCATTCCACTGGAAACATTTACAGTACAACAAATGGGAACATACAGATTCAGAATAATGAACGTTGGATTCGCTCAGCCTTTTGAAGTTTCTTTTGAAGCAGTACGTAATTGAAAACCTAACATTGCTTTAATTTTACAACGTTTGAACGTCAAGGATTTGTTCTCTATTGAGTTACTGTATAGAGTTGCTCTTTTATTAATGTATTTAGACAATTTTTTCTACTAAGTTAACGTTTTATATTGGGAATCACCGATGTTAGAATAATTTGCAATGGAAAAATGTTGTCAGTGTTACAGAAATGGTAACATTTTGTGTTTTGCATATTTGTTTTAAATGCAGGAACTATTTCAGAAATGAGAACTACTTGCAAACGCTTATCGCGTGATTGTTACAAAAAGTGGTTTGACGATTTGTTGTTATCAAAACAGGTTTAGAAGTCAAGTACATGTTTGATAAACCCCAATGATTAACAAAAATTAATCAATAATAAATTATACATGTAAACATTTAATGAAAACATTAAACGTTTATCCTAGGGATGTTATTGTTTCTATAAAGCGAAAAACAAGTGCTTTTGATTATGATGAGATTACGTAAAAGTTCATTATATGGTTTTCCTTGCAACATGCTGTTGATTCATTATTGCATATGTTCGTGTCTTTTGTGGGTAACCATTGCCCTTGAATTTTCGTCTCAACAAACCTATACACATCATTGTTCAATATTTATTTAATTTTTCAAATTTATCCCGATTGCACTACCAACGAAATTACATCTCCAGGAACCAAGGAAATTTGGCTACCCAGAAACATTGACCCCAACGAATAAAAATGATTCTACAGTACCATGTATCTGAAGTATTTCTTTTCAAAAGAGTTATTTAATGATAATAAATCTTGATTGATTCTAGCACACGATTTACGTGGTTGCAATGGACGGAAATGACGTCGAGGACCAGAAATGTGACGCTGTTGTTATAAGTCCCGGCGAGACTGTTGACATCAAACTGACTGCGAAACGTCAACCAAACAATTATTACATAAACATCAAAACAATACCAACAAGGACACTTTGGGTAATTTTTCTATATCAAAATTATGCATGTAAAGATCTGTATTTTAATCAGATTGATACAAACAATTTTATCTAAAACGTTATTCAAAATGACGTATATTATTAAAATTCATTCGTTATAAACCAATATGCGACTACTACTGATTAGTAATAACTGGGGTTTGCAGTCATTTTGTAACGAATTTTATGCATTAGTTAAAAACCAATATGCGAATTTTACTAATTAGTAAAAACTGGGTTTAGCATTTATAATTACTTTATAACGAATTTTATTTCCATGGTTTTAACGTTCCCTTGTTTCATGGTATAACAAAAAAAATTATTAACAAAGAAACAAACAAAGAAACCAAAAAAAAAGAACCCAATTGAAATCAAATTGATTTGCCTGAATAAAAAGCAAAGAAAATATTTTTAAAACTGTAGCTATTTTAGAGTTTTTATAGATTCTTGGCTTTTCTTCTTCAAGGGACCAATAACGAGGCCTCAGCTGACCCGAGCTGTTCTCAATTACAAGGGTGTCAACAGGTTTCGTCGACCAGTGTCTGTCCCTAGACTTTGTACTCAACAGAATCCTTGCTATGTGGTGAACCAAATCTATGGGTAGGTCAAGTACTTTCGCGATGTTTAAATGAATGACAATTTTTTTTAAAGACGCAATTTGGTAAAAGGCACATACCGTTTGCTGCCATATTGTCAATCAATTTTGACTTGTGTTTGATTGTTTATGATCCAGGGGGGTCAGCTTTATATGAAGCCAAATTTTGTTATTTTTAGAAAATGCAATGTGTCGGAAGGATTGAATTCATTACTTTTGAAATCATAATAATGCCAATTTTCTTAGACGTAATGTGTGTAAAAACCTAAGGATTAACAATACATGTGTATTGATGCATGTATCAAAGAGCTAATATACGGTTACTTTAAAAGAAAATTATCCAAGCTAAAAAACCAAGGAGCTGACAAAAGCGAACATTGATGTTAAAATTCACATCAGTGAAAATACAATTGCCAACTTTAAACACCCCTTCCCCCGAAAGAACTCAATATAATTGATGAAAACTGAAAAATCTGTATTGGGTTATTGCATGTTTTATTGATTATTATTGGAAACATAAGTAGCAATTCTGTATTCAACCTCTTTTCTTTCTTCAGTTTGTTTTACCATAAATTAATTCTTTTCTTTATAGCAAGGCTCCTATAGACAGTCATGTCGTGATAATACCTTTGACAAAGTTAAAGTCAACCCATGATTCACTTACCCGATTTCCGGTGCCAATTTACAACGACAAATCGCAACTACAAGAATTTTTCCTTAATTTCCATCTCCTTCGTATGTATAAATTTGAATCAAATATTAAATTAGCTTTTTTCATTCAAGTGTTCAAGTCAAATATATGAGAGAAGATGAAGTATAAACAGTTAATTATTTTAACTGAAATATTAAGTACCCATGTACTGTGCCAAAGAAAAAATAAAATCATAGTTTTATTTGTTTAACATTTCCCGTTTAATTCATAAAAAGAATAAAATTTATTGAAATTTACAAAATGTTTAAATGGACTATGGATAGCACGTTTTCTTTGTAAGCATGCAAGTGATAGTTATATTTGCGGTTATAGGAGGACAACCAGCAATCAATGGCAGACAATTCATGTATCCAACTTCTGCTTTGCAGGTATGATTACCGGTATTTAACTCAATCCTCTTATAAAAGAAATTAATATCCATTAATTCGTGTATCATGAAAATACACACATATAGCACACATTCAAATTGAAAAAAAAAATATTTGATTAATTTAATAAAAAATAAAAACTAAAGAAATGTTATGATCTATTTAGGTGTGCTTTTTATTAACAATTAAACAGTTGGATAAGTTTGATTGATTTTAAATGAAAAAAAATAATACCAACCTGCATGTTAACGTTTAACACATTTATATTCTCGATGTTTATTGGTTTAAAAGGGTCAGAACAACCAATATGCCATATCGCAATGCGAACCACCGAGATGCACGTCTGAAAGATGTAGATGTACCAATATGATAAAGTTAGAAATTGGAAACGTTATTCAGTTCGTCTTTTTCACTCAAGGTAGGTAAAAATTAAAATCATTCCAACAAAGTGAAACCTGTTTCACAAAATAAAGTTTTTAGTTTAAGATAATGATAACAATTTAACATCTGTCGAAAAATTGAAATTTAAGAAGCATTAAAGATATATTAACCAACTTTATAATTAAATAACGGTCATTTTGTCTTTTTACTTCTCTATACCTATTGATTGTTCCAGGGTTAAAAGCAGCACACCCCGTCCATTTTCATGGTCACCAATTCCACGTGCTAAAAATTGGATTTCCCGAGTATGACTCCGTAACTGGAAACGCGACAGCACCGAATTCGGATATCCGTTGTCTTAATGATGATTGTACTGAAGCAACGTGGGCGAATCCAAGATGGAGTTATAAAGATCTCGGTTTGAATCTATGGAATCCTCCTGTAAAAGACACAGTAAATGTCCCCTGGGGAGGCTATGTGGTCGTTAGAATCGTCGCTGATAACCCGGGTATAGTTGATTTGAATTGATAAATAATCTAAATAAAATAGTTTATATTAATTATGAAGTAAAGCATAACGCTACACACTAATTGCTAGAAATTTTAATTTTTTAAAAATAATTTTCTTGTAAAATTCCGATCGAATTTAGGTGAACTTCGCGGATACATGAAGGACGACAACTCAGATGCCCATTGTGACGTAAAACCACCCATCTTTATTACTGGTGCAACGTTTAAATTTACATGACGTTAAAATTAATACTTATTTATATCAATGGGGTTTGCAGTTTACCGAGAACATGACGTGTAGCGAAACACAAACGTTTCATTACTTAAAAAAAAAAATGACATTTATAAACTTTTAAAGGTTTTGATTAAAGTCTTTGTTTACCTGTACCTGGGCTTGTGTCACATTTTATTCTTTTTTAAATTATTCTTTTTTTTCAAGATTTATAAAACGAATGATGGGGATAAATAGAGACATGAATTTCTTGAAAATTTTAAATTTTTTAATATATTTATCATAAAGAACTCGTCAACTAGACACAAATAAAATGTAGTTCTTTTTAAAAAAAATTGTAAATATTTCATAACAATGACGGACTGAAATCATAAATTTAACAGTCTAGCTCAGGCAAAATCATATAAATTATATATATAAGAAAAACGTTAATATAGTTAACCATGTACTGCAAACCATAAACATTTATACAACTGGGAACGAATGTTTTGAAAATAATACAATACCGGATGTGTATTAAAAAGGCATCTTTCATTTGTAATGAAATCAATCTGTAAATTAAATGTAGGTCAACATAATTAGGATAAAAAATAAGTAATGCATAATTAAGGGACTTTGGTACGTTAGGGATTCACACGTTAGGGAAAGTCAGCTGCATTTTTGAGCAATAGGCGGGAATAAAAATACAGTGAGTGTAGTGAGCGACTAATTTGGCTTTACTGACGACAAACATGTTGATTATATCAAGAAGACGAAAATTTGATCCGCCATTGAAGTTCATATGAACATATTAACTTCAAATCAACTTCCGCCATTGAAGTTAACCAATGAGTTGTTGTTAAAAATTAAAGCAATCAGATCTTGATCTCACAGGTTACTGGTTACTTCATTGTCACCTTGGTTACCACCAATCAGAAGGAATGTCTCTGGTTCTACAAGAGGGAGACCCTGCCGACATGGTAGAACCGCCCACCACTTTCCCAACATGCAACAGTTTCCGCACCTCTACAAAGGCGATTCAATCAGCGACTCAAAAGCAAAAAGAGATTCTGGGGAGAAAAAGTACTTTAATTTATAAAGCAATAACTAATTAAACTAAAAATGATTTTTAAAGGAATAAAGATATTTTTCATTTTTTTTTAACAAAATGAATATAATTGATCGGCGTTTCAATTGACATAATGTTACCAAACTAAAATCCAAAAATGACATTCAATTCATAATTTATTTCCTACTAGGTCTTGACCTCGCAACAGTTGCATTTCTATTAGTAGCAGATATCAAATCTTTATCTTTAGAGATTTGATGAATTCTCAAGTCATAATCATACTTTTATTTATAACTGTTAGGTAATATTATTTACATACATGTCGATGTTAATAAAACACATTTGACAATAAGATTAAAATGAAAATGAATTGAGCAGCGTTTATACATATTCTTATTCATGTTTATAAAGATTTGATTATTATTGTCTTTTAAATTCAATGAGATGCTCCTTTTGGTCTAATTTTAAGTACAAATACACGTACATGTATAATTTTTATAATGTTTTGATGAATATTTAAAACAAATCATCGAAAACCTCAAAAGGCCATAAAAACCCCAACTGTTATAAATTTGAATTAACTACAACTGTATGTGGTTGTTCTGGATTGCTTAAGGTTAATTAAAGGTACAATTTGTTTCTCTGATCAAAGTTGGACAGTATAGATAACTTAAAGATGGCACTTGGGCCTTCTCGCTTTCTATATATATATTTGGTCTTTGCTAACTTTGAAAGAAATGTTTTAAAAGAATGGTCAATGTTCAGGTTGTAATGAACAATATTGATGAAAATTCTATTGACATTTGCAGAAAAAGGATTGAATAGAAGTCATCAGTCAGAGACAAAGAGGACTTCGACAGTAGTCCATAAGCAGAAGGAGTCGTATGACCAGTACTTTCACGATCCAGGTTCTAGTAACAAAGCAGAAGACCAATCGACAAGTAAGTGTTCGAATTAAATACCATTCGCAAAACTTGATCACAAAAATATACACTTTGTATTACTCTCCCTGGAAAACACCATAGCAAGTCAACTTATCTTATGTTAACGATGGGCAAACCAGCGATAAAGCTTTCGTTTTAATCGTTCATTGCGACAGTGCTGATACTGTGAAGTTGACATTATATAAATAGTGCCTGTTTGGGAGGGTAACTGTTGAAATTGTCACCCCGAGAAAACCATTATCAACCGACGCGAAGCGGAGGTTGACAATGGTTTTCGAGGGGTGTCAATTTCAACAGTTACCCTCCCAAACAGGCACTATTTATTTTATTATACTGAATGTCTTATTTTTTAAGAAAATTTACTGCTTTTACATAGAAATGAAGTGAATTCAACGGCGAACCGTACGCGCATAATTTACGCGCATGTAACAATGTGTTGTGTTACCCGTTGCCAAGTGTGTTGCTAACGCAGAGGGTAATAGAACGAATTACCAACTGCGTCTAAACCAATCAGATTGCAGTATTTAACATGAAAGTATAATACTACATATTATGTATCCTATCTTACACACAAGATGTATCCTATCCCAATGCAGTCTATTGAAGAATAAAAGGTAAATAAAACAAAATTTGAAAAAAAGTTGAAAAAAGTGATATTAATCAAGTAATACTATTGAAAATATGTCTAAATAATACAAACAAAATGTAGTCGGAATGCAAGCAATTTCGTAAACAAACAGGTAAACGAATAGACTGTTTTATTTAACATTTTGATAATAAATTGCTGAAAAATGCATAGAAAAAAAGTTAAACAAAAGACACTATTATTCAAACAAACATTTATATAATTAAATCTTTTCTGTATCACTTATTTATCTAGTGAACTTTTTGGCCATATGATAATCCCTTTGACAGGTAAACGATTTGCAGCTTTGTGCATTTCCTGATAACCAATACTCTGAAATTTCCCTTTTTTCAACTGTTACAAATATTAAAAATAAATTTATGCAACTGTTGAGCCTAGGTCTCATTGATCAAAAAGTGTTACAGATTGATTGAAACTTATGGAATTTTTAAAAGAGTATTGGCAACTGTATTAACCTTTAAACATCAGTAGTACAGTAGATAAATGCGATGAAATGAACCTTGAAACATTTATATATGATAGCCCAGCAAAAACAAACTTGATGCACATGAAAGCCTGTTGCTGCCCAATACACAACAGGGTGTAAAAGATGTTAATTGTCTGAACAATGTTATGATATTTAATTGTCTTGCTTGGACCGCAAATTTTTTTTAGATTTAATATTCACCATGCATTTTTTTAACAAACATGTATGCGCGATCGATGCATTCTAAAATGTTTTCAAGAAATAATGTCATTTTAAACCTTTTATCAAAAAACATCTTGGAAATTGATTGGAAATTTTTGATTGCAGATATTTGGCCACAAACACGATCTAAAGAAACTCCTAAGCGAACTAGTTCTAGTATAACACCAACGTTTAATTTACGAGTGAGGGACAATCAAGACACTTCTTTTGGTATGGAATAAAATGTAATTTAACGTAATACATTTATGATATTTATTATTGTAAGTATGAAAAGTTAAAAAGATACTTAGGCGATTGATAGAAAATGGTCATATTATCTCACTTTTAAAATGATGGTAACTTATTGAAATCTGTTTACAGATACTTGGCCACGAACACAATCTATCGGATTGCCTGGTCTCAGTTCAAATCAGATCAGGGCTGCCCCTTCACCTGTACCCAGCACACGAAATGAATTACCAACTTTTCGGTTCCCAGGTGGAGGCAATCGAGTGTCTCCTTTTGGTTTGTTTTAATTTACGTCATTTTTTGATTTTTTTAAAAAATTAAACGCTTTTGATTTTAAAATCATCAATGCACTGATGGGTCATCAATGACCCGGGTACTTTTTTTTTCAAAAAAGAGTACTGTAAACCTACTTTTATTCACGTGAAATTTTCGCGAGGTTAGCGAGAGCCTTGTATTCACGAATATTTCTCGCCGCGAACGAATCCTTTGTATGTAGTATTTATAACAATACAGGTCTGGATAAGGCTTGGTCGCGAACATTAGTCGTCACGAATCAGTTTATCGGATGATACCCGCAAAATAAAGTCGCCGCGAATAAAAATTGGTTTACAGTATTTCGATTTGTAAAGTGAATTCTTAGGTATCTACACTTTAAATGCTTACTGAGATAGTTTTGTTGATTTGTTTTTTTTGCATATGAGTAATTATTAATGTTGCATGATTCCTTAGAGAAAATTGAATCCCACGAGTATAAATCTTATGATTGTGCATAAGCAGTGGCATACCTTACATCCAAGAACGTATGTGTGATGGTATTTCAAGGCTTCAACTTCCTTAAAAATTTAACTCTTCTTTTTTAGAGGTGGAATCCGTTTCACCAGCGTGGCAACAACCAAAGCAATTGCGTCGATTAGGTTAGAGTTTTGTAATCTATACTTCTATTCCAAAAATGTTAAGATTCTGGTATTAGGTATAAATCTATGGCACGTGTAATCCTTAAAAAAAATGATTCCTTTTAAAGTAAATGTAACTAGAGCTAAACTGTTTCGTCAATCATGCACCTACGGTACTCTGTTCTCACTAAAAATCATTTTTGTAGATCCTTTAACAACATCGGCAAACATTCCTAGTGTCGTTGACAACTCTGCTACAACATCATCAATCGACAATCTAATATCTGAATGGAAAGAACTACCAAGTTTAAATCCAGTTGAGAATACAGGAAGCTTTACCGATACATCCAAACTACCCAAATGGATGCAAGGAGGCTTACCCGATACGTCCGCTATTGGGACATCAAGTAATGGACCATCTGTTGGATTTCCAAATAATAATCCCTTTGCTGATACAACAAATAATGCTCTGTTTGCTGATACTTCAAAAAGTAATTCATTAGGTGATACAACAAGTAATAATATATTTACTGATACTAGTAGTGTTACATTTACTGATCGATTTGGTGACACAACAATCAATCTTCCATTTGGTGACACAACAAGGGATCTTCACGTTGATAACACAGCAAGCAACCTTCCATTTGGTGACACAATGAGCAATTTTCCAATTGGTGATACATCACCTTTTGGTGACACAACAGGCAATCTTCCTTTTCAACCATTTGGTGACACACCAAGCAATCTTCCATCTGGTGACACACCAAGCAATCTTCCATCTGGTGACACACCAAGCAATCTTCCATTTGGTGATACAACTAGCAATTTTCAATTTAGTGATATAACAAGCAATCTTCCATCTGTTGATACAGCAAGTAGTAATCCTTTTGGCGATACAACAAGCAATATTCCATTTTCTGGAATAACAAGTAATGAGCCGTTCTTTGATTCGACAAGTAATATTCCCATTACTGATACATCAAGTAATGCACCTTTTGGAGAACTAACCAATTTTTATGGTTCTGCTGGGAGCACAGACCCAGTTCGTAAGTTTTGTATCTGGTTTTTTTTTTAAATTCATTTGCTTTGGATGATTTGAATTTAGAAATAATGGACGCATTGTGTATTTATTGTTTAAAATCTTTGAATATCTTAACTTTGAATTGTTTATACCATTTTTCTCTAATAATGTTTTCTTCTAAGGAACCATCATTGCTTACCAATGTAGATTTCTAATATTATTTTTGCGTGATTATCAAAACCCTGTGTCTAAACGCAAAATCAAACAGACGGAGTAGAGATCAGACACAGCACAAAAATCCACAAAAACTGACCATTCAATCTCTTTTTTTTTAAAAGTGGTCCAATCACCAATGAGAATTTCCGATATAGAACCGGTATCAATTTCATCCGGGACAGGTATACCGTCATCATCACTCCCTGGGTTTTCATCAGGTGGCGGTTTGCCTGACTCATCCGGTAAGTGAAATGAAAAACAAAAGATTTGTTTGGAGAATTCTAGATCTTGACTACCCCATTGTATTGTATGTTGTTTTTTTTTCTGGATAAATTTTAATTCATTTGATTGTATTAACTTAGGAAAATATTTTTTTAAAAGTCTATCTTTAAGTAAATTCATATTAAACATATGTCGATCATATTTGTATGTTTTATTTTTGTTTTTCCTTTAATTCAATCTTATAAAACATGTACAACCGTTTTTCTTTTTCAGGCAGCAGCAGTTTTACAGACTCGGGGAATTTGAATGAGTTTTTTATAGGTTAAATCCTAAACGGAGCTTCATATACTCTACAGAAACATTAAATCTATTTTGTATCAGTTTGTTGCAAATATAATTAGAGTAGAACTTGAATGAACGTTTACTAAACAACATATTGTGTTTTTCTAGTAGTATTTTTGAGTAATAATGTACTGCTTGAATATTTGAGGTTGACAACTTAAACAACGAATCAAACGCCATTTGAAAATGAAATTTTAAAAATATAAAATATAATTATGTATTTTTTTCCGAAATAAAAATTTCTTAACTATCTATATTACAATGAATTCGATCAATACAAGTATTTGAATGAAACAAGTATTTTATATATCTTATGTTGTATGCTTATACATGAATGCAAGAAATATTTGCTATTTTTGAATATGAATGATGTTTGTTATAGTTTACTACAAACAGATGTTTACAAGTGACTGAAGTTATATGAATATTCTATATATCAATTTGTTGAGATAAAAACATTGGTTGTTTATGCAAAAAATATTATGCATAGTATGTCGTATTAGTACATACACATCTATTACTATTTAGTGCGCAGTAAAAATACGGTATTTAATATTAATAAGTATATTTTTTTTTTTAAACACAGTGAATTTTTTATGAAAGATTTTTGTATGCACTGACCTTAAAAATGCAAATGAAATGTCTTTTGTTTATGTTGCTTTAAATTTGTCCTTGAAAATGCTGACGACATGCATTATTTATCACGAGCCGTAGTTTGTATAAATTGGTTTTCCGTATTTAAAAAAAGGAATCCATCACCATTGGAATGATTTTAAATTCTTTGCAAAATATACAGTAGCATTGGAACTATTTTTATCAAAAATAAGATTGATAGGTGAATAATTACACTGTTTTACTTACATGACATTATTTCAACTGAACAAGATATTATGGAATTTCGACATTTAACAGCCCCAAGCAATCTGTTTCATCAAAACCATTCCAAAAAAAAATTTGAGTTTAAATTTTAAGCATCGAAATCATTTGAATAAATTTAGGTTAAAGGTATTGAAGATCTCATTTGACTGATTCTACATTTGATAAAAACAACTTCATCATGGTAGTAATTTTGATTCTCATCATCGCTCGAGGAAGGCCGTTACCGATGTACATAAACAGATAGTTGTCACAAGATCTGCTCACAAAATGCCATTTATGTCTGACACTGTTTTTCCTGTAAGAAGCAGCTCACCGCAGCTCGATTTTTGTCTTTAACTGAAATACGACAACAATTGTATGTCAAACATCATACAGATGCGACTGTAAATTGATCTTATAACATTAACAGAAACCATCACATTACCATTTCTGCTCAATGTTATCCTGAACTAACAAAAGGTGTGACGTGTATAACAGCAACCATCGGACAGTGGGTTTAAGAACCATTTTAACAAGGGCTTGGACGTTGGGAAGTTATGTTCAACAGCAATTTGACGTAGTCCTGTTTTTTCATTGTATGCTATTTTGCCATTGCTCTTTGAAATCAACAAGATTTGTCTAGATTTTGAGCTAAGACTACGCATTCTGTGTATATTTTACGTGAAACCAGCGTCATTTTAACTTGTTTGTTTTGACGCAAGAAATAATTAGTTACATCTTACCGAAAGTCCACGGTCTTGTTAAAAAGGTTCTAAAGCTACGCAACATGCATGGTAAAGGGGCAGATGTTCAAAGTAAAATGTTAAGTTTGTACAAGTGCAATCCAAGCTTTTACTTTATCTTATTAGACAACCATATAATTATCTCAAGTTAGTCTGTGTATGATTTTTTTTCTTTTTTTTAAGCGCTTCTCTTATATATTTTCACAAAGCATTTGCGTTGTTCAAACTGAATGCCTAATGCCTTTTTTTCATGAGAAAAAAATAAGCTTATTATAATTTTTTTTAAATACCTTATGATGTACTTGTCTTCGCCTGCTGTCTGGCTTAAAATATTTCGTAAATTATGAAATAGGAAAAAATCCCACCAAGCGTTTGAATATTTTTATTTCGATACATGTACATACATGTATAAAGTGAAACAAATTATATTAGTAAACAATAAATGTGTTATTTCAAATAAAACATATGCATTATAAAATGTAAAAGTTAGCCATTATTGAAGGTAGGACATGACCTTGACAATATCGTTATATGTTATTGAAGGTATGACAGAACCTTGAAAATATTGATACCGTCATAATTATGTTATTGAAGGTAGGATATGACCTTGACAGTGCCGTCATCTGTACCGAACTCACACACCCAGAGCTTATCCTCGTCGTCAACAGTAATCCCCGTGGGACCCTCGATTTTCCCAAAAAGCAGATAGCTGACAAAGGCGCCATTTTCCTTGATGATGTGCACGGTGTTGTTCCAATGATCAGCCACTAGATAGTTTCCCCGACTATCCGTAGCGATTCCCTCGGGGGTGAAATTCTCGACGACTTTCCTGGCTTTATTTCCGTCGTAGGAAAACTGAAACTCTCCGTTAGCGGCCACCAGGATAACCTCACGCTTACTGTAGTCGGAAACGCAAATTCCGCCATTTTTGTTTTCGATGACGTAATGCGGTTTTGTGTAGATGCTCCTTTTGCTTCCGTCTCGTTCAATTTCCATAATTGGTTGACCTGATTGGCTATATTTGACAACTTTCCCGAAAATGTCTTTTGAATTATACAGGCAAACTAAAAGATCGCCTGATCTACATGAACCTATTCCTATGGGTTCAAAGTCGCCAGTTGAAAACAAGCGAGTGATTTTTCCCGATTTCGCGTCCATTTTCATCACAAGATTTTCACTGGGAACGGTAAAGAAAACTGACTTCTGGTCATGTGATACAGCCAATCGCATTGGTTGAGCAGAAGCCTTGACACTTTTGATTTCTTTGCCATTAGAATCAATAAGCTTGATGGTGTCACTCCTCGAGCTCAAAAGCCAGAACTGGTCTTTGCCGGCAATTCCTATGTCTCTAAGAAAGCTCAAGGGGCATTTAACTTCCTTTGACATAACTGGGTTTTCCATAAGACGTTCTTGGAATTTTTCTTTGTAGGTCACGACCTCGCAAGGTTTTGATGCATGTGAGCTTTTGCAATTGTCGCAAAGATCAATTTTGTGTTCCTTGCAGTACCATTGCACGGGGCCTTTCGGTATCACCCTGCAGGCTTGACATTCTAAGTGATGCTGTCCCTGTCTTTCTGAGTCCATTTTTTGGAAGCAAAAAGGTACATGGGTTTTATTTTCAGCATCAATGTTGTAAATTTCTAACGCGAGAAATATATTTGCATAAAATCGCCATAAACACCCTTCGCAGATTACAAAATCTCAATTTCATTTTTTTTTTTTCAGTAGGTTGTGAACTATATGAATTATAACAAGTTTGGTCCTCGCGATTTAATATTCTCGCGATCGCGAAATTGAAATATACGGTCAGTTACAGTCTTTATATATTGCACTAAGATATCGAGGAACAAAGAAAGATAACTCTATGATCATTGATTATTTCTTGGTGAAGGTGAATTATATTTTTACATGCATCCATTACAAATTTAAAGACTTGTTGTGTTTATATGACCATTTTCTTCAGTCTTTCTACAATATTTATTGAAATGTAGCCAAATCTCGTTCATAAAAATTCAACACAATATAAAGTGTCGATCTATACTATATATTATAGGCATACATGTACAACGAAATACATGTATATACATGTACAACTGAGTGACAATTAATTATCGGAACCTATACAATATGCATGTTGTCAATATTTTAGAAGAATTTAGCGATCATTTGAATATAAAGCTTAATTATGTTCCAAAGATAATGTTGCAACAGTCGATATTATGAGTCTACTTTCGTTTTGTATTTCTTCACTTTGTATAGTACTTTAGAATAACAATATAGCACTTAATGCTACCTATGCCAAATAACAAATTACACAGTAGTTTAAAACTAAAAATGCATACATGTACTTACATTTGTCTTCTCTCTTGAATGAATACGTATCATAAAAAAAAAATATCTCTGCACTATGTTTGTTTACGGTATCTTCACCGATCCGGAACTTGGATCGAAGGATCAAAAGGTGACATACTGGGGCGGATCATATGGGTGTCATTTAAATGCGAGCTACAATAATTCCAAGCGCGGATCGATCTAGAAAGAGGTTGGAGGACCTGAAAGTTTTAGAAGTGAAAAAGTACAGGTACCGAAATTCAGCCTCAGGCGAACAAATTATCCGGACATCGGACCCACCCCCACCCCCGCCAGACTTCTGGATCCAAGCGCATACATGTTTTCTTTAGCCTGCCATCTTTTGTTCGATCAATTTTAGTACCTCTTTTTTCTATCTTTTTCTACTACATGTGTATTAAATGCTAGGGAAAATTTATTCATGCGAATAATTGGAGAGAGAGAGAGATAGAGAGAGAGAGAGAGAGAGAGAGAGAGAGAGAGAGAGAGAGAGAGAGAGAGAGAGAGAGAGAGAGAGAGAGAGAGAGAGAGCGTTCTCAATTTTATTTAAAAAGAGATATTTTTCGCAATTTCTTTGGAGAGAAATGAAAAAGAGAATTGCCTAATATTTGACCAACTTTTGAATTACCCTTTAAATATCGAACTTTTCCCCTTTTATTTACACACACAATTGTTTAGGTATTCGTTATATACGGATAAGTAAACGACAATATTAAGGTACGGAAACAGGACGGAATAATAAGGTCAAGTTGTTTTATTTTATAGAATACATACACTGTATAGGAAAAAATACGTACAGAATGTTCGCCTCTCTACTGAATAAAAGCATCCTCTGTTTAAGTTAACAATCACTGTAGGTAAATTGGATAATTTTTTTTCTCTCTGAGATTATGATACATCGTTATATTTACATCTATATGCACGGAGTATGATTCCCTCTATTTCTTACTGAAACTTATGGTAAACTGTTAATTCGTAATTCATAGCTCTTTAGAAACTAACAGGACTGAAATCTACATGCCCTGTTTATCGATTGGTCGAAACATACAGTGACCTAAGAAAAATCACGGACTGCACGAAATAATCAAGATGATATCAGACTCAAATTCCCAATGAAAACGATTTGTCTAGTTGTTTCTTTTAGCTACCGCGTACTGATGTACATTAACATTAATTTAGTGAATTTCACTTACTTTTGGCAATCAATTTATTAATTTGTTAAAATAAATTGTAAATATAAACAATAAAATGCTAACGCGGGTAATGTATTTTTTCTACAATGTCGCCACTTTCACATTCCGCATGAATCACCAAAGAAAGTATTTTATTGTTTAAATACATGTACTTGCTTTCATATTTGATAAAAGGGGTCTTTCGCTATCGATTTTGAAGCTCTTTCAAATGAAAGTTATTACTAATTTTAATAAATACACGGGGCTGATTGGCAAACTTGTCATTCGGTCACTCTTCTAGATTATTTATAAAATTTATTTAATTGAATGGCTCATATAATTTTGTTTATATTGTGTTTTAACAACCGAATCTCTCCATAATGAACAATTTATAACAGATACGAAACCAAACAAAACAGTTTAATAATATTTCGTTATGACATATATACATATACATATAAATGATGATACAGAACAAATGAAAAACGGTTTAAGAAGTTATACATTGATGATTATTAGACGTAATACATCCCATTTCTGGTTCTGTGACGTCATTTAAAGATAAAACGTCACTTGGTTAATACCGATATAACAAAATAATACACGGGACAAGTCTTACATATACTAGGTTTTCAGACTTGTAAGTCATATATATGTAAACTGTATATAATTAAACTTAACAATGCATTCTTATATGTTTATACATACAATAAATTTTTCTTCTAGTTGAAAAAAAAATGACAATGTGCCATCATACTAATATTGTATATGAATAAAACATTTCCAATTAAATATAGTAATTATAATATCGCAATTATCATGCATGCTAGATAAGAACTGAGTATAATAGTTGAAAAAAAAAATAATGCCATTTAGTTTGCAAGACTTAATTTCATGTATTCTGTTATGGAATGGAAATGAAATTATTTAAATAAAATAAAATATTCTAAACAGTTTACAACATTTTCTCCGATTCTAGTCCATCCTCCCTACTGTAGTGATCGGAAATCTTAAGGTCCGGTCTATCATTGTGATTGTATGCATTCGTTTGGCGGTTGCCATTGGTGAGGGCCACGTGGTCTTTCTGTATCGTAATGTCATTGGCCCAGCCAATGGAAGTTTTTGTACATCTTGTGGCCAAGGTGCGATTTTCTCGAAGAGTGTTGAACTTCTTCTTTAGTACAGATTTCACCTAAATTTAAAAAGAAATGACGAGAAAAAATTATTTAGAAATTTAAAATAGAACCATTTTAACAAGAGCTTGGACTTGTGACGTAGGCCTGTCTATTTCATTGCTGGACACTCAGTCATGGCTCTTTGAAATCAACAAGATTTGTCTGGCTTTTGAGCTAAGACTACGCAATATGTCGTATATTTCGATTGAAACCAGCGTCATTTTAACTTGTTTTGACGCAAGCAATAGATAGTTACATCCTACTGAAAGTCCAAGGCCTTGTTAAAATGGTTCTAAAAAATCTTTGACTAACATTTCAAATCTGCTCGAATCTTGTTTGTAATCGAATGTCAATGTATCAAATTAAAAATGATAGTTGCGAAACATACCTCTTCATTCAAGAAACAGTAAAATAAAGCGACAAAAAAGCCCTGAAAAAGAGGAAATAACCTTACTTTTTGGTCCGAAATTAATTGTTGTATAACATCATAGATACTCTTAATACTTCTACCTATTCATGATCATTTAATCATTTATTGCATGCAAAATAAAACCATTTCAAAATATTCATTGTACTTGTATTAAAAACAAGTATAGATAGAGGTCTTTTCCGACAATCAACACTGTGTGTTTCCTGTTCATTATACTGATTTAGTGTAAAGTTTTAGATAATCAATTTTTTTTTACTTTTTTATTTCCTGCTTCATTCAGTAAAAGTCGTTATAAATCTGATTTAAGGTTTGTTTAATGTTTGAACTATACATACCCTTTTGAGACGAGGGTCCATGTATAAGGATAATTGATAAACATTCAAATTTTAAATCTATACAATATCTGGATTTTTCTTTACTTAGTTTACGGCAAAAAAAATATCATAAGTAAAACTTTAAGGTAAAATCGAATGAGTAATAAGCCTCCTTAAAAAGGGAACAACATGAGTATATATACCTGAAATGACTGAAGAAATGTGTTGATGAATTTATGGGCCTCCACTACGGCTTTATCGTCTGTGGGTGAGTATAAAAATAACAGGTACGTGATCCCCAGCAGAGGCAGCAGAAGCAATGTGGCCTTCACGACTTTTCTACAGTCCCAAAAATAATTTATATTCTCTCAAAAACATATAAAAGGTACACAAGAGGTGCAGCACAAATAAACATTTATATACGCAAACAGTCTGGATTGTCAAAGCTGGATTATAAACATAGGATGTCAATAGTCAGTAAAAATACTGTAATAATAGCCATTAAGCATATTCTCTCTGTCCAACATTATGTCCAGCTGTCTGTCTGTCTGTTTCTCCCTCTCTCTCCTTTGAAAGATGTGATTATCATCTCTCTCTCTCTCTCTCTCTCTCTCTCTCTCTCTCTCTCTCTCTCTCTCTCTCTCATTGTTTTTTCATTACTATATCTGTAAACTGGTTTTTTGTAAACTCGGTTCTTAAAAAAACGCGTATAATTAAATATAACATTAATCTTTTTTATCAGAATGAATGCATGTTTTTCTTAAATTAAAATCATAAACCTGATTTTTCTCCTATTTCCTTACCTTAATTGTATCGTTTCCAAGCTATTAGAGGCTCTTAATTTCGTCACTAAAACCCATATAATTGTAGCGAGAAACAGCATATTAATCTAATCAAAGACAAAAAAAACCATTGCTTATAGATACAGAATTCTGATTTGATCAAACATAAATTAAAGCTGAATCTAGTACAACAGAGTTACACAACTTAACTTTACAGCCTTATACGTTATAACCAATAATTTTATATCAAACATATATACGATATTATAAGATTAAAGAACAACCTGAAATCAAAAGTATATAAGCATGACATTGTACATAAACAGTTGACTTTTACTAACTTTTAATCCCGATAAGATGAAGACCCTCGTATATATTGGAAGCAAACTATATACAAATAAAACCAAAGTTAAAGTTTATCATAGGTCAACTAATATGAATACCTGATAATAAGAATGATATTAAGAATCGGAAAAGTTACTTAAATTAACAGTAAATTATTTGATTATGAAAGATGTAATGATAAATAAACGAAAAATTTGCAGTTGGGGATAGAAAATGAATATCTCAAAAATTCAATTCACTCAGTACATGTAACAACAAAAGCCCCTCGGGGATTCGAACTCGGGATATACAATATAAGGATCATGAGCCCGACGCCTTTTTCTTTATCTTTTATCATAAGCTCCACACTTTATCAACCGCGCTATGGAGTACGGTACAGGCTGCTGTCGGTAAAATCTTTTTAGTAAAACGAAATGTCGTTTTGATCAGAGGTTAGACATTTTGTGATGATAAGTTAATCTCCCTTAAATCTAGATTCCACAAAGCTATATTGTCTACAATGTTTAAGGAAGCCGGGTGGTCGACAAATAAACCATCAGACTTCCTTAAAATTTATTGAGCTAAAAACTATAATTTTGTGACGAAAAATTCCATAATGCTCAGCGCTTCAAAATTTGAGTATTTTCCAATATTTTTACACTTCGCTCTTTTTCCCACGGAGATCAAAAGAGTCTACAAAACAACCACAACCATCCAGCCCTCTTAATGAATCGTGTTTTATTCAGATTGCAAGTAATTGGAAGTACAAAGTCGATACACAAAAAGCTAGTGTCTATAGTCTGTCCCAAGATATTTTTGCCGAATATTTTCTTAAATTATTCCAAATTTACAAATACCTTTCAGTTTAGTTGTTGACGATGTTTATTTAATAGTATGAAAAAATGTTCCTTTGAAACGCCCATCGAGCTTGTCAGGTCTCAGTACACGGCTAAAAATATAAAATCTACGGCGATTTTCCATTGCTAATGAGATGAAGGTACCTGGATGATAACGTTGAAAAATTGTTCGAGGTATTCCGAATGACTTCCAGGAATGGAAAAAACCTGTCAACATTCCCCATCATAGATCTACGCAAGAAATCTGTTTTCGTTACTGTGTATTTTTACGAGGGAAAAATAATAATGTGTGAATGAAGTTGTCTTGGAAATTTCCCCTTTCATCGATTTCAATTGCACTTCTTTCACAGGTATGTGCATTTTGATAAAAAATCGGTCAAAATGTGCAGCATAATTATCTTGGGACGGACTAGTGTCTACATTATATAAGTAGTGCCTGTTTGGGAGGGTAACTCGGCGAACCGTACGCGCATAATTTACCCGCATGTAACAATTCGTTGTGATACCCGTTGCCAAGTGTGTTGCTAACGCATAGGGTAATTGAACGGATTATCAACTGCGTCTAAACCAATCAGATTTCAGTATTTAACATGAAAGTATAATAATGTATAATGCCTATACTCACTGCTAACACTAGGAGCGTCGGTACGATATGGATGTAATCCAGGGGATCCATCTGTGAGGTGTTATAAGGCAACCAGCAGCTGTACAAACAAATCCGCAATTAATTTCCCGGCGCCATTATTTAAAATCTTTCAACTCATAAATCATACTTCAATCGACACTTTAATTGATTATTTTCTTGATAAAAAAAAAAAACATTTTAGCACAAGAATGCGTATGTAGAAAAACTACTATCGAATTATCTGTAGCGTACATGAATTTTTTTGGTTTACATCAGTCATCATTTCACCATTTATACATGTAAACTGGACATCAATTGAAGAGAGAGAGAGAGAGAGAGAGAGAGAGAGAGAGAGAGAGAGAGAGAGAGAGAGAGAGAGAGAGAGAGAGAGAGAGAGAGAGAGAGAGAAAAAATACTTACTCTTGTAAATCGGAACTCTTGATTTGCTGAATTGACGTGGAATAAATTCGAAGGGAACTCCAAACAGCGATTATTAATAATGGTATCCCTGAAAATATATATATTTTTTACGTTTGGCTTTCTAAAGCAAGGAACACGAAAAAACACTTTTCGTTAATAATCTTTTTAGATAGGAACAATGCAAAAATGACCTTTTCAGGCTTTTCAAAATAGAGCAAAGACGAGCTACTTTTGCTACAATTTCCAAACATGGAACAAAGAAGAATCATCTTTCATTGATTTCCAAATTCGGAAGGAGAATAGTTTATAAATACGTTTTAAAAATAGTTAAGACAAAAAAAAATATAGTTTGGAATTTTTGTTTCTAGATAAGAAGCAGAGAACATCTACCTTCTTCACACTTACCCCAACCAAGAACGATTAAGTACCATCTCCTGATTTTGTCCGCCGAGTATGTCCACACGATGATGATGTGTAAGTAAAGGCCCTCAACAAGCATCCAGAAGAAATTCGTCATCTGAGCATAGTTAAATACAGCTACCTGTAGCTTGCAAGCCCACTGGAAATAAGGAAATCATAGAAAGTGTGAGTTTGACAATATCTAACCTTATTGAAACATACAGCCATAGAATATCTTAGATACTTGATTAGTGTGTCCTTATATTTGTTGAAGATATAATCATATATATATATATATATATATATATATATATATATATATATATATATATATATATATATATATATATATATATATATATATATATATAAAGCCTTGGTACAGCAAAAAATACTTAAAGAAATAAAACAGAATGCGACATATATATATATATATACAAGATACAAAAATGTTTTAATGGATATTTCATTCATTCTTGAAATTGATGACGAAAATGAAGTTTCGTATAATTCCTCAATATTAATGTTGAATATCTAAAAAACAAAAAACAAGCAATGCAGTTATACAACATCCTCGAATCCAAAATGACATTAATTACGTAGAAAGTCGATTTTTCTTCTACATTAAATATTATATATGCTTGATTGAAACTGAGTTCAATATCATGTTGAATTTAATGCGTGGAGATATAAAGTTAACAGTAAATGGCATTTTTTAAAGTCTCGACGACGTAGTGATATTTTAAAAAAAAAAAAAAAAGGTCATACCGTTTCTTGATTTGCAACGATTGGGACCAAGGTGTGCTGCAGAACGAACCACACAACGTTACGCAATATGAAGGTGACGATCAGATGACAGTGGATAACGTTCCTCAGGCATCGTAAACTCCTACAAACACGGAATAAAAAAATAAAACTCTCACAGAAATCAATGGCAGTTAGTCTGAAAGCGTTATGTTTAACGGAAACTACAACCAACCGCTTTTATAAAAGTTCTCTCTCTCCCACTCTCTCTCTCTCTCTCTCTCTCTCTCAGTCTGTATGTTTCTCTCTCTCCTCTCTCTCTCTCTCTCTTCCTCTTGTCTCTCTCTGCCTCTTGTCTCTCTCTCTCTCAGTCTGAATGTTTCTCTCTCTCTCTTTCTCTTGTGTCTCTCTCTGCCTCTTGTCTGTCTGTCTGACACACACACACACACTCTCTCTCTCTCTCTCTCTCTCTCTCTCTCTCTCTCTCTCTCTCTCTCTCTCTCTCTCTCTCTCTCTCTCTCAACACTTCAAAAATTTAAATAATTTTCCACTTGACAAAATACTGCATTACAATTTGTTTGCAATATGTGTATGGTTTCTTATCTTATATTGCTTTTCTTTCTGTTTAATTTTTTTATATAGTTACACTAAATAGATAAGATAGACCTAAAGATCCATGTAATGTCTCACCGAAAATGTGTGAAGATGAATAATGCAATGGCGAGAGCTACCGTGGAGATGGAAAAACCGAGATTGTAGATAATTCTTGACACATAATCCGTGGCCAGTTCCTGCAAGTAAAGAAAAAGAAACCCACGAACGATTAACTAAAAAACAACTCAAATGCTAAAGAAGCGCCTGTTACATTAAACATTGACTGAAACCTTAATAACAATGCTCGTAACAATTCATTCATATTTACGAGAACCTTTTCCAAACAGAAAAGGAAATGAGTTCTTGGGAGTTGTGTATTTTTTTTCCATTCATCAAAAAAAGTCAATTATTTCTGTACAATTATAAGAAGTTCTTTTGACGGAACTATGCGCATGTCGAGAGAAACAAGGGAAGGCATCCGAAGTTTTGTGCTAGACGGCTTAAGCTGGCAACAATTTCGGATTGCCGTAAGAGATAACCAGTGAGGACAATCGTCTTAAGCAGGAAACATAATCGAACTGATCAGATTGGGTTTATGAGAGACCAAAAAAAAGGTGTTTGTGGTTTTCAAAATCACGGAAGATGAACGAGAGTTGCTAAGGAATCTATAGGTTACCTTTCAAGAAAGAAAATAGAATCAAACTGAAATTTACATATATGTACCTTTGAATTTGATTAGTTTTAAAAGGAACAAAAATGCTATAATAGATATAATATACTTTTTTCAACACAAAAGTCTCGTTTTTTTCGAAATTAATGTCGAATTTCATTTGACCAAAAATATTTTCTGTATGTTTATTTTATATACAATTTTATAAAAGACCATTATCACTGAAACCAATAGAAATATGTAATGTAATTTTCAGTATCATTTTCCCAATATTAAATCCATTCTTACTACCAAGCCAAATCACCTGGTAGCAAATTTTCTCTATTTCACATTACGAAAGCAGACCATTTAAGCGTAACAAAAATCGCCCAAATCCCCAACTTCAATTTTTCATTAAATATTTTGTTCCTTCTTTAATAAGGCATTGTTTCCCACAAATCGCTAACAGCACATTATTTTTTGTAATGTACTTTGATTTTAGATTTCCCCACTGAGTCTTTAGAAACATCCATACAAACTCATTGATCAATAAAACCATAGATGAAACATCCAAAGTTAATGCAAGGTTTTAAACAAATGGACAAATACCGGTATTTATATTATATAGTAAAATCTAATTGCATTCCTTTTTAAAGCGCTAAGCTTAATTGTCGTTAGACTTCTACTTCCGGAGCATCGAATAACCGCCCCCTATGAGCAGAAGTTTACATCATTTAAACTGGTTAGGGAACAAGTTTCAGGAGTTTGTGCACATTATGGGCTATTGTGAATTTAATGTACGGGGCTTACATACATCATTGCAGGGGGTGCCACGCAATGATGAGAACATATAGTGCGTATACAGAAGCTGAAATGTAATATACATATATCTGTTATATACATACAGAAGCTGGGTTAGCGCTTTTCAGTACTATCAGTACTTTGATTTTTATTATTTCAAATTTACCAGATTCCGGTAATTGCTTCCTACTTAAAACTCATTTCATTTACTCACTTTGGTTTATTTGCAATTTTTCCTCGGTGTTATTCAATATCAATTTTCTTAAATTCCAAATTTCACTTTTTTAAAAAAAGCTTTCACGATGGTACTATAGATTATAAAACTTGCTTTCGCCAAGAAATCACTATCATACCGGCTAACTGTCTATAGTTGAGAGGGGATTAACAACGCTGTCTTTCTATACAAACAAAAATAATACTGACGACGTTCCTATCTAATCCCATGCTATTTTTTATACACATACTAGTAACACAATTTGACGGTCGTTATCATGCGAGGCATCCTATACTTACCCCCTGGAATTCAATATCATTCTCGTCAGCTATCCCGTGGGGCATACAGGCATTATAATTTGCCTTTGACATCCATGTTCCATTCGGAAAACAATATTTTGTTGCATTTTCTGCAATGCCAAAAAAAAAAAAAGCTTTCAAACTTCTTTAACGGGGTTACTGTCACGATTTGAGCGGAAACTGTTTCTAAATTTTAGTTTTCTCTATGTTTAGTAAAAAATGCTTTCTCAATGGTATTTTTTATGCTCAGACTAGAATTAACATTGTCAGTTGCCGAGTTATACGAAATAAAAATAGCTCACAATGCTTTATTATGTAAAAAAGGATCGGCCATGTTTTGTTTACATTAATTTTTGTTAAATATGTTTCAAACCATTTTCCCGTGTTATGAATACACACCCTCCCCAATTGCTATAGTTTGCCATATTCGATTTTCTATTCAGCATTCAACATGTAGACAAAAAAGTGGAATGATCTTTGATTCTATGAATAACAAAGAGTTTTGATTTCTGCATTGATTTCTGCATCTTGCGCAAAACACGTCGATTGACATTCAAAGATTTATAGTTGATTATTCTTATTACCCTTTTAGATGTATTCTTATATATAACATCAAAACATGAAAAAAAGAAAAGAATTGTTTAAAAAATTAAGCTTACATTGTAACTATGGCACTTCATACTTAAAAATAAGATCATTTTTTTATATATTTATATTTTCAAGGAGGGAGATGATCACAAATTAAATATATGCATTAAAATAAATATCGAAAACCATACTTGTAGCATCTACTCCTGGGACTTCCGGACAGGAAATGACGGCATAATGTCCACCTAGGGTCGCCGGCCAGCACGAAAATGGGTCCAATGTCGCGTTACAATAGACTCTCCCATCGTCTGAAAAGGATAGATTTGTCGTGAGCACCATGTTCATTATATCCCCACAAACAAGTGATTATAACTTTTTTAAGCCCTTTATCCTTTGCACGACGGACGCAGATGTAGTTTCGTTTTCCTTGGAACACAAAATCTTGTCCTTTTGAAAGTAGTTCAGCAAATTCTTGCCAGAAGCAAAAGTCATATTAAGGTGTAAAAAATCCACGGATTTGATAGTTTATATCGTTTGCTGTTTGGTGGTTTTCTTTTTTAAATATTTCATTTTGTTTCCGTACAAAGTCGTTGTGATCAGTATTGCTGAGCCTTGGTGTTAAAGACGTCGCGTTTTACAGAACAAAAAGTCGATTGCTTTTCTGTTCATTATACGCTAAACTCTGTGGTTAAAGACAAAACTCCCTTCTGTCTCCAATTAAGATATCATCGATGAAGATCATCAGAACTTGTGCAGACTGCCTAAATGACAAATGCACGTCTTCCACAACGTTTTATAAATTGATGTTAGACAATCAATAGCGTAGGAAGATATAGTCTTGATGACAAAAAAAACCCCGAGCATTAAAGCTTTTCTCAAAAAGGATTACCCTTTTTACCATCGTAATTAAATGCTATGACGTTTGAAATTTGAAGAATGGAGTCGACATTGCTTTAAGATAAGAAATTGTTCAACAAATTTACTAAATGAATTGAAATCTTAGTTCTCTATTAGGTTGCATGCGCAGATGTAGAAGGGGGGGGGGAATCGGAAAATTCAAATTTCTTAAATTTACATATGAAAATTACAAATTATCCATGGGCTCCCCATCTTGAAAAAAAAATCTGAATCTGCGCATGGGTCGGCACCATAAATTACAGATTTTGACTTTAAAGAGATACCTCAACTATGCTTAGGTATACTTGCATGCACATGCATGTAGTATATCTTTATATAATAAAGAGCACACACCATAATTGTGCTATCGAGCTTTGCCTCTTTATATGTATAGGATCAAATAAAATCTTACGTAATATCAATTTTCGCGTTTTCTGATTTATAACATGGCATTAATTACTTGAATCGCCAATATCTTAGGTCTAAATCTATGCCACTGTGCATGATATGATCAGATTTATCTTTTTATTTATCTGTCTGGACGTGAAAACCGAAAGCGATTAAGCATGATTTCAGCTGTTTTTAAACAACCTACAGCTGTAGAGCAAACAAATGATATGCTATGATGCAACCCACACACACGCTAACGGTCAATGCATGCATTCACACAGCTGAATAAAACTCTTCTGATTTGATAAATAGGGCCACGTTTATCAGATTCAAATCAAATAAGAATAATATTTCTGGCTCTTTCTAGAGATACTGTTCATACACGCACAAACAATTCAGTACTTTTTGTATGAGCTGTATCGTCTCTGCTAGGTAGAGCCAAACTTCCATGAAGTTTTAATTCTTTTAATTTAATTTAATTCTTTTTTTAAATTTCCATGAAGTTAATTTTTTCCCTCACTTTTCTGCTAGGTTGCGATTGAGAGTCATGTTTATTGATTTAGCAAATCATAAAAGAAAGGTAAATTCATACAAATAATTGTACGAAGTTTAACATTTTACCAAATACATATTTTGATTAAACTGACATAGTAAATTAGAACCTATCAATTTCTTTTATTGCTATAGCTACATGTATGTTGTTATAGCTACATGCATGATGTAGGTGTTAAATTATAGCAGGGGGTCGATGCTTTATTTATTTTTTTTTATCAGAGGGTAACTGTTGAAACTGCACTTCAATTAGATATAATTCTGATGAAAAATACTTTCCTATAAACAAAACACCAGAAAGAAAAATCCAAAATAGGGCAAATGAAAGTAAAAAGAAATATAATAAGAACTAAAAAGTCGAAAAAACGACAATAATTTTTAGCGAAAAAAGGGGAAAAAAGAAGAGGAAAAAAATCCATTAGAGATCATCAGTGTTTGTCATGACAAAATAAAGATCGTGAAACCTTTCATGAAAGGAGACAAATTTTTGACATTTATCATATACGCCGGCAAAGTGACACAAATCTTATATCACCAATTCACATGGGTGAACAGTCAGACAGATTGGTCTGTGATATCGCATTTGTCAAGATTAAGGACAACACACTTTTTAAGGCAATATTTTGAAGAAAAAAAAACGCTTCTGGGATTGTTTTTGTCCGAATGAAGACAAGTTTAATCTGACTTTGTTTCTCTTGAGAGCGCTATTTTTTCTTCCTGTTTTTTTTTTTTACTTTGATTGATTTTATTACTTATTTCTATATATCTACTCGATACAATTTCCAGGATTTGCAAGACACGAAATTGTTTATTATAGTCAAAGTTGATTAACGAAAAAAAAATCTTATATAACAAAAGTACCAAATGATCTCCGATAAAATCATTTTGTACCATAAATAAATTGCAGCGATGTAACGTATGCATGTTTCTTTCATTGCTGACCACTCAGCTATGGCTCTTTGAAATCAACAAGATTTTTCTGACTTTTGAGCTAAGACTACGGACTCGGTGTATAATTCGCTTGTAGCCAGCGTCAATAACCGGGTTTTCCAACGGAAAAATCCGGTTATTAAAATGGTGAAAATGGCGGGCGGGCGGCTGCCAAAAGGGTACCCTTATTGTACGGATAACTCCTCCTACAGTTTTCAAGATGGGAAGTTGTTCTTTTGCAGATCAATTGTACATATATCAGAGGTGTACATATTGCTAGGATTTTAATTTCTGATAATTTAAGAAAAAATACCAGCTTTTGAACCTAGTCATTTTTTGGCAAAATATTGCATATAGGGTACGCTAATTGTACGGATAACTCCCCCTACAGTTCTCAAGATAGGAAGTTGTTCTTTTGCAGATCAATTGTACATATATCAGAGGTGTGCATATTGCTAGGATTTTGATTTCTGATAATTTATGAAAAAAATGCCAGCTTTTGAACTTAGTCATTTTTTGGCAAAATATTGCATATAGGGTACTCCATTTCACTGGATACGGGTTGACATGGATTATGGATACAGTTCACATAAAAGAAAACCCAGTTTGCTGTCACATTGACAGTTTTTCACTTGTTTTAAACTTGTTTTGACGTAAGAAATAGCTATTTACGTCCTCCTGAAAGTCCAAGGCCTTGTTAAAATGTTTCTAACTGTATCAAAGTGAGAACCTAGTAAATTTCTAGTACTAATGTGGAAACTTATGTGTATAGCACATATATACAATGAAATATGTAAAAACAAACTGTACTTATCAAATGAAAATGCGGAATATAAGGTATCATATTATATACATTGTATATACGGTATATGTAGTCTAATAATTTGTTCATTATCAAACTCCTGAAAATATTAAGGAAGATATTTTTTGGACCTTTTCAGTTATATAAGACTTGGTGGTATATGTGATGATTAAAATCGTATACATTTTAACAACGTCCTCGGCGATTGAAACAATATTTTAACTTGGGAACAAAATTGTTCCACTTTGGATAGTATTGTTATATTAAAAGTTTAAAATCAAAGATTTTTAAATTGTTATAGATAAGTTTAAAAATCTTTGATTTTAAACTTTTAATATAACAGTATTTCAAAACGTGCAGTTTCATAGCTACACTGGGCACATACAATCGGGGAATTTGATATTTTCATTTGAAAACTTCACTTGCACTATAATTGCATCAACTCAAATCTCGTCACGTTGCACTTTAAGTCATAAGGAATTTAATATTCAAAACTAACCAATAAATTCATTTGGTAAAAAGACATAACTTGCATGCGTACTCTGATATAATAGTGCTTAAGATAATTATCATATCCAAAAAAGCATAAGAACTATATAATAGGTAAATAATGGCTTTCAAAAATATTAATGAAAGATCGTGTTATTCATCAATTAAAGCCACTGATTTTCAGCAACGTTAAAATAGAACCTTTTAAGAGAAACTATAAATGGATACGGTAGTGCTTAGTTTCAGCAATACCAAAAATGGTGCATGTTGATGCAAAACAGACATTAAGTAACAATGTAAATCTGGCATTCATTTTATCTGATTTATAAAGTGGCCGAGTTTTATGAAGATCGCCGGTTAATCCATCATAAATTGTTACGATATCATAGTCTGCAGTCTGCTTATAGCTCATTCCGCAATGGAAATTACATAATAAGAAATTATAAATTTTGACTCTTAGTTTTAAAATCAGATAATGTGACAGTTGCATTTGGCAAGGATGAATTCATCATTTTGCATGAAGACATACATGGCTCGCATTTGGTAAAACAAGCGGTGTTTGGAACAAAGACTTCTCACTTTGTAATAACGTACGCTGTGCACTGCCAAATTCCGCATCAACATTTGCAATATTGCCAGTTTAAAACAAAACTAATATAATGAAAAACAAGTCTATCCGTAAACGTGGTTATTCTAGGCCAAAATACTAAACTACAACTGTCTAGTAAATATCACAGATTCTTTATATACTGTGCATCATTATACAATTATATGATGACGTAACCATACGCTTGGCCCTCCTCTGTAAAGTCAGATTATCTGACAGCAGCAGTTTGCGACGATGAATTTATCATTTATAGTCTGAATACATACTTATCAATATATATATATACACTACACGTGGCTCGTTTTCTTAATATATCAAACAGCGTGTAAAACAATTGATATTTCGTCTTGATAAAACGTAGTTTCGCTGATAAAGTACCAAAATTCGCATCGTAATCTGCATTGCTGCCTTTTTATCAAAGCTTAACCAATGTAATCAAATACAAGTATAATATAAGTATCATGGACCAACGCCATATGCATTATACTTATGTCTGGTAAATATCTAAAGAGATTAATACATATGACAAATAACCGATGTAGTTGTTTCTGAATATTAACGCGGCAAAGGAAAAAAGGTATTTTCTGCATTTACTATTATTATTAGGAAGGGGCGCTGGGGACCTTAAACAGATCTCATATTATGGACAGGGATGATAGATTTACAAATTTGGCGAACATTGATCTCTCTCTCTCTCTCTCTCTCTCTCTCTCTCTCTCTCTCTCTCTCTCTCTCTCTCTCTCTCTAATATACCTAAGGGGAAAGAATTCTTGTATGTTATATATCCTGAGAGAAGAGAATTCTTTTCCCTGAGAGAGAGAGAGAGAGAGAGAGAGAGAGAGAGAGAGAGAGAGAGAGAGAGAGAGAAATTACTTTATATATAATTTATCAATTATTCAGTTTATCAGTTTTACAATCTTTGCGGGGTTACAAGGACCACAGTTTATAATGGAAATAAATTGTCCGCCTTATCACAGACGATAGACATCACTGCCCTTTTATATGCTTCCTGAAAGACTTCACATATGCGAACTTTATTTCAAAATGGCAACACGGCATTCATTCCCTGGGCACGACCAAAGAGTATTTTTTACTACCATAAATATGACATTGAGAAAAAACAGTTCACAGCTTTTTTTATCTGACAATCTTCAGAGAGTTTATTGTTATTTACTATTGTTCCATTGTTGTAATTCTTCTGAGTGTGAGAACGATATTATCGCGCACATCTACATTGTGTATTTGTTAAACGTTTATCAAAGGTTTTATTACCTATATTCAGGACGCATCTCCAAAAATTACCCCAAAGTACATAAAAATACAATGAAAATGCTTTCTACAAGATGGATTTAAAACTATTTGTTAGCGTTATTGGCTGTCTTAATTTTTTTATGAACCGTAATGAATTCTTTACGAGGCCAAAATATCATGGCAATCTCGAAAATGCCGACTCCCTTAAGGTTCCTTGACAGACCAAATATCTACAATTCTTGAGTTTATTTTCAAATTCAATATTTTTTTTTTAAATATAAAGTTTATTTGGACGTCTTTGATAAGGATTTATAGATACATGTAATTGTATTGTGCAAAATTGATACGGTAACCCGATTTTTTGCTTTGAATTACTCTATTCGCAGCCAAAACGACGTTTCCGGTTTTTGATGTCATACATCATAGAATTCTTAAAGTAATTAGATACATGCATTTGACCATGATGCTTCAATATTAGTTCCGATAGCATATTACTCTTTCTTTAAAAAAAAGTGATTAATAATTTTTGTCTTCATATAACGTCCCATTTTGATTTATGCATTTCCATTTCTCCACGCAAGATCATGGTACAATATTACACATATATATCAAGCCACTGCATCTTAATTTGCAGTTAGATATCCGTGTCCATACTGTTATATCTCAAGCTATCTTAATTTGCAGTTATACATCCGTCTCTATACTGTGATATCTCATGCCTATCTTAACTCATTCGTCACCATAAAGAAAAACCATCCCAGAGAAGTCTAGACGATATAGTTATGTCATAATAATTAGAGATATAATATATAATATTTTTTCTATATAATGACAGGTTTCTGACACGCTCCTTATTTCAAGCTCCCGTCGCCTTGGTAACGTTTGTTTATTGACAAAAAAAGCACATAATAAATAGCGGAATTTTGTTATTGAAATATATGTTTTTGCAAACAGATTTGGTTTGAAATTGAAAAAGAGAAAAATTGCCTCTTCGTTTTTCTCATTCTTGAGAGCTATTGGCAGGAAATAAAAAAAAGATCCATTTGGCAAGTGTATATAGGAATTCAATCAAAACCTGTACACAAAGAAAAATTCAGCAAATTGCAACCACCTCCGAAAAAATAGAAAACTAATTAAAAAAACAACAATAAAACTAATCAAAGCGACATACTGTCCTTTACAAAAATTTAGATTATTGAGAATCAAAATTTGTACATGACAAGTTGTAATGTACAAATGTTGATTCTCAATAATCTAAATTTTTGTAAAGGACAATACCAAAGAAACCGAAAACGCCAACGAACAAAAAAAGCAAGATTAGCACACAAGCACAAAATACTTGAACTATTCTTTTACTCCTTAGCTGGAACTATTTCTTTACTGTATATTGTATACGCATGCCCGGATGCAAAAAAAAAATACTGTTGGAGGAGGTTTGAGTTATGATTTTTTTTTTCGTGCGGGGGGGGGGGGGGGGGGTCATATGACTGGGGTTTTGGGGGCATTTTAACAATGTGAATTTATCTAGGAGGGAGGGGACTTCATCATCCACGCATATGATAACTTGACCTATTTTTTTTTACTCCTTAACTGAAACTTACTCGATCCAACTCTAGAATGTGACCCCCCCCCTCTTTACATCATAGAACAGCTCTGACAACTGATGGATGCTGGGAGGTAAAAGACCGACCTCAAAGGGGGAGTATAAATAGTTGCAGGGGCATTCACCCCGTGTTTTATTGCAAGTGGAATGTTGTTGGTGCGAAGATAAAAATCAAAACAAAATGAGAATAAAAGCATATAAAAACATCAAGCATGTCCGCAGTCTATTTCAATCAATTCATACTTAAACCAAGCTTAGATGAAGGAAGTGTTTGGTTTTTCAAAATAAATTTATTGTATAGTACTACGTAGTGTTAAACAGAAGCCTAATGCATGGTTGTATTCGATCATAAAAGTCATAAAAAATATTGTCTTCAAATGTATTGTTTCTATGAGATCAGCCGTTAGAGAAAGTCAGCATAAAATTCTTAGCAAATAATTCTTGTTCATTAAATACCACTTTGTTCATGAATGCTTGTACATGACCCTTTTACAGGTTTTTTTTTCTGTTTTTCTCTTTTACAGAATTACTGTCCTCTCAAAAATGATTCTTTTTCAGACGTCGTCATAGGGTATTATACCAAATAGCCTTGAATTATGACCTTTGCTTATCGTTCCTCTTCATTAATATATTTTAATATCCTGTAAAGTGTTCTGTTATTTTTGAATATCATATAGCCTGAAAGAAAACTTATTTCCTTTGATATCAGTATTCGGCATCAAGTGCCGTAGTAGATTCAACCATGTCACTTATATATATATAAGTATTCACTAGACTTTGACCCGTGCGTGCACGGGTTGACATTGCATATGAAATCGGACATACATCTACGAAATAGACGATACACCGACAGATACATAACACACCGTATTGTTGACATTTACATGACCAAGCTTAAAGCCTACAATAATGCTATTAATTTCACTACACTCTGCTTAGTTTGAATAATCTAACTGTGTCTCGGGACAGGCCATCGCCACAGTTAAAATGCCTCCAATATACCCGTAATGTAGAAAAAATTGCAGAATCGCTCCGAAATTGCATTGAAAATAACAGTTGAATTATTCATAACAAACCATTTTGAGGCTGTGTAAATATCTTTCATCTAAAAATTTAATTCATATTAATGAAGAATTCAACACTTTTTCACCAACGTTTTTACTCGCTTCGAATTTACACACCATTTTGACATTCGAAACTCTCGGGATTTTTCATATTAAATGCACTGAGTTAGAGTTATCTCCCGTATTTCCTTTGATGAAAAGAATGTATGACAAATTCTCATTGAAAATTAACATGTATTTGTCATTTCTGAGTTTATCCATGCAAATGTGATATTGTGCAAACATAAATTAAAGAGCCTTCCGTGATTTAGCGTGAATGTAATGCGTATGCGCATGATTGTAAAATAAAAAAAAAATCCAGATGATTTCCGGATTTTTAAAAGAAATTTTCGTTGATTATTAATTAGCGAAGCTTGATTGAGAAAAAATAAAAACAAATTTGTTATCTTCAAGTACCAATGATGACATTGTTTAAAATATATAAAACAAAAGACAGTACTCTATTAAAGCCCAAAAATTCGAGTCTGTTATTTTAATATAGTAGTAGAGATGTTGAAGATACATGTCACCAGATGAAATGACTGATAAAACAATTTCATCAACGTATTTGGATGCAACAATTCTTGGAAAGATATTACGATGATTAAAAGTTTTACTTGCTAACATTGCAACGAATTTGGAAATATCATCACGATTCTAAATCTTAATTTGATGTGAAGAAAACTTGCATGAACGTTCATTAATTAAGTTTGGTTTTACTGTGCCATTTCTTTTGATTCTGATTAATTTGATGATGTTAAAATCTCTTTGAAAGCGACCCTTAGGCTACATCTACCAAATTGGTTATTATAGATAGGAAACCCATCTTGCAGTTGGTAGAACTTAACTAAACTGCAACAAACATGCAACAAATCTGACCTTGTTCTAATAAAAAAAATCAGATGGAACCCAATGAATTATATATAATACTAACTAACCTCAATTTATGACCTTTGATTTACTTTTCTATTTATTGATATATTTTTGTTATGTTCTTTTATCATCTTGGATATTACATACTCCGAAAGAACAATTCAGTATTCGCCATGAAATGCTGTGGTATATTCTATCATGTCGCTAATATCAAAAGTCAGCGATGCATATATATGTAACAATTTAAGATGCAACGGCTGATAAAGTAATAATATTATGAACGTGTTAGGACGACACAAGTTTTTTTTTAGCAAATATTAAAATGATTTAAACTTCTAAGAGCCGACATTGCAACAATTTAAAGAAAGTGGGCGCACAAGATTGTAAGTTTGCAGGAATCCTCGACACGAATCAATTGGGATTTAAATGTCTATAACCTCGAAAGGCTATGTACAGGTTTTAACAAAAATATATTATGTTGAGAGTCAAAGTAAATGGCTATTCCGGTTATTAAAAACTCACAAGCTTTCAAAAAATGGCAATGAGAGGTAAACCGATAACTAGTTGGAAATGTTAATGCAAACATATTTTAATGAAGTTATATTGTGTATATCCTTAAAAAGCTAGTAATAAGAAAAGAAAATAGTGTTCATTCAGCAGATCTAGAAATCAATAACAACAAATTAAAATATACCGGCATATTATAATTCAACACCATGTTATAATAAAAAACATTTAAAACAAAAAAGTTTAATTTTCTTTAAAAAGACCACCAGTTGGATTTGAACCCAAAACACTGAATGTTTGTATTCACTAATCCAGGACGAAACCACTGAGCCATGCGAGACTTGTCAATATGCTCTATAAAGTACTGTTTGAAACAACATTGTCATATCAATGGACTTTGTTTTTTATCCTTCAAAAAATAATTTGAAAAAGTACATAATTAGTCATCTCTGGGTCATCTCTCCAGCTTTTTTTAAAAAGCGACATTTTTAATGTTGAAATATGATATCTTTACACGTTTCAAATTTGTGGAGAGAAGACCCAGAGACAACAAAATCATTTAAAAACAGTTGTAAATAAGTAGGATTTTGCACGAATTGCATCGTGTTGCTATATTTAGACCCATATTATGATAAAACCCCTTGCATTTCAAATATTTTTCCACTCATTCCACATCCAACAGAAACCAAATAACGGTTATAATTCGAAAAATATTATAGCATTGAATGATTTATTTTTGACGTCGTCGTGTCAATAACAGCCGTCAGATGAGCAGACAAATTGAATAACGCGCGTTAGCGCGTTATGATAATTTGTCTGCTCACCTGACGGCAGTTATTGACACGACGACGTCAAAAATAAATCATTCAATGCTTATATTTACATTCCCTTACGGAAGAAATCAATTGTTTACTTAAATAAATCGATATAAAGCGCAGACCACGGAGGGAGTGAATAAGTAACAGCAAGAACAGCTGTTTTGTAAAACCGGTTTAAACGGGTTTTCACCATAGACTGTTGAGATGAGATCGACAACATGAAAATATAATCCATGATAAATAACTCTTGAAATGTTTCTTTTAACAATAAAGTCATTTTTTTGTTGAATAATTATAAAACATGGTGTTTTGACAACATTCATGAAATGCATTTTTAACCGATAACATAGAAATCACTGTTTGAGAACTACTTATGTAAATTACTCGTAAATTCATACGCAGTGACTAGCTGTTGCATTTTGAGGCATTTAAACATCACGGAATGTAATGGGAAAAGACAGTAGAATGTAAATATTCAAAATTAATTGATGAAATTTTCACTCTCCTTGTGCGCCCAGATTCCTGCCGAATGTACATCTTAAGCGCCCACTTTCTTTGGAAATATCTCTCAAGTCCAAACTTAAATTGCTTGTAAAGGACAAACTTGTTTGTTCAATAATTAAATTTATTGACAACTTGGCCCATTCATTCTGGTTTGATGATAAAAAATCTTTGATTTAAAACCGGCCATTTAGTCTACATCTACCAAATTATTGATTTCAGATACAAAGCGCATCTTGCAACTTGGTAGAACTTAACTAATCTGCATCTAACATGCTATGAAAGTGGCCTTGTCCTAATCGAAAAATAAAAGATGGGGCCTAATAAATTATTAATGCAATATCACAAGCATAACGCGGTTTGTTCATCAGCGAATTTTTGCAATGTCGGCATATCTCTGACTATTCCTTTAAAATGGGTCACGTTAATTAGTTATACATTTACCATCATAGAACATTTGTAAAGTGCACAAATCAGATCCTTGCAATATTTGGTCTAAATTTAATAAAAATTGCTGTAATTTAGTTTACATGAGTTTACAATACAATTTAAGCGACGGTTTTATTATATTGTCTTCCCATGAAACATTTACCCGCCCAGTGCCTGTATTATGTTATACAATGTAGATTACTGTCATTTATTGCAAGAGAAGACTGAAGCTTCATTAAGTGGCCCCTAAAACAATGTTACAGTTATGTCACTGCTATCATCAGTCAAAGAAGCGCCAGGAACCTTGAACGGTAGTGAAACAAATGACAAATGAAAGAAAACGTTTAATACCGTTTTAAAAAAACAACAGTAATGATGCTATTGAATTGGTCCCATTGACCTTAATTAGAGCAGGGTGGGGACGATTGAACTCATATTATCCTCCCATAAACTCTTCCAATCATCAGCTACACTTTGAGCATTTTTGGAAAACACTTTTTTTTAGTTGATTATACCCTTTGTTCCAAGAAAGGACATTCAAACTCGTTCTTCTATAATTTTCGAAAAAAATTGTAATTTGAAATAATTTAATGGATGATGCAATATTCATTTTTTCTTTTACAGACTAAATGGCAAATTTCAAAAAAAAAATCGTATTTTAAAAAATGAGTTTAAAAGGAGTTAAAAAAGTAATGAAATTGCATATGAAATTGCTGCAAACGGAAGAAGCGATATTGTTCTGAGAAAAACAACTCTCGGTGTGTTTGGTTTTATTGTTATTTTACTGTATATTAACAAAAGGGAAAAAAAATTATACCACATTGATAAACAATTTAATGGAACCTTTTTTTAAATTAATAACTCATACATGTACCATTTATCTATTTTCGTTTAAAGTATGAACGTTTTACCAATCCATTATGACGTAACAATTCGGAAATGTGGATTTCTGTTTCTATAGTCCAAGAAAAAAAACCCCACCCTGATTATAAACTCTGGATAAAAGATGACAAAGAATTCGAAATGAATCGTCTGATAGTTTTAGAAGAATATAGAAACACTCATTTAGTGTTAGAATTCCAATGATTTACTGCGTCTACAAAAAAAAAATAATAAGGAAATGTTAGATGATATAGAGTTTTACATGTTTTCTAATCAACATACCTTTTCACGAGAGTTTCAGGCCAATAACAAACCAATTAACTCAACTCGGGAAAATACTTTGAGGAGCTAAAAATGCTCCAAAATGCATATTAGAACTCGGGGCGCTCATGAATTCTATATCAGGTAGGAATACGAAGATCACACACCGTAATTTGATCTGTGTGTTATTCTTTTTACGAACTGATAAATAAAATACATCCGTATTGCATGAACTGATGAAAAATTGATAACTTTACGATTGCACCTTTCATGCAGCAATGGATTTGAATGTATAAACAGCCTTCACGAAAATCGCTCGTTTTTTTTTTACATGTATACTTTCGGAAAAATTGAGATTGACGATAACGTTTTTATATTCTACATTATAATTAGCAATCTCAATATTCTTTTTTATTTTGTATCTATTTTTTCTCACTGTTTTGGATAAAAATAGATTATATTTGTAATACATCGGTGAACAGCTTGATAGCATTTATTAAATATTTATATGAGATATGCATTTCAAAAGCTCTCGAAACATTCAAACATTCAACACACACTAAATATTGCCACGGCCTTCGAACCTTCTTT
Source organism: Magallana angulata (assembly GCF_025612915.1). Taxonomy (NCBI): domain Eukaryota; kingdom Metazoa; phylum Mollusca; class Bivalvia; order Ostreida; family Ostreidae; genus Magallana; species Magallana angulata. The sequence continues at coordinate 28,168,935 of NC_069119.1, read as the reverse complement.
AAGAGTAATGAATGGTTTTTGCCATTTTTTTGACAATATAAATCTCCTTAAAAAAGAGTTTTTATACATGTACACATAAAGATAACATCCTTAATTTTAAAGGTAAATGAGTGGATTTTTACGAAATGAAACAATAGTTTACAACTAAACAAATTTAAGGAGGCTGGGTGGTCAAAAAATTACTCATCAGATCTTCCTAAAACTTTAGGAAGATGTATGTTCAGCATTAAGCTATTATTTAAAGGTAACGAAAAAGGAAGAAAAGGTAGACATTTTTTCTTTTTTAAATTGGGCATTTCCCTGTACTTTGATACATTGTATATAGCTTTTCTTCTAAAGAAGATCATTACAGTCTAAAAGAGGTCATGACCATCGGTTACCGTCTAGTCGCTTGGTGTGTTGACCACCCATAGCCTGCCTCCTTGAAAAGACATACAGTTCATACACTGTACAGAAGGCTGCGCTCCCTTAAATACTTCGAGACCTCAACCCAATCGCAATGCAATGACGGGAAGCCTTAGCGACAGGTTATCAACAATCTTCGGACAATTAATGAAAGATCAAACAAGTGGGCTCAAAAATCGATGATCTCGTCATCCCCTCTCAAGACTTTCTTTATTTATGTCCATCAATCGAAAATGTGAAGCAGTGCGCGTGATCGGTCATCTTTTGCTCTTGGTCTTCTAATGATCTTATTTATTAGCTGATGATTGGCTAGGGTTTACCCTCGGCTATGTTTCTTTCCTGTAGGGCTTCACAAAAGCGGGCGGTATTGGATATTGGTCTATATTTACTCTTTAAGTTTTATTGGAAAAGTGGAAGTTGATGGAATGAGACAATTAATTAGCATGCATTAGGGCTGTTCTCTTTCATACTTTGTTTTGTGTAAAAACTAATCGTTGCTTCATTAAAATAAAGGTTTAAAAAGCAACCAGTTTTTTGCAGATTTCAATAAAGCTGAGCTACATGTGTTCATATATATTTAATTTATTCATTTGAAAGAATTAATATCAGATTATAAGGGATACCAATTCCTATACTGCCTATACTACTACCATGAGTGGTAGAATATGAATTGTAATAGAACCATTTTAACAATAGCTTGGACTTTGGGTAATTGGTGTCAAACAGCAATGTGACGTAGGCCTGCCTATGTCATTTTAGGCCACTATAAGCCATGACCAGCGTCATTTTACATGGAACTTGTTTTGACCAAGAAATAGATAGCAATATACGTCCTACAGAAAGTCCAAGGCTTTGTTAAAATAGTTCTAAGCTTTTAAAACATTTGAAAGCGCTGTATTGTACAGTGTATTCATTTCAAAACTTAGGACATTTCATCGTCAAATTAGTTAGGCAGTGTTAATTACTAGCATTAGAAGTGCATCCAAAATAAAGGCGATCGTCTTTTCCATCTACAGTAAAACACGGTTATAGTGAACACGCTTACAATGAATTGACTCTTACAGCGAAGTGATTTTTATTCCCCATGAATATAAAATATGTTGTACACTTGACGGATATAACGAATTCCGCTTATAACGAAGTAAAATTACCCATCCATTGCACTTCGTTATAAGCGTGTTTTACTGTACATGTATTATTAGATGCTCCTCTCCATGAGCGTTATGGTTCAAACAACTAGAAAGCTTGAAAAGAAAAACAATGTATTTATCAGGTTAAGCTAGTGGGCGCAAAGTCTGGTTTATATAATATATTATATTGAAGCTGGTTTAAATCCAGGTTAAGCTAGTCTGGCTTATATAATATATTGTGTTGAAGCTGGTTTAAATCTTTAAAAATCTTAAAAATCTTTAAAAATCGCTGACCATGACATCCTTCGATATTCGTTTAGGAACTGTGTCTGCTAAAAATAAATCGCTCCTACGTCTGAGCATGCGTGTAAATTTTTAACTCGCTAAACACGATGTACGGAAATGCTTTTCTACATGAACACATTTAAATTATAGAAGCAGTTACAAGATGCAATAAAAATAAGATTTATAAGCCCTGCCTCTGGGTGTGATAAAGCAGTTTGATGCGTTTTCTTAAGTCAAAACATTTAAATTTTTTAGGCATAAACGAGGGACATCATCGTTCAATTGCGTAATATGTGACAACAGCGGACTAGATATCGCCATCTCGAAGCCATTAAAACCTCATCTACATTTCTAGATTTTAAGTTCTCAAGATAACAATGAATTGAAAACTAATAACTTGTCATTTTGATTATGGTCGATCTATATTTAAGGTTTCACTGCACGACTGTATTCTATTAGTACTTTGGTTTGATTTGCTTTGTTAAGAAGGGAAATGAAATATCTAATCACATAATATTGTGTAATCAATATAAGATTACTTATCATTTCAATCTATCGTTTGTCTAGAAATGTGGATTGTGCTTTCTCACACGTTGTTGCATTATGATGCTACACAACATATATGATGTAACCTACAAATGCTACAGGCCCGATTTTCAGAAGCAACCTAACCTTGTGGTATAAATACACGCATTAGCAGCTAATGTGAGTAGCACGAAAACCAAAATATTGTATTTTCAATTGATTTCATGATTTTATCAAGGCTTTATTCCGACTATACACCTACGTGTTCAAATTGAAATAAAAAAAGGACACTTTATGAAAAATTTACTGGCTAAGAGCAGAACTCCTAGGGTTCTTTGAATGAATTTATGAACAATAAACAAAGACGAGGGAGGGGGGGGGTAGGGCTCTATATATTCATTCTTTATAGTTTTAGGTAATAAAAAAATCCCCCAGATAACGGTTGTTAAATCCGAGAAAACTACCAATAAGAAAGCACGTTTCCCTGCCTGCTTTCTACGATACAGAGGGAAAAAAGCGTACCAGTACCCTGCTTACACACATACCTCTGAATTATATTTTCTTTCTCGGTTGATAAGATCTAGATAAACGGTTTTTCTATGCTAATTCACGAAAATTAGAGCCACACTTTTTCTCACCATTAACCGGAAAACATCAAATGAAAAAAGACCCCTACAGTTTGATTTATTGGTTTTCGTTATAATACACCTCTTGTATTTACCATACTTATTATAGGAAGTGGGAATGCGTGAAATAGCTCGGATTATCTGATTAAAAGAGCACGCCAGGATCTATCAAAGCCTTGATCCCATCAAACGATAGTAGATGTTTGGTCTACCAAGATCTCTAAGAAGAAAATTGCTATATTTTTTTCATAATGACAGATGGAAAGAAAACCCGACGTAATAATCTGAATTTGAAACGGCTTAACTCCATCTGAAAAACAAATAAATAAATTTTTTGAAGGCATCAATAGCGGCTTTGAGGTTGTGATTTCTTTATATGTAATCATTTCAGTCATTGCTTTGATGACTATGAATACTTTCTCTCCCCCCCCCCCCCCTTTAAACACTAATTAAAATTTTAATAAACGCTAATACACATAACAATATGTAAAATCGTTTCTATGGCAAAATTAATCATATACAAGTATTAATCATTATTTTCGATTTGTTCCATAGTTATTTACATTTACTTATTTGACAGTATTCGAAAGCAACATTCCTTCAGTAAACTAGACAATAAAGATAAAAGAATGACTGATACTTTGATTTCATGTACGCAAAAGAAACTGTATAGAACGAAATATTCGCCCCTATTTTATTTTCGCCCCTTTCGCTTTTGTTGCCAGTGGGAGAATTTAATTAAGACTGGGCAAAACCAACGTCTAAAATGAATTATCTTTCGCGGGGCGAAATTAGTTGTTTGCGAGTGTAGACGAGCGAAAATTTACACGGGGCGAAAATAACCATGTGTATAGTTTTCAATCTAAACGTTATACGTCAAAACACCTACCAAGATTTATACAGTCTTGCAAAAAATCCATTCTCTTATTTCTCTCCTCCTCTTATCATCAAAATTGTAAATATCTGTTCAGACTAACGGGGCACATCTATATCATTTCTGTTATTAAGAGGTCCTTTCATTTCCATTTCAGCCTTCGTTATAGCCCACAAGTCCAATCCTCGTCCTGCCATAATAAGTGCCTTCATTATGAGAAGACACGGGGCAATTATTCGTGCATACTGGCTGAAGAATTGTGTTTCCCTGGTCATTCTACGAGAGATCCCATGAATAGGAAACAGCCAATTATCTGTGAAAATTCTCAGAAATTCTCTGTAGGATAAAAGTACTTGATCATTTGAAGAAAACCGTGTTAAATTCTGAATAGTTTAGAGACAAAGGGTTTGAATGAATTTGGCTGAAGACCTATGGTTCAACAGCTCAACGTGAGGCAATTACTTGAGTATCCAAAATTGATGTCTAAATCACCCAACAGAGCTGTCACAGCGCCTCAACCGAATCAATGTTAAAATGTGAAACATGAATGTGAAATACACTATAAACGACGTCGAATTTTCGCAACTCACATTAAGAGGGATGCGTTTGTCGTGGCCATTTTTTAACTATAAGTTAAGAGGGATGCGTTTGTCGTGGCCATTTTTTAACTGAATCTCATTAAAAAGAAGAGCTTTGAGATCAAAAAGAAAAATTCGAATTTGAAAGCTAAATTATATACGGAAATTTTCTCAGTAAAAGAAAGTTTAAGGCTATAAATTTTTATTTAAAATTTTAGAAAAAATTGTTAAATTTTTTACCATCCAGGCTCTTATACAATACAGCGTATTTCATCACGTGATAAAAGTCACTTGAATTTAACCAAACAAATAATTTTATTTATAACATTAATGTTGAAATTCGTGCGATACACTTTTCACACACTTTTATATTCAATGTACTTAATGAAATACGCCAAATGCAATTCATTTTACGTGAATATCACTTGTAGAAATTTGTTTTTCTTTATTTTTCTTAGATGCAATATTTAAGGTCTTACGCAAGGAAATAACCAATCAAATTAGTTCCATACATATAGAGAAAATATCTTTTCTTTCTTCCTTTTTTGGCACCTTATTTTAGGCCTATAGTAATGATTTTGGACTCAGTGGCTAGGAGATTATTACTTTAGTGGAATTGTCACAATGGAACTATTTTTTTTTAGATGCGCATGATGCAACTTCCTGGATGGTGCTGAGCCTGTTTGTCAACATGTGGAACCCACGTGTACTTGGGGGTAGGTATGTTTACTCTCAATTATCTAGTTTGGAGATAAGTTTGGAGAGTATTTACGGAATTTTATGGGAATTTAAGGATGTAAGTAGCGTGCATTTGATGTGAGATTTTAAAAGATTAGTGCGAATGTTTCTCGACTTGTTGCAATACTGCTGTTGTCAGAGGCAAAATCCTATCGTGAGCCCTGGACCGGTAAATGTCCTAGTAAAAATAAACTGGCGAATTCGAGAGAATAATGACGTATATCTCCGCTATTTTAGGACCCATCAACTTGAAATTCGGCATGAGTGTATCTTAGACATTATTTTTCTGAAAAATACACGCATATTGCAAGTGTTGTAAAAAATAATTGATTTATTAGGCTTTTGAAGCGAGCTGGTAGTTTTTTATCTGGGTCAGAGTTCGACCCCTTTCTTTATTTATGGTTACATTGAAATTAACGTTAAAACGGGCTTGGCCCCTGTGTCCTATTGCTGCTCAACTATGACTCTTTTTTATGGGGGGGGGGGGGGTCTTTTGGAATATAAAAATTAACTAAGATTATTTATTCATGCGCCTTTAATGGGAGAAGTAACGTGAATATAACGTTACGTGGGAGTAAGGGGATAACGGCGGAATAAAGAAAAATCTCTACGTGACGTCACAATTATGCAAGGTCATATCTGTGCATCTCTCGTTGACGCAAAAGGGTTTTTTTCTTTGCATAATGTATCCCTCTTTGCTTCTTTTAAAACATTTGCTATTTCTCTTAAAGTGCGAACTGGATTTATTTTTATTGTAATCCATTCATTTATTATTAACACGTGTTTTCATTATTAGCTCTTAGTGAATCAATTTAGGTAATTTAAGGCGTTTACTTGTGACTCTATCTGGGTTTCTGGGTTCCGACATTCTAATGGTCTTTATGCGAGTCTTTCTGAACTTAATATAAGCCTTTAATGAGGCCGAGTGCTCATCAAATTAACCATTAGATCTTCCTTAAATTTTCAGATATGATTTGTTTAGTTATTATAATAGATTATCATTGAATATAAAATAAAATTAATTAATATTTTAGATTTAAATTTGAAAATGTGTTATATCTTTATAGTGAGCTCTTCTTCTTAGAAGTTTAATAAAGTCTAAAAATGGCCACGGTCATCTAACGCTCTTGAAATGAAGTCAAATTTACGATTTATTTCATTTGTTTTATTGATTTGCATTAAAAGGACACTAAAGGGAATCAAAGATTTTTAAAAAAAGTACAACGGGAAAAAATCATAAAAAAGAAGGACCCATTGTTTTACATCTACAAATACCATGTCGTATTACATTGTATAAAAAAAAACAACATTCAAAAATGTACTTTTATTTTATGTTAATAAAATGACGCACTACTTCTTATTTTTGTGTTTTCATATTTTTATGAAGTTAAAAGTAAACGGACTCTGAACACAACTCAGATAAATATCACTGAATTTAAAAAAGCAGCTTATTTTGCTTTACCCATCAATGCAATATCTCCAAAAAAAAAAAATTAAAACCTGAGGGGGAAAAACAACAAAATTCAAATTGCGGTTTTCATTGTTGAAAGTGCAGCATTTAATCGAAATCTCGAACAATAACAGCGTGGGTAAATACTAAACCACGATCAATAGTGTACGAAATTCCGAAATTATATTAGTTACTAATAAAATAAAAAAAAAGGATTTGTGTTGTATGTACATGTATGAACGCATGAAAAATACGAATGAGCAAGAAGAAAAACATAGATCGTCATAGTTGCCCATGGAAAGCTGCTTGAACTAGTCTTGACATCTAGTTCTTCGTTCTCACCACACACAACCAGTCAGAACCAATTGTAATTGACAAAAGATGGTTTGGTTGAAATAAATAGCATCTGACGTCCCCAAACAGTAGTGTCTCAAATGAATGTCAAAATAAGGAGCGATGAATGGATAAATGACATCTGTAAACTAATCACGTAATAAAGAGAAAATCTTATTGTTATTCTAAAAGGTTTTTTTTTTTATCAAATTTACTCCGAATCTAGATGTGTTTTAATTGAAATAGAATTACATCTAAGAAAAAACCAAAATAAACTGATGGAGGGATTGAATGCGATTTCGGTGCTTTTAAGAAGATTCGAAGGCAATGTAATTGTCTTTTGTAAAGGGATGAGTTAAAAACTTAATATCTAATTTCAATGTTAAAGTCATTATGCTTCAAACAGGGTACAAAAGGATTAATTCTAATTTCTGGAATGAAATAAAACATTACGATGAGAACATCTTTGACTTGCAATTATCCAAATTGTTTCGGAATTCAAGACGCAGCGTATTAGATTACGAGTTTTGTCATCGTTACAAATAAACAAGTTCCATACGATGAGATTAATTAAATCTAGGACAGCCATCTTGGCATTTGGAAATAGCACAGATCTTCGGTTTCAGAGGGTACAACTACCGTTATATTACACGAAACATCGATGTCATTTCTTAAGCTTGTTCTTTTTTCAAGTTTTTTGTTACAGATTGAATTTTCTAACGCAATTAATCTCGTTTGATTTAAACGTTCATTTTATTAAGTATCCTGTATTTTTTTCTTCATAAAAACCTATATTTTGTTGAACCATTTTAATGCATATTCTAGAGAATGCAGTGACGTGGTTTTGTTTTGATTAAACCATAGCAAAACTTTGGTGTATAGTTTTGCTGTCTGGCATATTTTCAATTAATAGGATAAAAACTGTTTTCCTAGATAAACAGACAGTGCAGTCGCTGCAATGTTCGTCTCGATGTTAAAAATCCATTTTACAAACATTTGGAAGCAATCAATGCCAGCATTTTTTGTGTGACAATTGGAGAAAGGTTCCTGTCATTATCGAACAATTTTATCATTGAATTTTGATTTGTCTAAAATCGAATACATTACGATTAACTTAAGGTACCTCTCCCCGTTTTATCTACACCTGTCACTTTACAATTAAATGTAAGCAAATGAAATTCCGATATCTCTCACATTAAAAACAAAACACTTTGAAATTACAAAGATCTCTCAAGAACAAGTTTTTTATTGTTGTCCCCATTAAACTGTCGATAAATGATGACTTTTCCTGGCCTTTTAAGATGTGGTTAATATACAAAAGGAGTGTTTTGAGCACCTGGCATTATCGATATTTATTGCGGTGACAGATCCATCCTTGTACATGTACACAGAAGCATGCATACTGAATATTGTGACACATCGTTTCAGATCGGAAAAAAAATTAATATATCAACTCGTCCCTTTAATAAGGCTGCTTGGTCAACAAATTACCGGTATTATTCAGATCTACATTAAAATTATAGAGATGATTATTCTAGATGTAAGTTATAAATCATTATTTAGAAAAGAAAAATTCAATGATTTTTAGCAATAAAATTTGATTATATTGGATTTTCTCCTATATCTTCACACAAAACTTTTCTTCTCAAGATCAATATAGTCTTAAAAATGACCACAATCATCCAGATATCTGAGAAAACGCGATACTTTACAACGAGATTACAATTCAAGATGATGACAATGCAGTTGAGCCCACAGAAAATGGCCACATTTTTTTTTTTTTTTTTTTTGGTCATATGTCGCTCACCCTAAACATGTGTTACGCCTGGTCACAGCTTGCTGGTAGGTAAAATGAGTTTGGATATTGTGTTTGATATTCTCTGTATTTTTATTTCATAAAGCATGTAAATCTACTGATAAAACAAACTAGATCATGTATCAATATCGATGGACCCTACCTCAACTTGATGGATTCTACTTCTTACAAAGACCGGGGTTATGGCCTTCCATAAAATCAGACAAAGTCGTAAAGCTTAAAATCTCTCTCTCTCTCTCTCTCTCTCTCTCTCTCTCTCTCTCTCTCTCTCTCTCTCTCTCTCTCTCTCTAAAACCTAAAATATGACATCAATTCTTTTTAATCTGATATAGTTATTTTCATCCTTTTTTTTTAAAATAAAAACAAAATATGTCTAATTTCATCATTTATCTAAGAACACTTAAAAGACAATTTATCTGAATATTATATACAAGAAAGTGTTATCCTTAGAAGAACAATAGACGCCAAATGTTCCGTTTTTCAAATGAATCTTTGAATGAATCTGTTAGGGAAACTAATACCACCTAATATTTTAGATTTTTTATAAGCAAGCAAAACTGTATTCAAATATTGTAAATCAACTTTTATTTGCGTGCGGGGAATGTTCGCGAGATTTGCGAGAGCCTCTTTGTATCGAATATTTCTCCCCGCAAACTTTTATTTGTGATATTGGTGTTATATCAGAGCATGTGCAGATAAAGCGGGGTCGCGAAAAATATAGTCGCCGCGAACCAATTGATCTCCAGTAAATCGCAAAATAAAGTCGTCGCCAAAAAAGTTGGCTTACAAAGCCTAATATTTACATTCTACGGTGTTTTTCCATTAAATTCCGTGATGTTTAAATGCCTCTAAATGCAACGCCTATTCACTGCGTATGAATTTACGAGTAATTTACATAAGTAGTTCTCATACAGTGATTTCTATGTTATCGGTTAAAAAATGCATTTCATGAATGTTGTCAAAACACCATGTTTTATAATTATTCAACAAAAAAGTTGACTTTATTGTTAAAAGCAACATTTCAAGAGTTATTTATCATGGATTATATTTTCATGCTCGACGATCTCATCTCAACAGTCTATATGAAAACCAGTTTAAACCGCTTTTACAAAACAGCTGTTCTTGCTGTTACTTATTCACTCCCTCCGTGATCTGCACTTTATATCGATTTATTTAAGTAAAGAATTGATTTCTTCAGTAAGGGAATGTAAATATAAGCATTAAATGATTTATTTTTGACGTCGTCGTGTCAATAACTGCCGTCAGGTGAGCAGACAAATTATCATAACGCGCTAACGCGCATTATTCAATTTGCCTGCTCACCTGACGGCAGTTATTGACACGACGACGTCAAAAATAAATCATTCAATGCTATAATACACAGCTGGTTATAAATGATTTATTAGACAAAGTGATTAAGAATTGACTTCGAAAAAAAACACGAAACAAGAAGAGCACGAGAGACAAGGAATTGTATGACTGATTAAAATTTCAATATGAATTATGTATACCGATTAAGGGAATAGTTATAGAGTAAAAAAAAGATTATAAATTGATTTGAAAATAAGATAAAAGATACATGTATGTCAAGGTTAACTAAAAAGTTTAGATTCAATTTTTATGGTAATTTCAATTTTATGATGCATGTTTCGAATTTATAACATTTTTTAATGGATTATGAAATTACAGCATCATTGTAGAACGGCAAATACAACAACAAATGCAAATCGCATAATTAAATTCAAAACGGCTACGGGATTAACATGTTATGCAACGTTCACTGTAATTTATGTTAATGTTCATGGAGTTTATTTTTTGCGATATAAAGCCGCTAGAATCGATTAGGTTGTCAAAAATGCGCGAATTTTTTTTTAATTCTACAATCAGTATGACATAAATATTTTCTTTTCAAAACAGATTTTATTTGTATGACATAAGGTTTCGCGATTTTATTAAACCTTTGTATCAATTTGCACAGGAACTGCTAGCCTTATCCGTTCGAATCTACTGCCAACCGTATAATTTGTGTCTCCGACAATAAAATCTGCAAACATGGTTTTTGAATTGATGTGCATGTCTGAAATGCATGTCTGGCATCATAAATTCTGCTTTGAGCAAACTTTTATTTTTTACAGTGGGCATTTTGACTAACTAATTGACCACGTACCTTTTTATGTTTGTGCTTTTTGATTTTCATTTGCTTGCATCATCAACAGAAGGATATTTCAATCGTCAACCATGAGTAAATAAGGTGATAAAATATAAGGGAGATAAGATTTTAACCAAAATGAAACAAAAAAACCAAATGCAGGAACATTTAGCTATACCAGTGTAAACGGTCAATGACACTCTCCCATATTGATAAAAGGTCTTAGACGATCAGCCTGTTCCGTGGATGATTGATGTAAAGTGCCAAGATCGTTGTTGGAAAGCTTTTTCTATCATACTGTCCCCATCTCTCTCTCTCTCTCTCTCTCTCTCTCTCTCTCTCTCTTCTCTCTCTCTCTCTCTCTCTCTCTCTCTCTCTCTCTCTCTCTCTCTCTCTCTCTCTCTCTCTCTCTCTCTCTCTCTCTCTCTAAAAAACAGACACATTTACTAGTACTCATACAATGAACATTTTCGCTGCACAAGAAAAGGACAAGGATCGCATGCAAACGAATCAATGACGTCATCGACAGACGTCAGACCTCCAAGTAGCTAACCATGCATCTAACATTCGGAACTGTACACTTCGACTGATGTTGTCGCCTAAATCACTAGGAGATGGTAACAATCGACAGCGGCGGGTAGACTGATTTTTCCATCTATGGAATACTTTGATGTTCTGACCATGTGCGACGAGCGCATCAACTACAACATATAACTACATATAACGATAATTAAACGTGCTTTCAATTGCCTTATTTTATATTGATAAGTGAAAATACAATTAGATTGAAAAGGTAATATAAATAGTATAATGCATGTTTAGGTTTCATAGGGCTCTGATGATAATGATCGTTACAAAATAATCTAATGACATATGTTAAAACATGTATTTGGTAGGGTTTTTTCCTGTGTTTTCCCCCTAAAATGCTAGCAAGATTCTTACACAAATGAATCTCCAAAGAAACATTATTTTTAATTTTAAAAAAATATTCAAAACCTTCACTTATTGAGTATATATATGGTATTCGATATGCATGTCAAACGAGATGCAGTTGCAGGACTTATATATAAAACGGGTTGACATACAAAAGAACTAAAAAAACCTGTAACGTTTTGATAGATGCGTGGTCACTTGTTTTTTGTTTCTATTGCGTCACCTTATTTACGCTGGAAAGAAAATTGTCTCCAGAGTGACGTGTATGACGGTCATCAGGATTTTCACATTCTTTAATGTTCGCATTTAAATTAATAAGTCAGATGACAAGAATTAAACTGGAAACATATCTAGACGTCATTAGAAGGTAGTAAGTGTAAGAAGGCACGTCATCAGGAATTTCACCTTAATCTTTAATGAATATGTTTTAAAATAATAAGTCAAATGAGGCGATGATAACAGTTTCTATTCAGATTGAATGTCTTCAACAGATTTTTTCGTTGCTAAATATCTGGAGAGATTAATATTCGCACGCAAGTGTAAGGAACTCTAGATATCCGCGTTCTTGTTAATCTGCCTTTCTTCCCAAAGGGTCACATCTCTGGAGCTAGTCAATATCATACACACACAGATTCTATCATAAGAGCATAATCATCCGGTGCCCGTTGGGGGTTATCGGTCAACACTATTTTTGTAAAAGCTCATATCGTGCACTTAATAGCTCTGATTCAAAATAGCAAATAATGCAAGTTTGTAATAATTATTTTATAAGCGGTAAGCTGGGGTATTATTTCACACATACATGTATAATACCAAATAACGAAATAATCAGCGACGATTATTTTCCGAGAGCATCTCTCCATTACTGCGGTAAAATTCTGTATCCTTTTCACAGCACATGGACACAAAAAAACCGATCATCTATTTTGCGATATTTTTTTTTATCCGTAATAGTACATTTCGCGAATTATATGCGAAACATTTTCGCTTTAATTCCGTCAGCCTTGGCGTACATACATGTAAGTATTTGTTAAGAAAGGTGGACGGCAGTAACCATTTTTTAGACAAATTGAATATAATCTGCTGAAGAAGTAGAGCGTTTGATTGTAGAAAATAAAAGTTACAAAAAGATATACAGTGAAACACGTTTATAACGAAATGCCAGGGATGGGCCAAATATGCTTGGCGATAAGCTAAATTCATTATATCCGTTGAGTCTGCAACAGGTTATAAATTCGCGGGAAATAAAAATCACTTCGCTATAAGCGTCATTTCGTTATAAGTGTGTTCGCCATATCCGTGTTTTACTGTATTTGTTTTTCCTCTTTTTTTAGCAATTAATAGTTAATACTAGAAACTAACAATTATATTTCAGAATTTAAGGTAAATCTAGATCTGATGTGTTTTTTTACCATCCGGAGGCATATACTCGTTCAGAAAGAACTGCATTTAATAAGTCGAGTTCAGGAAAAAATGTCGCTTTCCTTCGTTCAATCTAAGTAAGGATTTTTCACCGATATATTTACATTAATATCTTAAATTTAATCAACAGAATGAAAGCTGATTTCATTGTGCTTAAAATATTCATAAGCTTTTGTCTATTTAGTGGTTATTTCAAAGATGATTTTTTATGGACTATATTTATCTACCCATATAACATACATTAGCAACGCTTCAACTAACGCTTCAAATGTAAAACTGGTGACTTCGACATGATACAGACTGGCACATTAATGAATCTGGGGTACCAAACAACAGAGTTAAAACTTCAAAGTTAATGGTCATAATCGATAAAGGTAACACCTTGGTGTAAATAAGCTATTCTCGTACAGAAAGTATGTTACTAATTCAATCGACATTAAAGACAAGGCAGCGTTTGATCGCGTGGGGGCGCTTCTCTGTACATGATTCTCTGCATCCTGTATACATGTATCTATGAACAAGCTGGTACACTTTGGCGGTAATGATGAGAAACTTACCCGTGTAAATGAGGTGACCTATTAACACAATTAATAGATCCTATTATTTACAGAAAAAAAATTTGTCAGATTTAGCTTGATGCTTTTGTTACTATGTACATGTAGCTATAACATTTTTAACATGCAAACAAAATATATATCTTTATTACATGTACATGTGCGTTCATTAAGATATCCATGGCCAGTTAGAATTTTACAAATGAACCCGGACCAAGCTATTTAAGATTTTGGTTAAAATAAATCAAATTACCTAATTGTGTGTTTATGATATTTTTATCTGATAACAATGCTTATTCAAATTTTTTTTTGCCAGCACAGTGCGTAAGTAAATGCAAAAGTTATAAATACATGTAGTTGTTGACAAGATAAAATCGTATTTAAGATGAATCTGTTTTAGGTTAACGCTCGCCTGAAATCTCGCACAGATAATAAAACTTTAAACTAAGCTTTAGATGGACAATGTGTTTTAGTTTCCATACAATATCACTCTCTTATTCATAAAAAAGCATTAAGTTGACCGACATTGATTATGATTCGTATAATATTCTCTCTCTCTCTCTCTCTCTCTCTCTCTCTCTCTCTCTCTCTCTCTCTCTCTCTCTCTCTCTCTCTCTCTCTCTCTCTCTCTCTCAGAAGGAGGGAACGAGAAAGAGAGAACACACTCAATATCATGCAAAAACACGTCCTGTTTTATTAATTTTAAAAAGCGTCGTTGAAGAAGCAAAATCATTGAAGTTATAAATATTTCACGAAGATAGATATGATGCCGATGAAAGAGGAAGCTAAGTAAAGCCACTTTATACAAAGGTGCTCATTAATTCCAAGGCCTTCATAATTTATCTTATATCTGAGTGAACTTTGTACTTTTGTCAACCTTGACATACAAATATTTGTGGACCGTTTCCTTCTCCCCGAGAAAAAAAATAAATATTCTTTTAACATTGACAGGTTTGATATTTTATGCTTCTTTTGATTTAAACGCTCAATTGATTTTGGGTTTTTTCCCCAAGGTTTTTCATATGAAAAATTCGAGATCGGTCACAGATTTAGATATTATGTCCAGATATATGATATCTGAAGACACTGAAATTTAGACCCCAAAAAAATCATTTCTATCATTGACGGCTTTGAAATGTTCATGACGTAATTATTAATACTTTTAAGCGATATGCGCTGGTTTCTTTCAGGCTTAAATTTATGAAAGAAATCTGAGATCGGTTATTGATATTATTGATATTACGCAAAGATAAACGATAAACTTCATAAATGCGATCAAATTATTAAACGATAATTGCAATTCATTACTGGATTAAGCTTTAAAAAGTCTACATTAAGGATTAACATTTTGTATGCAAGTAGTTCTTTGATTATGTAATACTGTAGACTCTTATATATGTATTTACATGTATCCCCGATATTAAAAGGTCAAATAAGAATCTAGAACATTTGGGTGAAATCCAGTTTTCCGGATTGATTGAATAATCGAATCTGGAACTGTCATTTCTCTCTGTATGTTGCAGAGCAACGCCTGATCCTGACAGATTTCACTCGTCTGTCATTGAGCCATTATCTTATATTCCAATCCGTCAGCCGGGGAATGTTTTTCATTTTGGCAACAAATTATTGCATCATATTTAATACCACCGATTATATATGTACGGAGTTCGCAAACATAAGTGATAATTATTGATTTATAAAAATATAACTAGAAAGTAAAACCACATTTACCTTTTTTTTGAAAAAAAAATATGTAGTTTAGAGAAGACAATTGTACGATTGAAGACAAAATGCACAAAAATCCCTTTTTCATTTACCAAGTGGCTGCGTCGAATTCTCGGTCTGTCGTTCTTTTATACAGAAATATTATTATTATAATAGTCATCTATAAGTATATCTCGGGTGATCTGTTTCGAAGTAAAAAAGTTAATTCCTTGAATATCGGAAGAGCATCGCGTGATATCGCATACATACAGAGAAGCGCAGAGAGATATGAGCCTTGTGTTTGCTTTTGACAACAGTCGATGCACGTTATAACAGCTGGTCTATATGTATTGCTACATAGTAAATCTTCTTACGCGCATGTACATAGTGGGAAAAGGTATAAAATTCCTTGGATAACAAATTAATAAACTTTGCAGATGACACATTTCCCCGAAAAAATTTCTAACTAGCGTAATTTCAAATAAAAGTTTGACGAACTTTATTTCTGAATAAAAAAAAAGTTTATTCTAGATTTTAGTTACACAGCAAACACGAGTGATTTTTAAATAAGTGAATTACCGAGGAAAAATTAGAAAGCCTACCTTTTGGTGTTCTAGAAGTGTTTAAACACAGAAACGGATAGTCCGTCAGGTTATACATTGCTAGCAATCCTAATCCTATCCCGCCATCATTTGTCAAGTTCAGTGTATCGAAATCCAGGGGTCGGGTAAATCTTGAAGTGCGCAGAGGCGCACTTTTTTCTTCGTCTTTGATCGTAACACTTTGATCCGGAAAGATAGTTCCACCAGCAACCGTAGGTCGACTCTTTAATGTCTGTGAAAATCTGGGAGAGTTTTCTGAAAGCCTCTCTTTTTCTTCTTTACAGTCGGTTTCACCAATTATTATCAGAATAATGGTAATTAAAAATATGCAAATGAAACGGCGTTTCATGGGTATTTGCATATTCATAATCTCGCTCGTCACGAGCTGTGAAGGACTTCTGAGTCTATATTAGACCCCAAAAATGACGAGAATTCAGAGATTGCTGATCTCGGGTTAAATTCCTCATGTAAAAACAAAAGAAAAATCATTGACTGATAGATCCGCTTCGTAGGAACGCTTTAATGGAAGTGATGTTGTAAGTCAACACGTAAGGTGTCGGCAGACGACCAAATGCACTGATACCCAGCAACAGCTGTGCGATTACCAGAAAAGCTGTCAATGATGTTTGATGGTTCTTCTATCTCCCAAAAGTTAACAATTATTAATCATTAATTTTATATTTGTTACATGAAGATAAAGGTTAAAAAAACCCAGAGAGAACCGAATCGCCAAAGCAAACACGAGTAAAGGCGCAAAGATTCCACTTCTCTGATGGAATGGAATAAATTCCAGCCTCTTCTTAAAGAACGGAATGATATATTCGTTGAAGAGCATTAATTCCACTTAACGATTTCTATCCTTCCGGTTCAACAATCAAAAACGAAGACTCGACGAGGGCATTTGCGTTTGTTGCATTGATCGTTAAGACCCAATAACGTATTGTTATCCTGGCAAAAAGACCCCGGGTCCAACACAAATTAACAAGTGTTCCCTTCATTTCGACATCATGTCAATTTAATTTTGGTTCTACGCGTAGTATATCAACTGGAATCGTAAAATATGCGGACAATATTACCCCCCCCCCCCTCCTCACCAAAAAAAAAAAAAATCCCTGTCATCTCCGGAAAATCTTAATAAAATGGACGTTTTAGATTTTTTCACTACCGACATGTTCGTAGATTACCGAGGGATGAAACATTAAACTGTCAAAGGAGAGGAATTATCGCCATCAGATCGCTAGCATGCACGTAAAATCATACTACAATAATGACACCACGGAAATTATATAAAAAAAAAAAGCCTGGAAAACAACATGTCGTTTGAAATTGAATTACTTATCCAAGATATTCAGACTTGATGATGATGTGTGGGTAGGGGTGGGGGGGGGGGGGGGGCTAGGTATGCGTCAATGCAACATTTTGCTTGTTGTGTGTTTCCCCCTTAAGGTCAGACGACACGCTCCTCAATTTTAGATAACTTTTTCCATGTATTTGTTAATGGTTTACTACTACTTTGACAAGCTTTCTTGCAAAAAATTAGGGTACCTTACCAGGCATTTCTGCAAAATACTAGAGTATGCAATATCCTATATTATCTTCCTGAAAATACACTTGAATAGCTGATATAAAAATAAATATATTTACAGCTAAACGAAATTCACTATATTAGAACAATATCTCCGCCGGGGCGGTGCTTTGAACTCACGACCTTTAGAACCTATACGCTTTTGGCAGTGACCGTCCACGGTTCTAACCACTCGACCATCTAGACATAGAACCCGATTCAAGTAAATTTCGATCATTTTTAAAGTAATTATAAAATTAATATTTTTTATTCGAACTCTTTATTACGAGGAGATACAAAAAAGATTTTTGAGGAACGTGTCGTCTGACCTTAAGAAGGCTCGATAGTCGTGGTCATTTTAAGACTGTTTTTATCTCCTTGAGAAGAAGAGCTTTGTCTAAAGATATAGAAAAAGTTTGAATTTTAAAGCTAAATTGAATCGAATTTTCTTCACAATATGATAGTTTGTAGCTTAAAAAATAAGATCTTAAAATTTAAAGTGGATTTGTTCATTTGTTAACCATCCCGCTTCCTTAAAAGTTCTAGTGATATATTTCCCATTACAAAATGCTAGTAATTAAAATATATATATTCAATTTTTACACATCACGATTTCATTTTATTTCGGCATTGAATGTTAGTGATTGACAACACAAATACAAGGACTAATAATTGAACTTAATCAAGGATGTAATGTTATATCAATAGTGTATTTTTCATTTAACAGTGCTCAGTAGATATCACCACATGAATGCCAACGTGTTGTTTTAACGTGTTTTGTTTAATAACAAATTGATTTCGTGACAAGTGTTATGTTACTTGTACCCTGCGTACATTTGTTTACAAAACTGAATTCAAGTAAATATGCATTTTTTAGTTGGATCTGTGAACAGGTTTGAATGCATCATGTGTCGCAGTAATTTGCACACAGACAATTCACTTCAAATTCATCGACTATGATCACAGAAAGCTTCAGTATGTTACAACTACATAATGTTAAAACACAAATACAATGTACGTAAAAGGCCTACTTCACATTGCTGTTTGACTACCCAAAGTCCAAGCTCTTTTTAAAATAGTTCTATTTAATCTCTATCTCTCTCTCTCTCTCGTTCTTTTTTCATTTTTCTCTCTCCCACGTTCTTCTTTCGTGTTCTCTCTCTCTCTCTCTCTCTCTCTCTCTCTCTCTCTCTCTCTCTCTCTCTCTCTCTCTCTCTCTCTCTCTCTCTCTCCGATGCCATCTGTCGCCACTCAGTAATCAGCTGTTCCGTCCCTATCCACTGATCGCGTCACCTGTTGTGTTTTACCTTTAACCGCTGTGATAACGCTGGGTTTATTTCCTCTCGATGTTATGAATATTTTATCAGTCACTTTCTTTTCGACATGGAGAAGCATATTTAAGTCTTATTCATGTCATGTATTATGCTAGCACTTATACAAATAATGGGATAAAAAAACGAAAGGATTGAATTTAATGTATTCTGTTTTATCATTTTATAAATTACTACTTCATGTATTGTCTAAATCATCACTAATGAAATGATATGAATACCTGGTTGAAGCATTAAGGTTGTAACACATTTAAAATGAGGACACTATAATCTATTTTAAGGTTGTAACACATTTAAAATGAGGACACTATAATCTATTTTAAAGTTGTAACACATTTAAACTGAGGACACTATAATCTATTTTAAGGTTGTAACACATTTAAATTGAGGACACTACAATCTATTTTAAGGTTGTAACACATTTAAATTGAGGATACTATAATCTATTTTAAGGTTGTAACACATTTAAATTGAGGACACTATAATTTATGTGAAGGTTGTAACACATGTTCATGTACATATATAACCCGTTTTCAGGTTCTAAGACAATAAAAATGTGAGAACATTAATTACTCACACTTAAAGGTTGTAACGCATTTAATAAAGTGAAGACATTATAACCTGTTTTGAGATTGTTACACATTTAAGCTGAGTCAATCATTAATCATAACCTCTTTTATGGTTGTAACACATTTCATTCCATTATCATAATTCTATTAAAGTATTACAGGTATTATCATAATGCTTGCCCTTCGTTTACCTATATTGTTATATCTGTTGCATACATGTATCTGTTGCCCTACTTTACTCTAAAATGAGGCCACCATGACCCACTTTCAGATTGTGAAACACTTTCCCTCTTGTATGATGCATCATGTCATGTGATAACGAATGTGATGATCGAGTTTAACATGGCTATAGTGTAAACTGTGATTGAGTATGAGGTGATTCCGCCAATCAAAAACCTTTTGAATTCATATCTAGGTTATCTTGACCCACTTTTGTTGGCAACTCATCTCATGTTGCGCATAATACAATGCAGAAAGTGCTGACGTGCAACCGGACAGCCAGGCCCCGAAATATACACGTAAATACAACACCTGTAAACTGTACAATTCACATGTACAATTACATGACATTTCCAAATTAGGATATTTAAGCTGGCTGGATCGTCATGGCCATTTTTAGACTATATTGATCTCCTTAAGAACTCTGTATAAAGATAGAGAAAAATATTCAAAAAATTTCGAAGCTAAAATATGTAGATTTCCTCTATACTAAATGCTAGATTATAGCTTAACACATCATGTCTAAGAATTCAAGGGTCTAATGGTTAATTTGTTCACCACCCACCTTCTTTAGACCAAACCTTTTTTTTTCAATGACCTTATAATAAAAATTGAGGCCAGATTCATGCGACTTGGGTACACATGTACGTGCGTCGTTTTCGCTTTCTTTTTTCTTTGATAATACGACAAATAAACATTTTAGATTCTCTTCAATACACGAAAGTAAAGAGAAGTTCAACCTTGATTGAATTTGGTAAATGTTTGTATTAAGAATTAAGCGGAAAAACAAACGGGGATCTTAGTTTTGAATTTTAAAAGTCGATACAATATCAAAGTCCAAATCTGGATTTTGGGGAGTTTAAACCTCTTATTGAAGTTGATTTTTATTTCAAGGTGGAGACGTCGACCTGTAATAATTGGCAGATGTAAATGTGGTTTTGAATTGCTGATATACCAATGAACAGTTTTTGACGTAAGCTTAAAACCGGAAGTAATATGGATGTCTATGCATCAGAAATAATGTGTATACATGTTATGACCATAATTTCTTTCACGGCTCAATGAGAGAGAGAGAGAGAGAGAGAGAGGTGAGAGAGAGAGAGAAAGAGAGAGAGAGAGTAATAGTAGTGACCATATCAAAACATCCAAATTGCGATTTCGGAATACGGAATCATACATGTCATGCCTAATCTAAGATGTATGTCTATAGTTTGAAAGCCAAATTCAACAAATAAGTACCCTGTAGATAGCCACCAATAAATTTTATCGTATAAATGTAAATGGCAAATTGTGAAAAGATAAGTTGTTTGTTATTTTTTTTTAATTCGAGGAATCAATTATATCCTTGTTTAATAGGGGTCATATTGTTCCGTTATGCCTTATCTCTAAACCATTAAATAGTTAAATTGTGGATAATGTTTTATGAATTAAAAAATCATTGTAAACGATTGCGTAATGTACTGTTTATTCCAGGTCTGTCATCTCTCGGATTGACATCGATACAAACTTTAAAGGTATACATGTAGGAGATTAAAAAAAAAGACTGAATCTGTTTGTTTGTATATCCATATGCTTACGTGTAGGTTGATAAAATTGTGTCAAATTGACGTGATGCTTCTTAAGATCTGAGAAGGCATATGCATATTAAAAATGAATTTACTGAAAAGAAATGAAGTTGTCAAATGGTATCATTTATGAAAGCAATTGTGAATATGTTAATTCTAACAGATAAATATCTTAGTGCAATATTATATGGCGCTATATTGTAGATTGTGCATATTTCCGCATATCTGGTCAATTTCATTCATTGTACATGTATATAATTCAGTTTTGCAAGAGTGGGTTGTCTAAACAAACCTGTATAATTTTAAGTCGGTGCATGCTGCAATTGGCAGAATGTGTTTGCATCTTCATGTTTAGACTAATGGTTAATAATGTACATTGTAAGTTGATAGAAGCGATTGATCGTACTGCAATCGCAATGTTTAAACAGACATTTTGATCAAAGAGTTCCTGGACAGATGAAACCATCAATCAGGAATGATAATCATTCAACTCAATCGTTAAAAGAAATCGATACATAGATCCAATTAGCTACAGGTATATGTACATGGCGATCTTGTGTTTCTTATATTTAAGGAGACTGGATGGTCATGGCCGTTGTTAGACCATAAATATCTCCTTAATAAAAAGAGCTATGTATAAAATTATATGCAAATGCGAAAAATATTAAATTTTCAAATCTAAGATATTTAGATTATATCCTTTACTCCATTATTAAGTTAATGACAAAAATCCTATTTTTATTTCTAGGGTTGATCTGATGAATTTTTTGTTGAGAATCTATAGCCTCCTCAAACAAAGATATATCACAACGAATTTTGTCTGTTTGTAACTTCTTGTTTAACCAACCGGATATAGACTACTTAATGTGTGAATACACAATACACACGATGAATATACATATAAACATATATTTGTTTAATAATATATATGACCACATTTCAAAACGTTACCGGATAAATGTATCATGCATTGTAAATACCACACACGTTTGGCTTAAAAACAAAAATGTAAGTTTGCATTAGGTAAATTAATCATGTACAGTAGCCTTATGAATCGATTATAGTGTAACAGTTCCGCTTATGCATTTAAAATGATAAAATGCAAAGGAAAGGCCGTTCATCATTGTCAAATTCATAACGATCCTCAACTGCTGCTAAAATTTGCTTCATAAACCATCGCTATTTATTGTGTTCATTAGAAATCCAAAAGAATTTTTTTTGGCTCGAGCATAAAGGGACTTCAATATGAATATACAACAAAACCCCATTCTCTTGAAACAATTATTAGCTTTTGGTTTATAATCAGTTACTAGTATGTATCTTCTGTGCTAATCTGGGTTAATGGTTGTAAATGATTTTTTTTCTTAAAGAGTTTTTGATAATTACATTAGCTGCATTCTTTTATTCAAACCATCAGTCATATACATTAAAGTTTATTTTAGATCTTGCGATTGATGCAAGCTTATTGTACGAGATACTGATTTTTAAGATTATCCTCTGCAATACAAGAAAGGATTACTATTGAACTTTGCTGAAATCATGCAAGAAGGAAAGGTTGCCAACAAAATAAAAATAAAGAGTGAGAACTAGATTGCCAGAAATAAAATGAAAATTAATTATCAGAGCAATCAATTAATCGATTTAAGAAGACTCACCCATTGAAATGCCTGTGAAGTTAAGTCCCAGGCTGACACACGTCTGCAAGTTCATTCTTCTGAAGACCTCGGTCGAATATCCACGTGTGAAATCAGTCCGGCGGAAAAAGGCAGAGAAAAAAAATTCCTCAAAACTAGGTTTTGATGATCAGATATGATATTCTCCAAAGTACATGAAAATAAGACTGCTGTTAATACACCATCACTGTCGAAAAACAGCGTCATATAAGGAAGAGCACCGCTGCATAAATAAATAAACTTCTGATGTCGTAATATCTTCTTTTTTTTTGTTGGTTCCCCTTCCCCTCCCTTCGCTGACACCAAAACTAATGCTTCGCGTTCAAATCTCTCCTGCGTTTAAAAGGTCTATAACAGAAATTGTCACATGTGCTGTTCTCGTTTATAAAAGAAAAAAAAAACATTAAAAGAATACACAATGTATATTGCTGAATTTCTGATTATAGAATTCGGAACCCATGCGACATATCTCAAATTAAACACACCTATATCGATTGTCATCAACTGCAGGTCATCAATATGAATGAACAAGATATAAAATTGGACCCGTTTTCATGTCTCGATATTCTTAGAATTGATCATAGTGTATTGTGTGTATACATGTACTTCAGTCTGTCTTAAGAAATATGTCCCATATGTTACGTTTAGAAAATCCTCTTAATTTCCTAACGGAATGTTATTTCTTGTATTTATGAAAGCAATATCTGACATAATCAATATCGTTACGAATTGTCTGCTTTTTAAATCACTGCTGCTCAGCTTTATAGAGTTTAAAAGTTCAAACGTAATCTATATAATTTCCTTGACGAATTTTTTTTTCGTAAAAACTCGACCAAACAGCAACCGATTTACATGCAATGTTTATCAAATATCAAGATTTGTTTTTTGTATTCAGAAAACTTTACGTAAACGAATATTTAGCATTAACATGCTAATGAAATCGTACTGATGTCAAAGTAAAAGGTATCTTGGGCGGTAGATTCTTTCTTCGTTAAAAAACGATACGATTACTTCAAGGCTAAAGCTGCTGATTTCCTAGAAATTTGATAGGCGCTATAAATCTATGTATGAAAATAAAGAATCGGGGTGCATTTGAATAGCAAATTTAATTTGACTCAGGTGCCAATTTTTAAGATTTTCCAAAAGCATATTTTAATTCTCTCTCTCTCTCTCTCTCTCTCTCTCTCTCTCTCTCTCTCTCTCTCAAAGCGAGCTTCAAATAACACATTGACATTGTGGCGCAAATATCCTACATAACTACTAAATGTAGGAGTCTACATAGTAGTATTTCGTGTATTATATTCTGAACCCTTAACTCATGTTAAAAAAAACCCCTAAAACAACGGGGAAAAACACACACCAGGAGATGGATAAATTACTTTATCAAATATAAACGCTGAAGTAAAAATTCATGTTTATCTCTTCTTCATTTTTTCGATTTCTCCTCGCTTATCGAGTGGTAGTATAGACGGACTTGCCTACACTACTATTGATGTTAATTTGGGAACAGTGGGAGTGGTGGAGAAAATAATCAGTACTGGCCTCAACTACTATGCAACACGTGTATCAAATAAAAGTGTGCGAACTTGTTTTATTCGGTGTGTAAAAATTCGCAACAAGAATAGCTCTGTCAGACGGGGGTGGGGCGGGTGGGGTGGGATCGAGGAACGATGCCTATTTTCGTTAATTTTACGATGTGATTTTAATAAGTTTAAGTTTCGGGGGGGGGGGGGGGTGTGCACATTATAAAACCATATACCGGTAGTTGAGTTTACATAGAGTTTATGTGCAAAGTAAATAACTTGTCGAAAAATACATTTTAATAAAAAAAGAAAAAAAAAGAACAAACAACCACGTTAATATAAAACATAATGCGTGGATCTAGAGGGTGGTGGTGATGGTGGAAGGGGTTTCATACTTTATTAATTTACATACCTGCGTTGTTTAAGCGAAAATATGTATTGGAGACTCCCCCCCCCCCCCCCGGCAAATACAAACAGAATCATCTCTCGATCTCACCCACCTCCCTAGGGAAAATGAAAACTTATCTGCGCATGAGCCTATATATGTTTACTTCTTTCGGTGTACCAGTTAAAGTGAAAGGAATTCAATATACTGCCCAATGTTAGCTGCAGATCTGTAGCTCTCTGGTTGAAAAAATTCGGATAGACAAACCAGAGAGCTACAGTTCCAAGCGTTGTAAAAACTTCCGATTTATGCCGCCGTTTTTGTGTCGCTCGCTTCGGGAATTATATCCGACTTTCAAAGCATTCAACCGCCTAAAAAATTGGATTTATTAATTAAACATATAGTTTACCCTAACTCTGCTAACTTTGCTTTCCTTTCAATGGTTCACAACGGCCCTCCTTCGCCTTGGAATGTCATCGTTTTAAAAAACTCGCCTTATGACAGCCATGTTTACCTAGTAGCGAAATTTCGGGTGCGTCGATTTACCCAAATGGACCCAAATGAACCCAAATGGACCCAAATGGCGATTAAAGTGGAAAACAATTATAATAAAATCCTTATTACTAATATTATCACTTGGTTTAGTCATTCCATGGGGTTGTTAGCCGTTATTAAGGAAAATAAAGACCCAAATGGCGACCCAAATGGCGATTCAAGCGGAAAACAATTATAATAAAATCCTCATAATTTAGGGAAATTTGGAAAAATAAAAGCCGAAGGTCCAAAACAATAATTAAAATTATTTCAGTATATCTTTAAAAAATTGTTTTTGAAAAATAAAGATGAGCATTTTATCTCGATTTGTAAAGGTATATAATGTATGTAATCATATTCAAATAATATAAATATATATATTATATAAAAATAAAACAACTTTTTAAAATAATTTTAATTATTGTTATGGACCTTCGGCTTTTATTTTTCCAAAGAACTATATATGATAAGAGTTAAATTTGGCCCCCATAATTCGCCATTTTTAAAGTGTTTCGGGTACAATAAAATGTTTACTAATTTTTTAGAAGAGTTGATATAAAATATATTTTTCATCTTTTTATTTGATTTATTTGCACACACTGGCAGTATATGACGTCAGAAGTGACGCCATTTCTATAATTCAATCAAAATCAGCCAAAAATTGACATTTTTCTTATCTATTTACAAATGGGAAATATAGAGCGCATGCTTGGACAAGGAAAATATTTTTGTCACTTATTACATATTATGTAGTGTTGGCTAGGTACATCTCTGATTAAAATATTTTATTTGTTCAAGAATGCGCTCTATGTTTTCGGAAGGAAAAACTGCTTGAAAACAAGCTGTTTTACGCTAAAAATGCAAAATGGCGGGAAAAGGTTGTCTTTACAATGTCATATTTCTAAATTGTGGGCACTTGAATCAAAATGAATATGATGTAAACACATCACATATATATCTGTACTAAGAAAACAAAGAATGATAGTAAAATGATGATGTTCATTTTAAGGGGCCATTTTAGGCCCTTATCATATAAAGTCCTTTCCCTAAATTATGAGGATTTTATTATAATTGTTTTCCGCTTGAATTTGGGTTCATTTTGGGTCCATTTGGGTAAATCGACGCACCCGAGATCTCGCTACTAGGTAAACATGGCTGTCATAAGGCGAGTTTTTTAAAACGATGATATTCCAAGGCGAAGGATGGCCGTTGTGAAGCATTGAAAGGAAAGCAAAGTTAGCAGAGTTAGGGTAAACTATATGTTTAATTAATAAATCCAATTTTTAGGCGGTTGAATGCTTTGAAAGTCGGATATGATTCCCGAAGCGAGCGACACAAAAACGGCGGCGTAAATCGGAGGTTTTTACAACGCTTGGAACTGTAGCTCTCTGGTTTGTCTATCCGAATTTTTTCAACCAGAGAGCTACAGATCTGCAGCGAATTTTTTCAACCAGAGAGCTACAGATCTGCAGCTAGCTGCAGATCTGTAGCTCTCTGGTTGAAAAAATTCGGATAGACAAACCAGAGAGCTACAGTTCCAAGCGTTGTAAAAACCTCCGATTTACGCCGCCGTTTTTGTGTCGCTCGCTTCGGGAACTATAACCGACTTTAAAAGCATTCAACCGCCTAAAAAATTGGATTTATTTATTAAACATATAGTTTACCCTAACTCTGCTAACTTTGTTTTCCTTTCAATGGTTCACAACGGCCATCCTTCGCCTTGGAATGTCATCGTTTTAAAAAACTCGCCTTATGACAACCATGTTTACCTAGTAGCGAGATCTCGGGTGCGTCGATTTACACAAATGGACCCAAATGAACCCAAATTCAGGCGGAAAACAATCATAATAAAATCCTCATAATTTAGGGAAATTTGGAAAAATAAAAGCCGAAGGTCCAAAACAATAATTAAAATTATATCAGTATATCTTTCAAAATTGTTTTTGAAAAATAAAGATGAGCATTTTATCTCGATTTGTAAAAGTATATAATGTATGTAATTACATGTATATTCAAATAATATAAATATATATATTATATAAAAATAAAACAACTTTTTAAAATAATTTTAATTATTGTAATGGACCTTCGGCATTTATTTTTCCAAATTTCCCTAAATTATGAGGATTTAATTATAATTGTTTTCCGCTTGAATTTGGGTCCATTTGGGTAAATCGACGCACCCGAGATCTCGCTACTAGGTAAACATGGTTGTCATAAGGCGAGTTTTTTAAAACGATGACATTCCAAGGCGAAGGATGGCCGTTGTGAACCATTGAAAGGAAAACAAAGTTAGCAGAGTTAGGGTAAACTATATGTTTAATAAATAAATCCAATTTTTTAGGCGGTTGAATGCTTTTAAAGTCGGTTATAATTCCCGAAGCGAGCGACACAAAAACGGCGGCGTAAATCGGAGGTTTTTACAACGCTTGGAACTGTAGCTCTCTGGTTTGTCTATCCGAATTTTTTCAACCAGAGAGCTACAGATCTGCAGCTAATCTGCAGCTACAACAAAAATAGACCCCCCCCCCCCGGTTGGTTGCCACGTGCACGATCGTTTCATGAATACTACAACAACAATTATCTATGTCCAAACAAGATACAAATATTTATTTTGTCAGAAATTAAGTCCTTATCATCAGAGACTCACAACTTTTACTTGTACACTGATAATAGTTAATTAATAGTTAACCTAATTAAAAAAAAAAACTTTCAAAAACACATCTATCTATTACTCGCCTTGTTGGCTTTGTTACTATTTAAAATTCTTGTTATCTCTGATTCGTTTTAAACGTAAACATTCGACTACCATATTAGATGAATCATTGGAACCTCAATGTATAATCAATCTTTAATTGTGGCGGAGAAAATATTTTTACTAGTGAATGATTAACTCTTCGTATTATGTATGCAATGCACGCGCGGATCCAATTTTTTCCCAGGGGGTGGGGTCCTGGGGATACATGTATGTATTCACAGGGTTTTCAAGGAGGTGGGGGGGGGGGTCCAAGACAAAAAAATTGGTAATTTTACAATGTAAATTTCAGAAACTTGATTCTCAAGTTAGGAGGGGTTAGGACTCCTCCCCCCCCCCTTCTACTATTATGAAATGTGTTCATGTATCTTGGGAGGTTGTTATAAAAAGAGAATTGGAATTGGGCGGGGGGGGGGGGGGGGGTGATACAATTTCACAGCGAGATACTATAAAAGCAACGTAGTATTTTTGAATATATTAAAAAAGCCTTTGGAATTGTGACTGAATATTGTAATTAC
This sequence comes from Magallana angulata, assembly GCF_025612915.1. Lineage (NCBI taxonomy): Eukaryota > Metazoa > Mollusca > Bivalvia > Ostreida > Ostreidae > Magallana > Magallana angulata. Next base: position 28,140,175 of record NC_069119.1, on the reverse strand, counting down.
AATCATTAGACTAACATGCAGAAACATTTCACCGAGTTTATAAATATTTGATCTGAATAACATATGCGCTGGTATTTTCAAGCTAATTGATAATATTTTTTATCATCGATAAAACAGACAATAAAACGACCAATATTTATGACCCATATCTCTTGAAAATCATATAAAAACACATGACAGAAAAATAAAGATCGATTATAAGATTAGATAGCGTTTAACCCCTGGAGATCCTATTTGATATCTAACATAAATAATAAAACGACTCAGTAAAATTTCTCATTTCAGTAACAACAAAATAAAAAAACCTCATAATAAATTCATCTCTTGTTATTATTATACGACCCCACTGATGGTATCAAAATTTAACTGCATAAGTCTACTGTTAGATGTCCGATTTTAAAATTCATCATATTATTCACCTTGGCTAAGAAGACTTTTTTTTTGGGGGGGGGGGGGTCATTTTAGATACATGTAGTTATCAATTTAAATAAAACTAGAAAAATAAGAAAGAAATATTTAAAATCGAGAGAAGACTGCAATATTATCTGTACAAATTAAAGGCCATTTGATGGCTGAATACATTTTGAAAAAAAAAACATTTTTGAAGAATTCGGTACGTATTGTACGCGAGAACGGCTATATTTTGTTTTCATTTTTTTTTATGCGTGAAAATGAATAAACAGTCATTATATTTCACCAGACTCACATAAAAATACTGCAATTAGGTTAATTATATGTATGTATTATCCAGTCTCACAGCTGATACCAATGATTTTGATGTTAAAATCCGGATTATATTATTTGCACAAATGGTAGGCGCATAAAATGTAGGTCTGGCGTTTGTACTTAGTAGTTAAACCGGATTTTTCGGGTTAATTTTCCTTTCCTTTTTTTCAAAAGGGGGGGGGGGGGGTGTTGAATGGGGGAAGGGGGGGGGGGGATTAGGGACTTTTCACAAAACAGAACCGAAAGAGTAAAAGTAATCAACAAGGATTTATTATATTTACTAGGATTAAAACTAAAAAAAAAATATCCATCTTTAATATGTGTGGATGGTTTTGTAGAAAACCAATTCCCAGGGTTAAAGGTTTAAGAAAATTTAATCAATTATGTGCGTTAAAACTATGGGTTGAAGGTAAAAAAAAAACTAAAAATTGAGATGGTGACCATCGTAAAGGGCCCCGATTAAATAATGGACAATAGGATGAAAAGAATTTCAGAGAATTTTGCTTTGACATTGTTCTATAATTGTCCAGCTGGCATAAAACTTTTCATTCAATCTCATTACCCATTACATACAGGCATTTTTGTTCAACCTTATGCAAGATTAAGCAAATGGGAAATAATCTACGGTCTCAAACTGATTATAAAGTGATCTGATATGACCTTCACAGTGACTTGGTTCAAAGTCACTGCACACAATAACTAAGTTAATGTGAAGTAGGAGCCAAATCAGGCTAAGTGGAGAGTATACATGTATATCTTGAAAAAAAAAATTCGAGGTCCGATATGACCTTGACCTACAAACTTCATTCAAGGTCACTGCACATCACTCTGTGGGTGAAGTATGAGTCAGATTGGTCCAAGGGGAGATAAGATATGCTCCGTACAAGAGAACTCGGACGGACGGACAGACGGACAGATGGATGGACGGAAGGACAGACGGATGGACAGACTGATCACTACAGGGCACCCGTAGAGCTGGGCCCTTATAATACTTGAAATCTTTTTAACCACAAGAATTTAAAATAGTTTAGTTGCGATTACTGTTTGGGTATTTACAGTGGGCATATACATTTTCGAGAGGAATGTTTTACTGGAAGAGGTGCCTTTGTAAGCATTAACGCATGAACAACGTTTTGAAAATAATTTTAATATTCATATAAATACACTTTATCAATTTATTGGTGACATACTTCACCTAAGTTGGCATGATATAACAACGATAAACCAAATTGATATCGTTAAGGAGGCTAGGCGGCCAACCATCAACTAATAGATCTACCTTAAAATTTTAGATAACTATTAAATATGAATCTTTCACTCATAAATTATCATAAAATATAGGAAAATGCTTAAATGTTAGATTTTAAAATTGAGTATCTTAGTAAACCGAACTATACTTTGCATATTTTTATACAAAGCTCTCCTTCTGAAGGAGATTAATATGGTCTAATAAAAATTAACACGACTATCCAGCCAACTTAAATGGACTACTCTCCGGATCAGGATCTGCATAGAATTTCAAATTTAAGTATTCAAATTTATCCAACATAGCTGGCATCTGCTGCCTTGGATGGTTTCGTATTTCAAGGGAGGAATTATTGGCCAAATACTGTTTTCTTCCATCAAAAGGATTCCACGTATTGCCACTTGGAAGAACTAGAGATGTCACGTTCGTGGATCTTCAAAGAGAAGAAGGAAGATAAAAACAATTGAATAACGTGCACTGTTCGTGTAATATGCAACCCTTTCCTTATTAGAAGAATTTTAAAACCATGTCAAATTAAGGGGGCTGAATGGCCGATTATATTAATCTTCTTGAGACAAAAGAGCTTCTTCATAAAAGTTGAAGTAAATACTCAGTTTTCAAAAGCAAAACATTTGGATTTTTCTTGATTAAATTATTATAGTTTAAATCCAAAAATATCATCTTTAAAAACTTATATTTAAAGCTATACACGCTATAATTTGCGTCAATTTTGAATGACAGTGAAAACGCATGTGTTTGTCTACTTATAAAAGTTATCCTTAATCTGTAAATTACAAGGGTGAATTCCATCTCGTTACAAAGATATAGATTTTTAATTGTTTATTTTCCTGCCAGGAAAATATACCTTTTTCATGAATATTGATGAAGGAAGAGCAAACCGACCTCATTGCGCATGTCCGCGGAGAACTAGGTGGTCGTTATTGTTTGCCTAATTAAATATCCAACTTGATTTTTAATATGCTTAACAGTTGCTAATTTGAAATACATACATGTATAATGAGTAAAATACGCTTGCCATTTACGATACCCTTACTTCTGCATTAACACTTATAGGATCTATAAATAGCACATAGGGGAAAAACACAGGTCTACGTCATTTTTTTAAAGGAAATATTCATATCTACTCACAGGCTTGTATTTTTTTCTTTTGTTTGTACTCGTATATCTGACAAATTTATGCTTTACTGAAAATATCCTTTCCTTTGTGAAACTATCACAATTATGAAGATGTTGACCCTTCACCAGTTTTGGTATGATAGGCTAAATTTAGCTGTCGATATCACGTGATAGATTGATATTCACGAGGAGGCATTACTTTCCTGGCAGGAAAATAAATATTTTTTATTGTTTAATATTTTATATATTTGTTACGTGATCGAATTGAGCATTATAATTAACAGAATAAAGGTAACTTTTATTAGTAATCAAACACATACATTTTCCCCTTTATTCAAAATTGACGCAAATTATAGCGTGTATAGCTTTAACCTGGTGGGTAATTCGTTGACCAACCAGTCCCCATAACATATATTTTGGATAAATGATGTCATGTGTGCATCGTGTACATTGCGTAAAACACATTGCTATTTTTTTTTTACTAAAAGTATGTTCATTTACTGTGGCTCTTAGATAAATGAACATTATTTTTTATAACTAAATATGTGTGCTTTTTTGTTTAAAAAATCCATATGCACGTGCTTGCATTCTGTTCAATTGCAGATCACGATTCATTTTGCGGCCATTCAGAAAAAAAAAATAAATGCATGTGAAAAATTACCTCCATTAGGTGACACACTATTAAAAAAAAATCAAACTACTACTGTAACCATAATAAAACAAAAGGATTAATATCATTTATACATGATGACCGGGTATTATATGTAAAAAGGGAGCTAACCAATTCATACATTTCCTTGATCGTGGTATCAATTGTACAAGAGTGAAGCTACATTGTACATGTACGTATACCTTAAGACACACAGCAAATCCATACCATTGACTTTAATATATTGAACAACATGTATCCTTGAGCAATACAACCATTTCAACAAGGCTTTGGACTTTCAGTAAGGCGTAGCTATCTATTTCTTGCGTCAAAACAAATGATGCTGGTTTCAAGCGAAATATTCTCTGATTGCGTCGTCTCAGACAAATCTTGTTGATTTCAAAGAGCCATGGCTGTGTGTCCAGCAATAAAATAGACAGGCCTACGTCACAATGTTGTTAAACACTACTACCAATAGTTCAAGCTCTTGTTAAAATGGTTCTAAACACCATGCAATACAATAATTATTATCTGTCATTCACGTCAATGTCATCGATTAATTATCGCTTAAATATCAAGGTCTCTGCTTACTTAAACATACAAATACATGTTCTTTTTGTATACTACGTAAGTTAATTCTACGTCCATGCATATGCAATCTTTAAAATACTAAACATTGTGAGGAAGACGTTTTTGTTTGTGATCAAAGTTTTGAAACAAATGATATTTTAAAATCAATATTGATACAAATTGTTTGAGAATTTAATTAATTACCTATTAATTATGATCTGTTCCGTCAGTTATTACAACCACCCCAATGACCATTCAATATGTAATGACCATTCAATATGTAATCCAAAGTGTGCCATATCTATTTGTATTTTGCAAGGGTTTTTTGTTCAATTGCAAGAAGTATAATAGAACTGGAAAGGACAATAATGATTATAGTCTTTTCTAAATGAAACTTTCTACAATACCCACGCGCATGCACGTGTGACTTTAACGCTAATAGAAACAAGTTTAGACAACTTTAGCTCCACGAGAAAATGCTGGTTACCAGATCGTGGACCTACATGTTAATCTTTAATAAAAGAATCACATAAAGTTGCTATGTGAAAATTTCATAATATTTCCCATCACATTTTACTTTAGATATCACTTCTTTACTTGCCTCTGAATATCTTTTAAACACTTTCAACAGTCTTGTATGATAAAGCGGTGTAGTTTGTTTACAGGTAAAAATGGCGACTCTTGACTCCGACATGAATTTTACTTTACTTTCCGAGGTTGGTTCGGGTGCTTAGGCAGGGCATAATATCCCTTGCATGCGGGCCCTGTAAAAGGACCCATTCCAAATTAAAAATATAGTTTTACTCAAAATCTAATTAAAAAATTTCCAAAATAACTGTGTCGCATTGTGTTATAAAACACGAAAGGTAGTGTTGCTGATTTTTTGTAGCAATTTTCATGTTGTAAATTTTGAATTTACTGGATAGGTGTAAATACAAAATTTACAATTTACAACATGACACATATAAATCAAAATATCTGAGTGTTCTATTAAGCGTGGGTTATTTTGCTGAAAACATTAATTCAATGATTAAACATGTAATATGTAAAATAACAACAGAAAACATCGTGTTTTTTGCTAACGTGCATTTTAAAGTCATATTTGTCAAACCATTTTTAACAAGAGAGTAATTTGTCGACGAAAAATTCCAATTGAAAGGGTACAAGACTCCGTACCGACATTGTCAGTCATATCCTGCTGAGAAAAAATTTGAAGCAAGTAAAGTGGCGTATCAGCACTAGACTAGTATTAAATTCTCTCAGGATTTTTTTTGTTTATTTAAATTTTCACAGAATGTACTCCAAGTATATTATTAATTATTAAGTTCAAAACCTACAAATAAATATTCAGTTTTTTAATACAGATAGACCTTTAGCTCCAAGGTCCGTCAACCCAAATGCATGTTTCATAGCAAACAACTCTGCTGATAGGACAGCCTGAACAGTCAAAGTATAGCTGCTCAGCCGGAAACAGGGTTAAGAAGTATTGATGAAAAGAGAGAATTAAAATGTGACACCATAAATGCATACACAATAGATATATTTTTTTCAATTTGATTTTTTTTCCATATTATCTTGAGAGCCGTTTCGATCTTATTCAAACCTGGTCATATTCGATACGCCATTACAAGAACTACAAAGTCGTGATTTTATTTAGATTGAGCTCTGTCTTAATATGATCATGGCAGTCGATTAATCATTAGATCGATTGAGTAGTTCATTATATTAATGAAACATTCAGTACTCTTAAAATGCATTTTTCTTTTGTCTGATGATACATGGTTGATTGTCCTATCTTAAAAAGTATTCATATGAAAGCATAATGGACATCATTTGTGTTAATTCAAGTAGAAAATCGTTAATTACTAGTACTGTTTTCAGGTCTTAGTCGTTAATTTAAAAACATGCACATCCACAATGCCATTGCCTATTTTCTTAAAATATCCATAACGGTTGTTTAAGGTGCTTAGTCAGTTTTTTTGGTTAAAGTGTGTTTTACCTTTTGAAAATATTGGTATGACATTTTTAGTAATTAAAAAGCTTAAAGCTCATGTATTAAGAGCTTTACTCTTTAAAATGCATTAGTTAATTTTTTCTTTTGAAATTTCCTTATGAACTGGTTTGTCTGTTTTTAAAAATTAGTAAACTAAAGTATCTGCTGTGAAAAGATGGTCCTGTGATAAAATTAGAAATGTTGTATCTGAACAGTACATGTAAAAATATACTACATGTATTTTTAAAGAGACAGTACAGCTGAAAACATATGTGTAAATAACAGATTTACCTATTGGATCGTTAGGAAAAAAGAAATAACGTTGATTGTAATAGTTGAAACACATAGAAATCCTTTTCACATACTTAATTAACGTAATTATGAGCTTCCGGAAATTTAAGGGTCGTACAAACCGGAATAATCTTATATCGTTTATTTGTACCCCGTGGACTTTGATGGACAGTCATTGAAACGTGCTGAAAACTACAAGATCTTCGTCCGACTACGGTCATACGGTTATACGCCAGGTTAAAGGGACTCTCTAAACGGAACACATCATCACTTACTCGATAATTTATAAATGGTTCATTTTAAAATGAACAGACATAAATATGTCAAATAACCCCGCAAGGGGCCTCATTTACAAAAATGAATTTAGGTTGTAGCAACTCCTATGATAAACACGAAATATACATGCTTACAAAATAATTGTCACAGTGGTTATTTTAAAAACTTCAAACAAGTATTACCTGGGAGAAGTAAAAAAGACATATGTTTATCAACAAACATGTCCAGGGGAATCTTCGCGAGCCCTGCAAATGTTTTGTTTACAATAAATACGCATGCGTAATAGTATATAAGGCTGTACCCCGTAACACTTTGTGATGTAAATATGTGATAGGTTATACGTAATTATTAATTTTAACGAAATGATTACATATATTTCATATAGAACTTTGTAATTTTCTGAAAGTTTATACATTCATGAGTAGTACAAAAAACCGAACCCGATATCGGAACATTTTTTCAAGTCGGGTTTTTGATAAGATTCGCCGTACTGTCTCTTTAACCGTAAAAACGCCGTCTAAACTTGCAAAGAACTGCTCTGCTACAAATGCAATATTGTTAACAAGATTCATACACTATTTCAGAACCTTAAATTCAACTATTCCTGCTGTTGGAGTCAGTACAACGATTTAAATAGCCACCCGAGAAGTACAATTGATATTCACCGAACCGGAAGCGAGGTGCATATTGAACTCCGAGGGTAACTTTAATCTTCGTATTGAAAAAAAAAATCGAACAATAAATGTTTTAATAAATATATTGTATATTTCAGAATTGATTGGCATATCAAATTGAGTGTCATCAAGCAAAGAAAACCTCATGACCTGAGGTGAACGTAAAACAAAGCTACAATATCACTTTAAAGAAAAATGATAACACGAGGTATATGAAGTTCTAAAGGCAATCCGGTAATTAAAATGTTAGCAGAACGGCGTGGTTTGTAAAGTTGAGTTAGAGCAACGCTGCTGTGTGACAGTGCATTGGACTGATGGTTTGCCCCAAATCTCTATTTGCTACTTCAGACTAACAAATCTGACATCTAGAAAAGGGCTTACGGATCCATTTTACAAATATTGTGCCTTAATATAGCAAAAATACTCCATATATTGATAAGAATGTACTAGCTAATTCTCTCATCCCCAAAGTAACATTTTGAATAAGGCGCTCTCAGGACAAGTTGCATTCCGGGATCCAGGAAACGACACCGTATGGTAGAGAAGAGCCCGAAATATAAGATACAGTTAAATGGAGTGGCACACACCTGTCACAACAAGATTAATCACATGCGCGGATCTAGAGGGGGCGTCGGGGGGGTCCCGACCCCCCCCTGGAAAATGAAAATTTATTAAATTTACATAGTAAAATTATCGCGAAAATATGCCTCGGACCCCCCCCCCCCCCTGGCAAACACAATTATCCTTCGGACCCCCCCTGGAAAAATTTTCTGGATCCGCGCATGAATCACTCAACTACAGTAGTATTCCATTAATTCATAACCTTTAAGAGGAAATAATTTCCTTTCTTTTATAATTTAATTATCTCGATATGAGAGAGAGAGAGAGAGAGAGAGAGAGAGAGAGAGAGAGAGAGAGAGAGAGAGAGAGAGAGACAGAGACAGAGAAACAGAGAGATGGAAAGAGAAAGAGGAGAGGGAAAGAGAGACAGGGAGGGAGAGATAGAAAGAGAAGAGAGAGAAAAAATAACAGAGAAACAGTGGCAAATATTTCAATATTTACTGATACACAAGACATACTTAGAATTGAATTAAACTAGTTAGATGATGACCATCTAAAAGGGCTATTATCAGCTTAAAATGGATAAAAGGATAAAAAGAATTTAGAGAATATTTATTTGATCTTGACCTGTAACTTAGAAATTTTCTACCAGGCATAGAACTTCTAATTCAATCTCATTACTCCTTACTTAAACTGTTCAGGCATTTTGTTCAATCTTGGTACATGTAAGTTTAGGCAAAGTGAAAATAATCTACCGCTAAAAACTAATTATAAAGATATTTGTTGTGACCTTCAGATAAACTTGGTTTAAGGTAACTGCACCCTATTCTTCAAAAAATTCTATTAAGTAAAGTATTAGGCAACTAGGGCTAAATAGAGAATAAATAAATGCTCTTAAAAAGGATTTTCGTGTAATTTGATATGACCTTGATACTTGACCTACAAACATCTTTAAAGGTCACTGCATAGCCTTTAATCAAAGGCACCACGTGGGTGAATTATGAGTCAGATTTGAGCAAAGAGAGAGAAAATATGTTCCGGCAAGAATTTTTCATATAATTCTGCTATGACCTCACAATTGACCTTGGAAATTGGTTCCAGGTCACTACATACACTTTCCTCAAAACCTATGTTTATGTGAAGTATAAGGCAGATAGGGTTAAGCTGAAAGTACATATGCTCTGAAAAAAGGTTTTTATATATCTGATATAATTTTGACACTTGATCTACAAGCTTCATTCAAGGTCACTGCACATAATTTGAACTTTGAGCCAGATTGGACAAAGGTGGGGGGGGGGGAGTTATGCCCAGAGCAAGGATGCCATATATGATTCTGCTATGACCTTAACCTGAAACCAAGACACATTGTTTAAGGTCACTGCACACCTTTTTACCCAAAGGCATTCTGTGTTTGACTTATAAGCCAGATTTTGGCCAATGGGAGAGAAATATGCTCCAGACAAGAGATCTCGGACGGACATCCGTACGGAAAGACGGACTTGCAGACGGGCCTACAGACTGACCACTATAGAGCGCTCACAGAGCGAAATCCTAATAAATAATATTAAGAGGACTTTATGTTACCCATGATATCTACCTTGAAAGTTTTATAATGATATTTTTCGCCGTACAAAATAACTGAGTAAAGAACAAATCCTTATATTTAGGAATAAAACATGAATATTTTCCAAAATCTTTATACAAACACAGCCATCCTAACCTCTTATGGACACACGAGACGTTCCTCAATTTTATAAAAATTCTCCTTCATATACTATTCTTTATTTATGAACATTTAAAACTGTTAATTCCTAAAATTCAGGGTACAATACAAGGCTCCATTCGGAGCTAGATTATTTAGAATTTTCCTTCATATAGTAATTCAAAGTGCATTTGAATGCTTATAAATAAAGTTATACTATATTTTTTCGATTGAACACTTTATATCTGAATTAAAAATGTAACATACAGTATAAAAATACAATTATGAAATTACTTTGTGGAAATCTTCACATTGCGGAAATTGCGGATTTTTTTGGACGATAGGTCGCGTCTGACCTTAAGAAAGACATTGAAACATTTGTACTTTTTATAATATGTGCAAATATGTACCAGTGACTGGGATATGTATGCTTTAATTCAGTTGATATTTCTACCTCTACACTTTGGTTTAGGGTAATGCGCCAAAAGTAATAACTAAACTGGCACCCCCTTAATAGTGAGGTCTGCGGACATGCCTACTTGTGGGATGAGGAACTCGTAGTCAGAAGCCAGCTATTCAACAGAAAGTACATACTATATATATATATATATATATATATATATATATATATATATATATATATATATATATATATATATATATATATATATATATATATATATATATATATATATATAATGTTTAACCAATTTAAAAGACAGATTCCGGTATAACAGCTTACAAAAAACTGGGGTTTATCAAAAAGTAATGTCACAGATGCGATAAAATCAAAAAAAGTCAACGTGAAGCGACGGGAATTCGTAATTCGGAACATCTACATAATATTCATTCACATCTGATAATTTCAATGCTAAATAAAGATAACTTTTGAAGATAACGTATTCTATAGATGGCAAGGCATGGATACATGTAAATGCGGCACGCCTGCGACGTTCTTTTATTAAGCTAATTAAAGTTTGAAAATGTGAATACTCAGTTTGAAGATTAAGATTGAGATTTAAGATTAAGATTAAGAGCTATTGACAATTTTTTACTGTGAAAAAAAAAACCAACATAAATATGAAACAAGATTTCAATTTAAGAGGCGACAATATCACACATGCAAAACGTTTTAAGCATTCATATCCGTTTACTTATTTAACGAAATTCAATATTTTCAATTTGAAAAATAATTATTAAACATACTTGGGTGTATCCTTTTCTATGATACAGTTCCCATGAGGTTGTCATACATTGTGTGACTCTACTTTTGATGTTTGTTTGTTTGGCAAGTAGTTCCTTATATTAGCTGTATATAAATAATATAGCGCACATTCTTCTATAATATGAATTTTTAGGCTTTTAAAAGAATTCCGAGCAACATGTATAGACAGAAAAAAAAACAAAAAAAACCATATGAATCATTTTGTGTAATATTCAAAGACAGAATTAACGGCATCAAACTCTAAGATATGCATTTGTGTAAGTAATTGAAATATTTCTAAATAATTGTGTCCAAGCAATATTGAACTCTGGCGTACATGTAGGAATATATACGACCACAAAAATATCTAAATTGTTTGCACCATTTAAAATCTGATTATTTTCGAGGAACTTATGAATAAGTTTCTTTGAAAAAAAATGCATCTGAATACACTGCGTCGGCGGCGGTGATGTGTGCTGAGGTCCAAACACTGTTTCACTTCCGGTCTGCCAGAGTAAATCAACTCCCAAAATTTAGGATGCATGGTTAATCATAATTATTGTAAGACACCATATTTTTGGTTCCACTTCAACAACATATTCAGCTGATTTAGTCCTCAAGCACTTCACCATTGCCGTGATTGAGAAAGTTATATACCTGAGCCAGGCTTCTGGTGTTCTGAGTTGTGAGTAAGGTGTACATTTACATCCGCTTTGAGTGATGGGACCATAAAATATTCCTTTTGTAAAAATGAGAGAGAGAGAGAGAGAGAGAGAGAGAGAGAGAGAGAGAGAGAGAGAGAGAGAGAGAGAGAGAGAGAGAGAGAGAGAGAGAGAGAGAGAGAGAGAGATATTTAATCATGGAAACAGGAGAAAACATATGGAGTGAAACAGAGAAAAATGGTCAACGAATGGTCGCCAAAAATAGTCACTTGATATGGATCTCCACCAAAGTTACGCATGTTTCTTCTGATCCACTTTAATAGTGCAAGCATTTGATCTAGAAGTGCTTGATTTCCGCTTGCGTTTGAATCAGATGTTGATAGAAACCCTATCATGTACATTTTTTAAAACATTTATCAAAGAATTATTATTTAGATACCTGTGCATGTAATTGATTCAACAACATCAACACAGTCACGTAGCTCTTTACTTATCAATATTTATGAAAACAATTGTTCACGGTGAACCTTTTCGAAATGTTCAGTTTATATACATGCAAGAATAATTGCATGATGTTTAATTATGAACGTTAAAATTGCAATTTTTAGTTAGTTTTGTGAGCACATTTACCAGAAATTTCACAGAGATAATGCAATTTTATTAAGATCCTCCAATGTATAATTGACAGTCACTACAATAATTTCTCCCTTATAAGCCAATATTCTTTCGTCGTATCCCGATCCCGATCCTCTTGAAAATATCCTCCATGAATCCATACCATGACAGTGATGGAAGACTTCGGATGGCTGAAGTACTTCGTAAGTTTGAAGTTATTTTCTAAGCATCGAAATTGAATTAAGCATGTATTATTATACGAAGTTTTTAGTTATCTCCCATAGTACATGATAGCATATTTTTAATCACTTTATTCACTTAAATAAAAAAAAAATCCTGTCGATGATTCGAAAACTTTAAAACAACAATTTTAATTATAGTAATAATTTTTATTTATTCTTTCTTACGCTTTGTGAATATACATGTATATTTAGGTACAAAAAGTTTTTATTTATGTTTTATATCCATTTCCAAAATATTTTCTATAAAAGAAATGATTCAATACATTTGATACTATTGTTGCTCATTCCTTAAGATGCGGGTTATATAATTCACCATTTTGTGCAATATGTATTTTCAAAGACATTTTTATATACTATGAAATGTTCTCAAACACCGGGCCAATGCTACATCATTTTAGATTAAACGTTACTGAAATAACACTCAGTCTATTTAAACGTACCAATTATTCATGTCAGTTTCTTGTAATCTCTTTTTGTCATAAATTGAAGGGGAAAAACACTTAATAGCAACATGTAGGTGTTTATAAAATTTAACGAACTCACCTACCCACACTCTGATCATGTAACAATAGTAACATTTAGTAGAACTGATGTTAAATGGAGGCAAAGGAAGGTAATCCGCGGACGTATACCAGTTTAGTGTAACATTAATGATATATGAATTGAAGGTACGAGATACATTTTCACAAACGCAACCCTTTGATAGCAAGTGGCAGTTTCGGTTCAAGTACCCAGTCAATTACATGTATTTGGTGAAAATAAGAGTGGTGTGTTTCCATGTCAAAGATGGCTCGTTCTTACGTATTAATTGGGATAAACATTTATATGTGAGCTTCTTTATGTATCTTGAAGATGGTCCGATAATCAAAGATATCTTTGGGTGTATTCTGTAATAAAGGAAAATAACACATTAGCAGTTTTATAGACTTGTTTTGGCAAACGTGCTTTTTTCCCACTATTTCTCTATATTTGCTTTAAAAAAGGTAACGTTACGGTAGTCAAAAAATGCCCATAATCATCCAGCACTCTTTTTAAAATTTCAATTTCGAACATGTCTACTATGTTGTCCTGCTCGTTGTGTGTTCTCCAGGATATAAATGTTTTCTTGTTAAACTTTATAAAAGACAAATGTTAGTTCTCTCACTTTCTTCATCTTCACTTTGGGCAGGAAAATCGATTGATATAAATTATTTTCAAAGAATTTGAATTAGCTCTCACCGTGCTTTTTTATAAACTGTATCAGAGAGGCTTTAGATGATCATTGTTGTTTGTTTTAATTGATGGTCTTAATTCATTAATTAAGATGTACGTAAAAATTATCTTGTGCATTGCCGTTGATTTTAAGTGGCATTCGTAACTAATAAATTATGCTGGACAAAATTCCTACAAAATCTCATATTATGGAATTTGACTATTTTAAACACTCTGTAAAAATATTTCTATATTTTTTCCTTGCTTCGACTACACGAATGGTTTCTTACATGGTATGTTGTTTCTCGTTCTGGTTGGGAATGATGGCATCTCTATTTGGAAGCCATAGTCTAGAAAAATCGCATCGTTAGAGTCCACAAAACCTCTGTATAAGTCTACAATATCTTGTTCTTTCTTTTGCAGCTATACTTTAATTAAGTTTGCTAACTCTTTATAATAGTGAAGAACCACAATAAAACAATTCGCTATGATCAAATGTAAAAATTGACCCTAGAAGACTGGATGATCATTATGACCTATCAGATTTACCTTTAATTTAATCTAAAATCAAATACACTATTTTTGGTCACAGGGTAAGGAAAATAGCCGATATAATATCGTTATAAAATTTGAAGATTTTCCTATATATTTTTACAGAGCTCTTCATTTCAAGGTGGTAAATATGGTCTAAGAATGGTCTCGATGTCAAGCAAGAGGATGTAGCAGGTATATGCCTTTCATACTGACCTACCGTACAAATTAAGTTGCTGGGGACAGGCGGCGCCAAACTCGGTGTCTTTAAGAACCCTTGGCCTCTAATACCTTCTCTCAACAGGTGGAGTAAAATGCAGGTTTCCAAATCGTGGTTCGGCAAAATGTTTTCCCAGGTAAATCTCCTACTGACCTCTTGGTGAGGTAGATGCCCAGTATCCATGTGCACTCCCGGCAGGTGTATTCGTGGTAACGAACGTGCCAACCGTCTGACAGACGTCTACGAGCGATAACACTAGCATTATTGAAAGTATTTGTAGCATGTACACTCCTTTGTCAAAGCCTTATCTTACTAAATCGATATAGGTCTGAAAATATGCATAATTTTCTACAGTTATCCCTATCGATTTACGTGCATTTACATTCCCATTTAATTAAAATAATCACATTTGATTTCAACATACAGGTTATTTACATGTTCAGACTCCAATTGTAAAGAAATATATTGGTTTTTTTTTTAGACAGTGTGATATTTGTTTGGATCATAATCAAGAATGAAAGTACATACTTATCTTACCATATGAACGACTAAGGAATGAGAAAAAAAAACCCAGACATACACAAGTTTTATAACTAGGACTGTCCAAAACACAATTTGCATCACTATAAAATCTACTAATATATTCACTCGAAATCAAGCTTTGAAAGATAGCTGTGGTCTTTTTTAAATTGTTTTTGTCATTTTATTCTTATTTATTATGAATAAAAGAGTAGATAAACTGAGTGTACTGCTTGGCTGTGTTAAATACTTAGTACACGAAGGTTCATTTAAAGTTTAATGTCAATTTATCAGTATCCTGTTGTTATAACATTATCGACGTGAATGGCTATGTTTAAAGTTACTTCAAGCCTTATTTAATTGGTTTCGTAAGGATTGGCTAATGCTCAACATTATATTACTAATGCACGTGTTCTACTATTATTAAAACAACTTTTTACTAATAAAAACATTTAATGATGTGTACATGTAATACTTAAATACCAACTTATTTATTACTAAATGAGTAAACTCAGTAATTTTAAAGGCTTTACCTAGGTTCAAACATGACATAGTTGTTTTATGAAACAATGTTTAGTAAATAATAATGATTGATAAATTCAATATGTTAAATACATATACACTATCATAACTACTCAAATGGTAAAAATCGAATGCCAAATATTCCTATTGAATTATGAAATTTTCCGTAAGGACATTTTTCACTGCCTTATCTCACTTTGGCCATCGCATTCACTGATTTCTATTTGAGAAGATTCATAACGATGAAACAATGTATAGCTAAGCTATCTGATAATGTCATGAAAGTATTTTGATTCAAAATGAGAATTTTTGTTGCATAACTCACATGTATTTTTAAGCCCCCAAAAAATACAAATGGCATTATGTCATTTCTTTATAAAAGAAGTAACGTTTTCTTTAAAATTAAAACATTCAGTAGGATAAAATAGATATTTTAAAATAACATTAAAAAAAACCCACTGTCAACCTTTGCTTTGAGTTAGTAGAACATGTTTTTCGGGGTGTCAATTTCAACTGTTTCTGTTCCAAACAGGCACCATTTATACATTATCACGTAAAACATATAATTATACGATTATATACTGTTCGATCATCAATAGAATGCTCAAATTAAAAATTTGCAGACTAAATATGCATATGGCTTGGATCAATTTTAAATATTACTATTCACTAATATAAAAAAAAATAAATTCACTTAAACATGTTGTAAAATCACTAAATAGAAGCAGATAATGAATATTATTCTATGAAATAGATGTACATTTTTATAAAGAAAATTTTTCTAAAATAATCTATGGATTAAAAGAAACACATAATTGCAATTTGTTAAGGAAACCTAATACATATATTAAAAACATTTGAAAAAAAAAAATACTATTAATTTAAAAAAAGTTATATCATTGTGGGGACAAACGCCGCCACTCTAGATCTGTGTCAGCTGCTTTTATTTGGGTCCTTTGCCAGATTTTAGACGTGTGTCTTTAGTAATGTATTTAGTTATGAATCAATCCTTACAGTTACTCCAAGTAAAAGGAAAAAATAACTGTTATATTTGGACTTATTACTACACAAAGAGTTAAACTGAAAGTCAAAGGTTGTTTGTCTCTTTGGTATAAGCTGCACTTTGAGTTCGGTAAGGCTTGGCTTCTGGCAAAACATATCTTAATCTCTCTCTTTATTATAATTACTATTTAGAGCACTTGATAAGCAGCTTTTGTTTTTCACAATGTGATTTAATTCCCGCCTCTTTGATTTAGGCGACTCAACAACCAATGGATTGTTCGCTCATTACAGTTAATAAATAATTTCAATGCTATTTTGATAAAATATTATCCTGCAACACGTGGAAGCAAGGAATTAGTTGACCCCTAAAAGTTGACTCTTGTATTTATAAGTATTGCAACCAAAACTCATTGCGCTAACATCCATGCCATCGAGAGATCATTTTAAGTTCAGAATTTGTTTATCAATCGTTGTAAAATAAATAAAGTTAAGTTATAAAAAAGAAAAAGAGGGCAATTTGACAAATTCAATGGAATTGTCAACTGCTTGTTTGAACCATTCACAAACAGTGCAAGAGTTAAAGTGAAGAAAAGAGATACACTCTGTCAGGGCAAGAAGTTCTTCCAATGCAGGAAATGTGGATTTTTTTCTGTAAATAACTTTGACCAATAATATAAAATATTACATATCTATCGAATTCATTATAAGAATGTAAGACCTCTTATGGGATGTTGGTATATCTTGTCAAGCGTAAGGTATAGGAGCGGTTTTGCCAGTCCATATTTCATAAAACTGCTACAATAATGAATTTAACAACATATTCTTACTCTGACTTATATATGCAATGTTCAACAAGATATTGTGATCACATATGCGCTTTAAATTTGTTTCTATAGAAACCAACCACGTTAAGAAATTGAGGAAAATATCTTATAACCTAAAAGATCACACTGAGGAGACCGTCTATGGGATGTTGTTAGATCTTGTCAAGCGTAAGGTGGAGGAGCGAATTAGCAAGTCTATATTTCATAAAACTGCTTCAACTATGAATTTAACAAGATTTTCTATTCTTAATCTTATTAATGCAATGTTACTCAACTTATTGTGATCATATAATGCACTTTAAACTTGTTACTATAGAAACCAACTACTTAAAGAAAATTCAAGAGCATATTTTATTTCAAGTAAATTATGAAAGACTCTATCGTACCAAATTTTATTACAATCTGCAATACGTGATGAATCAGACACTGTCTGACTCTTACCTGTAATAGTATTTAACAATATGAATGCTTGTTTAGTCGTCGATGAACATTTCTAATAAAATTTAAAACTTTTAGCTTGGTTTAGTGGTCTATATTGCTGATCACGGTACAACGTAAGATTTTAAAAATAAACTAAGGTTAATAGTTATATCTTTTATGAAAGTAATTCACGTCGGTCAGATATATGGTTGATGATATAATTAAGCATTGAATCATCATTTTTTGAAAGATATAGTCTCATAACTACAGCGGTGTGTGCATACAAATTGAATAACTTCTTTCCTTGTCTGCAAATGTGATTTTTACGTCAAAATTTCTGTTTTATCCTAAGGGTAAGTTCAAATAAATGGAAGAGCCACTGTAACAGCCACAAGCGTGAACTTTGATTCTCGCTTGTGACTGCATTTTACAGCGTTCAACGTTTGTGACGTCATAATAAAACTAGTCATTCTAACCTTTGAGTACCCTGTGTGTGTTACAGTCTTATAACTGCAGTATCTTTTCACACACTTTACATGCAAAAAATATTTGGAATGTAAATATTCAGTGATAAACAGGAATAAAATGCCGAAGTACAATGTATATAAGCAAAGTTATGGTACAATAACTTAATGTGAATAAACAACAGAACGATAAGTTTCTTTCTTAAATCTTCACCATGTTCAATAAACTTGATTTAATTTGATTCAGTTCACCATAAATGTGGATAAGAATTTTTAGAGTAACTTGTTTTTGTTCGGTTAAAAAAAACCCCCAAAACAATGTAGCAGAATATCGAAGGAAAAGGGGTAGCAACGGGAGGACTAGAGTCATGCACAGTACCAATCTGACCCAACCTAACAAAAAGTAGACCCCTACTAAACCCTGGGTTAGTTTCAGGGGTCTTCTCGGGATTTACTCGGGTTTACTAATGCAGACCAAGAGTTAATCCCGAGTAAACCAAATGTAAACCAAAAGTTGATACAGTGAGTTAATCCCAATCACAAGAACGTGTAACCCTCTGAAAGCAGACGCTACATATCTGTGCAATATACAAAGGTCGGGAAGTACAGACGGTAAGATGGTAAGATAAAACAAGGGCAAGCTTTCCGCTATTAGTGCATAAAATGGACCCCCAAAAGTAAATCCCGAGTGAACCCAAAGTAAACACCGAATAGACGCAGTTTTCAAAAAGCAGACCCAGCGTAAACCCCGAGTAAAACCCAAAAGTAAACCCCGAGGTTTTGTTGAGGTCTGCTCTGGTGTTAGGTTGGATCTGATCGGTGAGTACTGGTATTTTTTTTTATTTGCTTCTCATTTTAATAAAGAGGTGTTTTTAAACGACGGTAGACTTTTATTAACTCCATGCACTAGTCTACTTCAGGCATTTTGTTCACAAATGAAAGAAAAGTTCATATTAATACCTTTGCTCAGAAAGGAAACGTGTGCCATTTACTAATTAAACAGCTTAAAGTCAGACAAATGTCACTGGGACAACTATCGTGTAACAAATGAAATTGAGATAAACAAGTCCACGTAAAGTATTAGAAAACACCTAAAGGACCATATTTGATTTGGTCTGATATCTACCCCCCCCCCCCCCCCCCCCCATTTAAACCAATTCTTTAAAAGCATCGTATAAAAATCAAATATATCAAAATCAAATATATCATTCATAAATGATGGCAAGAGGATGCCAATCACTATATTTTTACATTATGACGTTGGTGATAACACTTTACACCTTTTTTCAATATCATTTCAACTATATTCCTAATTTTTTTTAAAGCTCTGTATAAAACTTTAATTTTGGGGGGCCTAAAATGCATAATACCGCCACACATGGTCCTTTAAATGAAAACCATGAAGACCAGCCATCAATAAGTCGATCCGATGAGCTGGTCGTTGGGACTTCGTGGCTTGGACAGAAAAAGAATAGTGTGATGTCTATGTCGTCGAGACATCGATATCCAGTTGGTCAGTGCACCTCTAATCTAAAATAAATCAGATGTACAGATTATTTTCTTACATTTCACTTATTTCCATGAAATACTCTGTGGCATTCATTAAATAAGATATTTTTTACAAGGGTGAAATGAATTTAAAAAACAAATTGCAAGAAAATATTTGCATCAAAACATTATGTTAACGTACAAAGCCTTTAATTGCATACAGAAATTCATAGAGTTTTATATAATGATCATATAGTGTTTCCTTACCTCATGAAAAACCCAGTCGAAAATTTTTGATCAACTTCCTGTTACAAAAAAACACAACAACAACAAAACCCAAAACCAAGGCTATTTTTAAAGCAAAACAGGTTTTGTCAGTAAAAAATTATTCTAATATAGTGGCATTAACCTGGATGTTTTGTTTACATGTAGTATCATTGCAAGTAGGTAAACATCTAGTACAATTGGATAAGTACTCCCCCGCTCCAAAGAAGAGGGAATATACTGTTTAACCTTTGTACACGTTCATGTTTGCCTGTTCTTGAATTTTGACAGTCCATGTTCTGATTTCAATGTATTGAATTTTAATATTCTGCAAAATAGGGTAATCCGATCTAAAATCAGATTTAATCAAGTAAGACTCCACAGATTTTGACAAATTTTAATATGTTAAAATATAATCTAGACGCCTTGGTTTTAAGGTTTTTTACGCTCTGTATATAGCCTTCGACATGTACCTACATGTACTTACCTAGGTCTTATTGCATTCGGAGGCACATAGGGCAAAGACTAGGGATTTCAAGTCTTCTCTGTTCTTCGTTATCCTTTTCGCTTCTCCCCAGGTAAGGTGCATGTCCTTATATTTTTTTCGACAGTATGTCTCCATGATTTTCTTGGACGGCCTTTCCTCCTTTTTCCTTCTGGAGTCCATCTTAGTGCCACTCTTGTGATGTCATTTGTTGGTTTTCTTAGTAAATGACCTATTCATCTCCATCTGTATTTTCTAAGTAATATCATCATGTCTGTTGTTTTTGTTATTTTGTATAGATTTTTGTTGGAAATTTTTGCTGGCCAAATATCTTCAAGATCTTTCTGAGGCAGCCATTATGGAAACTTGTTAGTTTGTTTATGTCCCTTTATGTCATCCTCCAGCATCCAGCACCATACATTAGGACAGATAGTACACATCTGACTGTATTATATCTTGATCTTAGTGCGTATGCTTATGCTGCTTGATTTCCATAAATTCTTAAGCTTGATAAAGGCCCGTCTGGCTTTACTACTATATCCTTGTCAGCACACCCCTCTGATGTCACTACACTTCCAATGTATGTTAAATGGGATGTGTTTTAATATCCTTTCCATTAAGTTGTAATTTTCGGTGAGCGTTCAAGAGGCATTACTTCAGTTTTCTTTATGTTGATGTTCAGACCGATTTTGCTGACATTACTTTGTAAATTAGATGTTTTTCATTGCGTTTGTGTTTTTAGATGGGATAGTAAAGCTAGGTCATCTGCATAGTCCTCAGTGCTTAAAATGGTCCACCTGATACCTGTGTTGTCTTCACTGAAGGTTCATCTCATTACCCAGTCTACTGCTATGATGAACAAGCATTCTGAGAGTATTGCATAAGCAATACACGTCCCCAACCGGTTTGTAGAAATTTGTGAAAACAATGCACTGTTATGCATAATATCATTTTTGACCGTCTCAACAGTCCAACTCGATAACGAACCCGATTGTAATGATACAAAAAACCCTGTCGATTAAATTTACAACAAAATGCTTGACACTATTTTTCAGAACTTATTTGTTTGTTAGAAACAATGAAAGGAATGGTCCGAGTAATACACGACATTATTACTGACAACATACTTTCCTCGTTTATTCGACACACACCGAGCCCGATAACGAACCCGAACATTAAAAAAAATGGAATATAAAAAATTATTTTTCTCGAAAATATGTCAACCAGACGCTACAAAAGTGTAAACTTGATCTGTAGTTTGATATTTTGAAGCTGCTCAGCAAGGTTCATATCATTCGTCAAACGCATAAAGAAAAATACAGTGGAAAACTGGGACAGACAGACGGACGGACGGACGGACGGACGGACGAACGGACAGACGGACGGACTGACGGACGCAGAAGAAAGCTATAGTCCCTTCCAGTGAAAACCGGTAGGGAACTAATAATAAGGCTGACGTCACACATCCTTATCTCACTCCTGATTTCACAAGAAAACTTATGTTTGAGGAACTACCTATATTGCGTTTCAATTCTGTGTAGAATATTTTTACTAGGTCGACTATTTTGGATGGTATACCAAAGTGCCTCAGGATTTTCCATAAACTTTCTCTGTAAATACTATCAAAAGCTTTGAAAAAGCTTTTACGTGTATCAGGTTTTAAAATTCTAAAATAAATTCAAAAGATGTAAGTCATCTTCTGTTGTTAAAATGCTTTGGTACAACTCGTTAATTTTTTAACTCTCCGTAAAACGTCATTTAGGTATCATAGGTCTTAATTAAAAAAACAACCTCTTTGGCGGATTGATTCTAAATTGTTTACCTTTCATAAGATTAAATGGGTATTCACACGTATAGGTTTTGTAAACGGACGTGCGTTTAGATTCAAGTGCTTCTATATAACAAACAGATTCACGTGCCGTATTAAAAGCCAATAGAAAAATATGTTGACAACATTTCTTTATTATGTTTTATCAAAGTTATAACCAACAAATAAATATATGCATAAATATATTTCATTGGCTAATTTTTACTCGATCTCTGACGTTTCATATCATTAAATGAATAGGTGTGACAATCTCTGACCTGGGCAACACTGCTCGGGATAGTATGGATCCACACACTCTATATGATTAACATACAATCATCAATTAAAGATAGTTTAGAAGATGGTGCAATTTAGAAACACAAACATTATTACCTTTAGTAGTGAAGATGCTCAGTATATCTAATGTTTCTAATGTTTTGTAGTCAAAATGCTAACATTGTTGCTTCATTACAAATTGATCAGATATAACAATACAAATGTGATGATTTAATTCCATCAACCTATATATTCGAAATCGAAAAAAATTCGGGAAAAGCAATATCTAACTTTTGTCTCGTGCAACTAGACACTCGACTGTCTCTGTAAATTTCTAATAAGCAAAGATGGAGATACTATCTGCTAGTCGCAGATACATGTATACGAAGACAGGCGGGTGTCTAATTGAACGAGACTATATTGAATTCTGACGTAGGAATACAAACGACAACAAAAAATATCTATATTGTTCGTATCTTTTAAAATCTGACTTTTCTCATCGCATTTATAAACAATTTTTCTTGAAAAGAAATGCTTCTGAATACAATACATCGAATTTTCCATTTGTAATCTTCTAGTACTAAGTTTTGTCAGCGGTGATCATTTGTGCTTATAGGTTCAAACAATGTTTCACTTCTAGCTTGCCAGAGTGACTGCATAGGAAATTTTATTAAACTGACTCCCAAAAAGGACAATTCCCAATGATTCTAATCTCTATTGGTTTTTTATAGAATTTACAATGAAGTATATTTTAGAAAACATGTGTATTTTCATATTGCAATTGATTCGATATTTGTAACTACAGAACATTAGAAATTGAGATGTGCTGAGCATCTTTTTTACTAAAGGGAATGATGTACATGTTGTTGTGTTTCTATATCGCAATATCTTCTGAAATATCTTAAATCGATGGCTGTTTGTAAATTAGACAAAAGTTCGTGGAACTATCCCGAGCATTGTTGGTAGGAACAGACGTTGTGCAGGAACGTTCTTGCAATAGCCTCTAAATTTCCAAACCATTGGAATAAAAACTTATCTTCAGTCCAAAGTATCATACATGTACCTTGGAGAGCGTATGATGATACAAAATGTGGAACAAAGTAGTACTTACCGCGATACATTTAACCGCCATTTTTCTATGGAACTAATAATACGCGTATCACGTGGTTTGAACAGTGATAACTGTAGTACTAGCTGAGAATTGCATCTATTTAAACGACAAACAATTTAATTTCAACATTTTAAAAATAACTTCAGAAAATTATTTAAAAATTGGAAGCATTAAATTAAAACGTAAATGGATTCTTTTAGAGTTGCCCAACTATGTTTTATTTTTGGGTCAAATGGAAATTTCTTATGTAATCAATATTCAGTTCTAATAATAAAATATTTTTAAAATAGACATTTTTCATGTAACGTTTTACAATGTGCCAGTAGCATTGATGTATTGGACTGAACTTAACATTGCGCACACTCAGTTCATAGCGAAATGCGAACTAAAGCAATAACCGGGTTTTTTTTTTATTGAAAAATATACCTTTTCCTCATAAGCCATGTTTTTTTCTTCGATCTTTCCGTAGACTCTGTTAGTCTATGTTAAAAGTAATCTATTTTTGTCCAACTAGTACTTTGTTAGATGGAATTAAGTAAAAGGATACGAGGCTGAATGGTTGTAATTAAAATGATCATGAGCTATAAAAAAGAGATGTTTTCTTTCGCTCTAGGTACGATTTAGATAAAAATCAATATCTAATCAGTGTTAATACGAATTACTTGTTCGGGAATAAAAGGTTTTCGGTCAATTACCTGTAAGTGTAAGATCCGATTTTGATAGTTAGACTTTAAATATAAGTATACTGTAAAAGGAGGTTTTATAGCTAACATGAAGCGAAACTCAAATACTTTTACAATTAGATAGGAATATGCATTGCTGAATGTGATTATTTTCCGGTGAATATATTGAATCGGATTGAAATTGGAATGGCAGTCGTCGGTAATGAATTGGAAACAATGCCTGTTTGACTTCATGACACCCTCAAAGAACAGTTTCTGACGATACGTGACAAAATAGTAATGTTTAAGATTAAGTAAATCCCACTTTTTAATGGCATACATCACAGAGACCTGACGTTGTGAGAAATAAATATATAAAGCAATGTGAGTTAAATAATAATTTTAAAAAATATATCAATTTCTTTGCAATATTATCAGTATATTTATGTATCTACAATGTACACGTGTATATGTCTGTATGTAAACATCATTTTATATACACGTGTTCTATCGCTTAGATCAGCCTCTTTATTGTGATTGTAAATCTTTGTTGACCCTTTGAGTGCCCAATTTAGTATGGTTTTAAACTGATTAACCTTATTTTCACACATATGCTGTTGAAAACAGTACTGTAGTAAATTCTTCAGGCAACTTACTACTGATATCGGTACTTTACTTTCAAAGTTTCTCTTAAACATGCTAATCGCCCTCGGAAATTAAATTATGTTCAATTCACATCGAAACCGAGAGTCGCCAATTTTACATGTAAACGAACCGCATTATTTCACTTTACTGGGCTGATGATGGTGTTTAAAATAATATCAGGGCAAGTAACTTAATGACATCTGTAGTAAAATGTCCAAGAAAGTTTTTGGAATCAAGTATTTCTTTATGATAGGTTCAGAAATAAGGTTAATTAGTCCAAAACTGGTGCAATTTGTTGTGCGCCGTAAATTGCAGACTTTTACTATGGAAGGCACTGTAGCTCACAGGTCGTCCATCTGATTGTCCATCTGATTGTTTTCAGACCGGAAGCTACAGACCTGCAGCTAATGTTCTATAAAGATATCGTTCTAGAAATGTTGAGAACACTTCAGGATTATCCATCAGATTTTTGAAATTACAAAAAATCCAGAAGTTGCAATGTACATTTTTGGCTTTGACTGACATAAGATAAGTTATATGCAACCTCTTTTGTAATGGTAAGCCTTAAGAAAAAAAAGTTTAGGAGTGTTGATTATTTACTTAATTAACGATCAGATCTACCTTAATTTTTTTCTAAATAATTATGTTTTTTAAAGCTACAAACTATCAAATAGAAAAAAGTTTGTACAGTTAACCTTTGAATTTTTACTCTTTTCTATTACTCTTTTTTTACAGAGCTCTTATTTTCAAGGAAATTAAATAGTAAAAAAATCCAGAGCTGATTTCGTTGCAAGCAACGAGGAGGTCTTCCGTTACAGCTTCAAGTCAAGAAAGGATTGTCAATCAGTCTTAATAAAACCATCCTCTTTCTCCTTGCACTTATCAGGGCCTGACTTATATTGATAGGAGGTCATTTTCACACTACCTTAACTTCTG
Source organism: Magallana angulata (assembly GCF_025612915.1). Classification (NCBI taxonomy): domain Eukaryota; kingdom Metazoa; phylum Mollusca; class Bivalvia; order Ostreida; family Ostreidae; genus Magallana; species Magallana angulata. Next base: position 28,114,261 of record NC_069119.1, on the reverse strand, counting down.
ACCATTCAGGGCTTAGAAAATCAGTTTGAACTCTTGAAAATTAGTTCTTGTCTATTTTCTATGTATTAAATAAATGTAATCCCAAGACTACAGAGTATTTAAGAGTTAGACCTCTCGTAAAACAGATAAAGACAGGTCTGTGATAAGTCGGGGGTGTGTTTAGACAAGAAAAGTATTGACTGCCACTTTAAAACACTATTACGCACAGGGAGCTATTCCCTATCAGCAAAATGAAAGCCGGTATGCATGTCTTCATTTGTAGCTTTTATTTCTCATATTACGCAATATTCAAACATACTATATTTCAGTTAGATTGATATGATAATGAAGAACAACTTTTCCAGCGACATCAATATCGTAGCATGTATCGTTTTTTAGATACACAGCAAAGTCTTTCCGGGCGCCTAGATCCCTTATTAAAGGGGCCAGCCCCTTTTTCTGGTCTCATATGAAATCACTTTCATTTTTACACAACTTTTGTTCTATATGCGTTAAGAAAATATTTCAAACTAAAAAAATACGAAGCAAAAACATAAGTAAAGATTAGCAATTTTTAAAACACAGATTTCTATCATATAATTCAAGTGGTAAAATTGGAAAAATTTTAAATACAAAAATCAGAGGACAACATTTAAAATGTCAATTTTAAAGATTTACATGTATAACTTTGGATTGTATGCTACGGACAATTCCAGAGCTTTTGTCCGGAAACGAATGCCCCTAAAAAAAATTTAAAAAGGGGAATAACTCAAACCCGGAAGTTACGATCGCTCATTTTGTTCTTAAAAACTAATTAATCTAATTTACAAAACACCCTGAAAATTTGTATGAAATCGGATGACAAACAAAAAAGTGATTAAGGTTTAAAAAACTTCTAGAAGAAGAATAACAATAATGAAGAATTACCATCAGAATCAGTACAAGGTCTTCCGTTGGAAACAGAAGACCTCATTGTCCACGGCTAGCCCTTTTAAAAGGGCATGGTCACGATTTTGGTCAGTTTCTTTTTTTCTTTTTTAATTATTTACAATGCTTTAGAAATGCATTTCCAATAACTAAATGAAATATGAAAGTCAGTAGTGAATTTATAAGCAAGATACAGGACTCACAATTCTTTTTCATGTAAACAAGGCTCGTGCCCTGTTTTTGTTTACATTAGTTCATATTACCGGTAAAAGTTCATTTTCAAGCTGATTTTTTCATCTGCTTATTCATTTTAAGCAAATATAAACAGATATTAACGTTTACCACATTTATTTTTGGTCCAAGACTGGAGTTTTCACTTCAACGTTCAAAATGTAAACAAAAGCTTTGTTTACATAGCAAAGAATTGCAAGCTCTGTAACTCGCTTATTACTCAACGAACGACACTTTAATTTTGGTTGCATATCAAAAATGCCTTACTGAAGCATTGTAAACATTAAAATCTGGAAAATAATTTTTGACCAACATCCTGATCATGCCCCTTTAAATAAACTTCAGATTCATTCGTCCTCGTTAGTTGATTTCATTGGTACCTTTTTAAGGGAAAACTATGTTACAATGTTACAATCCCAGACAAGCATTTTATAGCCTTTGGGAAAGGTGCATTAATTTTAATCAGTGACGTCATTGTTATAAACATCGAACTTGAATGCTATCAGTGACATGCAAATAAATGTAGGTTTTGTCCTCAAACAGTTTAATGTGGTTTCATTAATATTCGTTGAATACCAATTTTCGTTGATTTCGTTGAACAGTTGATCCACAAAATTATATGTTCATTTAAATGCAGTTGCTAATAACACTTTGTATTGATATGGTCATGGGTCACGAATTTACGTACTATCCTTGAAACTATTATGTGCGAATAGAAACGGTGAATGTTTTACAAACCTCCCGTCAAATTGTGCATTGTACAAGCGCTAATCACTTCTCAAACATATGGCAAAAGGTTTTATAAGAAAGAGGATAAATAAAAAAGGAAAAAAAATATTTAAATTTGTATTAACTCTTTGACGTCAGTATTTACATAGTCTAGTATAACAGGTGTTAATAAGGATAATTTACAAATAACACGTGTAATATTCATTTTTTTCATAATCGGGTATGACAACGGTATGACAACAAATAATAAGACATAATACTTTTGGCCAAAAACTGTAAGAAAAAATAAAAATGCCTCAAAATCTTATCGTTCTTTTTTTAATTTTATATAGAGTTCTGCTTTTTTAGGTGATTGAAAGACTGTAAAGAAGTCATGACAATTGATCACACTGAACATTTATATGATAGGCCTAATATTTCAAACCAAGGTCGGCGTTAATTTCAAGGCTTTATAATATGCGGACTGCTGCGTAGTTTTTGTACACAATACATCGAACAATACGCACACAGTCATAATAAAAACTGAGAAAAAGCAATTAGGTAGAAGTGATAATATGCAATTTATAGAGACATTTGCGCAATAAAGTCCAATAATATAGTAAGCAATATAGCTAGCTTCCACCCAAAGCGGATCATAATTAAGTAAGATGGAATACTTCCCAGAAACCCCAAGATTAAAAAAAAAACAAATGCTTTTTTTTCTGGCAGCATTCTGGAAAAAGATATGCAAATAATCAAATGGAAATTAGACAGATTGTAGTGTGTAGTTTCAAGTCAAATATAAAAGTTAAACAATGTTGTTTTATCAGAAGTTGTGTAAATGGTAAAACAAGATGTCACAAGTATGCCTCAGATCACCAGACATAAAGATGTATTTCTCCACCTGGTCGAAAAAATCTGATAATATGTCAAAACCATAGGAATATAACCGCTTTAATATAGATGACGCTCCGGAGGCAAAGCAGATAATAGATAACAGTTTTCCAATTTGAAAAAGAAAATGTTTCCATAAAGAACTAGAAAAACAAAGAAATTTAGTTTTGTTTGGGCTTGCTCTGATGTCACTCGTCACTCGAGCAAGTTTTGAAGACCAATTGGAATCCTCTTTTTTTGAACTCTCTATTCTGTCTCCGGACTTTAATTTGTACAAGGAAAACAATCGCAGTCGGCGGGTTCTGTGATGGAGGTTGTCGGTTGTACTCCGGCTAGCACGACGCCATTGCTGTAGCACTCCTGTAGCGCTATTTGACGCGAAACCAGACGTCCTTCCTTGCAGCATTTGCAGTCCTGAAAAGTAAAACGGAAAACAACAATTACTACTTGTGTTATGAAATTTCTCTCCGTGATAATGTTTCCATTACTGGTGTTTGGATCTCTCTCTCTCTCTCTCTCTCTCTCTCTCTCTCTCTCTCTCTCTCTCTCTCTCTCTCTCTCTCTCTCTCTCTCTCTCTCTCTCTTTCGCTCTCTCTCAAGTGTTAAAAATTTTGATTCCATAACGTTGAACATGTTATTCGATATAATTTCGGTATTTCTAATTTTTTTTTGATACACGTGTATTTAGCTTTATAATATAAAGAATCGCAAATACATGTACTAGAATATAAGGGGAAAATTGCAATGCAGGTATGCATTATTAAAAAGATATTCTAAAAAGAAATCTATAGTTATTTCATTCTTTCAACACATAATTGCCTATTTTCTTTTCATATGTTTGAATTTTACATGTTGACTTGTGAAAGATTTATGTCAGGAACGATAGGAGTTTCTTTATATCCTGCGACAAAAAAAAAGTAATTTTGAAATGCTTCTGGTGATAATATTAATTTTTCGAATCTCCTTATTCCATATTCTCGTGATTTGATTCATAATCATAGTGAAGTCGAATAGCTAAATAACTATTGGATTGCGAGTATTGTAATGCATCTGCGGTACATATGCCTGGGAAATCTTTAATTAACAGTGTTTACAATAACGTTCTCTTTAAAGATATTTTTCAAGCATCTTCGTCTTTGATTTTATTTAATATAATTTTTTTAAAATATCAATTAAGTATCGCGTGTTTGTTTTTGTATTTGATACCGACAACCTGCCAATTAATAAATTGAATTCCAATAATACTACAAAGAGATATATATAGGGTATAAAGGCAGTTTAATAGTATTGATATATGAAAATGTATGGGTATGATAGAGTCTTGGTGACAAAGATAAGATCGCATGAGAGAGAGAGAGAGAGAGAGAGAGAGAGAGAGAGAGAGAGAGAGAGAGAGAGAGAAAGAGAGAGAGAATCAAAGTAAAAAAAAATTGAATGAGAAAGAAAAGTTTAAAAGTTTGATTTAAATACAAGTAAGGTATCAAAGTAATAAAATTGTTAAAAAATAGTAATATATATATATATATATATATATATATATATATATATATATATATATATATATATATATATATATATATATATATATATATATATATATATATCGTGTAATGTCCATATATAGCGAAAGATAATAAGGTTGGGGAAGAGACATATTTTTGCAGACAATTTTTACCTTTTTAAAGTCTGGGTAAGTGTGGACGTTGGGGGATGCCGTGGACAGACAGGACCCCTCACATTCGTTGACACTGACACGGGCCACACAATCTACAGTCTTCAGCACCCCCTCGTGGGTGACCGTTAGCGTTCGTGTTATGTCCATTTCGGTCCGTTCTGTACTGCATGTTTCCGGGGAAGTCCGGAAAAGTCTCCCCTGAACGCACACAACAACTCCCAGAAATGTTAGAAAAACACCGGATTTGGCCATTTTTTAAATATGCACCCCTGATGGAAACACTAAAAAAGTAGATTCGAAAAAAAGCACAAAAATATGTCAGCCAAACAGTCCAGTTTTCTTCAATTTGAATTGACTCGTACGATTCTAAGGGACTTGAAATTTTGTTTAGCGAGAACTAAGCATACGATGCCATTCTTTAGGTTATAATCTGATGAAGACGATTGTTATATGATAAGAGCTAAGTCCAGTTTACTGGATCTGCTGTAGAAATCGTGACAATTTGTACTTTTGTTCTCGAAGGGGGCGTGGTCCAATCGCAATCGATTATGTGCCCAGCAGTTCAGTCTCAATGGATGCCGCGTGATACTTTTATTGACAGGTAAGAACAACAATGTTTTTCGTTGAACGGAACGTAAACCAAAGGGCCGCTGATCAGTAGGGTCTACAATAAAGATACAATCAAATCATGAACTGTTTGATGAATACAATGCGCCATTCTTTGGTCTGTATCGTGAAGCCGTGCAGAAGGGTTATTTATCGGCTAATTAGGATGCAGTGGTCAATAACTAAACGCGTTTATGGTTTTGTTTTTTGTTGGTACAATCATCATGCAATTTGTCGACTGCTTTGTCTAAAACATTAGGTATTTTTTCATTGTAATTTCCCACTATAAAAACATCAAACAGTGAACAAATTATGAGAAGATTTCTATAATCAATAACACGAGGCATTTTTGAGATCTAATATCTAGATAGGAAGCCAGTAATCTGACTATATAAAGCACTAAAAATGGCTTACGATTGATATTGTCAAATTTTCGGAACAACCAGTCTTATTTTAAGGACACAAGAAATAAATTACATGGGTAAAAACAAAGACGACAAAATCTAGCACTAAAACGAACACTGTTAAAGAAACTATAAATAAAAAGAACAACAACATTTTAAACAGTTTTGTGATTCACAGTGTTTATGAAGGTGTTGACAATGTCGATCCTGAGTCTCTTGAAGACGGGACTGGCTGTCCCGAAAATTTGACAAATGAATAACAATGGTTCGTGTGGCGTTGCCACTTTTAGTGCTTAATAGAAAAAGGATTATTTATAAAATATCGTATATCTGTACCTATAAACTGAAAATTTGTTACATACATTTGAAGCTAAGCATTGGATATATCAAAAGAAACCATTTGTTGGATCTTTAATAAAAAGACAAGTCAGAATAAACATGATTCTAATAAAAATGTTTCTTAAAGAACTGTAGACATACAAAGACGAGAAATTAACATACGATTTCTGTTCCCTATAAGGACATTATTTTCTAACCTTGAATACCCATCAAGGATTAATTACTTTGATATAAATTCGAAGTATTTTAGAGTAGAAAAGGGTTTATCAAGACATATCTAAAATAAATGTTATTACACGTATCTAAGCAGTGATGAAGATTGTCTAAACGTCAATGGTGACAAAATTTATTTCAATAATGAGAATGCTAGGAATATAAAAAAATGCTTTAGTGGGGAGATGTTTTTAATAATTATTAACAGGAAAATAAAAAAAGAAATTACCAAAATTCTTGACCAAGTATCATTTAGGTATTCGATATGCATGTGTACAATGAACATATATTGAACAAATTTAAATCATTTTGAATTACTTAGATTTGTATTAACACTAATCAGTATAATTATGCCAGTGCCAACTGGCATTTTTTCACCCGCTAAAGATGTAGTTTCCCAAAAATCAATATAGAACTATTTTAACAAAAGCTTGGACTTTTGGTAGTTGTGTCAAACAGCAATGTGACGTAGGCCTGTCTATTTCATTGCTGACCACTCAGCCATGGCTCTTTGAAATCAACAAGATTTGTCTGGCTTTTGAGCTAAGACTACGCAATCGGTGCATATTTCACTTGAAACATCGTCATTTTCAACTTGTGTTAACGCAAGAAATAGAAAGCTACGTCAAACCGAAAGTCCAAGGTCTTAATAAAATGGTTCTATTTATCCCGGATTTCTTTTTTTTTTTGTAGAAATGATATTTAGTTTAATAGCAAAAGAAAACACCTCTTCAAGAACTGGATACGTCATATATAAGGGCACATTCTGCTCTTATATTCTGATACATAAACATAAATAAAAACTAGATTCGATCTCGTTGCGAGCAACGAGTGGGTCTTCCGTTCGATTTTTGAATAGATTAGATTAAACTTATCAATTTAAAGATAAAATCGTTGATCTAAGCGAAAAAAATAAAAAAAAATTTTGCGGCACTCGAGGCTTGAACCCGGGTCGACTCGGCCATGTCCACGACTATATCGACTGAGCTACTCGGACTCCGCTTCAGAACTTTGACGCTTAATTTCTCGAGAATGCCTTGATCGATTTTAAAACTAATTACATATTCTGAATCAGTAAAAGGGTCACTATAAGGTGTTAAAATTTCAAAGAAAAATATTAAAAAATAAAAAAGTCGAAAAATTCAAATTTTCAAATTTCCTTCCGGTGACGACCGGAAGTAACGGCAGACATTCTCTTGACCGAGGTGCACCAGAAAAACGGTAGATCTATCATCTCTGAAAATTTCAGCCTTTTATCTTTACTCGTTTTTGAGAAACCCGACCGACAAAATTGACTTTTTAAAATCGTAAACGGACGATAACTTCCGACCGGAAGTGTATTTTCAAAAATGGATAAAAAACGATAAACTTCAGATAACATCGCGTTAATCTTGAAAATTTGAATGAAATCGGTTGAGCCATCTCTGAGAAATCGTCTGCACAAAATCGGTAAGAAAAAAAAAGAATAATAATAATAATAACAACTAGAGCAGAGCTCGTGGCAAAGCCCCGAGTAGGTCTTCCGTTGTTGCTGCGAGTTGAAAATATATGTTATATGGTGTCAAACGATTATAATGACTAAACTTTCAGTTCTGCTTTTGTTATAAAAACGTGTTGTGATTGAAAGCCTGTATATAAAACGTGTTTTGAAACAAAGAAAGGAAGAAAATATTTTAGGAAAACTATTTGTCGAGCAGAGTTTATGTAATCGTTTCAAACATTCTTTAAAAAGTGAGATGTTTAATGGCGAGTTAAATTTTCAAGGGTAGCAAGCATTGTTATAAACAGTACAGTATGTACCCATGATTCATGTCAGGAATTGTATTTCTTTTTTAAACTGAACCCGCCTACAAAACACGTAAACCTTTCTCAAAGATAACTTCTATATTAAAATATTTCTAAATTTTTGAAGACTATGTGCAAGTTTAGAATTGCGTGCCGACAAAATTTACAGACCCTAAAACGTACTACTACACCAAAAAAGCGTGCGGCCTACGTGCGAGAAACGTTTCGTGTAAACCTTTTAGAGTTTCATGTACCAAAAAAGCGTGCGGCCTACGTGCGAGAAACGTTTCGTGTAAACCTTTTAGAGTTTCATGTAAACCGTTTAGCGTTTCGGGCAAAGCGTGTAAATCGTTTCGAGCAAAGCGTGCGAGAACCGTGTGAAACGTTCATCAGATTTCATTCGGAACTCTCTGACAAGTTAATTGTTTCAAAATGGCGCCCGTGTTTTACATTACTTTAACAAAATTGAGCGAATTTTTAACAAACAGAAGAAAGGTATATATATTAAAAGACGACTAGTAACAGATAATTACATGTATATTTAACGTTTTCATGCGATGTTTCAGTACTGAAACAATATTAAAAGTCGCTATACATAAGAAATATTAAATACAGTTAGCGAAACATGATTTCTATTGGAACAAACCTAAATCAACTTTAACTTGCACGATCATGTTTTGATAAGCATGTATTTTTATTATTTATTTACATCGATAACTCTTACTGAGACCATTCGGCTGTGTACAAGCAGCACACATAACCTCGGACATCGGGTGAGACCTGCACCTGGCTAAACCTGTCAATCAAACTCTGTGTATTTGTTTTCATTGGATGGTCAGGCGTCTCTCTTTTGTCAAAAGCCAATGGAAAATTAATGACTTCAAGGTAATCGGAATACGTATTTGATGAAGCACACAATTTAAATGATAGAAAATTTATTAATTATTTGAACAAAATTAAATGTAAACATAGAAAGGTAATAAAAAAAATTAATTATTATGGGAATCTATACGCATTGTACTCAATTCAAATAGATTATATTATGATTTTGTTATTTTATGTAGTAAAATCACCCTTCCAACTGTTACTCAATTACATAACAATTGATGACCTGGGGCTATAAATGTTCTGAGCTGTGTGCGCTGAAGCGACACAAGATTCTCGGTCGCATGCGGCAATTGAATTAACACAGACTGGCCGAATAAACAAAGGGGTGGGAAAGTGAAACAAAATGTTACACATAAGAAACTAGCTGCAATAATGTAGCCCTCTCCCGATTTTTTTTTTTCTTTTTGGGAGAGGGCTACAACTCCATAGGATCTCCGTAATGGTGCAAGTGCGGGAGTGATTCACTCCCGCAACGATTTCGTCTCAAATCGTACATAAATGACAATAACATTTGCATTTCTTACCTGAACTCAAACATTGTAGATGCTATGGCATAAATTAATCCAAAAATATCAAGTATAGTCTATATATCGGTTATTTTTCGTGTATGTCAACAACAAAAGTTGAATTTGTCCGCCATGTTTACTGACCTTGACCGGTTTTATTTTGGGACAGCCAATGAGAATTCAGGAGCGGATCTTGAACTGAATATAGGAATTCCCCTATTTTAAACATAATTAACGCGGTAAATATGAATTTTCCATTATATACCATTTCCTTAAATGATGTTTTAGTGATATACCGAGGTAAGATCGATTATTTACACTGACATTCACGTTAGCAAGCCCATCAAAACCCCAAGCGTACATCCCATAAAATCACGCGAGAACTGTCATGGCTGCTGAAAAAGACGACTGGTAAACATGCTGATGTGTTTTATCTGGTTTTGGTTTATATACGATTAATTTGTTCAACCTGAATTAAAAAATCATTTCATCTAAAGGAAGTCAAATATAAAATCGATCTTTTTAGACCGAAGTCAGCCGCATTAAAAAATTAATTTTGCACCATTACGGAGATCCTGTGGAATTGTAGCCCTCTCCAGTAAACATCAGATATAAAAAATCGGAGAGTGCTACATTATTGCAGCTAATAAGAAACCACCAAAAATGATTTTCGACAGATCTTGCTATCTTTTCTCCAATTAAAAAGAAAATCCAGCGCGAGCACCTGTCAGCGGGGCGGGAGGAGGGGGGGGGGGGGGGGGGGCAGCAATGAGTTCGCTTCCACAATGAAACTACAGTAGTGATTAATATGTGACCGATAGAATCTAATCTAAAGTTGTTTAAACTCATGTGAATATTTTTTAAAATAATCATCGAATGCCTCAATTCAGGGCATTCCTTTATCGTGCTAGCACCTACCGCAAACATGTAACATGGAACTTTGATTATAATTTGATTTGATTTTTAAACTACCTTATACGCTATCGTATAAATCAATGCTTAATCAACTGTACAAGTAAAATAAATTTATCTTTTCATCTTAAACCAATATAATAGTTGAAAACATAATAATATATAGTTGTGTCCGTGAAAAATATGAAACATAAACGCGTCATAAGGTACATGTAGAAGATATCCACTCGCGCCGGATCTCCTCAGCCATGTGCGAGGGATGATCATCATTTAAATGTTTAATATTTGAGGGGGGGGGGGTGTTGAATTAAAACATTAATTGTACAGTTTTTAAAGTAGTTTACATAAACAAACCAACCATTAGTTTATGTCTAACGATTTTTCCGATTTGGAGTAATATCGTTCATTAATATTCATTTACACTCAAATATTTAATTAAATATAAAATTATACAAGTAGGACAAACTTTTATAACATAAAATTAAAACAGTTCTTGTATATACGGCTATATTAACTCAAACACGTTCATATGCATGTAAGTGTAAGTCGCGGTGTGCGAATCTTGTGTATTAAATAACCGCTTACCGCTAGGTAATGCAGCCGTCGCTGATCTCCTCGGCCGTGGGCAAAGAATATATTTCGTAAAGGTACAACGCACAGAAACGCACAGCTCACAACCAAGGAAGATTTGAAAAGTTTGCAATATAATGACCTTACTCTATCAAATAGAAGTTATATATTTTAAACTTAAACCCCACAATTGATCTATGTCTATTATTGCTTTAGAGAATGACATTGCTTTTATTAATTAAATGAACTATTTCTTACTTGACATCCAATCGTTTAATCCACAAAAGATTTTGTGTAATCAAAACTAAAACAATTCTTGAGTTCGCGGCTAAATAAACCCATATATGAGAGACGCAACTCTCGTGTATTAGATAACCGCTGACCGCTAGGTAGTCCAGCCGCGAGCATGGTGACCGATTTTCTCGGCCGCGGGCGAGGGAGAGCTTACGTAATGGTACACACACACACACAGCTCTGATTCAAGGTAGATTTTAAATGCATGGAGTTAATAAATAAACTGTAATGCATAGAGTTTTTTAATTCCATATTTTGTGGTTAAAAAGAAAAGAAAAAGAATGTTTTGTTTTCCAATTGCCGTTTTTAATGATTGTGCACTATAAGAACTAAACAACAATGACTTAAACTCCTAAAAAAAAAGCATGTACTCCAAAAAAAAAAAAATTCTTATAAATTAATGCCTCCTGTATAAACCAGCATATTTTCTGCGGCAACTTTATGCCAGTTGTACGCACAAAGACTTTCGTTAACTTGTCTAATGAAAACAGGTACATGTCAACATGTAAAGCTTTTTACACTCATACTACACAAATCACTTACAAAATAATATTGTTACGACCTTTATGAGATCCCAACAAACAACTTTTCAAGCGACATCCATATCAAAATCCAAACCGTTTTTGAGTTATTAAGCAAAAACTTTTAGGGGCTATTGGCCCTTAATTTAAGGGGCCAGCCCTTTTTTATTGGTGTCAAATGAAAGCCCTTGATATTCTGCACAACTTTTATTCTGCATGTTTTAACAAAATATTTTTCGTTAAAAAGATATAAAGGAAAATATGTCTAAATTTTTGCACTTTTTGGAATCCTGATTTTTGACCCCCTACCTTTTCCTAAATAAGGAACGTAATCCAAAAACAAAAACCGATGTATACAACTTCAATGTCTTTGTTATTCAAATTCGTTGGATTCCCATTCCCTGCTATCATAGTCTCGGAGCCTTTGTCTGGAAACCAAAGGCCCTAAAAATTTTTAAAAGGGGAATAACTCGTTAACGGAAAGGGAATTCTAACTTTTATGAATTGATGAAGATAGTGTTTTGTAAAGTCCATTAGCCCTGAAAATTTGAGCAAAATCCATTCAGAAATGAGCACGATATGAAGCCTCAAAGTTCGCGTCTAGGAAGAAAAAAAAAAAAAAGAAAAACTAGAGCAAAGCTCGTTGCAAAGCAACGAGTGGGTCTTCCGTTAATGTCGGAAGTAAAGCTAGAAGTTCCTGTAAGAAGCAGAGCTCTTAAACCAATAACAAGAGTAACTAAAATAAAAAGATGAAAAAATCGAATATTCCTGGTACGACTTAACAAAATCCGAATGAATTTAAGTACGACTTAACAAAAACCTTTCCGATTTCAAGAACGACTTAACAAAAAAAACCCGAATGTGTTCAAGTACGACTTAGCAGATATTTTTGGTACGAGTTAATTTTACTTTGAACATTACGCTATTTTTTAAACCAAGGACGCGGAATCAAAATTTCCGGAAAAATCAATTTTTAAACCCCGATTACTCTGTAATGCATCGTCCGATTTGAAAACGGCTTTCAGTGTTAGATTCAGCTTAATAAGCTCTACAAAAAACATTTTCATTTTTTATTCGATCAGAAAATTCATTTTTTCGAAAAATTTGTTTCACTTCCGGTTTCGACCGCAAGTGACAAAATACATTTTTTTGGTCAAATGCCATAAGTATATCCGCAGATTTACAATCACAGAAAATTTCAAGTCTTTATAAACAACCGTTTACGAGAAAAGTCATGGACAAAATCACTTTTTGAAAATTTTTAAAATGACGTAACTAGAAAACGGAAGTGATTTAATGACTGAAACTTTAAAATCTTCAAGGGACAAGAATTTAACATAATCTCTGAAAATTTCTTGCAAATCGGTTGAATAGTTTTTGAGATATAAAGCAAAAAAGAAGTCAGAAGGAAAAACAAGAAGAATAATAATAATAAAAAAAAACAATAGAATAACAAGAGGGTCTTCCGTTGAAAACGGAAGACCCTAATAAGAAAAGTGAAAAAGAAACAATAGAATAATAGAAGGGTCTTCCGCTGAAGACGGAAGACCCTAATGATGTCTAGATATCCTGATACATATCTTTTATGCTTACAGATTCATTAAATCATGGGCTAATATGGATCGGATACCTAAATAAAGGTTGTTACATACTTTCAGGGCAATGACCTATCATCTGAAATGTTTATTCATATACTTAAAATCAATTTTAGGTGGTTATATACTCTCAAGGCAATGACCTCTCATCTGACATACATATTCATGCATCTCAGACAAATGAAAAATATTGTGCCAATGGCACTGGTATGATTATGTATAGGGTTAACATTTGATACGGTTATTAGCGTGTTCTGTTTGTTTAGGGATATGTTGTAGATGAGGGGTATGTCACATTTATCCCAGTACTTCTAACTTATTTTTACATTGAATAATACATGTAAAAAAAAAAGAAGGGAATAAAAACACAAAATATACCACACTCACGTCAAAAAAAATCTGAATAAAAGCTTGACTGAAAATTGTAGCATATCAAAGGTATTATTTACAAATTGAGTAATAATTTCAAAACAGATATCATACCGACACCCCACCTCAACCTTTCCTATCCAATAACTGTAAAAGTCCCAAATGAAAGCGAGAGAGATCTTTAAACGAGTAAAACTAAACAACAACCATGGGTTAGATAAGATAAGAAAAATGATTTTATTTTCCATTTTTGGCCAAGAGGGTATACAAGCTTACAATTGTCAAATAAAAAATTCTAAATGAGAGATTTAACATACAAAAGACAACAATATCAGCAGATCTTTGATGAACAGTACCTCACTGTTAAGTTTTATACTTAAGTTTGCATTACATGTCATGTGTCTTTCCTTCCACGTCAATTCAATTACGGACCTTTTTGTCTTCCCCCATTGTTTGAACTAGTGTCGTCCTAATTTGTCTTAGCGGAAAAGATCTAGGCTCAATTACAGCAAGATCAATACTGTCTCGGAATGGCGATATCGACTCGCAGCTTGCCATTCCTGACTCAAGCATTAGAACTGTTTATTAATGATGGATAATTGACGGCTTTGAGGACAGTCTTATCTTGAAGGAGGAACATCAGAAGTATTAAAATATGACTACAATATTAAATAAATAAAAATTTCTAAAAATAAGAAAGTGAACCTGAAGTTCATTTTAATATGACTACAATATTAGATAAATAAAAATTTCTCTAAAGTTCATTTTTTTTTTTGTTAGTGATTGAGACATTGTCAGTAAACAAAGAATACATGTATCTCAGATTATTTTCAAATACATCTATTTATTAGTGTTTCCTGTGAAAAATTAAAGTGTTGCAGACTATAATGGTCACTTACTTGTAAATATTTTAAAATTTAAATGTCCAAGAACAACAGTAATGTAAGTTTATATTTTCAGAGACGTCATTTAAAGGGGACATGGTGACAGTTGGTTAAAATTATTTACAGTTTTTACTTTATACACTTTATACATTTGATTGCTTAAGTAAAATATTTTTAAAACACAACTAGAATTTGAATGTCAGTTGTCAAGTTATAGCGAGATACAGCGCTCACAATTCTTTCTTACGTAGACAAAGCTTAATTTATATTTCTGTTAACATTTTGAACGTTGACAAGAAAAGTCCAGGTTTAGACCTTAAATCAATGTAGCAAACTGTTTATTTATTTTCAAAACGAATTACCTAATGGAAAAATTAGTTTGAAAAAGAACTTTTATTTTACTAGCATATTGTATATTAAACCAATGTAAACAAAAAAATATGGCTCGAGCCTGATTTACATAACAAAGAATTGTGAGCTCTGTACAAACTATCTTGCTTATATTACATGTATACGACTAATACTACAATTTTGGTTGATCATTAGAAAGGAAATGCTTAAGCATTGTAAACAATAAAATAGACGAATAAAAATTGACCAAATTCTTGACAACGCCTCGTTTAGGTATTCATTTGTATTATGAACAGATATTGAACAATTTTGAATCATTTGGAATTAGCTAGATGTGTATTAACACTCTACATGTACATGTATTAATATGCCTGTGCCAAGTGGCATTTTTGCACCTGCTTAAGATGTAGTGTCGTTAAAATCTATATACACCAGATGATACATCTATATAGGTATAGGTTAAATAGGTAGTTTTTCTATAGGATATGAAGATTTCTTGTCGGATTTTAAAATCCTATGGGAGTTTTGTTCAAATTCTCTATTTTTATAGAAAGTTCAGTATTCCGGTGGGAAATTCCAAATATCCTATAGAAAATTGTTTTTCCAATGGGAAACAATATTTTTCTTTATATGTATATTTTAAAGGTAAATAATTATATAAGCTGACAGGTGGGATACATTGATATTAAATGTGGTTATAAACTCTCTATGCAATTGTCTATCAGATGGCTTATTTGAATGTTTTGATACATGCAGCTAATACGGGTGGCTTGGCACAAGCATAATTATCCGGCACAGTGCTTATAGCAAGAATACAATGACAATGAACTGAATCAAAATTCAAATGACTAATTACATGTATAACAATGTGGAAGCCGAACAACTAAAATTGATATATTACAATGAAATACAAGTTGTGTAAGTTCACACCAGCAATAATAGTGTGATAAAATGATTCAGTGGGAAATTGATACAATCCTATTGAATTGCGCGTCAACAAGCTTGGAAATCCATCATTATTCAATAAAAAGTGTTTACGTTAAATTTTTGAGTCATAGGAAGAACGCAGAATCTCATATGACGTCACAAATAAAAGATAACCAATAGTAACAGTCTATTCTCTTTATTTATATTAATTATGTTTATTTATTATCTTTATTCGTAATCCACGTGATACAGCTTGTTTATCCCAAAGTGTTATTGTATCACAAGTTATCTAACTTTAAATTGCGTGGAGGACACTTCCAGTGGAAAACAAGCAATCTAATTAATTTAAAAATTAGATCTTTGATCCGCTCCTAATAGATCAGTACAAAACTAATTAAAATAGATCTTTGATCCGCTCCTAATAGATCACTACAAAACCAATTAAAATTAGATCTTTGATCCGCTCCTTATAGATCGCTACATCTAATTTTAATTAGATTGGAAAACAAGTAGACAAAGTCCAGTACCATTCTCTAGTACGGCATGCTAACCCTCTCGGGATAACTCGACAAAGGTCATTTGTACATATCTAAATATCAGCGGATATTACATGTAGAATTTTATACAAAATGGAGTCGCTTAACATTTATTAGTTTTAGTATCGGCTAGAGAGCCTTGGGGACTATTTAAGGGTACGTGTCTGAATTCAAAGATTACTTTACCTTGTATTTACATCAAGGTTTTGACAAATCCCGCCTACAGGTGGGAAATGCCTGAGACGTTGCGAATAGCTTGCATATTAATACAATCTCTCCCATCTGCACAAACAGGGCCGAACATTGCTCGCCGACTAGAAAAGTACTCTCACACCACGTAACGATCCCGCTTTGCACGTCTAGGACATAACGCAGATTTTAACATCAAACTGTTTTGTAGGGGCATGGTCACGATTCTGGTCAAGAATTATATCATTATGTTTTTTGAGACTTGATTGTAATCAACTCTCCTATGCAGTTACTCAAACAAACCGAAAGTGAAACAGTGTTTGGACCTCAGCACAAATCATTGCTGCTGACAAGACTTAGTTCTTGAAAATATTTGATAAATTCGATGTAATGTATGTTAAAGCATTGTTTTTCAAGGAAGCTTATTCATAAATACCTTGAAAATAGTCACATTTTAAATGGTACGAACAATTTAAATATTTTTTGTAGTCGTATGTATTCCTACGCCAGAGTTCAATATAGTGTCGTTCAACTCGACGCTCGGCTGTCTCCGTAAATCCTTGTCGGAGATTTACGGTGTCAGCCGAGCGTTTGGTTGAACGAGACTAGAGTTGAATATTGCTTGGATCCATACAATTTTCGAGAAATATTTCTATTACTGATACATAATTTGATTGAATTAATATTTATCTTTAAATATTATTTAACATGATTCATATGGGGGTTTCTCGACATTCCTGTCGAAAAAGTCCAAAAATTCATATCATAAACATGTGCGTAATTCAAATTAGAAACTACATGATTGTACTTGTCATGCAAAATAACATATCATTGATTTTAAACTAAATAAACATCGACAAAATCAACTCCCGTCAGTTCTTCAGTACTTTGATTTATGTTTACGATGCTTCAGTTAGCAATTTCAAATATTCAACCGAAATTTGAGTGTCATTCATCGTGATACAGAGCTCACAGTTATATGCTATGTACAACAAAGTTTTTATTTACGTTTTGAAAGTTGATAAAATTCCAGTTTAAGACCATCAATGAATGTTAAAAACGCTAGGAACTATTTAATCATGCTTAAACGATTTAGAATAGAGAGCAATCACATTGAGCACAGAAATTTTAGCGGTTTTTGGAATCATTGTAAAAAAACCCAGGACACGAGCCTTGTGAACGTGACAAAGAATTGTGGGCTCTGTATCCTGCTTATGATAACTCTACGACTGATACTCAAATTTTCCATAATCATTAGAAATGCATTTTTAAAGCATTGTAAACAAAAAGAAAAAAAGAAAAAAATAATATTCAACCAAATCATTACCATATACATGCCCCTTTAGAAATGCATCTCTGTTTGCGCAGATCTAGAGAGGAGGTTAGGGAATCCCCATCCCTCCCCATCCCACCGTAAATATAATGGCATGTGCTATTCAGACCCCCCCCCCCCCCTGCAAACAAAATTGGTCCCTTCCCTCAATTACTCCCACCACCCCCACTTTAGGTAAAAGGTTTTGGATAGGCGTAAACTTTATGTTAAAACAATGCAAAAATTAAGTATAATGATCATCGGCCAAATATCCTAAAGCCTAAAGCTTCAGCTTATTTACTTGATAAATGCTTTGCTTAGCACGTGTAGAACCATTTTAACAAGGCCTTATACCTTCAGTAGGATGTAACTATCTATTTCTTGCGTCAAAACAAGTTAGTATGACGCTATTTTCAAGCGAAATATTCACCGTGCGTAGCCTTTGCTCAAAAGCCAGACAGATCTTGTTGATTTCAAAGAGCAATGACTGAGTGGCCAGCAATGAAATAGACATGCCTACGTCACAATTCCGATTGACACAGCTACCAAAAGTCCAAGCTCTTGTTAAAATGGTTCTAACATTCTAGCTTAAAAAAAATATCTCTCTACGTACCTGTCATTTGACTCTCACTTATTCTGGTCTATATTTATATATTTGGTACATTATAATTAGCATTTTCACGGTGTGAAATGGATTTTCTAATCGGAAACAATGCTTTGATAAAATTTTGACACAAATAATAAATCAAATATGCAATCATGCGATATACATGTATCAGGCACGTAACATCGTTTTTCTGAAAGTGGGGGGGGGGGGGGGGGGGGCAGGGGCAAACAGAAAATCTTGAAAAGCACAAAAAGGACATTTATCTTCTCTCTTTAATGTTTTTATTTCGTAGTTTTCTATATCGTTTGCCTGTATATTGTTCGAAAAATGACTATACTCTACGTGATCTGAAGTAAGATTAGTAGAGCATTGCAAATATTAATGCATACATATGTACATATGTGCATTAAGCATTCATGTACACTCCAAAACAGAAAATGTCGTCCAGTTGCAGACAAATATATCGTAACGGTTTCAATATTTAAAATTATTTAGGAATTCGGATATCAGCGCTTCACCATAGAGCTAATATTGATAAATCATATAATGTTTAATATTGACCACGCGTAATATTGATGTGATACTCGCACAAAAATGTAACCATATCACAACTGAGTTCAGCTACTGAAATCGGGAGAGTCATCACAGATGATGATCACCATCTCACGATGATTAATGCCGTTGCTCAGCTCGTTCCAAAGAGGAAGTGCAGTAAAGAAGATAATAAATATGATTAATTAATGGGTGGAACAAGGAACACTTTTAATCTGCTATCAAATTGTGTAATGGGGAAGTTTGCAGACTGAGATAACAGTGGTTGATAATCCGATTATATGCACAGAAACAGTCATACATTGACCTTAAAGTAAATTAATGCGAAGATAAATTGCTTTGAACTATTTTACGTGTAGATGTTTTTGAATCTAATTAGCGCCTCTGGTTTTTTAAGGTCGTACACGACATATAATTATCTTTCATTTTTTCCCCCTTATCTCCGCAATGTGAAAATTTTCACGTTATTCAGTATTTATATTTCATCTTTATATCAAAGTCTGTAAGCAGTTCTGATCAGATATAAACACCGAATAGTTTTTACCAAAAAAAGTTCTTTTATAAGGAAAATCGAAAATATTCTAACACCAAAAATTGTGTTTCCTTAAAATACATTTAAAACATGATTCGTGCCGAGGGACGGCTTCTTGCTGAGAAGAAAAATCTTATGGTGTACATGTAGGCATTAAAAATAATGTATCCTACATGAAAAGATTGTTATAAAATGGTTTTATCTTTGTTAAGAAATTGTATACGGCATAGTTTATGGACGCTGTAAAAGAATTGGTCTTTCGTATGTGAATAAATGTATCAAAATATACAATGCGCTTTGCGCGGATCCAGAATGTTGAGTTACTTTTACTACACGTAGCACCGTTTCTAAAAATTAGAGGCCAGACTTATCGAAAATTATAACACCCCCCCCCTCCTCAAAAAAGGTGTAATTTTATTACATAGTCTCATGAGTGGGATGTGGGGGGGGGGACAAACTCCATCAAATTAAATTTTCTATATAATAATATTAATTTTAAAAACAATGTTTTGTTGCAAGAAAAAGTGGGGGATAGAGGCAAGCCCCCTTGACACCCCCCCCCCCTCCCCCCATTCCCTGCTCCCCGATGGTACGTCCCTGACAAACGACCATCGCGATAACATGCCTTAACGATTTCTCGTGCATATGAATTTTCTAAAAATGGAAACCTAGCTTCATCTTTAAAGCATGGCTTCCTCTGTCCCGCTTCATATAATGATATCAAGTGTCTAATGGGGCGACGTCGGTATTTTACATTTTACATTTTCTTGTTTTTATGAAGATTGGAGTAGAGTCTAAATTTCCTAGAGTTTTTTTTATACCATCAACAATTTTCATGATTAAAAAAAAAACTTCTTTAAAAGTACAAAGGGATTTCACAACAAATTCTGAATATACATATGTACCAGGTGTGCGTATATATACATATATTTACAGATGTAAAACAGAATAAATGATTGGTAAAATCAATAAATGGTCCATATAAAAAATATATATATAACAGATTGACATTATTGACGTCGCATGTAGAGAGCATCGGATGTTAATGCGCTCATTAACACCATTAATCCAGATAAGTACACAGCCAAGATCCGTCACATCTCTGCACGCTCTGACATTAATTCTTCATCAGGGCCCCAAACTTGTCACTTATGCAGTTTAAAAACAAGATTATGTGACCATTTAGTTCTTCTGCTGGTGCCATTTCCCACAATGTTCTTCCTCAGATATATTTCAGTCAGGATGCACAAATTACGTAAACATCTCCATTGTTTCGTCTCGTGCATGTTTTAACGTTGATATACCGCCCCGCAACAATCACAAGGTAAAAAAAAAAATTAAAACGAACGCCGTTTATCTAAAGCTTTTGAGTCGGACAATTACGCTGTGCAGGGTAATCCGAAATTCCTCTGAGCGGTATTTGATGTTGGTCATGTTTATCGAAACAACGGAAGTGGGAGTTAAAGAGTAATGGCGGGGTGTTCATTTGATGCGACCATTAGACAGGGTACAGACATCCGTAATTAGCGTACAGTTTGTTTTCTGAGGGGATCTATAGAAAGGAGAAAGCAAACACTTTAGTCATTAAGCCTAGATTAGGATGGCTCGGTAGACCGGGTCGCCTGTCGATCTGACGATTTTGTTTAATGAAAATTATAATAACTTTTTCGTGTTTTTTGTTTCTAATTTCAATTTTTTGTTATTAAAGATCGAACAGGTGTAATACTTTCAAAATCGTTTTGACGCTCAAAGCTGACAATAAGTATAATTCTTAAACTGGCTAACCGATTATGTTTCCGTTAAAGAAAAAAGAAACCCCAAAAGAGAATGGAAAGAAAAACCAAACATCTATTTTATGACGTTGAATTACCTTTCGTCTCTTTCAGCCGTTAGGCATTATCATTCTGAGATTTTGATCGTGAAACGTTTAGAATAAGGGTTTATGATTTATTGAGATACATAAGGATTGTGGTTTTGAATATACATTAATATGCGATTAATTAACCTACCATTATTTGATAATGCAATGTGTTGTATCGATCATGGGCAATTTTAATTCGTTTGTCTTCCAGTTGATGTCCATTTCCAAGAAATATACCAATTACGGGGATAACTTATCATCTGAAACAACAATTCGCGGCGAGATCGATATAGATACATTGTTACAAACGTATGCATACACACATATACATTTCTATGCATTATACTGTGTCTGTATGTTTGCTTCTGAACAAAATTCGTTTTTATCCTCTCAAGAATTTACGACCAAAAATTGTCGTTTCTTATAGAAAAAAAGGGGGAAAAAACACGTTTCCAAAAAGAGGGTAAGCAAATACGACGTGTTATTTCAGAATTGCATTGCCCTCTCTTCGAAAATGTCTTCTAATGGGGCTTGTTTATATGAAGATGGTGGAATTGAGGGAGGACATATTCCAAGTTATTTGCTTCTTTACGTACGTTTACGATTCCATGTATACATGTTTATTCCGGAGAATTAGCCGTCACCGTTTTCGGTGCGGGTGTGTGACAGGGGTCATGTTTTGCGATAAGCGGATTTATATAGAACAGACACTGTATATACTAGGCAATGTGACGTTTTGGGGGAACATTTTAACAGTGCTTACCTCTTCCATTGGTGTATGTTTAGAGCCAATATATACATACACCCTTCGTGACGTCAGGAGATGCATGATACTCATTTTTACTGATGCGTTTACAGCGATGAAGGCAAGACCATTTTGTCTAGTAGAAGTATATTAGAAAATAGGCAAGACAAAAGAGCGACATGGCTTCTATACAAAAGGTAAACGATCTTTTTTTTTTTTTTAAATTTTCATGTACATGTATTTCATATATGTTTTTAGTGGGAGTATATTGTGATCCACGAACAATGTGTAAGTCGGTCGGTATCCGTTTTATATAATTAATTAAAACTTTGCAAACTTATAACAATATTCCGCGAGATCGGGAGCCTTAACCGGTGCTCTCCAACTGCCGATAATAGTTGTTAGATTTTCCCAATTGAAAATTATCGTATGAAAAATTGTTTGCAAAGTTTTTCCGCGATAACTTGTGTTTCTCATGAAAAAACGCATAAAACAGTCAACTTTTTCAATTTTTTAGCATTTAAAAAAGGGTCAAAACGTACTATTATAAACAGGTCTCTTAACGACTCTAAAAATAGTTAAATATTCCCGACTTGTTTGTATTTTGTATAACATATATATCCAAAATATTTTTACAAACTATATATTTTTTTTTACTCGATTCATCTATTTCCAAATTTAGTGATTTACTAAAACTACGAAAAAATTTTGCAAATTCCGTACGTTTTCTTTTCTTGCATTTACAGACGTTGGCTCTTTTAATCTATCTACTGTTGCAATTTGCCTTCATGTCGACAGCACAAGTTCTGCTCACAGAAATATTCAGTTCAAAGCAATCAACAGATCCCAAAGTCTGGTAAGTCAAGGAACAATGCATCTGTAAATTGTACATCTGTCAAAAATGGGGGGGGGGGGGGGGTCCGACGGTTTTTTGAGATTGCAAGGGGGTTCGAAGCATATTCTGGTAATTTTATAATGTATTTAAAAGAAATTTGAATTTTAAAGAGGGAGGGGAGGGGGGGGGGGGGGCTGGATCCCCCTGACTCCCTCTCTAGATCCGCTCATGATTGTAGGAACAGTTATGCTTATATGTGCATTTCTCCGCAACTCTTTAATTTGTCTTGATATTACCACCTTCATGTTTATTTTTTAAAAATTGCAACATAAATATGTGCGTGCACAACACTGTAAATTAAAATAAAATTACGTGGTATATTTTATTCGAAAAATTATACAAAACTATCTAATGAACTAATGCTTATTATAATTTTATATTTATGACTCATTAATACAGTTCTTTATGGTAAATAAATACATTTTTACAATGCTTTATACAAATGTATGTAAACGTCTTGCATAAATCAAAATTCATATCAATACAAAACACAAGAAAAAACAACCAAGTAAATATAAGTCATCATTCAAAAATCATAAGATGATTCTAAAAAAAATGTTATTCTGTTTAGGTTCGCAAACATTTTGATTTTGTTGCTTTTTCCTGAACTGATGATGTTGGTGTATGATGTTTGGATGTCAAATATCATTGCACTTAAAAGGTACAAAGAGTGGCCGGAAACTAGAACCCTGATAAACGTAAGAATTTTTTTTTATATCAGAGTTAAACTCAAGAAGCAGGCCGGTTTTATTCATATATAAAAATCAAAAAAAAAAAATTATCACATAACACTGTGCCGGATAATTATGCCAGTGTTAAGGTGGCATTTTTACACCCGTTTAAGCTGCATATATATTGAAAATTTTAAATATTCCACATGATAGATCATTGCCTAAAGAGTTTACAACCACCTTTGTTATCATCGTAGCTCACCTGTCAGGTGCGATATTTACCTTTCAAAAATAACTTTTCACATAGGAAAAACAATATTCGAAATGTGAAATTTAATAGAAGAATCATTTCTCCTTTAGGAATTATAATTTTCCTATGGAATATTGATTTTTAAAAGGTAAATATCTCACCTGTCTGGTGAAATACACTAAAAACAAAAGTGTTTATATACCTTTCTAGACAATGGTCTGTCATATTGTATGTATGAATTTTTCCGAAACTGCAGCTTAAGCGGTTGCAAAAATACCACTGGCATATTATCTGGCACAGTGTTATATATATTGCTTACGATAGACATGATAAAATGATACAAAATCTGAACTTGGGTATATGTTGTCATCTGCTAAGATTTGACCATTAAATGATTAACAATCCATTAACAACATTTTTTTCCTTGTTAACAGGGTGTAGTGATATCAATCATTGACGCCATGGCTCTGAGTTTCTTATCAACGGTTGTTTTTCCAAAGTTACCTCCATTTTTACTGGCCGGGATTCTCTGTGTTGGAATCTCACCAGCTGCTCGGTTGTTTAATGTAAGTATATACTATAATTATAATAGTACTTAACCAGTTAATATCTAGAGATATTTAAGTATGCGTATAGTTAATACGAAAGTTTTTTTTGGCAAATTAATTACATTTCAAACTACGTTTACTGTGAAATAGAACAAGATAACTAAATCAGGCTTAAAACTTAAAATTTGGGGGGAAAATTATTATAACAATCGTACAGCGCCAATAGATAATTATGAACCAACAGCGCCATCATTTTTGGATGAATTTTCGGATGATTTATCATAGTTTTCTTTGATTAAATTTACATTTTCTTCATTTTTTAGGAAAACAAAAAAGGCACTTCCCGTGGTTGTAATGGACGACAATGCATTCTCCCTATTGCCCAGCTACTTCTGACGATATCAATTTCAGCCTCACTTATTCTAGGTGATGTTATGGCCATCGGAAATGCAATTTTCTTCGGACTATCTTTATTAGTCATAAAATTGGCACGATTTACACCCTTGCAAATCAGTATTGCTGGAGCCAATACCAAGGAAGCTCAAAATACCGGAATCTTGTATCGTTTTGTGCGAATAGTAATCTTAATTTTGACGGTATGGATCGCTTTTATGCATAGTAATGACAATCAAAAGACCTTTCCCTTTGCAGATATCACAATTGATATCACTGTTGTCAATGTTGGTATCCTGTGTATTTGCGTACTTTTAGTTCAAACCGAATCCTATATACCAATGTTGAGTACTCGCACGGCAATGCTATCATCGATAACATGTATTTGCACAACGCTTACAGTTTTCATCTTTGTTTTGTACGTCCATCTTGGGAACGATCTCGGGTTATTTAGGAACATTGCAAGCTTTCCTGTTTCATTTTCAGTATACCATATCATACTGTACTCCTCCACTTGCGTGTCTGTGCTTTTGTTCTATTTTTCCATATTTGACGACATTCAAGAAGGCCATGATTCCTTCAAAGAATGTTTCTTGGCATCTTATGATAATGTTTTTATTTGTCAGAATCTTGTGAGAAAGATTTTGAGCAAATCAACGCGTTCCGAAAAGAGCAAGAGTGTCCTCAGTAGGGTTTTTGTTTGTACCACAATGTACCAAGAATCAGCGACTGAAATGAGGCGACTGTTACGCAGCCTCAAAAATATTTCTGCGTCAAAAGTTACAAAGAAGCGAAACATCTACTTTGAGTCGCACATTTTTCTTGACAATGGCGCAAGTGGAAAAGAAGTGAAGAATTTTGGAATTCAGTTACTAACACTTATTGAGGAAATCTTTAAGATGGAAGAACAATACGGAATTATGATTTATACGCCATATGGAATTAAATTCTCTTGGAATGTCCCGGGGGAAATGCCCCTGTTTTTACATCTTAAAGATTCTAGTCTCGTCAAAGCCAAAAAACGATGGAGTCAAGTTATGTATATGAGGTATATTCTACAATACAGGGGGAAAATTCAACGTCTTTTTCATAAAACAACTAGTCACGTTAATTCTGTATACAACGAGCCTATAGATTTATTCGATGTAAGAGTTGATGTCGAACCAAATTCGCTGCAGTCAGAAAATGAGACAAACAACGCAAGCGATGCTAATATACCTATTGTTACATTTGACACCTCTAGCAAAACCTCTTCTTTTAGCGATCTTACAACTGTCACACAACTAGAAGAAAACGGCAGCAAAAGTAAAGAGACGCATAAGTCACCATCGGACACTAATGAATATGATGTTTCCAACGAGCAAAAGCAGGAAGTAACACTTCGGGTTCCAAGACTGCATTTGACGACCAAGAACAGAAGATCGTCTTTCGATCACAGTTTCATTTCGCTACAAAATCTCCCTGTCACTCAATATTCCTTTGATCCAGAGTTACAAAAAGAAGAATTACCGTATGATTTCTCTCGACCGAAATTTAGGTCTTCGTCCTTCAATGATATAGAATTCGAATATCACAAATATAAAAGAAATGAGCTACAGCAGAGGAAAACGGAAATCCAAGAAAATGAAAACTATCAGGATTTTATTTTAGCCACTGATGCAGATATGGCGTTTGATGATCAAAGTGTCCTTAATCTATTGAATACTATTGAAAAAGATCAGACCATTGGAGGTGTATGTGGAAGAACATTTCCTATTGGAATTCACAGACATCCGGTCGTGTGGCTCCAAATGTTTGACTATGCCAAAGGTAAGCAAATATGGCATATCTGTTTTATTTTTCTCCTTTATATATCTACTATTATGACCAGAGACTTGTGCATATAATACTGCCATTACTCACTGTGAAAAAAACCCCTTTGTGTACGACTGGGCCAATTTAGAAAGGAACTTGTCACTACTAATCAAAATTCAAGTAATATCGAATATGTTTTGCTATATAAACATACACGCAGGTCCTTTGCGAAAATTGATAGTTGCAAACCAAATGCAAACAGACTCACCACTTACAAGAGTAAACTGTTATCGCAAATAAATGTTCCATTGTCCAATCTGATATCACTTCAAAAGGCAATTGTCAGGAATTTTTAATATAAAATGTTTAATCACATAACATACAATTTGTAGATTTCTGGATGATAAAAAGCGCACAAAACATCATTGGCTCTGTGATGTGTTGTCCGGGATGTTTTAGTTTATACCGGTTTGAAGCTATTGATGACGTCATCGACACATTTTCCATGCCAACAGAATCAATGTCAGATGTATTCACAAAAGATAACGGTAATATTATAGTATAATAATGCTATTTTAGAAATAGAACAATGACAATAAAATCATACAACACAAATTTAATCATATTTTCGAAATTCCATTGCTCTTTTACATCCTAACAGCCAAGTTGGGCGAAAAAATAAAGTTTGTATGTAGCAAATTCTCAGCACTTCAAAATCATTACTTGCTGAGGTGTTTTCATTATTGCCTGTTAACCCTGAACAAATATTTGTATTAATTTAAAAGATTAATATAAAATATACTGCGTCTTTTGAAAATCTTTAACCACACTTGTCGCGGAGATTTCATAATATTGTTTAATTTTGTAAAAATAATTTAATTGAATAAAAATGATTTGACTGTACCAGTTTGAATGAGGTTACTTTATGGATTAATTCAAAAGATTATTCAAAGCTAAAATACATGTATATGAGTTTCTTATTCACTGTTTGTTATTATTCTAGCTTATTATAGCGTAATTATGTCATTTCATATCTGATAAATGATTGATAAGTTTGATTGGTATTTTGTTAACCAGCTAGCATCCTTAACTTTTCTTTTTGAATGTGTAAAGCTAAATTACGTAGACTCTTCTTCACTTTATATAATTGTTTATAGCTTAAAAGAATATTTCAACTTTTAAGACGTGATGTGTAATTTGTTGATGACCTAGCCTCCGTTACAATTAGTTACATTTTCACTAAAGTCACTAAGTCTTGTTCGTTTTTTTTAGGGGAAGATCGATGGATGTGTACTTTAATGATGAAAGCTGGATGGAGCTTGAGATACTCTTACCATGGAAACAATACGACATTTTGTCCAGAAGAAACTGAAGAGTTTATGAAACAAAGGAGACGGTGGTTGCTGTCAGATTTCGCCAACGCAGCTGTAGTCGCCTTGAATTTACGTAAGTTTCTTGTGCGTGCACACCTGAATTCTAAAACAAACATTTTTAAGGAGGCTGGGTTGTCAATACTTTAACCATCTGATGTTTATAAAAATGATTTGTGTTGCTACTTGTATAAACTATTATTCAATAAAGAAAAAGTTAAAATTTGACTGTTTCCCTATAACGTTGTAAAGAGCTTAATTTTTTAAGGAGATATAGTAGTCTAAACATGACCATGACAATCCAGCTCTCTTTATTGTCTGCAAAACATCTGGAGCCAGAACGAATTGTAAAAAACGAATTAACATAAAAAAAAAATATGGGTCATGGGTGTTGGGATCGTTTAGTACGTATTCGACCAGAATATTCAATTCATGCAAGGCCACAATTCCCAAGAGCTAAATTATACTTTTGGTCGTTTACAGTTCAACTAATATTTATCAAGATATTCAGCTGTTCCTGTAGTTTTGATAAATGTTACATTGATTTTTCTGTAGTAAGTAAGTAAGCAGCCACTGTAGTCCACCACGGATCATGTTTTTATAAGAAATGCAGGAAGAAATTATTCAAAGGATTGTTAACTTACATATTTGCTAAACGATATACATGTATCTATGAGTGTCACTGCATTATAGGTACTTGGTGTATTAATTGTTAGCAGTATGCAAAGTCATTAGATATATGTCTTGAACGACTAGCAGAAGTCAATATGTTTATAAAACTTCAAGAGACATTGTCTTAGAATATAGACCAATTGTCATGCTTTGTTACCCTCATTATATCTACAGTCAGGTGTGGGATGTTTATCACACAACTAGTACACAAAGTTAGTACTAGTACAAAAATGATATGTAAAAAAAATTGTAGTAGTTACATACCCGGGTATTGTATATTTGTTAAATTTGACAAAAAGTGTAATATACTAATTACTAAAACACCACGTAGAGTTAACATGATGCATATTAATTTGATGTTGAATGAAAAGCAAGTGTCTTTCACAATCGGTTTAAACAAAGTAGCAATATAAATCAATATCTTGCATCAAAATTAAAAAGAAAATTGTGGTGGTTTCATCAATATCTGTTTACTACCAATTTTCATCAATTACTGTAAATTCCTTATATTACGCGAATACTTAATTCCGCGATCCCGCTGGTTTGTACCAAATCGCGATAATATAAAATCGCTCATGTTGAACTTTTCTCCTTATTTCTTATAGTTTTCAACTCTCAGAAAATAATGGGGAGATTTTAAAATCCGCAAAGGATGCTTCTCGCGATTTTACGCGGATATTAATTTCTCGCGTTTAATTAGAAATTTACAGTACGTTGTTGAGTTGATCCACGAATTTAAATGTTCTTTGAAGCGCAGTTTTCCATTAGACATTGTTTAAAAAACACCACTGTTCACGTATTTTCTCACCTTTTTCACTAAACCCTCGAAAAATTGTTGCCCACGGATATTAGTGAAACCAGAATGATAAGAGCTAAATAGAATTCTTGTTCATAGTTGTATTTTTTGTCTTTGCATTTACAGTACCATTGATGAAAAACAACACGGCCTTCACCCTCGTCTACACGCTGTATTTGCTACAACTTTTTGTCGTCACAATCCTCTACCCTGGGTCTACAGTGCTTATGCTGGCCCTTGGGTTCGAACTGGTAACCGATTGTCCACTTCTAGTGAATGCCGCTTTTCTGTCCTTGATTTGCCTGGTCTACTGCATTGTGCAAATCAGCTCATGGAATACCTTCAAGAAATTGATCGTCAGCAAACTTTTGATTATAGTTATGGGTCTTCTGACTACATATGTGTTTGTTGCAACGAGTGTATTCCTTATCCAGATGCTTATCAAAGGTAAAAGAGTTAGAATTTATTCAATTTTACAAATAGAAACTGTAAAAGACAGATCAAATTAATCGATCTGTCATAGTTATAGAATAGATTTGTTTACCCTAAGGCTTGAATTACTAAGGCATGAGTACTAGTTAAATAAATTATCTCGACAAAAATTCAAACGAATTTTTGATTTGACAAAGAGTTAAAATTTAAATTGAAATGATGTTACGTGACTTTATGAAACGAATTCTTGCTTTCTTCTAAAGTATGATAATAGTAATCGATAAGCTTTGATGAAATCAAATAATTATACATGTACGTTTTATTCCCAAGTATGCACTTTTGATAAAAAAAATACCTAACTAAATAAAATTTTGTGTATTTCTATGAGGCTTTCGTCAAACCTCATTTTACATCCTTTATTTGCAGACATTGGTCTCGGTTTTGTCACTTCTCACATTGCAAACTTGGTGCTTCTTGGAGTGGTTTTCCTGTACCTCTACTCGCTGTTATTGCATCCTTTTGACATACACCTGATCTTGGCAGGAATCGTATACCTTTTTTACCTTCCATTGCTGAATATTCTACTTCCGCTGTATGCAGTTTGCAACATTGTTGATCAAACTTGGGGAACAAGAGATGACGTAAGAATTTTATAAATGTTAACACGACCAATCAAAAAATGACAATAAGTAAGTCAATAAGTATTTTAAAAGCAAAAATTTCCAAAGTGTGTTGTACTAGTAATGTATTATTAATACATAATACTTTTATATAGAAGAGTAAGTTGATTTCGAATTTTAGTGTGTTTTTATACAATAATTTCACAATTCAGCAAAAGGCATCAGTCCCAAGAATTTTACGATTACCCAAATTCAAGAAACGAAAGAAGAGCATGAGTTTGAAACGTACGTACTGTTTATATACATTAAAATAAATATAATATTAATGTACAAGATTCACAATGTTATAATTATTCTTGAGAGAGAAAAAAAATTAAAGGAAACTAGTACTCTCTTTTATGTCTTCTTAACATAAACGATAAAATATTTCTAGAATTTCTTATGCTTAAACATTTAAGAGCAAGCAGGAAAGCAGATGTTATAAAATGACATATAATGCATTTTTTTGCAAATACAGATCGTAGCAATTCGTACGAAAGTTTAAGTTCCTCGGCCATCGACCTACAGGAAGTCAGCGAGGACGAGACCTTATTTTGGCAGAGTCTAGTAACGGACAGTATAGGGGCGGGGGTCAAAACTGGCCTCACCCCAGAGCAGAGGACCAAGGGACTGCGATCTCTCCGCAACAGAGCTCTTGCAGGATACCTAACGGTCAATATGCTCTGGGTCGCGGTTTTGACTGGATTTTATGCATTTTTGACCAAATTCTTTACGGATAAACTTGTGTATGGTGTGATAGTCCTTACTCTTCTTGGCATTTCTGCTATTATCCAGATTCTTGGAATGACAGTGTACCGATGTAGCGACATGTTGACTCGCTTTGGACGACTGATTTCATAATGTACTTTGGAGATTGAGTAATGTATAGAAAACATATAGAATGTATTTTCTTCTATTGTTTGTGCGTTTTTTCTCCCGAACGCATTGAGATATTTCCCATGATTTAATAATATCATGTATAATGCTATAATGTTGAATTTTTGTATGTATCATGCATTTATTGAAATTTATTTATTGTACTTTCTCACGAATGTACTAAAATTAAATGATATTTGATTTTTTTATGTAACTTTTCATCTTATCTCAGAATTCCAGTAATTATTACTTATTTCATCATTTGCAACGTGATCTTTCTTTCTCTCTCTCTCTCTCTCTCTCTCTCTCTCTCTCTTTCTCTCTCTCTCTCTCTGTAATATTTTTTTTGAATTTGTGTCTGATGAAATAAGATATTTGTTATGGTTGAGCTAACCGTGTCTTTGAGTTGTATATTAAGTAACCTTGACCTTGAAGTTAAAATCACAATGCGCTACCAAGTCCATTGTCTGTATGAAGTCTATTTGTACCAAGATTATAATATACATATCCTACGCTTTTTGTTTTATGGCGGGGTTACTGCCTATTTTACTAATTTATTTAGTAACTATTATTTGACACGTTTGTAAACTAAAGTACATTTTATTTAGCGAAAAAAATTGTTAATAATGAATAAGACAATAAACATGTTCAAGGTTCAAATGGTTGCTTATAATTATTGTAATAGTGATATGGTAATAAAATCGATTTTTTTTTGGTATTGGCTGTTTACATTTTTAGATAATTCAAGTAGAAATATATTCATTTGATTTCGTGACTTTCAAACGAAACGTATATATTAAGGGACACACATCATGGTGTTAATTAATACGTGCGTAACAAAACATAATTATCACTCTGTTAAAAGCTAAGAAGAACTGTTGTTAATGTAATACTATTAAAAATCCAGAGTTCTGACATTGACATTTTTAAACATAAAAATGATATATTTTGACCTACAAAATCCTTCTGAAAAATGAGTGCTAAAATTGAATGAATTGGTTTTTCAAATATAACGTCAACTGAATGCATGAATAGTGACTAATATCTATTAACCGCATCAAATGCTCTTGAAAACAGAAATAAAACCTGATATACACTATCATGTATTTTGCTTGCAGCTAAATCCTCAAGATCAGCATTGTGATTGGCATATTTGGTTGGACTGAATCTTGTGTGAATTGATGAGAAAGTTTTTTTTTTTAAGGTTCACAAAATATTGTGTAATAGTCATTCTTTTAAAAAAAAAATGTCAAGTGTGTAATTTAAAGCATGATGTGAAGAAGCAGCTAAGAATGAAATCGTACACTTTTGATTATTGATGTTACATTTCTTCTTTTGATTTTTATGTATTATTCTGCTCAAAAAATCAAGACACGAATCAAAATTAATGCCCAATGTTAAGTATTCCCTCGAAACAATCCTGTTCATAATTTTCACATTATTGTGACATACCCGCAGGTAAATTCAATAAAGCAAAGAGTTTTTTTGCTCCAATTTCGAGGTTTTATTAGAGATCCAGTCCATTACAATAAAAAATCAACAACCATTGACATAAACAACTACTTTTTGACAATAAAACTACAGAATAACAGTAATTTACCCTGCCTTTTATTGCTCTTTTCATCGACAAAATTAAGAAAAAAAGATGGATCTTATATTTATTGTGATGTTATTATTCATTTTGTTTTTAGTAGACTGGTAAATATTTCTCCAACTTTTGAATCATCTTGTTTTAATTTGAAGCAACACTCTACGAAAGCCATTAGAACCATTTTAACAAAACCTTGGACGTTCTGTAGGATGTAACTATCTTTTTTTTCGTCAAAAATGACACTGGTTTCGAGTGAAATTTACACAGATTGTAGTCTTAGCTCTACCGGCAGCCAAATTGTGTTGATTTCAAAGAGCCATGTTTGAGCGCCAAGCAATGAAATAGACAGGCCTACGTCACATAGCTGTTTGACACAACTCCCCCAATCCAAGCTCCTCTTAAAACGGTTTTACAGATGTTTTGATATCACAGTTTGAATAACATTTTCAATACCTTCATATTTCTGACTGCACTGTATTTAACTCAGAGTGCACTGTAGACCTTATGCTTTCTTCATATGTGAAATATTGTTTCTTTGTTAAAAAATAATGAAATTAGCAGGTTTCCTTCATACGCATATTCTGATAACAAATTTTCTAGGCGAGAGTCGATACATTTCGTAGAAAGTGATCTGTTTGAATATGATATATTTCCCTTTGAGGAATAGCGATGATATATAAGTACGTTTAAAGTATGTTTTATCATTATATTTTTTAATGGATTGTGTATCTTACTTTAGTGGGCAGATGTTTATTTTTAGAATAAAGAAATAATAACTGCAATTTAGGATGTATAACTATGATATACATGTTCTTATAACATTTTTATTTGAATCACAAGTCATGATGCATATAAAGTTAATTACATGTACTATATAGAAAGGGATTGGCAAAAGGCAATGATAAGATCGTCTGTTCATTTTATGAATTCACACCAGACTTATTTTAACCACGTGTAGGTGAAAACTGAAAGTTTCATGAAAAGAAATGATTTACGTTGCCATTTGAGCAGAACTTGCCTTAAATTGGCGAGGGCGTACTAAGAAGATTAATCAGAAAATGAAGTATACGTCTGGATTTCGAAGACACAGAATCCATAACTCAGACGATTGTTTCGTTGTCAGCTGAGTTTTGATGAAATACGGTTGACAATTTTTATACACAGAACTGCGAAATCTAGAGAATTCATTCTAAGTTTGAAAGTCATGTAAATGTCCAGAGGCTACATTGTAATTTTTATCAATGATTTATTTTTTTCTTTTTTTAAAATATAAGGAGCATAAGATACAAAGAAATATTTTGATTTAAAATGGAATCAATAAATAAAGCATGCCGAAAAAAAACCTTATGATTCACAATTTTGAGGCAGTCACACAGGATGAAACTCTGTAACTGAAAGATGACAGAATAATTACTTATGTCTGCATAAATGGCATATCAATTAGTAACTAATAATTGATAATTAAGATGATTTTAGTTCGTGTTTACAATTCTTTAAAACCAATTACATAGAGTTGAACTGAGAAAAATATTGCATCGTGCCTTCAGTGAGAGTCTCTAATTGACAAACAATCAAGCTTACATGTATGCAACGTTTTGAAAAAGTACAAGTGAATACTCTTGTGAGAAAGTAAAAAATAAATCCAATAGTCACTGTAAAGGAGCATCCCCTCCTACGCTTAAGCACGACTCACTTTACTGTGATTCTGTTGGCGCAAATTGTTGAAGTCGGATTTCTTCTCAACGAATGTGAATTCTGTTATACCTTCGTGTCAATTTAAATGGATGTCCCAATAAAGTGATGTTTAACATAGTGAGAAATTTGATAACGAATAATAATTATTGTTAAGTATTTGGCAACAAATATACTATGTAGATATTCATTTCAGCTCAAAATTTTACTAAATACGCAAGAACTGATACAGAATACATGTAATTATGGAACCGATATCGATAGACGTACATGTAGTTGCCACGGTTTATAAATATAAATGCATAGTGGATGCCTTTATATCCCGAAGACATTGAATTTATTTTTTTAAAACGCCGCAATTTTGAAGATGTAAGACGTCGTTTACAAATAGATTAAAAAAACACAGGATGGAGCCCCTGGACAGATGCATGTGTATGCAAAACGAACCTCAAAAGCCATTTGATTACACGACCAATAACTGTATTCAGATTGCTCGCCGATGTTACCAGAGGGATTCTAATTGGTAAGTATATCTTTCCCCACTAAAATAGGCTAAAGTCATAACAGTTACCAACAAAACCATATACCGGTACATTATATGCTTATGGATTCTTAGTTCTCTTTATATTTTAAACATGTTTATTCTTTTTCTCGGTCAAACTGTCCTTGCAAAGCTCAGTACAAGCTACTCCATTGAACAAGGCAACTTTATTGAAACACCAAAAAATACGTTTTAATTAATTTTTTGAAAAGATTAAACTTTGAAAATGCCGAGCGGTATTCACTTGTACTCATCACTTACAGATTCTGAGTGACGACTCTTACCCACTGCGTTATACGCTGTTAGGTTACAGGTACCGTATAGAAATTATTTATTGAATTACATTTGATTTAATTGGGTTTTTTTTTCGATAAATAACATGGAAGTGTCCCATACCACATTAAATACTTGACAATCTTCTTTTCATAAAAAGACTGGCGTTTGTTTACAATATATATATATATATATATATATATATATATATATATATATATATATATATATATATATATATATATATATATATATATATATACACACACACACACACACACACACACACACACACACACACACACACGCACACACACACACTAATTTCATGGTATTGTGTTTGTCGAGTATTACTGACAGAAACGCACGTTTAAATACTTATCATCTCGGAAATTAACATGAGTGAAGACAAACATAGGTGACTCAGTGAGAAAAACAATTAAACTTGAGACTGCGGAGAACTGATGCCTCCCAAAGCAGCAACTATAAGGAGGCGGGTTGGTTGAAAAGAAAATAGCTATCAAATCTACATGATTTATAAGCCATAAAGTATTATTTTTTCTTTCAGAAGGCTAAATACTTAACAAACTGAAATCAGAGCATTTTCCTTTATCTTTTTTTGAAATAGACCGTTTGTTAAAGAGAGTAATTAATTTAGTTTAGAAATGGCCACTCTTACAAAAGGACGAGAAACATTAAGTAGTCGACATTCTAAAATGGTAAATAGTATCTTAGATATTTCCCCCTATTAAGGTGAGATCTTCGATCTAGTTTTTTTTTGGCCAACGCACGCAGACGACCTACATAGCTAATTACACATACGCACCACCTGTACTTGGTTTTTATTTACTGAAGTTTGACCTTCGTTTTGCCTTAAATAAAGCAGTACCTGGTGCACCGACCTATATATGTAAATGTACCATTATGATATTAAAGGGCTAAGCCACGATTTGAGCTCGAAATTTTAAATTCTATTCCCCCATTTTAAATGTTTAGAATGGTTAATTTGGGTATTTTTAATGCTTTTCAAAATTTGAAAGTCAAATATTTAAAAGTTACAGGCAAAATACACAGTTTGAAATTATTTGTGTTTTCAACAAAGTTCGAGTCTTGTTATAGTTTGCATATGTGTTTTATTGTTATAAGTTTCAATCAAATGTTGCTTTCTTCTGTTGATAATATTATTTATGAAAACATGAATCGGTTAACCTTCTTTGCCATAAGTCATTTTGTAAAAAAAAAAATGGTAATTCCATACTGTACATTATTTGTAAACAAATAAATTATACGACTTGAGCTTTGTTTGAAAACAAAACCTCTGTATGTCCCTTATAACTTGACTTCTATTATAGTCAAATTTTGGTATATCATTTAAAATTCGCAAGCAAACCATTTTATACATCAAAGATAGAAAATAAAATTTTGATTTAAAATCGTGTCTTTGTCCATTTAGCCTTCTTGCACTGAGGAAGTTTGTGAAATATTTTAATTCAACGACACTTAATTTTGTCCACCCTTTAACAGTGATATAGACACTATAATGGCTTTTTGGATAACTTTTAATAAACTTGATAATTTCACTTTCCACAAGGGTCGAGTCGGGTAAGATATCTTTTAATTTTACCTGCGGAATTTATAACTTGACTAAAGTCGATTAAAATAATCTAAGCTTTACGCATTTCAGTTTTTGACCAGATACTGAAAACTATATATTAATTGTTAGCTGAGAATTTGTGGGACTTGTATATTGCCAATTATCATCGAAGAGAAGAATGATACAAAACGCTTGTCTGTTGCTTTTCAGCTAAAAACAACGATGACAATTTATGGAAGAAGCACTTTTCGGAATTCGAATAAAGTTGCCTTAATTGTATAACTGTATACAGTCAAATATTCAGCATGCGAATCTATGACTGGTTGAATTCCAATGTCTCTAATTCAAGAGCGTATTCAAGACGTGTACAAACAGTCTGCAAATGTAGAGGGGCGAAAATATCAAGGGGCGAAAATAACCCAATGTACAGTTAGTAGTATCATACTATGGGGTAAATCCAATAACTGGAACAAGTGCTAAAATTTGTTAAAAGGGATAATGTACAAAGAAACAAACACATTTTATACTCAATATTTGGTCTTTTGTCTGAAAAATTTAACAAGACCATACGTACGTGCTGATACTTAAATTGCAAAACGCACCTAAAGTATATTTTGTAAGCAACATGTAAAATTTTCGTACAGGACAAAATTATAGCTTCGCTTCAATAAAAGCCTTAAATAGACTTCCAAAGATAATTTGTCACGTCATCTTTTCGTGAGAGAAAATTCCGCCGTTTGTACTGATGTTTACGCATGCATCAATAAAAATCGTATGCTTTACGGCACGATCTTTGTTTTTAGCTTCTAGAAGCTAGAAGTATGCCCTCTCTTTGGTGAATTGAGAAAATTGATACTCATGAAAAGAAACAAGAAACAATGACTTTAGTTCAAAACAATGAACAGCTTTCTTCTTAGGGATATATATTGTTTTATATTCTTTAGCAGATAAAGTAAATAATTTTAATTTTATTGATCATAAAAGTTATGTACAAAATTGTAATAATACTAGTATATGTAGCAGTTTCTGCAGGAAATACAGTTTTAAGCAATCCACCTGACATTGCTTTAAATAGTTTATGTTCATAAATATCTCATTATACAAACGATAGCCATTTTCTAGAATGTAAAAAAAAATCTACATTATCCATTTTGTCTGGTTAAAGAACGTTCGAAAAATATATCTATTGCTACGGATATTCATTCTGCATTGTAAACGATTTGTGTAAAAGATCCGTTTTTGTAAAGGAAGACAATAATTCAAGTTTGCTTCAATCAAGGCTTCTTAAAAGTCTTTCCCACAAAAAATATGGCTAACAGAAATTAAAAAACCACTATATTTTTGTCATTTCAGTAGGAAATAAATTTAAAAAAAAAAAAATAAGGATGAAAATGCAGCTCATATATATATTGCTTTAAAGAACAAAATACGCAAATAAATTGATTCCCTGGCTGTTTTTTTTTATGTTTCACCAATGACAGAACTATCTGACCGACTGTCATAACCTTACATAAGACACGTGTACATGTATTCGTCAATCACAGGCACGTAGCATCGTTTTTGAAAGTGGGGGGGCCAGACCCATCCAAAAAGTCTTGACAAGCAAAAAAAAAAAAAAAAAAAAAAAAAAAAAAATTTAAAGTTTCCAATGGGAGGGGGGGGGGGGGGTAGACTCAACTATACTTCCAAAAAAAATTTCTCCCCTACCCAAAAATTTTTCTCTCCAAATCATGAAATTCCTAATCCGTGGGGGGGGGGGGGGGGGGGGGGGGTACCTTCAATTTGACTACTCATTTCCTAATTTTCATATCAATTTTTTACTAACTTCAAAAAAAGTGGGGGGGCCAACTCCATTGTAATTCATTTTTTTATATGTAAATTTTAAAAAATTTGTTGCTGCGAGAAAAAGTGGGGGGGCCAGGCCCCCCCTGGCCCCCCCTGATGCTACGTGCCTGAATCACAACATTTGTCTTTGGTCTTTCCAAACTAGTGGATTTTTCTGATCTTTGTTGTTTGTCTATATCTTTCACACTCTACCCAGGAAATCATTATCAGAGTTTATTTTCAGCGATAAATAGCGTAATAAATGAAAAATAATAACATGATAAATCTGCATATAATTGGTCATGGATGGTTCCTCGGACTGGTACATTAGTACTACATGTCTGCTTGCGTTAATTAAATTTCATTTCGTCAAGATTTCACTGTGTTGCAAAAATCTTAAATTTTAATGGCTTTCTACCTTACTTTTAAAAAAGTATTTGAGAGAGCAATGCATACCAATGTATTTACATAGAGACACAAACATACACGTAAACAAGTATATATGCATTAATGGTGTACAAGTATTTACATGTAGAATGTGGTGACGTCATCATTTATACAATATATAAACTGAATAGTCATCAACATAATATGATGGGAATCCAGTCTTCAGACTTTGCGATTTTTTTTAGGGTGAAGGGCCGAAATCACCGTAGTACTACGTACTTCATCTCAGCAAAATTGTAGCTGGTTAAGTGTTTCGTCATCGATGTTTCTGTTGCAGATTTTGATGACTTAAAAATCTGATAAATATAGTTTCAGATTTTTTTTTGGCTTGGTTGGGTGGGGGTGGTGTTAATTTATTTTCATATGCAATTAAAGTTTTAATTTTTACGGGGAAGGGGGTTGAAAATGCCCCCCCCCCCCATTTCACTGTAGATCACCTAATGATACTTCCGACTGATAGTATGTATATGCATACAGGACATACCTGTATCTTAGTGACCGCTGTTTATCTTTCAAATGAAATCATACATACCTATATATAAATATATCATAAAGATAACCTGCAATGCTTTATTAGCATTCGATTAACTGTGTGATGATAAAAACTTCGGGGGTACATATATATGTATATGATAATCAGCCGTTCGCCATGAAAAATACTCTCGTTTTAATAACTTTGTTAAAACTGGGCTGCCTTGTTACAGCCCAGGGGACATGTAAAAAGGTGAATTCCTGTAAGTGTAAGCTGGACGATGGGAAAGTTATAGATCTGGACCCATTGGCAAAATCAAACGGGCCGGTGTAATGAAGAATAATGACCCCCGAAGAATAATGACCGGGGGTCATTTTTCTACGTAGAATAATGACCCCCCGGTCATTATTCTACGCAGAAAAATGACCCCCGGTCATTATTCTACGTAGAAAAATGACCCCTTTGCCTGAAGAATAAGTGTCATTTTCATAAAAATGAGCACACTCCACATGAAGAAAAGTGACCCCTATAGAATAATGACCCCCTTGTAGATTAAAGTTTTTCAGTATATTTTTTTTTATTATTTGTGAAATAGTCTTTACACTATTGTAATTTTTATTGCTGCAGTTGACAGAAAGTAACCGAAATTATAATTCATATTCAAATAAACTTAAAGTGAAAGAAGGGGTTTATCTTAGAAAATAAAAATCCTTCCGTTATAATAAGATATTGGCGTATTGCATCGGGGTATAGTTGTCATCTTAACAATTACATTTACATATATCTATGGTGTTCCCATAGGGCCACTTTGACCTTAGGGCGAAGATGCAAAGGCGATAGTGCGAAGGCGAAGGAGCAAAAGTGCGAAGATGCGACGAAGAAGCGCGAAGATGTGATGCCTAAAGTGCGAAGGTGCGAAGGCGAAGGAGCGATACTACTATCGCTCCTTACCAACTTCGCACTCTGGCCTTAACATCTTCGCACCTTCGCCTTCGCCTTTTTTGATTGCAACATGTAACATATATGTTAACCAGTCCTGGCTATGCCTAATCATTATCTACTCCATACAAAATGTAATGTCCGCCATAATGTGTACATATGCACTTCCATACTCCTGTCACTTACCAGCCGTCTGTTTACCATGGACCAAACACAGTAACAATCTAATTTCATTATGCGACACTTCTTGCTCATGCATGGATCTAGAGGGGGAGAGGGGGTCCGTCCCCCCGGAAAATTCAATATTAATAATTTCACGCAGTAAAACGGGAGAGGGAGTCCGGACCCTATCCCCTTGAATAATTTAATTTTATTAATTTTATAAAAATAAAATTTCCAAAATATGCCTAGGAACCCTTTAAACGATGGAAATTAGCTCCGCAATTATGAAACATAGGTAATCACAGATTACAAAGCTCACCGAGACGAGGCATCACCTTCATGAGGCATCACCTTTATGAGACCACCTTTATCATATTATATGAAAACCATCCTTTATAATCTTGGATATTCATGGATTCTGCATTGACACAATATCGTATATCATCTCTTAAAAAATTGTATGATAATCATATGTTCATATGTTAATCAATACAATAATATAAAATTAAAATTATATCCTATCATTCTTACAACATATATCATAAAATACCATAAAATAGCCGTAAAAAATTGTGAGATATGATATTGTAACGTATGATATGACATTTTATTACATACTTAGTAATAAATACAGGTTTTTTGCACATGTGATACAGATGACATCACAAAATCCGTATCGGCCTCCGGGGCTGATACAGGTTATCAGCCCTCCAGGGCTGATACGGATCCGTATCACACCCCTTGCGGAACTCCTCTGCCTTTTTTCGCTTCGGCATTTTTTGCATGTTTACAGACGAAAAATAAAACATTTCCAGTTACAGTCGACATTTGTAAGTGCAGTTGAAAACTTCAAATGCTAGCAAATGTTTTAAAGCAGTCAACTTTTAAAACCTGAAGAAATTCCTTTCTGTAGCTTCATGTTTGTTAAAACAAGAAGAACTCATATTTTTATTTAATACATGTACAGACTACTTTCAAATATTATTTAAATTCAATTTGTTCAAGTTGATGCCTTTTTACATAATTTATTACTAAATATGTAATAAATATAATAATAAATACCCTTTTTCCATATCACAACCTGTATCAGCCCTCGACCAATATCATCCCTCAGGCCTTCGGCCCTCGGGCTGATATTGGAGTCTTGGGCTGATACAGGATGTGATATGGAAAAGGGTATGTATTATTCTCTATGTATTGTGTTATACATTATTGTATTTGATCAAATAATACAATATCATAAAACATAATACAATATAGTATTATATGAAACAATATAATATTGGAATGATACATCATAACATAGAAACATATGATATTATATTGTATAATGAAGCTTTGAATCATTATTTTTTGAAATATGTGGTCTCATAACTGCAGCGGTGTGTGCATACAAATTGAATAACGCGTGCTAGCGCGTTATGATAATTTGTTTGCACTCATTGTTGCAGTTATGAGACCACATCTTTCAAAAAATAATGATTCAATGCTTATATTTACGTTTCTTAAACATGTATTTTCTTCCCGCAAATATGATTTATTTTTAAAAAGCTCTGTCTTATTCAACGAGTAATGCGATATTAACGGAATGGCCACTGGAACGGCCGAAATATGCTTATAACACAATTTTTTTTTCTTTCTGTAATTAAATGAATTTACTCTTGGTATACTAAGAAATTAATCAATTGAATTCATTTAACTGTCAAGATATATTTACATCAATGAAATATTTATCAGCATAAGTATAATATCAGGTCGTAATCCGGTTTGAAGTCGCAAGAAGAGTCAGTTCTTGTTCTTCTAGAAATACCGAATGAATATTGAATGTATTCATATGCACCAGATTTGGTGATTGGGTCTTCTGTGTTGTGTGTAAATATCACTCAAATTAACCAATGCAATTAATAGAGTGAAAAAAAGGAAATGAAAATATAATAGTATGTTATTGTATTGTATGATATTGTATCATATTTTATACATAATATGATATTGTATTATATGATTTGATACAAAAATGTATCATATCAAATGATACAATATCATAGGATAAGTGAAATAATATATCATAAAATCATTATGCACATTGTATCATATGATACAATAATATATATTAAAACATCATAAAATACAATTTCATGTGATATGATAATATATCATATAAACCAATATCATATAATAAACAATATCGTATGATACCATAATTTTTAATATTACAATATCATATATACAATTTCATGTTATATAATTCTATATTACAGAAACCAATATTATATTATACAATACTGTATGATACAATATCATAGAATATACAATATTATATCATAGGATGCAATATTATATATTGCAATATCATATGTAATAGTATCGTGTGATTAAAAAATTAATTAATAATGCAATATAATATTATACAATATTGTATCATTATATACAATACTATACAAAACAATCATGATACAATAGCATATCATAACATATAAAAAAAATTTGATACAATATTTTATCGTATCATATAACGTTTTACAATAAAACATATTGTATTATATTGTATCCTATTAAACAATAGTGTTTCATATCATACAATACTATATCATAGGAATCATGTTGTATCATTTAACAACAACCACATCTATCTATTAAGCAGGTTTGAGTGAGGTAGGAGATTTCTTTGGCATCCTTGATAATGGAGATCAGGCTCTGCATCTAAAGCAACCTCTGCGTTTTATTTATAATATAGTTAAATCAACTATGCAAGCTATCATCTATTTCATGTTATATAATTCTATATTACAGAAACCAATATCATAGTATACAGTACTGTATGATACAATATCATAGATGTTTAGAATATTGATGTTCATGTTATACGTAGAAGAAAACAAAAGTAACGCAGAAGATTTTTTAAAAATCACTTTCCCCAAGAAATGTAAATAGGAAGTATTCTTATTCCTACGTTACCTGCCCCCTTAGTCTTTTTCCATAAAGATATATACATGTATCATTCTTCGATTGACAATTCATTCACCAATGAATATTGCTTTAATTATTACAACAATTATTCTTTAATGATTATCGTTCGTTAATTATCAAACAATATCCTCATTGTGTATGAATTTTTCTTTATTTGCGTCATTTCTCGCCGTATGTCGACAAGAAAAGTGAAGTAACTATTAACAATCAATTTGTGGCAATGTAAGGGTGTTTTGCGTGTGCTTGCTACGGATATGAAAAACTATATACAGCGATTTATTTACAAGTTCGGTGTTTATAACTTCAAAATCAGTTGAACAGAGTAAAAAAAAAAGTAATTTCAAAGTCATATCTTGGATACGGGGTAACCAATTTCTATTCATGTTT
The DNA here is from genome assembly GCF_025612915.1 of Magallana angulata. Classification (NCBI taxonomy): domain Eukaryota; kingdom Metazoa; phylum Mollusca; class Bivalvia; order Ostreida; family Ostreidae; genus Magallana; species Magallana angulata. The sequence goes on along the minus strand of NC_069119.1, from coordinate 28,070,104 downwards.
ACGGGGGGGGGGGGTCATTTTTTATGGGGGTATTTTTTCTTCATGTTAAACATGAAGAAAAATAACCCCTGGGTCTTTTTTCTTCAGAAAAATCCAATTATTCTTCAGCTAGGGGGGTCATTATTCTACGTCGAAAAATGACCCCCGGTCATTATTCTACGGGGGTCATTATTCTTCATTACACCGGCGTAAGTATGGATGACCCCCTCACGTGATAAGATCACGGTGTTTAATCTAAAACTAAGAGTTTGTTGTTTTTCTCTATAAAATGAGACAGATTTATATGCGAATGCATTTAATGTCATGAAAAGTTTAAGGTAGCCGTCTGTCTCTGCGCAAGCATGTCTCGCTGTCTGCCTTATGTCTGTCTGTCTCTCTCTATCTCAGTCTCCGTCTGTTTGTCTGTCTGTTTCTCTCTCTCTCTCTTTCTCTCTCTCTCTCCATGCGGGTAACAATTAAGGTACTCCAGACTACAAAATACGCAAATGTATAATCCATATAATCTTTATTTAACACATATTTGTTCCTCTTATTGCGTGATTTTGGCTAGCGTGATTAAAATATTAAAAAAATGTGTCGAATTATGATTGTTTTTTATCATTTACATATATTTGTCATATTGATCATATGACATAAAAATAAAATTGAAGCCAAACATTTCTTTATCTAATGGATATGTTACGTGATAATATCTGGCTATGAAATTGACTGTCTGTGTATGGTGATTAGATATCTATAATAAAGGAACTAATTATAATATCTATTTTTAGATTCCTGGACGTGAGTGACAGTGGGGGTGTGGACCTCTACTCTTGGAATCCGTGTAAACCCTTCTCAGAGGGCACATGTTCTAACGCTGCGGTTAGGAATATTACTGCCTTTCCCCTCTGTCTGTCTCACTGTTTGTCCGTCTGTCTGTCCGTTCTTTCTTATGATTGTCTGTCTGTTTGTCTCTCTGACCGTCAACAATTACTATTTATAGGCTGTTATAATCATTGATTTTTTGTTGATTCATGATTTCTGATTCTTTTCTACTTACACATAACAAATACTATGATTATAAAGAAGTTGATGACCGCTATGTTGTAGGTTTGTCAGACTCATTCAGATTCGCAGTACAACTGTGGGACCCAGGACAGCGCCCAGTTTGGTTACGATACCTCAAACAATGTGTACACCATCACTTATTCTGCTGACACTGTCAGTAAAAGCAACGAACTAAGGTACACACATGTAGCATACAATGTATATATAAGGTACATATATATAAAATACAACAATGTGTACAGCATCACTTACTGCTGTACACATTGTTGTATTATATATATATACCTTATACACATGTAGCATACAATGTATATAAGGTATATATATAAAATACAACAATGTGTACAGCATCACTTACTGCTGACACTGTCAGTAAAAGCAACAAACTTAGGTACATGTATATAAGATACAACAAATTGGATGTATATATGTTATATCGGATACAACAATGTGTACACCATCACTTATTCTGCTGACACTGTCAGTAAAAGCAACGAACTTAGGTACATGTACATGTATATAAACTTCAATTCTCTATTGATAAGATATGTATAACCTGTAACAATGTGTATAACATTACTCAGCTGATACTGTCGGAAAAAGCAAAGAACTTATTATAGGTAAACACATGTAACATCCCATGATGTGTACATTATCACTTACTTCGCTGACATTGTCAGTAAAATCAATACAAAAAAAAATAATAAATACGGTTCATTATTTAGAACCCATTTAACAGGAGCTTGGACGTTGGGAAGTTGTGTAAAACCGCAATGTAAAGAAGGCCTGTCTATTTCATTGATGTTCACTCACCGGCTTTTGCGCTAAAACAGCGCAATCTGTATATATTTTACCTGAAACCCGCGTCAATTCTAACCTGTTTTGACGTACGAAAAAGATGTTTACATTCTACCGTAAGTCCAAGGTCTTGTTAAAATGGTTCTATATGCAAAATACACCTAAATCTACACTATATAATACGAACTCAAATGACAGTGCCAAATAAAGCAAACAAATTAGTAGTTTCCATCAACGGTGTGTAATCTATATTGCACCATTGCTTGCTCAGACGACATTGACCATAAATGAAGTGACCAAAAGTATATAATATCTGACAGTGTATTGATTACATTTATCTTTAAAACCGTCCTACTTGACACTCTCAGCAAAACAGGCGTCCATAGCTGACACTGTCAGTATTAAACGGTGGTAATGTGACATCAAGCGGAATGTACATATTTAACTACCCAGCTATCATTGTCAGTGGAAGCATCAAACAATAAATGTAGTTTACACAACATGTATAAGTACCGTTTTATTAACTTGGCTAGCTCTGTCAGTATTGCAACGATGTATTAAATATCAAAATTATAGTATTTGATATAGAATATGCATCATGCAATTGACATTGTCGGAAAAATCTACAATTCAATTTACATGTACGTAACATAACATATATGTACTATTACATGCACATAGCATTTTATATACATGGCTTGAAACACCGTAAACTTCATTTAGAACCATTTTAAAAAGAGCTTGGACTTTGAGTAGTTGTGTAAAACAGCAATGTGACCGTAGGCCTGTTTATTTCATTCCTGGCCACTTATCCATGGCATTTTGAAATCAACAGGATATGGATTTTAATCTAAGACTACGCAATTTTTGCAATTTCATGCAAAACCAGGGTCATTTATTTCCTTGATTTAATGCAAGAATAAGATATTTACGTCCTACTTAAAGTCCAACTTCTTGTTTTAAAAAATCGTTCTATCTTGTTTTTTTGCAGAACCACTACACTGTATCTATACTGTGATCAAGGCCCGGATATGTTCCAGCCAATAGGGGAAGCAGTTCAAGGAACCTACGTTTGTAGAACTTTAAACCAATAAAATTTTTCATAAGGAGGCTTGGTTGTCAACAAATTACCTTTTAGAATTATCTTTAACATTTAGAATAAATATGAATCTTTTAACGATCTCCAATCCTCAACAATGTTCGATAACTCTAAAATATCCGGATTTTTTTTTATGCGTAATATAAATCTGTCTTTTGTATAGACAAGTTTAATAAGTCTTATAGTAATCATATAACTGTACACTCAGCATATGTTTAAATTTATACCAAGCTCTCTTATAAAGGAGATCAAAAAAGTCTAACATAAATTGTCACGACCATCCAGCAGCCTTAAATTGTAACAGGCTACAGTGTATATAATTTATTAAGGTGGAATATCACATCATCAAAAAACGGCTGACCTCTGATCGAAACAAAATTTCGTTCTATGTAAAGGATTTTATCGACGCTAGTCCATAACTTTCTTCGTAGCCGAGTGGATAAAGTGTCCGACTTAATTAATTGTGATGCTTACATCCCGAGTTCGTATCCCACTTGGGCTTTTGTTGTATTTTACTAAATTGAATTGTTTAGATATTCATTTTTTCATCCATAAACTACAAATTTTTGGCTTATTTGTCATATATACAGTTTATTCATCATTATATCATTCATAAACAAATAATTACAGTTAATTTGAGTGACTTTTTCCAGGTGTGTTATTCCACCTTAATCATGCAACTGTACGGCATGACCAAATATGGGGGAATGTTGATGCATATATATCTATAACAGATGCACATGTCTGTGTATGCGTCTTACCATGTACATGTGTATACACATACAGCAAGTCGATTGATATTACGGCATTTTACAAAATGTTGCCCTCGTTGTATGAGTCATTTCAAGAAAAACATCCGAATCGGATTCTGAAGAAATAATTAAAATGTATTTCCAAATTGCTGTGACGTAAAGGAAATTACAGTTCTGATCATCATATTATTATGATAATTATAATCAAATATGTTTTTGTATAATCTTTTGACGTGTGAAATAATTTTGAATTAACGTTAATTATATTTTCCCTGTTATTTAAACTCGTCTGAAGCAACAAATAGCAATACTTCCAACGTTTCGTAAAAGTTCAAGTGCAGTTAAATTTCATTTTGAATTGTGTTCATGTAAAAGAAAATCAATAAGCTGTTATAAACATATTATATAGATTAATTGAAAAAAAAATAATGAATAAGAAAGTCAACCCAAGGGCGTTTACATTGTATGTTCTCACTTATCCATAATTACTTTATGATGCATGAAGTCATATAATTGTTGATTCCTATTAGATGAGAATGAATGATTTATAATTAAAATTTGAAATCATAATTATAACTATGATATATCTTATTGCATGTACTAGTAGATGTACTGTAACATGCTTATATGTAAATTTATACGGTCATGCTCTCTCTCTCTCTCTCTCTCTCTCTCTCTCTCTCTCTCTCTCTCTCTCAGGTACTCAATGTTTATGTCATGTATTACTTACAGGCGCTGATCTTCAAAGGTAAATACGCCTGCCCCAGGGAGGACACGGGGATATCTGCCGGAACAATACTCATCATTATGTAAGTACTGAGTCAGACCGACGTTTATCCCCCCCCCCCCCCCCCCCCTTCATATACAGTAAATCAGCAATGTGCAAATTGCCATGTATCTTCATACAATTCGAAAAGGACTTGATCATTTATTTAATAAAAACTCATTACTAGCTGGTCCTTGGTCGTTTTTTTAACTCCTTAAAATCGAACACAAATCCAATATGTACTCTAAATAATATCCTTTTTTTAGAGTCATGGAAGACAAAAATGAACCATATTTGTATAATGATTGATTAAAACCATATTTTTATTTCTGTGTAGCATTGATTCAAAATGCTATACTGATAGAAAGTTCAGTAACTATATATGTTCATGGTTTAATATTTTATCATTATTCAATGATATTTCTCGTTATTTTCTAAATTACCTTTTTATCCTTGGTGCAAAACCTAGTAACTACATGTATTATATAATAGTAACTGTTCTCTAGCCTTTATAGGACAACCTTCATTAGTTTAAACTTTATTTCATTTTGAATTGTACATCAATATAAACAATAAATAATGCAAACAGGATTCGGAAACAAGTTGTTACACATTATATTAATCCGTTTCCTTAAATTGACTTTCAACTATTAAAAACGATAGTTGCCCTTGCTGAATGGCAAGTATATTAGGAACAACAAATGAAAAAAAAGATGGAATTGATGGAAAAATTTAACAAAAAAAAAAATGAAAAGGGAAAAATATAATAGAAAATATACAGAGAGAGATATCATAACTTGAATTAACGTTAAAAGTGACGAGTAATAAACAGTCGTACGATGCAAAAATAACAAAATCGACAATACGGTAGCAAGTGGAATTAAGTTACAAATCGTTTAGTAGCAGAAATAAAATGATGTACATGTTTGAAAATGTTTGTATTATAGGAATAATTTCTATCTGGGTCTCCAAATAACAGAATGTTTAAAGTGACCGGTCTTAATGGGTCAATGAATTTTTTCCTTGCATCAGTGTATAGAGGACATTCTAATAAAAAGTGAAGTGTTGTTTCAATTTGTCCACAGGCACAATTAGGATTATCTATTATATGTTCTTTGGATAAATGCGAATTAAGTATACTACAATTGAGTCTAAGTCGTGTGTGTAAGATCTGTTCTGTGCGCTTACCAAATAGAAAGTGTCTTGGGGTTTTACAACAGTTTGAGTTAAGCACACGTTTCAAATTGGATACTGAAGGATTTTCTTGGACACTTATCGGAAGATCGTTCCAAAGCTTTGTAGTGGACGGTAGAAAAGATTGTGAATAGTGGTTTGTATTAGATTTTCGTTGAGTAATGCAGTGCGATCTTCTTGTGGGATAATGATGTGTTTCACTGATTCACTTTCATTGCGCAAATTATTCAACAAATCACTTCAAAATTCACATTTTCCTACGGAATGGAAACAAGCTAACGTAACACCTGTTCACAAAAAGGGTAAACGTAATGATATTAACAATTACAGACCGATTTCATTATTGTGTATTACTGGTAAAGTCATGGAAAGATGCGTTCACAACCATATTTATAGTTACTTTGTAGAAACAAAATTCTTGTGCAACAATCAGTCAGGTTTTATCTCCGGTGACTCAACAGTCAATCAATTATTAGACATATCTAACGATATAGGAAGAGCCTCGGGAAGGGAGGTGCGTGCCGTGTTTTGTGATATAAGCAAAGCGTTCGACAGAGTTTGGCATAAGGGTTTGCTTTATAAACTTCAACAAGCCGGGATAGGAGGTAAACTTTATCTGTGGTTCGAAAATTATCTCCAGAGTCGTAAACAAAGAGTTGTAATAAACTCATCAGCTTCGGGTTGGCGCGACGTAAAGGCTGGTGTACCCCAGGGCTCAATATTGGGTCCATTGTTATTTCTTGTATATATAAACGATATAGTGTTTGACATAAGATCCACTATCAAATTATTTGCGGATGACACCACCTTATACATTATTGTCGATAACCCGGTCATCGCAAGCAAGACATTAAATAGCGACCTTGACAAAATCCACAAATGGTCTAATCAATGGTTAGTTACCTTTAATCCTCAGAAAACTGAAAGCATAACAATTAGTACCAAACGAAACCGAACTCTACATCCAGACTTGTACTTGAATGGACAAAAGATAAGTGAAGTGTCACATCATAAACACTTAGGATTACATTTTTCCGACAACGGACAATGGTCATATCACGTTAATATTGTCGTGGCGAAGGCATCGTCTAGGTTACACATTCTACGACGACTCAAATTTTTATTAGATAGAAAATCCTTAGAAAAACTTTACGTTTCATTTGTAAGACCAGTCATTGAATACGCAGATGTTGTCTGGGACAATATCTCAAACGATTTAGCCGATAAACTCGAAAAAATCAATATTGAGGCAGCTCGCATAGTCTCAGGTGCGACAAAACTCGTAAGTTTAAATGATCTGTATGGGACACTCTACACAATCGTAGACAAAAACACAAACTAATCAAATTCCACACCATGGTCCATAGATGTGCTCCAGATTATCTATCTTCTCTAATCCCCTTAAGAATCAGTGACAACCTTCATTGATGAAAAATAACAAATTATTTTTTCGTGTTGATGAAAAAATGATTTCTTTATCTATACATTAATTTCATTTTTTTTCTCCCTGTTATCAGATTCTTTAGTTTGGTAGCCGTCTATTTAATTGGAGGAGTCTTATTCCAAATCTTTGTCAGAAAAAACAGCGGCAAAAATGCGATTCCAAACGCCTCTTTTTGGTTGGATTTCCCGGCCCTTGTAAAGGTATGCTGATTTATAATTAATTTTGAATAATAGAACATTTTTAACACGTAGGAATTATTAAGAGCTTACCACTGAAAGTTTCTGACAACTTTTTGTACGCATTTCATGTATTTGAGTTGGTCTTTTTGGTTTTGTTTTGTTTTTTGTTCTCGTCTGTTATTTCGTTTGGCAATGTCTAGTATATGTATACATGTACATGTAACAATATGATTGTACATTTTTCTCTTTCTAGGATGGTGTGTTCTTTATTGTACGAAGAGGAAAAGGGAAGGGCACCTATAACAGTATCTGAGAACTTGAATCATACAAACGTGGACTTGAGTAAAAGTAAAAGCAAGGACGTAGCTTAATACCCGGAATCCGTCCTTCCCAATATATTTTGAGTGTATTTATTGAACTGAGTGTATTTCATTGTCCACTTTAATAACAGAAGAACTTGATATTCCTTTCGTTCGTTGTTTATACATGTAGATAATTTCGATGTAAATTTACAGAAAGTGAACACCGGTAACAATATGTTTATCAATAACTATTCATTGAACAAGTTTTTATTGAAATTCCAAAAACCAGTTTAACAATTCGCATGAATTCCTCTTGAAATTGTAGTTACTTGTCATCTGTTGTGTGTATGTGTAACTTGAATGTATCGGCTCCTTGATATTCATGTAAATGTGGATGAAAGTATATAAAAGAGAGGGCAAATTCAAAATTTGTAAACCCGAAAACGTTGAAGGATTAAAATGCTTATAGATGTTTAAAATATTATACGGCGTCAACGATTTTTCCTTTGAATATCACTTATACAGGTAACTTACAAACTGTCTGCTAGATACATGTTTGTGTTTCTTTGGCATGCAAATCCTATTTACAGATTTTTTTATTTAGAAAAATTCGTCATATGCATGTACACGTGCACATTTTGATTTAATCAAAAATCGATATTTTTGTAAAGGACACAAGCCTAAATTAATAATTTCTCCACGCAATTGTAAAAATGACATAACTTCCAGTAAGCCTTTCAATCGCTACGGCTCTAAGCTATTGATCATATTATATAATAAAAAAAAACTAATAATAAAATGCATTAATTCTAATTTTCTTTGAAACGGATAAATTCATAGTTTCTGTACTGGGTGTGGGGTTCTTAATGTTTTCGCTTACTTTTTCTAGACTCTATATTCTACCTATTAAAAGACTCTGATAGCATTTTATAAAGAAAAGCTTCTACAAGTCTAAGGTGTGACATCAATACACCCTCTTCCATGATCAGTCAAATAAAGAGCTCAAAACAATCGAGCTTAAACCGATAAAAAAACATGCAACAGCTGCAAAAACGGTACAATTAATATGTGAACATACATGATGGAAACTATATTTATTTAGCTTATTCCATTTAACATAATATTATATGTGCCCGTGCCTATGAACATGATTTCTTATCTTCATTTGATATTTAATCAAAATGAAATATCGCTCAGGCATTAAACATTTTAAGGGGGCCAAGGAAATAAACAAAAGCTGCTTAAGATCTTGAATTTCAACTCTCCATATCATTTTCTAACACGGTCCCAACAACGTCCGGGGCCAATTATAAATTCGTTTATAAATATGATTTAATTTTATTACTAATAGCTGGATCAATCGGTTGACCGTCAAAAAGGTATGTATTTCGTGCCTGCACTTAAAAACCTGTACATAACGTGAACTTATAAATTCCTTTTGTTCAAACGTCCTAAATAAAATTAAGACTTATCTCTAGCCTATCAGTTCATCATTTTACATATGAGGGTCAGAGGGTCTGTTTTCACCTGTGGTCAAATGTTACTACATGTAAATGTACAATGTGTAATCGAATCAACTGGGAAACGAACTGTGTAGACACAGCTTGTTTCGTGACCTCTTTCGGCAAACTGTGTCAACTTCGCCAGACCCTCGAGTACGAAGATGGTGCGAGCATGGTTTATGGACGATTCCTCCGAGGATCAGAGACAACCACACATGACAGATCCACCGCAGTTCGTCTCCCTAGACGACCTTAAGAAGCTCGGGGTCCTCTATTTTGAGGTGGGTAGTGGGTAATTTACGAGACCGACAAATTCACAATTAGCAATTGTTTACGACAGAATCAGGTTTAGGACAGAATAGGACACTGGCAGTATTGTCATTGCCATGCGTTTTACATAACGTCTAGCGCTTGGGGAAGGAATGAACAGTTACACAATGTTGATAAATTATACAATCATTTTGAGACGTGGACAGGCATAGGGGGGGGGGGGGGGGGCGTTTGACCAATCTACTGTTCACATTTTAAGCCAGTATGTCCTATATTTGTGTTATTTGTTCATTTTTTTTTGACAGAAAATCATTCATTGTTATAATTTGTTTACATTTGGAAATGTTTAGTGAATTCTACTTTCATTGCATAATCAGAATAACATCGATACATGTAGCTACCTATCATGATTTATGTATACCTGTACATTCAGTATTTAAAACTGGGTAAGGGCAATTTTTAGCTTTGTAAAAAGCGAACGGTATTTGCGAACGAAGCGAGCTCTGCCGGTAAGGCATGTGTGAATAGAAAATTCATGCAGACCAGTTGCACATTCATTCAAAGTATTTTCTAGGCGACAGTTACTTGGACCAGTAATGTCTTGTTTATATCGGTTCCCTGTAAATGTGGTTTCCCATTTCACGCTCTCGCGAGAACAAACAAGATAATTCAAGACTATGTACATGCATTGTAAATAAACTGCCGACACAACATAAGATTAACGGAGTTATCACCCTTTAAACTCTGTATTCCAATATACAATTGAGTGATGTCACAATGGTTTTCTTGAACATTGATCAGTCAGATTTTTTTTTGGCATCAGTAAATTTTGACCCACAATGCAGTTCATGCATTGCTAATGGCATTCTCACGTTCCCAAGAGAATCAATGTAAAACTTTTGAGAAGCAGATAAAATGTGTAATTTAAGAACGTACTAAATGCTTTTTATGTAAATAAAACGGTATACTACGCGTAGTTTTAATTATCAGTGGAGTTTTTAAAGGACCATACAACACTAAACCAATGCTCTGACATCACAATCATGTTAAATATGGGGAAATACATATAACTCAATGTATTTACTGCAAACTGAATAACCGAAATATGAAATCCTCTCAAAATCTTGCAAAAGCTAAATAATAAGGGCATTTCTTCAGAAATATGAAACTTGTACTTAATTGAATTTTCACATTTACATGTAATAGATTTTAAGAAGGGTCCGGTGATTTCTGTAGAATTCCGGGTATTCCTGCCCCTTGATTTGGGGGGGGGGGGGGGGGGGTAGCCTGTAAGACACACTTTAAAAACTAAAATGCCAATTGAAAGTGAACAGAGGGGAAAAAGTCTGCGATGAACATTAAATGTATGTTTAAATCTTAATTATTCAATGACAGTGTATCCTAGATTTATATCAGAGAATCAAACATCAACAACAACCTGAAGAATTGCTTTTATATATGTTGCGTAAAAATTATGAATACTGAAAATTAGTAAGATATATTGTATTTAAGTTGTATTCAAATTCATTTATGGTTTTTTTTTTATGCATCCTTGTGTAAAACCATACTTTAAAGAAATTATTTGTTGTAATGATATGTATATATACATATTTAATCATACATTCGCCCCAATGGTGGCACCATAAAAAAATATTAAAACATGTAAAAAAGAAAAAGGGAAATCATTCCAGTCCAGTTTATATAAGTATAATTGGGTAACCTTATAATTTTTCTTTTTTTAATTCAGAATCTGCTATTGGTTGTTAAATGTAGAAAACTGTTCATCATGGTCATTTGACTTTTAAAATGACATATTTAAAAAATTTCAAACTTAAAATTTGATGGATTTATAATACATTTTTTTAAATTTTAAATTAGTCTTATTTTTGTTAAGGCAACATTTTTTTTTATTCAGTATGATTGAAAAAAAAAAATTTGTTCAGCCATTCAGAAAGCGCTTAATTTTCAATATTTTCCATTGCTTTCTAAAGACATTTGTGAAACTTTTGGAAATTATAAATTAACAGACTTCAATTCATACAAAAAATAAAGAAGTAAAGTATGACGGTGTTTGCGCAAACATGATGAAGAAGAATTACAATTGTTGCTATAGTAAAATTGTTTTTTCTTAACTTTGATTTATGAATAATGATTTTTTTTGGCAGATTGACTCCGACCCCAAAAAAGCGGAGGATCAAGTGAATAAACTCCGGAAAGACCGGGGCTATACATACCAGGACATGATAACCTGTAGCAAGGAAAAACTGCCAAATTATGAGGAGAAGGTAAATACTGTAGACAGAACTATTTTTACCCAGGGTTGTCTTTAAAAATTGATGTAGAAGGGAGAAATAAAAAAGGAGAAAGGGGTCTGGAGGTCTAGCTTATAACTAGATTGTGTTTGAAATGAAAAAAATAGCCGGGTAATTACGTCACTTCAGGCGGGGGAATTACCCGGCTCCCGGGTCTTATAGACAACCCTGTAACCACATGTATTTTTTCTCCTTGTATATTTGCAAATGGTTTTGCCTAATCTCTAAATTTGCCCACACGAAGATGTGTTACATAAATTTGATACTCTTTCTAATTAATGGAGTATCAAGGGCAAATGGGGTGAAAATAAAATAGAAAAATCTAAATTGTCAGTAAATTAATGTTTTTTTTTTAATTGTAAAGCTCTTCTTCGTCAATGTTTCCATGTCAAGTCTAGATAATTATGTAACATTGAGGTTTTCCCTTTTAAAAGTCTTACAATAAAAATAGTTGAAGCATTTTTGTGACATATGCTGTGTATATGCTGTACACATGTTGCTTAAAAAATCGGACTAAATTTGACTTGTATGGTCATTGTTAAGTCACTTAAGTGTATGATTGTTTTAGACTTGGGCCACACCAATATAATTTCTTGTTCGTCGGATCCCGCACGCTCGTATTTAAATAAAACTATAGAAATAATACTATTATTAGGGCCCCGCAAGGATTTGCGGGTGCCCTATAGTAATCACTCTGTCCGTCCGTCCTTCTGTCTGTCACTCTTCCGTCCACAAATTTTCTGTTTTTTTCTAATAAAATTTGTTATGGTTGCCAGATCAAGTTCAAATTTGGTATGGTAGTTCAGTAGGCAGAAATACATATTTTGATGCTAACTTTGGTTCTCTATGTCTTCTGGTTTGGAGCTTGGGTGGTGGGGTAGATTCCTTAACTATGTATTAGAATGAATGGGCAAAGAGAGATAACTGCTGAGAATGTTCCCATTGTATACTAGGAAGGCTGTGCAATATTTGTCCTTTGGGATTAATTAACCTTCCACAGGAAGAACATCCTAAGCTTTATCTTTATCTGTCACATTGAGATTAATTACTGCACTGCCTGTGTCTGCAAATGAACTTTGTTTTGAAGTTAAGGTCAGTTTTGAATGATGTGTAGTATTGTGTACATTCTTTGAAATATGGATTTAAAATATAATATTCATACTTTATTTTGGTTAAAATACAGTACACAATGAGTTATGATAATTTTATCGAATTCTAAAATCAAGATATATATTAAGATATCCTTTTTCACTATTTTATTTTTTAATTATTTTTTTTCTGCCTTAATGCTGTTAATATTAACAGGTAATCAGATAATAATCCCATTCTGTCATTTCTGAAAAAAAAATCTTATTGTAAATTTAGAAGAAAAGGATGAGAGAGCAGAACAATTAATCCCCTGGGATTAATCATCTTGCCTGCTGCAGAAAATTTAGAGGCTTATCTCTATCTGTCATATGATTGAAGATTAATGAACACCTTTGTCTGCAACTGATGTCTGTTTTGAAGTTGAGGTCAACCCTGGGTGATACAATGTATTTGCATTCACTGAATGATTGCATTTTATAAAACACCTGTTTAAATCTTTTTTAAATACACATTTAATTTAGTTTTTTTTATAAGACATGAGGTTATCCCTGTTTTATGCAGATACAAGGTTACTATTTAGAGTTTTTGGACATTTTGGAATTATCTTGAAAATTTAAAAATACAGTTGTTACTTATAATTTTCATTTTTTTTTTTTACCACCTTATATATATTGCAGTTCTTTACATCTTATGCTGGGAATTTATTTTTCATCATTGTTAATATAAAGAGGATGGAATTCAAAGTTTTTTTCACTTCTCTATATCAATTGTCATAGCAGGGCCCTTCCTGACTGGTCAGTTTTCTAGTTAATTTTCCGCATCCATGAAATTCTGCGCTGTTTTCTGTTCTATTTCTGCTCTATTTTTAGCATTTTGAATAATAATAATTTATAAACAAAAAACAATTAGAAAAAATATTATCGTCCGCACAAATTAATATATGTACCGCCTTAAAATTTTTGCTACAAGAAATAATAATTTTATTATTTAATTCTTTGCCCGCTCGTACCTTTTTCCACTGGATGTCAGACAAACAAGAAATTATATTGGTGTGGCCTTATTACTGATTTATGGAATCTTGATATATACAATCATGATGTACATGAAGTCCTCTCTGTGACCTATCTGATTGGACTTGAGCAATCTCATTTGGTTCTGGTGTATAATGAAAGATTTTTTTTGCACCAAAATTCCATCAACAAATTAATGTTCAATACTTTTCCAGCTGATATTGTGATATTAGGATATTCTGTCTTTATCTTACTGCTAATGAAAACAGTATAAATAATGTCTATTTCTGAATGCATCTAAATCGATTATTTTTTTTGTCCTTCAGCTTAAGGTCTTTTTTGAGGAACACCTGCACACAGACGAGGAAATCCGTTACATCACGGAAGGCAGCGGTTACTTCGACGTCAGGGACAAGAATGATAAGTGGATCAGGATCGAACTCGTCCCCAATGACCTTCTGATTCTACCTGCAGGAATCTACCACAGATTTACTTTAGATGACAAGGTGAGAGCAGGACGTTTGGTGAAAGGACAAGTCTAAATACCCTAGCTGTAAAACTAAACCTTGTTGAGATTAATTTTTTTTTTTTTCATTTTCTAGCCCATTTGGTCATTTTTTTTTTGTTTAAAAAAAATGAAATTAAAACCATGCAATGTATGCTAAAATCATTAGAAATTTGGTAAAGGGGCAAGTTCTAATATTGTTACTTATTAAATAAATAGAACTAATTCAAGAGTGACCAAGACATTAGAATTTGCCTAGTAATTAACTCGCCTGCTACATGCAACAACAAGGGCAAAAGGAGCAAATATTTCCTGTATAGTAATACAGTAATCTAAACAAAATTTGGGTTAGCAACAATATTTAAACTTGCCCCATTACCAAATTTTTAATGATCTTTTTTTAAAATTGGAGGGTGCATGGTTATAAATTCATAAATTTTTTTTCTTTAAAACAAATATGGCAAAGTAAGCTAGTAAAAAGGTAATCTACCACTGCAGGGTTAATTTTGCCCTGTGTATATTAACTAGTGCTGAAACGAATGTTCGAATATTCGCGAATGAATAGTAAATTTCTAAAATTCGAATGTATATTTAGCATTCGAATATTCAATCACATGTTAAACACCCATATCAAGCACTGTAAACTATATATGCAGCATCGTGTTATTTCATTTTACTCGGAACGAAAGTAAATATATAAAGCCATCTATGACTGCCATGCTTGGTAGAGTCTATTACTTAACCCAGTAATAGACTCTTCCGCCATGCTTGTTTACCTTGAAAGTAAAAGCAGCTGGGTTTACATCAAACGGAGACAAACATTCTAGATTTTTCAATTCATGTCAGACTCTGAAGAAAAAAATTGCTTAACTGTTTGAACGAGTGTGAGCTATGGAGAGTTAATATCGAAAGGTACATCGAAAGTTTTTTTTAAAAGATACCTCGATATAATTTTTTTTTTTTTTTTAAATAAACAGAACATTTCCGGAGTTATGAGCATTATCAGTTTTCTGTTTAATACTATATCAAACATGGTGGAAATATTTGGACTGACTTACGAAGTTACGTATCGGTCTCATACAGGAGTCAGGACTGCAGTATATTATTAAAGAAGTAATAAATCTTTTGATTGTAGTTGATGGAAATTTTTAAAAAATCAGTACATTATTATTTGCTTAAAAATTAAATGCGCACCCAATTCAATGGATACTCATGCATTAAGTGTCAACTTCGAACTGACATGTTTAAGCAGTCTACACATACACCCACTTCGTAATACAAACTATCATATATGCTTAATACATTGTCTATGACGTCTACGAATATTCGAATACGAATCGAATAGTACTCACGAATATTCGAATACTGATTTATGGTATTCGTTTCAGCACTAATATTAACAAAGAGTTTTGTCCCGCCTTTAATTTTCCCCGACACAGTTGTGCTTAAAGTGTTTGGTGAAAGGGCAACTTTAACCAACCCAAAATAGCCAAATCTTGTCAATATTAGCAAAATTTTTCTTTTTTCAACTTGTTTTGCCTATTTGGTTACTAAATACATGTAGTTGCATTTGACCATGCATGCTCCTTTTGAAGTTTTGTATGATCCTAATCATGCATGCTTCCAACGAAAATACTTTGCACATGGTTTCAGTAAAAATAGTACATTGCAAAGTTTAGGGCCTGGCAAAAAAAGTATAGGTTCTTAGACTTCAATGCTTTAATTTAGTCAAAATTAATGTTGCTGCATCAGGCACAGAGATTAATTAAGTTCATCTACAAAATAAACAATTTGATATTAAAACATTTAAAAAAATCATTGATTACCCGTTAATTTTTCTCATTTACATGAAAATGATCCAACCAGCAAAAAATCTGCTGATAATATTTTGAAAGAACAGGTACTTGTAAGAAAAAAACGTCATGATTCTCAGTACTTTCAGTACTTGAATTTTTGTTTGTGTTTCAGAACTACATTCAGGCCCATCGTTTCTTCGTGGGAGAGCCCGTATGGACACCCCACAACCGGCCCGCTGATGATATGGAAGCTCGACAATCCTACGTCAAGAACTTCCCCGTGTCTGGTTAATTGCTTGGAGATGCGTTCATCCATAAACTAACTACTCAGATGCCATATTTAGATTTAGAATTCCAACATATGAATATTTATCATGAATATATATTTCATTTGACAATTTGCTGCACTTCCGGGGCAATGGTTTTGGGAATTTAGTATATTTTGTGCATGGGTTCCAACTCTTTAACATTACAAAAGTGTTAAACAGTCTATTCCACCCTATTTTGCAAAATACTTTTTCAAGTGCCCTTGGATATATTTTCTAAAATTCCAATTTTGATATCAGATGGATGAAAACTATTTAGTTTTATCCAGTGTACAATTTGATATGATACCTGGTGTATCGATTTAATTGATAAATGATACATTACTTATAAATTTGGTATATCAGTTCAATGGTACCTTGTCCATCAATTTGTCAACAATATCTGAATGGTAAATAAGAATTCAGATTGTCTTTTTCACTTTGAAAATAAAGCCATGGTATTGAAATATCTACTTTTTACTTTTTTGTTTTTTAGTAATAATAAAATATACACTTTATCTAAAAAAAGATTGTTTATTATAGATATACAATATATAAAAAAAGATGATGTTATGTAATCATAAATCTATAACCAGTGGACAGAAAGATATATATTAATCACTTCATATATATTTGTCTGCACTGTTTAATTGGGTTTTATTGTTAATTACAAATATAATTTAGGTTGTAAGAAATTGTAATAGAAAATGAAATGATATGATGACCTAAGAATTTTTGATTATTCAAATTATAAGTAAGAAAAAATTCTCACCTTGACAATTAAATTTTTTGTTTTTGTTTGGTTGTGCATGTCAAATAATTTTATTTTCACTTTTATTGTATGAATTATTTTAATTATTAAAAAAGTACTTTATATAAATATCTGAATGCAATTGAACTGTATAAATATATATACAAGCACAATATTGTTTTATTTTATCTAAAATGGTTCATATCATGCACAACAGACAATAAAGGTAATGATTCATCCATTATAAAATGTCTGGCTTTAAGGACAATTGTTTAGTGATTTGAAGCAAAAAAAAAACAAACCCAGACACACACTCCAGAATGGATTAAAATGAAAGATGTATCTGAATAATCTATCTATCTATCTATCTATCTATCTATCTATCTATCTATCTATCTATCTATCTATCTATCTATCTATCTATCTATCTTCATGTAAAATATTTCATCAATCTTGAAGTTTTTTTGCGTGTTGCAAACTATTAAAAAAAATCGTTAAAATGTAACCTTGTTTTATTTGCGGATTATATAATAATTATACGGATTTTGATAGCAAAAGACACTGGACATAATTTCTGCATATTTTTTACAATGTGAAATTTGTAGCGATAAAGCAAGAACAAGACCCTCACGAAAAGAACCATATAAAGTGGTTCCTGCATCGACCGAGTGCTTTTTTTCTAGTTAGTGACAGTCAATAATTACAAATTAAAAAAAATAAGAGATGGGCTAATTCTCTGAGTAAAAATATGGTGGTAAGGGACATCGGTCAATATTTATGTTGATTTAAGTACATTATAATTAAAATACTTTCATCGCTTTAGAATTTTCAGACTCCACAATATTTAATCAAAAACTGCGTTTTAATAATTTTTGGAAAGGTAAAAATTTTGATATTTCCAGCGGGATTCGAACTCATGACTTGCAGATTATTTGTGAACCCTCTTACCTACTGCACTACACTGTTAGGTGATAATTTTGGGAAAGAAACCGTTTATAAAATTACACTTGATTTTATTGTTTTATTCGATATATCAGTACGTCACAAGAAGGAGGTGTCCTACACCACTCTAAAAATTGTTGATGCAATTTGAGCTGCATTTTCCCTGTTGATTGTTTTTTTAACTAAAGTGTCTTCTCTACTGGTAAAATGACAAAAACACCATGTTTTTTAAAATTTCGGTTAGCCATATTTTTGTGGAAAAGGCCGTTAAGAACCCTTATTTGGAGCCAAATTGAATTAAAATTTGAATACCCAGTACTATGTACCATGATAGTTTGCGAATTCAAATGCATAGGGCTTGGATGTCCATTGATTTAAAAAATATGTGGTTGTCCAATGAGTTTAATTGAATCCAAATGCTTTTTGCATGTGACAACATCACAGGTATGAAATATACTTGATGCACTGAATCATGCTCAAGCGTCCTATTCAAGCGTCCATGATCATCTAATGACGGGTATTGCAAAATAAGTCTAACAATAAGTGGTACATATAATTACGTAATATTTTTTGTAAAGCCATATTGTAAAAAAAAAAACATTAAGGAGACTGGGTGGTCTACATAAATA
Organism: Magallana angulata; assembly: GCF_025612915.1. Lineage (NCBI taxonomy): Eukaryota > Metazoa > Mollusca > Bivalvia > Ostreida > Ostreidae > Magallana > Magallana angulata. Next base: position 28,051,412 of record NC_069119.1, on the reverse strand, counting down.
CCATCATGTCTATTTAAAATTTTATGATATGGTTTGTTAAGTTGCAAATTATTATTAGGATTAATAAAATTCATACACTTTTCTTTTTTAGTTTGAGTATTTTCCTATAATTTTGTGATACAGACCTCTCCTCTAAAAGATATTAATACAGTCTAAAAATGGCAACGACCAGTCGGCCACCAATTCCTCTTAAAACACACAAAAAAGTCGTATGTATAAGATTCGCCTTCCCGTCTGATATATTTGTAAGAGATAAATTAAATTGATTTAAAATAAGTAAAAAAAAACCCCACCAAAACAAAACACATACACAAAAATATTTTATTGAGCATTAACTAAAACTATTTATTTACTGCATATATTCTTGTTATTTGCTGCTTCACTGTGTATCATATATAGTGCACAGTATCCAAAAAGTAATCAAAGTTAAGCCGAAAAGTGAAGAGCATTTCAGAACCCATGCATAAAAAATATTGTACATAACCGATCTAATAATCCTTAATGCACATTAGACGAAAACCCAAACAATGAGAAACAATACGATTTCTTCAACAAATGCAAGAGTGCATGGTCAGCTAAATGCACGTCTTTGAACTCGATAAAGTTGGGAGTTTTATAAGACTATTGGAATCACTCTAGCTCTGAGCGTAGATGTAAAGATATCCTGTTTTTTTTCAATGAATGGTTCATGTTCAATTAGAGAACTTGCTATTCCATTTCACAATTCGGGTACAAATAGGAAAGGAAGTAAGCCAATGCCTCTGTGACGCCACCTACAGCAGCATTTGTTGTTGCCGTCGCCCCTATATCACCCATGCTCTGGAGATAAGCGAACAGGCTACCTGCTGCTGTTGAAGATGTCTGGAAATAACGAAAGAAATAAGGAGTGGATCCTAAAATAAGACTGGTGTTCTCACTCTCTCGTAAGACCGACCAAGTTTTATAGTTAAAAAAAAAAATTAACGAGGCCGGTCTAATTTTTTCTGCCCTAGATTTTTGAATGAAATTTTTGACAAGAATTTCTACTGAATGATATGATTATTATTTTAAGATAAAAAAAAAAATCAGACATTTGCCACATCGTGTGTTTAAGGGACCATCTCAAAGTTTGTTAATTTTTAACATAGGACCCTATGGGATTTTGCTTGAAATGTACCAATTTTGCTCATTTTTTAAACTTCTGCCCTAGGGATTTCTATGGAAACTAACTGTTAATGTTGTTAAATCGTGATTTTTCGAAAGAGTAATAGAGTAAAAAATGATACATGAATAGGTTTTCTGTAACAAAAGCTTAGATCTTGTTTTATCTTGGTTTTCAATTTGAATAAAATATATTTTCAAATTTAAATAATTTATAAAAGTATGATTTATGATAAATCTACACTTTTAATTTGTGGGGACACATTTCGAATGCATTTAATTCCTTTTTTAAATGTTTTTAAGGTATACGTTTACTCAGAATGAAAAAAAATTCCACTGATGATAATGAAAAACCATCTATTGTGTGTGAAAGACCTATCATGGTAGTGCTATTTTTCACTTTCAAAAAAGTAGGTCAATGACCTACTTTTTGAGATAATGGCCATTGAATATTTTTTGAAAATTTAAGAAAAATCCCCTAAAATTTAACACTATGATTGAGATTTTCTTATTTGTGAAAAAAATATAAATTGCTAAATTCTTTTTAAAATGAAATACAGTTTATGAATGGCAGTGACACTAAACAGACACAAAGCATGAAGTTTTCATTCACAATATTTATGAATATTCCAGTCCGAGTTTCCTCTATCAGTTTTCAAATTCATACACTTTTTTGATTAAATTTTACAAAAAACTGAATGATGATAATACCAAAACATTTGTAGCATTAAACTAGGTATATTGACCTTACTCTGCAGGCATAAACGTTATATGAGGTCAATGATCAAAATTTTGAGATAAGGTGTCTTTCATCATTTTTAAGCATTTTTCAATATTTTTGTAGTGTGTGCAATTCAAATATCTAAACGAAAATGTGAGATAAAACTAACAGAAAATATGCAAAATTATGTTGACTAACATATAAAATCTTAACTTTGAATATTACAGTACTACCAAAAATATCTAAGTGAAAAACAAAATCTGTAAATTTTAGTCCGAATTTCCTCTGTTTTGAAAATGTCCCAACTTTGTTTGAGCCTAATTCCATAATATAGTAAAAATATAGAATGGTTTGTCAATAATAATTCATTTCATAAATACTTTTTGTGATTAGAACAAATTTTACTCATGATATTGAACTTTATAACGATCCGAATTTGAGAACTCAAACCCTGAGTAAACAACGTCCTTAAAAGCAAAACAATTAGACATTGTAAACGTTCTGAAGTCTTAAACTGCTTTCAAAATCAAAACTTACTTATCAAAGAACGAATAAACCCCATAATTAACTTAATTGTAACTTTTCCAAAAAAAAAAAAAATACCAAAAAAGTTTTTGACGTACATAGTATAACCTTAATTAACTTTTCATGTAAATTTTCACTTAGCCTAGATAAACACAATGTATGTGTGTGTTTGAGAAATACACGTATTCGTAATTGTATATGTATATGTTATATACCTTTATTTGCTCTCATATTCTCTCTGCTATTTGGTTATACCTGCATGTATTTAGATCGTGCCCGTTGACAGATAGAATGTTGTTCACTTGATGTATAGAGAAATGTTTAACCACAGGCGTAGTCACAACGGTGACGACTCTGCCTCCCACCACCATGTGCATCATAGCTTTTTTTCGGTGAAACAAGCGGCCTTTAGATACAATACATCCATACAGGAAAACAATTTCATGATGTAATAATGATCCGTTTTTGGTTGACTGGGGTTTATTATGCAATTTTTCCAATAAAGGTCTGTTTTTTATTTGTCCTCACTGATGCTCGCTTAACATATGTAGCTCTCACGGGAGTAAAATTTAACTGAATGTTTCTTAGATGTTTTTTAATCAAATTTACATCTACACAGTGGAAATGGTATTAACTTCTTTATTAGTGTGATGAGAATAGTTTTGAAGATTTTGTGCCTTTTTGGTTTATTTCCAACATATTTGTTTGTGTTTTATGTTAGCTACCTTTTTGGTTTATTTCCAACATATTTGTTTGTGTTTTATGTTAGCTATCCAGAGTTGAAAGTTCAAGTGTATCCTTCTTAGAGCAATATGAAAGCTTTAATTCAATGGTGTTACTTTAATTTTCCCTCCATAGTGTTTACTATTACTGTTACTTATTTGTTTTACGTTCAGGTTTCATACACTTTTCTGGTTAAATTCTTTAAAATATTCTGAACGTCAGTCTTTAATCTGTGATTGTCGTGTTTCCAGAGTGTAAATATCGAACTTATTTGTATTACTCCCCAACACCAGTGGATCTGTTTAAGGGGTTGAGGGTGTGCGGCCATCTTGTACATTTGAAGAAAAGAATGTAAAAAAAAATCTTGAACTGCCTTGTTTCTTCCCAAAGCTGACGAACACAGTTGCCAAACGATAAAAAACAAACAAACAAATAAATACCTGGTATGAGGTTCTGTGGGTTGCTTTTTATGCAAATTTTGCATACAAGAATAGAACAATGGCTGACTTTTTAACCATTCAGAAAAGCTGTCAAATTGCGAAGTTGCAGACTTATTTTGAAGATTTAAATATCTGAAAAATATAAAGAGGGTTCAATAATATCCTCTACAATCATTTGTTGAAAACAAGCTTAAGTTTTGCACGTTAATATTGTAACTTTACCTCATATAAGTGAACCCTATTTTTATCTGTCGGCATGCGATCTATTCTAAGAAGAGGAAAAATTCAGTCTTTGCTTAGAACTCTTGCATCTATGGAGACACATTGACGTTATATTTTCTTTTTTAGAAAAATAAATGTCAATTCAAAACAATCTGTGTTGAATGTGACATACATCACCCAAGTTTGTTTGTTTGTTTTGTTTAGTTCTATTAATTATAAATTTAAGCAAATTCTTTTTACAGACAAGGTAGGGGTTCAAAAAATGATTGTCTTCAGTAGAAAATATACTTATACTTTTCAATGAAAATATAACTCCACTGTACTCTCATAGGCACACACAAAAATATATTGTAAGAATGGATAGTTTTTGAAGCCCATTTAAAGAATAGGGCACTTTACATTGAAACAAAGTTGAATCCTTAATATACAGTTTTAGAACTTTTCCTCAACAACTGGTTGTAGAGTGGACAACACCAACTTTTTCATATTTTTCAGATTTTTCAATCTTTAATTTAAGTCTGATGCTGCACAGTTTTAAGTGATTTAAACGTCGTGCATTATTCTGTTCTTGTGTGCAAAATTTGCATACAAAACGAATAGAACCTCGTATTCATTGCTTTGTTTGGCAACAGTTTTGGACTTTTTCGAACAGACACATGCTAGTTAAAGAAATGTTTTCCATTCTTATCCTTAAATGTACAAGATGGCCACATATCCCCTATAAACTAAATGCTCTTTTTTCTTGGAAAAACTGCACGAGAAACTCATAATTTCAGAAAACAATGGTGTTGCGCCACGTTTAATAGATAAAATGGTCTGTCCTGTGTTTAAAAAAATAATTTACGACTCACAACTAAATTAATTAATACTTCTTAATTATAAGCTAAACAATGGTTCAAACTTGTAGTTTTAAAATATCATTACAGAAATCAAAATAATTGTAAATAAATGGTTTTATATAAAATTTGACAATGATCATTCTAGGAGAGTGAAAATATTAATTCACGTTTATGTCAAACGCAGACATTGTATGTTAAGAAATTGATGTATTTTTTAAGATTTTATATTTAATGTTAAAGGAGGCGTGATGGTAAAACAATCACGCATCAGATATACCTTTAAAGTTTGGATATGGTATTTTTAGACACAAGCTCTCAATTGGTAGGAAAAAATTGGAAATATTTAATATATAAATATATAGGTCACTAATGGTAGTTTGCAAATTCATCTTTCATTTGATTGAAAGACATGTTTATTGTAAATTGTCACTGAAACGATTTGTCCATGATAATAATATTTTTAGATTCAGTGCAATATTTTCTTATCCCTTGACATGACATGCTTTCGTAACACCATAGAGGTATTACAGCTTTGCATATGTGTTTTGATAAATAAATTATATGGTGATTGGGAGGTGGTAATACATTGCATATTGTTAAGTAAATGATGCAGTTTAAGCATTCTGGGAATGTCTTCAGCGTACTATTTGTTTTTAACCATGTAAAAAAAAGCTGACCTTTTATATTTCGTCCGAATAGTTTAGCATGAAATGCTCAAATTCTTTTCAGATCTGGGTTATGTTTTACGAATGAACTTACGCTAAAGTTCTTTCAGAATAGTTTTATATGCATATAAAGTTGATAAATTATATCAAATGATGAATTTATAATTGTTTTATTTTCAATATTTTTTTTTAATAGCATTTATCAAATTTGGTGGATTTTCTTGGTAAAACAGGATCTTTTAGTTTGAGTAGTCCTTGCATAATTATCCTGGTCTTGATAATCGGGCCTTTGAGTGGGTACATAAATCCTCAATTGTTTCTCAATCGCTGGAGAGATTAAAAAAGATAAGAAGCATATATTTGTCTATTTTACCTTACGTGATGATGCATTTCCACAGTATATAAATTCAGTAATAACACTCTCCTCTTCAAAATTAGGTCAATGATTCAAGACAAACAACAGCATTCTTTTGTCTTTTTTGCAATTTTTGATTATTTAATTGCGTAATTAAATATAAAATTAGGAATAAAAATGTGATCATAATTATAGTATTCGACTAATCTGATGTACGGTTTTCATAGATCACTAAATATTGAAAAAAAACAACATGTCAACAGGAAATAGATTCTATGTTCAAGATTGCGAAAAAAAAGCGATGAATCCTTTTATTATATTTTTCGAACTGTAGAATTATTATCATTGTACTGCATTTACAATATGAGTAACACAAATGTACGTGCCCTTTGAAATTGGATAAATGTAGCCCGCTTATATTTCACTTGATCAACATACATGTATATAGTATTAATAAGTTTTAGATTCGATCACCTAAAATCAAAAAAAAATAAATTCCGTAAGGGCTGCTGATCGATATTATACAAAAGTGAAAGAGCAATAAACATTACAAACAACTCTACTAGATAATGCTTTTTTACAGCCAGAAGATCAATGTTCACGTTTGATTGAGATAAACAATATTGTTTATTATTTATCAATACAGATTATATTATACGCAATACTGTTTTGTTGTTGTTGTTGTTGTTGATTTTTAATACAGCTGTTATATGTTTACACTAAAATACTTTCTGTAGACTATACACTGTTAAAGTGGTAATTACAGAAATCGGAAGTGGAGGAGGTTCACTCACTACCAGTTGCAGTTCCTTTTCCAAAAATCGTGACTCATAAACTCAATATGGTCATAAAATTACAGATTATTTAATAGGATACGACATTGTCATATATCATGCATTCTAAATCGGTTAATTTTTCTTGAATACATCATGTCTACATGAAGCATGTAAAGAAAATTTTTAAGACACTAATTATGCTAATGATAACTAAACGATTTATTAAAAACAACGTCGAAATACATGAAGTACAACAAATATAACATATTAACAACTTAATATGTACGAAGTTACAGCAAGGATACACTTTCATTTTATTTGGCAGATATCATCTTAAACATTTATTTTACTTATAAATCATCAGCTTGTTGTCTTTAAGCTGACATGAATTCTTAAAAATGTTTGGTCGTCATAGTATTTCTGATCGCCCCTCAACTGCTACTGGGGTATATATACCGGTAAAGAAAGTTACGGTCGGTTGCTTTATGATCGAGGCATTAAGGATACACGGGCATATAAATGGATGAGCTACACTATTTTAAACAATGAAAAAAACCCCCGAATTCTACATTCAAAATAAAATAAAAGAAGTTATATTCTCTAACTTATTACAAATATACCCGCATTATCTTGCAAAGATAAGGCCAATATACTTCGCGTACACATCGGACACGTGTGTCATTCACATAAAATGCACAAAGTATGCATTCTATTGTAGACCCTGGCTGCACTTCACCCAACATCGTCCATGTATATAAGAGATAGTAAATCCAATACTAAATAAGTAATAACGTCATTTTGATAAGTTTTTACAGGTAAACACTTTTTTTGTCTGATCACAAAGTCCATGCTGTCACTTCACGATTCACTTCAGTGGAAGTTTTGCGCACGTGTGATAGTACAATAGTACGACACATGGAACCGTTTTACAATAGTCAAATTTTTTTTAAAGATATGTGTGCCTGAATTCCAGTATGTTTTGTTTTCTCTTTCATTGGATATTCCTTACCATTGCAGCAATATTTTTAAACGCGTTCCTACAAGTCTTTCCGTCGAAGGTAACGTGTTCGAGAACGAAACACTTGAATGCGGTGTCGGTGAAGCATGAGTAGTGTTCACGGCCTTCTCATTGTACTGGTGAGCGGAACTATAGAAATCGAAAACTTATATGACAATTGTCGGATTTAAACGGAAATTAAATAAATATTTATGAATTCCTGTCTGCTTTAAGGTAAAGCCAATATGTTCTCATGATACCCTTTCCCTGTAAAATAGAAAAATAATAATTTGTTCTTAAAAGGGATAAGCAATTCGATTTCAAGGAACGTAATGCAGATTTTTTTGTTTGTTCTGTGTTCCTATATATATCGCAAGTCTGTAACGAGATTCTATCTATGCTAGCAGAACATAAAAAACAAAAAGATATCATTTTTGGGAGTTGTTTTTAGTCAACTCTCTTTTGCAGTTACTCAGGGAAACCAAAAAAAATGTTTGGACCTGAGCACAGATCAAGACTTGGTACTTGAAAATATGGATGTATTCGATTTAATGTAATCAGAACATTGTTTTTCAAGGAAACATATTTTAAAATATCTTGAAAATATTAATAGTCAGGTTTTAAATGATACGAACAGTTAATATATTTTTTGACGCCGTGTGTATTCCTACGCCAGAATTCAATAAGACTGACAGCAGTAGCGTTTGAAATCAAGGGCAGACTACCAATCCAAAAAAATTACAAGTACTAGCGTTGACTAAACTTTCATTATTATTTGTTTGTTAAAGAATTGCTGGGATACATTTTTCAAAACGTATTTCGATTACTAATATATAATAATTGCTAGTATTTAATGGCGTTAATTTTATCTTTAAATATTTCATGTCATGATTCATATTCAAGTTTGCGTTGGTAGCTCTAAAAAAAACACCCCAAGAAATCATGTTAGGAAAACATGGCGTAATAATAAATAGTGCTAAAAACTACTTGGCATACAAAATAAATTCCTTTGATATTGCAATAAATAATAATCAATAGAATCAACTCCCGTCAGTACTTTAGTACTCTGATTTTCTTTAATCTTTGATTAACATGCAAATGAGCGTCATTTTGATCAAGATTATCAAAACGACTAATCAAATACAATACTTTGATTTTCTTTAATCTTTGATTATCATGCAAATGGGCGTCATTTTGATCAAGATTATCAAAACGACGTATCAAATACAATACTTTGATTTTCTTTAATCTTTGATTAACATGCCAATGGGCGTCATTTTGATCAAGATTATCAAAACGACTAATCAAATACAATACTTTGATTTTCTTTAATCTTTGGTTATCATGCAAATGGGCGTCATTTTGATAAGGATTATCAAAACGACTTATCAAATACAATAATACATTTTTGATACCTTTGAAATTGAAAACTAACTAATCAATACGTGTATTAGACATGACAGTAAAAATCCAATATGTGCCTGCATGTAATTCACATTTTGCACAATTATACATTCTAATAGAAATATCAGATACTTTTTTTTTACCTTAATTTGCAATTCTCCTCTCTCTTCAAGCAAGAAATCTTGATGGTTGTTCAGGAGGTTTCGAGTATTATCACTGGTATGAATTCTCATGGCTAAATATTTTATTTTTTAAAAGTTGTAATTAATAACAGTTTCACATGCCTTGTGCTATTATTTCAATAAAATATCAAATATCAATTTTATTTTTAAAAAAATCATAAATCAGAAGGTTTCGATGACTTTTACAAGTATTAATTCTCATGGCTAATTAGTTTTAGAAAACGAGGAAGATGTAATTAACAACAGTTCAACATTCCTTCTGCTATTAGTTCAATGAAAAATCAAATATCAATTTCCTCCTAAAATAATGGAAGAAACTTAAAAGTGAGTAAATGGCATAGTAATCCCATTAAGACACCTCTGCAGTCCTTCCATTAACATTAAGATATTTCCCTTGTTTGATTAGTTGTAAGAAAAGAAAACAATGCAAATCCCAATCAAACGTTTTTTTTTTCCAAATCTTCAAACGTATAATTATGATTTTTTAGCCATATCTGTGTTACTTGGTAACGAAATGTTCCATTTTTAAGATTTAATACTAGACCACTAAGTCTAAAAAATGCCGCTGCCATCCTGTCCCATAAAACTGAAACAACAATCCCGCTCTGGTATACAATGGAATCATTAGATTTCGTGGTGGCTTACTGGAATTCTTAAGCCCCCCTCATCTAAGAAATAACGTCCCCCTGTAATTATAGTTGGGGTAAAAAATTCACATTTCCTAATGTATGTATGAGAATATAAGAAAATACAAAGAACTATGTCCCACGAACCTGCAATCTACGAGAATTACTTGTCCCCTTTCCCCCAATTCCATATTCTAAAAATAGCCCCTATTAATAAAAAAAACCCCAGTACCGCCTTTTGTACTAAACGTACGTTCTCCATTGGATTCCATCCGTGACGCAGTGTTTACAGTATCGCCAAACAGACAGTACCTCGGCATCTTCTGACCCACCACGCCTGCGCAAACTGGACCTACCAAACAGAGCTCTCAAATAAAATAGACTCTAGGTCGCCATTTTATTTATCACGAGAACGCTTGCAACGCAATTAAAAAGAAGGTAATAAGGCAAGACGTGCATATACCAAATCTTTAGTTTTTTAAACAAATTGATTCCAGCTTATATAAACTTTAAAAAATATTTTTTTTTTATTTTTATACAATGATATTTTTTTAAGAAAAAAAAAATAAAAAATTGCAAACAAAATGTAAATCAATGAATTCAATTATCTATGATGTTGTATGCGGTTACTTATGTAAACGAGGCTATTTGAAAGAAAAGTGATCAATATGATTAAAATAAACCAACAAGTCACAACCAGTTATGAAATAATGTTATTGCTACACTGAAAAAAAGATTTACCTCAATAAAGTCACAAATTTATTATGTTTGAATAATGGTGAGCCGCTTATAGAAAACAAACCAGAATGTATTCCGATCCGTACACTGAGGCGGTGATCCGGTATATGTTTGATTTTGAATTTTTTCGCGTTCTCTAGAATGGAACACGACATCCGGGCTATTTCCACCACGTGTTGATCGCCATTCCTCGTTGGAAGGCCAGATACTACCATATAGGCGTCACCAATAGTCTCAACCTAAAGAAATTAATACGCAAAAAATAAAACTCCAACAATATATATAATTGTTTATTTATCAAGTTAAAGAACACATAACGGTGCTAATCAAACTCATTATTCTAAGCAATATTAAAATAAAAATAGTATTCGATGTCTCGTTTCCCCTTAAGCGCATTATCTATCTTCAAGCAGAGAATATAAGTTAGTTAGATCCAAATGTCAAAATATTTTACCTTGTAAACATCAAAGTTTTCGATTGTTTTGTCAAAGCAAATGTAGAGGTCATTTAGAAAGTCGATCACCTAAAACAACAAATACACGCTTACCATCTGAAAGTTTTTTTCTGTCCAAAACAATAATAAAAACTTTGCATAAAATATACAATTAGTTTATTTAATCAATTGCTATAAACTTAATTCAAATATTCTTTATATCTCTTGAAGGTGCACGAGTCTTTGATAAGATTTAAATTGAGATTAAATAACAAAATCAATGTACGCCAAAACTCGTTTTAGCGAATATCAAGGGACTGTAGAAAAAAACTTCGATATAGCCCCAACTCATTTTACGTTTATAATGAATATGTATAATTTACAATCTTAAAACCAATTCGTATGTTATGAAATTAATATTACCGCCATTTTTATAAAACAATTGTCAAGGAAACCTTTTCACTTCTATTTAAAAAAAAACCTGTGTTATGTTTCAATTGGAGTATTTCATATGTGTATCTTAAAATTTTATCGATGTAATGGAGAATATTCGTTATCATGTAAATGATAGAAATACGTTATAATTTTGCTAGCGGGGATTTTAAAATTACTTCGTTAGAGCCGTAAGTTTGTTATAGGCGTGCTCATAATATACGTTAATTTTCTGTATATTTAAATAAGAACTTTGCCGAAAAATTAAATAAGAATTCGTTAAAGCCCTAAGTTTGCCATTTCCGTATTCGTTATTTTCGAGTTTTTCTGTAAATAGTTTCATCATCTAGGATTTTTTCTTATGTTTCAATATGTTTCCAAACCTACAATGTTTGCTTGTTAACTATGGCGGTAACCGATAAACAATTTATTAAACAAAGAATATTACCTGCAAAGGGGTACTCTGTGATGACAGGCTTGTAAACCCAACGATGTCACTGAAGTATATGGTGACACACGCGTATGCCTCTGGCTCCACCATGCAGCCTGTTTTTAATTTGTCCGCCACACTTCTGTAACAATAAGAATAATTGATTTGTTTGATGGTTCATCCACACCAATCACAACTTTGTTTTTTACACAAAATTCATACACATTATGGAACGATACAAATAGTTTTGTTTCGAAAACAAACACTAATATAAGCATATTTTGGAAAGTTCCTTTCTTAAAACCAGAAGGTTAACCTTAACATGGCCTTTGACAAAAGTTTCGTTCTGTTGAATGGCTAAATATATAAATGTAAACTCCCTCACTATAAAATTTAGAAATTATTTTGAGTAACTGTAGTACTACATTAATGTTTACAGGGTTAATTTCGTACCATGTAATTTTCACCCTTCAACACTTGCAAAGGGGTTCGCCTTAACTTGAATTCGACCTGACACAGTTGTGTTTTAAAAGGAGATTATTTGAGGCATTTGAATTCGCCTAGTCTTAAATTTGTAGAAGTGGCAGAAATATAACGGGGACAAATATATCCCTGTGTATAGTATCATAAGGTTCAAATACATGTACATGTACCTTGGAAGAATCTGGTAGAGCAGTTCATCCGACTTCCTTTTCTCTATTATCAAGCTCTGTGTTCTTTCTTCCACCAAATCTTCAAGATTATTGGCATACTCCTCCATACGAGATAAAAGCATATCGAGCAGTCTGTCTCCAGATTTATCCCTTCAAAGCAGTTGAACATCCTCTTTATAAACCAGTAGTTTAGATGTCAATAGAAGTTCATTTGTCCAACAGATTTATACCTTACCAGTGTAATTTTCGAGACTGTTTTCGCATGAACTGAAATGATGGTCTACATGTTGGATCCTCATCCCAGCAATTCCTCATGAGGTCTATCACGTTTTTATCAATCTCTGTTGTATCCAACTGTGGTCGGAACTGTTCATCTCCGATAGTTTTCAAATTCATTACAATTTCTGTAATGGAACTCTTATAATATACTCGTGTAATATAATATATATATTATGTACACAATCTAAAAATTGATACACTATATGTATATATATATATATATATATATATATTTATATATATTTCTATGAATTTGATTTGATATTTACTCAATATTTTAGTATTTTTGTTAAAATAAGGATAAATAGAATTTTCCGAAGAATCGTTTTTTTTTTTAAACAAATAAAATAATTCGACCAAATCAAATAAATTTTAATTATATTTGAGTTCATTATAACATTATATAAGTGGACTGAAAAGAGTTTACCTTCAAGTGTTAGAAATTCTTTCTCATTTTCATAAGGCTCTTTTCGGGAAACCACCTCATATATGATAATACCAAAACTGTATATATCAGCGCATTGCATCTCTATGCAATCGGAGCTAGTCTTCGATTTTCGAAGAAGTTCGGGGGCCACCCAAAGACACTCTTAAAATAATAAAGTTAAATTGTATTTCTGTTTTGTTTTGTTTTTTTTATTTTTCACAGATTTACAAAGTTGCTACGTGTTTTAAAATTTGGATTTTCCTCATAAGCTTTCTTACTTTCACTATGGAAATCAATATTAAAATCTTTTAAAGACTGTAATCCGAAATTGGTCACTTTTAGAACGAATCTGCTGTCGATGACACAACTTCGACTATGAAGGGAACCGTGAAACCGTATGTTTGAAGAATGAAGGTATTCCATAGCCTATTGATAATGCAGCAATTAGAAAATTAATGAAAGGAAAATTGAAAAGTTAAAGAAATGTAAAAGACCATGGAAATGGAAAAACTCGGTAGAGCAATGTAAAAATTTTAAAAGGGATTGTTAAATTACCTGAATGATATCGCGAATTAACGAAATGCTGAACTCTCTATTCAATACAAATGCCTCATTGCTTAGAATATCCTGAAAATGAATATAAATAAATTTTAATTTATTACACCATTTGTACTTGTGGATTTTGTTGTAATGTTGATCCACATTTTGATATGTTTATTTTGGAACAACATCTGATATCAGGTTGTTTAAGTAGGAACTTGATATTGTAAAAAAAAAAACTAAATCCATGAACGTTTCTACTCACCCTAAGATCCCCTCGAGAACAGAACTCGGTGACGGAATAAAGACCGGAGTCATGCTCTGTGAGTCCAAGGAATTTGGTCAGGTTATGACAATTAATGTTCTTCATCTAAGGGGAAACAAACCGAAGATATAATTTAAATTTATACACACTGTAGTTAATAGTTCCGAACCGTTCCGAACAAATTAACCATTGGACAGACTTGAAAATTGAAACAATTATTTTTATCAATAAACATTTGTTCAGCAAAGCAATATTATTTGTATTCTTATTTTTAAACTTTAAGTTTTACTCCTTTTTTGCACAGAAGATACATTCATATAGCTTTACAATGATAACGGCCTTAAAGCAATTCTAATGATATGAGTGATACATGTAGCGAACCTTAAAAGGTTGTTGTTTCATCTGACATCAATTATTTTATGAAAGAAGTATAGTTTAACTAATGTAACTTTTACATGTATTGTTTAAATGAATATAAAGGTAACAGGATACAAAGTGATGCCATTAAATAAATAGCGTCTATTTGGGAGGGTAACAGTCGAATATGACACCCCGAGAAAACCATTCGCTCCACGTCGGTTGACAATACTCGTAGTTTTCGAGGAGTGTCAAAATTAACTGCTACCCAAACAGGCACCATTTATTTTATTATAGTAAATGACTTCATTAAAAAAATTACTGCTTTTATATATAAATGACGTGGATTCTACTGCAAACCGTACGTCAATAATTTACGCGCATGCAACACTTTGTTGTGTTACCCGTTGCCATTTTTTTTGCTAACGCTGAGATTTAAAAAACTGCGTCAAAACCAATCAAATTTCAGTATTTAACAAAAAAGTATAATTAATATGTTCCTGGTTTACCTGTACAAGTTCAACATAAAATGATTTAGACGACGGGGGCTGCTTTTTGTTGAATTTGTGTAAAACAATTTTGGAGCTCTGCAATTAGAACAAAAGATTATTGATCAAAAGTATCAAATCATCAAAGATTATAAGCAGTGAAAAATATCATAGCATTGCTTGTTTCTAAATACAAATAATGATAAAGTAAGGTATTCAAAGCATTTTATATAATATTAACATATTAACACATGTGATATTTAACAAAGTTGTTAATAAATAGTACTATGCAAACCAATTATACACCAAACGTGTATTTTCTGTAGAAAAAATGCTTAAGCTGGCCGACTAATCGATAAACATATTTCGTAGTACAACATGTAGAAACAGATATACTTTGAAGTTAAAAAAGGGGTTTATTTAGCCATAAAAGCCCATACAATTGGAACAAAAATCTTTAAATGTTTATATAAAGATGTGTCAACGTTTTGTCTAGTCAAACCTTTACATGTATGTAACTTAAATACCTTATAAATGGCAACTTTTTTGTTCATGATCATTGATGTTGAACTAATGTCGGATAAAGATTTCAGCTGCAAAAAAAAAAAAAAAAAAATCAACCTTTATACATTCCTTAAAACAGGCTTTATCACAATTTTGGTCAAAATTATTTTTTAGACTTTAATGTTTACAATGTTTCAAAAAGACATATTTGATAGTCAACCAAAATATGTCATTCATTATGTTTTAAGCGAGTTATAAAGCTTACAATTACATGTATTTGCTATTTTTAAAAAAAGCTTTTGTTACCATTTTGAAGGTCGAGGTAGAAATTCTATTTTTGACATAAAATGAATGTATTAAACATTTGGAACTGTTTATTTGACAATGTGCTTGAAATGAACAACCAGATAGACAAACCAGTTTGAAAAAAAAATCCGGTAAATTGAACATATGGAAACAAAAACAGGTTACAAGCCTTCATTACATGACAAAGAATTGTGAGCCCTCTATCTGTCTCAAACTCTTCGACTGATCTTCAATTTTTATTTGAGCACTAAAAATGCATTACTAAAGCATTGTAAATAATGAAAAATAAAAATTAAGAAAAATAGACTTTGACCAAAAAAAACATGACCATGTCTCTTTAATTTTGTGCTGTAGGCAGACACAAAAAAGAATATCTATTCATATCTACCTTGGCTTCAGACAGACACAGATTGGAATATCTACTGTAACATTGGGATATCCATGAAATTTCTTCCCAAGGTATTTTCCACCAGCTGCTTAACAGTTCGGCATCTTTCGTCCTTTTCCTTTAAATTATTTGATGCAACTGTACATCTACGTTTGTAATCACGTTAACTTACATATCATTTTGTGTTTCATGTAAAAATATTTAACTAATAAAATGTTTAAAATCATCAGTAAGGTAGTTAAAGAAAAACGGATTATTTTTTAAAAAAAATTTATATTATAAAAATTACATCTAAATTTATGAACAAAAAGTCCGATTTTGTAATAACATAATAGTAATTATGTAACAATTTGGAATTTTAATTTTTATCTAGATTAAACTTTTTATTTGATATTCATTTTTGTGCCTTGCTTATATTTTTTATACTATCGTGTACAAATATTAAACTTGATTATAACAATTTTTTTTTTCACAAAATAAAAAGATGTATATGTTGCATAAGAATACAAACCTATAGATAAGAAAGACTATATTGCAGACGGAGAAGATCAGTACGGACAGTACAATTGAGAGCACCATAAACGAATTGTTATCTAAAAATGCATCACATGCATGATTAACAACGGCCTGTATAACATGTGAAATAAAGATTATAAATCTAATATAATTTTTTAAAGCAACGACAATATTTCGTAGGAGATAAACTGCTGTGTGGAAACTTTATTTTGCAATCAAGATTCTTACTTAAAAAAACCCCAAACAATACAAGGACTACCAGAGAAATTTAAAAACCGATTATCGACGAGATATCTTCGCGAGAAAGAACTGCTTGCCAACCATAGTACTTACGAGGGTTGATTTTATTGATCATCATGTATTTCCAAACAACGATTTATATATCCGCATGGCAAGTAGTTTTTTTTATCGGTATTTGAATAATGAAGAACATTTTCTTTCGGATATGAATTCTTAGGCTTTACCGACAAGAATTCCGAACAACAAACGGAAAACCTCAAATTATCTATGTAATGTGATCATATTAAAAGATAGAATAATGATGCATTATGTATGATAATCAGTAATCGAAGAATATTTGGAGAGAGTCTTTAACACTGTGCCGGATAATTATGCCGGTGCCAAGGTGACATTTTTGCAACCGCTGAAGATGCAGTTTCAGAAAAATCCAAAAAAACATACGATAGACCATTGTCTAGAGAGTATATAACCACTTTTTTTTTTAGTGTGTTTCACCTGAAAGGTGAGAATTTACCTTTAAATATTAATATCCCATAGGAAAATGACAATTCCTATAGGAGAATTGATTCTCCTACAGGAAATATTGACAATCCTATAGGATTTTTTTAAAGTCCTGTAGATATTATATTTCCTATAGGAGAATGGTATTTCCTGTAAGAATTTGATTCAGATACGTACTTTTCCTATAGGATATTAAGTTTTGCTATCGGATTTTATCAAGTCCTATCGGAATTGAAATTCCTATAGGAAGTTCTTGTATTCCGATAGGAAATTTTAAATTACCTATAGGAATACTGTTTTTTCTATGGGAAATTTTTTTTTCCTATGAGAATTTATTTTTGAAAGGTAAGTATCTCACCTGACAGGTGAAATACAATGATAACAAAGGTGATTATTTACTCCTTTAGCAATTGTCTAGCATATGGCATATTTTAATTTTTTGGTATATGCAGCATAGACGGGTGCAAAATGCCACCTTGGCACTGGCATAATTATCCGGCACAGTGTTCTGTGTATCCAAGCTAATTTTTTTTACAAACAAATAATAATAAAGTCTAGTCTTAGTCAGTACTGGTTCTATCTTATTGAACTGTGGCGTAGGAATACAAACAACTACAAAGGTATTTGAAGACTATTTACAAGGTATTGATAAACGTTTCCTTAAAAAATCCGAATGTTTCAAAATGCATTACATCGACTTTATCGATTTTTTTTTCAAGAAATGCATTGTTAGTGGTCATGATTTATGCTTGGGTCTAAACCCTGTTAAAATTTCGGTTTGCTAAAAAAATTACATTAGAGAGCTAATTAAAATCAACTCCAAAATCTGTTTACCGCGTATCATTGGCGTTTGCATTTCATAAAAAAGTTGTAGATCAGCGTTTCAATCTAGAAGCAGTTGTTTTCAACAAAAAGCTGTTCTAAAAAAATAGTGCAAGATGTAAACCTCATACCCTCGGAATCTATGCATTCTAATGCGTCACCAGTGTATCCACATCGAGGTTTGTTCGCTGGAGGTCCTTTGCCGTTCGGCCAATGAATTGTATTAGAATTGCTGAATTGAAACGGTATGGTTGCCCCTCCATAACATACCGGCTGCAATGTTTATTTCATTGTAAAATGTTGGGATTCCACGATTTTCACACAACTTTCCATAAACTATATATCACACCTTTACTGGATTTCTCAGATGTCATATGAATATGATATCTAGTATATTTAAACAATTTGAACAGAATTCCCTTTTTTCGTGAGTTATGTGGGATATTTAAACAATTTCAACAGAATACTTTCTTCCGTGATTCATGTGGGGAATAAGGATTGCGACATTGCAGAAAAAATGAGTACTGTGCATATTTTTACAGACTACAGATACATTTACATCATTGTATGGTTTTGAATTAATTCTTATTTTGTAATAATAGACTAGCATGTTGAATTCGATCATGAATTATGTGTAAGTAAGTATGTTAGCAAATTATGGTATCATGTGTTATGGTTGTATTGACTTCTGAAAACAGATTTTTTACCAATAACATTTGTTAAATTGCAATTAAAGATTTTCAATTTTTGGCTATCGTGAGTTTATAGCAAAGGCAGGTCATGTTTGATATTTATTTCAGTAATGTAACTTTTTTTCTTTAAAGTGAAATCCATACACTTAGATATATATGCTGTCATTTAACTTTAATTTACCATTGTATCATATTTTGAAAGGAATTATTATGCCCCACACTCTAAAAAAACAAACACACAAACAATAATGAACAAAACTTACAACAAAGTCTTCAATGTATGGATCAAAATCTAAAAGCATCCAATTAGATTCCCTATCGCCATTGCCATTTATATATAAATCTCCGTTGATACCTAAAAAATAAAGGCAAAAAGTATTATTTAAAATCTCGTCAACATTTCTAAATGTTCATTCTAATAAATGGAGCAATTTTAAAATTATGACATGAAATGCTATGATATTTTCATCATTTTGTTACCGACACGTTTTCTTGACAATACCACAGGAAACAGTAAAGCAAGAGGGATTGAAATCATTTACAATGTACAGCATCGATCAGACCTAACTTAACAAAAAGTAAACCCCAAAAGTATACCCCAACTAAACCATTGGTTTCTTTCTGGGTTTACTCCAGGTTAACTGAAGTGGACCCAGGGTAAACCTAACGTAAACCCAGAGTGGACACAGAGAGTAAACCTCGTCAGATGTAAACCCCTAAAAGCAGACGCTAACTGTGTATTCGGAATATACAAGGGGCAGATATTACAGGCAATAGGATGGTAAGATAAGAGACAGGACTGCCTCACACTTCAGTGCCTAAAGTTGACCTCAAAGGCAATTTCCAAGTAATTCCAAAGTAAGACCCGCGTAACCCCAAATTAAACCTCAAGTGGACCCAAATTTTCAAAAAGTAAACCAAGAGTTAACCCTAAGTAAACTCCAAAAGTAAACGCGGGGTTTAGTTTGGGTTTACTCTGTTGTTAAGTCTGATCGGTACTGTACCTGTTAAGAGAACTCAACCGAGGAATGTGTGTTTTTCAGCACGTGCTTCGGATTGATGTTATCTTTATGTGATTGACATTAGTCCTTTGTAATAGCCCACAATGAAGAGCAGTACAGAACAAAAAAAAAAACAAAAAAAAAAAAAACAAGGGCCTTTTGAATGTCTGTGTCTAAAATGTTCTTCCAACAGGTTATACGCAGTTTATATCTATCGCTCATTTGGCATTGATACTGTTTTGAAATATCTTTAAATATTGATATTAGTAAATATATTAAATATCGCTCACACAAAAGTAATTCTTATATTATTAGCTTTAGATATTGAAAATCTGTTACACAAAAGTTATTCTAGTATGATTTTTCATTTCTCTAAGCTTATCGCGGCGATTATAATCGACAATCAAGTGGAATGGTATAAAACGTATGCGACTGACAGTGAGTTTGAGATATTCCCGCACATGTCTTTCTATTAAACATTGAGGAGGGTCAGTAAGCACTATAAATCTTTTACAATGTCAGCATAGTAAAATCATTAATGATAACATTAAAGGTCTTTTTTTCAACCTGTTATATACACATTTTGACCCAGGTGTGGACCCGTCTTTTCTTGGTGATACATATTTCTGAAAGTGTGAAGATGCACTTCCTGTCATACAAGTTTCAATTTATTTGAATGGTCATTTTAAGATTTTTTGAAACATTGCTCTCTCTTCCAATTTAAACAAAATCAAGCTTTCCCCTATATCCTAAATGGGCAAATTAGTGGTCTGAAAAGCTCACATGAGCCTGTGAATATATGTCTGGGGCTTGTGTTGCTGAGACAGAAGTAACCTTTTTTTTTAAAGAGACTTGAAAACATAAGTGCCTGGAATCAAATCAAAGTACATTTACAACTAAATGTCTTATTGGATATTTTTTAATTGTACAACGGGTTTTATATTGTTTCTGCAAAACTCGATTCTCTAAAAACATTTATAATGCAAACACTCTTGTATAGCCTTGCAAGAGTAATTAAGAAAAATGAATCATTCCATAACCTTAATAATGAAATCCTTTTAAATATCCTTACAAATTAGCAGTCATTATTTCCCAATTCAGTTAAAGAATATATATAAATCCTAAGAATGATATCTTTCAACGAAAGGAAAAACACCCAGTGCAATTTCTTCACACCGTCAAAAGTTCTGTTCCAAAGTCTTTTGCTGAGTCCAAAACCGTCTTTAAAGTCTTTTCCGGCTTGAAATGCTTCATTGACAACCTCTCCGTAAAGTGCAAAAGCCTCATAAAAAGCGGTCGCAGGTGGATTAAGCTATTTAAAAAAATGATATCAAATATATTGGTTTAAACATTTTTCTGTTTCCCTCCAAAATAATTGATATATTTGCGAAAAAGAAAAGAAGTACAAAATTTACTCCTCATTAGAGAGTCTATTTGGGAAAAGTAACTGTAAACCTCTCTTAAATTTTTGAAAAATCCTTGCTAAGAAAAAAAGAGACGTCTAATAAACAAGAGACCCATAGACCACATTGCTCATCTGAGTAACAACCACTGACCAAAACGATTTAGGTATCTAATACAAAACATCCAAACAACCTAGGTAAATAGGTCTTTTTCAAAAAGGTTTCAAAAATTTTCTCCACTTACACTTTATATTTCAAATTTTGTTAAACAACAAGTCCCGTTTGTTGTTTAAGTATTTAAAAAGTGTTTTTCTTTATTATTCTATTACTATTTAAACTTCAACCTATTTCTCCCTTGTTTTGTGACCCTACTCTCAACCTGGAATCATGGTTATAACAAACTTGAATCTATACTATCTGGGGATGCTTTCACACAAGTTTCAGGCTTTCTGGCAGTATGGGTTATGAGATTAAGATCTTTTAAAGACTTTCTCTCATTATTTATATGTACCCTCTCCCCGAAATTAAGGATATGTATAACCCCATGGGATCATGATTTGATCTAACTTGCACTAACACTATCTGGGCATGTTTCAACTTTTCTGACTATCAACATTGGGAAAGGATACTGAAGACGTATTTTTTTCCACGGGGTCATAATTCCGCAGAATCACAATATCAATTTAATCCGAGGGTAAAGATTTACGTAGATTCTTTGAATGAAAAAAAAAATCATGTGAATAATTATTATAAAATTTAGTTCTGAGCGATTTTCATTACCTAGAATTTTTCCAACTTTGGACTTAAACTGTAAGAACTGTTCACACTGTGAACAGTAATAATCGGTTGTGCACTGGTCGGTAGTCATTAGTTAGCCGTCAAGATGTTACGACGCTGGGTAAAATCGTCTTATGATGAATATTTACCAATATATGGGTTCACATCTTGTTTAAATTATGAGTTGATCAGTTTTATCAATTAAAAGTCAGAGAACAAAGGGATCTAAAAGTTGCAGTAAAAACACGGGTCTTAGCGTGTAGTTAATTGGGTCATTGAAAGACAAACCCGATTGGGGCTATTTGTCGTCTGACACGTGCCGTTATCTCAAGCTGAAAGAAAGCTTTACTTTCATGCAAGTAAATTTACAGAAGATTCAAATCTTTAGGACAATAAATTATTTATTATGTGAATTCTCAATACAAATTTGTTTCAAATTGACAGTTTGCATAGATGAAAAACGATATACATTGGGTACACGTATATGCAAGTGTTATATAATGAAGTAACTTCCAATTATTCTTATTCATGTAATTTCATTCCAAAATGCACTTTAAGTACACTGGGAAAAAAATCCGCGAAAATTTTGTGCCCGCGTTCATAGCGTAAATTAATACCACGGGGACAAAAGTACCTCTACAGTATTTAAAAAAGACATTTTGTTTTCTTTTTATCCCTGTTTTAATGTTCACGTTCACCATTGCGGCCCCACCTTTATGTTTGATGTCAGGTGTTGAAAAAACTTAGATCTAAACTACTTGAGGATGATTTTCAACAAGTTTCTGCTTTTCTGGTCGAATAATTTTTAAGAATAATATTTCAAAAAAAAAATTTCAAGTTAACACACTGTAACAAAAAACATTTAAAGCTCCTATTGTAGCTTCATACCACTTCCCAAAATCAAGATTTGAATAAATACTAGCCGCGGAGTCTTCTGCACAAGACTTACATTTTTGACAAAATAGTATACATGTTTTTTGAACTTCAATATTTTCAATAAAACTATATCATGTTTTTCTGATGAATAAACGTGACCCTCAGTTAAAAAAAACTAGAAATCTCTACACCTACACCTTTTTAGCCAAGAAATTTGTCCAATAAATCTGGAAAAGATGAAAATGCCAAAAGTTCACAACAACGACGATAACGACAGACAACGACAGACAACGTAGCCTTTTGATCAGTGAAAGGCACTTCGGCCTTCTGCTTAGTTGCACGTAAAAGAATAAAAGATGATCTAATGTTTACACAGCCTCATCTATAACATTTGTTTCCCGAAATGCAGATCTTATACATTTTCAAAACATATAGCTCTTAACAATGTATAAGTATATATTAAATGGTTGTTATTTGTTTATATATTAAACTAAACGTAAATACTTCATGAACAAAAAACAGTCACTTACATCTTCGTTAAAGTAGCTAAAATTGTATTGTTCTAAAGATCTCCTTTTCAATTGCAATGAGAATTCTTGATATTGCTTTGTTTGTGACTGGTATAAACCAATCAGAAAAATGGACTCAAATGCCTTTTTCACTGCCTACAAGAAAGAAAAAGTATAGGTAATAATAAAATGGAACATTTAAAAATCTGGATAACAAATGAATAAAACACGTCCTTTGCAAGATTCATTATGCTATTGCATCAGTTGAATTTATTGTAGCCATCAAAATTTTACACACATGTTTGTCGAACTAGTATAATGTTTAAGAAAGAAAGATAGATAGATAAATAAATAGAGAAAGAGATAGATAGATAGATAGATAGATAGATAGATAGATAGATAGATAGATGATAGATAGATAGATAGATAGATGGATAGATGGATAGATGGATGGATGGATGGATCGATCGATCGATCGATCGATCGATCGATAGATAGTCTTCATACATGATATATGTACATGCATACTAAAAAAATCTTACTGGATTTTTTTAGCGTCCTATACGATTTTTTCCGAAGGATAAGAAATATTCGGAACTCGGCAAAGTTGATTTTTCTTATAGAAACGTTAGTTTTCATACATAATGATTACTTTCTCAATATTTTCAACAAAAATATTTATATCCATTTAATCTATTCGTCCGAATAAAAATCAGAGAAATATTTCATATGTAAATTATTTTGACATAAAGAAATGTGTATCTTGCATGAGAGCTAGATCACCACAATATGAATGAATGAAATGAAAATCTAAAGGCAATAGTTTATGTAAAGCGTTTTACAAATAATGATTTTATGCTACTGTAATTAAGTTCTTTTTGGATTTTGTGGTGGTGATAGCGAAAACGACAAACAGTAAAATAAACACAACAAAATGAATTTATTTATCAACAAAACAAATTAAAATAATACAACGTGAAGATACTCACACTCCCAAACACACAACCTCACTCTCTCACTAAGTAGAAATGGAACTTTAAAAAGTTATTCAATCAACACTGATAATGAAACAATAGTGAATTAATTTTTAACACACTCAGTTGTCAGTATCTATATGAAACAAATGCATGTAAATGCTTTAAACGCTAGCTATAGCTATAACAGTATGTGAAGAAATAAACCAAAAATTCAAAATTACCAATACTGTTACATGTAATTTCACAGGAAAAGTAAACTGGAATGTTATCTGTAATTGAACAATTAACTTTTATCACTAGAAAATCTGATAAATCATTTAATCATTAAATAGTATTGAAAGTTTGGCTTCAAATAATTGCAAAAGCCACTCTACAAAGTCAACACTGGGCCTCCATAGCAAGCAAAACACATAAACAAAACGTTCCGTCTCCAATCCTGGACTCAAAGGTCTCTTATTGGAAGACTGTCCACACAGGGTCTCCTATCCATAAACGTTCGTCAAATACGAACTCCCGTGCGTCCCACTTGCGTCACGCGCTGCTCTGTGAATGGTTCTCGGTCCTAGTCCACATATGCTACGCTAAGCCTTCAACTGACGTTTCTACATTGACCGACCGGCTTAAACAATATAACTATCCCTGTACTGAAACAATAATTACCTATTCTAAAACCAATATTCATTTATACAACGAAAATAAACACAGACCACACCCCCGTAAATATACCATGAAAGTGAGAAAATACATACAAAAACTTACTGGCTGGAGAAAAGCAAATGCCCAAATGCCCAAACAGATTCACAGTAATTTATGGCTACCAGTCTACCAGACTTACTTCTGGAATTCGCCAAAATTAACAAACTGGAGGACGAATTCACCAACGTGGCCGCACACTTGACAAGCAGCCACGGCTCTAACTCACCAAACCGGTTATGCTAAGAATAGCCCTAATACCGAACACTCTCGATTGGAAATATGGAACAAAACTTAGTCCAAAATTACAACAATTTACACGAACAAATACAAAACTAAAATTAACTGAATTCAACTTCATCACAGCTACTATTTAAACTTAAAACGTTATTCGAAGAATTTACGCTTACAAATACAAAAAGACATTAAGATTGGATTAAAAGCAATACTAGCACTTGCTCTAAAATTATCTCATTTTGATCATGCACATTTATATTACAAGTACACAATTACAAAATAACATGAATGCGCCAATTGGGAAAGGTTTTTGAAGCTTTTTGTAAAATAGAGAGAAAAATTCATTAAAAAAAGTTGTAAACATGCAAGTTCAAATAAAATGATTGTCTGGTAGTGCAAAACAGCGTGGGTTTTCACAAAAAAAAAAAAAAACAAAAACAAAAAACTAGGATATAACTAAAAATAAGAATTACATTTAAGATAAGAATTACATTTCCCTGTTCTAGTACATATAAAAGAGCAAAATATTTTGATGGAAAACTAATAATTATTGACAAACCTGTTCATCCTCATCTCCTATCTTCTTCATGATATTGCCATTTATATAACCGTTGAAATTGAAGAAATATATAAAAGCATGATCTCCCTCGGTCATTCCTAGAGATCTAGCTGTCAGTAGCAACCACCGTAAAGCCACGTTGTCACAAACAACTAGATAGACTAGACAAAATGAAAATTGAGTATAATATATATATATATATATATATATATATATATATATGTATATGTATATATATATATATATATATATATATATATATATATATATATATATATATATATATATATATATATATATATATATCAAGTGTGAAAATCAATGAAATTCGTATCACGGGATCCATGTATTACTTCGAGAGATCAAGAACTTCGAGAGATCGGAGTTTGAGAAATCAAGATCTTTAGTGAATTTTCTTAGTTATATAGAATAAAAAATCCGCACCGTGATTTCTCTTTTCGAGATCAAAAACTTCGAGAGATTAAAGTTCAAGCCACTGAATGTCACCTTTAGGTATACTTTTTGTATTGTTTATTTTGACGACAAAGAGTAAACGAAATGGCGGGATGTGAATCATAGATCTTTCTTTTTTAGGTTTGGATTAAATTATCGAAAAAAAGGTAATTCAATATCTTTTGCTAACTTAATCAGTTTAATTTTCACCATTCTAGCCATTATAGCCTTTTTAGTACGATAATGCAGATAATGTGAAATTGTACTTTTGTAATTCAAAACTTGATGTTATATAAGAGTTATAGAACTAACTGCATCATTTGAGGGGTTAAAATACTTATGCAAAAATGCATATGGGTCAAAAACAATTGCACGAATAAAGAACGGGTCGTTTTTTGAAAAAGTTTATAATGATTATATTTAGATAAATCATCTTAAAATATATTACCTCGAGATGTTTTATTTCCCTCTTTCAGGACATTTTGATATCCATCTTCTGTTTCAGAGGAAAATTGAAGAAGTGTTGATTTCAACCCAGCGCTTAAAATATTTGAATGTATATTTTTCGCAAATCCTGTGTTAACATTATATACCGTTTGCTTCAGTCTCTTTCCTTCTCCCTCATATAATACTGAAACGTCTGTCCAATTAAAGTAAGAAAACATCTCCACGTAAAACTGAGCCAGTTGGTTATAGTTGTTTACAAGTCTAGTCAGTGTCTTAAAAATTGTTTTATCATCTAAAACCTCATAGGCTCCGCTAGTTGCAAACACAGGGATATTCCATTCTGCCGCCATTCTACCTATGAATTCCATAGCAACACTGCAAGCTGAAATTCATAATCAAATCTTTACAATAATGCTTGAAGACAAAAATAATGTGATTGTAAGATTATTGCAATATGTTTGGAAAGTATCTTAAAAAAGATGCAGGTCTAATAACGCATTATAATACATGGTGAGTCAACCCCCCCCCCCCCCCTCAAAAAAATAAAATTATATATAAATACATTTGCTTACTTGGTCCGATTATTGCTGTAATGTTTTTCAAGTGATGCATCTCAGCTGCTATCTTTCCAAACAGTCCTTGTCGAGTTGGATCACACTCCGATCCTTGTAAAGAAAGATAGTTAATAATTTCTACATCCATGTCCTTGCCGACGAATTCTTTTAGTTTTTGAACACCTAAATCTACGGCTGGTCCACTCCTATGTATGCCAAATGGCACGGTATCATCAGCCTGAAATACTCCAACTCTTACTCTCTCTCTTTCTGCCAACACCACATTAAGGGATAGAAGCAAATAAACCTGAACAAACATATTTCTGTGTTTTGAATCTATCACTTATTTTCTATAGTTTACAAAAATAAATCCTTGCCTTTTAAACTTATACTCAGGTAAGGTCTTGTTGAACTGTGCGTATACAAATTATATGTTTTTTCCAGATATCAAATTATAAATTAAATTGCCATCATAGAGTCTTTCAACGTAAAAAAGGTCTCAAACTTACAAAGATGACATTCGTTAATTGACATATAATCCTGCCATTATCTTAGAATCCTTTCAAAGCCCTTTGATTTATCTAATTTATGGAAAGAAAAAAGAGCACTTACCTCGAACAAATTTAAAAATTATTCTTAAAATAGCTCTCAGCATACAACATCTTTTGTATCGTAATCATGTTTTTACAGCTTGTTATCCCGTGGAAGGCAATACTTGGCATGAAGGAAAATATGATGGTTTGCTAAAACAAAAACTCTCTCCTCGAAAGTGATAGTTAAAAGGGTTGGCGAATACTTGTCCATCATACATAAATAAAAGCTTAGGTGTAGAGGTGATCATAGGTTGCCATAATTGAATAGGTCTTAGGTTTTTTACTCTCTCTTCTCAATTTGCTTTGAATTTACATGGATAAAAAATTGTATTGATTTTTACTCATTACACAAGAACTTATTGGTTTCATAATTAAAGGTCTTTTGTTTTAACAAAACACGTACTGACATTGTTTTAGTGTGTTTAAATGTGGACGCGAACGTCTTAGACATTGACATTTTCAATACACTTTTTCAAGATATTCAGATGTTAAAAAGAAATAAATTAGTTTCCCTCATATGTTCCCTTGCGACATAGACATTTAACTTACATCATTTGTTATTATTTTGTGTTTGTGCCCGACACTAACGAATAATAATAGATAATGGCACTTAGGCATATTTTTTGTATTCACTATCGTCATTAAAACAGACCTAGACTTGATTTGAAATTACAAAAAAAGATACTGTTATTTTCATGTATAAATTGTTTACTTGTGTATTTTGAATGATTTATCAACATTTGCATGTTACAATGATCAGTTTGAAACACGCTGGAAGCAAGATGCAG
The DNA here is from genome assembly GCF_025612915.1 of Magallana angulata. Lineage (NCBI taxonomy): Eukaryota > Metazoa > Mollusca > Bivalvia > Ostreida > Ostreidae > Magallana > Magallana angulata. The sequence goes on along the minus strand of NC_069119.1, from coordinate 28,022,919 downwards.
GGGAGAAAAAAAATCATTGGTATGCAAAACATAGCCGTCCTTTTGACATGATAACTTGTGGCAATCAAGATAAACCGATTCAATGTGTTCATAAATAGTTTTGTCAATAACAAAAATGCAAGATTTGATTGAGACTTTACAGTACATGTGTAAAAAAGAACAAGATTCAAGCTTTGTTTACAAAACAATTAACCCTAATCTCTGTAGCTTGCTTGTATCTTAAAAAAAATAATAAAATGGAAAACTTTGGACTCAGACACAATTTGAGTTCAAAAATGTTTGCCTGGAACAAAGTTAGGCTCAGTATCCTGGTATGGTTGGTGTTTCTTTTTATATATACCATAAATCATATTAATCCTTAAAATTCCGAGGCATATTTTGTGAAAGAAAAACACCCTTCTTGGGGGTTATTTCAAATGATGATAAAACGCATGTGCTCTGACGTTTGAGATAATAAGTTTTATATTTAAGATATAACATTGAGTAATTTTCTTTTATGTTAGATATTGATCAGACATTCTAGAGATGAAAAGAGTGTTTAATGTTCTCGTTGCCATATATGAGTATGAACAGTTTTGTATTGGGGCATGGGATTAATTGATCATCTTCTTGTTACTCCTTCAAATATCTTTTTAGATAGTCTTTTGTGGGTTTATCTGAAAAACTGATAATGCCATAAAATATAAATTGAGAAATTTACGATCGATTGAGTACTGCAACAGTTTATGTCAACAAGACATGCAAAAGCATCATAAGAGCATATGGTTTTAAAACAAAAATGTCGTTGCCATATCTTCCTAATATAAAAGTTTTATGATGGAACCTTGGGCTTAATTTTTCTTACAGTCACTAAGATTAAAGGATTTTGTTACACGATCTTAGTTCTTAATTGGAGGAAAAAGTGTGGTTAAAGTTATTTTTTTCTGCAACCCTCTTTAAACAAAATAATCATGTCTAATCAATCCAATCAACCAAAGATGAGTTTAAGAAAAAGGGTAATTAAATGAGATCAAAGAAAAGAACTGTAGTATAATTGCAAAAAAATGCTTTGCAGATCAGAAGGCTCACTATTTAGGATGATACACCGATTCACTTTTGACATATAATTGAGCTGCGCATGGGGATTCTCGAGTCTAAAATATGAAGTCACAATATCTTAAACTGCATGAACAATTACATGTAATCAATATACAGTAAAGTTAAGGTATTGATGGACATGGTATTTTGGTTGTAGCAGATAATTAAATTTTGACGTCACCTTTTCCGATCCATTTATAATTGAAATAAAAGGTACGCAAGTAAACAAATTCAATTTCTTTTATTTATTGTTTGTTCTGTCATATTAATTTCCTAGCCACTAGTATTTCGTTTTCAACCTAAAACTTCAAGTTACTTTTTTGTTGAAAAAAAATAATAAGGATTAATAATCAGTTTTTCTATATATATTTTTTTTTTCTAAAAGTCGTTTCTACCACTCTACACGTCCGTATTCGAATCAATAACAATCCTAAATCCGATGTGGCATGAATGATAATTTCGACCTGATGTAGCAATTTGCGATATGTGTAGCAGTATGGATGATTCGTAGCAATAAGTGGTACAATAAACAGCAGAAACAATTTTTGCGGTAGTCATAAATGAAAAGGGGATAAATGGCTTCTTGTGAAGTCATAAAAGCACTATTTGCATTTTAAAAGTAAAAGTTTTTCGAATAAATAAAAAAAAATTAAGCACGCGATTTGTATACTGATAATGCACAAACGTGTTTAAAGTGACATTACAATGGCGCCCGAAAAATCCTTAAACGTGCGGTTACACGATGTGGTTTTACATCAATTTTCAATCGATTTGCTTAAGTAATTCGATTGAAATCGATTGTTGAGGTGGTCACTCGATAGGATTTTACGATCCATTTTCGATGAATGAAACCTTGAAGTTTTCATTATGTTTGTTGTACAGGAAAAAGTCATTGTGACGTCACGATTCTCCCCAGAGGAGAGTCGATTGAAAATCGGACGCACTTCATATTTCAATCGACGTCACTCTTTGCTTTCGACTTTCGACTTAGGTGGTCACACGATACGATTTTATTCGAAAGCAATTCAGATTAGAAAATCTAATGGAAAATCTAATGGAAATCGTATCTGACCGCAACTTTAATGTTATGTGTTGATATGAACCATATATACGTAGAAAAAAAACTAACTATGCTACCGAAAAAATAGTTTCAAAATATTTCCTTCGTTTGTTTTTTATAATTTTCATTTTAGAGAGAAATTAAGAGAAGTTGCTATTTCTTGTTAATGTTGAATCTAGGTTAAGGGTTGGGAGATTTTAAGTACTTGTCATTAGTTTGTTTGCTCTTATTTTGTTACAATTAACTTATAAAAGGGTTGTTAAATTTGGTTTTCATTTACTTTAAGCGTTTTTTTTTTATATCTGGTGTATTAATATTGAGAGTTACGTCATTTTCATACCGTATTTAGAAATAAAATACGTTTTATTCTTAATAATAATGTAGAAGTCATTCAGACATAAAAAATGCATTTATATTTATAATTTCCAGTTCTTTGAGGAAAAAAGGATGTCTATCTGTTCATCAGACAATAGTTTGATTTTATAAAATGGTCTTTAAATTGAGATTTCATAGAAGAAAAATGTGTGAATGAGTTTCATATTGTTTAATTTCAAAAAAAAAAAAAATTAAGAATCGGTGGGTGTATATGTTATTATGCATGTGCGGGGATTATTTTGCATGATAATCAAATTTCTGAATTATATAAAAAAGGAAAAATGCTTTCCAATAATTAGTAAAATCCTTATTCACTGTTAGCATAAACTGATTTATTCTATATCCATAAAATCAGAATTCTTAGTTTAATTGATTTTATTTGTTAGTAGATATATCAAAGTAGAAATATTTGAAAATATACAAAGATCACAAATAATAAATAAAAAACATAATAATAAAAGCAGTTACATGTAACAGATTCTTACATGTAAGATAGGAACAACAATAAGAACGAGACAATTACAATATCGATATGTATTTGGTAACTGAATACCTCATTTCATTTAATTCGAGTTTTAAACGCAGAACAATTTAAGATAAGATAAAAGATACATCTATAAATCAAGTGTACAGAAAGTAGATAAACTAAATGACTTTGATTTTTATAACATACGAGTGTTGTTAGAAAAGTTCGCTGACAAAGTGATTTACGGCAAAATTACTGTGTGTTTTGTAGAATGACGTATGTTTTATTAAGTTTTTATTAAATGACTACCAAATAGTTAATAATTATGTAAAACTCATATTATTTTGAAGTTGTTTTCAAAAGATACAGCGATTTTATTTTGCATGAATTGGATTTACAGAGCACCCTTTCATATTTCCACGATGTCAGGTGACGTCAAACTACTAAAGGGCAATTTTCACCTGTCACTCTTTTTTTCAACGTAAACATATTTTAGTTCAAACACTTTTCATACCATTAACCCTTTTATAAATCGCATGTGCACAACATTCTTTGTCAAAATTTTTTATAAAGTCTTTTGTGTCATATCGTTACGAAAGCCGAGAAGGATCATTCGAGTTTCGAGATTCGAAATACGAGATTCGAAATACGAGATTCGAAATTCGAGATTCAATATCTAAATTAACCAATCAAATCATGGATCTGAAACCTGTATCCTAGCAACATCAAACTGTTCTAAATAAAGATCATTCGTACATGCTCTTTCCTACAAATAAATGTCTTAAAAGCTCTTAAATAGTGGTTGATGGTTAAATTAACATTGATGAATTAACCCCACACAGTATAAACAATTAAAGTAGAAATAACACTGTTGGCTTTGCGAATCTAAGTGGTTTTGTTTGCCCTGTATGTATTTCCCCCCGAACAATTTCAACCCAAAGTGTATTCGCCCCAACTGTGTAAAAATCGGCTCGCGAAGAAAGATCTGTTTAATCTAAATGTTTTAGCTATGAAACGAAACTAAAAAAAATAATCGACATGTCAAAATATAGGTTATGATAAAGTTTTAAACCATAGAAGATATAATGATTTACAACCTCAAAGACAAAAATCCAGATAAGAATAGTGTATTGTAGGGTATGGCAATGCCATTGTCGATATGAGAGAGAGAGAGAGAGAGAGAGAGAGAGAGAGAGAGAGAGAGAGAGAGAGAGAGACAGACAGACAGACAGACACAGAGAGAGTTTTGTAGTGTCAAATTCAGTTTGATTTAGAATTTGAAATTGATTTGATTTGTTACAAGCATATATAGACAATAATTAAGCCTCTTAAACGAGAAAAGAGAGGAGGTAGCTAGGGTAGGGCAGACCAACTAGCAAGCTTTAATTTTAACGGTGTTAGCGCACCTGTGATTTACATCACTCTCTCTCTCTCTCTCTCTCTCTCTCTCTCTCTCTCTCTCTCTCTCTCTCATCACCTAGCATTTCCTTTTCCGTGAGGGGGCTTGGGGTATTTGTGATGTCTTACATTAGCTAGCGATAATGATAAAAAACACATGAAATTTTCTTTAAATTGTGTGCGGATCGTTTACGCCAATAATCTGTTTTCAGTACATACAAATGTATATACATTTCAAGGGGGGCGGCTATATAGTCCTAATTAATTTGTCAGTTATTCTGTCCCCACTTTGTTTTCTCTTCGTTTTCCAGGTTTTTTTCATTTGGCTCGGCAAATTAATATAAAACTTTCTGTGTAGCTCCATAACGATGCACTGTAGATAAATTATGAGTAGTTTTACTTTTGATAAACAGGTACATATCCGTACTTGATTTTTAATTTGACTCTTTTAATCGGATTTAATATTCCAATAATTATAGGGTAGGAAAGAGTAGACGGGACTTTTTTGCGCATATCCTACTGTACCATTCATTCAACACAGGTATTAGCACTCATCGAGTTCGACTTGCTTTCCTTTTCTTTCATCCACTGGATTTAAAGCTATTAATTTTTGAAAATATTTTGAATTTATGGCCTGATTATATATAAATTAGAGCTGCGCTGGTGCATATATTTACCCAAATGGACCAAAATATAACCAAATGAATCTAAAAGTTTTGACAAAATTTGTTATAAACGTACGACTCTTTTTTTCAATTCTAATCGGGTATGTCCTTTAGAAAAATCTTGAACCACACACATTTTAGCAAATAAAACGACAATTGTTTCATTTTTTTATGGGGAGGGAGGTGGTGCCGGTAAAGGACATGTATTGCTTGTGGCAGTTGTGCTATACTCTCATTTGTTATAATAGGTAATACTACATATTGATATAAAATGAAAGTTTCCAATTACACTGTACATAGCTTCTATCACGCATTTTGACCCGTGCGATAGTTTAAAACAATTTTCATTTATAGCATTTATTGTAATTCAACCGATCATTTTTGAAATTTAATTTTCTGGATCCCTGCCTGATACGTCCGCCTTCTTGTATATTAGAATTACATGTACGTTGACCATATGTACACATTAACTTAATCGGCTATGTTATGGGACGATAACATTTTTTATCAATGTTTTTGCAGGATATGTGACAAATAACAGCCTATTTTTGGGTTTTTGCACTGATTATTTGAGATAATTTGCCGCCATCTTTTATGCATTCCACACACCACTCACAGTTTCTTTATTTGGTGTTCTGTGTGTATGGCGACAAATTGGTAAATTTGCACCACTCACCCCTTGTAGCTTCATCCTGATTACATTTTATCTGGCTAAGTGTAATGTAGTAGTATATTAAATACACACATCTTTGTTTGCAGTGCTTATTTACATCTTTAGAGATTTACTTACAAAAAAAGTAAACATTTGTATGACTTATATGTAATTATTGTCAATTTTGGTGCGGTGGGGGATAGGGGGGTAGGAAACTACAGAGAAACTTAACTTGGCTGTGAAACATATGCTTTTATTCTTTCTTGTTGATATATCAATGAATTAATTATAACAAAATATATGTACAACAATTAATTTTGAAATATTCATGCACAATCAAATAAAGGGTTTTACTGTTCTCTGCACAAGAAATCGGCAATGTGAACAAATTTGCGCCCTATCATCCCTACCTTTAATTGTAGAGAGTAGGTATCCTTCTATATTGAAAACAATTCCAAAAGTAAGACTCATAATAAGTTGCTTACTGAGGAAAAGGAAAAAAAATGTATTTATTAATAATTCCGTATGCATATGATGTGATAATATCTCAATGATTTGTTTATAATCATAGTACTAGTGTATCACTGTATGCATACATAAAAACGATAAGTAATGCTTATATTTATTAGTGAAACAGGACAGATTATTTATATTTAGATTATTTAGATACATGTAATAATCTTCATGCGGGGATCTAGAAAGGAGGTGGTCAGGGGATCTGGACCCCCTCCTCGGGAAAATTGGAGCTTATTAAATTTACATAGTAAAATTTTTTAAAATTGGCCCAGGACCCCGTACAGAAAAAATTAGCTACGCTTATGAAGTTCTCTACCATAACCGCATTTTTACACAAAAGGGGTGAATAAACCCGGGTTTTAAACTTTTACTGGTGGTGAAATACCTTAGGGTTCAAACGCATCAGGTGGAAATGCACCAGGGCAAACAAAATCACTTAGATCCGCGATGTCGAAGCCAATGCATTATTACTAGTCTACTTAGATATTCTGTGTAAAAGTAAATACAAATAATTATATAGTTAGGTAGGGAGAAGTGAACATAGCATTTATTTGTATATACGAGCATGTACGTATGTTTTTATTGAGAACAGTTTGATGTCGCTAGGATACATATTTTCAGATCCTTGATTTGATTGGTTAATTTAGATATTGAATCTCGAATTTCGAATCTCGAATCTCGTATTTCGAATCTCGTATTTCGAATCTCGAATGATCCGTCTCGGCTTTCGTATATCGTAGATCATTTAGGTCCGAAAATCTTTGTCCACGCAGTTTCGACTTCAGATAAGAAAATAACAAAATCCATAGGTGCAAGATCCAGGTTGTATGGGGAGTCGGGGTGCTGCAAGAGCTCAAAATATCTGCATTTTCATTTTCAAACCTTCAATTCCAATTGTGGTTCCATTTGTAAATCCTTTGTCCTATGAAAAAAGCTGCATCTAAGAGCCTTTTGATTTCCAACTGAGACTTTTCTGCTTGCTCACAAAATTTAATGACGGCCCCGTGCTCCAAGGTGTCCGTTTACGTTAACGTTTAAGACTCGTTTTTCTAGCGTTGGTCGTCGATAAAACAGTTGAAAGTCTTCAATTTAATTGAAACTTTCAGAAACTGACTTTCATAACTTATTGTGATCTCATATGAAATATCGTTTATTTTTATGCGCTTACATGTATACTGTACATTTTCTTAATAAGGAAAAATACGTACAAAATATAAAACAATTGAAAACTGACATGCTCCGTGAAAGGTATCTTATCAAAATAATTAATCTGTATATTTTAGTGTGCATTTAAAATAAACAAATCTTCACATATTTCTTAGAAAATACGTCAAGATTAAATATGAAAAGTTTTGCTGGTATCATGCGAATAGTACGCTCACAATCGAACTTGTCCGCGAACTTTTCTAACAACCCTCGTACATATAAGACATAAATAATAAATAATATAATATAATGCACATTAACACAGATCCGAAATAAATCCGAAGATATATTGAAGTACATTATTCACTGTTAAAAAAAAAACCCGAGTTGTTTTTTGAAACTCTTAAAACTGTCAGGTTAAAAAACACAAACTGAATTAAAAAAATCAAATTTTCTGTAAAAAAAATATAACGACCGTTAAATAACTGTCTGTGTTCTAAAATGTTTTTTCCGGCTACAGAAAATGACATATCAAAGTTTTTTTTTTTATGTTTCCCTTTGATTGATTTCAATAATACAAAAATGAGAAATATGTGTAATTTTGCTATAATGTTTGACAAAGTGACATAAAAATCATCTTGGGAAGGAAAAAAGTGTACTACAATGTAAATGTATTTTTCACAATATACATTTTTCATGTATGAAACAGCAACAAATCAAGACCAACCGACGAAATTTCAATGTTTCAGTTTTTATCATTTTTTCGCCATTAAACGATTTATAAGTTAAAAAAATCGCTTTGACAAACAGGAGGTCAATGAATCTTAATCAATATTTGTGGAATGTTATACTTTATGAGGCTTAGTGGTCGACAAAAAAAGATCAATTCTATCTTCTATTATGGCAGCAAATCATATTTGAAATCATAGGGCAAATCTCTCGAATAATTTTTGAAAATCCAACATCTTAAAAATAAAACTGATGAGTTGGCACGGTAACCGACGCAAGTAAACTAGTAAAATAGAACATTTTATCTGTATATGTAATACTACTGACATTAAAATGTTCTTTAAAAAATTATAAAAATTGAAACCAATTTACACATTACCACATCGGCCACCTGAGCATCGATAATAATTACTGATCAAACAAAGCTTTGAGTCAATATAAGAGTATCAAATACAACATATCTAGACTTTGTAGAGTTATTTTAATGTCTTGTTTATAACGTTTTTCAAAGCATTTTCTCCGGTTGTTCTTAAGTTAAGCATTCATCATGAGTTCCTTTTATTTTTTCTCTCTTTGACAATACAATTTTTAAGTTTTTCTGTATTTATTCTAATGTAAAGATTCCACTTTGCTCCAACTGTTCCCCCGGGGATAATGATTTATACGAACTTGAATCGACGCTACCTGAGGATGATTCCACACAAGTAACAGATTCTCTGGCCAGTTGGTTTTTTGAGAAAACTATTTTAAAACAATTTTATCTTAGATTCCTATTTAACTAAAATGATACCTTCATGTGGGTCTCTCCTTATCAAATCATAATCCCCGGGCGTAGGATTGGAGCCACAATGGGAGAAGGATGGTTCACATGATTTGATCCAAAATTCATTTTTCATCCCCAGAGGATGCTTCCACACAGAGTACCAATTTTTTTGGCCAAAGGTATTTTGAATGAAAATTATTAAAGAATTTTTTTTATATCAATATTAAAAACGTCGAGACCTCCCCCATTGTTTTTCAACCTTTTCCCCTGACATCATGATTTAAACAAACTTGATATATTTGAGATACTTTACGTATATTATGGATCATTCGACACAATCTACTGAATTTATGGCCAAATGGTTTTTTGAAAAATTATATATACATATTTTTTAAAATAATCTCTTCCATCTTTCTTCTATGTAATATCATTCCGTATTGTCGCCACATCCAACAACCATGGATAATGATTTCCACAAACTCGAATCTTCGTTACCTAAAAATGCCTCCAAACAATCTACTGATTTTATGTCCAAATCGTTTTTGAGAAAAAAAAGTTTTAAAAGATTTTTCATCACTCATCTTGTCATTCGGCAATGTAATATCACCTCCACCCCCATGGCGGCCCCAACTAAGAACCAGGGATCACGATTTAGACAATTCCATCCTTTACCGGACAATTGGTTTTTGAGAAAAAAAAAGATATCTGTGAGCCAATGTTCACTAGTGATACCCCCGCTCTGATGTGAATATGCAAAGTAAGCAAAGTCGACATTTAACAGAAAGCTGGCATCCGATTGGTACAGAAATATACCCCACAATATGGCATGTCTAAACAAATAGTGTGTTAAAATTTCAAGCATCTGCGATAAATAGCTGCTGAGAAAACTTTGAGGAAAATTTGTTTGAACATTTTAAGTATTCATTTAATAGGAAGTTGACGTCAGATTGAAACAAAAATATATCCCACGATATGGCATGCCTTAAAAAACACTGTGTAAAAATTTCAGGCATCTGCAATTAACAGTTGCTGAGAAATCTTTGACCAAAAATATGTTTGAAAATTTTTGCTAAAAATAAACAAAGTCATTATTTAACAGGAAGTTGGCATCTGATTGATACAAAAATATATCCGACGATATGGCATGCTACAACAAATAGTGTGTTAAAATTTTAAGCATCTGCGATAAACAGTTGCTGAGAAATATTTGACGAAAATTTGTTTGAAAATTTTGGCTTAAAATAAACAAAGTCGTCATTAAACAGGAAGTTGACGTACGATTAGTACAAAAATACATCCCGCGATATAGCATGCCTATACAAATACTGTGTAAAAATTTCAAGCATCTGCAATAAACAGTTGCTGAGAATTCTTCGACGAAAATTTGTTTGAAAATTTTGGTTAAAAAAAAACCATAGTCGTGAATTAACAGGAAGTTGACGTCTGATTGGTACAAAAATATATACCACGATATGGCATGCCTATACAAGTACTGTGTAAAAATTTCAAGCATCTGCAATAAATAGCTGCTGAGAAATCTTTGAGGAAAATATGTTTGAAAATTTTGGTAAAAAAATAAGCAAAGTCGTCATTTAACAGGAAGTTGACGTCCGATTGGTACAAAAATATATACCACGATATGGCATGTCTTAACAAACACTGTGTAAAAATTTCAAGCATCTGCGATAAATAGTTGCTGAGATAAATGCGACAAAAATTTTTGTTACGGACGGACAGACGGACGGACAGACACACAAGGGTAAAACAGTATACCCCCTCTCCTTCGGAGCGGGGGTATAAAAATAGCCAAAAGATATTTCTCTATATATTCCTGCTTCGTCCCCTCATTTGGGGCCATCCCTTACTCGAGCTCTAAAGGATTACGATTTGAATAAACAACTAAAAGGATTTGGATAAGAATATATTTTTAAAAATGACCGACAGACTTTTAATATTTTTATATGACCTCTTATTTGAAGGTGATCTGACCCTTTATTTTAACAAACTTATAAGCTTTACCCCGGCCCCCACAAATGCTGTGTGGCAAGTTTTGAATTGGCAGAGTGGTTCTGGAAATGAATATGAAAATATAAAAAGCTAACGAAAACAATAACAACAAGGACAAACAACGGACACATTTTGATCCGAAAAGCTCAATTAAGCCTTTGCCTCAAGCGAGCTAAAACAGATTAGAAATAAAATTAACGCTCGTTTCTTATAAACGTGATTTATTATTTCCTTGTTGGCCTCCTGTTCTGCGCTGGCATTTTTCTGATATATAAGTACATGCGATCAACAGTATGATGACCACATATATTATTGCTAGGATGATTATTCCAAGCATTGCAGAGTTCTGAAGTTCTGATTTTCTTGTGCAAATGAAAAAAAAAAATAAATTGATTAAATTATTTCAAGAAAATAACATTTTAACTAATGATGACATGATGGGACATGGATCGTGTTCATTTAACAGAAATATCCTAATATATGAATTATATTGAAAAAAGGTGAAAAATAAAAGAATTGCGTCAATTGCTATAAGCCAAGTAACTGAGTTTAAGTAATCTATGAAAAGGGGTATTAATTTTGCAGTGTCTAGTTGATTTAAAAATAACATTGGAAAATGCATTATAAAAAACTAAATGGACCCACTTAGTCATTGTTACAGAATTTACATAATTCATAAGCGAATGAATATATTGTTATATTGGTAACTGAAACATATTTATATAAAAAACTTATTTAGGGTGTCAGATTTTAAACATCAAATGTTTAACATTTAATCTTAAAAGTACTTGTATTTAAATACTTAATAACACGGTTTCGTTAATTACGGATTCATATCAATGATTATGCCTACCTATCTTAAAGCTATTTGACACAGGTACAAGTAGAATGAAATGTTGCATGATAAAAATGTGTATACCTTCAAGACCATTTTTTGCGGTTTTTGAAAGCGTACTTGTTTGAAGAACGCTTTCTTGCGAATAAAATTTATAAACGCTCATGTCACCAATGATGGTTGTTGATTTTATATTTGGAGTGATATCTATAAAAAATGCTTTTTAAAAAGATTCAAAAATCACAAATGTTATTAACATTTTCAAACAACCATCAATGAAGGTTGATAGTATAACGTATAATTCTACATCATAATAAATTCTTGTTGCATACAAATGTTTCGTTGCTAAAAAAAAAAATCTATAAAATTAAATTAATTATTATATAAATTCTTAACAAACAAAGGTATTGAAATAATTCTTTACACATATACTATAGAAAAATAATATAACTTAAAGTGAGAGTACCTTTTGATGATCGTTTACAGCCCGAGGCAAAATGGCAGTCTTTAGCGCTGCAGTTGAATACAGAACTACATTTCCGGCCATAATGTGGATAGAAACATTTTGTTGCACATTACAATCCAAAATATCCATTTTCACATTCTAAAAAAACCCAGTTGATATACAGTACCGATCAGACCCAACCTAACAGAAAGTAAACCCCAACTAAACCGTGGGTTTACTTTCTGGGTTTACTCTGGGTTTACTTCGGATTGACTAGAGTGGACCCAGAGTAAACCAAAAGTAAACCCAGAGTGGATACAGAGAGTAAACCCAGTCAGAAGTATACCCTGAAAGCAGACGCTAACTTTGTATTCGGAATATATAAAGGGAAGGAATTACAGGCATTAGGATGGTAAGATAAAATACTTGTTTCCTTACACTTCAGTGCATACAGTTGACCTCAAGAGCAATTTCAAAGTAAACCCAAAGTAAACCCCAAGTAAACCCAAAAAGTAAACCCGGGGTTTTAACTGGGGTTTACTCTGGTGTTAGGTTGATCTGACCGGTACTGTATAAGAAACATTTATCCATAAAATACAACTTTGTTTTTAATGATAAGTAAATATTACCTACCTGTACAACTTTTGAATGTTTCATTCCATCTGAACCCTGCACAACATTGGTGTTCCCTAGAAAATATTTCGTAGTTTATTAAAAAAAAATTGATTAGCTTCAAAACTGTCAACACTATAAAGCTGCTACTTACTTTGAACAGATTTTCATTGATTTGCATGTACATGGAATGAGTATGAAAAAAACTGTTCTCAACAGTATTATTGTTTTCATTTTATCTAAATTTCGAAACAAATATCCCTAAAATTTGCAGCAATAATTTTAGAATAAAATTTAATTCCTGTTTTATTGAAACTATGTTTCCCTGTTCCTCAAAATATAAGGAAAACTATAGAAAATAATTCGAATTTATTAATTCCATATGATAAAAAAAAGTACTTTATATACTTGAATATTAATTTTGAAACTAACTTCAAATATAAAAGTCCAAACCCTTCATAACATTTTCAACATTTGTCATAGGGTCAAGATCTAGTAAATGATTCCAGACTGCATTTTTGAGGCTTGAACCACAATGACGTCATAGTTGATTTGAGTGTTGTCCCCGTACTTTACGCTTTCAAATAAAAATAAAACATTTTTTATATTCTACCTTATATCATCATATTGATAAAGTCCGTTTTTATACAGACGGGAGGCGTTGTAGATATATTCAATTAGTCAAAATTGGACAAAAATCCGAAATGTGATGCTTATTTTCTTCATATTTCATTGCAACGGACAGTTTAAAACATGATTTTAAACATGTTTACCACACATGGAAGCCATACAACCCATCAAACAAAGCTTTTGTTATGAAGTATCATCGATAGAATTTATGCATTGAATTTCAAATATCATAACCCTGTAGGCACCTTTCATTTATTACATCTCGACCTTTTAAAAGTAGAATATTTCAAGTTTCTAAAAAAATATATTTTATATTAATAAGGTAATAGTATTTAGCGTTGATTTCCTTCTGCCCCTCCAAGATTTTTTCCTGCTGAAACAAACTCAATCTTTCTCAACTTGAAAAGATGTCCCGATGCTGGTCCTATTCAATATCAAAATAGTGAAAATAAATCAAAATACAGGCATTGAAAAGTTATTCTAAGGGAAATCAAGTCAAGTCGTAATCAAACAGACTCGTACCCAAGCCGACTCATAATCAATAGATCTGGTTGTAAGCATTGACATTTGGAATCGTAGATATATAAAAGATATGTTGATATATGCTTTGATATAATTGAAAATTATTTATAAATTATGAGATATTTTAATGTAGATTTTTGAATATCTTCAGACAAAGATTAATGTCATCTCGGACTCCTTTAAGTTTGGCAAAGAGGAGTTTGACAGAAATAGGTAGCAAATCCCGAGCCGGGATTTTTGAAATTGAAAACATGGTTTTTGATCAATTTGACGATTTCTTAAGAAATACTCATTTGTTCTTAATCTGTAAAACTTGAGAATTCTCTCGATTTTTGATTGGCTAAATTTGTTTCGCATGCGCTTAGAGGTTAAACTTTTTTCGACAACAGATAAATTAAGGATTTTTTAAAACATTCTTATTATCAAACCTTTTAAAAAGTCATCAGATATTAACAACAATGATTATTTGAAAGATATTTGCAAATACGGCTCAGTAATACCGGAGACAATAATAACATGTTATTGTGTCTACTTATAAAAACAAATATCTCTCTCTCTCTCTCTCTCTCTCTCTCTCTCTCTCTCTCTCTCTCCCATCCTGAATCAATTGTTATAGCCAAATATTTTTTTTTTTGCTTTCTGATTTTTTTTATTACAAATCAAAGATTTTCTTTAAGTATTTAATTAAGTGGTTTTTTTTTCGTCCCAAACCACTTCCACGTACATGCAAGTTCAGAGCATAATAATATTGGATGCTTTATAATATTTTGTCTGTTTTGTATCAGTGTGTAAATAATTTTTTTATTCTAAATGAAAGATGTATTAATGGCACATTAATTATCACGTATATTTAATGCAAATCAAACATAGTTAAACTTCAAGTATAAGCAAATTTACTTATAAAGATCAAACTTCTAAACCTGTCATAGATTTTTTTCTATTAAACTTTATTTTTCTTTTTTGTATATTGTATCTGATCTACTTATACGTGTCTGAAAAAAATAATCATTAGGATGTTTTGTGTTTTCCGTCTCGAATCCTTCCCACGATTAAATCAGAACATAATATCAGATACTTTGATATATAAACGATTTTGTCATTATTATGCAATAATGAGTACGAAAACAACATTTTATTTTGAATAAAATGACATATTACTGACACATTAATTATCATTATATAAATAGTGCCTGTTTGGGAGTATAACAGTTGAAATTGACACCCTGAGAAAACCATTGTCAACCGACGCGAAGCGAAGGTTGACAATGGTTTTCGAGGGGTGTCAATTTCAACTGTTATTCTCACAAACAGGCACTATTTATTTTGTTTTACTGAATGTCTTAATTTTAAAGAAAACTTAAATGCTTTTACATAGGAATAACGTGAATTCTACGGAGAACCGTACGCGCATAATTTTCGCGCATGTAACACTATTTAATGTTACCCGTTGCTAAGTGCGTTGCTAACGCTGAGGGTAATAGAACGGATTATGAACTGCGTCTAAACCAATCAGATTTCAGTATTTAACATGAAAGTATAACAATATATAAATAGTGCCTGTTTGGGAGGGTAAGAGTTGAAATTGACACCCCGAGAAAAACATTGTCAACTGACGCGAAGCGGAGGTTGACAATGGTATTCGAGGGGTATCAATTTCAACTCTTACCCTCCCAAACTGGCACTATTTATTTTATTATACAGAATGTCTTACGCTTTACGAAAACTATACTGTTTTTATTAAGGGAGTATGGGACTCACACCAAAGTAATTAAAAAAATATAAAACTTGGTTCAATGGATAGCACTGTATTTCCTCTAACAGAATATAAAAAAAAATTAATAGGTCAATATGTTTGTTTCCATGGTAACGGTTCCCAAACATACCCTTGTTGGAAATGCTCCAGTTCATTAAAATACACCGCTTGCAACAGAAATTAAGCAATGCTACAGTGTTTGCAATTATTTGATTTCATTTTTCTCATATGTTATGTATAACACATTAACAGAAGAATGATTTTTTACAAAAATATTTTGTCAACGCCTCCTCAGTATTTTACAAACTGCAACCGAATTTCCTCTGCATACTTCTAATTTGTTGCTTTTTGCGTTGACCTTTAATGCAAAATGGTCAAAAAATATATTTTAATATAATTAAAAGTCTTATTTTTGAACTGAAATAAAATGTTCAAACGTTATGCTTTCACTGGAAAAGGAGAAACTCATATGTCAATGACTTAGATAAAAAGATATTGCAGTCTGAATTTCTTCTGGTCTATTTTTTCAATTTCGCGCCATTTTCACTTAAACACTATTCTAATGTAGATAAATTAATCAATACCAACTTTTTGTTCAATAAACACTCAGTCAATTAATAATATCTTTATTACAATGCTAGTACTTTATAAAATTCAGCAAAAAAGTACAAAAATATTCATTTAAACCCCAAATTTCCTCTGTTTAACTTGAAATTCCTCTGTTAAAGTACAATCTTTAAAACTATTTACACCTTATAACAAGATACCAGGTAGGAACAAAGTAATTCTAATAGGTATAAACAAATAAATATTTAATTTATGATTTCCTACATGTATCTCATAATTATTTCTTCAAATTCTGAAACATATAAAAGGATCGAAATCAGCATTACATCATGTACAATATGCAAAATACAAAGGGCGAATTTAATTTTAAGCCATTCGGTAGAACAACATCCATTACTGTTACAACCATATAATTATTATGGTATGAATTTTTTTTATACTTATCAAGTTAATACTGGACATTTAACTCCTCACATGTATATGTAATAAATCAACATACTTATACAAATAATGCACCCAAATCAAAAGCCCTCTCAACATTATTACATGTGTTACCAATCTAGCATAAATAATGAAGCTGACAATTATCGCTCCGAAATGAACAACCCTCTCAACATTTGTATTACATATCTAACATAAATATTGATGTAGACAAGAGCACAAGTCCTTGGCTTATCCTTGGGCAAGGATGTAGTATAAACATCTTCTGAGATACTGTATGACATTGAAAATTAAAGTTTTGAGTTATTTTTCACAAAGTATAGATGGTTCCTTAAGATTTCTTTCACATGATTAACATCCAATGTTTTACCAATATTTGTGTCAATGTTTATCCAAAGTTTGGAAATTATTGTGCTATCTTCATCACCAACTATTGTCTTTATACGAACAGACCCATCATTCACATCCTTGACAATCTCTTCTATCATTTCACTTTCCATGGCCTTCGTAGTTCCGTTCCAGTTGATACTGCGATCGTGGAGAACGTGTTGACAAAGTACATGTGCAACAGGATTTCGATCTTGTTGAAAAGTGTTTTTTTTTCCAGAAAATGTCCTGATCATAGATGAATGACCTGGAAGATGGGAAATAGCATCAACTGAAAATACTTATACATAGAGAAATATCTAAACAAAAACTGTTGTGACATTCAAACACAAGTATTTCTTACAATTTATGGTTCATTAAGATTAGGACTGGAACAATTCAGGGTTTATTCAATTTGTTCGATTTCTATATAAAATGCTACAATTCATTTTATTTTTTTCGATTTGATTAAATATAGATCAGCCTTAATATTTCTCATTATAAATAAAATACTAATATTTATCTTGTACATTCCTTTACTTAAGGACAACAAACAAAAAAATTACATAATTTAGAATTTACGTATAAAAAAAACAAACAATTTTTAATAAATGACATATTTTCAATTGGCACACTCACGCTTAGAGTATTAAACATAGTAAAATCAATGAACATAAATGGCACAGTGATAATCTCTGGGCCTGTAGATTTCAGTCAACAATATATGGAATATTACAGTTAACTTTCACCCTGCTGTCAAATCATTGAATTTTGTGAGGTCTTTGGAATTGTTATCATTCATTAAAGGTTCATTGGGATGCAATTTCATGGATTATTTTGCACAGTTAATGAAGATTTTTTGGGGTTTATTTTTTAGGTTTTTTTTGTGTGGGTTTTAATTTGTTCATATGAAAGATTATACCCCTGAAATCATTAAAATTAAACCAATCACAGAGATGCCAATCGAAAGTACATGTAGTTTATGTAATTTATCAAATACCTGACAAACTGCTATGACTTCCCACTCTCACTCTCTTCTGTCAACCAGCATATTTTTATATACAGCTCTTCTTCCTTAGGAGATCAATACAGTCTAAAAATGGCCACGACCATCGAGCTCTCTTCAATGTAAATCTGCTTACATCCCTAATTCCAACAAACTCCTCCATTGTCTCCAACCCCAATCAGACATTTTGACAACTTCTTCATTGTCAACATCTGTAATATTAAGTTACATAATCAGGAATTTTTGCACCATGAGCGAATAATAATTGGAGCACCAATTGGTTGCCAAGTTGATCAGTAAAAAAATATATGCAGTAAAATTTTCTTAAAAATTAAGACATTCAGTATAACAAAATAAATAGTGCCTGTTTGGGAGGATAACAGGTGACACTATATAAATAGTGCCTGTTTGGGAGGATAACAGTTGAAATCGACACCACTCGAAAACAATTGTCAACCTCCGCACGCGTCGGTTGACAATGGTTTTCTCGGGGTGTCAATTTCAACTGTTACCCTCCCAAATAGGCACTATTTATATAGTGTCACCTGTTGCCAAGTGTGTTGCTAACGCTGAGGGTAATAGAACGGATAATCAACTGCGTATTAACCAATCAGAATTGAGTATTTAACATAATATATAACGTTATACAAAATTTATATTCAAAACAAGGAGTATAATTTGGTAAACAAATCAATAAAATTATATTAAACGCGACTTTTCGTGCAGTGAAATAAAAAAAAAAATGATTAAATTATTTCAAGAAAATAACATTCTAACTAAGGATGACATGACTGGACATGGATCGCATCCATTTAACAGAAATATCCTAATATATGAATTATAAAAAAGGTGAAACAATTGCTATAAGCAAAATATTTATTTGGAAGTAACTGAGTTTAAGTTATGTATGAAAAGGAGTATTAAATTTGCAGTGTCGATTTGATTTAAAAATATTATTTGAAAATGCATTATAAAAAACTAAATGGACCCTTTAAGTCATTGTTACAGAATTAACTAAATTCATAAGAGAATGAATTTATTGTTTTATTGGTAACTGAAACAATTATATAAAAACTGATTTAGGGTGTCAGATTTTAAGCATCTAATGTTAAACATTTAATCTTAAAAGTACTTGTTATTAAAATACTTAATAACACGGTTTTGTTACAGACCCCGAAACGTACACTACACCACACGCTCGCTGCACGCTCGCTATACACGATCGCTAAACGGTTCACACGAAACGCTGAACGGTTTACACGAAACGCTGCACGCTTTGCTCGAAACGATTCTCGCACGATTTGCTCACTTTTCACACGCTTTGGACACGCTTTTATCCTGATCGATTCGGGTCCTCTCGGATTTTCACCCTGATTCTGTTAGTAAGAATTAATTTTAAGAAAACACAAAATAATAGAAATACTGATATTAGAAACATATATGTACATAAGTATTGATTTGATTAATTAAATTATTTTGGTACTTATATTTAAAGCAAAAAAGTATTTATTCATAGAATTAGCCAAAAATATTACTTCTATAAATATATTTATTGCTCAAAAGAAATATCCATGATTCTTATTAGTCCCGTAAATAATAAAAATTCAAGAGAAAAAAGTTACCGTAACACAATATTCAATACCAAAAATAAAATCCGTATGATTACAAACTGAAATCGGTTTTTTCAGTATTCGGCGGGATTTGTTTTTTCCTCTCACATTAATATTTTTATATGTTTCAGAGAATACGATCTAAAAATACTAACTGTAAATAAACCTGTAATCATTGACATTGATAATTTGGTTTTTCAGTATTCGGCGGGATTTGTTTTTTCTTCTCACATTAATATGTTTATTGGTTTCAGAGAATACGATGTAAAAATACTAACTGTAAATAAACCTTTAATATTTACATTGATAATTTTTGAAAATTATGTAAAATAAAATTAGTCACATAAGTTAGAAAAATGCTATAAAACAACCGATTAAATCGCGTAAATAAATGTTCCGTACATAATATCACAGAGAAAAATCAACGGATTAAACAATAAAGAAAGTTGTCATTACTATTTTGGATATCGGAAAGAACAAAAAATAAAAAAATGATTTAGATTTTTGTCTCAATATTCGTTTACATAACCGGCGCCCCGCATAACGGCGTACAATATATCTATCATAATCCATTTGAATTAAGTACCATGCATATAGATTCCCATAATAATTAATTGCATGTGTACATTTTAGGAAAATTTCAGTGTGTTAATTACTTGTTGTTTTCCGTTATCGTTGTTTAAATAATTAAAATAACAACTTGTAGAAATATTTTTAATAGGGATTCAGAATTTACTTCCCGCATTTCATATAAATGAACAGTATATTTTCTTTCTATGTTTACATTTAATTTTGTTCAAATTAATGTTAATTAATCTATCATTGAAATTGTGTGCATCATCAAATACTGATTCCGACTACCTTGAAGTCATTAAATTTCTATTGGCTATTGTCAAAAAAAGAGACGCGTGACCATTCAATTAAAACGAAAACAGAGAGTTTGATTGACATGTTCAGCCAGGTGCAGGTCTTAAACGATGTCCAAGGTTTTGTATACTGGTTGTACACAGCCCAATAGTCTCATTTACTAGTCTTCTTTCAATACGCGTACTTTTCTTTTGTTTATTAAAAATTAATTCAATTTTGTAAAAAGATAGGTATATCATATCTGATAGATTTTTTTCACGAGAATATCTCAAAGGAATTTTGCCAATCAGTTTAAAGTAATGTTTAACACGAGCGCTATCTTGAAACAAATTGTCAGAGAGTTCCGAATGAAATCTGATGAACGTTTCACACGGTTCTCGCACGCTTTGCCCGAAACGATTTACACGCTTTGCCCGAAACGCTGTGTCGCTTTGCCCGAAACGCTAAACGGCTTAAACGAAATGCTTCACGATTAACACGAAACGCTAAATGGTTTACACGAAACGCTAAACGGTTTACACGAAACGTTTCTTGCACGAAAGTCGCACGCTTTTTTGGTGTAGTAGTACGTTTCAGGGTCTGTAGTTACGGATTCATATCAATAATTATGAATACCTTATCTTAAAGCTTTTTGACACAGGTACAAGTATGAAGGAAATGTTGCATGATAAAAATTGTATACCTTCAAGACCATTTTTTGCGGTTTTTGAAAGCGTACTTGTTTGAAGAAAGCTTTCTTGCGAATAAAATTTATGAACGCTCATGTCACCAATGTTGGTTGTTGATTTTATTTTTGGCGTGATATCTATAAAAATGTATAGAAAAATGATAATATATAAAAAAAATCATTTTAAAAAGATTCAAAAATCACAAATGTTATTAACATTTTCAAACAACCATCAATGAAGGTTGCTTATATAACGTATAATTCTACATCATAATAAATTCTTGTTACATACAAATGTTTCGTTGCTTTAAAAAATCTATAAAATTAAATTAATTATAAATTCTTAACAAACAAAGGTATTGAAATAATTCTTTACACATGTACTATAGAAAAATAATATAACTTAAAGTGAGAGTACCTTTTGATGATCGTTTACAGCCCGAGGCATAATGGCAGTCTTTAGCGCTACAGTTGCATACAAACCTGCATTTCCGTCCATAATGTGGATAGAAACATTTTGTTGCACAGTGCAATCCAAAATATCCATTTTCACATTCTAAAAAAAACCCAGTTGATATACAGTACCGATCAGACCCAACCTAACAGAAAGTAAACCCCAACTAAACCCTGGGTTTACTTTCTGGGTTTACTCTGGGTTTAACTCGGATTTACTAAAGTGGACCCAGAGTAAACCCAAAGTAAACCCAGAGTGGACACAGAGAGTAAACCCAGTCAGAAGTATACCCTGAAAGCAGACGCTAACTTCGTATTCGGAATATATAAAGGGAAGGAATTACAGGCAGTAGGTTGGTAAGATAAAATACTTGTTTCCTTACACTTCAGTGCATACAGTTGACCTCAAAAGCAATTTCAAAGTAAACCCAAAAAGTAAACCCGGGGTTTTAACTGGGGTTTACTCTGGTGTTAGGTTGATCTGACCGGTACTGTATAAGAAACATTTATTCATAAAATACAACTTTGTTTTTAATGATATGTAATTATTACCTACCTGTACAACTTTTGAATGTTTCATTCCATCTGAACCCTGCACAACATTGGTGTTCCCTAGAAAATATTTCGTAGTTTATTAAAAAAAAATTGATTAGCTCCAAAACTGTCAACATTATAAAGCTGCTACTTACTTTGAACAGTTTTTCATTGATTTGCATGTACATGGAATGAGTATGAAAAAAACTGTGCTCAACAGTATTATTGTTTTCATTTTATCTAAATTTCGAAACAAATATCCCTAAAATATGCAGCAATAACTTTAGAATAAAATTTAATTCCTGTTTTATTGACACTATGTTTCCCTGTTCCTCAAAATATAAGAAAAACTATAGAAATTAATTCGAATTTATTAATTCCATATGATAAAAAAAGTACTTTATGTACTTGAATATTAATTTTGAAACTAACTTCAAATATAAAAGTCCAAACCCTTCATAACATTTTCAATATTTGTCAAGATCTAGTAAATGATTCCAGACTTACAGATTTTGAAAACTTACACAGTGATAATTAAAATTGTCTCGAGCAATTGTTTGCACAGTAAAAGCAATGAGTCAATAAAAGTATATCATTATATATCAAGTTAGAATGAAAGATAATGATTGGTTGATTACCAACTAATCAAAGTAACTTATGATTTATTTTCGTTATTACTGACTTATTTGTGGCTTTATTCGAACACAAAACATTGTTCGGTCATTTACATAAATAATAATAATATTTAAAATAACGGAAAAGTGCCTTTTTTTTATTTTTTAAAAATTGTTTTAGAGTACGTTTATTGGTTTATTGATACAGACTACATCACATCTCTTTTTACATTAGTCGTTTGTTTATAAAGCATAGCTGAACATTTGAAAATTTGGTCTATCAAGCGAAGAATAGCAAACGGTATTTAAAAAGAAAGGCAGCTCGAACACAAAACAATGCATTGAATCAACTAAACGAATGTTTAATGTGTATTGCTACGAAAAAGAATATTGAAGTGAACTGTGCATTTTTTTAAGTTAGACTTGCGGATACGTAGATCAATTTTCACTATGCTGAAAAAAAATTGTTCATCAGATCCTTAAATATAAAGGAATTGTAAGTTTTCTTAAAATGCTTTAATTATATATATTGATTTTAAAATTGTTTGGCTTACAAGTTATCGCACTTTTTAATAAGTATTATCAAGAAGTTAGAGTGCTGTTATTTGTCACATACTGTTGGGGTCTTCCTTTGACCAATGGAATTAAACGCGGAGATTCTAGCGACTCTTTCTTTCAGGATGCCGCACGGGTAACACTTCTGAATACTTATTCTGTTCCTTTCTTTACCATTTCTTTAAAAATCAACCACCTTTTCGCCACCTTTCCAGAGTTGAATTTTTTATATCATTATCTTTTTTGCATTTCTTTTTCCATGCTATTGCATGTAATTTAATGTATATGTACATTACATTTATATATTTATATAGGCTCTTTTTTTTTAGACCACCATGAATTTTTTTACGATATTTTCAGTTTCTTGGTACAACCAATTAATAAAACTCATAACTGTATATAATTATCAATAACTATTTTGAGATTTATTATTATAACATCATATTGAATAGCATATGCATAATTATGGCATATTTCAATAAAATATCAATTGTTATATCACGTTATATTTTTTATATGATTTTACGAAATGTTTGACATTGTCTGGTAACAATTAAAGTCACGCTGGTGGCAAAAAGCAACATATACATGTACCATGCCTTGTTTTGTTTATATATCATGTATCGTAAGATGGAGCTGAAAGTAATACGTCAAATAAACTACATAAGTTATAGGTTCTTCATACATGTACGGAAATCAATAATGGATTAAAAAAAAGATTTAGTTTAACAACGATGCTTCCAGAAAGTAAAAGGTTAAATTATAATTGACCCGGAATTTCGATTGACATATAAAAAGTTTTGAAGCCGTTCTCATAACCTTCAAATGAACAGAAAGGGGACATGATCAAGTTTTTGGTCTTTTTATTAGATTTCATTGTTTAGAAATGGATTTATATATATATATATATATATATATATATATATATATATATATATATATATATATATATATATATATATATATATATATATAT
This sequence comes from Magallana angulata, assembly GCF_025612915.1. Lineage (NCBI taxonomy): Eukaryota > Metazoa > Mollusca > Bivalvia > Ostreida > Ostreidae > Magallana > Magallana angulata. The sequence continues at coordinate 27,998,612 of NC_069119.1, read as the reverse complement.
AAGAAAATTTAAGCATCATTCATAAAGTTATGCGCAATCCACAGATCTAGAGCTCACGATTCTTTTTCATGTACAAAAGGCTCGCGCCCTGTTTTTGTTTTCAATGTTTCAATAAACAGGTAAACATTTTTTAACGTTGTTTTCTGTCTCTTCTTATTCGTTTTAAGCAAAAATAACTAGTTCTTGGCGTTTAGCTAATTCCTTTTAGGTCTAAAACTGGAATTATTACTTCAACGTTCAAAACGTAAACATATGCTTTGTTTACATGACAGAAAATTGTGGGCTCTTTATCTTGGTTATAACGTTAACACGACAAATGTCACTCAAATTTAGTCGACTATTAGAAACACCTTTCTGAAGTATTGTACATTGTAAACATTAAAAACGGAAATACATGTATAATTTTTTATCAAAATTGTGACAATACCCCTTTAACCTAAACACAAAAAAACTTTGAGTGCCATAACACAAAATCCTAATCAAGCACCTCTTTATGGACTTTGTTTTGAAAATATCTGTTTCAACTTTTTTGGGGTTTCTTCCATTTATTGTTTATTGCACTGTTGGATATTTGTATATCCAACTGATGGGTTGTAAATATTAATATCCAACAATGAGACAGTTGATATATTAATATATATTAATGTATACTGATTAATTAGTGACTAATTAAAATGAGTGGCATCACAAAAGTTTCTTTTATTAAAGAAAAATCTATTTATTTCGACTTTATGTCATACAATTACACGGCATCTACTGGTACATAAAATATGCTAGCTCGCTTATTTCACACAGTGTGTTGTTATATACTAATAATCCAATATTCCGTTTTCGTTTAGAAAGCAAAAAATGGATCAAGTATTTTAGCGATCACTAGGCGTTGAAACCAAACACGTCCACCTCGCAGAGTGTAAGATAACCGCCCAAAATGGAGACATTGACGTATCTCCCCGATGTAACTGGCGGACAGTCGATGTCAACCAGTTGCGACAAAGTACCGGGACCAGCAAAGAAACCACAGGAAGTGTTTAATGACGATTCTGTCTCTCCTACAGTGACTGTGACATTCTGGAGCCGGTATGACAAATCTAAAGTGAAAAAAAAATGGATTAATTGATCGTTTTGATTTGTTTGTTTATAGATGAGGAGAGAGTGGGGGTATCAAGAGTTTTTTTTTAATTTTTTTTTTTAACAACAAAAAGATATATATGAATATTAGGCATAAACCGAGTCCAAATTTGTCCAGCCCCCGGTTTAGCAATCTAACTCTGGTAATGTAATAAACAGCCTGTAGATCAACTCTCCACCATGAATTTGGAATATTTTCAGTGTGAGCGCACGAGGAGTCATAAGGATCTGTGCTTCTGTTACCATCCACTGCCTTCTCGGCCACATATGATGTATATGTTGACGACTGTTGTGCTGGTTTACCAACCGCAATGTCCGACATCACTGTCAAATAAACAAATAAATAAATAGATAAATAGATAAATAAATAAATAAATATTAAATAAATAAATAAATAAATAAATAAATAAATAAATAAATAAAAATAAATAAAGTAATGAAAAAATTAAATGAAATAATCAAAAAGATAAATAAAAAATAAATAAACAAAGAACAAATCTTATGTATTAATAAGGTAGGATATTAAGGTCACCCACCTATTGTTAAGAAAGATAACTTTAACTTGGATAATAAAGAAACATTTTGTGTAGAATAACAAAATTTAATGCAAGACAAGATCATCAAAATCTTTAATGTCGGTTACTTTTTGGGAGTTGATTTTAATCAACTCTCCTATGCAGTTACTCTGGCAAACCGAAAGTTAAACTATTTACAGTGTTTGGACTTAAGCACAAATCATTACCGCTGAGAAGACGTAGATCTTGAAAATAATAGATAACTTCGGTGTAATGTTTGCTGTACCATTGTTTTGCAAAAGAAAGGTATCTATAATTACCTTGAAAATAGTCAGATTTTATACAGTACGAACAATTCAATTGTTTTTTGTAGTTGCATGTAATCCTACGCTAGAATTCAATATAGTCTCGTTCAACCAGACGCTCGGTTGTCTCCGTAAATCTCCAACAAGCAGAGAGTCTCTCTTGGCAGTCGGAGATTAACGGTGACAGCCGAGCGTCTGGTTGAACGAGACTGGATTTCAATATTGCTTGGATCCAGACGTGTACAATTTTTAGAAACATTTCGATAACTGATACACAGTTTAATGGAATTAATTCTTTGATAGATTACACAACATGATTCAAATGGGGTTTTCTCGAAATTCTTGTCGGAAATGTTCGAGAATTCAAATTATAAAAATTTGCATAACAAATCGTAGATTTTAAAATTGATAATAATAAATAAAATCAACTACCCACAGTACTTCAGTACTTTGATTAATAGATAAAAGCGGCAATGAACACCAAGTTTTATGATAATTTTGTTTGTAGAATTGTTGTCCGTGGACTTTATGACCTACGGTCGTCACTAACAAGAAATTGTCTTCTTGTACCTTCTATTAAATTTAATAATGTGCTACGAACTGAATGTAACCATAACGCTCTATATATGTAGATAATGTAGCTACCCACTCCATATTTTGCAGAATTTCCCTAAAGCATCCTTACAAACCAGTTCTTTTTTTAAAAGCCACAAAGAAGATAGCATAGCACCTTTTTGTACTTGATTAATGTTCAAATATGCCTGTGATCGACTTTGATTATTTTACTCAGAAAGGTGTTCTTAAAAGTAGTTTGAAATATCTGACGTTTGATGGGTTTTAAAAAAAATGATTTTGATAATTTACCTGACAGGTAAACAGGCAAAAATTAAAACCATTCAAAAACACCAGGAAAAACGTCATGTTTCGGATTACATTACCGGAAATGTATAAATAATAAGGCCATGGTGATCAGATTTTAGATGACAAACAAAAGTCAGATGATCGCTCTCTGAAGGTAGGATTTCACGAAAAATATGGATTTTTTGTTCAGAAATTTTACAATGGAGATTTATTTTATATTTCCTGTTGCTAACAGTTATCTATGAATTATCTATAAATGCCATATATTAAAAAGAAAATGTTTATTATGTTACCTTAGAATCCACCATTTTTTTGTTAAAACACAAATTATCTATCATCAACCATTGAAGATACAGAAAACTGCACGATGCAGAATTGCATCAAGAGACGGAAGTACATTCATAAAACAAAATGTAATCGCAAATGGCAATGTTTGCAAAACAATGCGATACAAAACATGCTATTATATTGCTCTACAAAAGAATAATTGCTATTAAATGCCCCACTAACCTGAAACATGTATATAGAGATGTTATTTAAGCACTGAATTGTGAAGCAGACCCTTGTTTTTTTTACCTACCCATTTCTCTGGGTTATGACGGATTGAATTTAATTATTTTGCGCTTTAGTAGTGCCATTCGAGCTGAAATTGTATTGATGCAATTTCAGCTCGACTGGTATTTGCTGCTATCACATGTAGATTAAATAAAGCGATGCACTAGTAATTTAATGAAATATTGCTTTCGATGATGAATACTGGTCAAATTGAATATAGAGATAACAAAAGAGTGTGTATAATATTTTATGTGACCTTGAATAAAACTATTTGCAAAACCATTTTTTGTTAAAAACTATTCGGATTGTGCACACAAGTACTCTGAAGTGAATATTAAAAAGATGCTTGATTTTCTGAGAGACAAAATTAATGTAGCATTTGGAAATCAGGTTTCCAACAATCTGCTGAAATTCCCGTAGGTTACCAATTGTGCCCGTTTGTTAACAGCCCCTTTTGCATTCATATGAATCAGAATTTATTAAAAAACTTGTACATGAAAAGATGAAGCACATGTTGTGTTCTTCAACTCAACATTCAGGTATATCGACGACGTATAAACAATTAACAATTGTTGCTTCAATCCTTGAGTCACACGATATATCCCAGTGAACATGAAAAAAAAAAGACACAACAGAGACTGTGCCATCTGTTTCATATTTGAATATTCTACTAGAAAGGAACATTGTTTGAAACCTAACAATAAGACCTTATGATAAACGTGATGACTTCAATTTTTCTTGTGTCAATTTTCCATACTAAATTAGGTAGCAATGAACCTTTATCAGCTGTGGAGTTTTTTCTCTGTTAATTCGATAGTCAAAGACAACGTATAAACTGTTTCTAAGGCGAGGCAAGCAACTGGCAAATAAATTGATAAAACAGGACTATCAATAGTCTCGATCGAAGTCATCTTTTCGTATGTTCTATGGTTGATACAACGACCGACCATGTTGGCAAAACAATCTTCCATGGGTCGCATGCTGACTGATGTTTTCATACTTATTGTTAGACAATAATTAATCGCCTATTTATCTAAAGTTGTCCGTTTTACCGGTGTGGACGGTCAGCAGAGGATGCCCATTCCTTCTTGGCACCTGACCCTCCTTCTTTTTCTTATAGGTCCGTGTTTGATCTGCTCCTGCTTAGTATTTGTCCTTTGGACTTTTGATATTGAACACTGTTCGTCATCATAATTTACTGTCTACTGTAAATTCCTAATTAAACACGAGGAATTAATATCCGCGTAAAATCGCGAGAAGCATCCTTCGCGGATTTTAAAATCTCGCCATTATTTTCTGAGAGATGAAACCTATAAGAAACAAGGAGAAAATTTCAACGTTCGCGATTTTATATTCTCGCGATTTGATACAAATCAGCGGGATCGCGGAATTAAGTACTCGCGTAATATAAGGAATTTACAGTATTTAATTGTTACAATTTGTTTGATATAAAAGCTTTTTTTTAATTAAGAATATTATAACACTTTAGTTAAAATATGTATTAGGTATTTTGACGAGGTATTTTTAATACATGGGGTGTCAAAATTTTTTATAAATGGTTCAAAAATATATTGCTTGCAAAATTTGGCCTTATTTAGTCTTTTATATATATAAATTTGCATGATATTAATACTAAAAAGTTGTGCCCTATACCGGATTTGGTATCGTTCTTGGAACACAAAACCTATATAACATGTTTTAAACCTATCAAATGTTTAGAATGTGCGCTATGAATAAGTATGATCAGAAGAAACTTATTTTGAAAAATGCTTCATTTCTGTTATTTTCGTCTACCAAAAAACCCTCTGCAACAAACATCTTCCCCAAAAAATTGTTTATTGAATTGAAATAGGCTTTTTTTCGCATTAATGTACAATAAGGAAAAAGTGTTTGTGGTTATAAAATGAATAAACGCATGCTTGTTTTGAGTACAGTGATCAAGATCGCAATTAAATAAAAAAAAATGGCAAGTTGGATACATTTTCCAGAATATGCACCAAGATATGATAAAAAGCAATTAAGATAACTCGATTTGCAACATAAACGTATTAAGCTTAGTAAAGAATCTAAGAGTACTAGTTTTCCTCACAGAATATGGGTATTAATAAGATCAATCGGTTTAAAACTAACGGGCATTTTTGTGCGCACTCAATACACGTTTTATATGGGCGGCACATATAGAAGAAGTCGTCTATCTAATTTCTTTTTGAGACGGGAAGTTACAGTCATGCAGCTAATAAGAAATGAAAGAAAGAGAAAATGAACATAAAATTCTTTTTTTGCCCAAAAAAGCAAGAAACGAAGACCAATTCGGGACAAGCCTGTAAAAAACTGAGATTGCAAATAAATGTGATTTTTTCTAAATATTTAAACTTTAAACTAAACAAAAATTGATGAAGATATAAAACTACATATGAGGCATTTTATCAAAGTATTAAGGGTAAAAATAATAAACCAATTAAACCTCGTTAAAGTTTCAATGCATTCTACTTTCATGCCTCACCTTTTGTTTCATAGTGTTCCCAGCTTTTCGCTGTTTGATCTTTTTGTGCGTTACTTGGACATTTCTGACGGAATAACATGCATCGTCTGCTATCCTTATTCCAGGCATAGGACAAGCACCACTCGTGGAAATGTTCTGTACACATTGCTCCACACAGAAGTCTACTGTTCAAGGAAAGATCAAGCAAAGGTAACTCGGCCCTTAAATAATTATCCAGAACCAGACATCTTATAAAATCTCTTCCTTGAATACCTCTTAGATAAAATATTTGTACATTCATGTAAAGTAAAAATCTCAAATCGCTTTTCATCTTCCGGTTGCCTTCAGAAACCGTCACCCTTTTTTTGAAAACAACAATTTTCTTTGGGAGTGAACCACAAATTTCTATCAAGTGAATATATATATGCAATTGTATTAACATATTGATTAAAAAATGATAAACCTATGCATCAATGATTTAAGTTAATGTTAATGCAGCTGTAGTTGTAATGGTAATGAATTGCAATGCATTATTATCGATTGAAGTTTTGCTAGAAATGTGGAACACTCACATGATGAGGTTTTGCAATTCAGTCACCTAAATGTTAATTGAAAATTCTAAAATTGTGGCTTATCCACATGATTGTATGCCATTCACTTTCTTTTCCGCCACCTTTCAGTCACAATTCAGGTTACAAAAAGACTGAATGTCGACTGAAAAATCTGAAAGGTCACTCAATGGTATAAGAATTCCAATCATATTTCTTTTTCAGTAATCCTTCAATCACAGTTTAGGTTACTGACCTTCTCTTAAAACCGCAAAATCTCTATTATTGGTTGATACAATATCATAGTCATATTTTAGTGAAATGAATTGCAAATTATTATCCTGTGCGAGATCATAAAAATATTCTTTTGATTAAAATAAACTGTAATATGTAATATAAGTACTCGTTATCATAATTTATAACTAGACTTTGACCCGTGCGTGCACGGGTTGACATTGCATATGATATCAGACATTTACAAAATAGATACTTCAACACACCGTATTGTTGACATTTACATAACCAAGCTTTAAGCCTACAATAATACTATTTATTTCACTATACTCTGCTTAGTTAGAATTATCTAACTCTAACTGTGTCTCGGGACAAGCCATCGCCACAGTTAAAATGCCACCCATATACCCGTGATGAATATTAATGAATATATTCAATGCACTGAGTTAGAGTTATCTCCCTATTTCTTTTGATGAAAAAATATACGACAAATTGTCAATGAAAATTTTCACTTATTTGTAATATCGTTATGGAGTAAATCCATGCAAATGTGATATTGTGGAAACATAAACTAAAGAACCTCCCGTGATTTAGCGTGAATGTGAATGTGCAAGAAAGTAAAATCCAAAAATCCAGATGATTTCCGGATTTTGTAAAGGAATTTTTGTTGATTATGAATAAGCAAAGCTAGATTCAGAAAAAAACAAAAAGAAATTGGTAATCTTCAAGTACCAATGATGTTTAAAATGTATAAAACAAAAGACAGTACTTTTCCGATTTCTCGGTATTAAAGCCAAACAATTCGAGTCCATTATTTTAATAAAGTAGTATAGATTGAAGCCTACACCGACCATTCTAGACATGCATGTATATCACAGAATTGTAGTTGTTGGTGTATGTTTTTATTTCCTATAAATTTCTTTTATATGTACAATCCACTGTTTTTGCTTTCCTTGAAATGTGGTAATATAAACTTATTGCGTTAATCATTTACATAGGCCTGTGATACCTGATGAATATTGTTGTTTCTTATGATGCATGAGTAGTACCTGTTAATTATTCTATTGGGAAAATAATGTTCTAATATGCAAATCATAGTATCAACGTCATAACACATCACTGTATATATAGATAAAATCAATTTGTCTATATACATTGAATACTTTACTTACCTTCTTTAGTAACGTTTGTTTGTTGACTGGTCGTTTCTGATCGCGCCCGTACTAATAGAGATTTTTGATTGTAATCGAAAGTGAAACCCCATCATAATGGCTCTCAATTTGATATATGATTTGACTCATTTTAATTGAAACTTCAACAGTCTATGACGCATTTATTTTATTTCTATCAATTAAAGTCATTTTATAATTATTTGAAAAAAAAAATTAAACGACTTTTTAAATAAAATAAGGGCGTTAAGCTCTTAATTGATTTGTCTATTCTAATAGTTCTGACTCGTTTCTGGTAAAAAAAAAAAAAAGTATATTAAGACAGATCATGAAAAGTCTCAGTCTGTTTTAATAGTTTGATTTTTTGGTTTCAGGTGTAATGGTAGCATTTTTTTAGGACTTATTGTCGGGTATTTATAGCATTCGGAGGGTTGATAAACTATCATCGCTTTATTTGTTGGTAGTAACGCCCTTGCCAGCAACTCAATTCGCCTGTGCAAATCTGTCTTTTTAAATGATATAAACTATTGTGGATTGATCTGCAAGAAGTATGAAGACATTTGTTTTTCATTTTAGGATAACTGGCATTTACAATGTCAAGGAAGACAATCGAACTACATGGATTAATAATTGTATCAGTATGTATAAACAAATATTACTTTAGTTTAATTAGTATGCACACGTTATAGTGTTGAGTTTAATACTAAATTAATTATAATCAGAAGACTTAAAATAGGAATCAAATAAACTAAACATGCTGATATATATTTTTCTTTTTTCTTTATTATTTTAGAATATCGCCTTATGGAAATATTGCATTTGACTTGTATACTAATAAGTTAGATTCTCTGTACGTTAGAAATAAACAAGAAGCTAAAAGTTTGACCGGAACATGGTTTGATGTTAACATATTATATTTTATAATGTTACTTGTAATAATATAATTGGATTTGGCAAGATACATTGCCTCTAAAAGCTTTCATCATATCAAATCATGTGAAGTCCGAATACAAAAGATTCGATCCTGTTCCAATCAAAGTCATATCCAAGTGAAGGTTTTTTTTTTACATTGAAGCGTATTTTTATACATTGAGTTTGTTGCAGAAGACTGAAAATACACTTATGCCTTTTGTTCGTCGTAGCTCGTCAAAGTTTGATCTGTATGTAAAAAATCACCATAATTCTTAAAAATCACAAAGGGCTTAAAGAGGTGTAAATATAAAAATGGGTTGTCGACTCATAAGATTCAACAAATTTTAAATTATGCACTTTGACAAGGATAATGAGATGAGACTTTGCAATAGCGTTGATGGCCAGAATTGTTCAAAGTTTGATATCAAGAAGAAACGACGTGCATATTTATTAATTTCCAACATTGCCAATGCATATTTATTTTTTCTGAAGTGTCGCTATCAATAGACCAATCTGATTAAAGAACATATCTTTACAACGTTTTTGATATGTTGAGAAGTTTCGCTTTCAATAGACCAGTTTGAATAAAGGGAAAAACGTTCTAAAGATGGTCGATAAAGGGTCATTTTCAGTTACGTCAGAATGAACTGAACTATTTACATTATTTCTTTTTCTCTATAAAAGTCGGCGGTTACATTGTTTCGAAAGATCATTTGGAAAAAAGCCACTTGTCATCTGATTGGTTGAATTCATTTGAAAGTTTTTTTTCTGACGTCAAGGAAAATAATTATTGATGGGTATTTGTTGGAACTCACTGAGCATTGCGCTATCTTATAGATCTGTATTTTAGTCAGATTGATAACAGATATATGCCTTGCATCTAGTTTTTCTTTACACATGACACTTCGGTTTTGACTTATCAATTACTGCATTTTTTTCTCTTTTGTACCTGTTATTGATTCGGTTTTTCTTACGTTCCTTATGACAACAGTTGTCAAACTCGTAACAATTTGTTTCAGCAAACTAGCATATATATAAAACAGACATATTCATTTTATGGGTTATCACAAACTTTATATGTTTCTGAATCTCGGTCCAGAATTTTAATACTATAACAAATGAAACAACGCGCAAGTGCATGCATATGTATTATTATTAAGCCGGATAATTATGCCAGACAGTGCCAATGTGGTATTTTTGCCATTTCCTAAAAAAAATATCTTCGAACTGATAGTCGTTTGCCCGGAGAGTTCATGTATGTAACCACTTTTGTTCTTAATGTGTCGTATAATTGATGATATATTTACTTGAAAAGAGTAATATCACTTTGAAAAATAGAAAATTCTACAGGAAGTATATTTCCCATAAACTTATGCATGATTTACTAGCAATTTTGTTAAGGCAGGTTGTTTTTTTTTTACAGAAAGTTAAGATCTGATATAGGATTAAGAGATTGGAGTTATGTTCAAATCCTATCGGAATTTAAAATTCTTTAGGAAGTTCATGTTTTTCTATAGAAAATTTTGTATAATCATGTAATCTCCACTTGCATCCGACAAAAGTGTCATTTATGTCATTTTTAAATGTATTTAACTATTAACATTAGGTTGAAAATGTAAAAATGTTAATGTTATGTAATAGCATGTCGTCGTTCTAATAGAAACTCCTAGTAATCTAGATCCACCAAAGCGTGTCCACCACTGTACTCTCATTTTTGATATTTATGGAAGGTAAATTTTTGAAAATTGAAATAGGGTTCTAACTATTCTTAAATGGACCCCGATCATGTAAAATTCAATAAAGTTTTCGAACATCATATCATATGAGTAAATGTAAGCAATTACGTTGCTGCAACTGTATCGTAGTTTTTGGACAAACCTAAACTAAATAATTCTACAAGACGTACTATCTAATTTAGATCAATACGTGAAATCCACTTGAATAATATAAAAAAAAGTTCATTGATTAATAGAAAAATCTTATGTACGTGCAAACGTTCTGATTGACATGAAACGCTTCTGATTGGATTTGTTAGTACCGACGAAATTTAAGAAAAAAGAGAAAAAAGATTTTCAATACAAATCATGATCGTCAATATAATCTAATTATGAGTCTTAAATAGCACAGACATTTTATTTAACAAACAACAATGGCTTCTGATAGAAATGCATGTCACGTTGTCAACTAGAACAGATTTAAATGGATTGTATCTATGTTTAAATCATGGCTTGAATTCTGTCTTTGTATAGGTCGGAATTACAAATGGATATACGCTGTTGGACTTGTTAGCCAAAAAAAAAAAAACGCAAAAGGAATTTAATTTTAGTTACGCAAGGCAATTTAAAAACCATCTTGTTGAGGGGGTAACGTCGAGTTGGTCTAAATTTAATCGTCGATCATGAGTTAACGTGGGTTTAAAGATGATAGTTCAAAAGCCGTTGATTTGATTTGATTTTTAATATAAGATAAAAAATTAGATGATGAAAATTGCACATTGTTTTTCAAACCTGTTTTATGAGTGCAGTTTAGGGCATATATGGTACATGTAATGAAAAGGATGTACACAGACGATACTAAGACCTTTTTCTTTTTAGATTATCACAAATCCCTAGCATTAATGCAGTCTTTTGATAATATTACGTCAATTTTGGATACATAAGAGAAAAAAAAAAAGTATTTTAAAGATGTGCTGGTATGATTGACCTTGAAACCCATTTAAATGCCTCTTAGTATTTATTACAAACGGTCAACTTATTATGTTTTAAGTTAAATCTGAGCAAGGTTACTTCAGTGGGAAATTTTTAAGCTATAGATTGCCCACTAAAGTCAGTCTATAAAATCTGTACATTACATTAAACTGTAAAGTTTACACTACAATGTGTGAAAATCACACATTCTAACGTAATATGAACACTAAAAATCTGTAAATTTGACACCTCAATCTATCTGTTGAATTAACACATTTACACGCATTGTGAAATTTACAGTTCAATGCGCAAATTTTACACAAATGTATACATGTTACACTTTAATTAATTAAAATGCACTTAAATGTGTTAAACCAACACGTTAAGGTGTTAAATTAACATTCTAATCTGCGTATTTCATCTTTAATATATAGTTGGCAAATCTGATGCGTCTTGACAGTTTATTTGATGTAATCAGGTGATTTAAAAATTTGGGGACCTGATATATTCAATTAAAAAATCAATACATGTCCTAATGGACATCCAGTAACTTATACAATTATATTCTACAAACATTTTTGTATTTGTTTTAGTAGAAGTTCAGTAATCATAGAATTTTATCATCATATACATTTGTGTGTCATCGGCTTAACAATGTTTTTGAAACCGTACTACAATAAGCTTTGATAAAAAAAAACGAATTTCGGTCCAACAACGGATTTACGTGGCACAGAAATTGCAGATGACAGGGGTTTTACGTATATGGTTTGGTACCTGTTGATAAGGTATGTTTTTATTCATGGTAGTGATTTTTCATAAACACCACATGCTGTATCTTTTTGTTGGAAAATATTTCATTACAAATGTACCTGGAGAAAAAAGTTGTCATACTTAACCTTAAGAAGTGTTGTCGTTTCACTGTATTTTTCAATCTTTCGAAAAAAAAAATCATATTTTGTTTAAAAGCTGAAAATTTGTCCTGAACTATTTGTCTAGTTCTTTGTGATTTCACCGGTGAGTTTTTCTGAATATCATTGTGTGTTTGGTCTATGTAGCCCGAATTTTATCAGCAGATGTGCATGCTTTTTTTCATAAAATCAAGGGTAATCACGGAGAATATTTTCGAAAAAAGTGTAATACGTTTCACACAGATATTCAAACAAAATATGTGTGGTTTTATTGAATTTGTGTTTTAAATGACAATACAATGGATGATTTTATTTTGATAAGACACAACATATAACGTTGTTATCTTTACAGACACATGATAATTGAACTGTAAAGTTTTGCGTGAAGTGGATGTGATAAAGACAGTAACAAACATGGGTATGTTTATTTCAGTCAACAATAAAATTTGTAATTGAACAGTTAATCAAACAACAAATCAACCCTGCATGAACTTGATTTTATAAATTCATTTTTTCCCCAAATCGGCAAAATGATAAAAATGTTAACAACCTTTTAACCCTTTACAACATGAATACAATAACAGGATGAACTGAATGTAAGCTGGAATGTAAAAGGTGGACCTGAATGGAATTGATATTATATTCACGTACCTTTAAGATTACATTCAGTCATACTCTTATGACCAGCTTAATCACCCCTGCGAATGTTATTGTTATTTAAATTTAGAACACGTGGTTTTATTTTACTATTACAGTTTTACAGTAAAAAAGTGCTTCGTGCTTATAGTCTATTTCCTAGAATCTAGGTACCTGTAGCCAAATATAAAATCTAAACATTTATTGATTTTAAACTTTATGTTCATTAATTGGTGGATAAAATGAATTTTAGAAATAAATGTGATAATAGACAATACCGCTTTACGTTTTCTTTTTTGCTGTTGCAACAATTTATAGAGAATAGACTGTTTTCTGCTGTTAAAACATTTTACATGCTTAGTATAGATCCCCTAAGAATTATTTTGATCCGCGCTTTACCTAGTTATAATATCAATAGTTAAACAGACTATACTATTTTATGCAGAATGTTCCTTAAAAATAGCTTGATATACTAAGTTTTTATCTAAAACAGACACACATTCTTTTTGTAAAAAAACATGGTTTTTCACACCAAAAGCATCAAATATGGCTATGATTTCTTTAGGCAACCCAGTGTATATAATTTCAACCACGTGTAGAGTTGTTAAACAGAAAGGATCACTCTGTTTTGAAAATCGATTAGTATCAATAACCGCTAGATGATGAAATAAGACTTTTATCTTATAGATTTTAATGTTTTAACATAAATCAAAGTAGGATATGATATAAAAAAAAAAAAACGACCAGTACCTAAGTATTTTGAGGATATTATCCGAACACATTATAAACTTCCGCTTCAAATTTCACTGAATAAATCGCAGGGAAATCTCTTGAACTTTCATTCGAGCACCTCTGGATTTATTAAAAGCTCTGTGGTCTGTCAATTCAAATTTTCATTGAGCTACATTTATGCAGCTATAATTTCGGTTAAATCAATGAACTGGTTTTCTTGTCATAAATATGAAACAACTATAAAACGAGATTCATACTGTATAAGAGATATAGGGCGTAGCTTGAGGCAAAAACGGAATCTCGAGGCAGGTCTCGACTTTAATATTTCCCTCAACATAGGAGCAAAATATCTCCTTTATGACCTATGATATGATAGCCAGCTACTTTGAAATGTATTCTATAACTGATTATTTTTTAAAAGCAAACCAAATGAAATGATAATTTGTTTCTATTTATAAGTTGAATTTTCATTCATACATCTAGTACTTCTTTTAATTATTGTTTAGGTTGCCTAATATGTGTCTAAAGACCAACCTCTCATTGAAATAGAAACAAATTAGAGAAAAATTTTAATCCAACGATTTTACCTTTAAATATTGACATCACGTTAAAGAGGCATGGCCATTTTTTTGGTCGAAATACTTTTTTTCTGTTTTGCTTTAGGAATGCATTACAGTTCTTAACGTTCAACACATTCATTATAGGTCTAAATCTGAAATGTTTACGGCAACATTAAACAGGTAAACAAAAGCTGTGTTTACATAACACAGAATTGATAGCTATGTAACTAGTCTATAGCTCAACTAAAGACCCTCAAATTGTGGTTGCCTATTAAAAATGCCTTACTGAAGCATTGTAAACATGAAATTTGGGAAGAAAAAATATTTTTATCAAAATTTTGACCATGCCTCTTTGAATTAAGAGTAACTTGTGTACTGTTATGATGAAATATTTTCCTAAAATTACAAACTTTATATTTAAAAATTAATCTTAATGTCATATTTTTTTCTCTTTAAGATTACCATATCTTTAAACGTGAAATTATACACAGCGACTATGGCACCAAGTAAGTAGAACATTTTGGAAATGTTAAACAATGTTCTATTTTTATAACGTTGGGAAAACAGCTATCTATCGATTGCTAGATGAATACTTTCAAATGAAAAAATCATTCTAAATATCTATTTCGCTTTCTTTTTCTTTTTCTTTTTTTCTTTTTTTTTTTTTTAGAGAAAACGTACTTGAAATAAATCGGTATTTAGAAAAACTCCAAACCGGTATTTCGAATTTACAAATGTAAGTACCAATACACATTATGCGTTTATTATTCCTGTTAAACCATTGTTTCAGCATTGTTTGATATAAATAAAATTTTATGTTCCATAAAATGTGTTATATACAAACTTTCTTCGCTAATTAGCTATTCAATTTTTCAAATCTTCCGATTTCTGGGTATTGTTTCTATTATCTTCAAGTTCATTTTGATCGGGATCGAAATCTCGAAATCTAAAACCTTTGCCGCTCTAAATAATTTTTTAATACGAGTTGCAAAATTGATTATCCCAGTTATTACATTAGCTAATATGATAATTGTAATTCTACATTTAATGTGCTTAAGTTATAGTTCTGTCATTTATCTGGTCAATAAATGACACAATCACTCATTGGGTAGTCAGGTTCTTTCTTCTGGAATTCATGCAACAAGAACAAGCTGCGGAAAAGGCATTCAACATTGTACTGCTTTTAGAATTCTCAGTATGAAAAAGTTGTGAATATAAAACCTCTTTATAGTCAGTATTAAGACTTCATTTGAAATGATATATATTTATTTATCTAACAGATAATAGTCAAAGGGAAACATTCGTTTACCATATAAAACTAATATAACAAATAACAGTTGACAAACATTTCTAAATGGTATCTGTAACTATGTCACAATTCTATCATTGTGTACATTGTTTACGAAGAAGATATATCTAAAAAGCAATGAATTAACTACGGGATAAGATAAAATCGAGTTTGAGATCTACCAAACACTGGATGAAAAATCAAGTTTCAGCAAAACTGAAACTATATGGAAACCTTGCTGAAACTTGAAGTTGAAGTTTCATGTATAGTTTCCGCAATGCGGAAACCATTATATCGATTCAGCAAGTATCCGTTAGGTTTCAGTCAGCAGAAACTTTAGTCTAAGATTCCTGATGGTTTCTGCAATGCGGAAACTAAATTTGAATCGTGTGAATAGTTGTGTAAATTATTATGGAAATATCAATCAGTTTCAAAACATTTCCGCTAGGTTTCAGTATGCTGAAACTTTAAGTTAAGATTCCTGATGGTTTCCGCAATGCGGAAACTAAATTTGAATCATGTGAAAAGTTGTGTAAATTATTATGGAAATATCAATCAGTTTCAGAATATTTCCGCTAGGTTTCAGTATGCTGAAACTTTAAGTTAAGATTCCAAATGGTTTACGCATTGCTGAAACTATTACTAAAATTGATTTGAGTTTAATAGTGATATCATTTATTTTCAACAGGTTTAAGTTTAATTCTAGCCTAATGATAATGAATCCGTACATACTAAAATGTATAGTAAGGTTTCAGCGTGACTGAAACTATATGTATACATGTAACTATCTTCAAATATGGCAAATAAGGCGATTAAGAACCTTACTAAGTAATTAATTGAATTTGAAAAGAAAAACTGATGTCTGATCTTGTTTAATGCATATGATGAAATCATTAATCTTAGGTACTCGGGCACGTGTATACATGTGTATACATTCTTTGTCCAGGTGACCTCCTCTGTGTATTCCCCTGTATATTCTGTGTGGATTGCAGGGTTTTTTCTGTCAGGAGTGAACAAAAGACTGTTACATAACATATACACAGTACGAAGCGTGAGTTTATAACTGGAGCCCGGCGGGAATTTTTTTTCAATTTGTGTGTACCTGAGTTAGTAAAACTGATAAGTAAATTATAATTATTCAGTAAAATGAATTAATATACCTATTTTGTAAGACTCCTTCTTAAATCATTTAGTTATCATTTGAATGAACCTTGAGGTACAGTAACTAATTAAGCAAACAAATTAAGGTAAAGTCGTTGTAAATTTTTACAAATCGTACCAAATATTCGTACAACCTGAAGATTAGAGCTAATTCATTTCTTTTTTAATACCACGCCAACACATGTACACAGGAATTTTTTTTTAAAAATTCTACAGTTGATTATAACAAGTAAAACCCACTTGGAGTTTGAGTCTAATATGATAATTATTTACATGCATTTCAAACTTTACTACATGTATGACTGTATCATGATTCACTGGCGTCGGAAGCAAATTGAAAGTGTGGGGGGGGGGGGGGGGGTGGGGCTAGACTTATCCTCAGAAATATTGACGAAAAACACCCTAAAAAACCCTAATTCCCAAAATCCTAATCCGTGGGGGGGGGGGGGGGGGATAGCTTCCGAAAATAAATTTCCCTATCCAAATTTGTTTCCCCAAAATCATGAAATTCCTAATCCGTGTCGGGGAGGGGGAGGGGGGGCTAGTATGCCTATTACTCCAACTTCTCAATCTTTCAAGGTAAATTTAGGAACAATATTACATTTCCGGCGAGAAAAAGTGTGTGTGTGTGTGGGGGGGGGGGGGGGGGGGCTCTATATGCCTATTGGTTAGGTTTAACTTTGCACTAAGCCACCCCCCCCCCCCCCCCCCCCCCCCCCCCCCCGGTTCGACGCCTATGTGATTCGTGCATTTCTATACTTTGTATTTACTTTCTGTACTGTAAACACAGATATTGATATATGTTTATGAAACATGCACATGTTTCTGTTATAAGATATAATAAGCATTATTTATAATTTTACTGAAGTTATATGTTATATTACAAAATCAGTTTAAAATCCAGCACTAGCCATGTGGTGCACGTGATTTTAATCCCATTTTTAAAATTTGATTATACATTCGTATACATTTGAAGTATACCAAATAATTAAAATTATATTTTGTTTACATATCAGTCCGACGTATACGTCTTTCTTCCCGGCTTGTTTAACGCGTTTGTATTTTAATTTCATAAGTATTCTTAACGTACTGTCCATCGCATGACCAATCAGTGCACATGTGTAACTGTAAAATAATTGCCATCAATTCATCGTAGTTGTAAATTCACCGTACGGGGTGAACGCTGTTAACCGGACCCCGTTAATTGATCGGCATCTAATATTATATTTGTGATTTATGTGTGTTCATGCAGAACCTGCTCTGTGATGAACATAATATTTTCACACCTCTATATTTTGAATAAGAATATGACCGTGCTTAGAATCGCGGTGAAAATTGGACAAGTCAAGACTAACTTGTCAGTAAACTATATATGGCTCTAACATATTTAGTTTAGCAAAATCATCAGTACATGTAAAAAAAATATAGTTAAAGACAAAATCTGATACATATGTCTCATTAAAACTTGTTTAATTTCATTAGACATTTGTAAACAAACGGTCGGCCATTTTTTTTTTGGGTTAATCACGTGTTACAAATACAATTGTAACAAACACACGCCAATACTTTGTCGTATTTAACCAGTAAATACTGACTCCGGCAGTTCTTATTCAAAATAAATATACATGTAAAAAGTATACTATTCGGTAAAAAATGATAATTTTGATTAAACATTATTCATTTTAAACTATCCCAAGATGCACTTTTCCAAGATTTAGCGGGTTCTGATTGGTCAGTATTGGCGCACTTTATGATTGCGAGCGAAGGTTAAAATGGACAAGAAGGTGCTGTTGTAAAATGGAGAATTGAGAAGCATTAATAGCCTCTACAACATGGAGATAATGCAGGAACGAAGAACTCATGTCAAGGTAACTTAATTCACAATATAGATACTCCCAATAACATTTTCAAGGCTCTAATTTATCTCTCATTTGTAAACGAGATCTCGCGCCATCAAATCAAGATGGCGTCATTTTTTCAAACTTGGTTCGGCGTTTTAATTTTTATTACCGTATCTCTTTTAAATATACGTTTTGATCAAGTTAACCATTAACCAACTTTATATGCATGATAATCAAGATTATCCAGGGTATACACATATATAATTATATAAACGTCCCTAATATATGAATGATTGGTTGGTAAACAAGACGAACAATGAATCTTTTGCACATTATACAATTTACAAACTCTAAATGTAACGAAAAAAAAATATTAGTTAAATCCGGAAAATGAAATCTTTCATGTTTCTCTTTTTCAGCATTAACAGCATACAAAGTCAATGTTTCCGGTGATTAGTTGCATCCTCTTTTCGGTGATTCGGGTGAATGTTTTGACCAGATGGACGATGTGAACGCAAGGTATTGCTTTGAAATTGATTATTTTCACCATTAACTTTTACATGTGTTGGGTGTTTATAATTTACTGTAGTAATTTTGGGGAAATCCAGGTCTAAGTTCTTAAAAAGGAGGTTAATTGAAGGGGGGGGGGGGGGGTGAAACACACTTATTGTTGATAAGTTTTCCCATTGTTCAACAAACAATAATTGAATCAAAATGAAAATAACATAGCTTCAAACATAAAATGAAACATTTTAGACCAGATACTACTGTAGTCATTATATGACATAGTTTAAACAGCAACTGGCAACTGCATAGTAGCTTCTGTATTCAGAATTTTATTCAGAATGCTTTTATTACATGTTAGGCTGAATGACTTATGTTTATTGTTTAAAAATCTAAATGAAACTTTATTATTCATGTTTAAGATAAATAGAACAGACATAAAGTACAGCCCAGTGAAAGGAACAAGTTCATCGCAAGAAGAAGAATTTTAATGCTACCACTGTCCAGAACTACTAAGTCTGCTGTAGCCATGATGTGATCATACTAGTGCTTCACCGATTTGGACAATACTCGAAAGTCCCCCAAAAAGGCCTATTTCCATAAACTACGACTCGGGTTACATCAACATCAGCCAAGGACACTCCTTATTGATTCGAATGGACACATCTCTACGACCCGACTAAACCTCTGCAGAACAAGACTTTTTAACTGTAAAGTATTCTCATTTCAAAAAACCTATAAACTATAAAAGTACTTTTTTATATGACCAAATACCAGTATATTACAATGTCTGTCTGTAAGCTAGAATCTTAGAAAATCACATGGTTTTGACTTATTAAATGATTGATTAGACCTTGCAGATATTAACTTTCATTTTCTTAAATAATTTGTTATATTTGCAAATATTGCATAAAATATAAGACTTCATGTAACATATATCCTCACACCTCCAAGTTGATAAGTGTTAACTACTTTTTTTTTCCATTTTCTTTGTTTAAACATTTATTGATAACTTAGTTTTTATTTGCAGCAATATATGAAAAATTAAGAAACCAATCTTAAATGTAAAAACACTGCATTAGGAGTTGAATGCATGGGTCATAGAAATGATAAAATACACCAAACAATATTCAATTATGTCGTATATGAAAATATATAAAGACAACATATACCCCATGTATTACAATTTTTATTTTACTTGGATGTAAAGTTGTTTCCATGTGGGTTTTATTTTAATCTGTGTTATGTAACTAATATATAATTGGAATTAGCTTTTATATCATAAGTAAAATGCTGGTATTGATGAGAATTGTAAGGTGAATGATCTGTGTGATACTTTGTATTTTATACATTCATGCTACAAAAAGCAAGTACATGTACATGTAGTAATACTTGTCATATATAAACAATGTATATTTTACTTCATGTCTTGGATTTAAAAATATTAATGTAGGTTAAGTAGTGAAATGTAGGAAGGTAAACCGTGTGTAAAGAAGAATATTCATCAGGAATGAAGTGTGTTGCAATCAGCATAATTAATTAAATGTGTACATCATATTTTTGCACATGATTTGACAGACTGCTCCATTGTTAGCTTTTTATTGGCCAAGGAGCTTTTCATATCTCCCTCTGGGTCATCTATTAAATACTGACAGGCTTATGATATTAAAATCTGATCAGTTGGTACATCATGGGTGGAAATGAAAAGTTCACTGTGGACTTAATGGATTATCAAAAAAATGATATCAAATCCTGTTCTATTGTAAAACATTAGATTATATTACTTACAAAGAAAGGTTTATCCCAACTTGTAAGTGGGTCACTTTGACCTCATTTTGGAATTTATTGACATATTCAAATCAAATCTGGGTCATACCTCTATAGTCAACTACTATCTTGTAGTGTATTTTTTTTTTCAAAGATGGATACTTTAGACTTTTCAAAAATATTTTATGGTGTACATATTCATTGTAGTTCAAAACAAATTGAGACAAGTGTATCATGTTCGTGTAACAGTGAAGTTTTCTTTCTTTATTCATGTACGTGCAGTTATTTTGTAAATTGTATTCATATTTTTAAAAAAGTAAGATCTTTGTTGCATTTTTTAAGGGAGATTTGATAGGCATTTAATCGAGATGAAAAAACATACAAATGTCAAGATTTGTATGGGAGTTTTTTTTCTTGTGCAATTTTATCATTTTTTAAATAAAAGTCCCTAATAAGGGAATTGCCATATGGATGTGTCTTGGCTGTATTTTATTTATTATTGGAAAAAATTTCAGATTTTTGAACAAAATAAATTTGGAACTGTTTGAAATTGTTTTGTTTTTACATAAAGTAGAAACCTTGCTCAGCTTTTGTGAAAGCAAAAATATAAAAAGTTTCATTAAGTTTCAGTTGCGGAAACCCTTTGTAAACAATATGTTTCCCAATTGTATATGGAGGTTGAAATTATGCAGAAACTTCAAGTTTCAGTAAGTTTCCGTCGCGGAAACCATTTGTAAACAATATGTATCCCAAACGTATATGGAGATTGAAACTATGCAGAAACTTCAAGTTTCAGTAAGTTTCCGTTGCGGAAACCATTTGGATTCATGGACAGCCTAAGTTTCAGCACTGCGGAAACTTAATGAAACTTGAAGTTTCCGTGCTGAAACCTGTCGGAAACCTAAAGTAACCTTAAGTTTCCGCAGAGTTTCCAAAGGGTTTCCGCAGCGCTGAAACCAGATATTTCATCCAGTGAAATGCTTCCTAAAACAGTAAACTAAATTCTGAAGCACTAAAAATCGTAATAAACAAAAACAATTAATATTGTCAAGGTTTCGTGACAACCAGTTCCAAAATTAAGACAAAACTGATTACATGTACATCGAATGAAAACAAAACAAAAACAAGTAATTTCAACAACCTAATATTATCTAGTAAGAAAAAGCAATGGCTTAAAGTGCCAGAGTTATAATAATACACTTGTGTTTTGAGGAACCATTTTGAGTTTTATTTCTGAATCTGTTCTTCCCTTCCAATTAATTTTAAAATTAATGTTTGGTAATATGTGCCACTACTCTTGAACACTGATATGGTTACATTTTAGATGTGTCCTTAGCACACTGATATATTAAATGAACAAGGTCTGCAAATCAGTTTGCCCTTTCCGTGTTCCAATCGTTCTTCTTGTTTAAGGTTACATGTACTGAATATTTAGAAGTGTTTGTTCTACTTAATTCTGATACAATAATCAATATCTTCCTCTGATGTTTTTTTTTTTCATTAAGTTTTTTTCTCAGAAATCATCACCTTTAAATATCTATATTTGGAAAGTCAATTTTAACTGCTTTCCTCCCAAACAGGCACTATTCATTTTATTATACTGAATGTCTTAATTTTGGAGAAAATTTTACTGCTTTTATATAGAAATGACATGAATTCTACGGCGAACAGTACGCGCATAATTTATGCGCATGTAACAATTTGTTGTGTTAACCGTTACCGAATGTGTTGCTTAAGCTGAAGGTAATAGAACTGAGTGTCAACTGCGTCTAAACTAATCAGATTTCAGTATTTAACATGAAAGTATAATAATATAAGTTGTTTTCTGGCTTAAAGGTATTACTCGTGTGCTACTGTTACCATTGATTTGAATTAATGTCATTTATAGTGCTATAAGCTATTTTTAAAGTATATGTAGTTGGCGTAATTTTCCGATAATTTGATGAGACTAGTTCTTAATCAGAAAATAATTCGATTATCTGCGGATTATTTATATATTGACATTTTTTTCAGTAACCAACCAGGTACAAGGTATGTTACTCTTTATATATATATATATATATATATATATATATATATATATATATATATATATATATATATATATATATATATATATAATTTCCCAATACAACAAAAAATAAATAATTTAAAAATGATAAATATCCAGAATAAAATCACAAATTGATCCTATTAACCGCAAACGTTTTCGCCATTCCTGGCTCTTCAGGCAGTTGTGTACAAATGACTAATATGTAACGTAGTAACGTCAATAAGCAAAAGTTCATTGTGACGTCATAATAACGTTAAAGTAGCGGAAAGTTAGAGTCACAGAGCAAAAAGGCGCTAAAAAAATAATAATCGCAAATATAACAAATGATTCAATTATATCACATGCAT
Organism: Magallana angulata; assembly: GCF_025612915.1. Taxonomy (NCBI): domain Eukaryota; kingdom Metazoa; phylum Mollusca; class Bivalvia; order Ostreida; family Ostreidae; genus Magallana; species Magallana angulata. Next base: position 27,975,419 of record NC_069119.1, on the reverse strand, counting down.
ATAATAAATTGTTCACTGGGTGCGATTAAGTTTTGGTTTAAATAATTTAATAAAGTGGTCTTCCTTGGCTAAGCGCAGTATTTCATTTTCATTTGGAAGTTTATAAAATGGGAATAGGGTAAATTTTCCCTGGCCGCATTCAGCAAAATGTTCACAGCATGGAGTATTACGAACACTCGGGTCTTTAATCTGTTGCTTGTGGACACGAACACGCGCGTTTAGTTTCCCCGTCTGTCCAATATAAAATTCTTTGCATGTTGGGCAAATAGCACAATAAATAACATTTTCCGATTTACAGTTCATCGACGAATTGGCCCGAATTTCCATCCCAGATTTTAGTAGAATTGTATTTCCTTCTTCTATGTAGGCACATGTACCACATCTCGGGTCGCCGCATTTTTTCACAGATGGAATTTCCTCCTGCATTGTAAATCGGGCCTTGGTCAATATGTGTTTAAGATTTGGTGCTTGTCGTTGGCTACTGATTATGTCCTCGGATTGTAATAATTTCTTCATATTTTTTGACTGTTCTAATATAGGGTAAAGTCGTTTTGCGTCTGTTAGAATATTTCTGTTCCTTGGATTGTGGGTCACAACAAAAGCAAGTTTCCCGTCGTTGTTGCGATTATTAGAAGACCGGCGAGGATTACGTAGAACATGTAATGGAATTTGTGTCGCTCTTTTTACTCCAGCGTTGATTAAATTTTTCGGGTATCTCTGACGTTGCAGAAATATTTTTAATTCTTCCAGACGTTTAGATCGTAAGGTTTTGTCTGTGATAATTGTACAAATTCTCCGTGCTAAGTTAAACGGAATATTGCGTTTTGTGTGGGAAGGGTGGCATGATCTAAAATCCAGATATTGGTGTGTGTCCGTGGGCTTACAGTATAAATCCGTTGTTATACATGACCCATTTTTTATAATACGTAGATCTAAAAATGGAAGTTCCTTGTCACTCTTCTCCATCGTAAATTGTATTGATTCATTTAAAGTATTTAGTAAAGAATGAAATTTCTCTAAGTCGTCTTCCCCTTTAGTCCAGAAAATGAAACAGTCGTCAAGATAGCGTTTCCAATTGGATCCTATATAGGTACTAAGTTCGGCATCAAACACTTCTGATGTTCTTTCAAAAAGTGTATTTTCTAAATACCCCATTACTAACGTAGCATATGTGGGCGCAACTTTAGTCCCCATAGCGGTACCTTTTGTTTGTAAAAAGAATTCCTCGTCAAAGTGAAAGTGGTTATTTTCCAGAACTAATTTTAGTCCTTCAAGTATGAATTCTTTTGAGAACCGAGTATTTAGAGTGTTTGGATGTCTGTCTATCCAGTAATTTATGGCCTCTAGTCCTAATGTATGTGGGATGTTAGTATAAAGACTTATAACATCGAAGCTGACGAGAATTGTTTTAGGATCAACACTTTTAGGAATATAGTTCAGAAAATCCATATCATCTCTGACGTAACTAGGTAATAATTCACAAAGAGGTTTCAGTATAATGTCCAGTAAGTTACTTAGTCTTTGAGTGCTTGATGCTGGTCCAGCGACAATAGGACGAATTTTCAAGTCGGTTGGTTGAGGTATTTTAATATATATATCAGCACAATTTTTTACCGCGTCTTGGATTTCCTTAGATTTGTGAATTTTGGGCAATCCATAGAAGTTACTGGATTTTACCTCAAAGTTTGTCAAGTAATCAATTTCATTTTTAGTCAGGTTTTCGGCATGTTTTTTAATAAGTTTCTCCACTCTCAGCATTGTGTGTCGATCCTCGTTTGTTGATAATTTACGATAAAAACTTGAATTAGTTAGTTCGTTCAACACCATTTCTCTATAATGGAGTTTATCCATAATAACTACTGCGCCTCCTTTGTCGGCTTATTTTATAATTATTGTTGAATTCCGTTGTAAGTTGTTGATATCATGTTGTTGAGATACGGGTAAATTATTATTTATTTTTGTTTCTCCATTGTTTGAGATTGCAGATGATTTAAGACACGTGATGTATTCCTCCAGATGTTTGTCCCTGTTATGAGGGGGTCTAAAGCCTTTTTTATTACGAACAAATGATTCATCCTCATCTGCTGAGTTTTGAAAGAATTCCTTTAGGCGCAATTTACGGCAAAATTCGTCCGTATCAGCTATTAAGTCGACGTTGTCCTTTTTAGGAGTTGGAGTAAATTTCAAGCCATGTTTTAATAATCCTATTTCGGTCTCATTTAAATCCCTTCCGGATAAATTTATAATTTTAGGACCCGTTGGCTCATTTATCAATAATTTTTGAAACGGAACGTGACCTGTTTCTTCCGTGTTCTCTGGGCTCGGCGTTGGCCTAAAAAATTCACACTGGAATTAGGATTACGTGTTTGGTTTTCTCTTCTGGTCCCTTCGCTATCCGTATGATGATGCTTTTGTCCACCATTTTGTCCACCATTTTGTCTTCGTTCATGCGTGCTGGGTCTAGCATTATTGAATTTTTGTTTGTTTGGCAAATCATTAATTCTCCTTTGGACAGATCCTGGGTTGTGAGGTTGTCGGTGTTGGTAGTTTCCTCGTTGTGGTTGTTTACCATGTTTTACTGCATTTGCATATGACTCTTGTCGTTGAGATGTCCTTGATCTAAATCTAGAGTTGGATCTGTTAAATGTTTTTCTGGGGGCGATGTATGTCTGCTTTCTGGTGGAGTTATTCTTAAAGGAACGGTTGTTTGGCTTTGAAATATTTGACGCCTTCGTTATTTCATTGCCATAGTTTTTTTCGTATTCATCAAACCATACCTTTTTGGTCCTCAGGATTTGTTGTGATTTTGCTTCTTCCCTTGAGACTTCTGATTTCCACAATTCTTGTAGTTTTTCCGCAATTAAACCACTGCATGTTTTGCTTATTTCATCGGCTATAGCTTCATCACAATTTTCAAATTTGTTCTTGAATTTCGGAACTCTTAATCGAAGCAGTGCGATCTCCGTTACATATTAGTCATTTGTACACAACTGCCTGAAGAGCCAGGCATGGCGAAAACGTTTGCGGTTAATAGGATCAATTTGTGATTTTATTCTGGATATTTATCATTTTTAAATTATATATATATATATATATATATATATATATATATATATATATATATATATATATATATATATATATATATATATGTGTGTGTGTGTGTGTTATAAATTGCATTTTCATGTGTTTCCGTGAATATCTTCAGAGATCAAGAGTTGGAAATATTTTAAGCTAGTCAGATTGAAAAAAAACCCAACATATTAGGAACATTTAATCGATCCATTTAGGTGAACTATTGTCTTTAATCTTTATTATTGGTCCGTATACAAGTTTACTTTTAATGATCGGACTGGGCCTATCACAGTCGTGTCCATACTCATATATGAGTTGTCCGTCAAACTTTACTATTTGCTCACACACTGCGCTTTGCACTACTCCGTTTACTATACAGTTACATTGTAGAGCGCGATATAAATCAGTGTTTTATTCAATATTTCGTGAAATGTACTTAACAGTGCTCCATTCAATATTTCTTAAAATGTACTTTAAACTACAACTACTAATAAGAAACAATGATCATATTGTAGCCCAATAATTTTCGTTCTGAACATCTGCCTGACATACTTATGTAAATACATCAAATACGTGGTCCCAACGCAGAAATTTAAAACAATCTAAAAATATTGAATCAGTTTATATTGCTTGGCAAGTATTTTTTTTATTTATTTTTTTTAAAGACAATTTCCTAAATCTCAAAAATTTTAAAAATATATACAGAACTTACGCTCTGTTTTAATAAATTATATATTTTTTTTATAAATATTTTAACGTCGATATATATAAAAACTTTTATAATAAACGTATTTTGTTTTCAATTTTGTGTATGACATTGACAGTTATGGATGGAAAGACTGGGAGAAAAAAAAGAATATAACAAGGGAAATGAAATTTTGTGCCGACCTCATGATAGAAATATTTGGCGGGACGAATCATGAAGAACTCTTGCCATACAGGTAAAATTAATTTTATTTTTCCTGTCAAAAAATGATATCATTATTACATGTACCTAACCATAATTGGTTCTGTGATAATGTTGTGTTGCAAATTCTTTGTAGCGTATCAAAAATATATAAATGGTACTGTAGTATCATTAGAATTCATGGTGGTACAATTTTTGTAGTAGTAGTAGTGGTGGGTAGTCCACTGCCACGATTTGACATCATCAACAAAAATAATTTTTAAAAGAATAGGTTTTCTTACCCAAACTGAGTTACTATGAATCCACAAAATCACATTCCCATATGAAACAAAAAAAATACAATCCAGGTAAATAAGTCCAACGCATTTAATTGATTTCAACAGAATTTAAGAAAACATCATTTAGATAAAAATACAATGTTGATTTAGGATAATTTTATTATGGCTTACTTGACATGAATAATTAAATAAATGCTCTTGATTTATTTTCATTTGTATGGTTTATTGCTCAGATATTTGGTATAGCTTCATTTTTTTCTTATCTGCAGAGAGTGGTATGAGGTATATTTTTTGACTTTTTCGATTGGAAAGCACATCTGTGAAATGGTATGCATACTATGTGTACACCTTACCCTTAGGTAAGTGAAGATAACAACAGTCACTACACATGAATCTCTTTGTGTAGCATACTTGTATAATTTGATTATATAGGCTTCATTTGGAGCAGATCAAGAATCTTATTTTAATTAGATTGAGATAGCGATGCAGTGATAATCATATGGTATGAATTTACATAGTGATCTTTTTAATTCAAATAATATTATGGACGAACCGCCATATTATTTTAATGCATACTAATAAACTGTATTATTCACTGTCTCGAGACAGGAGGGGGGGGGGTGTTGCACCGAATTCGAAAAAATTGCACTTTAAAAAGTAACAAAACAAAAGAAAAAAAAAAGAAAAAAAAAGCATTAAACGTTTGTTATACCTACGACTACACCGATTTCAGAGTGCGTTACGAACGCACATCAGTGCATTTTATTGTCGAATTGCTTAACTTGAATTGAAAATAATTATAAGAAGTATAAAATGTAATTACAAATTTCCTGGTTCGATTTCTTTAGATGACACATATATGATGATTGTAAGCACAAATGAACAGCACTAATAATGTGACAACTTATAGGATACAGTTTAGTTACCAAATGTAGTACAATGATGATGTGAGATTATTCCAAACCTCTTATCTTACTTTATCAAACATTCATTCGGCAAACTAGAATAAACGTATAATAGAACGAAATCATCTTTCCTTTAAAAAATATATTTAAAAAAAAACAAAACTAGCCAACGATTTTTATCTCCAAATGTATGTTGAAACATATTTATGCCCCTTTCCTTAAACCGTATATTCAAAGTAACCCCCCCCCCCCCCCAAAAAAAAAAAAAAAAACAAAAAAACAAAAACAAAACAAAACAAAAAAACCCCAAAAAACCCCCGTCACATTGACATTAAAAAATAACAGAGATACATTACAATAAAGCGTTTATGTTATCATCATGCTTGTTAATAACTCAAGCCGTTTAAAATATTATATACATTGATCATTTTTGGGTTTGGCAGTGCATAGGTTTGCAACCAAATTTAAGATCCTTTCAAAGGAGTTAGTTGTTGCACACAAGGCAAAACGAATATAAAATATACGTCATCCAATTAATGGACATGTCTATTCATTTGGATTTATGCAATTTCAAGTCTAATTTGCTAAGCTACGTGAGCTTAAGAGAAAACTTTTAAATCCAGATGTATCATATTGAACTGAACAAAGATTAAATTAACCATTCAATTTATATTAAAGTATAACATTTTTGATTAAACCCTAACTATTTTCGTTTTTGAGTGCGCTTTAATACTGACAATATCCATACATTTTGGCATCAAATTGTGTTTCAAATTGGATTTCAAAATTAAAGCACCTTGATTTTAGTTTCAACGTGCGTTGTAATAAAGCGGACTTCGATCATAACCCCCCCCCCCCCCGTTTTTAAGTTGAAGTATAACATGTCTAGACTAATGCTGAAATGAATATAAAAAATAATCGGAACCCAGATTGTTTAAGCCTAATTTATAGCCTAAGAATAAATAAAATGTAAATAGATATATATTATAAGTGCCTTAGCTAACTTTAGACAGCTTAACAATAAATACGGTTGAAACTCTCCATTCGCTTTCAGGTTTTCTTCCAAGCACATAGATCTCTGTGCAAGTATTGCCGAGATACCACGCGTACTCAGCGAAGTGTTGCAGTCTTTAAAACGTACCTCTGCCAAAGTCCGCTCCATCAACATCAGTGATTTTATGGCCGAAACTATTGAGTATAACTTATGCAGAATATATATGTTTAAAAAATTAATTCTTACTTAAATATAACAGATATAAAAGTAATTTGCTGGTAAATTTTAGTATTACTTAACTGTGATATTTTCATAAGCATTTCAAAACAATTAGCTTGTGTGCCGGATAAATTTTGGTTATTATACAATTCGTCGAGGACATGCTCTGCGCGGGCGGAGCAACGCTGTGACACATATTAGTCGCATGTTCTTTGTTTCTTGATTTGATGATTGAACGTAGTAGGATTTCGTGTAAAATGTATCATATATAATTTAGTAATGTACAATAATACATGCTTATACAAATTGACAGGGACAGACAATTTGATTCAGTAGGTCGTAAATGCAACTCGTGCAACCAGTAAGCAGTGGCAAAAATGTTAAACTGAATTATTATTCGGCACAATGGTTAAGACGCGATCAAGTTTAATACTTTGAAATTTGACGCAAGGCTTAATTATGATGTTATAATTTACCAATTGTACCATTATATTATTATGTGTTCATTTTTAGCTTGCGTAAGCTGAATGCTTAATTGAGCTTCTCTGATAAAGATTTTCTGTTGTCTGTCGTCGCTGTTGTTGATGTTATTGTCGTTTTAGTAGAATTTTCACATTTCATTTTTTACTACACAACCACTTTTTTCTTAATGAAGTATCAGGTTCCCATCTAAAGGGGAAACGATTTGGAAAGGGTAAAGATAAAATAAGGTAGTTTAAAAATCTTCTGTTCAAGAATTTTATAGCTTTTGATATCCAAATTTTACTATAAGCTTTCTAATATACTATAGATTTTATTTTATTCAAAACGTAACCTCGCAGATTTCAAGAAGAAGCCTTAGAAAATCTCATATTTTATTCAAAACGTGACTTTGCAGATTTCAAAAAAGATCATTAACATGGCTCAAATTTTATAGCAGTAATAAGTACAATGTCAGACGTAATTGATCTTAAAAAATAACCTGTGTATGAGTAAAGGACAAACATAAAAATGCCTATAACAATTGAGGAAAAAACGATTTATTTTAAAATTAATATTTTTTTTAATATCACTTCAGTCAAATTGTGTTTTACATAAAGAAAGTTTTGGCAAATATTGTTGACTTTTACACAAATTATCGTTTGTTTAAATACATCACCTAGTTACGTCATAATGAAAGGATATTTCTAAGGAATTGAAGAAAAAACCTTCCATAGGAATTCAAATTCCGACATGACTTGAACAAAACTTAAACCATGGGTTTGAAAATTCGATAGAAAATCTTAAATCCAAGGAAAAAGGACCATTGTGAATCAAACTTCTACGTACAGAAAATGCTTTCATCCTAGATAAAAAAAGTTCTTGTTGGAAAAAATATTCTCTATATAAGCATACCGATCGCTTCTTAATCATTGACAGTACAGTTACTGAAACAGCACTGACTTGGATATTTGTGTTTCCTTTTAAAGCCTGTTTTGATGAGAGTTCGATGCGTTAATAAGAGCTATTACCGACACATTCACGTGAGCAAAGTGGCCCATGTACCTCTTTTTTTGCAGACGCAGGAACGGCTTTCTGAAAACTTGTATTGATTTTAACATTTTTGTTTGCCAAGGAACTAAAAAGGTTTTAAAAGTGATGAAAAGTAGCAAGGATCGGTATGTTCTCTTCCTGTAAACATGCTTCACTCTTATTGATAAAAATGTATATTGCTAATACAATGACATTTTAAAACCTGCACAGTTCTGAAGTAGGATTTAAACCCTTGCTCGTCTCTGTGGTTATGCAATTCCACTACATTGAGAAAGGCTGTGGACTTGCTCGACTTATAATAGAACGGGAACAAAGTCGCAATAGGTAATAGTAGCGATATTTGATAACTAATGAATTCTTAAGCTCATAGAAGCAACATTATGTTCGATTTTTTATACCTCTTACAGAGATATGGGAAACCAATCAATTCCTCTAACAAAAGAGTTTAAAAAGATGTTTAAACATACTAAACGTGTGTTGATCAACGGAAGATATGCGTTACGCAGTTTGAGGTATTTCCTTAGAACATCAGCATTTTGTATTTTAATTAATAATTAACTATCTTCGTTAACATATTGCTATTTATTGCAGTTATAGAGAGCACCATGCAGTGGATGTAAATGTTCTTTGCGATAAAATCAAAGAATTGGAGAATGTCTTACAAAGGTAGCTTCAGCTATATAAATATGGTACATGCATCTGCTGATTTCAGATATATTTTAAAATCAAACATTTAATTACAAACATTCTCTCATTATTCTTTACAAGCAATATGGCTTTAGAGAAACTACAACAAAGATGTATATAGTTCAGTGGTGCAAAACGATTTTATGTGCATGGAATAATCATTCACACGTTTTAATTAAATGGCTTTATTGCAGTGGTACTGGAGATTTGAATGATATTCTAGAAGAAATCGAAGTCACGTCCTCCAAGATATGCAAGTTAATCGATAAAGGAGAAAAATGGTATAAACATGCATGTCAAATCCTAAATATTTTGAATGTTATATACTCTTTATGCCCCCTTCGAAGAAGGGAGGGCATATAGCTTTGCTGCTGTCCGTCCGTCTGTCTGTCGGTCGGTCGGTCGGTTGGTCGGTCCACCAACAGTCTTCGTTCATTTTCTTCGCAGAGGGTGAACATATTGAAATGAAAGGACTGTGTGCGGTTTTATGCATTTTTTGCCACCAAAATCAAAGTTTTAGAAAGAGCTTTAAAAATAAGGTAAAAGAAAGTTAAAATTATATTGGAAATAAAAGTGTAAAAGGTTATCACCACAGTGACGTCATAGTGAAGAAATGACGTCATGAAGATTGTATTAATTTGATAAATTGATGTTTTGTGGGAAAATATGGGTTTTTTTCGATGGTTTTTCGACTGGGAAACATCGAGCGCAGGCTTGCTGAGGTACCATTCTATAGTATAATGTGTATAACTATCTAAAGAAAAACACATGTTAAAATTGCACTTAAGCAGACCTGCGCTCTTTTTAATGCGAATGCAAAATATAGAGCAAAAAATGAGAATATTTTCATTTGTTTGCAAATTTGCGGGAATTAGGTCATTAAGGTGACGTCATAGATAACAGCGAATGAGCAATGATAACTCAAATCAAGATTAAAGTTATAAGCAATGATTTGTGAAAAAATTTATTTTTATACGATACTATTTAAAAATTGGTTGAAATTGGGGCAGATATTTGACCATACCGCACATAGTCCTTTGGTATACAGGTTTATCATGATAATATCTAGGTCATGTTTTATATTAGGTACGATCAATTTTCGACATATACATATTAATTATGATAATATCTAGGTCAAGTTTGATTTTGGGTATGATAAAGCAATTTTTGACAGAGTTATGCCCCTTGGACGTAGAAAAATTCTATTTATTTGCAGTTAACGTTCATTTTCTTTGTGGATGTTTCCAAGGGAGGGGGAGTATGTGTTTCACAAACATATCTTGTTTTTACATTTTTACCCCTACTAAATAAAATTTTCTTTAAAATACAGCATTTTTCTGAGTGAAAAAAGCGAAAGCATACTCATTGAGTCTGTCATTTTTTATCCCATTTTTTTGTATATATCAAAGCCTACCAAAGGGATATCAACAAATAGAAGACGTTACAGTAATGAATTCGTCAGATTTTGACCGGCATCTCGAAGATAACGAATTTGTTGAAAATGGTTCGGATTTTGATGGTTTTCTCAATGATGATAATAATGATGAAAATTTAACCAGACTACCTGTAAAAGAGATAGAAAACGTATTAGTCAGCAGTGGTGTGGATAAAAGTGAAATACTTCATGTTTTCAAAATGGAGGGTTTTAAATCACCTGTAAAAATATGTGTCGACAATCACTCTGAATTCATAAAGTCGAAAGTTGGCGGGAAAGTCTTCAGACAAGGACTATGGGTATCTGCACGAGATGTTGTAATTGAGGTAAAGAAGTACATTGATCCACTTTGCGTTGTTTTGACTTTCTTTTTAATGTTTACAAACTAAAACGCAAAATGTAGATTGTATTGTAAAGATATCATTCATTAAAAACACATATTGATTTGTAATACGCAGTCTTCCCAAGAAAAGACACTATGTACAAGTACATTGTAGCCCTTGCAAAGTAATCGTGTCTGGATATTTCTTCTATATTTTGTGAAACTCTGTATCAGCAATGTCATCGTTATACCCTCTTTGAAATTATTGACCGGCAGATGTGTCGTAATATTGACTTTTTAATGATATTAATATTTAATTGAATATCTTATATTTGTCGTGATTAACATTTAATTTTTGTTTTGCCTTTTTAATGTTATTTCTAACATTACTGCTTCTAGTGCAGAAGCACTATCATGTAAAATTTCAACCCTTCTGATTCTTAAAGTGCCAATAACTGTATACCTGAGAACATTTATTTAAAGTGTTATCAGCTACGCTTCCATAACTATCAATGATAGATTTTACTGTTGTGGTCGATTTGAATAAAAAAATTAAGCCTACGAGATCATTCCTTTCAACCAAGTTTGCAACTAACTTATTTTACCCAGTGCAAACAGAATTTTAACACAACAGATGTTCCCAGTAATGACACAGGGTCTTCACAAATTTATTTGTCATAATATCCACAAGAAAAAACTAAATTTGGTAAACGGTTCGTGTTTAAAACTTCAATTCAAAGTTTTCCCTTCGTCTTTAAAATCTCAGTGTATTGGGGGTAGATGTGGATATTGTTCTTTTTGAAAAAATATTTATAAATATCAATAAAATAGAAATAATAACTATAATCATTTGGAACAAATGGTGGGTTTGAAGAGACGTAAGATTATAATAGGATACATGCAGTCTCTCTATTTGATGTACAATCTCTTCACACGGTAGCAACACACGGCACATTCCGGTATGTACAAATTTTCTCTAGATCGTTGCATGAAACGATGTACGAAACCCCGAAAAAGCGATATCTAGTGAATTTTAAACACTTTTAATTGAATATACAAGAATCAGCAACCAGCAGCTTTTGAGCTATAAGACGTACTCGTTCTTTGCCGGAGATATGAATAAGTTATAAGAACTTAAATGTATTAAAAGGATACATTGTAGCACGTCTCTGAAATCTCCCGCCTTTTTCTATACCTTCGTCTTTCTTTCTCCTGTATCCTATTTTAACGAAGTATACAATATAGTTTAAATTTTACGGTCACCTTTGTCATTTAGATTCCTACTGCTATCAGTTTGAATCCGTCGTCGTGCGACATATCTGTCGTCCATCTCTTGTTAGCGTCATTTTGAAAACTGCAAGGGAAAATGTTTTCAATAAGATAATAGGGATTCCAAGAGAGAAAAAGAAGTTACTGTTATCTCTAGCCGAATAGGAATCGTATTGTCATACATGTATGTGACTATGTCATCAACGCTGCCATATGGGCGGGGCAGATATGCAAAAATAGAAAAATTGTGAAAAAAAAAGAAAAATAATAAATTCACTGAAAACGTTCTCTCCTCCCAAAGTAGTAAAATAAAACAGTAAAATAAATTGAATTGATAACTATGATGTCTATAAAGCCCTATACCCAGATTGTGAAATTCACTACTTCTGGAACTGAAATGTAGTTCATAAGGCGTGGTCAATATTGCGTTACAAAATGTAACTGTATTTTAGAAAACCATCTTTTCTATTCCCAAAGTAACAACAAATTAACTTCATTAAAATTAATTTCATATACTTCAAGACCCCTGGTTTAGGAAGTTAGGTTATGTAGGGTAAATGTACTATGTCTTAGCAATCTTCTTCCTTTATCCCTCAGTTGTGTAAAATAAATTAAATACATGATTGTGATGTTTATCTAGTTCTTTACCAAAATGACGAAACTCATGGCTACTGAGCCAGTGGTTTAGATCTTTTGACCGCGCCTATACTGCCATACAGTAAAAATTTATTTAGTTTTTATGAAAAAAATATATATCCACTTTTAATAGATATACCGGAAATTTAAATGCAAGAATGTGATATTCTTGAAACTGTTTACCTAAATTTTTGAATCCATGGCCCTCTTTATGAATTCATGTTTGCTCATATCTAACAACGAAAGCAACAGTTACAGGCCAGATAATACTGGAGTAAAAATGAAACACTCTAAATTGAAAACAGTTTAACATTTTCACATTTTTACTGCAAAAATGTGAACTACAAAAAATGTATTGTCATGCTACAAATATTATTTTTAGAACAAAAAAAAAGTGTTTAACAATCAAACTCCTTAATGAATCCTTAAAAACATCAGTGATGCTTAATAATATCTTGTATGGGTATATTTGTGATAAAATTTAACCCCTGAAAATGAAACAATCGGTTTTTTTTCTTTTTTGTAGGGAAATCAAGTCTTTATGACCATAGAACCAGGGGAATTGTTTATTGTTTACTACGAGTTTCCAAAACGTAAGAAAAAGATGAGCAAGGAAGAAATGAAAAGGGGACTGACGATACCAATACCTGAAGCACATTGCTCTGTGACTGTTCCTCCATCAGATGTTGGTAGAGATGTAACAATTATGTGTAAGGTCAGTACAAATTTTGCTCTTTTATTTAATCAGTAGTTTATTCAATATAACATATTGAATGGGGCCGGGCAGCAAGCACAGCCCTCTCCCTAAGATTTTGCTCTTGTCGTTTTACAAACGTAATGCTATTATTTTTACTAACCTAAAATCTTTTTTTAGTTCTTATTAAAACCAATTAGTTAGAAAACAAAACTGTAACTTTTGTGAAAGCATCCTCAGGTAGTGTGCATTTCAGTTTGATCGAGTCATTTTCCCAAGAGGAAGAATAAGTCCAGAATGGTCCGGGATAGGAAATGACTATGATTATAAAAGAAATCTTTAAAAATCTTCTCAAAAACCTATTGGCAAAAAAAAAAGCTGTAGCTTATGTTCAGGCATTCTCAGCTAGTGTATATAAACATTTGTTCAAATTATGTTCTTAGGGAGGGGCAACAATGGACAGACGAATTTTTACATAAGAGAAAAAACTTCAAAAATCTTCTAAAAACCAAATGGTAAGAACAGGTGTACATTTGTAACTCTTGTGAAAGCATCGTCAGGTAGTTTAGTGAATCGTGATCCCGTAGGGAAGCACAAAGTCACAATGGGACATTATTTGTTTTGAATTGCTTGTACACGTACTGTTGTCCCAGGACAGTTCCTGGGAACACAAGGGGTTCAAAGTTTGATGTAGGTTTTATATCTATATACATGTTCAAGTAAGTGAACATTTCTTTAAGATCCTCTTGATAACTGCAATACTCAATATGTGACATGGCTTTAAAATCATCCAGTTACAAAAGTGGTTCAATACTTAAAAAAAATATCTTGAAGAATTTTTGAAAATCCTTTCATACAGGATTTCACAACATTACTTTACAACATTATCTTCTACATTGTCCAGATATTTTTTGTGTTACTCTATTTAGCTGATTTTAGTATGGCTATTGTTGCTTACGTAAGCTATGCATCTGGCCTCTTGTTTCCCTTTATGGAACATTTTTGTCGATTGTAAACTTCAAAGTATTTGCTGCATATTATGCAGGTAACAATAAGGTTAGAAAGGGCAATTACATATAATGCCTCAACGAGTTCCTAAACGGGTTTTGACACTATTGACACTAAACCCATTTGAAAACATTATATTAAAGGTGCTCAATGACAAGCAACTCTGCGTTTGATGACATATTAGTCGAAGTCATCGTTGGACATTTGATTTTTTTTTCTCAAAAGAATCAAATAAATTCAAAAGTATATTTGCTGTTTTAAATGATTTCTTAAAGAAATAAATGTTTTTTTTTTCATTAAGCTACAAAAGTTATAAATTTTTTCGAACTTTATAGTTAGTTTAAATCAAACGTATTTAAAAGTGTTGCGTATAATCAATTTATTTATTTACTGACTGGGTCGGTCAATAAGTGTTTAACTTTGAAATAGTCATAATGCACTTAATATGACAAGCCAATTTAAGAACGGAGACAAGATGTCGATGCGAAACGTGGTCGGTCCGTTGGCAGTGGAATAAAGCGTTTGGAGAGAAAAGAAAAAAAGAAAACAGTTTGACAGAAGACGTTGCAAAATGAGAATCTATATTGGAGACCACTTTGAGTGGTGGGCACGTGTTAAAATGAATTAAACTTTATGTTATACTATGAGCGTGCCGGCCTTGTTTGCTGTTTAGAGTCGAGGGGCCTCAGAAGGGATAATGTTGACGTCATAATTCATATTATTTGTTGTGAAATGTATAAAATAATAGTCAATTGCAAAAGAACCCTCATCGATTGTTATCGACACCGATACCAACCATCCACACAAATTACAGATAGCCATATCTGATATTTTTTTCTGTTAGCAGCTGAAAATTATGTTTATATAAATTCAAACAAATGTAAACAAACCTGTCGGATTACCTCGTTCCTCATGCTGCTTTTCTGAATTACAAATCCCGCACACATGCGCAAATCCTCCTCAAGATGTCATTGTTAATGAATAGGCATATGCAAATCGCCGTTATTCATTTTTCAAAGAATGCCTTATATATCGCTAGTATTTATCAAACAATTCCAAAATTTTCTATAAACTCCTTTATTTATATATCTGGTATGCTGACAAAATTTGGGTATGGTTTTCAACTTCGAAAAAATTCCGTTAACGACGGCATAGACACCTTTAAATCGACTTATGAAAATAATATTTAACCAAAGGAACAACATTTTGATAGGCAGTATAGAAGAAAGATGTTCATTGCTATGTACTTACATTCAATTAAAAAACTTTCGGTAAACGGCCCCGATTAGAAGATGAGGGTAAGGCCCTTAAAACGTTCTTTGGCATATACATGTATATCAAGAATTTCCAGACCCGTGTTGAACAACATGTACAATCCTTTACTGATGTGTATAGAGTAATAAGTTACAGAAGCAAGGATAGTTATCGTACAGTTATGTACATATAAAATAAATGTACGATAATTTTCTCAAGTGTTGCGTAAATAGAGGATTTATGGGACCAGAAGGGAAAAAAAGTATTGTGCTCTATAGTATTCAACTACCAATATTTTGTTAAATGGCAACCCAAAAAGAAGTAAAGGGCCAGCCCTTTAAATGTCCTTTTTTGAAAAGCTTAATAGGTTACAACTTTATAAAACACTTATTGAACAATATATACTTAAAATTATTAGTCATCTTGTATAAATAAAACAAAGAACCGGTCCCTGAAATTTGAGACTAGAACGGGTATAAAGTTTATAGCTTTAGCATTTGCAGCAATTTTTCCATGAGATCTTTTAACAATCATCAGTAATGATTAAGTTCGAACATCAGGTGCCACACTGTAGATCTGCAATATACACACATTATTGCTAAATTTGTTTGTCACAAATCATATACATATATTAAAAGAAATGGTGCAGTTTTCTTAATAACAGGATTTGATTATGGGAAACAATATTCAGATTGCTCATTTAGATAAATAAACTGCATTGCCTGAATACTGATCCTCAAAAATCCATCCTTGTACATAAACATATTTAAAAGTGCATGTATTGACATACATGTGGCTTTATTGAATTAATTTGTAAAAGAAATTTAAAAGTAGGTCACATTATCTTGCTATTTTTCTTGCAAACCAAAAAGAAAAATCTCTTTGCTAGTTTATAAAGGCTGTCAAAATAAATGATTTCCTTTCTGCAAATAAACACTTTCTAATTCTTTTTATTATAGATACACATGACGGACGAAACTCGAATAAAAGAATACAAAGAGGAACATCCAAACGAGTATGGGGATGTAGCAGTATTGGATGGTGTGCAAATGAAATCCACCGCAGAAATAAACAAAGGGTTTGTTGAATTCCAAAGAGGCAATCAACAACACCAAAATACAAAGTATTTTTGTTTTAAGACTTCAGGATTTGGATTGAACGACTGGGAATGCAATAAAGTGGAACCAGAATTTCAAAACAAAAACATGATGTTTCAGTTGAGCGAAGATGATAAAGTGTAAGTACATTAAGCTTAAAAGGTCAAACAAAACGACGAGATAAATAGTAATAAAGAATGCTTTAATTAATAATTGTTTATTAAGTAAGGTTTTTTTTTGTGAACAACATTCTGTTTCTTTATTAATATTACAGGATATTAAAAAATTCATCACTACTGAGCGTATATGTATACTGATTTATCATAAAAGTGTTTTACGCGTGGGGAAATTAACACTAATAAGAAGTTTAGCTAATAACAACGTGCAAATAAAACACCTAAGGGCATATGGTTAACAAATCAAACGGTCGAGTTGTTTATCACTCATTCGTATTTGATGCATACGTGTATTTTTTTATCATAAAAACTCGTACTTAAAAACTTGTGTTAATAGCAACTTTTGTAGTAATTAAAAAAATCCTTATCGATTATTCTTTAACTTCTAATGTGTTATAGGAAATAAAACATTCATACAATGGTTGTTTTAAACTTGTTAAATCAAATAACACATTTCTGTAATGATTATATTTATTTACAGATCTTATATCGTTGCCATTGATAATGTCGAATCAAAGAAAAATAAATCTAGCGGGATTCTAGATTTATTTCTTACACTTCTTGGTTTCAAAGCACAGTGCAAATTGTTAACACTGTATAAAGTACCCGAGGAACAAGATAACACTATAAATTTGTGCGTTCTTTGTATTGAGTCCAAAGGGTCCGATCTCAGTGATCAAGCATCTAGATATTTCATGAATAACTGGATTCAAATTGAAGAACATGATGAGAGTTCCGATTTCCTCATAACACCGGGTGATGTAATTCGTCTTGGATTCAGTGGAAATGTCGGACCAAAAGAAGGAAATCCGCCCGTTATAACTTTCATAAAGAAAGGATCGTGTTTCTCACGTGTAGAGCTTCATTGTCTTGATAACAAATACCCAAAAGGATGTGTCCAGATGAATCTAAACGATAACACATTAGATTCAAAACAACTGGATTGGAACTATCTTCTAGGAAAATGGAAACGTAAGAAAACCCTGAAAGTTTTACTGAATTAAGTTAAGGGTGACCAATGCTTAAATTGTTTGTACATTGCATTTGGTAGCATAAACTGTTAGAAATGTGTTTCGCGGTAAGAAATGTTGACAACTAAAGATTATGTCGAAACCTTGGTAAGAAGTTTATGTAAGCATAACAAATGCTTTTAACACAATTCGACAGTATTCATATGAACTGTTGAAAAGAAACCAAATTAAGTACAGAAAATACGAAATGAAAAAAAAACCCAAAGCAATTATTCCTTAAATTGATCCCAAATAATGTTAACATAATAGATTGCATTCAACTAAAAATTACTTTAAAGATAGAAGATATCCTTAGTTATTAAATGATAATCAAAATCGAGAATAATTGCAGTGATTGTTCATTTTTTTTTCAAAGGTCTATGCAATATATTAAAACGTCGAATGTTTAGATTGATAATCATCCTTAAAAAATGAAATTTTAATTATCAAGCAGCTTGTGTTTCAAACTTCATTTTTGACCATGCATTTAAATCTATACATTTTTTTAGATGGAGATCAGTTCCGGAGTGATGTACAGGATGGTGGTAATAAGAGTTCATCTCAGTGCAACCTACTATGAATTGAGATTGCATGCTTTTTACCCACTCAAATGACTTACATTCCATTAGTTTTCGGTTTTGGTTTATCTTACGTTGATATGTAATATGCAGGTATTGCTACATTACTAAAGTTTTACAGTACATCCTAACCGATATTGATAGGTTGTTAGTGTCAGTTTTCACTTGCATTGTTTTTGAACCTGAACAAGCCCCAAAAGTTATCAAAACACCCAAATTAAAGGACATTTTGGAATTTGTTACCTCAGCCACGCCTTTGCATACCCTCTTCGAACTACTGTAGTGGCATATGGTATATAACTAAATTCTGGCTATTAAAAAAAATAATAACATTTTCAAATTTGTTATAACTCGTTATCTTATGTGACTAAAACAATACGTACTTATACAAGTATTAGAAAGTTAGGAACAATTTTTGAACACCACTGTATACACAATGACCACCGATTTGTTTCAAACATGTTTATTGTAAAAAAAAGAAATGCAGTTGGGATTAGGGACCTTTTTCTATAAATTTGACCTCTCTCTCCCACAAGCTAATATTGTATGTTTTTACAAGCTGTTTTCATATCAGCAATTTTTATTCATTGATCTTATTTAATAAATGAGCTAAGGAAATGTATAATAATACGCATTTTTATGTATGGCATACATAATTCTGTCTGATTGAAAAAACCAATCAAATCCGTTTTGTTTATCATATTTTACTTCATTGTAATATATATCATATTTTAATGTACATATATAAGCTTACACAAGCCGAAAGCTCAAATGTGCTTTGTCCTACAATTTCAATTTAAAAGCATCTACTGTGTAGAAGATTTTGTTTGTTAAATAGACACTACAGTTCATTTTGCGCAGATTCAATATAATGACAATGTTCCCGTAACTTAAATGAAGTTTCAAAGGATGAACTTTGCATTAACTGCACTTTGTGTTATCTAAAGATTCTTTCGTTCGTTTATGCATGCGTATCAATTGTAAACACTTCAGCATGGTTTTCAGCAAGATGGTGAATAGGCCATGAATTTTGACATATTTGGCGCTAAATGATCAACAAAAATGGAGACATAATACAAGTGCGAACTATGCATCTTGTAAGAGATAGAAATAATAAATCTACATTTCTCATCAATACATTGTATTATAAGAATATTTCAACATCTAGATCGGGACTTTTATTTCCTTTCTTAATAATTAAGGCAACTCATTCAAAAGAACATTTTAAAATCGTACCAAGTGTCTAAATTTATTTATATGACATGACATATGGCGATAAATAACAGTGTTCAAAATCATAAATCTAAAGGAAAAATACACAAAAGGAGCAGAGCAAATTAGAGGTAGGATCAGGTGCTATGTAGGAGAATGAAGCCTCTGCCTACCAGTCATACCTACATGAGCTCTTTGTCGTAATCGGGAAAAAAAACCCCTAAAAAGTCCTTAACCAATTAGATGATAAGTTATGATTTAACAATAAGTATGAACAAATCAGTCAATATAATAAAAAGAGTAATCTTTATTTGTCATGTGCATGACCAGGTGCCTGAGATTTATTCTTACTACCTGTTTATAAGTCCCCTACTGATTTCATCGATTGGTATTATTACATACTGTTTGGTTTGATTCGGGGAACAGAAGACGGTACGATATGATAGAGTGCATTGTTTTAGAAAATATCTATCAGCGAATACTTAATGGACTTGGCGAAATAACAGGAGATTTAATAAAGAGTTTTATTTTAGCCACTTTTATTTAATTTCTAGATCAACTACATTGTTTGAACTTCCTATGTTCTTTTATGTATGATTAAAGCGTAACATCTCGTTTATAATAGTTCTGAAATAGCTTTCATATAATAATACATGCCGGTAGAGGACGTGTATTGCTTATGCAATGCTCTCAATATGCTGCAGTAAAATTGTGTTCCCGGGGTGTCATGAAGGAGCGCTTGCAGAGATTTTAATTTCATTCTATGAACAAGCAGAACACAAATTTCAAAAATAAACTGTATAAAGGGTAATTTTCAACAAGTGTAAATTTCACCCTTCTATACTTACAATCAGTTTAGGCCAGTTCTGAATTCGCCCAGGCACAGTTGTGTTTAAAAAAGAGAAATATTGGGAGACATTGGAATTCACCAAGTCTTAAATTTGCCAGCTGACAGCTAGAACGAAATGGGAGGAAAAAAATCAGAAGCGAATATATCTCCGTTAACATTATACCTAGGAACCAAAACGCTATAAAAATGGAAATATTATAGACTCAAGTAAGCTGTCTCGTGTATACCAAGGTCTGCATACATCTATTTAGCATTGTTTTCACTCCCTTAGATTACGGGTTGGGAGTGAATTATACGAATGCATGAACAAAAGAAATTCATATGAAGCAAATGATAAATAGCTTTTACGTAAACGAATAGTTAGGCTTTTTAGATACGCTGATCGGTTAAGGCTTCCTGGCTGATTTCACAGTAATGTATAGAAAGTCACGTGTCTGTACTTTATAGTATATGACATCATAATCAGCTTTAACTTTACGATCTTCATTCCATTTTATAGTTTTCAGGCAATGTATAGTATCGTTTAAAGTGAATCATATTTCAACAGTAATAAAACCGTTTTACTTTTGCATAGATTATGCCGTCTTCGCTAGACGTACATTATTCAATTATAGCAAAAACCAGTATCAAATAGTTGGCAGTTTTTTTTTTTTAAAATTGCGTTAACATAAAAAAACAAAAACAAAAAAGAAAAACAACATATTTTTACCCATAACTAATAAATATTCCAAATTTACGATTTTGAAATCAACATCATCAATATGAACCACCTATGAGTCCTTCATCTGTATAAGAAAAACTAGAAGCAACAGATTTTTGTTGTACACTGCAACTATCGTAACTTTTTTTAATCCCAGATAAAATTACAAATGAAACCAGATGACATTAGATGATTATATAATAATCCTTTTTTTATAATATTTATATCACATTATGAATATTTGATCCTTTCTCCTCAAAAATATTAAACAACCAAGATACTGATTATTAAATTGATGATGTAATTGATTACATTGTTCGTAAAAACAATAAGTGTGGTCTGAAACCGCCTGACAACTTAAATTAAACCAAAACATACAAAGTGTGATCGAAGGAAAATGGAAGGGTGGAAGTAGTTAAAACGCTTAGGTTTTTAAAAGATTTTCAAGCACTGGTAAACTGACCGGCCACCAGTGAAAAAGTGATTACCTACGATAACAAAACTACGCACCCACAACTGTCAAGCGAAACTATTTTATTGGTTACACTATGCAAGATCACTTTCGTAACCATATATGAAGATGCCAAAGAATTTGGTAGCGTGATGCAGGAGAGATTACTCTTGCAAACTAGATAGCAACATTATTAACACACATGACACATTTTAAGAAATCTAAAAATTCTTATAAATTATAAATATTGGTTTGGAGACTCTCCTTCCTACGAGTAAACAACTGAATGAAAAACATTCGATGAATGTAAAAATCAGCGTGGTGCAGGTGAATGATACAACACTATTCATTTTTTACTTTAATTTGGCAAAGAATATAACCGTGTGAATCATGCATGTAAAACCGACAAAATTAAATTTTATGTAAATTGCCTTTGATTAGTATAAATTTGCCTTATTTTGGTGCTTTGGTAAAATGTTTTTTAAACAATATTTTAAATAGGTGACAGGATACGGGCGACCATCTGTCTTTTCTTCATGTAAAAGAGGAATCCTATTTGAAAATTTATACTTTATATTTCAAGCGTTATGCTGAACAATACACCAGCGTATGAATGTTTCCAATAGGTTTCCCTTGAATGGCAAACATTTTTGAAAGAAAATGGCTCATACATTCAGTCTATTTCGGATAAATTCAAGGTAATCTGTGCCTAAGAAGCCTACTTTAAATCTATTTCTCTCCACAATATTTGCCTATGCTCATGGTGCCCTCTCTTGAGCTCTCCAAAACGGCGGTGATGACAAACAATGAATAGAGTGTTTACCAATGACCTTACACTGCCTAAAATGATAAACAGTACCCGCAACGTTATTTTTTACAATCCTATTCTATCCTATCGTGCGTTAATCCTATCGTATCGTGCGTGTATACTGTTCTATCGTGCGTTAATCCTATCCTATCGTGCGTTAATCCTATTATGTTTATTGTTTACTTTATCAGTTTTTTCGTTTATCCTATCGTGTTAATCGTATGCTGCCTTTTTGTGGGAAAGTGATTTTATATTCAAGTTAAAAGTCGTTCAGTACGCCGCAAACGATAATTTATCGAATAATAATGCACAACTAGATAAAGCACTCAATCAAATTAACAATATTGAGTTATATGTAGCCAATTACTTTATTTCAAAGATATTTTAAAAAGAAATAAACGAAATATAATCATCTCTACGAAATTGAGATAAATGAGTAATATGAGCAGTCGAAATTCTAAGGAACAAGGTAACATATTTACCTGTATATTTGATTTATTAAATCGTACGCGGAGAGTGTCTTACTGCTTCACACAACTTGTACGTTACGCGATGTACATATTTCATACAATAATCTTTAAAAATATAATTATATTATATTTAGATTTTATAATAATTCAGAACAAGATTGAATTTCATTCAAGGCCACTATTTTCTGTGTGAATTTTCATCAGGCTGAGCTGTTCTGCGATCGGCTGATCGGTAACGTAAACAACATTTATTTAGTGTATATGTACAATACAGATAATTTTAGCCCACCTCAACTTATATTTTCAGTGTATTCATTTCAAATGACGCATCTATATTTAGCAATACATTTCGTCTGAAAATAAAATAGAAATTCTGCTTATAACTTAATTGCTTCGTACGTTTTGTTTATCAAAGTATGCAGTCATCAGGTTTAGATTGAATATTGTATATCGTGATAATGAGTTTATCCTGAACATCGTTTATCCTTTCATATCGTGTATCAATCCTATTATATCGTGCGTGTATCCTGCTCTATCGTGCGTTAATCCTATCCTATCGTGCGTGTATCCTATCATATCGTTTATCTTGTAAAAAAATAACGTTGCGGGTACTGTACTTTATAAATAACAATAATTAAAAATAATCGCCTATTAATAAATCCGGTAAAAATTTGCCCTTTAGACTGAAAACAAACACAAAAATATTTTTCTTGAGTAACCATCCTTTATAGGAAATCTAGTCTATAAAATTAAGGACAACTTCCAAAAAGCTTCTCAGAGTTCAGATTTGATAAGAAAAAAAAATTGACTGGCGTACAAATCAAGCAGCAATGTGCACAAACTTACCTGATTTTACCTGGTCACAGAAGCTTTTTTTTTTATTCTTAATGAAATAAATTATCTAGTTTGTTATAAGGGAGGGAATCAAATGAAATAACAACAGTCATAAAATTGACCAGTTGACCAGTCTTGAAATTTAATATCCAGGACTGTGTTCAACAAAAGAACTTTCGACAAAGTCATAAATATTTTCAGTCTCATAGAATGATATATAAAGAACAAAACTTTGACAGAAGTTTATTTGTACAACTACTCTGATGTCCTTGATAATATTATACAGCCATGGGAATGAAACATTTATTAGTTTGTGACTAAAAAGCTTTTATTAATTTGATCGTAAGTCGTAAGGTCTTTTGTAAAACGCAACCCTGTTTGTTACACATAGAATACATATTCTGCTCTATATCTATTCATATAATACAAAAAAAAAAAACACATTTAATTTAATTAAACAATAGTTATCTTAAAATTCAGTAGAAATTAGAATCACTGCACGGTTTTTTCCATTTATCTCGGGCGTTTGAATTAGCCCCTTTTAATTACATATCTAGCTTTGTCAAAGAATCAGCCCCAAGTTTAACATTTTTTAATAAAAATTATTATTTGTCAATGCTCAAAAAATATTATTGAGTGGAAATGGATCGACGAATGAATATTACAGACAATTTAATACCATATAAATGAAGTTCTCATATTTGAGAATTGACATAAGTCGGCCATGAAAGTAATTTTAGAATTTTCGCAAATTTAATTAAAATAACGACTTATATTTTTTCAAGAAATGCAGAGGTTCGAATTTTAATAAAATTTAGAATAAAAAAAATCAAAAATATGAGAAAACATTCAGACTTAACCAAATGTGTCTTATTTAAAAAAAAAAATGGGAGCTAGATGGCAAAATTACAGTTTTATTTAAACAATTTTAATTTGAGGGTGATCACCATTAAAGCTAAAGGGCGAGAACACACTCCATTTATTACAAATTCACTCTTGCTATAAACATTTTTACATTTTTGAAAAAAAAGCCATTCAGTTTATCAAAGAAAACCCCTTTATCACATAGATTTTGTGCCAAGTTTACTTAGTAAATTGGATAGTAGATAAAAAAAATATGAGAAGTTTATTTTGACAAGTATGACGACAAGAATAACAATGACAACATGATATTTTTTAATCTTTAAAGTTCAAATGAACATTTATGTCTGATAAGCTATCAAATGTACATAAAGGAATGATACATAGTATAAATAAATATATAATATTATAAAAAGAATTGTGGTTTATTTTTGAGATTGTATCAGTCATACAGTATGCACGTATACATGTAATTACACATATATTAAATGAGATCAGCATGATATAAATATAATTGCGTCATTTCTGACATGTTCATACCTCACCTGAAATTTTAAAACTATATATAAAAAAATATGATACGGTTTAAGAAAGTACACTTGAA
The DNA here is from genome assembly GCF_025612915.1 of Magallana angulata. Classification (NCBI taxonomy): domain Eukaryota; kingdom Metazoa; phylum Mollusca; class Bivalvia; order Ostreida; family Ostreidae; genus Magallana; species Magallana angulata. Next base: position 27,950,573 of record NC_069119.1, on the reverse strand, counting down.
ATGCATAAAAATAACGTTGATAGCATTTTTATTTTTTAATGAAATTAACACCGTGACCTTCAAAATTGTTCAACAAATGCATTATAAATTATGGTTTCTAATAACAAATATTCTTATCTAAAAACGTTGGCGACATTTTTCAAAACCTACCATATAACATCAAGTTATTTTATAATTCAGTTGAGAATTTTGACATGATTATGCCGTTGCAATATTGACATTTTTAAATGACCTCAAACCCACAAATACATCTGCTTGTACCATACGAATACCATATCACGTGACCACAATGAACAAAAATATTGTACGGTTAAATATATATTTCAGAAATATATTGCATTTTAGCGACTGTTATTAATTTTATAAGGACATGCCTGTAGAACTAAAGTATACGTGTTTTCATCCAAAAATTCGCCAATATTTTTATTGGCCGCCTTAACTGTACTGCAAATTGCACTTAATGAGGAAACGCGTTCTCTTGAGAGCTCAGTCAATACCTTTAGTGCGTGAATTGTGTAAATTAATTACGTAAAACAGCTACATATTTCGCCATAAGGAATGTTTTACCAAGGCTTAGTGATTGTAACGTAATATTGGGAGTATAATCGCCATAAAATATCTCTTTAAATATTATTTTATATTTTGATGCATGATGCATTTGATCAAAGCAAAGTAGTTCCAATGTCCCTAATTTGGGATGTTCCCGACAGTGACTAGTAGCTATACTTTTACACTTTTTACAAATAAAAAGGAATGTTAAAAAAATCTGATTGTTGAATTTTTAAAGCTATATGGCCAGTTTTTGGGGGTTTTTTTTTGGGGGGGGGGGGGTGTTTCTTAATTGGTGTTAAAAATCAAATCAGAGTACTTTGTCCACACGTTCATTTTTTATGTATTGCGTGTATCAAACCCTAAACAATTACAGTATGAATATATTTTATAATACTGTAGAGATACTTGAATATTACATATTTCAGTGACATAAATCAAAATAAGAAACAGATGGGTTTTAGTCAGATGACATTTTTAAAAGAAAAAAATGAGCATTATACATGCACTTCAGCTCATAATATGCTGCAATGAGATGAACCCTTAATTTCTACAACCGGTTCCTCACTCCTAGACTGCGGCCCATCTAAAAAAAAAATAGATTGCATGATTTTAAAATAAAAGTTTGAAAAATGTATGCTTAATTATTTAACATTCGTTTTTATGGCATAAGTATCATTTTAGACATTGCATAAAGCGTAAATGTTAATTTATTGTTATGGCCGTATTAAAGGAAAGGAACATTCAATATTTTTGTTTTGTTTCTGTCTATTCTTTGTTTATCAACCATATCCTCTTTTGTTACACCCAACATTTTTTTAATTAACCATTGAAGATGTTTGAAAAGAAACTATGTACATGCACGTATCAAAACAAAGTATGAAAAAAGATGCTTTATTTCCCAAACTCATATCCCCCCAAAAATGTTTACATTAAAGATTCATTAAATTTGGATTCTTATGAGGAGAGAACTGATAAACAAATGATAACAGAATACTGTGGAATCATTAAATTTCGTGGGGGCCAATTTTCGTGGATTGCTTAAATTTTACAGGATCGTGGGGACGTAATTTCGTGTATTCTTTTAAACCTACGGAGGAAATATGACTTTATTGCCATAATTTAATAATTCGTGGAGGATGTTAATTCGTGGATGAGAGGTACCCACGAATTCCACGAAAATTGAGCCACCACGAAATCTAATGATTCCACAGTATATTGATAGTTTACTTTTTCGGGTTTTTTTACGGCCTGAATAAATCAGAACTTTTTAATCTTATATAATGTTCATCTTTTTAAATCTTAAACAGTTTTGGTGGCTCATTCGCTATGCATATGTGTTTTAAAGTTTATCATTTCTATTTTTTTAAATTCTAATTTTGTGATGTAATGAAAAAAGTTTAAGGTTATTCTTACATTTCCACTTTCTTAAAAGATAGTTCCAATCTAACTGTTTTGAATCTAAGGTTTGGTCGTTTAGATCCATCTGTACATATCCCGTTGGATTATTTTTATCAAGACAATGAAGTTTTACACGTGCGAAACACGATCCTTTCTTTATAAACGTTATTACAGGTGGATCTACTTCTTTTAGTCCGACATTTCCTCTGAAACCAAGACGAATTACTTCGCCAGGTGTTATGAGGAAATCTGAACTTTCATCAAACTCTTCAATTCGAATCCATTTGTTCCTAATATACTTGGATGCTTGATCAGATAGATCGAATCCTTTTGACTCAACGCAAAGCACACACAAATTTATAGTGGCATCTTGATCCTCGGGTACCATATATAATGTTAACAATTTGCACTGTGCTTTGAAACCAAGAAGTGTTAGAAATATGTCAAGAATCTTGTCAGATTTCTTTTTGTTCGATTGAACATTTTCAATTCCAACAATGTAAGATCTGCAAGTAAAAAAAGTCATTTTACGAATGTCTTATCTAGTTAACAAGTTTAGAAATGTATCAATATTGTTCAGTAGTGATATTTTTTTTTCAATATTAAAAAAACAATGTAAAAAAACAAAGAAACACAAAATGCCGTTAACACACTGCAAAGGCTTCTTTGACAACATTTTGTAATTTTTTTTCATTGCCAAAACTTTCATCGAAAATTTCTCCTAAAAAGGTACCAAATATTTAACTGGTAAATCATTTTTTTCTCCCGTTGTCATTATCTGGTTAAGTATACGAATGTCTTTAAAATCAAATTGAATAACGTTTTACGTAGATAAATTGCAATGCAATAATATTAACACTGAATAAAACTCAAACGAATATCCCGGAAACAATTGTTCTGTGGCTCATATTCTGCTGACAAAACATACATGTATATAGCTACATGTACATATTAACACATTTTAAACCCATATTAGATTGTGTAAGTGGAAATTAATTATGTCCTTATCCAAAATAACAAGGAAAACAAAGTAAAAAAAAACAAGTACAATCAGCGATAACTACTAGGGCAGTATTACATTTGATTTTCAGTTAAGCGGGAGTTCACCAAATCTAAATGAACATACATGTACAATGACAGTGCTTTTTAAATTGATGTGCAATCATGATCATTTCGTTACTGGCAATGTCTTTCCAATTCAGAAAAACTAATGGTTTTTTCAAGTATCTTCTTGGCGATTCTTAAAAAAATATTTTTTCACTACCTTGTAAACTTTTAAAAATGACATAGCAAATCTGACATCGATTGTTGGATGTTGAGGAAACGTTAATCTACTTGCTTTTTACAATCATGGTTGGAATGATCGTCTATATCCACCTCAAACATCAATTTGTTGTTTTGAACTTTTGGTTCCACTTTATCATATTCCCAGCGATTAAATCCAGAACCTGAAGTCATAAAACGAAAATAAACTGTATCATTTGGTGGCCCTCCGCCTCCTCTTTGGAACTCAACAAATCCCTTCTTAATCTCTTCTGAGGACTCCATTTGCACGCCGTTCATTACTGACACGTCCCCATATTCTTCTGGATTTTCTTCTTGGTATTCCTTTATTCGATTTTCGTCGGTCAGGTGTATCTATGATAATATATAAATTTTCAAAGAATCCATCAACAGAAATATTTTTTTGAGCTTCAAAGTCGATATCAAGGTATTAAGAATGGTTCTCAATTTTGTAAGGAAAGCAAAAACGTGACACATCTTTAAAATAGCATTTTAAACGGCTTAAACAAACGATGCGATGTCACGTTATGTATTTTTTCATGATATTATCAAGGAACAAAACGAGGATGGCTTTTGGCAGGTGAGTATACGGTTATTTCTGTATTCAAATGGGAAAGGTTCGTATTTTAATTATAGCTTAATCCTTCAACTGCAACAACGACAATGAATATTTTGACAAACAGTTTAATCATACTATATTTTTTAAACTGATATGTTTGCTGCATTTATACAGCTGTCTATACAGCTTCCTATAAACTATAAATCAAAATAGCATAATAAACAAATCAAATTCTTATCTTTTATCTCTTTAATACGGGTATTATCTTTCAAAGCTATATGGAACTTTTCTTTGAAAGAAGTCTGAAGCAGTCTAAAATTGGCCACATCCACCAATATCTCTTAATATTTACTGCAATTAGGTTTTCAAGCAATTATTTTTTTTAATCCAAAATCAAACATATGTTCAGAATTACAAAGAAAACTATATTTTTAGGATGTGAACCGTTACCTTTAAAATTTCATAAAAAATACCGGGGTCGGCATCAACGTATCCGTTCATCACTTTTCAGGGCCTAGATGAAAAGAAAACCAAGAACAATATTTGTACTGACCTTACACGTAAATGTCACATCTCTATCAACATCTGAAGGAGGAAGCATCACAGAACATTTAGCTGCAGGCAATGATATCGTCGGACCCTCTCTCATGTTTTGCTTGCTAAATGTTTTCTGATATTTCGGAAACCTATAGTGAACAATAAAAAATTCTCCAGGACTAATGGTCATGGAGACCCGGTTTCCCTACAAGAAATAAAAAAAATTCGCACAAATATTTTGATGTTTTTTGTCAAGGGTCAAATTAATTCAAATACATAAACTATCTGAACCAATACACTGCGAAAAGTTAGAATTATAAATTATGAATAATTTTCAACAACCTGTATGCAACTTTAATCTAATTGACATTAATGAGTTTAATGGTTGAAAAACATGCTGCTCTTTTGAAAAAAAAAATATTTGTAACACGCTATTGAATTGTTGGAATGCAAATTGCAATTTAAAAAAGAACCGATTTCTATAACAGAGTTTGCAATCAAAAAAGTAAGTATAGATAATCAGTTGGGAAAATGTTGTCGAGCTACAAAAAGTAGTAGGTGGTAAGTTGTAACAAATCATCGTACTTGTATGTTTAATTGAAGTTTTTAAATAAATATTCGAGACCATGATATGCATATATGTACACGTATCAAAGCTAGATAAACTCATGACAGTTTAATGTCCACTGGGTTGAGATTATGTTAACTTGGACCAATGATACGTTTAACTATATGACAACATATGTTTTCAGCTCTATTATAAAATCACTGTTGTGCGTTTCATCTCACATTTTCTTTAATAACTTGCTCAACATTTTTTTGCCATTTTTGTGCACATAGCTAAAAATTAATCTCATATCAACGTTCATAAGACAAATATATAAATAGCATTAAATTTTGTAGGGGCTATTATTTGTGGACTCTTGGTATTTTGCTTATTCATTGAGATGCAACTTCGTGGATGTATCCAGTTTCAGTAGAAAAACTAAATATTCCTAAAATTAGTTTTCGTCAAAGACATGTATACAACAAACATGGCTTTACCAAATTCCCCTCCCGGCAATTTCACTTTAAATAAAGTTAGGCTGTATATATCATACGATAAATCATTGCTTAAAGAGTTTATTAGCACTATCCTCATAAATGCATCTCACCTGTCAGGTGTCGTTCGAGATCGATTTTACAAGTCTAATTTTAATTTGATTGTTTTTAATTGTGCATCCAAAAGTATTTCAATTCGTCAATCAATAAAAAAAATCAACTTTTGAACCAATTCTCGGTTTTAGCGATATAGGGTTGTGTTAGGGGGAAATGTTGCAACCCCTTTGCAAATAAAAAAAAAAAGATTGGAAAATAATGACTATTTTTTCTACAAATAATCTCGTTATTATATTATTTCAAGAGCTTCAATGTATTTGTATTTGTATTTTTTTCATTTCATGATAAATTACTTTTTACGTTTCACACAGGAATGGAAAATTACTGAAAACGAATCAAAGTAATTTTACCCGAATAACAACATCTCTTGCAGATATCCAACGTCCTTGTTTGAAGACTTTACCGTCAATTTTTGACCTTATAAATTCAGATTGGTTGTCTATACAAATTTTAACACATGATTTGAAACCCTCCATTTTGAAAACATGAAGTATTTCACTTTTATCTACATCACTGCCGAGTAATAGGTCTTCTATTTCTTTTACAGCTACTCGTTTTAAACTTTCGTCATCTAAATCATCTTTTTCGTGAAAGCCATCAAAATCCGAGCCATTTTCTTTAGAATCATCATATTCGAGAAACCGCTCAAAATCCGATGAACTTATAATTGTAACGTCTTCTATTTGTTGATGTCCTTCTGGCAGGCTTTCAAATATAAATAAAATTAAGAGAAAAAAAAAATATATATTTTTCAAAAAAAAGAAAAAAAAGAAAACAGATGCTGTTTATTCAAAAATTATCTTTATGTATATAACATTTAAACTTACCATTTATCTCCTAAATCAAATAATGTGCATATTTTTAACGACATGGCCTCGGTTATTTTAAGTCGGTAATCCAATTCTCCGATACCACTGCAAATTTAAAGCGTGTAAGCTAAATTCACACACATAACGAACCGTTTAAACAACTGAATTTTCTAACTTTATCAAAACATACTCTGTTGTAAATATTTGTATTAATATTGACAATATTGAAATTCATTTAAAGTCAAAAAAGAATACTTCAGTATAACTGTAATTACCCATCTATGGCATTTTTTAGATCTCTGATTTGATCGCAAACAAGATTGACTTCACACGCAGAGTCCTCTTTATAACTAAAAATTTTAAAATCATTCATGTTATAGCGATTATTAATTATTTTCACAATAAAATTCAAAAGAATTTTACGATATTTCTGTAGGATACCTCAAACTGCGTAAGGCATATCTTCCATTTATTAGCAAACATGCGGAAAGTTTCAACATTTCTTTAAAATCTCTTGCAAGCGGATTTGATGGGTTTTCTATTTCACTGTAAGAATTATAAAAACAAATAAAATCAAATATTTTAGAACATTCAAAAGAATGCATGAATACAAATATAACTATCAATTCAAATAGCATCATTACCTATTGCTCCTCGAATCACATGCCAGTAAAACCCGCAAAAGTCCACATCCTATTCCCATGTAATAGAACTGCTTTACAACCGAAGCAAGCAATGATTTAAATCCTTCCATGGGACTGTGAAAGTTTTTGAAATTCAAAATAAATATACTTTTAAATTTCTAAATCCCATAAGAAGATATTATATATATTTACATGTACTTTGCGAATTTTTATGAAAAACATACCGAAACCTGCTTCTTTTCATGATTTTTAAAGCTATTTTCATTTCGTTACAAACAAATATGTTAAAATCCGTACAAGTTTTCTGGAAGCTGTTTCTGCGTCTGAAAGAGAAAAAAAATGACACCATATTAATCATTTATTTAAAGAGATGAGTTGAAATTCAAATTTCTGCAATTTTAATAAATTTGAAATAATTTTTTGTACATTTAAAACTCTGTGTATCGTTTGTCATTTGACTAATTTCATTCAACATTTAGCAATGTATAAGAAGTTTTAATGAACCATTGTTGGCATAAAAATTGAAAAAAAATTAAATACAATTTGAAAATATTGGGCTCAAATCGTGTCTAAGTTAAATAAATTTATGTACTTTAAACGTAATACATTCTTTGGATTTATTAATCAACATTAACAGAGTTGTTTTCAGAATATATCTTTGATTTTTTTTAAGCACTCGTAATTTTGAACATCTACATTAATAAAATTAAAATCGTTAAATTTCCCAAAACTGACGTACTTTAAAGTTTACGTGAAAATGTCTTTTTAACACATCAAAATATTATATAAACTATTCCAACAACTTGTCTTCACAATGTTTCTGATGTTTTACTTTTACTCTATAAAAACTGCCAAAGGCGTAACAAAACTTGATCAACATCATGTTTCCCCTTAAATGGATTTATCTTAAAGAATGATGTATGGGGCTAGGTGGTCATCAAACTTTTTATTACTCCTGTCCTAAACTTTGACGTAAGAAATGTTGGCCATTAATTAAAAGAAGATGAATTTAGCCTAGAAACAGCAAAGACTCTCTACCCCCCCCCCCCCCCCCCCTTAAGTAAGTGTTAAAATTTACTTAATGGTTTCGGTCCTATAAAGGAAATCGTTGTGGAAAAGAACCGTTGTAATAATCGTTTTGAAAGACTGCAACACCTCGTAGAGAGTGTTAGGTATGTCGCAAATACCTGCACAAAATTGGATGTTTTTCGAAGAGAACCTGCAAGGAAATTTAATAAAACTGAAACTGTTATTTTGTTTAGGTAGGCTAAATTATGTTTAGGAATTCTGTCTCATAAATATATGGTTCTAAAGCAAATGATGCGTGGATTTTATTTCCTCTTAACATTTACTTAGCATTTTCTATGTCATTTAAGATGAGGAAAAGCTATATTATTACGGCTTACAAATCACGCAAAGAAACAATATTAAGCTAATTATAAGAAAAATTTGCAAAATAAATATTGTGACGATGATGCAATTCGGGAGAAACATATAAAAGAATGAATAGCATACAGTAAACTTAATACGCTTAAGGTAATATTGCTTTCAAAAGAAAACATATTGACAAATGAAAACTGTAAGTATGCAATTTGAATTATTCATACAATAACGATCTTCTGCAGCAAACTCTAACAGAAGAACTTTTTTTTGTTAGTTGTTTTTGTTTTTGTTTTTTTTTTTTTTGTGTGTGTGTTTTTTTTTTTTTTGCAGTGGCGACAGAACATGTGGGCACCTTGAAGGTGCCAGATATTTTTTTAATGTTTAATATACAGACTGTATCCTCAGGCACCAAAATGATAACTGAGTTGATAATAGACAGTGATAAGCATGTTGTAGCAGATAAAGGAGACAAATAAACTGAAAAAAAGTATATATATAGCTGAAGACTTTAAGTAAGTTAATGTCACTTACCTGAGAGTAATGTGTATGCAAAGCTTGCATACTATTTCACAGATGTGCTTACTGATCTTAAAGGTATGAACAAATACCTCGAACGGTTCTCTGCAGAAAAGAATGCAATAAAATGTAGGAACACCGGGAGAAATAAACAGTGAGAAAGGTAAATGAATTAGAAGTAGTACATGTAAATCTTAATCTGATTTCAAAATTTCTAAATTATCAATCAATGTTCAAAGAAGTTAAAACTATTCTATATATCTAAGGTGCATTGCAATGAGCGATTGGAGTCAGGGATGATTTTTACAAAAGAAACTTACAACTCAAGACCACTGAATAAATGCTTATTATTCACAAACTAATCAATGTTTCATTAAATGTCTGTAAAATGTTACTATGGAAATCGAAATAGTTGTAAAATAATTAGCTTAAGTTTATAAAAATCCGGTTTATTAAAGATCAGACAATGCTACTGAAAATATATACAACTTTGACGTTAGTTCTCTAAATGTTTGACGTTAGTTCTCTAAATGTAAAACAACGCAATCCCAAAAAGGTATCTAGTTATATATTTCTATTTGCTTATTAAAACGTTACAACTGGAAAATGAGGCACACACATTTAAAATATAGATTGTGGAGCATGATAATATTTTTTTTTTTGGAATAATTGTTATAATTTTATCAATCCTTTAAAAAGTATTAAAACCTAGTGCTGAAAACTTTAGAGAAATTATTTTTAAAGAATAAAAAGACTCAAGTTTATCATTTTTTTTTTTCGGGAATAAAAATACGCTACCCGTAATCTGTACATTGATCACCATTTGAATTGTCAAAAACTTGATGCATAAGGTCAAGGCAGCGTACTGTTTCCTGTACTATACTGCGTCTTTTTTCCCAGTCTTCCCGCGTGTCCCTGCCAAAGGGATATACAAAAAAAGACAGCAAAATATATTAGACTAAGTGACATATTTCCAAAAAGCTGATGAAGATTTTCAGAATTTGTTAAAAATGTTAACCATTCTTAAAATTTAGGACAATCGTATTGTGAATACAGTCTTATTAAAAAAAGGCGTGTCTGTTTTTGGTCTGTTGTGTGTGTGTTTGTGTGTGTGTGTGTTTCAGATCAATTCTTTGTAAATCATTATAGGAATGAAGACTTGCACTGTTTTGAAGTTTGAACAAATTTAAATACGATTTCCTTGAAGGTAACTATACAATACGAAAAGACAACAATAAGCTGAGGGCTTTAAAGTTCTTTACTTTATTTCACTCAGTTTTCTTGCTTTACATACATAAACCAGACACTTTATTACAAATAGATGTAAATGTCTGTTACTACATATATTGGGTAATTTTCGACACGTTTGTGTTTACAAACAGATGATTTGAGTCAATGGAATTCGCCCAATCCTAAATTTGCACACTGACAACAAGGATGAATGTGGCATAACTAAGACGGGATGAATATTTCCCTTGATACAATAGACCATTACAGTATACTATTTGACGAATCTGTATGGTAACTTTTTCATAAAATAAAATCGGCTTCTAATTATGATTTCAATATTTTTTCTTCAAGGATTTTTTTTTAAAAACTACAATTTTTTTCCCATGCACAATCTATATTTACAAGTTTAAAATTTGTTATCTAAATTTTAAAAAAAAATCATACAATTTTGTGTTCTCCTGAAGTAATATAAATAACGGCTCACTGTTTTTTGGTTTTTTTTTTTTGTTAATCTACCACAGGAGCATCGTATCCGTTTTACTCTCTATGACTTATATAATAAACACGGGAAGAATCGAAAGTAGGACACGATTTGTAAACATGGTCAAAAAACAACTTACTTTACAAAAGTTACGCAAATCCTCAAACAAAATGTTGCAAATGTTGTCAAAAACACGTTCACATTGAAATATTCCTAATAAACTCGGTAAAGAGTGTTTTTATCCCATTTAAACTGCTGTCTGCTGCAGACATTCAATCTCTTCGTCAAAGAAAAGATAACTCTGTACTTTCGCCATATTAAAGCTCTCGGGACTCTCTCTATATATGTTTAGTTAAATGATAGAAAAAATTTCGGCGGTAAACAGTGAAATGTCTGGGAAAATTTTCGTCTTGATGTAACTACCGTAAGCATAATAACATTCATTCCGATATATTTGGCATGTACTTTAATTAGCGTAATTTAAAATGCATGCAATTGCTTAAAAACAAACATATTTCCTATCATTTAATTTTTAGTAGAAATGTAAATAATAGTAATTTGATATTGACAATTAAAACAATGCTGAAATTCTTAGGCAACGACAATTAATATAGAGAGTTCCGAGATTTTTCGGATGGCGAAAGTACGGAGTTATCTTTTCTTGGGCGAAGAGATTGAATGTCTGCAGCAGACAGCGGTTTAAATGGGATAAAAAAACGGTTTTTACCGAGTTTACTAGGAATATTTCAATGTGAACGTGTTTTTGACAACATTTGCAACATTGTGTGAGAGGATTTGCCTAACTTTTGTAAAGTAAGTTGTTTTTTGACCATGTTAACAAATCGTGTCCTACTTTCGATTCTTCTCTTGTGTATTATTTATATGTATGTCATAGAGTGTAGAGCGGATACGATGCCCCTGTGATCTAACCCCATTGATATCCATATAAATAAACAAAGATATTTTGTGACCTCTCAAATATATTGATGGTCGGTTTTGTTTTTCATTATTCTTGTTAACTAAGAGTGGAGCCTGTAAAAGAGATTAAGTATTTAAACGTTTTTGAGGTAAGCTATATCTACGCAAAACTATTTAAAAAAATAAAGTCAAGTCACTTCAAAAACAAATAAAACTACTTTACATGATTGTATCATGTTATAAATGTAAAATGTGAACTTCCGGGTAAAGTAGTTGTGGACCCAAAATGATCGGTACAAAAGAACGTGAGTTTGAGAAATATCTAAATTTTCAGGTTATTCTTAATCTTTGAAGACGTTTTGTTTCATTATCGAGATATTTGCATATCTTTGTCAGTGTGGATTCACTGCAAACAATCCGAAAAGAATAAGAAAGAAAATAGTAAAAAATGTAAACGGAACAAGCCTATGTGTTATTTTGGACACCTAGATATAATGAAGCTGTTCACTTATAAGGCATACGTACATGTGATTTACTTACAACTAATAAATACAATCAAAGGAACAAACAGTTGAACACTTTCAGTGTAGGTAATAGTTTAATCATTCAGAAAGGCAATTCAAATATCTTTAATTTGTTAGTTTGAAAGAAAAGAGAATCATTGGCATTTTAGAAGTAAAAACAAATGTAAGAATCTGTGTGCATTGAATAATTGTATGTTGTATAACATTTTATTCATGCATTTTCGGGAAAGATTTACTCCTTACAAAAAATCAAATTAACCTCGTGCGATGCAATTGATGAAAAGAAAATTTTCTCTAGTAAACATTTCTTCATATCTCCCTCACCATCATGGAATAAGTAAACACATGCATGTTCGAGTGCTGACAGAAACGTAATGCTTGTTTACATCTCAAAAGCATTCGACTCAAAACATTACATCTCTTTAAAGTATTAACTGGGGTTTGAAATACATAATTAAAATCTCTGAAGCCATTTTTGAAATATGTCACGGTGTGCTGATTTAGGTAAATCTCCGAGTCACTGACAGATATCTAAATCAAGGGCTTGTTGGGACTTGCAAATAAGATTACGTAAGGTCTTTTTAAGATTTGGAGAAAAAAAAACCCATGTGGCTAGATCTGGAAATACTGAATTGTGTGGCAAGATGATAAATTTCTTTAATTTGCTTTCATGTAATGTTGGATGGTTATGTAACTACATGTTTTAAACATAATATACGCATTAATTAAAATCGAAAGAAAAAAAATTGTCTGAGTTTATATTTCCCGAAACGTTACAATATTTTCTTACGAAGGTTAGATAAAGATACTTCATAAGATTATTTTCTTTCATTACGAGACCATGTCATAAAATTCAGATATTAATTAATTTCTGATTTTCAAAAGGTTTTGTCACAATTGATTAAATACAGGCTTAGAGATAATTATGCCTCTACATAAAGCAATGCAAAAATAATTGTTTCATTAAAAATTAGGAACAAGTTAATGTTACTTACAAGTTTAAATTGGAAGTAAGTATCTGAAGGTCTTCCAATTGATTGCTGATTTTAACCACATCGTCTCTAACACTAAGGAAATGATATGTTGAGTACATTTTGAAATAAAAGTCTTTAGTCATAAATCGAAACTTGAATTTTGATTGTAATAAAAATATACATAATAATATACCTACGTTGTGTTTTTGGCTTTTGATATACTAGTAGCATGGCCACTTTCCGGCTTTAACTTAGAGTTATCTAAAAAGAAAAAAAAAATATTGCAGTAAATAAACCAAAACGGTATGTCGTTAAAGAAAAATCTTTCCTCTTAACCTTTCTCTGTTTTTCCAAAACGAAGGTATCATTTTTCATAGAGACAATCAATGGGTTTAAACTTTTTAAAAGTTTTTTTTCTCTGTGTCAATTGAAGTATTGTATTGACACACATCAGTCGCATTTCGCAACAGTTTTAAATATTCTTTGGAAATAATTAAAAAGTATATATGCTAACTAAAAACTTTAAACATTTGTTTAATATATATGTAGATCGCGCTCAAAATTTCGCCATCTTAAATAGAACTAGTTTGATTTAAAAGAATAACCCCCCCCCCCCCAAAAAAAAAATACATCGCTATGAAAACGGCAGTTGGAAGTTATCATAAATATTTAATATTTACAAATTCATAATAAAAAATGTAATGTTACTTTAATGCAATATCTATTATATCAAAGTTGATACTCTTGTTAACAATAGATATACACATTTCCTACGAAACAACAGAAAGTCAATATTCTTCACAACCTTTTTCTTTGTGTCTGTTATTATGAGTAGCTGATGTTTTCATTGTTGATAAAATTCTGTCATGCTTTTTTAATATATCTCTCAAAGTGTACTTTTAGTGTTTTATTTCATTTTTAATTTTTGTCTGTTTAAATCTATGGATTCAATAAATGTATTTTCTTCATAAAACTTGTCATTTTGTTCCAAACTAATTCATGTCAGTAAAAACAATACCAGCAAAAATCACAAACACATAAGATATCGTCATCGAAGTTAACCTTTCATTTGCCAGAAATACATAATATATACATATTTTATATGTTGATAAACTTATTAAATACCTATAAAAATAAGACAAAAAGGGATGACATGAGACAGTTATACTGCAAGCAGATAAAACGGCATATGTCATGTTTGTTTGTTTGTTTGTTTGTTTTTTTTTTTTGTTTTTTGTTTTTGTTTTTTTTGTTGTTTTTTTTTTGTTACGAACAACACAACTCTTTTTCATAGATGTCGGTTTCTTTTGATGGATGTACGTGTAAAAGGATGACACTGAACAAAAAAAAAACTGCATGTACACGTGCATTTATGCAGACAAACGAAATCACATTAAATGTTGAAGCCGAACAGGTTCTAATTGGGCTTATATATTAATAAAAGTGATGTTAGAAAAAAGATGTCTTTACTTGAAACACTATAATTATTGAAAACGGTGGTTCTTCCCATTAAAAAATAACTTACTCAGATTTAAGTGTTATTAGACAGAAAGAATTTGCTTTCTTAAATTCATAAAATGAAAGGGATATAGAATTGTAACATTGAATTTCTCAAAGAAAATCAATAATCAAAACCGTCCTCAAGTGGCTTTATTTAATATTTCATATATTAGTTAATAGAAAATTAATATTGTCTTTATCTTTGAATAGAAAGTGTACAATGAAAAAATGACAATAACAAACCGTCAACCATCTCAAAAATCCATAAAACGAAATACAAATTCTAAGCATAGCACACAGACCTCCAAAAATAAAGAGGTAGGATCAGGTGCCTAGGAGGAGTGAGCATCCTCTGCTGACCGGTCACACCTGCTGTGTGCTCTTTGTCGTCGTTATTGCGAAAAAATGGAGAAGTTCGTAGATAATTAGGTGATTAATTATGGTCAAACAATAAGTATGTAAAACGTCAGTCAGCATGCGACCCAGTGGAAGATGGTATTTGCTGACAAGGTCTTTGTATCGACCATAGAACTTACAAAAAGATGACTTCAAAAGAGACTGTTGATAGTCCTGTTTTATCAACTTCTTTGTCAGTAGCTTGCCTTGCCCTAGAAACTGGTCATACGTGGAGCATGCCCTTGCGTATCGAATTAACCGAGAGACAAAAACACCATATGCAGGTGATGAAAGTATATTGCTAGAACATAAGGAAAACTGACCATAGAAAATTTGAAGTCATCGCGTTTATCATAGAGTTTTGTTGTCCATATCTTAAACCCTTTGGTCCATTTCCAGTAAAATATCAAAATATTAAACAGATGACGCAGACTCTGTGATATCTTTTATTTCAAGTTATCGAGTCGACTTAAGTTTGAAAATTACAATTGTAAATTGATAATTCGTCGTCGATATACCAAATGTAATTAATATATAGCTGATTGAAACAAACGTACCCATGTTTGCGATTCACTGCAGAAAACAAATCATTTTTCGACACTGCCTTTGTCTTAAATTATCTTCTTTACCCGTGTCATATATTAATAGTTGGGTTTTTTCCTATTATAAATGAAGATCTCTGAAAAATAAAAAAAACAATATATATGCATATATACATGTGAGATTGAAATATGTATAGAAGAAAATGAAGACATAATTAAATGATATCGATATGTTACATTTCATAATCGTTTCCTCTCAACACAAAATCCGAAACTTTGACATGTATTAGTGAATACCTATAAGGTTGAAGCGTTCTCTCATATAGATAGAATAATCCTATCATTACTTTTTAGAATTGCAAACAATGTGAAGTTTTAAAACTTTAATTAAATGAATATAATAAATATTGTTTAGAAAATATTCGATTTTATTCACAGAAAAAACTGCTCTTTTTTATCTTTTCGAAACAAATTTGATTGTAGAACAAAAAAGCATTCACGTTAAACTTACTCAACCATAAACGATTACAGAAAAATCATTAACGTCATTTCTTGTTCTGTAAAATTTTAGCATTTATTTAGTTTCGTATAATAGTTGCAAATCAGAGCTTATGCAAATGAACTGCATACAATACCGTATAACTGGTTTTAAATGCGGGTGCTAATTTTTGCGATTTAATCCTGAAATAGGTATATTTATTTTTTGCGATTTTAAATTTTGCGATTTCACTTTGACACTTTAGTTTATTTTTATTGAATTTTATTACTAGACATTTACATAAAAAAGTATATTCTTATTCTTTACCCTAAACAATACTGACTGGGCCCAGCTTTTTTTCAACGTAATCGGTCCGCCATTACAAGATAGTAGCTGCTCGTCATGGGCACGGACAATGCCCTCCGCAACGGCAATGCAGATTGCTGTGTTAATAATATAACTGCCCACGATTTTCTTAATGAACGAATGCAAGTGTGCACGTCGGAAACCAGTTCGTTACCGAGTAAAACTTTTTTACCCCGCTTGAACGGATTCAATTCAGAAATTTCACAGTTCACGCCGTCTGAAAAATCAAGTTTACGTTTTCGAGATTTGAGCTCCGTGTTGTATTTATCACGTAAATTTCTTGCAGTACTTTCACGTTGTCCTGGAAACTTTGTCTGAAAACGTTCAATGGTCGACGAAGGTCCATGTACACTGGCGTAGTGTCATATCTCAGCTCTCTCGTTCGAAGCAACGAAGCGTGAATTCGGGCTCTATGAAGAGGCACCACAAGGGGTATTTTTATGGGGACATTTCATACGTATTTTTTGCGATTGAATTTTTAGCGATTAAGACTTGATCGCAGAATTTCGCAAAAAATAGCACCCCGTAGAAAAATCCAGTTATACGGTATTAAGTTTTATAACCTTAATCATATGAATAAATAAATAATGTGTAGTAAATTTCAGAAATAATTGTTCTTCTTCTCTCTTGGAAACAAATTTAAAGGTAAAATATTTTCAAATCAGAGCTTATGCAAATTATTTTGTCAATGCATTTCGGTCTTTTGATGAATATTACATGTATATAACATGTACTTTAAAAAAAATCATTAAAAGTTCAGAGGTATTTTCTCGTTTAAAATCAAGGATCTTAAATAAGTTCACTTATTGATTAAGAATTCATTTCTCTACCCAATCAATGTCATTTTACTGTGTCTTTGAATTTTAAAATCGATCTAATTATTAAAGCCGACATGAAGTCGGAAATGCGCATAATTCGTCTTTTACCCTCACGAACCGTTAAATAAGTTTTCAATATTTATAATTGTGATTTTTAACGCTATATGGCGGCTATATAAATTATTGTTGGTGTTCTAGTATTGTGTTTATGGGTTCTTTAAACACCTAAACACATTGTATTGAATGCAGATAAATCTAAAAACGCAATTTTGAAGAATAAACATTTCGATGCAGGCACCAGATAGAATATCCAATATATAATCGATGTAAGACACATGTAAACATAGTCTGAAATCTAGAAACACATATCTCAACATTCATCATTTTGTACTGCTCATGTTATGCCGATGCACATGGGCAAAACATAAACTGAATTCATTCTTACAGAGCCAGAGTCATAAAACGTACCAAGGTTTATTTTAGCATATAATTGTTTAAGTGTTCTTGAGATTAATCAGACATATATTCTGTGGTGACTGTGTAGGTGTCCGATGTGCACGTAACGTAAAAAGTCATATTTTGTTACACTTATGCACACAAAAATATATGTCTTTATTAAAAGTAAGTATCTTTTTTAACAATGATTCTTTTAAAATAATTCCACGTGTCAATTACAATACAGTGTAGCATGCCTAGGTCGAAAACAGCCGACCTTGAGTTTCCTGACCCGTAAACATGTAGGTACCCCGATGGGCAGTGGAGAAAGAATAGCAATGTTGTGAGGAATTTGTAGTAAACTAGAATTATCTGTTTATGTTTATGTCAATTTCAATGTTGATTGTAAAGCAGCATTCTATCTTAAATTCTTTTCAATATCATATTTGGCTCCCTTATGACATGTTTGCCTTAAACGGCACTTTAAAAAGGTTGTTTTAAAAGCATGTGCAATGATCCTGGAATATATTTTGATGTTAAAGATTTAGGTCAAATCAAAGTTCTCTACATAGTTTTCCTACAAAAGTTCTTCATTAAAAACTGCACCTGTTCACATGTCAAAGCTTCATATTAAACTCAAACAACCAATGAAAGACAAATTAAATTTCGACTCGATGGTGCCCACTTAGACGGTTTTTAAATATCTTTTTTAATAAATTGCTTATGAAACTTTCTTTTGATTAGGCGTGGCAATTTGCTATGCATGATTTCAAATGTATTAAACGAACAAATTTTTAAAAGGTTTATAAAAACACACACACACACAATCAGTTGTAGGTGCTATAAGTTGACAAGTTTACTTAGACTCTTATCCGAGGTCCTTACTTTTGAGCAATCAGTGATTTGGGAATTGAAAAGTCATGCTCAGTTGATAATGATTATTATAGACGTAGGCATTGGGAATTTTAGTTTAAACGTCTCTATAAACTGTCACGAAAATATATTTTAGTAAACTTGAAATTTATTTTTTTTGAAAGTGGTTGAGGTGCAATGATTTACTCTGTTGTTTTGGCATACAGGTACATGTATCTACACGTACTAGTATATGTATTTACTCTGTTTTTTGGCATACAGGTACATGTATCTGCACGAACTAGTATATGTATTTACTCTGTTTTGTTGGCATACAGGTACATGTATCTACACGTACTAGTATATGTATTTACTCTGTTTTGTTGGCATACAGGTACATGTATCTACACGTACTTATATATGTATTTACTCTGGGGTTTTTTGGCATACAGGTACATGTATCTGCACGAACTAGTATATGTATTTACTCTTTATTTTGGTATGTGAAGATATAAGAACAACCAATAGCAGTTTGATTTTTTAAGGCAGATACTGTTTTACTTTAATTTATAAAAGCTTAATACACACAGTGAGTGCTTATTAGAAACGATATTTGATGAGATAATTTGGTTTTCAAACAAACAAAATGCTATTTTGACATACAGTTACGGAAATATAAAGAAAAGAAAAATCCGTCATGCAAATTCCAAAGGGTTTAAGATATGTCATTTCTTTTTAATATGTATAAAACATTTTTATACATGCATGCATAATATTTCTAAAGTTATCGATTATCGATTAGTTAAACCATGATCTTGCTTTTCTGAAATAAAACTAAACCAAAACGTTAGCTTTACGCTTTCTCTCATTTGACTTTTTTAATCTGCATCTGTTTTTCGTACATAACAGTTAACCGGTTGATTAAATTGCTCATTTAAATACGCATTAACTGGTTTCTTTAAACAAAAAGGAAAATATTTCTGTACATACTAATTAAAGAATCGATCCATCTTATCCATATGTCCTCGCTGCTATTGTTTTAACGCTTGTTTTCCCCAAACTAAGAATGTTCTCGTGCAATGCATGCTAAAAATTGCTTCATTCATACTGCACTTTAAAAGTCATATTAACTGCGCTTAAACTGTTGTCAAGGGCTTACTGCGTCTTTATTGAGATGATAGTTGGGCAACCTACCAAATGTTATGTATGCCCGACAAAAAGTTTTTAAGTTTAACTAAAATCAATAAAACAACGACAAAAGTCTATTCAAAACACAGACTGCAGTGCATGACATGGTTTATACAAATAAACGTGGTGTATGGAGTTGAAACTCGGCGGTACATTTAAAATAAACCATTAACTGCTCACGTCATCAAGTTTCATTTTCAAAGTTGATCAATTTGCTATTAGCTCACCTTAGCTAAACGCTCGCTGAGGTTTTTGTCCTAATGATTTTTTCTGGCGTCCGTCTGTCTGTCTGTTCACCTGTATAGCTGTCCGTCGTAGATAAATGTTCAGGAGCATATCCTATCTCTTATTGGTCTTTCATAAATCATACCTCTCACAGAGTGTATTTGGATAAAGGGTGTGAAGTGACTTTGAAACAAGTTTCTTGGTCAAAGATTAAGGTTATAGCGGATCTTGTCTGCATCATATATTCTTTCACATCGGTCCAATCTGGCATTGAATCAAATTTCTAGTCTTACGGTAAAGGTAATAACATACCTTCATGCATTCTTTCCACCTTGGTACAATCTGGCTCCTGCTTTACACAGAAAGTCCCCTGTGGCAAATGATCTGCATCTTCAGTGATCTTGTACCAAATCTAGTGAGGCCATATCAGACCACGCAGCACATTTTTCAGAGCAAATACACTCTCCCTTTAGCCCCATCTAGCTCGCAATTAAAATAATCAGGGTTTTGGGGGTAATGGGTGTGCACCGATCTTAACTCTGTTTCAAAGTCAACTGAAACATAGTCAAGATCATTGGAGATCTCTTTAAAATTCAATTATAAATTATTTTCCATTGGCTGAATTTTGCTTTGATTAAATCAAAAGAATGGTAAGGGGTAATGAGCTTGAAAAAAAAGTTATATGCAAACTTGAATGTTTTTAAGTCATATGTTAAGATCATGGCAAAATCCCCTGATATGTGTTTCATCCTATTGTCCATTATCTAAGTGGGGCCTTTAAGATGGTCACCATTTTAACAATTTAGAGTTCAAACTGTAATCAATGAACAAACATGAGGCCGCAGAGTATATGCAAACTTGAATGTTTTTAAGTCATATGTTAAGATCATGGCAAAATCCCCTGATATGTGTTTCATCCTATTGTCCATTATCTAAGTGGGGCCTTTAAGATGGTCACCATTTTAACAATTTAGAGTTCAAACTGTAATCAATGAACAAACATGAGGCTGCATAGTTGTTACAAAGTTTGATATAAGAATTTAGATGGAAAATTGTTAAACATTTTGAAATTAAATATACAAGCATCCTGATAAAGTATAGTTTCTAAAGAATTAGGCCGACAAATCAGCCCTGTAACCCTGGGGTCCACGCAGAAGGTTTAACCGGATGTTATGGGGGAAATTCAGCCTGCGCATGAGCTAGATTGGTTCCTGTGCGTAATGTGTAGCTCAGGGAACCAGGCTAGCACACGTTTATCTAAATCGGGATCGGTATTCCATGCTATATGCACATATAAGTTCAAAGACGCTGTAATTGAAAAGTTGTTGGTAAACAGTGCAGAAACAGAGTATTCTTTTTAAAGAAATGATCGACGTGTGATATAAACTGTCAGTATTATGAAATAAGTAAATGTTATTCCGAAACTACAACATGCATCAAATAGCATAATTTGCAATGTTTTGTTGTTTTCTGAATACACATGTAGCATAACTTTACTTTTATAGTAGGCGAGGCTAGAGTACTTCCCGATTAAAATTTTTGAGCATTAAGTATGATTGAATAATTATGTGACTGTATAAAATAGATGACTGAATAATAATGTCACTGTATAAAAATTTAAATCTCAAGAAAAATACATCAAAATATGAAATTAATTTACACAACGCTGTCACTGCATAGTTAACAAAGTAGTGCGAGCGAGGCGTAATGTGTGTGCACATAGTAGAATTCGCCGAATGCCTGATACTATACATGCAATCTTCAATAATATGGATCATTATTATTTTAGAAGTATGAACCCTTTAAATTTTGAGATAAAAAGTCAGGGCTATACATATGCGAAATACAACACACAAATTTAGTTGTTAAAAGCAAGAGACAAAAGTCGGTGAAATCTCTGATAATTTAGGGTGTTTACGTTTCCATTGGAAACACATGCAAATAAACAGCGTTGTGTAAAAATGAAATGATTTTTAAAATTACGCTCGGTTTAGACATTTTTGTGAATTTAATGCATATCCCGGTGTTTACTTTGTGATGCATGGACAAGTAATGGGTAAGCATGTCGTATGTGGGTTTTGTCAGTTTTTGTTTCATTTTCTTTTATATCGTTTCAGGTATGATCTCAATAGCAAACAAGAGCCCCATGGGCCACATCGCTCACATGAGGAACAATAAGTATGATGAAATCAGCTTAATAGAGTCATAATACACAATTTTTCTGGACAATGTAGTATAATACATGTAGATCCTGTATGAATAAAAAATCAATTTGTTCACCCTGTATATTCTAATGTTTATAATCAAGTCCCTTTTCTAAAAGAATGGTTTTATAGTCATTTCACCTGTTGAGCATTGCAGTTCTCAAAAAGATCCTAAACAATTGTTTATATACGGGCTATAAACCTACATCAAACTCTGAGCCCATTGTGAGGCCAAAGAATCGTCCAGGGGCCAAAGTCTAAACAATTTTAAGAAATCAGCAATATGTCAAAATGCTTGCATATTAGTAAAACCTTATATTATAACATTTCAGTTTTTGTGAATATTAAGATATTATCCTTTGTAAAATTGGATCCCCAAACTGGTCCTACCCTACCCCTCATGATTTTGATTTGAAAGAATTTGAATTAACGTTATCTTAGGTTGCTTTCAGTAAAGTGACAGCTTTTCTAGGCAAATGGTTTTTAGAAAAAAAATGTTTTATTAATAAAGCTTATTTTTTTTCTTTATATTTCTATGTAAATTTCTGCCCCCCTCCCCCTCTAACGTTATGACCCCACCCTACCACCGGCGAGCATGATTTGAACAACCGTAAACCTACTCTACCTGAGGATGCTTCCAAACATTAATATCCGAGAAGAAGAATTTTAAAGATTTGCGCTATATATTTCTATTTAAAAGTTCGCCCCCCCCCCCACCATTGTGATCCCATTCTACCCCAGGGGTCACACATGTTTCAGCTGTCCTGGCTAATCGGTTAGGTTCTGAGAAGAAGATTTTAAAAGATTTACTCTTTATGTTCTTATGAAAAAGTTCATCCCCCAAATATGGCCCCATCCTGCCCCTTGGGATAATGATTTTCACAACTTTGAATCTACACTACATGAGGATGCTTCCACACAAGTTTTAGATTTCCTGTCTGATTAGTTTCTGAGGAGAAGATTTTTTTAAATTTTCACTCTATATATTCGTTTGTAAAAGTTCGACCCCCCTCCGCCCCAATAGTGGACCCTCCATACCTCTTGGGGTCATGATTTTCACAACTTTGAAACTACACTACATGAGGATGCTTCCACACACGTTTCATCTTTTCTGGCCAAATGGTTCTTGAGAAGATGATTTCAAAAATTCATAATTATCTTCCCTTGAAAAAGGAGATGGTCCTTAATTTTCACAACTTTGAATCCCTTTGCCCAAAGGTACTTTGTGCTAAGCTCATTTAAGCTTTCAGCTCGGATGAGTCAAAACAAAGCGGAAAAATCGTCAGTGTGAACTTCTTCTTTGTATAATCATTATGTTTATTTAATTTGGCATTAAATAATCAAAACACAGGTTGCTAAAGGCTATATTTTGTTCATTCAATACTGGATGAAAAATTTTATTTGGTTGCAAAATCAAGTTTTTATCTTACATGATTTGATAGTAAAACTACTTCCTTCTTTAACAAATTTCAAAGATAAAAGAGATGTAAACGTTCAACATCGTAAACATGTAAAGTACCAGTGTTGCTGCAACCAGGATATGAAGTAAAATATATGACGTACATTATAAAAAAACGATGTCCATAGACCGCATCTCTAAATTATACAGCCATGTCCCAAACTATATATACATGATATGCCTCGATCTCTTCTGTTTTCTCTCTGTTGCATTTTAACGAGACTTAAATTTGATTTTGACATTTAAAAAACATGATACAAATAGGATAGGGGTAGCAATTGGGAATAATTTATGTTGATGTCGATTTTTTTTTTCATTTTTTTCAAGACGAATATTTTTGCAATGTACCAAAATAAACCCCAATCATGTGTGCATCTATACATGATAAATGTAATCCAGCAGCAAAAGATTTGTTTGTTATAATCTTTGGGCATTAAAAACCAATCACGTCCACTTCGCAGAGTGTGAGAGGACCGGTCAAGATGGAGACCATTACGTATCTCCCCATTGTTTCTGGTGGACAGTCAAGGACAACCAGTTGAGACAAAGTACCGGGACCAGCAAAGAAACCACAGGTTGTGTTTACAGAAGATTCTGTCAGCCCCACAGTGACTGTGACATTCTGCAACCGGTCTGAAACATCTAAGTGTAAAAAGAAATCATATTTTAATAGAATTATGACGTGTATACATTTTTTTATATTGAGTACTTAAAACCAAGTTTTATTTATACTGGCCACGTTTGATGGTCATTTTTCAGCCAAAATAACACTGGCGGCATGTGTTTCTTTTTAAAAAAATTTATACATTAATCTTTAAAATATAGTTCTTTTTACTCTTTTGTTCTGTGGTTTGGTTTTTTTTGTCTTGTTTTGTTTTTGTTTGTTTGATTGTTTGTTTGTTTTTGTTTTGGTGTTGTTGTTGTTTTTGTTGTTGTTGGTTTTTCTTTTTTTACAAATACACGATTATATTTTGAATTAATATAACCAGCTAATGAAAACTTTTTTTTAATTTTTAAAATATGTAGTGATGTTTTGGTACACTAACCTATTCCGAACCGGTCCATTCCCCTGTTGAGCATTCTGACACTAGCAATGTAATTCACAGCCCTCAAATCCACTCTCCACCATGGGTTTTGTTCTGGAGAATCCGCAGTGTGTGAGCAGGAATTTTGCAGAAAGTCTGTGCTTCTTTTTCCATCCACTGCCCTCTCTGCATCATAAAGTGAAAAGGTTGACGACTGTTGAGCTGGTTTACCAACCGCAATGTCCGACAACTCTGTAAATAACGGGGGAAAACCAAAACCAAAAATTAAAATCTTCTATATATTGAGGTTAAGCGACCCACCCCCCCCCCCCTCTTTCTCTCTCTTTCTTTACTGTCGATTCCTAATAAAATGTGTGAAAATAATATCCGCGTAAAATCGCGAGAAGCACATCTCACGGATTTTAAAAATCTCGGTTTTATTTTTAGAACAGTTATATACCAAGCGACGTAGACGTAGTCATGCACATCGGTCTTATAACAAACCAATTATACACGATGTTTCCTTTGATTCATTATTACTTTAGTTAAACAAACAATTGGGTATCCATTACATTCGCACCAAATTTTACTTGGTCGCTTTGAAAGAATTAAACAATCTTCTTGAAAAAGTCAAGGAAAAGCCGCATTTTGACTTTTGTACTCCGAAATACAGACTCGGATTAATGATTATGGATATTGCTTGTCATCGGCTTTTTAAACCTATACAAAAAGAAAATACTGCTCATGCACCACGTTACGTTTTCAAATTGCAGTATGCCAATAAGGGAATCGATTTCGTTAATATTGTAGTAGTTTGATCTTTTTCACTACTGTATATGATATATTTTGACTTCGCGCTGTGTTTTTACATGACATTTCACCCAGATAATTTTGGGTAGTATTTACATAATCCTCGTCGTCGTGATTTCTAAACTCGCATTTGTCGTGAAATATTGGTTCATAATACCTCTGAGTAGTGTTAACATATTTCTGGTCGTCGCGATTTCTAAGCTCGCATCTGTCCTTATGACTTGGTTCAAAAAACATGTTCAAACCGGTTTATCCCAAAGTCTCGCGAATCAAAACCTGATGCCGTTTTACTGAGTGTTTCCATAAAACTTTTTGATTTATTTAACCCGTCCGTTTTACAGGAGTTGAACACATTTCTTTGAGAACTTTGAGGCGTTTCGGGAACGTATTCTGGGTCTTCTAAAAATGGTTTACTACTCATTTTTGCTTCATCAAAATGAACAAACGGTTTATTGTCGGATTTTCAAGAATACCGTTTCAAAATATCGTCTACCTTTTCTGAGAGACGTCTCTCCAAGTCATTTGCAAACATTTGCAAAATGAAATATACATGCAAAACAAAAATTAATGACAAAAATAGAAAAATTGAAATTGACTCAAATACTGGTCACGGCACCATCTGTAGTAGGAAAGGAGGAATGAGTAGATAAATACAATGAAAACATATGGCTGGACCGGGAATCGAACCTGAGACCTCTGCAACTCTAGTCAGGAGCTCTACGACTGAACTACCCTGGCCGATATCCACGGTCCATATAGCCCCAACTCCTACAATATAATAGCAATATATTCTTTATTACAAAAAAGTTCAGTCCTGCATTACGTCATATTTCAAGATAAAGTCAACCCCTTGTATTTCCTACAATTTTACTGCAGCGATTTCTTCCAAACTCTTGAATTACAAACAAACTCTACAAGACTTTAATATCGAACATCTGAAAGATGAACCCTCAACGTGTTCATGTTGTTCCTCGCCCTACAACTATAGTTCTGCCGGATACGTGATCTTAATTTAGTTATGAAAGAAGAC
This sequence comes from Magallana angulata, assembly GCF_025612915.1. NCBI lineage: Eukaryota > Metazoa > Mollusca > Bivalvia > Ostreida > Ostreidae > Magallana > Magallana angulata. Next base: position 27,924,278 of record NC_069119.1, on the reverse strand, counting down.
CCAGGATCACCTATTATGAAAGGACTACAATTTAGGGAGCCTAGATCCTGCACATGGCGTCGTAATTTTATACAAACCATGAATTATGTTGAAGATTACGCCAAGCAATGGGCAACATCTGAAAAAGAAGACCTTGATACTTTGTCAAAGTGGGTTAAAAGCATCAGATGTAAATCAAAATCTCGTATTAAACGACTGAGAGGTCAAATGAAAACCATCCTTCTGTTTTCAATAAAGCAGAAGTGAGAAAAGAACTAGATAGATTGCACGATCAGTATGTACTGATCCTTGCTGATAAGGCAGGTAACAACATTGTCTTTGTATGTAAGGCACATTATATTAATTGCATTTTCAAAGAACAAGGCTTCGATTCTACAGATGATAATCCTTCTGACATCCATAGTAGCCTTTCCAAGCAGAAAATACTTCAGAATCATAAATCGGTTATGGATATCTTTAATATCCCCAAAAAACGAAATTAATTTGCCTGATATGTACTGGATTCCAAAGCTTCACAAACGTCCTTACAAACAGAGAGATATATATATAGCAGGTTCCAGTAAATGTTCTACCAAAACTCTCTCTTTACTCCTTGCTAAAATTCTTACAGTAGTGAAGTAGAAAATTCAAGAGTACTGTAAAACGATATACTCCAGGAGTGGTGTATATCAGATGTGGATACTAAATAACTCTAAAGAATTATTAGAAACTTTGATGTTACAAAATCTTACCAAAATCAATAGCATCAAAACATACGATTTCTCAACGCTATATACAACCATTCCCTATGACAAATTAAAATTTAGGCTTTTTGATATCATCGACAGTTGTTTCGTCAATAAAAATGGAAGTCGTAAAAATGCTTACCTTGTCATTGGAAATTAAAAAAAAATATTTTGTTAAAAAAAACATTTACAAGTACTCTGAAGTTGACATTAAAAAGATGATTGAGTGTCTGATAGACAACATTTATGTAGATTTTGGAAATCAAGTCTTCAAAACAATATGTTGGAATCCCCATGTGTTACAATTGTGCAAAAGTGCAAAAGTTAGCAGACCAGATATTTTTGTATTCTTACGAATCAGAAATCACTCATTCAAAATCTTGTACGTGAAAAAAATAAATCACTGGCTGTGGCCTTCAACTAAACATTCAGGTATATCGACGACGCATTACCAATTAACAATCGTTATTTCCATACCTACGTCGACTCGATGTTTCCCAGTGAACTTGAAATAAAAGATACCACGGAGTCTTCGTCATCTGTTTCATGTTTGGATAAATTTTACTGGAAATTGACATTGATGGTAACCTAACAACAAAACTTTATGATAAACACGATGACTTCAATTTTCATATACATGTAGTCTACTTTCCTTAATTATGTAGCAGTATACCTTCATCACCTGCATATTGTGTTTTTGTCTCTCAGGTAATTTGATACACAAGGGCATGCTCTTCGTATGAACAGTTTCTAAGGCGAGGCAAGCTACTGACAAACAAGCTGAAAGGACAAGACTATCAACAAGCTCGTTTGAACTCATCTTTTCGTAAGTTCTATGGTCGATACAACGACTTTGTCAGCAAATACAATTTTCCACTGGATCGCAGGCTGAGATACATTTTTCATACTAATTGTTAGGCCATAATTAATCACCCGATTAATTTCCCGATTACGACAAATAGCACACGGCGGGTGTGACATGTCAGCAGAGGATGCTAGCTTTGAATTTGTATTTCGTTTTATGGATTTTGAAGATGATTGACGGTTTGTTTTTGTCATTTTTTCATGTTTACTAAATAAATACCATTTTTATATTTTTTAATTGCACACCGTTCCTAACAACTCGGTCAATGTTATTACATTAGCCGACTCACAAACATATTGAATAAATCATATGATATTTATTAATTGATAAAAAAAAGGATACATATACGATTAAATACTTATTTGTTTGCAATATTTTCACTGATATAGCCGAAAAAGGGCGAAGTCTTTTTTTATTAGTATAATGTTAGAAGTGATATAAGAGTCTACAATTAAAACTGTTTAAAGACAGGATGGACCTGAGCTATCGAGCTAACTGAATGATAACTGAAATGTCAGACAATGTTAGGGGCGACTTAATAGCACAGATACGTTGGATTACACGCGATAACTTCCGGTAAACATCTACATAAAATTTTTATTTAAAAATGTACCAGTCCGTGAAAATTAACCAATATAAATCACAACCGATCAAAGATGGGGATTTCAACAAGAGAATTCCCTAAAAATCATTTGAATATTTGATTAAAAAGAATGTTTTTGTCTTTAAAATACTTATTTCATAATGCACCATTCCGCGTTCATCAAACAAAGACCCAACTCAAATTCTGTTTTATCTTTATAAAAAAAATAATTTTATTATACACCGGTGTATCATTTTATGTTAATCAAAAAGATGCACAGGATTGCAATGATTTTTTTTCTGATTGTTTTCTTGTAAATGTTTGATAAAAATATTCATCATATACTTAGAGGTTATCTATATTGTGTTATTTGATGTGAGATGAAATGGTATATATATTCGCGAGAATTGCCAAGCTTTGGATAAAGCAAGTATAATATCACACAATTATAGATGTTTAATTTATCTCATATGATTTGATTTTCATTATAAAGCTTTTGAGACAACCCCTTTAATGACACGATTGATTTGTGTTGTTCTAATCAATGATGCAACGTTGTGTTATATGGTCATTGTGACCTTAAGCTTGCACAAATCCATTTAGTACTTCATTTCGGAGATAATTAAAGCTGTTTTTATGTAAAGTTTCACTAGAATAGCTTTAAAATTATTTGTTATCCCTAAATATTTACATTCCAAATATTTTTTACATAAAAGTGTGTGAAAAGGTACTGCAGTAATAAGACCGTAACACACACAAGGTACTCAAAGGTTAAAATGACGAGTTTTATTATGACGTCACAAACGTAAAATGCAACGTCACAAGCGAGAATCAAAGTTCACGCTTGCGGCTGTTACAGTGGCTCTTCCATTAATTTGAACTTACCCTTAGAATAAAACAGAGCGTTACTCAATTTGTATGCACACACCGCTGCAGTTATGAGACTATATCTTTCCAAAAATAATGATTCAATGCCTAAATATTTGTTGTTTCTCAGTGTATAATCACTCAAATGAAAACTTGAACTGAAGACTTGTATAGTCAAGTTTACCGACATGCACAAAGTTGGGAATGCACGTTAGTATGAATTGACTAGAACGAGGAACAGTTTAATAAAACAAATACTTTCTAATCCGTATATTTTGGTATGGTCCAAAACTTCAGGAACGTATCATGTTATTTGCGCTTTCTGATTACTGAACCTTTTAAACTTACATGCATAAACTTTCAACAAATACACCGACGATATTGAGCCTTCAGATTACAAGGCCATCAGGTAATAAACCCTCAGACTACTGGACGGTGAACGCTTTGATGACCACAAGTAGTGTACGATAAACTATTGACGCTCAAATTTATTACAACTTGTATACACACATAAATAAATAAACAGTTGTACATAAACAAATTGACCGTTTTATTTCTACACATACGGCGGTTTCTTCAACACATCATTGTATCGTAAGTTAGATTCTCTTTTATTTTCATAAAGGGGATACATAAGTGAAGACTGTGTGCTGTCTGAGGTCCTTAAACCAAATATTTTTCAAGTTCCTTGTATTGTTTAGTAATCAATCAAAAATTGATTTAAAAAAAAAAAAATTATAGTGCGTAAAACATAACTTTAAGTTTACAGTGTACCTTGTTGAAAACAATGACATCAACATTCACTGCTAAATAATGATAACATTTCTTAGGTCCCAAATTCCTTTTTTTTAAATTAAGCAATATCAGGTAATCTGAATAATTCAGTCTTCGCTGTTAATGAATATCTATATGATGTAAAAGAAAAAAATACACGTATACACGTACACCAAAATTATTAACATTACATTTATTAATATAATTTATATACATGTATACATCACCTCGTATTTCATAGTGTTCCCAGCTTTTCTCTGTTTGATCTCTTTGGGTGTCTTTGGAACATCTCTGATAGAACAGCATGCACCGTTTGCTATCTCTGTTCCAGGCATATGACAGGCACATATAGCCTTCTTCTGTACACTTTGTTCCACACGAAAGTCTACTGCTCGAGAAGATGTCAAATAACGGTAACTCGGCCCTTAAGTTATCATCAAGGTCCTGACATCTAATGGATGCTCTTCCGTGAATACAATAAATACAAAAAGATTGTACATTCAGGTAAAGCAAAAAGCTCAAACCGTTTTTGGTCTTCCACATATCTTCATAAATTTTTAAAAGTTTAAAACGACAGTCTACTTGGAGAGTGAAATATACACATCTCTACTGATCGAATATATATCTAAACATATCTATTGATTTTGTTTTTTAAAATATGAAACAAACTGTCCATTTATTATTTGAATTGATGTTTTGTGTATTGATTATATTATGGCAATGCATTGCAATGCATTATTTAATTTCGAAATTTTGCTGGAAATGAGCAACACCACATCTCTTCCATATGTAGATACGATGTTGATGTTGTACATGACTCAAATTGTCTTCTTTATTTCTACATTTTACACATAAAAATCATAATGGTCCATGTTACCTTCAAATGATAAAATGAAACAAAAAACATGTATCAAATCTAAACACTTCTCGTATCAGGCATATTTGACTTTCCTCCCCCCTATCCTGTAAAACTGCAGACCTTTTAAAAGCTTAAGCTTGTATGAGACATCTCCTTATTGTGACGTACTTCCTATCGAAATCATGGAGATGAACAATAAAATTAAGCGTGTATGTCTAATATTTCTCTTTTTAAAAAGTGTTACCTAACAGTGCAGCGCAATGGGTTAGAGAGTAAACCACGAAGCTGTAAGTAGTGAGTTTGAATCCCTGGGACTTTAATAAAATTCATAATATTTACCAATTATATTGAAGCTATGTGTATAAATAAGTAACTTATTATTCTAATTCAGTAAGAGCAGTATACCGTTTCAAGAAAATACCATCCAGTTGATATCTGTGGCATCTTATGTTATGTAAATGTCATATTAAGTTATGTTTTACTTGTCACTGTAAATGTTGGAATCTGGTTTTATTTTAATTGCATTGTCAATATAAAGTGTAGTTTTGTAATTAAAGTTACAATACTTGGAATGTGTCTGTAAAGTTCAAAGGTTAGCTTTCTTTACAGTACGCACTGTAATTGATTTTTTATGAAACGTATAATGAATTTGTGGTAACTTATAGCTAATGTATTTTCTTTCATTTGGTCAGTTTTCTCGTATTATGTATTATTTTGTAGGTCAATGCCTCTATATTTATTATTCAAATAAAATCATCGGATACACAGTACACCATCTTCAGTTTTCTTTGACTGCTCGGTTACAAACGGATTACCCTAGGCTTTTGTTTTTCTACGGGTTTTTTTATTCTTATTCATATTAGGGTCTTCCGTTTCCAACGTAAGACCCTCTTGCTTTTTTTTCGGTTTCTTTTTATTGGGGTCTTCCCTTTCCAACGGAAGATCCTTTTGTTTTTCTACGGTTTCTTTTTATCATTTTTTTTCCCGCAAATTTTGTGCAGCCCATTTGTCGAACATTTTTTTACTGAATGCTATAAAACTTTCAGGGTATGTAGGTAATGTTTAGGTCTAAAAAAGGTTTTTTTTACAAATTTTTAAAATTCACTTTTAGTTATGAGTTACATGTATTGCCCTTAAATTGAAAATTGGGGGTCTTTTATCCAGAGTTGATCTCGGGAACTACAGATGACAGGTGCATGGAATTTCGTGAAATTGTAGTTAAGTGTTGTAGATTTAAATTTGCTAGCATGAACATTTTGGTAAATTTCTTTTTTAAGTTTTCAGCAATTTGTCGTTAAAGTAAAAGGGTTTTTTCGGGGCTGAAATTGTGTTGCTTTTTGTATCATAACTTTTAATGTAAAAATATTTTGTTAAAACATACAGAAGAAAAGTTGTTTAGAATAACGAAAGTTTTCATATAATTTTAAGAAAAAAGGGCTGGTTCCTATAATCAGGGGTCAGCAGTCCATAAACGTCTTTTTCTGAGAGCTAAAAATTTTATCATTTATGAAAAAAAAAACTAGATTACTTTTAATAAATTAAATTTTGTCATTTGGTATGAAATAAAACAAGTTCTGTGCTATATTTATTTGTAATTTCATAAAACAAATATGCGAGAATCGTACATGAACGAGTTAATTGTCTACACAGACACACAAGCGAACAATGTTGTTTCAGGGGGTAGCATTTATTGTTATTGTTGTGATTAAATTTCACGGCTTTATTTTGTTATCTTAATTATTTATAAATGCAATGAACATATACAACTACTTATTTAAACGTGCTATGTGTCCGCGCAGAGCATTTCCTGTCGGGGCCTCCCTGTCTGTAACCCCAAACATAAACAGTGACGAACGGCTTTGTGGGAAAAACAGAGCTATGAATGCCAAAACGCAGAAGAGAAATTGTGTATTTGTTCGCCATACATGTTGTACGTTCATATGCACTTTCAATCCACAGTGAAGCACATCAACATGTACAGGGAACACTACTTCGTATTTGTATAAGGAGGGATATATTCTTCAGACTTGTTTGAATCGTTTACGAGGAAATTCTGACAGTCACAGTACGGCATTAAAGCATAAATAATTTGTCATGCATGTGACTATGTAGATGTACGTAAGTACACTTAACTGACATGTGAAAGCCTACAATGTTGCTTAGTACTTAATCCATAAAACCTTTGTTTATCATAATCATATTATTGAATGAAATTATCTGTAATCATTTTAAGTAGATATTTCTCTGTATTTATCTATTCATACTATTGGAACAATGGATTAATTTTGGGGGAGGGGGTTAATATTGAATATTTCAAGGGGGGTGTTTGTGTTGGTCATTAGGTTGTACAAATGTGTTGTACATGAAGATGTAGTTGTTTGTTCTCTCTCTCTCTCTCTCTCTCTTTCTGTCTGTCTGTCTGTCTGTCTGGCTGTCTCTCTCTCTCTCTCTCTCTCTCTCTCTCTCTCTCTCTCTCTCTCTCTCTCTCTCTGAGTTTTAAATGTATGTGTGCCTGTAACATGAAAATGCAAATGTTGAGGATAGTGTTTGATACATGTAAAATTAATTTCTGAACATTCCATTTTAGATATCTTGTTATTTGAAATGGAACTTCATCAAAAATTAAAACACAACAATGAGACACACTTAATGTAAGTAATATTAATTTTCGTAACAATGATGTCTAATTACACTTGTCCAAGTTTGAAAGAAGGAACTTGTAAAAAATATATACCCAGTATTTGACATGCAAATATTTATTGGGGAACTTTATATTGATTATAAATATTTCACAGACTTAATGGGTATTTTGTGTTCTTGTAGATTTTGAACTTTAGTTAATTGTAGACTCTTTTTTATAGGATATGTTTTTCTATAAATTTTGTTAAATTTGTAACCATGGTAATCATTAACAAGAGTAAAGGAAACCTCTTTATTAGCAAGTTTCTTTTCCTGATGACATATCTTTAATGGGTTAAGGATGACGAACCCAATTCCATTTGGGCAGATATTTTGCACAACTAAAAGGAATGATTGTTATACGAACATATAGCCTTGTTCTGTACACTTTGTTCCACACAAAAGTTTACTGCTCAAGAAGAGGTCAAATAACGATAACTCGGCCCTTAAGTTATCATCAAGGTCCTGACATCTTATGAATGCTTTTCCGTGGATACAATAAATACAAAAAGATTGTACATTCAGGTAAAGCAAAAAGCTCAAACCGTTTTTGGTCTTCCACATATCTTCATAAATTTTTAAAAGTTTAAAACGACAGTCTACTTGGAGAGATAAATATACACCTCTCTACTGAGCGAATATATATCTTTACATATCTATTGATTTTGTTTTTTAAAATACTGAAACAAACTGTCTATTTATTATTTGAATTGATGTTTTGTGTATTGATTATATATATTATGGCAATGCATTGCAATGCATTATTTAATTTCGAAATTTTGCTAGAAATGAGCAACACCACATCTCTTCCAAAGGTAGATACAATGTTGATGTTGTACATGACTCAAATTGTTTTCTTTATTTCTACAATTTACACATAAAAATCATAATGGTCCATGTTACCTTCAAATGATAAAATGAAACAAAAAACATGTATCAAATCTAAACACTTCTCGTATCAGGCATATTTGACTTTCCTCCCCCCTATCCTGTAAAACTGCAGACCTTTTAAAAGCTTAAGCTTGTATGAGACATCTCCTTATTGTGACGTACTTCCTATCGAAATCATGGAGATGAACAATAAAATTAAGCGTGTATGTCTAATATTTCTCTTTTTAAAAAGTGTTACCTAACAGTGCAGCGCAATGGGTTAGAGAGTAAACCACGAAGCTGTAAGTAGTGAGTTTGAATCCCTGGGACTTTAATAAAATTCATAATATTTACCAATTATATTGAAGCTATGTGTATAAATAAGTAACTTATTATTCTAATTCAGTAAGAGCAGTATACCGTTTCAAGAAAATACCATCCAGTTGATATCTGTGGCATCTTATGTTATGTAAATGTCATATTAAGTTATGTTTTACTTGTCACTGTAAATGTTGGAATCTGGTTTTATTTTAATTGCATTGTCAATAATAAAGTGTAGTTTTGTATTTAAAGTTACAATACTTGGAATGTGTCTGTAAAGTTCAAAGGTTAGCTTTCTTTACAGTACTCACCGTAATTGATTTTTTATGAAACGTATAATGAATTTGTGGTAACTTATAGCTAATGTATTTTCTTTCATTTGGCCAGTTTTCTCGTATTATGTATTATTTTGTAGGCCAATGCCTCTATATTTATTATTCAAATAAAATCATCGGATACACAGTACACCATCTTCAGTTTTCCTTGACTGCTCGGTTACAAACGGATTACCCTAGGCTTTTGTTTTTCTACGGTTTTTTTAATTCTTATTCATATTAGGGTCTTCCGTTTCCAACGTAAGACCCTCTTGCTTTTTTTTTTTTTTTTTGGTTTCTTTTTATTGGGGTATTCCCTTTCCAACTGAAGATCCTTTTGTTTTTCTACGGTTTCTTTTTATCATTTTTTTTCCCGCAAATTTTGTGCAGCCCATTTGTCGAACATTTTTTGACTGAATGCTATAAAACTTTCAGGGTTTGTAGGTAATGTTAAGGTCTAAAAAAGGTTTTTTTTTTACAGATTTTTAAAATTCACTTTTCGTTATGAGATACAAGTATTGCCCTTAAATTGAAAATTGGGGGTCTTTTATCCAGAGTTGATCTCGGGAACTACAGATGACAGGTGCATGGAATTTCGTGAAATTGTAGCGAAGTGTTGTAGATTTAAATTTTCTAGCATGAAAATTTTGGTAAATTTCTTTTTCAAGTTTTCCGCAATTTGTCGTTAAAGTTAGAGGTTTCTTTCGGGGCTGAAATTGTGTTGCTTTTTGTATCATAACTTTTAATGTAAAAATATTTTGTTAAAACATAAAGAAGAAAAGTTGTTAAGAATAACGAAAGTTTTCATATAAAATTAAGAAAAAAGGGCTGGCCTCTATTAATAGGGGTCAGTAGTCCATACACTTTTTTGTCCGATAGCTAACAATTTTATCATTTATGAAAACAAAATAACTAGATAACTTTAAAATTAATAAATTAAATTTTGTCATTTGGTATAAAATCAAACAAGCTTTGTGCGATATTTATTTGTTATTTCATAAAACAAATATGCGAGAATCGTACATGAACGAGTTAATAGTCTACATAGACACACAAGCGAACAATGTTGTTTCAGGGGGTAGCATTTATTGTTATTGTTGTGAGTAAATTTCACGGCTTTATTTTGTTATCTAAATCATTTATAAATGCAATGAACATATACAACTACTTATTTAAACGTGCTATGTGTCCACGCAGAGCATTTCCTGTCGGGGCCTCCCTGTCTGTAACCCCAAACATAAACAGTGACGAACGGCTTTGTGGGAAAAACAGAGCTATGAATGCCGAAACGCAGAAGAGAAATTGTGTATTTGTTCGCCATGCATGTTGTACGTTCATATGCACATTCAATCCACAGTGAAGCACCTCAACATGTACAGGGAACACTACTTCGTATTTGTATAAGGAGGGATATATTCTTCAGACTTGTTTGAATCGTTTACGAGGAAATTCTGACAGTCACAGTACGGCATTAAAGCATAAATAATTTGTCATGCATGTGACTATGTAGATGTACGTAAGCACACTTAACTGACATGTGAAAGCCTACAATGTTGCTTAGTACTTAATCCATAAAACCTATCTTTGTTTATCATAATCATATTATTGAATGAAATTATCTGTAATCATTTAAAGTAGATATTTCTCTGTATTTATCTATTCATACTTTTGGAACAATGGATTAATTTTGGGCGAGGGGGTTAATATTGAATATTTCAAGGGGGGGGTGTTTGTGTTGGTCATTAGGTTGTACAAATGTGTTGTACATGAAGATGTAGTTGTTTGTTCTCTCCCTCTCTCTGTCTTTGTCTCTCTCTGTCTGTCTGTCTGTCTGTCTGTCTGTCTCTCTCTCTCTCTCTCTCTCTCTCTCTCTCTCTCTCTCTCTCTCTCTCTCTCTCTCTCTGAGTTTTAAATGTATGTGTGCTTGTGATATGAAATTGCAAATGTTGAGGATAGTGTTTGATACATGTAGAATTAATTTCTGAACATTCCATTTTAGATACCTTGTAATTTGAAATGGAACTTCATCAAAAATTAAAACACAACAATGAGACACACTTAATGTAAGTAATATTTATTTTCGTAACAATGATGTCTAATTACACTTGTCTAAGTTTGAAAGAAGGAACTTGTAAAAAATATATACCCAGTATTTGACATGCAAATATTTATTGGGGAACTTTATATTGATTATAAATATTTCACAGACTTAGTGGGTATTTTGTGTTCTTGTAGATTTTGAACTTTAGTTAATTGTAGACTCTTTTCCATAGGATATGTTTTTCTATAAATTTTGTTAAATTTGTAACCATGGTAATCATTAACAAGAGTAAAGGAAACCTCTTTATTAGCAAGTTTCTTTTCCTGATGACATATCTTTAATGGGTTAAGGATGACGAACCCAATTCCATTTGGGCAGATATTTTGCACAACTAAAAGGAATGATTGTTATACGAACATATAGCCTTGTTCTGTACACTTTGTTCCACACAAAAGTTTACTGCTCAAGAAGAGGTCAAATAACGGTAACTCGGCCCTTAAGTTTTCATCAAGGTCCTGACATCTTATGAATGCTTTTCCGTGGATACAATAAATACAAAAAAATTGTACATTCAGGTAAAGCAAAAAGCTCAAACCGTTTTTAATCTTCCACATATCTTCATAAATTTTTAAAAGTTTAAAACGACAGTCTACTTGGAGAGTGAAATATACACCTCTCTACTGAGCGAATATATATCTAAACACATCTATTGATTTTGTTTTTTAAAATACTGAAACAAACTGCCCATTTATTATTTGAATTGATGTTTTGTGTATTGATTATATATATTATGGCAATGCATTGCAATGCATTATTTAATTTCGAAATTTTGCTAGAAATGAGCAACACCACATCTCTTCCATAGGTATATACAATGTTGATGTTGTACATGACTCAAATTGTTTTCTTTATTTCTACAATTTACACATAAAAATCACAATGGTCCATGTTACCTAAAAATGATAAAATGAAACAAAAAACATGTATCAAATCTAAACACTTCTCGTATCAGGCATATTTTGCTTTCCTCCCCCCTGTCCTGTAAAACTGCAGACCTTTTAAAAGCTTAAGCTTGTATGAGAAACCTCCATATAGTGACGTACATCCTATCGAAATCATGAAAATGAACAATAAAATTAAGCGTGTATGTCTAATGTTTCTCTTTTTAAAAATTGTTACCTAACAGTGTAGCGCAATGGGTTAGAGAGTAAACCACGAAGCTGTAAGTAGTGAGTCTGAATCCCTCTGGGACTTTTATAAAATTTACTCTTCCAAAAAATCTTTAAACTTATTTTTTTAATATGCAAAATTAGAAAACTCTAAAGCGATGAAAGTTTTTTATAATAATGTGTTTTTATCCTCATTAATATTGGTAGGTTCTCTATACCATCTTATTAATAAAACATTTTGCTGTATAGGTATCACCTTCGTAACTCGGTCAAGCAGGATTCATTAACGCCTCCCTACTATTCGTCCCCTCTCAAGTTCACCCCATTATCCGACTTTTTATCTCATCCAATTGTATTCCCCTTACTAACTCACTTCATAATCCGACTCTCTAACTCACCCCACTCTTCTCCTCACTCACTCTTTTCAATGCTTCCTCTAACCACCAATTTCCCACATGTCTCAACTTTCTACCATGCTTCTAAAAAAATATAGAAAAATGAATCAGACTGTGTAAAATCAAGCATTCGAAAGCTAATACATGTGTATAGTCCGTCAATCAGTGATTAAGAATCATGCATGAGACTATCAAAAAGTAAACTAATGTTCGAAACAAATGCCTTTATTCTTACTTATCTTATCACTTAAATAATGATCAAATTTACAATTCAGCAAATTTAAACCTTATTTTTATGTGATCAAGTAATTGTTTCGGAAGTAATTACGTTGGTCTTAATTTCTTATTTAATAAAGTGCAACATTTTTTTGAGCGCTATGGTCAGCAATTTAACGCTTTAACTCTATATAGATTAAATTATTCTACTGACAAGGAATCATAATAAAATCTTATTAAACTTGAATATTTTGACAAAGGATGTAAATAAATGTAAAATGAAATCCCATTTTCGTATTTTTAAAAGATTACAAGACAGACTTAATCATGAAGCCATTTACTTTTGGACTTTCGCCTTGATCCGTTTATAATTCCGTGTTTGTTTGTGAAAGAATGCATACTATTTTGATGGTTATTGGTCCGATATCAATATTATTGAATAATCGGGCGACATCAATTGTAATTTTATGCCTTATAAGAAAAATAACCTAGCGTTACCTTTTACGAAATATGTATTATCAATATTATTAATCAGTTAATAATGTCACCGAAAAATCATTCGAAAGAATGACAATATTAACAAAATATGTTTCTTATAACAATAGTGCTTTGATTAATTGTCATTTTTGCTACATATGCTGTGCATTTATATGCAAAATGTGTTACACATTTGACTAAATTCATGAAGCAAACAATTTTCCGAATTCAGCATTTCTGTTCGATAAAATACGGGTTTAAACTCAAACAACAATTATTGTATGTTTAGTCATCCAGGGTTGATAAGGAAATAACACAACAAAAATAAATGTTCCCATATTAAGAAAACAAACAGTTTTCAAACGATATTCCTGTTTCTCATATAGCGGCGTTGACCCCGTGACGTCACAGTTCATCTCGCGCCAAACTACTTATTCAGGGTTCCAGACCCCACCCCACCCCCGCAAAATTTCTTTCAATTACATGTACATTATAAACTTATCAAAAATATGCCTCGGACATCCCCTGGCAAATTCAAATAACCGTCAGACCCTCAACCCCTACCCCCGGAAATTTTGTTTCTGATCCGCGCATGCTCCCCCTCCTCGTAAAACAAAATTATTCTACAAAAACCCCTTTAAAATGTCCAGGATCTCCGCATATATACTTAGTCTAAAAGATTCATTGGCGCTTGCATTCGATAAAAACGCGTGTAAAATGTTTGGTCTTTTTATCTTCATACCGGGCATACCCACTGTGTGAATATAATCGTCGTCCATATTCTGTCTATATTAAGTCAATTGTGATGATTAAATTAGTTTCTCAAAATAAAATGCACATACAAAAAACAACATGCAACGAATCAAACTATAGACAACTTTTAAAGATCTGTATTTGCTTTTAATATATACATGTACTTTGTTTCTTTTACTCAGTGTTTATATTTCTAATATTGTACCATGGTCAGGTATCATTTTTTGTATTACGTCACAAGTATGACGCAGCCACGATGAAAGGCCTAATCGTTGTTTGCAACGAGCTCGTCTCTAGTTTGTAGTATCGTCACATACAAATAAAATCATTTGTTGACATTCTCTATGATTCTATTACTGATGAATTTGCAATCAACTGTTAAATTATTTAATGTATTTAATCACATGAAACTGAAGAATTCAAAGGGTCTTTAAAATATTTCAACATTGTAAGATTATACTACTAACAATACTTCTAATGGGATTTCATGGTGAAATGTGATTCTTCGTAACATTTTCAAGAAAAGTGCCTTTATTCAAACAATCTAAAACTAAATATACCTGTATGAATGAAATACTTGTGATGTGATTATGTGAACGCAATATACGAAAGCAAACTAAATAGCAATATGGCTATTCAATGTACATCTGTTAACCCTTGGACTTAAATGTCACACTTTCATTGGTTTAGACATAGCACGTGAATGCCTCATATATCTCTATATTTGTTCGGTGAGAAATAATATGAGGCAATATGACCGTCATTGGCCGACACTTCCCTGACTCATTTCGACATTTCATAGTATTTAATACATAAACCGCATGCTGTAAGTTCTTAAAGTATTTGGAGTAGTTGTCCTTTGAAAATCTTTAAAATTAGAGCAGTTGCCCTTAGAATATTGACTTCACATTGTTTTGTCTGGAGCAGAACAAAATGGCAGCGTCGAAATTTGCTCAAATCTCTGCAGTGGAAAGGGAGAAAACTTTTAAAATTGAATAGCAACAAAACATTGTAAGTGAACATAGGTGAAGCCAAGATTTTTAAAGAGTATTTGAAAGGTGAGATTGAAAATTTTGAAGCGTTTAAATGACTTAAATTGGACGAGGTGTTAGGCATCTTGTACATGGCTTTGCGTAGATCATCGCTATTTGTGAATAAATATGTCGCTTGATAGTCCTCGGGAAAACAAAACACTTATTAGGTGAGTTACTGATCATGACTCACTATGGAAATAAATTGCTTCGCCTCGCCATCTATGAGATTGATCAACCCAATATATTTCCGTAGTGAGTCAGTAACTAACCTAATAAGTAATAGTATGTTTCATATCCCTGACTTTACAGCGACGATACACATACATGTACATTTCATACGAAAGAACATCAGTATGAATATTAATATTAGCACTAAATGCTTATATTTTGATGTAAATTGATAGATAACATGCAATTTTCAACAAAAAAAAATTCTTTGCAATCTTGGAAAAAAATGAACAAAATCTCGCTTTTCTTTAAAAAGAAATAGAAAATTTGGAACACCGGTATTAAGTGACTTAGCCTTTTTCCGATAGCAAAAAACATCATTTAAACACCATGCATGGCCGAAAGCAACAATTGAATGTCATTTTGTTTTTAAGATACTAGACTTTGACCTGTGCGTGCACGGGTTGACATATT
This sequence comes from Magallana angulata, assembly GCF_025612915.1. NCBI lineage: Eukaryota > Metazoa > Mollusca > Bivalvia > Ostreida > Ostreidae > Magallana > Magallana angulata. Next base: position 27,908,694 of record NC_069119.1, on the reverse strand, counting down.
GCATATGATTTCCGACATTCACTAAAAAGATACATCGACACACCGTATTGTTGACATTTACATAATCAAGCTTTAAGCTACAATAATGCTATTAATTTTGCTACACTCTGCATAGTTAGAGTAATCTGTGTCTCGGGACTGGCCCTCACCACAGTTAAAATTGCCTCTCATATACCCGTAATGTAGCAAAAAATTGCAGAATCGCTCCGGAACGATTTTGGAGAAAGTAAATGAAACTGCATTGAAAATTACACTTAAAATTAAACTCATTTTAATGAAGAACTCAACACTTTTTCACCAACGTTTTTACTCGCTTCAAATTTACAAACCATGTTGACCTCGGGATTTTTTCATATTAAATACACTGAGTTAGAGTTATCTCACGTATATATATATTTATATATATATATTTTTTATGAAATTTTCAATGAATATTTACACGTATTTGTATTATTGTTTCTGAGTGTATCCATGCAAATGTTATACATGTATTGTGAAAACATAAACTAAAGATCCTCCCGTGATTTAGTGTGAATGTAATGCGCATGCACAAGATGGTAAAATCCAAAATAATCCAGATGATTTCCGGATTATCAAAGGAACTTTCGTTGCTTATTCATAATCGCACTTGATTAAGAAAAATATAAAAACAAATTAGTAATCTTCAAGTGCCAATGGTGTTTAAAAAATAGAAAACAAAAGACAGTACTCCTCCGATTTATCGGTATTAAAGCCCAAAAATTCGTGTCTATTATTTTAATATAGTAGTATAGATCTTTCTTAGTTATTCAAATATTAATTCAATTTTCACAGCACAAATGGGGCTTTGTATTCACTAAATTGAATTAAGGATACATTATTGTAAAAGACTATGCTTTATCTCTCTCTCTCTCTCTCTCTCTCTCTCTCTCTCTCTCTCTCTCTCTCTCTCTCTCTCTCTCTCATCTTTGTCAAGATAAGATTTCATTAGATTGATCTCATTGAGAGAAATTCTCCGTAAAATAATGGAAGATATTAGTTTTCTAAAGCTTTAACATATACATGTATATTTTTTCCTTACTAGATAATAGTGTAACCGTTCTTGGGCGAATAAATGAAACATCAAGACGATTCGATTTTAGGAATCTTAATTATATATATTCTGATTGTTACGTCGTGTTAATCGTTTCACCCTAAAACAATGCATAAAACATATAAGCACACCACTATAACAATATATAAATAGTGCCTGTTTAGGGGGGTAAGAACTCAAATTGACACCCAGAGAAAACCATTGTCAACCGACGCGAAGCGGAGGTTGACAATGGTTTTTGAGGGATGTCAATTTCAACTCTTACCCTTCTAAACAGGCACTATTTATTTTATTATACTGAATGTCTTAATTTTAAAGAAAACTTAACTGCTTTTAAATCTGAATGAAATGAATTCTATGGCGAACCGTATGCGCATAGTTTACGTGCATGTAACGATTTGTTGTGTTACCCGTTGCCAAGTGTGTTGTTTACGCTAAGGGTAATAGAACGGATTATCAACTGCGTCTTTACCAATCAGATTTCAGTATTTAACATGAAAGTATAATAATACAAACATTAAAGACATCACAAACTTGTATAACATTTACTTACATTGTATTGATCAATTATATCTTTTTACATTTGATCGCAATACACGATAAATATGAATTTTATGTTTAATATCATTTCCAATTATTAGAATCATTACTTTAATATACTGTGGAATCATTAGAAATCGTGGTGGCTCAATTTTTGTGGTATCCGTGGAAAGCCTTCCACCACAAATTTACATCCTCGATGAAAACAAATTTTGAAAGAGTTAGTTTTCTTTTTGAAATTGAAAACCGACACATCCACGAAATTACTTCCCCACTAATAAGCAAAAATCCTACAATCCACGAAAATTGGCCCCCACGAAATTAAACGATTCCACAGTATAGATATAATAAAACTATTTACAATTACGAATTTCAACAGATAGTTAACTGAGTGCACGACACTGCGTACACGTATCAATCAGCGGATCGAGCTCATTATGACAACTTGACCTATTTGCAATTTATACAATATCTAAGATTTTGTCTACACAATTCAATATATAAGACATATACTGCTCAGCGATATTTACATTGTACTGTATTCAAAACATTCACCCTTCACACTCAGACTTATCTATTAACTTTATTTATTTATTTTAATCTTTGACTTAAAAAGTTTAGAATTGTATTTATTTGAGGAATTAATGTTTTAAAAGAATAACAATCACAAACCGTAAATACAAAAATACCTATCGTCAGATGAAATAATAGAAACCACTGAAATAAATAACCTTAACAGGCTACACCATTATTTAGGATAGGAGTGTTTAAGTTTACACACACTTATAAGTGTTAGTGCAGCGCAAAGAGTGAAAGATTGAAAAAGCAAATGAATGAATGAATAACTAAATAATGCTAAAAATAAAACTAAGTCAAACTATCACAATAGTATAAAGATAAATCAATCATATCTGAAACTTTAAGGTAGATCGGATGTCATCAGGTATTTTGTCAACCTCTTCAGTATTCTTAGACCAATGATGCTTTAGAACGAGAGCTCTTAGGTTGGCACCGGTTGAAAATATCTACAAGAATCTTGGAGATATCCAATAAAAGAAAGGAAACTCCTAAACTAACTAAAATCAATACCCCTGACATCCCGATTACGTAAGAGGAAAAACGTGGATCTGAGGCGGACTTAAGTTTTCGTGTTTGCGACGACAATGCACCTTTTGAGATCGACAGATTCCGCCTCATATTTGTAGTCCAGTCCACCAGAGTTGATTTGTTAGCGTCTGCGTAACAATAACAGGTGCACACAGTAGAGTAGTTTTCTACAACAGACTTTAAGGTGGAATGCACATAGTATGAAACTGAACTCACAGGTTCATTCGAGGTCGTCACACTTTCTCTGACGTTAATGGCTGTTGTGGATGATAGTTGGAAAGTTGTTAAGTTATGAACACGTACATTCGGCGACGTGTCAACATAGGGAGTCGTAGATGCGTGCGGGGACTTGTCCTGAGTTGTTTGAACCATATGCATGGTTGAGGTGTGTCCATTTTGAACTGTAACGTCAGTTAGCGATGGGTAAGTATTAAGAGTTGTTAAATCGTTTGATGAATTTTCAGTACCTTGAATTGTATTATGAATTTGTGAAGTATTGATATCTTTAGTTGAGCCAGTATTAGATGCCAATTTGCGCTCTTGAGTCGTAAAATCTATCGGTGACGTGTTGCTATCATTGGTCGGGACTTCTTTTGACGAAGTGTAGCCAAAAACGGTTGTGACATATTTCGAGGAAGTTTTCCAATCTGTGGTTGTGACATCACTTGGTGAAGTATTCCTATTTTGAGTTATAGCATTTTTCAGTGACGAATTGCTGTATCGGGTTGTTATACCATTCGGTGACGTAATGCTACTTGAAGTTGTAACATAATTTGGTGACGTATTGTCATTTTGAGTTGTGACATCATTTAGAGACACTATGGTACTCTTGGTTTCGACATTATTTAGTGACGTATTGCTATCTTGTGTACTAACATCCTTAGAAGACATTTTGCTATATTGTGTTGTGCCGTCATTTGCTGATGTATTTCTCTTTAAAGTGATGTAATCGTTTAATGACGTATTACCATTTCGGGTTGTAACCTCAATTTCTAACGAATTGCTATTCTGAGTTTGGACATTAATCGGTGATATGTTGCTTTTTAGGGTTGTAAAATCTTTTAGCGACGTTATGCTATATTGGGCTGTGACATCATTTATTGACGTATTGCTATTTATGGTTCTGACATCATTTGGCAACGTACTGTTATGTTGGATTGAGACATCGTATGACAACGTATTGCTATTTGAGGTTGTGACATCATAAGGCAAAGAGTTGCTATTTTTGGTTGTAAAATTAGTAAGTGATGTATTGTTATATGAGGTTGTGACACCGTTTAGTGAAATGCTAGTTTGGTTTGCGGCATCAATATCTTGGGTTGTGAAATTGATAAGTGACGTATTGCTATGTAAGGTTGTGACATCATTTGATATAATATTGTCAGTTTGGAATGAGAAATCATTTGGGGACGACTTGCTTTCTTGGGTTGTGAAACTAGTATGAGACGCATTGTTATTTACGGTCATCGCATCATTTGATGACATATTGAAAATTTGGATTGTGACATAATTTGATGACGCGTTGCTTTTATGGGCCTGGACACTATTTTCTGACGTATTGCTATCTTGGGTTGTAATATCTTTTAAGGACATTTTGATATCTTGGGTAGTATCATCATTTAATGTCGTATTGTTATTTTTGGTTTTAACGTCGTTTGTTGTCTTTAAGCTAATTTTGGACCTGACATCATTTGGCGACGCATTGATTTTTTGGCTTGTGACATCATTTGATATCGTTGGAGGCATTGTTGTCCGATTGACTACAATAGATCCGCTGCTATTACAGAATTTACCGGAGAATCTGCACGTGTTACATGGCACAGTACTAGTCACTCGGATATTTTTTTCCGATAAAAGACACTGTCCAGAATCATAGCCAACACCCAGGCACTTATAGTCAGAGGTGCAAGAATCCAAACAATGATCAAAGCTGGATACGGTCAGATTTGTGTAGAAAGGATCGGTAGTTACATCGACAGAATCGTCGGTGTATTTCAGAGTGCAATCTGAAACCATACAAATACATATCGTACAAAAGATATAGATTCATTTTTTTTAATGATTGTTCCTACTTGACATAAATTTATAAGATTTCCGACAGGAAGACGCTATATGTATATTACACTATAGTTAAAAGTCGGAACAAAGAAAAAAAAATTCTTATCTCGTATATATATATATATATATATATATATATATATATATATATATATATATATATATATATATATATATATATATATATATATATATATATATATATATATATATACCTGTTCCACATTGCTTGTGGTAGAAAAAACAGGTAATACATCCCCTGGCGTTTTTGCCTTGAGATCTCCCACTTTTTGAGCATGCTGATGAGGACGTATCAAATCCAATCCCGCTGCATAATATGTCCACTTTACAAGAGTTTTGGCAATTAGCCAGAGAGAGAGAACCGGTCCAATAGGAAAGGAGTGACTGTGTCTCTTTTCCATGATTTACAAATGTTATTGTACAACCTGTGAAAATTAAAATTCATGAGAAAATATATCTGTTAGGATGTATAATTCTATATTTATGAAAAAGTTTTTTTTTTTTTAAGAAATAAAGTACGAGTTGTCGTGAATGTTGCAGAATAACCTCCGAGTTCGAGAAATGTTGTTTTGAAATATAAAAGCCGAGGCGTTAGCCGAGGCTTTTATATTTCAAACAAAATTTCGAGGAGGTTATTCTGCAACATTCACGATAACAAGAAACGTAAAAGCACGCAGTGGAAATGTGCTAGGGAGGTCCTAGGAACAGCCGCATTGATCTCTTAAAAATAAACATTTGAGGCAATACACATCGTTTTGCCTTAAACTAACACGTGAAATTGACATGGTTTTAAAACTTTTTACGGTTTGAAGTTGTACTTTCATGATCAGTGTGAGACAAATAGGTATTTCTGATCTGATAATTTACTGATGACGTTCGTGGTATATTGCAGAATAATGTCCGCGGCATCTCTTTGATCTCGGCAATAATTGTAGTAGAATAATGATTTTATTTTAAATATCAATCATAGTTGTAAATACATTGTAGCAATACATGCTACGAGAAGTATAATTTTTTCCTTCATTTTGAAATATTATATCCAATTTTTTTTTCCACTGGCTTCGGTTTAAAAAAGTAAATTATGAGGATAGTGGATTAACAAATTAGCCATTATTTCTCTTTAGAATTTTTAAATATGATTTGTAGAGCTACATTGTACAAACTATCATTTAGAAAAGAAAAAATAATCTATATAGCATTCAAGTTTGAAATATGATAAGCCTAATTTTTAAAAATTAAAAATTGATGAACTAGCGTTGTAGCCACCTTAAAACACAACCGATTTCTAAAACCTTGGTTAAAATTTCTAAATCGATTAATAAACAATAGGAAGGTACAGTGCTGGAGTGGGGTCTTGATTTAGAATAATTTTGAATCTAGAGTGGGCTTCACATCGGCAATGGCATAGCTTATTGACTGTGCCTGAATCATTATGTATCTACTATAATTTTAATTTCGATTAAAAAAAATTCAAGAAGCATTGGTACTGTTTTGTAGCAATCGATTCTTCTCGGGCCTTTCTGGCAAGCTCGAAAACATATCCGAGGTTTTTTCCGGGCTTGAAGGTAGTTAAGATAAAGATAGTTATTTGTTATAATATTTATAATAAATTTGCATTATAAGACCTAAGATACTGTTACTTTTTGACATTTACAATAAAACTTCATGTGAAGATTATAAAACGAAATTCAAATTGTACAGTTCATCTACAGTAGTACAATATTCCTACTATGGAGTCGAGCATGCGTATTCCAGTGAAAGAGACTAACGTAGTTGCTAGCGGTCGAAAGCGCTAGCAAATGTGTTGCTCTATCTTTTTACAATTCTCTTCTTTCTTAGAAGATTAATATAATGTTTAATTGGTCACGAACATCCAACACATTTAAACAAGAGTAAAAGAGCCTGCACATACTAAACTGATAGTGACATTAGTTCCTTTGATCACCGAGTAAATAATTACGAAATGCCCTAAATCCTAATAAGCCTGAATTGTGGATAATGCTAACAGTCTAATTGATACAGATCTCATGCTTTATTTCTAGTCTTGAAAAATAAACTCGGATGAACAACCTGGAAACTAAACTGTCTAATGGTTAAAAGTAACAAAAAAAGAACAGCGCACGCATATAAACTTTCGCTATTTTGGACTGATTTATCTTGTATCTGCACAAACACACTGTAAGATATTAACCCCATTAATTCTATCAGACAATTAACTGCTGACACCGTTGCTATTTTGCTTCAGATTTCTCTTACACTTACTGAAGACTTAGGAAAATAAATTGTTGTTAATTCCAATTCTTCATACAATTTATTATTTATATCGTGAGCAAGGTAACTCAGTCCAAATCTAGCGCAATTTTTCGTTCACCCTAAATTACAGGGTTTTTATTTTACTATTCCAGGCACTGAAGGCACGGTAGATCCCAGATCGTTCATCCATTTTTTTTTAAATCGGGAGCTACAGAGTTGCGTCAGACTCTATGATTAATGTCGATTGTCTTATATGCAAATACGCTAACGGTTAATTGAGTCCATAAGTTTAACACCGTCTGTTTGAGAAAAGGCCTGATCTGATATTATTTTTATGACGTTTTTCTAAAACCAATCCAAAACTTTTCTTAGAAATTTTTCATTTGTTGATACGGAAAAAAACTAGCAAGATCTAAAACAGTTTTTTCAACCATTTATTTTAAACTTCTCATAATATCATCTATAAATATCACCACTGTCTTTAGATAAAAATTTCAGAACCCAAGTTTGTAGACTAAAGAAAAATGTTTTATTTTATTGTATCAAACAAAATATAAAGGAAACTCGATCCTTACTATTTTTCTCAAAACCATTATTTGCAAAAAAAAAAAAAAAAAGAGATTTGTGTAAATGTAACCAGAAAACGTCAATTTGTATTTAATTTTTTATAAATAAAAACTGTTTAATTATCTTCGATGTTTTGAACTAAACTTTAGAAAATGAACAGTATTAATACATGTTCTTACCTTTACAATATAATAGCATCAGCACCACCGAGAGGAAAATCGAGATTTTCATTCTAAGCAGAATATCTTTCAAAAAGTCTAATGAAAATGCGTAAGGGTGTGTCATGACCATGACCTAAGTCATTCGTACAAGGTCAAGGTCACTGGCAGAAAAAAATGTTGTGTGTTTCGGGTAACCCGACTTAACCCACAAAGATGGCCCGATCCTACCATTTTTAGATGTCTGATTTTATCCGATTGTGAATTTTATCTTATTTCCAATAAAAAATATGTTTTTAAATATGAAACAAACAAACATTCTTAGGATTCATACAAAAAAAAATATGATAAAATAAAAAAAAGTCCCTACCTAGCTAACCTAATTTTTTCATCAGTGTTACCCTAAACACACAATATTTTTTGAGGCCTTATGGAGAAGCAATGAATGTTCTTACTTCACACAAATATTGCTTATGACGTAAGGGTGTGTCATGACCTTGACCCAAGGTCAATTGAGGAAGTTCAAGGTCATTGTTTCGAAAATGCTAAATTTTGACACAAAGCTTGCTCTTATCAGGCCACATAAATTTTTTTTAGATGTTCATCCCTGTGTCTCTGAAAATGGCCTGCCCCGATGAAATTTTTATTTGGAAAAAAAATGTGGGGAAAAAAAGTTCCGAAAAAATCGGGCTCAGTATACCAATAATTGAAAATGTTTAAATATTAAATGGCTGCTTGACATGTGGATTTCGTTTTTGAGTCATGGTTGTTAAAGAAAGGATGCAAATGTCCTAATGTATTAACAGTTAACTTAAAATAAAATGGAATTAAAGGATAGCAATTGGTTTGTTTACTCCTATTAGCATCAACAGTTTTAAAAAATAGAGCAGTTGTTATTTATTGAAAATGGTCAGTGAAATAGATTCATCCAATATGTTCTATAATAGCAAAAATACACGCGTTATGATTTTTTTCTTAGCGGGGGGTATCAATTGTGAACTTGCTCACAGTACCTCTAGTTGAGTCTTGTTTGTGGATGATTTCACAAAATTAATGAAATACACAATGATAGATTATTACTGGGTCTTCTTTCTGGATAATGCCGACAACCTGTAGCTTACTTTTAGTCTTGATTACGGATAAAGCCGACAACCTGTAGCTTATTACCGAGTTCTGTTTGTGGATAATGCCGACAAGTGTAGCTTACTGCTGAGTCTTGTTTGTGGATAATGCCGACAACGTGCAGCTTACTGCTGAGTCTTGTTTGTGGATAATGCCGACAACCTGTAGCTTATTACTGAGTCTTGTTTGTGGATAATGCCGACAACCTGTAGTTTATTACTGAGTCTTGTTTGTAAATAATGCCGACAACCTGAAGCTTATTACTCTGTCTTATTTGTGAATAATGCCGACAACCTGTAGCTTATTACTGGGTCTTATTTGTAGATAATGCCGACACCATATAGCTTATTACTGAGTCTTGTTTGTGGATAATGCCAAAAACCTGTAGCTTGCATGTACTATTTATTCTTGATTGTGGAAAATGCCGACAAACTAGAGCTAATTGCTGAGTTTTGTTTTTTATATAATGCCAACAACCTGTAGCTAGCTACTGAATTTTGTTAATGGATAATGCGGATAACCTAGAGCTTATTACTGAGTCTTCTTTCTAGATATTGCAGACAAACTATAGCTAATAACCTAGCATTGTTTGTAGATATTACCGACAACCTATTGCCAATTACTGAGTTTTATTGTAGATAATGCCGACAATCTAACTGACCCTCGTTAATGAATTATATTACAATGCCACCAGCCTAATTAAGTTTGGTCCACCAACCTTCCTGCGCCTTGTTTATGACTTATGCCGACCGTGTAACAACATGTAAGTCTTTTTTGTGAACAAAAACTTCAATATGCAGTGTATCTGGGTCTACTTTGTTGATGATGCCGACTGAAAGTTCTTGTTTTCCTCAATTTTTTTACGATTTAAAAAAATGCATTAACTTTATACCTGCCCAGAAAGTCCAATTAAGATAATGATAGTGATAAAATCCAAGATTTCATTATTTAAAGGTTTTTTTTTTAAAATTTTTATCTTAAAAATCTGTTTGAACGCAATTAAACCTCTTGTTGGTATTAAAACTTTCAAAGTCTGACATCCTTAATAATTTGGAAGTCACTCAAACAATTTTCAAGGTATTATACGGGTACATGCACATATTAATCGCCTAAAATACAATATCCACGAAGACTTTTTTGGTCATATATTAATATCTGACAAGCTTAATCAACACACCTTCCAGAGGAAAAATCATAGGACTTCATTTATAGTATTGAATGAACTTCATTTGGACTCCTGTGGTATTTTTGAAAAATGAATAGTTACAGAAAATCTGCTGCATAAATATTTGTTGCACAGAGTGTAATTGACGTGCCTTGTAAGTTGATAAATGAAAATTTTGAGAACTTGTGCTGCCTTTTACAAAATACTTACAACAAAGTCGTAAGTATTTTAAATCTAATTGAATGACCTTCGTCGCGTTAACATATATTCATTGCTATTTACTTAAAATGTTTTGAAAAATATATGCTTTATTGGTTTTAAGTTTAAACATTTGGCAGCTTGAAAATTGTGAACATTTTAACGTTTGCTTTGAGTTATATACTCCTTTGTAAAACGCAGCCTGATATCAGACCGTTCTTTTAAAATCAATCTAAAATATTATAATGAGGATTTTTTTTTTACGAATCAGATTTGCTAGATTGACATCAATATCATCTCATAAGTTTTTTTTTTTTTAAAACGTCGTCCTTAATTATTCTTACCTTCACAATACGGCAGTATCAGCACCCCAAATAACAAAATCGAGATTTTCATTCTTTACACTAAAATACCTATTGACATGCGCTACAGATCTAAGACAGCAGTAGATTCTTGAACTCTGGTTAATATATAGTATACCAAGCTATTGATCAAAAATGGGTAGGGTTGCATGTACTGTATCATTTTTACCAAGTTAAAGGGTAAAATCCAAGATTTCACCATTGGCACCTTATCTATTTAAAAATATATCTTGTTTAGACAGAAATTTATTTAATGTCACTATTTGACTTGTGTTTATTGTGCGTGGATAGGTTTTGGTTATTGTAATATCTCACAGGAATATCCCGGGATATATGTTAACTTAACTATTTGTATAATAAATCATGCTGTAATAATACCCTGAAGATAGATAGATTAGTATTCAAATGAAAATTTAAGACTTTTAGGTCTTCAAAAACTTCAAAATAATTCTTCTGCTGACTTTTTATTGTCATAATAAGATTTAAAAAATCGACTATTTTATGTTTTGATTTTGCTTGTTATTTTTCTTAAAATTATTTTTTACAAAGTAGAGACTTAATATGTTCACTGTTTGTTTTTTAAGCTTACAAATAATTCTTTCATTAATGGTGGTTTTTTAAACAGTGATTAGTATTCTTATATTTGCAATAGTCTAAAAGTAGTAACACTTTTAGGGTTGTGACATCATTTGATGACGAATTACTATCGTGGGTTGTGATATCGTTTTTTGACGTATGACTATTTTCGTTTGTGAAAATATTTGGTGATGTAAAGTTTGCTTGCAATGTCACATCATGTGTTTAACTATTGCTATCATGGGTAGTGATATCATTTGGAGACGTAATGATTTCTTGGGTTGTGACATATTTTGGTGGCGTATTGCTATCTTTGATTATGACATCATATTGTAGCGTATTGAAGCGAATTAGGAATGAATACGTAAAAAAAATATCTTGTTCATTTTCTATAAGAATTTTTTGAAATTGCAAAAATATTACATTTCTCCATTTCTGCAAATCTGGTGACACTCGATTAAAGCTAGATACATGGTATCATTTGGTGACGTATTTAATATTGGATTGAAACATAATTAGCTGAAGTATTGTTATTTTGTGTTGTAACGTATTTTAGAGTCGAATTGTTGATTTGTGTTTTGACATTATTAAGGGACGCATTGTTGTTTTTGGTTGAGACATTATTGGCGAAGTATTGCTATTGTTTGGTTGTGACATAATTTGGTGACGTATTGCTATTTTTGGTTCTGCCACAATTTGATGACAAAATGCTGTTTTGAGTTGTGACATCATTTGGTGACGTGTTGCTATTATTGGTTGTGACATCATTTGCTGTTGGTGGGTAATGTTGTCGGATTAAATACAACTATATGTCTACTGTTATTACAGGATTTGGTAGAATATTTGCATGTGCTAAATAGCACAGACACTACAAAAAATTATGCGATAACAGATACGGCTTTTGCTGTTGACGAAGAAAAATCATAGCCACTGCCAAGACAATGAATGTCAGAGGTTAAAGAAGTCAAAGAGAAGTCGAAGCTTGGACGGTTAGAATAGTGTAAAAGGGATCGGAAAATGAATTTTCCAAGTAGTCGGTGTAAGTCAAGTTGCAATCTAAAACCAATCAAATACATGTCGTACAAAAGCATAGCTTTGTTTGTTTAATTTTTTATTTAACAAAAAGTTAACATAAAATTTTACGCACTTCCAGGTTCGATGGTTGTCGTCAATTGTTACGGTAATCAAACGTAAAACCAATACGTTTTAATGACTTAATTTGGAAGAAAAAGATGGTTTAAGTCTTAAACATTAGACGTACAGAAGACAATTATACACCTTGAAATAAGAAAAACATGTCATTGATGTGTAGTATTTTTGATGTTAAATGGTTTTAAAGCATTGCTAATGTTCTTGAGTCAGTTATTCAGAGCCCAACGGGTGGGCGGTCTCCAACCTTTATGACTGGTAAAGTTCAATATCACGTCCATTAAAAAGACACTTTCAACAAGTATGTTAAAACTACATTTTTATAAAGTTCATGTTCAAACAATAGACACAAAGTTATGGAAAATAAATGTATTTGTATGTTTAGAGAGCTACATAATTATGTAGACTTTTTTTCGTTATCAAAATTCATTGTTATTTGTTGAAATATTAAACACTACTGGTGTTTAAAACCCCTGTCCGTATAGCATCTGTAAAAAATATAGTGAATATAGGTTTGGAAAATCTGCAATAATCTGACACAAATGTAGTATGATTATATACCCCCCCCCCCCCCCATTTCTCGATTCCATTCGATACCCCAGAGTTTTCTCAAAACTATCTGTGTTTAGCAATAACCTTAATAAAATTAATAATAAAAGACGAAATGCATTGATATGAAATTTGACCTTGATAAGTAGTCATCAGATTAATAGGTCTAATAATTTTCTATATTGGGTGATCATTAAATGGATGTATAGAAGTTCTTGGTAAATAATTATAAACGTAAGGCATATTTAAATCAGTCATAATCACTATGCAACGTGCCGTAATCAATTTCTTTATTTAAAGTGGAATCCCTGTTTTATTTAACGATGTGTTTCATCGTTTAGTCTGAGGTTTCAACATATATACACAGGTGGCCAATTTTCACACCTTGTCGCAGTCACCTTTTGATTTATTTTTATCCCAAATATTTTTTTTTTTCTGAACACACAAAGGAGGAGACAGTACATTGACTTCTATTCAGTAGGGGGACAACCATTGAACAATAAAAATCATTTGTATCCATTGACTTTTTCACGAAGCTAGAAATGATTATGTATTTTACATGATATGTTTATTTAACTGTTGGTCGAAATAACTCATACCACCGTTTTCGGTGCGTAAATATTAATGAAAATGGTCGTATTTAAGAGAGAGAGAGAGAGAGAGAGAGAGAGAGAGAGAGAGGTTTTGAAATTTCGAGAAAGTTGAAAGATAGTGTTATTGCTGGTCAACACGCCATAGGACATGCATGAAAATAGACTGGCAAATATGCTACTGAATACTTAAGTAAATTAGTTGTATGTCGAATGAAATAATCTAACTTTGCGTCAACTGTAGTTTATAATTTTAGCCATTCTTAGAATTAATATCAACGAATAAAATCCAAAATCTCTAAAGGAAAATATGAGTGAATCTCCTGTGTGAAGACACAGCAAAACGGTTTGACATATACATGTGCCACATATGAATTCTAGCAGGAAAAGTGCTTGTTTAGACGTGAACTTGATATAGCCATAATAATTCTTAAGATTGTTTTCTGTAAATCATGAGATACCGACATATATTTGAGAAGTTTGTTTTATGGTTTTTAATTATTTTATAAATTCTAAGGATATGGGAGTATGATCTATGTGCTACCTGATGATCTTGTGTAATTGAATAATTTGATAAGTATATATGTAAAATGGGCCTTTACCAATATTAGCGGTAGGATAAGTGCCATGGAGGAGTGTGCATCCTCTGCTAACCAGTAACAATCGCCATGTTCTCTTTGCGTATAATTGGGAAAACGGAAAAACCCGTAGACAATTCGGTACATGTAATTAATAATGGTCTAACAATAAGTTTGAAAAACATCAATCGGCATTCGCCCTAGCGGAGCATTGTATTTGCTGTAAGGATCGTTGTATCGACTATTGAACTTATGAAAGGATGAGCTTAATCGAAATTGTTGATAATTATGTTTACTCAACTTTTTTGTCAGTTTTTATTTTGATTGTGAAGATAATGAAAATTCAAATATTTCTCTCTTTTTTTACTAGACGTGTTTCTCAGTCTTCATTTGATTGTGAAGATAATAAAAAATCAAATATTTCTCTACAATTCTTTCTTAACTAAAAGTAACCGGAATTTAAAAGTCATTTTGTTGCTATTTAAACAATGATATGCTTTCTCTGGTAATTCATTCAGTTTACGAAGGTGGCAACTATGCAGAAATAAATTCATCTTAAGTAGCGTGACAGTCACACTCTAGATAGGTCGAATAATTGAGTTTTGGAATATATTTGTGTGATATTCGGCTATCAAGAACGCTTAATTTTGTCAAAAGGGATGGGCGGGTGGGCAATATCTGACATTTGTACTTTTCTGACCCATATTAACACTGCTTTGGGTGCAAAACACAGTTTTATATGTAACGTTATAAGGACGTTTTCAGATGAGGGGCAAGCAAAACTGACCCCTATAAAAATAAATTGTTAAAATATGTTACATATATATTTATACATCAATAGAAAGATAAAATCGTGAATTTTGTAAATATTTAAAAATAATGCACATGTAACTTAATGCTAGAATTTATTTGGCACTCAAAACATGCGGAAAATGGACAAAAGGATGCCTCTAAATGCAGTACACCCATGCATTTTAGGCTCCCCCTAAAAGCAGAATGCAACCAAACCAGCCAGTTTTATTTCTGTACATTTTCAAGAACAAGTCCTTAGGCATCATTTCATAGTATTTTCAGGGTACATTCGCCAGCTTTTTAAAGAGCTATGTTACCCGCTAAAAAATTCATGAAATTCTGCATGTGTAAAATCGGGATGTTTTTGGAGTTACCGCCCTTTATTTTAGAGTCTCACAAAATTAATTTTTAAAATTTTTCTACATACTTTTTTCATGTATTCGAAAGATAATTCACTATATTGTGCAACTGAGAGTTTAAAAATTTGATTTTCATGTATACCGCATAAAAATAGCAGGAAAATCCCTACCCATCATGCTTTTCCCCAGAGAAAAACCCCCTGGATTTTATACGAAACTGTGTTTAGCTACCTTAAAGGAAATAAAATATTTTTGTATGCCACTATTTAATGCTTTGATGCAAAGAGGAGAATATTACAAACATTTTGGTGTACGCAAAGTTGAATTTAGTGAAAAAATGGCCGAGATATTGTCATTTAAGTAGGATGTGTCAAATACAAAGATAGACCTTTCGAACACGACTGTGCAGTTCAAAATTCAAAACTGACTTTCCACTTACTAATTCTACTTTGTTTAATGAATTGAACATAACCAATGGTACTGCGCATTTGATACTGATGACAAACACATTTTTAAAAAAAATAATTACACCCCCCCCACCCCCCGTCTAAAACAATTTCGGATACTTTACACAATTGTCTATTTGAATTATGCACACATGTGTAATCATTTCATATGAAATTTTGTTGAATTAATAGAGCGGCTCAAAAGTCCATAACCGGATACTCATTTTAACACATAATTAAATACACATACACATAAACTAAGTGTATCATATTCTCTCTATTCTATTATTGGAACTAAAAGTTATGAACTCATGATCGGAGCGGCTTTGTTGACATGACGTCACACTTAAAAATGTCACAATGCTAATGCATCGCAATGTAAAACAACACGTCACAATACACAATCATATACCCAACGTCATAAAGTGAGAAATGAAACATGCACAAAGCATGTTTTACATTTATTTAATGCTTGAGGGTCAAACTAAAACTCTACCGACTGAACAAAAATGCTAACGCAGCAATTTTGTAAGATAAAGACAGATCAACGTTATATTATGTGTTCCCTTAAAGGAAATAAAATATTTTTGTATGCCACTATTTAATGCTTTGATGCAAAGAGGAGAATATTACAAACATTTTGGTGTACGCAAAGTTGAATTTAGTGAAAAAATGGCCGAGATATTGTCATTTAAGTAGGATGTGTCAAATACAAAGATAGACCTTTCGAACACGACTGTGCAGTTCAAAATTCAAAACTGACTTTCCACTTACTAATTCTACTTTGTTTAATGAATTGAACATAACCAATGGTACTGCGCATTTGATACTGATGACAAACACATTTTTAAAAAAAATAATTACACCCCCCCCCCCCCCCCCGTCTAAAACAATTTCGGATACTTTACACAATTGTCTATTTGAATTATGCACACATGTGTAATCATTTCATATGAAATTTTGTTGAATTAATAGAGCGGCTCAAAAGTCCATAACCGGATACTCATTTTAACACATAATTAAATACACATACACATAAACTAAGTGTATCATATTCTCTCTATTCTATTATTGGAACTAAAAGTTATGAACTCATGATCGGAGCGGCTTTGTTGACATGACGTCACACTTAAAAATGTCACAATGCTAATGCATCGCAATGTAAAACAACACGTCACAATACACAATCATATACCCAACGTCATAAAGTGAGAAATGAAACATGCACAAAGCATGTTTTACATTTATTTAATGCTTGAGGGTCAAACTAAAACTCTACCGACTGAACAAAAATGCTAACGCAGCAATTTTGTAAGATAAAGACAGATCAACGTTATATTATGTGTTCCCTTAAAGGTGCAAAACACAGTTTTATATGTAACGTTATAAGGACGTTTTCAGATGAGGGGCAAGCAAAACTGACCCCTATAAAAATAAATTGTTAAAATATGTTACATATATATTTATACATCAATAGAAAGATAAAATCGTGAATTTTGTAAATATTTAAAAATAATGCACATGTAACTTAATGCTAGAATTTATTTGGCACTCAAAACATGCGGAAAATGGACAAAAGGATGCCTCTAAATGCAGTACACCCATGCATTTTAGGCTCCCCCTAAAAGCAGAATGCAACCAAACCAGCCAGTTTTATTTCTGTACATTTTCAAGAACAAGTCCTTAGGCATCATTTCATAGTATTTTCAGGGTACATTCGCCAGCTTTTTAAAGAGCTATGTTACCCGCTAAAAAATTCATGAAATTCTGCATGTGTAAAATCGGGATGTTTTTGGAGTTACCGCCCTTTATTTTAGAGTCTCACAAAATTAATTTTTAAAATTTTTCTACATACTTTTTTCATGTATTCGAAAGATAATTCACTATATTGTGCAACTGAGAGTTTAAAAATTTGATTTTCTTGTATACCGCATAAAAATAGCAGGAAAATCCCTACCCATCATGCTTTTCCCCAGAGAAAAACCCCCTGGATTTTATACGAAACTGTGTTTAGCTACCTTAAAGGAAATAAAATATTTTTGTATGCCACTATTTAATGCTTTGATGCAAAGAGGAGAATATTACAAACATTTTGGTGTACGCAAAGTTGAATTTAGTGAAAAAATGGCCGAGATATTGTCATTTAAGTAGGATGTGTCAAATACAAAGATAGACCTTTCGAACACGACTGTGCAGTTCAAAATTCAAAACTGACTTTCCACTTACTAATTCTACTTTGTTTAATGAATTGAACATAACCAATGGTACTGCGCATTTGATACTGATGACAAACACATTTTTAAAAAAAATAATTACACCCCCCCCCCCCACCCCCCGTCTAAAACAATTTCGGATACTTTACACAATTGTCTATTTGAATTATGCACACATGTGTAATCATTTCATATGAAATTTTGTTGAATTAATAGAGCGGCTCAAAAGTCCATAACCGGATACTCATTTTAACACATAATTAAATACACATACACATAAACTAAGTGTATCATATTCTCTCTATTCTATTATTGGAACTAAAAGTTATGAACTCATGATCGGAGCGGCTTTGTTGACATGACGTCACACTTAAAAATGTCACAATGCTAATGCATCGCAATGTAAAACAACACGTCACAATACACAATCATATACCCAACGTCATAAAGTGAGAAATGAAACATGCACAAAGCATGTTTTACATTTATTTAATGCTTGAGGGTCAAACTAAAACTCTACCGACTGAACAAAAATGCTAACGCAGCAATTTTGTAAGATAAAGACAGATCAACGTTATATTATGTGTTCCCTTAAAGGAAATAAAATATTTTTGTATGCCACTATTTAATGCTTTGATGCAAAGAGGAGAATATTACAAACATTTTGGTGTACGCAAAGTTGAATTAAGTGAAAAAATGGCCGAGATATTGTCATTTAAGTAGGATGTGTCAAATACAAAGATAGACCTTTCGAACACGACTGTGCAGTTCAAAATTCAAAACTGACTTTCCACTTACTAATTCTACTTTGTTTAATGAATTGAACATAACCAATGGTACTGCGCATTTGATACTGATGACAAACACATTTTTAAAAAAAATAATTACACCCCCCCCCCCCCCCCCGTCTAAAACAATTTCGGATACTTTACACAATTGTCTATTTGAATTATGCACACATGTGTAATCATTTCATATGAAATTTTGTTGAATTAATAGAGCGGCTCAAAAGTCCATAACCGGATACTCATTTTAACACATAATTAAATACACATACACATAAACTAAGTGTATCATATTCTCTCTATTCTATTATTGGAACTAAAAGTTATGAACTCATGATCGGAGCGGCTTTGTTGACATGACGTCACACTTAAAAATGTCACAATGCTAATGCATCGCAATGTAAAACAACACGTCACAATACACAATCATATACCCAACGTCATAAAGTGAGAAATGAAACATGCACAAAGCATGTTTTACATTTATTTAATGCTTGAGGGTCAAACTAAAACTCTACCGACTGAACAAAAATGCTAACGCAGCAATTTTGTAAGATAAAGACAGATCAACGTTATATTATGTGTTCCCTTAAAGGTGCAAAACACAGTTTTATATGTAACGTTATAAGGACGTTTTCAGATGAGGGGCAAGCAAAACTGACCCCTATAAAAATAAATTGTTAAAATATGTTACATATATATTTATACATCAATAGAAAGATAAAATCGTGAATTTTGTAAATATTTAAAAATAATGCACATGTAACTTAATGCTAGAATTTATTTGGCACTCAAAACATGCGGAAAATGGACAAAAGGATGCCTCTAAATGCAGTACACCCATGCATTTTAGGCTCCCCCTAAAAGCAGAATGCAACCAAACCAGCCAGTTTTATTTCTGTACATTTTCAAGAACAAGTCCTTAGGCATCATTTCATAGTATTTTCAGGGTACATTCGCCAGCTTTTTAAAGAGCTATGTTACCCGCTAAAAAATTCATGAAATTCTGCATGTGTAAAATCGGGATGTTTTTGGAGTTACCGCCCTTTATTTTAGAGTCTCACAAAATTAATTTTTAAAATTTTTCTACATACTTTTTTCATGTATTCGAAAGATAATTCACTATATTGTGCAACTGAGAGTTTAAAAATTTGATTTTCATGTATACCGCATAAAAATAGCAGGAAAATCCCTACCCATCATGCTTTTCCCCAGAGAAAAACCCCCTGGATTTTATACGAAACTGTGTTTAGCTACCTTAAAGGAAATAAAATATTTTTGTATGCCACTATTTAATGCTTTGATGCAAAGAGGAGAATATTACAAACATTTTGGTGTACGCAAAGTTGAATTTAGTGAAAAAATGGCCGAGATATTGTCATTTAAGTAGGATGTGTCAAATACAAAGATAGACCTTTCGAACACGACTGTGCAGTTCAAAATTCAAAACTGACTTTCCACTTACTAATTCTACTTTGTTTAATGAATTGAACATAACCAATGGTACTGCGCATTTGATACTGATGACAAACACATTTTTAAAAAAAATAATTACACCCCCCCCCCGTCTAAAACAATTTCGGATACTTTACACAATTGTCTATTTGAATTATGCACACATGTGTAATCATTTCATATGAAATTTTGTTGAATTAATAGAGCGGCTCAAAAGTCCATAACCGGATACTCATTTTAACACATAATTAAATACACATACACATAAACTAAGTGTATCATATTCTCTCTATTCTATTATTGGAACTAAAAGTTATGAACTCATGATCGGAGCGGCTTTGTTGACATGACGTCACACTTAAAAATGTCACAATGCTAATGCATCACAATGTAAAACAACACGTCACAATACACAATCATATACCCAACGTCATAAAGTGAGAAATGAAACATGCACAAAGCATGTTTTACATTTATTTAATGCTTGAGGGTCAAACTAAAACTCTACCGACTGAACAAAAATGCTAACGCAGCAATTTTGTAAGATAAAGACAGATCAACGTTATATTATGTGTTCTCTTAAAGGAAATAAAATATTTTTGTATGCCACTATTTAATGCTTTGATGCAAAGAGGAGAATATTACAAACATTTTGGTGTACGCAAAGTTGAATTTAGTGAAAAAATGGCCGAGATATTGTCATTTAAGTAGGATGTGTCAAATACAAAGATAGACCTTTCGAACACGACTGTGCAGTTCAAAATTCAAAACTGACTTTCCACTTACTAATTCTACTTTGTTTAATGAATTGAACATAACCAATGGTACTGCGCATTTGATACTGATGACAAACACATTTTTAAAAAAAATAATTACACCCCCCCCCCCCCCCCCCGTCTAAAACAATTTCGGATACTTTACACAATTGTCTATTTGAATTATGCACACATGTGTAATCATTTCATATGAAATTTTGTTGAATTAATAGAGCGGCTCAAAAGTCCATAACCGGATACTCATTTTAACACATAATTAAATACACATACACATAAACTAAGTGTATCATATTCTCTCTATTCTATTATTGGAACTAAAAGTTATGAACTCATGATCGGAGCGGCTTTGTTGACATGACGTCACACTTAAAAATGTCACAATGCTAATGCATCACAATGTAAAACAACACGTCACAATACACAATCATATACCCAACGTCATAAAGTGAGAAATGAAACATGCACAAAGCATGTTTTACATTTATTTAATGCTTGAGGGTCAAACTAAAACTCTACCGACTGAACAAAAATGCTAACGCAGCAATTTTGTAAGATAAAGACAGATCAACGTTATATTATGTGTTCCCTTAATTTAAAGGAAATAAAATATTTTTGTATGCCACTATTTAATGCTTTGATGCAAAGAGGAGAATATTACAAACATTTTGGTGTACGCAAAGTTGAATTTAGTGAAAAAATGGCCGAGATATTGTCATTTAAGTAGGATGTGTCAAATACAAAGATAGACCTTTCGAACACGACTGTGCAGTTCAAAATTCAAAACTGACTTTCCACTTACTAATTCTACTTTGTTTAATGAATTGAACATAACCAATGGTACTGCGCATTTGATACTGATGACAAACACATTTTTAAAAAAAATAATTACACCCCCCCCCCCCCCCGTCGTCTAAAACAATTTCGGATACTTTACACAATTGTCTATTTGAATTATGCACACATGTGTAATCATTTCATATGAAATTTTGTTGAATTAATAGAGCGGCTCAAAAGTCCATAACCGGATACTCATTTTAACACATAATTAAATACACATACACATAAACTAAGTGTATCATATTCTCTCTATTCTATTATTGGAACTAAAAGTTATGAACTCATGATCGGAGCGGCTTTGTTGACATGACGTCACACTTAAAAATGTCACAATGCTAATGCATCACAATGTAAAACAACACGTCACAATACACAATCATATACCCAACGTCATAAAGTGAGAAATGAAACATGCACAAAGCAAGTTTTACATTTATTTAATGCTTGAGGGTCAAACTAAAACTCTACCGACTGAACAAAAATGCTAACGCAGCAATTTTGTAAGATAAAGACAGATCAACGTTATATTATGTGTTCCCTTAAAGGAAATAAAATATTTTTGTATGCCACTATTTAATGCTTTGATGCAAAGAGGAGAATATTACAAACATTTTGGTGTACGCAAAGTTGAATTTAGTGAAAAAATGGCCGAGATATTGTCATTTAAGTAGGATGTGTCAAATACAAAGATAGACCTTTCGAACACGACTGTGCAGTTCAAAATTCAAAACTGACTTTCCACTTACTAATTCTACTTTGTTTAATGAATTGAACATAACCAATGGTACTGCGCATTTGATACTGATGACAAACACATTTTTAAAAAAAATAATTACACCCCCCCCCCCCCCCGTCTAAAACAATTTCGGATACTTTACACAATTGTCTATTTGAATTATGCACACATGTGTAATCATTTCATATGAAATTTTGTTGAATTAATAGAGCGGCTCAAAAGTCCATAACCGGATACTCATTTTAACACATAATTAAATACACATACACATAAACTAAGTGTATCATATTCTCTCTATTCTATTATTGGAACTAAAAGTTATGAACTCATGATCGGAGCGGCTTTGTTGACATGACGTCACACTTAAAAATGTCACAATGCTAATGCATCACAATGTAAAACAACACGTCACAATACACAATCATATACCCAACGTCATAAAGTGAGAAATGAAACATGCACAAAGCATGTTTTACATTTATTTAATGCTTGAGGGTCAAACTAAAACTCTACCGACTGAACAAAAATGCTAACGCAGCAATTTTGTAAGATAAAGACAGATCAACGTTATATTATGTGTTCCCTTAAGGGTGCAAAACACAGTTTTATATGTAACGTTATAAGGACGTTTTCAGATGAGGGGCAAGCAAAACTGACCCCTATAAAAATAAATTGTTAAAATATGTTACATATATATTTATACATCAATAGAAAGATAAAATCGTGAATTTTGTAAATATTTAAAAATAATGCACATGTAACTTAATGCTAGAATTTATTTGGCACTCAAAACATGCGGAAAATGGACAAAAGGATGCCTCTAAATGCAGTACACCCATGCATTTTAGGCTCCCCCTAAAAGCAGAATGCAACCAAACCAGCCAGTTTTATTTCTGTACATTTTCAAGAACAAGTCCTTAGGCATCATTTCATAGTATTTTCAGGGTACATTCGCCAGCTTTTTAAAGAGCTATGTTACCCGCTAAAAAATTCATGAAATTCTGCATGTGTAAAATCGGGATGTTTTTGGAGTTACCGCCCTTTATTTTAGAGTCTCACAAAATTAATTTTTAAAATTTTTCTACATACTTTTTTCATGTATTCGAAAGATAATTCACTATATTGTGCAACTGAGAGTTTAAAAATTTGATTTTCATGTATACCGCATAAAAATAGCAGGAAAATCCCTACCCATCATGCTTTTCCCCAGAGAAAAACCCCCTGGATTTTATACGAAACTGTGTTTAGCCACCTTTGCGAAAACCTGTACATATTCCTTCCGCGCCTCTACAGAAAGAGTGAGATCTTTACAGTCTTAAATACCTTAAATCTCACCCTAAACTTACCCCAAAAACTCAATTTCTTGCGGTCTAGTGTATAAAGATTATCAACAGAAAAAACTTCAAAACAAATACACATAGTGAAAAAAATGTTTATTCAAAATATAAAATTATCATAAAAATAATTTTTAAGATTTACATGTAGTACAGATGGAAAGCTTGGAGGAAAAACAACACACTGACTTGTGCGCACTTAATGTCTCATGCACAAAACTGATTTTACCATGTGTATACCTTTTCAGTTTCAAAGCTGATTGGTCCGACATTTTGGTTATAATTAATATAATCCTATCTGCCTTGTCATCGGGGACAAATTTCAAAATCTCTAAACAAACTATGTGTATTATTTTCCAATTGACATATGCTTTTTGCCTATTTTACTAAGGATTTCAAACCTTCTTAATTTGAATGTAAAATATCATTGTTAACATATTATACAGAACCATTGCTGTGAAAACCGAAAAGTGCATATTAATAATATAACATTGGACCAATCAGCTTTATATAAGGAATAAGGAATCATTCTTTGAGTAATATGAGGTGATAATTTCGGTTGGGGCGTGATCAAATCCAATAAAGCCCGAAGGGCTTTATGATAGACTTGATCACGCCACGACCGAAATTATCACCTCATACTATTCAAAGAATGATTCCTTATTACTTATTTTTATATAATTGTAGGCCATCTTACGATTAAATCTTTAATTATAAATAAGCAAACCCCGCCGGCGCCTCGATTTGGCGTCATTTGTATTATGGGTTATATAGTACAAAATCGATACGTAGTGTTATCACAGAAAAATACACTGGATAGTGTAAATATAAAATTATCTAGAAAGCATTTGGCAGGATTTTAGGGTCCCAAAAACATTTAAAGATGTTAGTTACCCTATCAGGGCAAGTGTAAATTTGTCGCATCATATTTCAAGAGACATACTAGAGTTGTGTCAGGTACCCATTCGTTAATACCTTTCAAGACTTTTTTCTGAAAACCAGTCCACATGGTTCACGACATCCTTTGTGTTCCCACAACCCAAGACTAATATGGTCACTGCACACCCCTCGTATTCCCCTTTATCTATTCTCGATAATTTCAAATAGTATATTAAGGCCATGTCACACCAAGTTGCGTCCCCATTAAATCAAGAAAAAATGTACAATTTTATCTGCAAATTTTACAAAATGGATATGTCACGGCGTCCTGACGGCGACCTAGGCGTTCTTAAGAAGCTCTCACGGCGTGTAACCGCATTTCCACAAAGTTCTACTTGGCGATTGACTGCGCTCTTGCTGAGTATCCGCCGAGCGTCAATGACTTACTAGGAGTTTTTACCACGCGTCAACGGCGTGTTCTGCGCGCTGACTGCGTAAACAAGACGTTCTTTACTTCTTGGTAGGTTAATATTAATTTGTACAATTCTGTAGGAAACAAACAAGAATTTACAAGTAATTAAATGATAAAAAAATGGTTTTGTTTTGACGAATAATTTAAACGTTACTTATTCAATATAATGTGTGAAGGACAATAATCTTTAGTTAGTAGTCAGTTCTACAAAACAAGAACGTTATTAGTAGTTATCAGAAAACATATGAAACATCAGAATAAAATGACATGAATTCCATCTACGTCCTTAAATATGCCCTGGAATATTTGCAAATGCTACTTTTTACATAGTCATTTTATACATCATTTTATACATAAAAAATAAAAATAAAATTGTTGATCTCAAATCGTCCAAGTCCCTTTAATAATACACATATGAATAGAAAGAAAGAAAGATAGATAGATAGGTAGATAGATAGATAGATAGATAGATAGATAGATAGATAGATAGATAGGTCAAAACATTTTTTAAACATACATTACTAGTTCAAAAGCATATATCAGAGTAATTCATTTGTAAAAAAAAGAAAGGATATGCTTTTTTCGTTGATGCAGTTGTTCAATATGAAGTTCCTAAACAAATGTATCAGAATCTATATGAATTGCGTTTATTATGTTGAATCAGTTTCACAAAGTTTTATTTCAATCATTCTGTATATACTTAAAACAGAAATATTACATTCATAATGGTTACAGTACAAACAATTATGAAATTTGAACCCTTTCATAATTTAATTAATAATTGCCGTTTTTATTTGACTCTTAGAAAAACATAATAAGTTTAGCATTTTATAATCAGTAATCCTAGAAGCAAAATTCAAATATTATGTCTTAAGTGCAAAAAGAGGTTGAATCAGGTGAGAGGGCTAAACAAAACCTTTCAAGCTTAAGGGCGCCACCATACTGGCCGCCATTTTGTTCGACAATGTTAACTCATTTATTAAATGAGTGAGTGGCGCTTTTCTACGTTTATTGTCCATTAACTCTATTAAAATATTTCCAAATTTTCATTTGAAAGTAATCTAAATGACAAAATTACTATGCAAATAGATTATTTGCAATAGTGTTTTAATAAGGAGATAAGACTATTCTTAGACTAGTTTCTCAGACGTCTTATCAAATTAAATTATTTACATAGAAAATTCATCAACTTATGCCCTTTTCTTCAGCTATTTCCATATACACAACTTTTACGGATGAAACGTAAGACATCATAATCGAAACTGAGCACACTACATGTTGTTAAACTTATTGATTTGAGTAAGCAGGCGGATCCTACTGTCTGCGTTTCAAACCATAAAAATTTGCACTCATAAAAGCAGTGATAAACAAACAGATATTGACCGATATTCTTGGCAATTTAAACAAAATATGCTCATATTTTACATTCTTGTTCTCTATTAAAACGGTAGACATAGAAAATTAGTGACACTGAAATCAGCTGACGAATTTTTGCTCCTATAACGAAAAACGTGACTCGTGTTGAATACGACTCCCCTCTGAAAACCACACATTAACAAAACGTTTGAAAATATCCTTCCTTATATGAACATATGCAATATCAAAAAACTTTTTTCATGACGTCAGAATGATAATCGAACGCGCAACTCGTTTGAAGGTTTCATTAATTTATTGTAAACAAACAAACAAAAAATCTTAAACAAAATAATAAACAAACAAAATTTAAAAAAACCCTTAAAAACCAAAACAAAACCCTGGCAACATTTATGACTCTTAACGATATACATATCTCAAACGTAAATATATTATTAAGTGATAAACAGCAACGTTAAAAAGGTTCACCGGGATATTTACAGGTTTTTACCATGTGACCAACAGTTACGAGACAATATATTAAAAGACTGCGTTTTATCGTCACTCCCGATAGTATCGGATGGCCATAGTCATTTCATACTATATTGACACCTTTCCTCCTCCGAAGAAGAAGAACTCCAAAGAATATGGATGCATAAGAAAATACTAAGGTTTAAGGAAAACATGTGCTTTTTATCTTTACAAAAAAATAGTTTACAACTAAATTAGTCATATTATTCTGTAAAGTACTATGTAAAGTTAGATATGTTGTATAATTTACAAAAAATAAAAAATAAAAATTACTGCTAAACTTTACCCACTTTGGTTTTTTTTCTCTTAAAATATAGAGAGAATACAAACTGTGCACGTTTGAATCTTTTTGCTTTATAAAAAGCTCACAATTGTGTGTAACAGAATTTCTTGAATTCAAAAATTTAACTCATACCTACTCAAATTTTGAATTTTATATCATCACGGTATTCCAAATGACAGCAAAGGAGTTGGAGATCATTGAATTGAAAAAGTTTACAGAAAAATGATAGGTAGTGAAAATAGTTTAAGTAAAGGATAATGCACAAGACAGAAAAAAGTGCCTTAACACTTTGACGCTAAGCTACATATATTTACACTATGTAAAAATTATAATGATAATATCTTGGAACTCTCCCGTCCATCGATTTCAACTGTATTTTGTTCACAAGGCAGATGTATTTTTATCAAAAATCTTCGATAAGTGATGAAAGCAATAACTTTGGACAGACTATGGCTGGAAAAATGATAATTAAAAAAACAATCATATGATACGGTGATATTTTGCTGACACATGTTGGTTTCACGTGATTTTCTCTTTTAACAATGTATTATTCACATTTTCGTTTTGTCTCTATCTCTTTTGATACTGTTCAAGCCATGTCTGTCGAACTTCCTGAACTTTTCAATCTATTGCTGAGAGCAACCCTAGATTGTTTGTCATTGATGCGCATGCGCTGCTGAACGAAAAGCTGAACTACCACTTTTTTCAGTATGAACCGTCTAAAATCATTAATTTTCACAATAAATTGGATATTCTTCGATAGATAATTATACATCCTTATGCAAAGTTCATACTTGTTACTTTGCACCAAAATTGATAAAAATTATGAGAAAATTGCCAGTTACAATGGAATAATTAGAATTCATAGTGGCTAAGTTTTCGTGGTATTCGTAAGTAGCCATTCCCCACGAATTTACAGCCTCAACGAAACAATTTTAGAAATATTAGTCTATTTTACTAAAGGCGAAAACTGACACAAGCACGAAATCAAACCCCCGAATAAGTAATCAAAGTACTGAAGTACTGAACGCCGGGCCCTTTTGGTGTCTCTTTATGCATATTGTGTAGTAAAGACTGAAAATCTCTCTATCTCTCTCTCTCTCTCTCTCTCTCTCTCTCTCATGCTTTTAATGTCGACAGAGCGTCTGAGAGCGACGAAATTGTGTAAGCGGCTATAAACAAAAATATGTATGTCTAGTAGAAAGAAGTCCAACAGTTGCTGCCTTGAATTTTGCAACAAGCGTTATTAATTCGATCCTCATTTCTTCAACGCGCAGGAAAGTAGTTCATGGAAATTCATGCGAATTGTATGTGTCTAAAATGCATAGTCTTGTTTTTAAAACACATTGTTAATAAGAAAACTAAAAAAGATAGACAATTCTCTCGAAATTAAAAAAAAAAACCAAAATGCCAACACTTTTGACAAAACGTGGCTCTTTGTGTAACTACTTGGTATAACGGAAGCTTTTACTTTGACGCTGTTTGGTTTTTTGTTTACTTTTGAAGGTGTGCTATTTATAGTAACATTGGCGATCTGCCTGCCTACAGCCAGGACTATGCTTTCAACAGAGACTGGCTAAAAAAATAACAATGAACGAAAATTGACCTACACGAATTTAAATGTTTCCACAGTATGTTCATGAATTTGAGCAAAAAAGTGTCCCTTTATAGTACCCAAACATCAATGAAGGCATTTTTCATTCACACGCGTGCTTTAAGATTCGTGTTTTTTAAAGATGTATGCAAACAGTTTGGAAACATCAAATAGAAGAAAAAGAACTCCAAAACAAACCAAAATGGACAACCCTGTCATACCAATTATATACGAAGAAAAACGCGGGTCTGAGGCGGAGAAAAGTTTGCGTGTTTGTAACGATAAGGTCTCTTTTGGTATCAGCAGATTCCGCCTCATATCTGATGTCCATTCCACCAGAGTTGATTTGTTAGCATCTTCGTAACAGTAGCAGATGCATAGGGTAGAGGTGTTTTCAACAACATATTTTGTGGTCGAATGCACATTGTATGAAACTGAACTCATAGAGACAACTGAGTCTGTCACTGTCTTAGATCCGGCAATGGTTGTTGTGGATGGTTGTTGGACTGTTGTTAAATTATAGTTATATACACCTACAGTTATTCGTGACGAGTCAATATTGAGAGTCATAGATTCATGCGAGATCGTCTCTTGAGTTGTTAGAACACCAGTTGAGGAACGTCCATTTTGAATAGTAACGTCAGTTACTGATGTTAAACTAATTTGAGTTGTAAACTCGCTTGATGACGTTTCGATAATTTGAGTTGTAGTCTCAAATTGTGATGGAGTGTTAGCTTGGGTTGTTATAGCATTTGGCGAAGTATTGCTATATTGAATTGTGACATCACTTGGTAGCAAATTACTAAATTGAGTTGGGCCATCATTTAATGAGGTAATGCTGATATTATTTGGCGATGTATCTGTATTTTGGGTTGTGACATTAATTGCTGCCATACTGTTATTTTTTGTTGCTAAACCGTTTGGTAACGTGTTGCTTATTTTGTTTGTGACATCATTTGTTGACATATAGATCAAGTCAGTTTCGACATATTTCGGTGACGCGACACCTGTTGGTGTAGTGTCATCATTTTGTAACGTGTTGCTTACATTAGGTGTCAGATCACTGGTTGACGTAAAGCTAGTTTTGGTTGTTTCATCATTTAGTGACGTATTGCTATCTTGGTAAGTGACATTATTTGACGACGTACTGCTATTTTGGATCGTTGCATCATTTTGTGACGTATTGCTGTTTAAAGTTGTCGAATCAGCTAGTGAGGCATTGGTATTATTGGTTGTGCCAATATTTTGTGACGTATCGCTGTTTTTGGTTGTGACATCATTTGGTGAAGTTTTAATATATTGAGTGACATCAATAGGTATCGTGTTGCTATCTGTTGTTGTCACACCATTTGGTGACGTAATGCTGTATTGAGTTGTGGCGTCATTTGGTGACGTATTGCTGTTTTTGGTTGTGACATCATTTGATGTCGTTTGTGGCATTGTTGTCGGATTGACTACAACAGATCCGCTGTTATCACATGATTTACTAGAGAATCTACACGTTTTACAAGATACAGTCACTGGAAAGTTGTTTTCTGATAACAGGCACTGTGCCGTTGTCAAAGAGGAATCATAGCCAACTCCCAGGCACTGAATGTCGGAAGTGCATGCAGCCAAACAGGGGTCGAAACTGGATACGGTAAGAGTTGCGTAAAACGGATTGGCAATTTCATTGGTCAAGTAGTCGGTGTAATTTAGGTTGCAATCTAAAACCATTCAAATAATTGCTATCAAAACACATATAGTCATTCTGTTTAGAAAACGTCTTAAGCAAACATAAATCAATAGTTAATGTTTGACATAAGTAGGGTATTGAAGACTATTGAAGAGAAATGATACCATTAAAAGGATGTCTGAATTTTGATAATCAGACTTGCAATAAAAATCTAATGTTATGAGAATAAAAAATGAAATGTTACTTATTTTATCAATGTGTAATATCTTTTATCAGTTACACAATTTAAGAGCTCATCCAACTGATACTTAGTGAGTTATTCAGCGCAAAATTGGAGTTCGGTATTTTAATTCTATGATTGTAATATGTCATACCCTGTTTGTTGTCCAGTAGAACGAGACACTTTAAACGAGTATGTTTGATCTACATTTGAATAAATTGTGTTTTTTTCACAATTTAAACAAAGTTATAGAAATTAAATGTTTATTTTAACAGATATAGGAATTCTTTTTCTGTCAGACATAGTCAGTTTTATAAAATGAGATATATAGAATAAAAACGTATGGATAAAAATAATTTATAACTTGATCTATAATATACCGGTTATGCAAGCTTACAAACGCATCGCTGTTCTAATATGTAAGTCAAAATTACTTTCAACAGACAAAAGATACACTAAAATCAATTTCAAGATACATATATGAAGCAGATTCTTTAAAATCTTCAAGCAATGTAGAGTTTTCTGTTTTTTAAAGTTTGAAATGCATTATAAGAAGACCCAGTGTTTAAAAGAAAATAAAAATCGTTACAACGATTCCAGTTGTTGTTCGAATTTTTTTCTTTAAAACAAACCGTATGCAAGATTATTCTCGTCCCCTGTTTGTTTCTCGCCCTTCTCTTTTAAAAACGACTTTGTACCATACTTGAATAGTGATATATTTCCTGTTATATATTAAGTTCCTTCGCTGAAAACGGAAGGGCGAAAAGATGTAAAAATTAAAAAAAAAACAATTACTGTGATTTCACCAATTTTCGTTGAATATCAATTTTCGTGGATTTCGTTTTTAAGTTGATCCATGAAATTAAATGTTCATTGAAATGCAATTTCTATTAACATTTTGTATTGATGGGGTCATTGGCCATGCATTTACGTATCCTTGAAACTGTGATTTTCACTTTATCCACGAAAATTGATACCCTTGAATATTAAAGAAACCATAGTATTAGCTTTTAAACAGTATTATTTTACCTATTCCACATTGTTTGTGGTAAAACGAACAGCTGGGGCAGGTCTTAGCGTTTTGGCTTTGGGCTCTCCCAGATATGGTGCATTGCGACGAGGACGAATCAAAACCAATTCCACCACATAACATGTCCACTTTACACGCGTTTTGACAATCAGCAAGAGACAAAGTACCAGTCCAGTAGGGATTGTTAGCTTTCAATCCCGGCCCGTGATTTACAAATGTTACTGAACATGCTGTTAAAATTCAAATTAATCAAGGAAATGCATAATAATTCTATATGTTTGTTAAAACCAATGTTATGAATGATATCATACAGACAATTGACCACTTTTAGGAAAATATAAGTGGTTTCAAAGAGTATTTAACAATAAATCATACATTAGAGGTTTAAATACCCTTTTTTCAATACTTGTACCCTACAAATAGTTGGGTTTTTTTCAATCTGAAATATTTGTATAATTTTTTTAATTTTTTTTTTGGTTTATAAAGATATTTATTGAAAAAACAATCTGTAAAGTCGATTGAGTCTTATTTGTGGACAATGCAATCAATCGGATACTCATTGATTGCTTGTAGATAATGCCTACTGTTGAGTTATTTGGGTAAGATATGCCGGTAACCATAATTTTTTATTGTTGACGGATCATGCATTCAACTTAGCTGAGTATTGTTTGTGGATACATGTTATACGGTCAACCTGATTTTGTCTTGTTTGTAGATAATCTTTGTTGTATTGTTTAATTGTGAACATTTATTTTAATGCTGAAAATTCTGATAACCTAACGTCGTCTTGTTTATTGATAATGCCAAGAACCTAATTTTGTCTTGTTTGTGAATATTGACGACAGCCTATATGAGTCCTGTTTGAAGATACATGTTTTGACTACATCCCACCTGATTGCTGTTTTTAGATATTGCCGACAACCTAATTGAATATTGTTAAACTTTATTGTTTAATCAGACATCTAACCATGTCTTGTTTATTGAAAATAAATCAACAGAAACCAAACTGGTCGATGTTTCAGGATCTATAAAGCCTATGATCTAATTGAGTTTTATTCATGGAAAATACCGACGATTAAAATGAACATTGCTGGTGGATAATTCCGACGATTTGATTGTGTCTTTTTTGTGGACAATGCCAACAATCTATCTAAGCTTTGTTTATAAATAAATCAGACAATCTGGCTGAGCTTTGTTTGTAGATAATGCTGACAACCTGATTATGAATTATTTTTCGAATCAAGCAGACGATCTTACTAAGATTTGTGGATAAGGCTTATGACCTATTTTCTTCAAGTTTATGGATAAAGCCAGTGGTTTTCTTAGCCATGTTTATTAATACATTGAAGTGCTGGTCGCCTGATTAAGTTTTGTTTTGGATAGTATAACCAATATTACAATGCCTTGTTTACAAAAAATTTAATATTAAGTTTTTCGTCTTCAAAACGTCTTTTCTTTAATGCAAGACAAACTTAATGCTTTTTTTTTTAAAACGGTTTGTACAAAACAAACTAGCAAGATTTGACATATTATTAAGCGTTGAAAGTTTCATTCTAAAACTACATCTTGATCCATTCAGTTATTGATCCTTTTTAAATTATGTTGACCAATACATTAACACAAATTATTTTTAGGGGGATATGATCCATAATTAACTTTGCTTAAGGTTTAGTATAAAGAATCAATTCCCTAAAATCTGCCATCACGCCCCCTTTCAAACATTTACTTCGACCCGTTAAAACAAATTTATTGTAATATTTTAGTTAAGAGCTTCTAGCAAGGCCTTTATGAAAACAGTTTTAATAAGTTTTTTTGTAAAGGAGACTTTTATTAAAAATAATGTCAATAAAATTATATTACATACTTCAGTGCGAAATCCAGACTTCGTTGTTACGGCTATGAGTGAGTCATTGTATTATTTAAAGAAGAAGGGCTAGGCTTAATAAAGCGTGTGAATAGTATGTCATAGCATATGAAAGTATGTCTCAAGTGTTTATTATGATTTTAAGTGATATCAAAGAAACCAATCTAAACAAGCATTCTGAGAGTATTTCTTAAGCAATACACGTCCCATACCGGTTTGTGGAAATTGTGAAAACAATGCACTGTTATGCAGAATATCGAACCCGAACATTACAAAATTGGAATTTGAAAAAATAATTTTCTTGAAAATATGTCAACCAGACGCTACAAAAGTGTAAACCTGATCTGTAGTTTGACATTTTGAAGCTGTTCAGCAAATTTCATATTATTCCTCAAACGCATAAAGAAAATAAGTGTGGAAAACTGAAGTGGGACAGACAGACGGAAAGACGGACAGACGGACGGACAGACGGACGCAAAAGAAAGCTATAGTCCTCTCCAGTGAAAACCGATAGGGGACTAAAAAAAAATCCCCTTTTGGGCCTGAGACCGACAAAACATATATCAAAAATATAAATTGGCGATTGTTTTCGATTTTTTTTTTATTTTGGGTCACAAACTAGGATAGATGTGCTCAATAAAGCGTGAATATGAATGTATCTGACTCACGTGTTCAGGCCTTTGTCATTCATGAGGTCAGCGGGTTAAAATTTTTGAAAAACCTACCTTTACAATAGAAACAAGCACACACGATATTACATGTTAAATAAAAAAAATATGAGTGCACGAGTATTCTAATTTCTTAAATGGGTGTGAATGATTGATATAAATGTTTTTATTGATTGTGTTTACGACAACTTGTAACATTAATTCACTCGTATAGAAATCAGGCTTTCAAAATGGGTGTCACCTGAATCCTATGAGAATTCGATGTAAAAAAAAAAACAGATCTTGATATATTAATCCAGACAATGCCTTATTACAATGTGCAAAGTAAAAGGGGCAATAAAAAATTAAGGACCTCAAAGTTTCAAAAATCGGATGAGACAATGATATGAAGAACACCTTATAATTCATTCAGTTGCAAATAATAGGTGGCGGAGTTTGGACGTAAATATCCGTCATCCTTTATTATTTCACATACAATTTTTTTTTATACATTTAGAAAATGGTCATAATCAATTTTTATTCTAAGGGTTGAAACAAATGTATTCTCTTTCGTTCTTTTCTGTAGTGTGAAAAAAGGAAAAGAGAAAAGAGTTTTGATTCGCTTATCTTTTTGAGGTTATTTTTCACCGAATAAGATGTGTGAATAAATCATCTGATTTATGGATTTTTTTCTAAATACATCTCTTCGTTCATAAAAGTTCATGAAAAAAGTCAATTATTCATCGAAGAATGCTAATTGAATCTTACCTTCACAATATGGTAGTATCGGTACCAGCAAGGAGAAAATCAAGATGTTCATTCCTAATACAAAACTACCTTTCAATATGTCTTAAGAAAATTCGTAAAAGATAAGACGATATTAGATTCTTAGACACACTATATATAGAAAAAGTCATGCTATTGATCATTAATGGCTTATGTCGCATGCATCATCTTCTTTAGGTTTTTAAAAGTTTACTTTTGAAAAATAATTTGCGAAATGTTTTTAAAACAACAATTTCCTTACAGAAATCTATTTAGTGACACCATTAGTCTTGTGTATCTTGTTCGTGGATCGTAGAAATCTATTTAGTGACACCATTGGTCTTGTGTATCTTGTTCGTGGATCGTAGAAATCTATTTTGTGACACCATTAGTCTTGTGTATCTTGTTCGTGGATCGGTTTTAGTTTTTGTATGTATCTCCAGGGAATATTCCGGAATATATGTGAACTCAATAATTATTTGTTATATACATTACGTACCTACCTACCTACCTAACTACTATAATTATAGATAGCTTCAAATAAAAAAATCTATAGTTCTGATCTATAAATTACCTTTGAACATGTCATTAAAATGTTTAATAGACAGACAAGATCCATAAAGAAAAAGCTTTTTATTGTTCATAAATTACTTAGGTTACAGGTATCATCTTTAATAGGATTTCAAAGTTTACTTAAAGAAAACAAAATATGTAAACTGTTTTTAAAATCAGTACTGTTTTAACTAAAATTCATTTTGTGACATACGAAGGCTTGACGTGTTATTTGGTCGTGAATCTATTGTTTTTAAGTATCTCTGGGAATGTCCTGGAATAATTTTGAACGTTCAATTTTTAATCGTTAAATACACCTTGTTCGTACTGGTTTCTCAAAGATATATAGTCAGTGATATATAGTTAAGTTTTAAATGCCACTGGTGGGATATCTAAAGCAGTGATCCGAGATGACAATCTCAACTGAAACTGATTATTCAGTATATCGTCTGCATGCATTTTTTTGTTGCAGCTGATTTAATTTTTTTTTTCGGCTTTCGCATGTATGCAGTTGTTTCTTGATCTTTCCAATTTAGAGTGTATTAAATGTCAACTGAAGCCCCAACCGCACATACATACATAAGGATTTTTATTAATAAAAGAGGGGGGGGTATGCGTCGAAACCCCTTTTGGAAATAAAAATTGATCTTTGTGCCGCTTTCAACTATACGAAATCACTTAACTCAGATTTAAGCCTGTTTTATTAAATTGATTCCCCAACTCCTCCCTAAAGCAAAGTCCTCGTTTTACGGGCATACAATTTATTCATCTAGACGTAGAGTTGCCACTACAACATACTGATGGTTTACACAATAATACACCAGGTTCATTTCAAATATATCGGTGTATAAATGTATGCAATCTAAAAGCGTGACTGCATGCATTTGTATTGGTATATACCAAACCAAAGCTTATCTTAATTTTAAATCTTATTCAATCTATCTGTCCAATGCATAATGAAGTCGTCCTATACAACATTTCCTCCATGATATTAATTAGTCAATCTGCGTTCTTAGGTATGCAATAGTGTGTCTACTGTGACTATTCAAATTGCAAGTTAGTGATATGTCTTTGAAGAAAGGACTTTTGTAACTAATAAGTCTCATCTGTGAACCAAATGTTATATTTCACTGTCTGATATGATACATATAAGTATGGAAATAAAGCAGGAAAAAAAAACAGTCAACACACGTTCGATGGTCATATATGTATTGTTTTAAATGGTTATGCGTAACATCGGTCAAAAAGCAAACAAAAGGAAAACATCGTTTATAGAAATTGCATGTTCATAAGCTGCTTGGGCGTGGCCATTTTTAAAATTATTAAACAAATAAGTTTTAAAAACATCAAATGATTCTGTTAGTGATTTTTTTTTTACCATCGACCATTCTTAAAGCAATATGAGCTGCATTTTGTAGAATTTTATTTTGCTGCAAAAAAGTATGCAAAGTAAAATAACATTTTCTTTTTTAAAAAAAATGCAGCTTTAAAATTGCAGCTCATTATGCTTTAAGCATTATAGTGAACGTGCAAATTTATTCTAACTGTAATTTTCGAAAGATGACAACGTGTAAGGAATTGAATCAGAAGACGGCGTTGGAAACTCAGGGCCTACACAGTGCATCCAATCCATTTAGAGAAATTTATAAATTGATGTTTTGCGGACCTCTCAAAGGAAATCCAATGAAACAACCGTGCAACAGCATGTACCTAATGTTATGGATCGAAGAAAA
The DNA here is from genome assembly GCF_025612915.1 of Magallana angulata. Lineage (NCBI taxonomy): Eukaryota > Metazoa > Mollusca > Bivalvia > Ostreida > Ostreidae > Magallana > Magallana angulata. The sequence continues at coordinate 27,871,298 of NC_069119.1, read as the reverse complement.
GGGTAGCATCATTTACTCGAGTAGGAGTTTGCAAGGTGATGATAAGAAAACTTAGAAAAATGTGTTTGTCCTTTTGAAAAATATTGCCCGATAAAACTAATGAAATATATACACGTTACAAGTCACAGTGTATTCAAGATGAATACGTCATTGTTTAACAGTTTTATACCAAATGGAAAGTGTCATTCAATGACTGTTGGCAACTAAGAACCCTAATATAAACATGGTGTACAGACAGACAGACGGACGGACGGACGGACAGACAGACGGACGGACAGAGAGAGAGAGAGATGGATCGATCCTTTAAATTCCTTATTAAACGCGAAAAATTATTAAGCTTTAATTTCGCTTTCATTTATTTATTTCTTTGACATACGTAAGCTATATTTGATAAAAAAAAAACCTAGAGTTGTCGATTTTATATTTTCGCAATTTGATACAAAAACGGTTGAATCGCGAAATTAGGTACTAATTGCAAAAAATAAGGAATCGTCAGACAGACAGACAGACAGATAGACAGACAGACAGACAGACAGACAGATAGATAGATAGATAGATAGATAGATAGATAGATAGATAGATAGATAGATAGATAGATAGATAGATAGATAGATAGAATTTAAATTATTCAATCTTTTATTACCTAGCAATGTGTTACTTTAAAATGCATATAGTTTCAAGTTTACAATATATATCTAAGAACTAATTTGTCCAGGTAGTTTGAGTTGCTGAACACTTCCCTTACTCTTCAAGTGACTGTAATCAGATAGATTGATGGATGGATAAACAGATGAGAAATATTCAGGTAAAAGAAATGAACTGAGTTCAAAGTAGAAATCAAAGTTCTTTTGCTCTAATGCAATTGTTTATGTTTATATATTACCAAAATATTAAACGAACCATGTCTAAAATACAAACCATTATGAAACTTAAATCCATGCAAAATTAGCATTACCGTTCAGGCACGTAGCATCGTTTTTGAAAGAGGGGGAGGGGGGCAGACTCAAAAAATCTTGACTGGAAAAAAAAGGTTACTTCCCAAAATCCTGACAACACAAAAATTTAACTTAAGCCGAGGAAACGTGAATATATGTATAATGTCTCGTGCGTATAGGTTGATATACATGTCTATGGATGGACAACAGGCAAATTGACAGGTTTTTTTTTTGCAATTGTAACAAACTAAGCACAGCATCTCGATATTCATAATACATTTCCAAGGATTAAACTTATGATTTTGTTCTTTAAAAGATAATCAATCAATTTGAAGATTTAAGGCAGATCTGATGTCATTCGGTAATTCATCAACTCATCGACATCAAACGTCCCCTTAAACGTATTATTCATTATAACGAGAGGGCTGAGGTTCGCATCGGTTGAGGACATATGCAAAAATTCTAGATACATCAAATAAAAGAAATAAAACTCCAAAACCAACCAGAAACGCGACCCCTGACATCCCGATTACGTAAGAAGAAAAACGCGGGTCTGTGGCGGTTTTAAGTTTCCTTGTTTTCGACGACAATGTATCCTTTGAGATCAAAAGATTCCGCCTCATATCCAAAGTCCATTCCTCCAACGTTGGTTTGTTTGCGTCTTCGTAACAATGGCATGTGCACAAAGAAGAGGCGTTTTTTATAACAGATTCTGGGGTTAAATACGCATTGTTTGAAACTGAACTCATAGGGTCATTCGAAGTCGCCACATTTTCTGAGTCGGGCATGGCAGTTGTAGATGATTTCCGGAATGTTGTTAAGTTATATACACCTTCAGTTATTGGTGGTGTGTAATTAGGAGTCGTAGTGTCATGCTTGAACGTGTCTTGAGTTGTTAAAACCACAGTTGTTGGGTGTCTATTTTCAGCTGTAACATCAGTTACTGATGAGTAATGATTTTGGAGTGTTAAATCATTTGATGAATTCTCAGTGTTTTGAGTTGTTATATAAATTTGTGATGTTTCGTTATTTTTGGTTGAGACACTATTAGATGACGTTTTGCTATCTTGAGTGGTGAATTCTTTCGGTGATCTATTGCTATATAAGGTTGTGACATCATTTGATGACGTGTTGTTAGCTTGGGTTGTGACATACTTTGAGGATGATTTGTCGTCCTGGGTTGTAATATCATTAGGTGACGTACTACCGCTTTGGGCTGTGACTTCATTTGTTGATGCATTAGTATTTTGGGGTTGGACATTATTGTCTGACATAGTGCTTACTTGGATTGTGAAATCCTTTGTTGACATTCTGCTATATTGGGTTGTGACTTCAGCAAGTGATGCATGGCTGTCTTGGATTGTTACACCAGTTTGCGACGTATTGCTAATTTTGGTTGTTACATCATTTGGTGACGCATTGTTATCTATTGTAGTGGCACCATTTGGGGACGTATTGCTTTCTGTTGAAGTAACATCATTTGATGACACAATGTTGTTCTGGGTTGTGCCATCATTGTGCAACGTATTGCTAATTATTGTTGATACATCATTTGGTGAGGTATCGTTATGTATTGTAGTGGCACCATTTGGGGACATATTGCTTTCTGTTGTAGTGACATCATTTGATGACGCAATGTTGTTCTGGGTAGTGATATCATTTGATGTCTCAGATATGTTCTGAGTTGTGACATCATTTGATGTCAAAATAATGTTTTGGGTTGTGACATCATTTGATGACACAACGTTGTTTTGGGTTGTTATATCATTGTGCGACGTATTGCTTATTATGGTTGATACATCATTTGGTAACGTATTGTTCTGAATTGTAGTGTTACCATTTGGGGATGCATTGCTTTCTGCTGTTGTGACATCATTTGATGACAGAATGTTGTTCTGAGTTGTGACATCATTTGATGTCTCAATGTTGTTCTGGATTGATTCACCAGTTTGCGAGGTATTGCTCATTATGGTCGTTACATCATTTGGTGATGAATTGTAATCTATTGTAGTGGCATCATTTGGGTACGTATTGCTTTCTGCTGTTGTGACATCATTTGATGACAGAATGTTGTTCTGGGTTGTGCCATCATTGTGCAACATATTGCTAGTTATTGTTGATACATCATTTGGTGAGGTATCGTTATGTATTGTAGTGGCACCATTTGGGGACGCATTGCTTTTTGTTGTAGTGACATCATTTGATGACATATTGTTGTTCTGGATTGTAACATCATTTGAAGACACAATGTTGTTCTGGGTTGTTACATTATTGTGCGACGTACTGCTTATTATGGTTGATACATCATTTGGTGAGGTATTGTCTTGAATTGTAGTGGTACCATTTTGTGACGTTATGCTTTCTGTTAAAGTGATGTCATTTGATGACACAATGTTGTTCTGGGTTGTGACATCATTTGATGACAAAATGTTGTTCTGGGTTGTGACATCATTTGATGACACAATGTTGTTTTGGATTGTGACATCATTTGATGTCTCAATGTTTTTCTTGGTTGTGACATCGTTTGATGACACAACATTGTTCAGGGGTGCAACATCATTTGATGACACAATGTTGTTCTGGGTTGTGACATCATTTGATGACACAGTGTTGTTCTCGGTTGTGAAATCATTTGATGACAAAATGTTGTTTTGTGTTGTGATATCATTTGATGACACAGTGTTGTTCTGGATTGTGACACCATTTGATGTCTCAATGTTATTCTTGGTTGTTACGTCAGTGTGCGACGTATTGCTAATTATGGTTGATACATCATTTGGTGAGATATTGTTATGTATTGTAGTGGCACCATTTGGCGACGCATTGCTTTCTGTTGAAGTGACATCATTTGATGACATAATGTTCTTCTGGTTTGTTAAATCATATGACGCCATTTGGCTGTTCTGGGTTGTTACATCATTGTGCGACGTATTGCTAATTGGTGTTGATAAATCATTTGGTGAGTTATTTATTTTAGTGGCACCATTTAGTGACGTATTGCTTTCTGTTGTAATGCCAGTATTGGATGACACAATGTTGTTCTGGGTTGTGACATCATTTGATGACATAATGTTGTTCTTGGTTGTGACATCATTTGACGTCTCAACGTTGCTCTGGGTTGTAACATTATTGTGTGACGTTTTACTTATTATGGATGATACATCATTTGGTGAGGGATTGTAATGTATTGAAGTGGCACCATTTTGAGACGTATTGCTTTCAGTTCTAGTGACATCATTTGATGACGCAATGTTGTTCAGGGTTGTGAAATCATTTGATGACACAATGTTGTTCTGGGTTGTTACATCATTGTGCAACGTATTGCTTATTATGGTTGATACATCATTTGGTGAGGTATTGTTCGGAATTGTAGTGGCACCATTTGGGGATGAATTGCTTTCTGTTGTAGTGACATCATTTGATGACATTATGTCGTTCTTGGTTATAACATCATATGATGACACAATGTTGTTCTGGGTTGTTTCATTATTGTGCGACGTACTGCTTATTAGGGATGATAAATCATTTGGTGTGGTATTGTTTTCTATTGTAGTGGCACCATCTAGGGACGTATTGCTTTCTGTTGAAGTGACATCATTTGATGACACAATGTTGTTCTGGGTTGTGACATCATTTGATGGCATAATGTTGTTCAGGGTTGTAACATCATTTGATGACACAATGTTGTTCTGGGTTGTGATATCATTTGATGACACAATGTTGTTTTTGGTTGTTACATCATTGTGCAACGTATTGCTAATAATGGTTGATACACTATTTGGTGAGGAATTGGTATGTATTGTAGTGGTTCCATTTGGGGACGTATCGATTTTTGTTGTACTGAAAGTATTTGACACAATGTTGTTCTGGGTTGTTACATCATTTGATGACATAATGTTGTTCTGCGTTGTTACATCGTTATGTGTCGTATTTCTAATTGTGGTATCTACAACATTTTGTGACGTATTGGTATCTATTGAAGTGGCTCCATTTGGGGACATATCGAGTTCTGTAGTAGTGACATCATTTGATGACAGAATGTTATTCTGGGTTGTGACATCATTGTGCAACGTACTGCTAATTAGGGTTGATAAATCAAATGGTGACGTATTGTTATCTACTGTAGTGGAACCATTTAGGGACGTATTGCTCTCAACTGTAGTGAAACCATTTGATGATATAATGTTTCTACGGGTTGTAACATCATTTGATGACATAATGTTGTTCTGAGCTGTTGCGTCATTGTGTGACGTATTGCTAATAAGGGTTGATACATCATTTGGTGAGGTATCGTTATCTATTGTTGTGGCACCATTTGGGAACGTATTGCTTTCTGTTGTAGTGACATCATTTGATGACAGAATGTTGTTCTTGGTTGTGACTTCTTTTGATGATACCATGTTGTTCTGGGTTGTGAAATCATTTGAAGACAAAATGTTGTTCTGAGTTGTGACTTCATTTGATGACAGAATGTTGTTTTGAGTTGTTACGTTATTATATGACGTACTGCTAATTATAGTTGATACAGTGATATGGTTGTTATGCATTGTTGTGGCACCATTTGGTGACGTATTGCTTTCTGTTGTAGTGACACCATTTGATGACAAAATGTTGCTCTGCGTTGTGACACCATTTGATGACTCAATATTGTTTTGGTTTGTGACATCATTTGATGTCGTTGGTGGTATTGTTGTCGGATTGACTACATTAGACCCGCTGCTATTACAGAATTTACCGAAGAATCTGCACGTGTTACACGCCCCAGGCCCTGGGACGTTTTTCTCCGATAAACGACACTGACCAGTTGTCAAAGAAGAATCATAGGATAGACCGAGACACTGGTAGTCAGAGGTACAAGATGCCAAACAAAGATCAAAACTGGGTACAGTCAAAGTTTTGTAGACAAATTCGGCCATTACATCGACCAAAAATTCAGTGTACTGCAGGCTGCAACCTGAAACCATTTAAATACATTTTGTAAAACAGATAGCTTGATGTAGTTTGATTGTCCATATATACATAACGCTAAATAAGACTTTCCCATAGTTCAATAATATACATTAATGGGATGGTCATCAAAAGTTGAGCCAATTGCCTTTCATGACGTCAACGAAGAATTAAATATTGAAATGATTTGCTTGTCCTGATTTTCAGACACTTCTTAGAATTGTCAAGCCGACCAGAAAGTATTGGAAATTGTAATTATGACATCACAAAAAACCTGCCATCAACAATGCTCAGAAATAAAGAAATTCGCGATTGTTTTCCTTACGTGCACCTTAAAGTACAATAAAAATTATATCAGGATATCCTTATGACATCAACATTAGAATAAAGAAAGAAAATTCTATTATCCACCATTTGAGGTGGTTTTGATAAGGTAAAAGGTTTGAAGCATAACTGAAAATATTCCATCGTGTTATTCAGAGCCTAACAAGGGATTGGTATCAAACCTTAATAATTGGTGTAGCTCTAGTTCCCTGTCTAGTGTTCTATCAAGCTGGACATATTCATTGAGTATTTTATTCTACACTCATTTTGTAAGATACCGGTAGACATTTAATTCTCTTCAGACATATTTAAGGAATGAATTCAATATTTATTTGTTTTATGCGATATAAAATGGTTTGGGACAGTTTATGCATTATAAAAAGCAAAGCGGTTACATTGTAATAAAAAAGCGTAAACTGTTTCAAACCATTTTATATCTTATGAAACTAATAAATATTGAATTCATTGCTTATAATTTAATTTTCTTTACTCTTTATTGTAGAAAAAAACGGTCATTTGACCCTTTTAAAATGACGTAAAATTCTAAAAAATTCAAACGTCACGTTAGGCGTATTGATACGTTTTTGACTTTAGTCTTACTATGACGTATGCAACATTCTTTATACGATATAAAATAATTTTGTAGCCAATCAGAGGGCGCGTTACAACCAAAATTAAATTATTCATTTTTAAATGTTGAGGTACAATTTCATACTGAAATGACGCGTAAATCAAATTACTTTTTATAATAATCTTAAATAAATAGCAATCTTACGAGAGCTACTTTCAAACCGTTTACTTGTTAACACACGGTTTAATGATTAAATCATTATTCAAAAATCAATACGTAGCTGATAATTTAAAAGGTTAAGATAGATAAATAGATACAAAGATAGATATATAGATTGAGAGATAGAGAGATAGATAGATAGATAGATAGATAGATAGATAGATAGATAGATAGATAGATAGATAGATAGATAGATAGATAGATAGATAGATAGATAGATAGATACCTGTTCCGCATTGCTTGTGGTAGAAAGAACAGGTGAAACATCTCCTGGCGTTTCTGCTTTGTGATCTCCCACTTTTTGAGCATGCTGATGAGGACGAATCAAATCCAATTCCGCCGCATAATATGTCCACTTTACAAAAGTTTTGGCAATCAGCTAGAGAGAGAGAACCGGTCCAATAGGGAAGGAGTGACTCTGTCTCTGTTCCATGATTTACAAATGGCATTGAACATCCTGTTTAAATTAATGACAAAATATACCTCTTCTGATGTATAATTTCATGTTTATTTATCAGTTTTTATTATATGATTATATTAAAACGATCAACCAAAGATGTAAATACATTGTAGGAATACATGCTTCGATTTTTCTATTTAGCCTTATAACTTTCATAGAATTTTTTCCTGGTTTTTTTTTTAATTATAATATCCGAATTTCTTTAACTGGCTTCGGTTTAAAAAGTAAATTTAGAGGATAGTGGATGAATGATACGCCATTTCGTGAGAAATTGTTATCAAATGAGTTGTACCATTTGGTGACATATTGATTTTTGTTGCAGTGACATCATTTGATGACTCAATGTTGTTCTGTGTTGTGACATCATTTGATGACTCAATGTTGTTCTGGGTCGTTATATCAATATTCGACGTATTGCTTATTTCGGTTGATACATAATTTGGTGGCGCATTGTTATGCATTGTTGTGGCACCATTTGGTGACGTATTGCTTTCTGTTGTAGTGACACCATTTGATGACAAAATGTTGCTCTGCGTTGTGACACCATTAGATGACTCAATATTGTTTTCGTTCGTGACATCATTTGATGTCGTTGGTGGCATTGTTGTCGGATTGACTACATTAGACCCGCTGCTATTACAGAATTTACCAAAGAAACTGCACGTGTTACACGCCCCAGGCCCTGGGACGTTTTTCTCCGATAAACGACACTGACCAGTTGTCAAAGAAGAATCATAGGAAAGACCGAGACACTGGTAGTTAGAGGTACAAGATGCCAAACAAAGATCAAAACTGGGTACAGTCAAGGTTTTGTAGACAAATTCGGCCATTACATCGACCAAAAATTCAGTGTACTGTAGGCTGCAACCTGAAACCATTTAAATACATGTGGTAAAACAGATAGTTTGATTTAGTTTGATTGTCCCTATATACATAACGCAAAATAAGTCTTTCCCATAGTTCAATAATAAACATTAATGGGATGTTCATCAAAAGTTGAGGCAATTGCCTTTCATGACGTCAATGGAGAATAAAATATTGAGACGATTTGTTCGTCCTGATTTTCAGACACTTCGTAGAATTGTCAAGCCGACCAGAAAGTATTGGAAATTGTACTTATGACATTACCAAAAACCTGCCATCAACAATGCTCAGAAATAAAGAAATTCGCGATTGTTTTCCTTACGTGCACCTTAAAGTACAATGAAAATCATATCAGGATATCCCTATGACACCAACATTAGAATAAAGAAAGAAAATTCTATTATCCACCATTTGAGGTGGTTTTGATAAGGTAAAAGGTTTGAAGCATAACTGAAAATATTCCATCGTGTTATTCAGAGCCTAACAAGGGATTGGTATCAAACCTTAATAATTGGTGTAGCTCTAGTTCCCTCTCTAGTGTCCTATCAAGCTGGACATATTCATTGAGCATTTTATTCTACACCCATTTTGTAAGATAAACCGGTAGTCATTTAACTCTCTTCAGACATATTTAAGGAATGAATTCAATATTTATTTGTTTTATGCGATATAAAATGGTTTGGGACAGTTTATGCATTATAAAAAGCAAAGCGGTTACATTGTAATAAAAAAGCGTAAACTGTTTCAAACCATTTTATATCTTATGAAACTAATAAATATTGAATTCATTGCTTATAATTTAATTTTCTTTACTCTTTATTGTAGATAAAAACGGTCATTTGACCCTTTTAAAATGACGTAAAATTCTAAAAAATTCAAACGTCACGTTAGGCGTATTGATACGTTTTTGACTTTAGTCTTACTATGACGTAGGCAACATTCTTTATACGATATAAAATAATTTTGTAGCCAATCAGAGGGCGCGTTACAACCAAAATTAAATTATTCATTTTTAAATGTTGAGGTACAATTTCATACTGAAATGACGCGTAAATCAAATTACTTTTTATAATAATCTTAAATAAATAGCAATCTTACGAGAGCTACTTTCAAACTCGTTTACTTGTTAACACACGGTAAAAGGGTTAAATCATTATTCAAAAATAAAATCCGTACATGTATACGTAGCTGATGATTTGAAAGGTTAAGACAGATAGATAGATAGATAGATAGATAGATAGATAGATAGATAGATAGATAGATAGATAGATAGATAGATAGATAGATAGATAGAAAGATAGATAGATAGATACCTGTTCCGCATTGCTTGTGGTAGAAAGAACAGGTAAAACATCCCTTGGCGTTTCTGCTTTGAGATCTCCCACTTTTTGAGCATGCTGATGAGGACGAATCAAATCCAATCCCGCCGCATAATATGTCCACTTTACAAAAGTTTTGGCAATCAGCCAGAGAGAGAGAACCGGTCCAATAGGGAAGGAGTGACTGTGTCTCTGTTCCATGATTTACTAATGGCATTGTACATCCTGTTAAAATTAATGATAATATATACCTCTTCTGATGTATAATTTTATGTTTATTTAAAAGTTTTATTGTATGATTATATTAAAACTATCAACCAAAGATGTAAATACATTGTAGCATTACATGCTGCAAATATTATAGATTTTTTTTTATTTAGCCTTATAACTTTCAAAGAATTCGTTTCTTCTTTTTTTGATTTATAACATCCGAATTTGTTTAACTGGCTTAGGTTTAAAAAGTAAATTTAGAGGATAGTGGATGAATGATACGCCATTTCGTGAGAAATTGTTATCAAATGAGTTGTACCATTTGGTGACATATTGATTTCTGTTGCAGTGACATCATTTGATGACTCAATGTTGTTTCGGGTTGTGACATCATTTGATGACAAAATGATATTCTGGGTCGTTACATCATTATTCGACGTATTGCTTATTTCGGTTGATACATAATTTGGAGACGCATTGTTATCTATTATAGTGGCACCATTTGGGGACGTATTGCTTCCTTTTGTAGTGACATCATTTGTTGATACAATGCTGTCCAGGTTTGTTACATCATTTGATGTCGTTGGTGGCATTGTTGTCGGATTTACTACAATAGACCCGCTGCTATAACAGGATTTACCGAAGAATCTGCACGTGTTACACGACCCAGGCCCTGGGAGGTTTTTCTCCGATAAACTACACTGACCAGTTGTCAAAGAAGAATCATAGGTTAGACCGAGGCACTGATAGTCAGAGGTACAGGAAGCCATACAAAGATCTAAGCTGGATATAGTCAAAGTTATGTAGACAGGATCGGCCATTACATCGACTAAAGATTCAGTGTACTGCAGGGTGCAACCTGAAACCATTTAAATACATGTTGTAAAAGTGATAGCTTGATTCAGTTTGATTGTCCCTATATACATAACATAGATTCAGACTTCCCAACAGTTCAAAAATATACATCAATGGGATGTTTATCAAAGGTTGAATTAACTGCCTTTCATGACTTCAATGGAGAATAAAATAATGAAAGGATTGTTCGTCCTTATTTATACTGTGTGATATCACCTTTCACTCATTTTTGATTATATCTATCTATCTATCTATCTATCTATCTATCTATCTATCTATCTATCTATCTATCTATCTATCTATCTATCTATCTATCTATCTATACCTGTTCCACATTGCTTGTGGTAGAAAGAACAGGTAAAACATCCCCTGGCGTTTCTGCTTTGAGATCTCCCACTTTTTGAGCATGCTGATGAGGACGAATCAAATCCAATCCCGCTACATGATATGTCCACTGCACATGAGTTTTGGCAATCAGCCAGAGAGAGAGAACCGGTCCAATAGGAAAGGGCTGCCTTTGCTTCTGTGCCATGATTTACAAATGTTATTGTACAGCCTATTAAAATAAAATTTATGAGAAAATATATCTGTTACGATGTATAATTTTATGTTTATTAAAAAGTGTTTTAATCATAATTTTATTTTAACTATCAGCCGTAGATGTAAGAACATTGTAGTAGTTGATGCTAAAAGAAGTATTGACTTTTCTATTCAGCATTATAACTTTCAAAGTTTTTTTTTCCTTAATTTTGAAATATTATATCCGAATTTTTTCGACGGGCTTCGGTTTAAAAAGTCAATTTTAAGGAAAGTGGATCAACAACAACTTAGCCATCATACCTCTTTAAAATTTTTAAATATGATTGAAGAGCTACATTGTTCAAACTATCATTTAGAAAAGAATCAAAAACCCGTATACTAGTATTCCAGTTTGAAATATGACAAGCTTATCTTTAAAAAAGATTGATGTGATAGCGCTGTAGCCATCATAAAACACAGAAAAAGATCCCTAAAACATTGGTTAAAATTTCTGAATCAATTATTAAACAATAGGAAGGCATGGTGGTGTACTGGAATTGTACAGGAATTGTGCTGGAGTGGGGTCTTAATTTAGAATAATTGTGAATCTAGAGTGCGCTTCACATCGGCAATGACATAGCTCATTGACTGTGCATTATTCATTATGTATCTACTGTAATTCAAATTTCGAGTTAAAAATTTTCAAGAATCATTGGTACTGTTTTGTAGTAATCGTATCTTCTCGCGCCTTTCTGGCAAGGTCGAAAACAGAACCGAGGTTGTTTTCCGAGCTCGAGGGTAGTAAAGATAAAAGCAAGTTATTTGTTATAATATTTAAAATAACTTTAAGACCTAAGCTACCGTTACTTTTTGACATTTACAATAAAACTTCATGTGACGATGATAAAACGAAATTCAAATGGTACAGTTTATCTACAGTAGTACAGTATTCCCAGAATCCCCTACTATGGAGTCGAGCATTCGTACTCCAGTGAAAGAGACTAACGTAGTTTCTAGCGCTCGAAAGCGCTAGCAAATGTGTTGCTCTATCTTTACACAATTCACTTCTTTCTTAGAAGATTAATATAATGTTTAATTGGTTACTAACATCCAGCGCATTGAAAGAAGAGTAAAAGAGCCTGCAAATACAAAACTGATATATTGTGAGCAGTGACATTAGTTCCTTAGATCACCGAGTAAATAAGTACGAAATTCTCGAAATTCTAATAAAGCTGAATTGTGGATAATTCTAATAGTCTAATTGATACAGATCTGTTGCTTTAATTCTTGTCTTGAAAAATAAAATCGGATGGACAGCCTGGGAACTACAGACCCGGAAACGTGCTAATACACCTCTAAAACGAACCGTACCGTTCCGTGCAAGAATCGAACCGTACCGTTCACAAAACGAACCGTACCGTTCACAGAGCGAACCGTACCGTTCACAAAGCGAACCGTACCGTGCAAAAAGCGTGCAAGATAATTTATGCAAGACCCGCCTCCAGACGGACAAAAAAGCGTACCGTACCATGCAATAAGCGTGCAACGTCCATATACGGCTTATTGACCTTCGTCTTTCGATGAATACGGACGGAGATTATCGCTGACCAGATAAGTTGAAATTTTTGCTAGATTTTTTTTTTATACGGGATTAGATAACACATACTAAGATTTAGAGCTGTTATTCTTATTAAAACTCTCAAAAATATGTCCTTTCTTAGACCGTAATCATTTCTTTGTTTTTCGACAAAACTTGCATCGCCGATATCTTAAACATTGTAAACTATTAACGTTCACACAATTCGTGGTTATACTATTCAAATCATTTTTTTAATGAAATGTTTGAAATATTGGGTACATACTGGACTTTACTTATCTTTAAGTGATTCTTGAGAGAGAGAGAGAGAGAGAGAGAGAGAGAGAGGGAGAGAGAGAGAGAGAGAGAGAGAGGGAGAGAGAGAGAGAGAGATCGTTACCCGAAACGTTAAAAAAGTGGCGTATGTTTAGAAATATATATCCTATGGCTAAACAAGTGTTGAAATATATATGTTTATATCCTTTTTAAATAAAAAAATGTCGACATAAGTTACGCAGACCCAGAAAATGTAAATGACAACCACATATTACCGGTGACTCGAGTGATTTGTTGTTGAGCTATTTATGTACCAATAAATAAACAAAAAATCACTCATACATGTATGATAAATTGTAAATAAATGCATGTACAAAATCTTAATAAATTAAATGCAAGTATTGAACGGAAAATAGTACACGCAGTCCATAAAATAACTTTCAACTTTATTTCCCGCATAGCTGGTAATGGCGTCGTGATTTCACATGAACAAAAATCACTCGTGCGAAACACGTGTACAGAAGCTGATCTTTGGTTCTATACACAACAGGTGTTATTGTCTTTCTTTGGTTTTTAGCAGTTATTATACTTTACATTAACTCTGTATATTTGGACGCTTAAACAGGTGTACAGGAGATGCCGGTATTCACATCTTTCCACGGATACCTATACCTGGATAGGTTACTCATCACAATCTGTCGTGTGTATACTCTAAATATATCTTACTTCTACTTTGTCAGTTTTCTTAATCTCTAAAAAACAAAAGAACTGTCTGTAGAAATGGACACAAAAAACTACACGTAAGATTATCGGCGCGTGGATCCGTGGAACAATTCAGCGACTCTATACATGCGGGATTTTCACATATTAACTTGCGATAAAAATATCATTTACCGGGTACACCAATGTACCAAAAATTGATTAATTACATCATAATTAGTTGAATGAGATAACAAGTACATGTAAGCACAAACACAGCTATTTTAAAATTCATTTTCAATCTAATATGTTTGATGTCGAAATGTTAACCGTCGAGATCAATCTATATGTACATCGTCCACTGTACAAACTTTTAGTCATTGTGTTGAAATCGTTGTGAAAACCATGAGTCTAAAATAAATGAATTCAATTCATACAAATAAAAATCTAATAATTTCAAATGGTTTGCACACAATCGCATACACCCTCAGAGAGAGAGAGAGAGAGAGAGAGAGAGAGAGAGAGAGAGAGAGAGAGAGAGAGAGAGAGAGAGAATTTGTGTGTGATTTTAAAACTTAAATTAAAGTTTCACCACTGAACTTTATTATTTCGCTTTAGCTTTCTATAGTTGGTCATTTGAGCGGGATTTTATCTCGGGACTCCACGTGCTTCGCCTGTCAATCAGTTTAAGTATAACAGTACAGATCACGCCATGCGCCGCGTGCTACTTGGCTCCTCCTATATGGCTAGAAGAAAATTATCGAATGAAACGTTTTTGTTTTATGTTTTCTTAAATCCCTTTTGAAAAGAGTGTTCCTATTTTAAATTATTCAACAATGATTTCTCTCCGATTTCATGATTATAATTCATGTACTGGCGATCAGAGTCGTTTCCCCTCGCTGTCGTATTATTTTTGTTACTCAACTAGATAAATTCTTATATATTTATCACTTTTAACATTCATTTGTTGATTACCGGGTATTTTTTCGTGTCCTGTTTACAACAAGTATATATGTGTGTAAAAAGGTAAATAAAATATAAACAGGATAGTCAGCATTTGTAAAACGTCAGCTAAATCGCATGCATACAGTGAAGAGCGGACACTTGTTCCACAGAATGATAAATATCGCCATTATATGAATAAAAATTATTAACTTGTTGTGTGTATCCAGTTGTGTACATATCGTATGAAATATGTTACATGAACATGTATAGTTAAACGGAAAAACAAAAACTAATAGTCATATTTTGACTATACACGCGATCTTAGTTCAGATAAGAGAGGCGATGACGGGTTAGATGTAGGTATGATTTATGTATAGAAAAAAGTGCAGAAACTCATAGAATCAATATTTAAATGAATAAAAATTCGTGTCAAAAAATATATGACAGTTGATTTCAAGATTTCTTATCTGAAAGTTTATCTTATAACTAATTTTACATCGTCTATTCACTAGGACAATCGGCGATCGGCAATAGTACTACAGTAGTACGCAATAAAGAATGATCATACGAATTATGAATGATAACAACTAGCCGAGAATCAAGACAACGATAAAGGAAACTAAAAAAAATATCGGAATAAAGTCGGGGCAATTTATCATAGCAATTCTAAATGGATTAGAAGTATTTAATGACTTCAACTCAAGTACATGTATAGAAATAAAAACTTAAGATGCTTTGTAAAATTATCGACAGTTCGCTGAATTAACAAAAATATATCGGATTAAAGTCAAACAGTTCTTTTAATCTATCTTAATGATTACATCAATCTAAATTAAATACTAATAATAACAGACTGATCAAAATTAAAATTACCACCGCTTCCCGATTGTCACTGAGTACACGGTTCATGCAACGTATCAAAAACGGGGGAACGGATGGACGCTCTGATTTTAAACAGATCGATTGAAATACTTTTGTAATATATCATATAAATAAAGAAAAATTATTGTCATAATTACAACCTTGCTGAAGTAGATCGTGCAAAAACTAAATAAAATTATATCGAGAAAAATCAAAGCGTTCAGGCAACGCCTACCTCATTAATAAAGCGCGCAAATCGTTCACAAAGCGAGCAGCTATTTTTAGCAAAGCGTACCGTGCAAGAAGCGAACCGTTCCGTTCACAAAGCGTACCGTATGGTTCACAAAACTAACCGTACCGTTCACAAAACGAAGCGTACCGTTCACAAAGCGAACCGTACCGTTCAAAAAGCGTAACGAACCGAACCGTGCAACTGGTGTAGTAGCACGTTTCAGGGTCTGTAAACTGTCTTATGGTTAAAAGTAAAAAAAAAATAAAAATAAAAAAAAATAGCGCATATAAACTTTCGTTAGTATTGGACTGAGTTATCTTGTATCTGCACAAACACTCTGTAAGATATTAACCCCATTAATTTTATCAGACAATTAACTGCTGACACCGTTGCTATTTTGCTTCAGAGTTCTCTTACACTAACTAACGACTTCGGAAAATAAATTGTTGTGTATTTCAATTCTTCATACAATTTACTATTTATATCGTGAGTAAGGTAACTCAGTCCAAATCTAGCGCAATTTTTCGTTCACCCTAAATTGCAGGGATTTTTTTTACTATTCGAGGCACTGAAGGCACTGTAGATCCCGGATCGATCATCAATTTTTGTTTTAAATCGGGAGCTACAGAGTTGCGTCTATAATTAATGTCGAAAGTCTTATATGAAAATACGCTAACGGTAAATTGAGTCCAAAAGTTTAACAACGTCTGTTTGAGAAAAGGCCTGATCTGATATTTTTATCACGTTTTTTCTAAAACCAATCCAAAATTTATCTTAAACATTTGAGAACCTAAGTTTGTAGACTAAAGTAAAATGTTATATTTTGTATCAAACAAAATAAAGAGGAAGATCAAACCTTACTACATTTCTCAAAGCCATTATTTGCAAAATAAAAAAATTGAGACATGTGTAAATGTAACCAGAAATTTGTTAATTTGTATTTCATTTTTAAAAATAAAACTGTTTTATTATCTTCGATGTTTTGAACAAAACTTTAGAAAATGAACAGTATTAATACATTTTCTTACCTTTACAATATGATAGCATCAGCACCACCGAAAGTAAAATCGAGATTTTCATTCTAAGCAAAATATCTTTCAAAAAATCTAATGAAAATGCGTAAAAATTAAGACGGTAAAAAATTCCAAGAACCAAATTATATAGGAAAACCATGCTATTGATTATTAATAGGGAAGATTTCAAGTATCATCTTTATTAAGTTCTTAAAAGTTTACTTAAAGAAAAAATAATATCTTAAATGTTTGAAAAACAATGCTGCTTTGACAGAAATCCATTTTGTGACACCATTAGGCTTGTGTATTTTGTTCCAGATCGGTTTTGGTTTTGTAAGCATCTCCAGGGAATATTCCGGAATATATGTTAACCTTCAATATTTGCCAAAAACACTATGTATGTATAAATAATACAATAATATATACCTAATCATTCATATAAAAAAATCCATAGTTTTCAAAATATCTTAGAACATATCTCAAGAAAATATGTTTTAGACAAGATGACGGTAGATGCAATTTTCAGAATTCTTCTATATAGAAGAGTTAATATATCGATCAATAAGAGGTAAGATTGCATGTATCTTCTTTATCTAGTTTTTAAAACAATAGCTCTGACAGACATCTATTTTGTGACACCATTAGGCTTGTTTATTTTGGTTGTGGATCGGTTTTGGTTTTGTAAGTATCTCCAGGGAACATTCCGGAATGTATGTTAACTTTCAATATTTGATATATACATTGTGTACGTACCAATATTTTAATTATGAATAGCTTCAAATAAAGCAAAATCTATAATGTTTGTTTAAAAATGCAAAATTTGAAAACAATGAGTAACAGAGAAGAGGGCGGTAGATTAAATTCTCAGACTCATTCTATGTACAAAAGTCAATTTATTGATCATTAATGGGATAGGCTGCATGTATCATATTTTTATCATGTTTGAAATGTCTACTTAAAAAAAATTAAATTGTAAAATGTTTTCAAATGAATGTTACAGAAATCTGTTTTGTGTCACCATTAGGATTAAAAAGTGTATTTTGTTTTAGGAACAGTTTTGATTTGTATGAGTATCTCTATTATATATCATGGACTATTTGTGAAATATTCCATTTTTTTTAATACACCATTGTGTGCCAACATTTAATTTAGTTAACTTTCATTATTTTTTACAATATTGAAAACAGTGTATACATATTGTCTACATATACTTGTACGCTCATATAATTCTTTAATACATACATGATATAGTTAGTATAGTAAATGAATTTATACGTATTAATGTCTTTTAAATAATAAAATGCTGTCGTTGGTTGTTCATGCGTGGCGCATTGCAGGTAAAAATTGCATAGCTCGCGTTAAAGGATTTGGTAGTTTTTTTTCTGCTATGATTACAAAAAATTGATCGTAAAAAGCAAGTAAAATACTTTATAATACTATCTTCGTACTATATCATATCTACGAACATCTGTGTTTAAGATAAATGATTCAGAATCGAAAAAGAAACAACCATGATCTTTTTTTTTTATAAATTTGAGTCTGACATTAGCATGATTATTTCGTGCAGTCCGTGATTTCTTTTTTTTTTTTTTTTTTTTTTTTTTTTACATTTGTACATGTACATCTCGGAAAGTTTCGACCAATCGATAAACGGGGCGTGTTGATATTAGTATCAGTTTCATAAAGCTATGACTTATTATCTATTTCGTTAAGAAATAGAGGCAATGAGATATTTCTTTTCAGATTTTTTTTTTACACACTGTAGAATCTTAATGAAATACGAGAAATGAATATCCTCAAAAAATAAATAAATAAATAAAAATGTCTCCCGAATTTTATAATCTCGCTTTTTGGACATACGTAAAATATTATGAAAATTTGGCGTTCGCGATTTTATGTTCTCGCGATTTGATGAAAAACAGCTGATTTGTATATTTAAATACAAACGTAAAATCAAAGTACTGAAAAACTGACTAGAGTTGATTTTGTCGCTGTTTATTTATTTTAAAATCAATGATATGTTATTTTGCATGACAAGTACATGTAGTTTCTAATTTTTATTTGAATTATGCACATTTTTATAATATGAATTTTTGGACTTTTTCGACAAGAATGTCAAGAAACCCCCATATGAATCATGTTAAATAATATTTAAAGATAACATTAATTCAATCAAACCATGTATCAGTAATAGAAATATTTCTCGGAAATTGTATGGATCTAAGCAATATTGAACTCTGGTCTCGTTAAACCAAACGCTCGACTGACACTGTCAATCTCCGACAAGCAAGAGAGACTCTCTGCTCGTCGGATATTTACGGAGACAGCTGGGCGTCGAGTTGAACGAAACAATATTGAAATCTGGCGTAGGAATACATACGACTACAAAAAAATCTAAATTGTTCGTATCATTTTAAATATGACTATTTTCAAGGTATTTTTAAATATTAAGTTTCCTTGAAAAACAATGCTTCAAACATTACATCGAATTTATCAATTATTTTCAAGAACTAACTTAAGTCTTGTCAGCAGCGATGATTTGTGCTGAGATCCAAACACTGTTTCACTTTCGGTCTTTCTGAGTAACTGCATAGGAGAGTTGATTAAAATCAACTCCCAAAAAGGAATCTATAGTACAAGCGCAACTTCATCGACAAAAATCCCATACAAATATATCAACTCACATACGTGTAAATATAACTATTTTAAAGGTCAGATGAAACGATTTTAAACACTTCTTATATGAGTATAAAGCTTGTTATAAATAAATGTTAAAACACGTGAAGTTCCCTGTCTATCTTTTGGGGAGTTTTTTTGTGGATTTATGACGTCACACAGACCCACCGTTGTAAACAATAAATGAGAACTAGTGTAGTAGTTTATCGATTTAAATTTCAAATAAGCAATTTTTGCATATATGATTGTGTCTTTCTTTTCAGATGAGATTATTTGATTCGTTTTATACATGACTTAGTTATAATTGGTCGTTAATGAATAAAACTAACAGCTTTTCAGCTAACAACATTAAGAGTAATGTTATGATGAATATCCCGTACTACAGACTTCAGGGAGACTTTAATGAAAGAAAATAATCCAGCATTAGTAATCAATCCTAAACCTGTTAAAACAGAGCAATCTCCTTCTTCTGTGAGAAGTATAATGATTGAGCTATACATTCAAAGAGACTTTTAGCATTTTGACTGATTTAATTTAATTTGTCACACACAAAAGTATATGGTATATGGAATGGCAAATAAATTGCTCAAGGCATTGAAAATAATTAAAATCGAGATTCTGATTTGGTTGATACTAAAATACCTGTTTGGCCAAAATTAAGCTTGAAGAATCTGCGTTATAGATAAGACAGCAAAATATTATCTGTCTCCGGCAATGTTTTAAGAACGTCTAGGTGTATTGATCATTAATGGGTTAAATTGCATGTATCATCTTTATAAAACTGTTTAAAGTTTACATAGGAGAAAATTACATGAAATGTTATAAAGATAACTTCGCTCCAACAAACATCCATTTTGTGACACTGTTACCATTGTGTGTATTGGGCGTGGATCAGGTTTTGTTTCTGTATGTCTTTCTGAAGAACATCCCGGTATATATGTAAACTTTCAATATTTGTTATTAACATTGTACGTACATGTATCCCAAATATAGAAAGCCTATTGATCAAATAAGAAATCAATCATTCTAAGGTCTACTAAAACTTTATTTTTAGAATACACATTTTATAGTGCTATTTTGCGTCATAAAATTACCATACATAACATTTGATTGGTTAATTTCAGGTTTCAGGTTTAGTATACCTAGTAAAAGACTTATACATCTTACGTGCGATAATTGAACTTGTAGTTTAAAATTAGTTAAAGACATATCTGGAAGTGTCGAATTGATAAAGAAATATTTAAGCTTTAAAATTTGAATGATTTTCTCTATTCATGTAATGGCATCTGCCACTAAGCCTTCTCTGTGCTATAATTACGCTGTTTCTCCTTGCGATGATTGACGTAAGCCAGCAAATTGCTGCAAAATTATACAACTGAATTCATTATCTAAATTTATTATTATTTAAATTTACTTCCCACTTTTTTTTTACTACCGACCAGGTCTTTGTATTGAAATATTTAATATCATCTGATCACATGACGCCGAAAGCATATTCCGTGTGTTAAAAATGTCAAAAAGAAAGCGTGGTCGGCACACCGGTAGCAAGTTACACATTTCTAGATAAAGGAAAGGAAAAACAGGGATACTATATTTTTAAATGGAGAGGCCCCCAAATGTGATAATCTTGACAATCTGTTCTGTTTATCCTTTGATCAGGTGTGAATTAAACTAGTGGTGATTAGGTTTATTGATAAAAGTTATTCATTCATGGCTAATGTTTTTGTCGACGTCAGAAAAATGTTTTCACTATTCAATTGTGTAATAAAATACTGTCATTTCTCTGTCTCATTTCTGTTCCTCTTGTTTAATTTTCCAACAACCATGCGCAGATATTTACGTAAAATGTTTACTCATATGCATACATGTAACTCTTTCCTCATTACTTAAAATGACCATGCTGTTCTGTTAATACAAGTGATTAACCTTGCGCATCGACATATTGTTTTCTTTATACAGATTATTTCACTGATCAACAAAGTTTGGGTCGAGTTGTCAACTCAACAAAACACAGCGTTAACAAAGGCATATACAATCATTTATAGCTTTCAAAAAGAACATGTTATCGAAAATAGTTTTTGTATTTGTGATAACAATTTATTTTTTAGAAAAACAATTATGCATGCAATCATGTTAGGTATTATGAGATATTTCCTAAGAGTTCACCTTGTTGTAAAATCCTCTTATAATAATTTTATTGCATTGCATGTAATTCAGTTAAATCAAATAAAAATGATTGTGATAAATCATTAAATTTTATCACCAGAAGCATTTCTCTGAAATATACTGTAATGTATATTTGCTTTAACAAGAGCCTTGACGATTTCAAATTTTCATACATTAAAAAAGATGCAGTATGTGTGTTGCTTTTTACGATCACAAAAAGAATTAAACATACTGTTTTGTTGTCCTAGAGGTCCTGATAAATAGTTTTATGTTTCCAAAAGCTGAAAAAGAGTATTACAAAACCATTTTGCATGGATAAATCATTTCAAGTGATGTACGAAACAACAATTGTCTCGATTTTGCTTCATACTAATCATTCTTTTAAGACCAACAAAGTGTTTTACATGTACGAGGTGTGATGGTCATGAAAAAAACCACCATACTTACCTTTATTTTTTAGATATGATTGATTATTATATAAACTATTAATCCACTAGTTTTTTGTAAATAAACATTCCAAAAATGTTGGCTTTAAATGTAGAAGATTTTTTTTTCATCTCTATACAACATGTTTCTCTTACAAGGATCAATATGATCTAAAAATAGCCAAAATCATTGAGCCCTTTAAATATTGAACTTTAAGGTGTAGCGTAAGAAATTTTATTCTGAAAATCAATGGTAGCATTAGTAAATCATGCCGATAAAAAGATATTTAGCTTTTGTGCCTGACCTCTTTGAGCCTTTCTTTTCTCTGTTTAATGGGGTTGGCCAATCATGTCCCTGATTGGCTATATTAATCTTCTAAATACCATAAGCTCCATATAAAAATATATAGATTTACTATGAAGAGGCGTGATGGTCAACAAATTCACCACTTCCAAAATCTTCCCCAAAAATTAGACATGGGTTTTTTATGCTATAAAATAAAATGTGGTACGGAAAAAATCCATTTCTTTGACATTTTTGAAGGGTATTCTCCTATAATATATGTAACTCTCTTCTTTTAAAGAATATCAATACAGTCTAAATATGACAACGGCTATCGAGTTATCTCAAGATAAAGGGCCATGCATATTTATCAATATATAGAAAAGTATCAATTTAAAATATTTAAAAGTAGCTGTGCTCATGCAAAATATGAATAGCCTTAGAGGTTTAATTTATTTCCTACGTAAGTATAGATCATTGAAACAACTGAAGTTCAAATTTAGTAGACGGTATTTTTCAAATACTGTTTTGAAACTTAAAACTTTGAAATTTAAAATTTGTCATTATACACAACTGTTTCACACACTAATATGTGACAGATTACTCCATCGTGCGCATTTACTTTTTTCAAATGAGCATGTATCTGAATTTGAATTAAATTTTCAGTTTCTAAAGAATCTTTTCAATCCAATGAGTTTTCTTAAATTTCATATTACTACATTTCCGGTTTTGTTTAGTTCTATAAGAAATCTGTATCAATACAAAATATGTCTGGGGGAAAAAGCCGGAACAGAATCTTTAAAACAAAGTTCAATATCTATATATTTTTACTTGTAATAATCGAAACACGTGCCATTTGGGTAATATCTAGATAAAATAATACAATGAGGGCAGAGGCTTCCTCGGGGTTCTGTTAGTTAGGGCGAAGTCCTCAACCATTAAAATCGATATACGTTTTATCACCTTTAATCCAAAATATATTCACTTCCTCGTTTTACCACAGAACTAACATGTAGGTAGAAGCTTTGCAATGCAGTGAAAAAAAGTTTGTGGCAGTGGTTTTGATGTAGTTGATTAAAGGTTTGTTGCATTTTAAATATATTCGAAAATATATATACAGCGGTATAAATGTTCAGCTAATTAATCACACATTATCTTAAAAGAGGCATTGCTTTTAAAAACAAATACTGTTCTTGCTTCTATACGTAACTGAAATTTTCAAAAAATGCATTGTGAGGTGAACGATTTCATTTGATTTTATTTGATTATTTGTTTTATCTTATTATTTCAGAAAACAGCATTTATCTAAAGAAATAAATCCAAAAAAAAAAAAATCAAATAAAAATTAAACAACCTGTTGGCTTGATTCAGATTTGTGCTCAGCATGGGTAAGTGTAATTTTTCTAAAGTATCAAACTTAAATGTTGTTTTTTTTTTTTAATAGACGAAAAAAGTCATCAAATTAATCTAATGATGAAACCCAGTGAATAATGTTAACACGTTTTTAACGTTTAGGCACAAACAAGTTATTTTGATAACGTAAATGTAATTCTTTTTATTCAAAATATTTCCACATCGCACACTTCATTTCATTTCCAACTTATAGCTGTCTGTCTCAATGAGATTGATAAATGTAACTTCAGTAAATAAAGGTATTTGGATATTGAGGTAACTAAGGACACCTATCAAAGATAAAATCTGGCACCAGAGCTTCCTAGCTATGTCGTTTGATAAGATCATTTAATATTGTCAGTGTTTCAATCGCAAATCAATTTCCCTACGTGTGGGGCTGTTTATCACATTTACCTCTAAAAAGCTGGGATTAAAAAAAAGTATGCGCTGTCCACCATTTATCGAAATATCGAACTTTGGTCTTATTTGTTCTGCCTTTTACAGCATTGTATACTCATTTTTTTTTTTACAGTTTTTAAATGGTACAAACGATGCACGATTTTTTGCTTTTACATAATGGTGTATTTTGTGAATTATTTTTTAAAAGAAAACCATCATTTATCCTTTTGGCATTATCAGTAAAAATAAGTTTTTACCAGCTAAAGTGCAATTCAAAACACGAGCGATTATTCTTACTAATAAGATAAGCAAGCGAATTTAAAAGTATGCGGTATATTATGTCAATGAACTCGGAGAAACGTACAATCGATATTATTACATGTACATGTCTGTCGATAAAAACATAAAAAGTATGAAATAAAAGTCGTAAACATCATAACACAATTTGAATAAAAACGGTATGCAATAATGAAAATTACTATCTCGAAGAAATGCTGGATTTAATATCCTTGAAGGAGGGGGGTGGAAGTTGTTCCTATTTTTTTTTTTTTTACTGGACATGCATGGTTTGTTATCTTGATTTGACTGGTTTTAATTAAAATTGCATAAAAACACTTTTTTTCAGATAAAATCAGAAAAAAGGTCCAAATGAGGATGTTTAAGGACCAGAGAGACCCGTATGTTACATTCAAGATGGCCGGCTGGTCAACCAAGGGACCAACAGATCTGCCTTTATTTAAACATCATCTAATATTTAGTAGAGAATAAACTCAGATATTTTAGCATCAACATTTTAACAAAGATTCTTAATGTTTAAGCAGCGCACGTCGTCTATAAAAATATCAATAAATAATTAAGATACCGTCTGCTCACAATCACCCGCTGCATATCAAAATTCATTTTAAAAAATGAAGAAAATATATATATAAAACAAAATTAACCCCAAATTGGCAATAAGCTTAGCGTAATTAGGGACAAGCCTTAGATTTCTAAAATATCTGGTATTTATATTGGTTCTTTTCAGAGACGTTCATAGATATATTGTAGACAATGGAATCGTCAAAATCCAACTGCATTTGGAACAACTAAAGAAGGAAACGTCGGGCCTAAAATTGAAGTAAGTAGCGACATTATCAGCACATTTTAAAACCCCATTATAAAAATATCATCACAATTATATTAACTAATACCTGGCAAAGATATTTATTAACATATGCTTAAAACTGACATTCTACAAACCCACCAAAGTTAATGACGTTGAATCCTGCGATCAAAAATCTTTAAGTATTTTCTTAAGCATTTTTTAACATCTACACACATTGATTAACCAAAATAAAAAAAAAAAATTGGAGTCTGTATGCTCCTTTCGGTGCTACGGTGTAATTAATATGATCTTTCTGCACTGAGAGTACAAATTGCACATAAATCGCTTTTCCCTGTATAATTTTGATCGAAAGGAACCATGGTATCAAATAGAAATGTACATTATTAATGAATTAATGGAATTAAAATCATCCTAGAGAAAAAGTTTGCAATTTCTTCACCTAAATGATATTTTGATATTTTTCACTGAAAAACACATTTCTTTTATTCATAACCGATTCAACATGCAATAAAATTATTTAAAAGTCTCAATCCTTTCCTCAAATTATAATAGACTTATCAAAAGAAACGCAGAAATCCAGAAAATAAAACCAAAATTTTGGGTCATATAATGTTGAGATATGGCATATAACAAGCTAATTTTAAGGGGAAATTGGAATTTTTTTTTTTTTACTTATATGCAATATCAGTAAAATATGTCAATATATGTCGACAGAAATATTGAAATATTGTTAGAATATGTTTGTTGAAACATCACAAAGATATCCCAATAAAAAAAACTATCTGAAAATTTGGTCTTCCTTGAAAATAAGAAAGCTAAAATTACGGGATTCTAAAACAACTGAAATATGAAAACTGTTCATTTTTTTCTTAAAACCCTCCGACACAAAATATAGTCCATTACAAAACTCTGTAAATATTTAAGTTTTCCTTCACTATTTCATTCAATATAATTTATTTGGCATTGTTAAAAAAGAATTTACATGTAGAATCCATATATGACACAGATTTTCCATACTAGAAGTGACCCAAAATGGCTACACAAAACCAGAGGAACTGATCTCTTTAAACATACATTTTATATACTAATTTTATTGTCACTTATTACATCAAAAGGTATGAAAAAAAGGATTGGAAAAGAAGAGAGAAAATTTTGAGGGAAACGATAGAAAGTATCAAAGCATTGCTTGCCATACTTAGCAAAACGACGGATGATGCCCTCGTGCGATTCAGGTAAGGTGGAAAGCTCATTACTCAAATTTTAAATTCATGCAGTCACAACACGCAATTGGTGCAGCCGAAAGCATAAACTGATGTAAGAAAGAACCGTATAAACACGTTCAGAAACTGTCATCATTACTAAATATATATGCACACATATAACCCTTTTTATATATTTACTAGAAACTAGCCTCTCTGTGGGTTTTTTTTTCTGGGAGTGGAATATCTATATTAAGATCAACACTTTTGTAAACAAGGCAGTAATTTTCTCTTCTTTTTTTGTGTTGCTTTTAAGTATGTTAAAAGATGTCAAGAATGCTACTATTTATTTTCAGTGTTTTCATGAAGTATCATTCGAAGTTTGCTTTGATTTTGTGATACTTACTTTAAAAAGTTATTTTATTCTTATTTGTAGGCAATGCAAAGAAGTTTTCCCACTTGTCTTTGAAATTGGCAAAGCCACCTGTACAATTACGTGCATGATATCTACACATTTAGCTAAGAGGTAGGTCATGGCATTTGTATTTGAATCAATTTGCCCGAGTCAAATACATATGATGACCCAAATGCAATCAAATAATTAAATAGCATTGCTTAACATTGTTTTCTATACCTATTTATTATACATGTATAATCACTTTTGTTTCGTTATAAAACACTAACACATTTATACAAATGCGTGAATCGTTGGCCTTAAAACTAAGTTGTCTTCATTAAAAAATAGAAACAATTTTAATTAGCTGCCTTAGCCCGGAGGTCCCAATCACAAGTTGTCCACTGTCCGTCTGTCTGTCACCGTCTGCCGTCCGTCTGTTTGAAAACTTTTCACATTTTCAATTTATTATTCAAAACGACTAACCCAAATTTAGCTTAACTAAGAACAAATTTTTTTTATAGAAAAGGGATTCTACATTATTAAGATATAAGGCGCAAACAAAACAGTGAAAAAAGTTGTATGTCTTTAAAACTCTTCTTATGAACATGACCAGAGGTTTAATGTTTTAATACAAATAATGTGAGCTCTGTATATGTACCTCGATTACATGTATAACTTTACAAAAGGCTCTCTAACTTTGGTTGCCTTTTAGAAATGCCTTACTGAAATATTGAAATCATTAAAAACGAAAAAATTAAATTTCTAAAATCGTTATAATGGCATTTTAACATTCATTTTTATTAAAGAGTCAATAATTCGTTAACAAGATAGCGTGGGTTTCATTTTTGTCGGTGCTACGGATGTAGCATGTAACTTATTTACGGGTTAACTGCTTGTGGGAAAACCTACTCAGAAAAGTTGTCCCCGTGATCGATAGGTTTCAGAGTTTTATTTCTAAATTTTATTTGAGATTCGTCTGCGTGGTTATAATGTGATCGTGTTTCAAACACACTGTCGATGTTAAAATTGAGCAACACCATTTCAATAAAATATACAGTAAAATGCAAATCTTAGTCGGGAAACGCATTTCGAAACTATGCTCCAAACTTGTAAACGATCTAGACGAACTTAGTTTTACTCAACACAATAACAGAATAGATAATTTTGAACCAATTCATAAAAATAATTATATGTGTTTTCGGACAATTGCAATTTTTCGCAAAACAACTTAAAACATTTAAAAGATTTCACACAAATCTATATTTTTATGACGACGTTAGCCCGACATCATCAATTGAATTACAATTATTCTGTATGTTTCAAATGCACAAATGCATTTAATGTAAGGTTGTGAAGAGAAGAAACATGACTATTTTTCTTTTTATGAAACTCAATGAGTCAATCGATCATTCAATGTAAAAACAATTACCATATAACTATTGACATATTAATAAGTTTGTAATCGTAAATGATAACTAGCTAAATGCAAAATAATTTTGATAGTTAGATCAGTATTTAAAAATACAGTATTCATTATAGATCCACGACCGACGTTAATGCATACGATTCAACTGATTTACAATATCTTTGTCTAAACAGGATTTTAGATGGAAAATAGAACTAAATGCGACAATTTATGTCACGTCTTTAAATTTTAAGCACATGATAATAATAAATGTTTGTAAAAACTGCAATTTAGCTTTTTGAAATATTTTACTTTATGTTTCAGAAGATCAATTGTTGTTTTTTTTTTTAAAGAAATGTATGAGTTTGCAATGATGGTCAACTCTTTACGTCGAATCCTATTGTGACGTCAGCAAAACCGCGAGCTATGTTAAGGGATTTATGATAGATTTGACCACGCTCCGACCGAAAGTATCACCTCATTTTATTCAAAGAACGATTCCTTATTACTTATATTTATATTATTTTCAATTAGTACAGTTAAAAACAACATTAAAAAACTACAATTTTCTCATGTATCACATGCTATGTATAACCATGCGGGGCAGCTTATGCTGTTTTTCGGTTATGCTTTAAGACACGCCCATTTTGTGTCACTCATGTTTTATGAGGTTTTTTGCGCTGAGGGGGGGGGGGGTTAAAATTTGTTTTGTGGTGTTGTCACAAACAAAGACAGTTGAAAACGTAAACAAAATAACATAAATCGCTGCGCTTGAATTATCTATAAAACAACAGATGTTTGCGAAACACTTATGGCTCCCTTCTTTGGAAAAATCCTGCAAATACATTGTAATTGGAATTATTCCAAGTCTAAGGGGCATACCTGTGTCACAAATTGCTCGATTGTATCCAAAATCAAACTTGACCTATACATTGTTTTGATAGATTAGTATACTAAATTTCATTTCAATACGTGCAACCTCTGCGAAGAAAATGAACGGAAACTGCAAACAATTATAATTTTTTTAAGTTAAAGGAGCATAATACTATTTAAAATTGTATGATCGTACCCATAATCGAACTTGACATAGATACTATCATGATAAATCTGTATAATTAATTTCATTTCAATAATATCTATCTATCTATCTATCTATCTATCTATCTATCTATCTATCTATCTATCTATGCAAAGAAAATGTGCTCAAACTATGGTTGACAAACCGATCGATCGACAGACAGACGGACAACAGCAAAGCAATATGCCCTCCCTTTTTTGATTGGGGCATTAAAACTTTGAAAGTATTGTCCTCAAATCGTGTTTAATTCTCAATAAAGTACATGTGGATAGTCCTCAAATCGTGTCTAATTCCCCATAAAGTACATGTGGATAGTCATTGCATCGCGAAATTCATTGTAATATTTTAGGGGGAAAATGCCGTTATATTTGCCAACCAGGTAGTATGGTTCGTGAGTCTAATTATAAAAACTAATAATTACTTTTTTTTACAGATTTTCTCCCGAAAATAGAAAATTGTGTTTTGGAGTTTTGGAAATTCCTGTTATTTTCGATGCTGTTTTAGCATATTTAACACCAGAGACACCAACGGATTTATCAGATGGTGTTTCTATTGAAGGGATTCTAAAAGAAGCAATAATATTGTACTTACTATATCTATCTATCTATCTATCTATCTATCTATCTATCTATCTATCTATCTATCTATCTATCTATCTATCTATCTATCTATCTATCTATCTATCTATCAAAAATGGTAAATGAAAGAGTCCAATTTTAAAACATATCAAATGTATCTAACCACACATTGATAATACAATAGATAAAAGTAAATGAATGCAAAAAAGTAAAAATTCGACCAAAAAATAATCAGTACATGACAGTGTTTTTAAAATGAGTATAACGTTGAAAATGATAGCATATATGCATAGACTGATGCATTGGAAATTATACGATTTTATGTGGTATCATTTACAGTTGCAGAGCGAAATTGCATGAGGATTGCATCGATTTCAACATATATGTTTCGAGAGAAGTGAGAACCGTCTTAAAAATAATGGGACAAAGCAAATTTAGGTATGTATACCGTCAGTTTGATGCATTATTTAATGATTCTGTTAGATTTATGTTCTCGTATGTAAGGGGTTTAATTTTGATACAATTGTAACATTCCACAGAACTCAAGGTTTTAAACCATTCCTTTTGAGTGTGGGGAAGCAGTTTTTGTTCGTTCGGAGAGCATGTGGACTTACAAGGGAAATTTTAAAATGCACCTCTGATGAGGACTGGTAATACTTTTTTTAAAGGTCTGGTTGGTATGATCGTGGCCTTGTAAATACAAATAAAGATATGTGAAATATTGTAAATGATTTTCAAGAAACGTGGTTGTCGGTTAGTGGTCTTTTCTAGACTGATACTGATCTTCATAAAGTAAAGTAGATATAGATTTAAAGATTTAATAAAAGTAAATAGCTTACAAATAATAGATTAAATGTACATGTAAGATATATCCGGTCATATGGCTAGTTTGTTGACACTAATACACTCCTTGTAAATTGTAGTGTTTCCGGTGTTTATATATAAATGTGTTTTTAAAGTTAAGAGCTATATGTAAAGAAAAAACACACACATAATATGGCATTCAAAGGCAACTAACGTTACGGTAATATTGTTTGGTAATGGTAAATAAAATATCAGAAAGTGGATTTTTTTATTTGTTAGGTCATCGAATTCTTTTGAATACAAGAAAATGTTTAAATGCATAAAAGGGTTGCTAAGCTATGGAGTAAGAGTTCTTCGCAGTCAGGGGTAATTGTTTTACTTTTCTTTGAATCTTCATTGATTATAACCTGATACACGAAACACTCAAATTTCTGTGTGCAATTTTGACGGCAAATAATCAATTTCGTTTCAGTTTCGATGAGAAGTCATTGTATCAGTTCTACAGTGTCGATATTGTTTGCAAAAAAATTAAACAATGCAACGAAAACTTGACGGCAGGTATTAACCTTGAGTGGTATGTGTATTTTTACTCATTTACTCATCTTGGCAATAATACAAGTTCTGGTTTTTTTTTAATTCCTGCTATAACAGATAATATTATAGCATATTGTTTTATATACATAAACAAACATCACGCACACGAGAGATAAACCATCAATTGCTAAAATGTATTATACATATAGTTAATTATTAATACGTAGTCTTAGACTTCTAATTAATGGGAATGGCAAAAGCTTTCAAAACGTATAGTCCATGAGAAAGAAAAAACAAAATTTATACCCAATGGTTGAGATTAACGCTATACACGTTATAAATTGCGCCAATTTTGAATGACAGTGAAACCGTATATGTTTGTCTACTTATAAAAGTTACACTTTTTCTTAAATAACAATGGTGAATTCCATCTCATTACAAAGATTATGTTGTTTTTTTATGTATTCATATAGACTCACAGGCTTGTATTTTTTTTCTTTTGTTTGTACTTGTATACTGGACAAATTTATTCTTTACTGAAAAAATGTATACTTTCCTTTATGAAACTATAACAATTATGAAGATGTTGACCCTTCACTAAATTTTGTATGATAGACTAAATCTAGCTGTCGATTTCACGTGATAGATTGATATTCATGAGAAGGCTCTTCACTTTCCTGGCAGGAAAATAATTTTTTTTTTATTGTCTAATGTTTGATATGTTTGTTATGTGATCGAATTGAGCATTATAATTAACTGCATAAAGGTAAATTTTATAAGTAATCAAACGCATGCATTTTCCCCGTTATTCAAAGTTGACGTAAATTATAGATGGCAGGGCACTTTTTTGATACAATTCACTGTACCCAGAGGATAAGTGTCTTCAAAACTCTGTAACTAGAATTTCCTCAGTTCCCATTCAGCACAAATACCTTTAATTCACTCTTTATAAGGCCAATCACCAATTTCTAAGAAAAATTACAATAATGTGTAACATTTTCTACATTGTGGTTTTCATAAGATTTCGACCATTTCCTTATCTGCCCATTTTTAATGAATTTTTAACTTTTAAGACCTCCCCCATCTAATATCATGCAAAAGAGTTGACCGTCCGTACCGGTGCATGTTGCGCCATCACATGTTTTTTGTGTTATTTTACGTCCCGTCTGTAACTTGCAATTTCCCTGTGTAAAGTCAACACTACAGTCATAGCATCAAATTACGTATTTTACTTCTGATTCTCTTGTACTTAAAAAAGGAGCCTACGTATTGCATATCAGTTTCAACAATAGACATCCCTCTAACTAATGATTATCATTAAAAATCAATTCATGAATTTACATGTACCAACACTCATAAGCCTTCAAGTAAAACAACTTTCAATTCTTCAAAAATATTGACGGGTACTTTATCCGAAATTTTGTTTTCTACCATAGCGTGTATAGTTTTAACAAAAAATTCCCATTAATGATTAAAATCTACAAGGCTTATCGCCAATGTTTAAGACCTATAGAGCTTATCTTCTACGTTAAGACTAACAGCAATCTCTCGGTTTGCGAAAATACGTTTTTAATTTACCTTTTATGGGATTTCGTATAATGTTTGTCGTGTCATATCAATCATTTGTGCAATGTTTTTTTCCAACAACAAATATTAAATATTTTAGTTTTCGTAAGCTATCATCGGAAACTGGTATTATGGTCAATCAAGTTCTCAAACAATACGAACAAGACAAACAAAATCTTATGCATATTTTTTGTTAACAACAATTCATAGGTTTTTAAGGGCACCTGAGTAAACTCAATGACCTCTTCCTCTCTGTTTTAGTCCGTCGTCGTGCGTGTCGTGCATCGTCCGCCCACATTAACAATTTACATTTTTAACCTCTTCTTAAAAGTTACAAAGCCAATTGTTACCATTTTTGTGCGTCAAATATGCAGAGAAGGTCGAATTTTTAAATACCCACATATGTGAGGAAAAAACTGATTGCTTGATTATAATGTTCGTAAAGCTCCTTTACACAATTATGAAAGTCGTGGCCCGTAGATCAGGGGTTCAGGATCAATATTGCCATATTGTAAAAATGCATTAAATCTTAGAAAATCTTCTTCTCTGCTCCTATGTTTATTTGTTAAAATCTAAATACGTGGTTGTGACGACTATGAAGCCTAAATTATGAAATTCATGGCCCGCTCTATGGTGGGGCCGATTTGGCCATATAGGTAAATTGTATTAAATCTTAGAAAATCTATATTTTTTTTTTGCTCCCATATATATTTATTAAAAATTAAATGCATTTTTATGATGTCCATGAAGACTTCCACCTAAATTGTGAAATTAATGACTCCTGTGGCTCGTTTCATAAAGGGTCGTACGTCCAGACTTAGTGCTTCGCCGGTGTAAATACGGGACTAGTTCGAATATTTGCGTTTCATTAAAGAGCTCATATTTACGCCCGACTAACGTTAAGCCAAATTTTTACGTCCACGTATTGGTAGGCGTAAGTTCGGACGTAAACATAAATAAGCATATAAATTATGAAACGACAATTGTATTCTATCACTAATGCGATTTATGTTACATGTATTATCACATTCAGATACTGAGAAGGAACAATTAATACTTTTAATTCTGGAATTTGATTGCCACGGGGGTTTCTGCGGAATTAATGTGTGCACACGGGGGTTTCTCCCAAATAAATGTGCACGACAGAGAAAGAGAGAGAGAGAGAGAAAGAGAGAGAGAGAGAGAGAGAGAGAGTCATACTTTATGTAAAAAAAACCGTGCCTTAATTTTAATTTTATGCGATGCATTTCATAAACTTATATTATATTTTTTTGCTAAAAGTGTACATCCCATTTAGTACAAACTTTACCTTTTAAAAATCTTGCATTAAAATCAAAATATCTAAAAAGTGTAACTTATCATAATACATGTATAAAATACATTATAATGCGCTAAAATACAAAACATCGCGAAATGATTGAAAACGAAAATACATTAATTTTGTTTTATACCCCTAAAATTCAAATCAACTGAAATGCGCAATGACAAAGAGCGACAAAGGTCAGAAAATTGGATGTAAACATCAATTTGACAACTTGTATATTTACACTGACCTAGAAAATTCAAAATTTTCAATATGATAAAAGAAATAAAATAACATATTTTTGACTACCTAATTAATTAAAATGATATATTGATTATTCTATTATGCACATTACACAAGTCATGTACGTCAACCAATACCGAGTAAGCCCGCTTTAAACAAAAACATTATACATGTATTACACGGATAGTTCATTGAAGATTTCCATGTGTATTTGACACTAAATAATACTCCTTGCCCTGGTGTTCCAGAAAATCATATACACTTCACAATTGTTTGGTTTCTGTTTAATGCTTTATCTATTTGTATAATTATGTGTCAGGCACGTAGCATCGTTTTTGAAAGTGTGTGTGTGGGGGGGAGGGGCAGACTCATCCAAAAAATCGTGAAAGGCTAAAAAAATATTTTGAATTTTACATTCTCCCAAAAAGAAGGGGGGGGGGGGGGGAGTATGGACATATAGAGTTAATGCTTATAACGTTTACAAATCTTCTTCTCTACTATCCTGCATCTGTTAGAGAAAAAAAATCGGAGGGGGTGTATATTAAATTTTGTCTTATTATTTTATTCTGCTCAGGAATGTCAATGAAAGAACTGAGTAAATTCACAAATATAGAAAGAGTAAGGGGTCTGTCTATCAAAGTTTATACAGACCCTGAAACATGCTACTACACCTCTAAAACAAACCGTACCGTTTCGTGCAAGAAACGAACCTTACCGCTAACAAAATGAAACGTACCGTTCACAAAGCGTACCGTACCGTTCACAAAACGAATTGCTCTGCTTTGAATTTGTATTTCGTTTAATGTATTCTTGAGATGGTTCACGGTTTGTTATAATTGTCATTTTTTGATTGTACCGTTTACAAAGCAAACCGAACCGCTAACAAAATGAACTGTAACGTGTAAAAAATAATTTATGCAGGATCCGCTTCAAAATGACCAAAAAAGCGTACCGTACCGTGCAATGAGCGTGCAATTTCCATATACGGCTAATTTACTTCATGTCTTTCGATGAATATGGCCGCATATTAACGCTGACCAGATAATTTCAATATTTGTTAGATTTTTTTCGAAGTGATTAGTGATTAGATAACAAATACTAAGATTTAGCTCTGTTATTTTTATTTAAATAGTTACAAAACATGTGCTACTTGGCTCCTCTTACAAAGCTAGAAAAAATTATCGAATGAAAACGTTTCTGTTTTGTGTTTTCCTAAATCCATATTTAAAAGAGTGTTCCTGTTTGAAATTATTCCACAAAAAATTCTTCCAACTTCATGATTAAAACTCATGTACGAATGTCAATCAAAGTTTCTTTTCCCGCTGTCGTATGTATTTTTATTTTTTTTTAGATAAATTTTAATTTATATATCACTTAAAACAATTGTTTGATGATTATTTGGTATTTTTCTGTGTACTGTTCACAACAAGTACATGTATGTGAGTAAAAAGTAAATGAAATATAAACAGGTACGGTAGCAAATGTCAAAACGTCAGCTAAATCTCATGCATACAGTGAAGAGCGGACAATTGTCCAACAAAATGATAATAAAATGATAAAATCGCCATTAAAATCTATTGACTTGTTATGTATATCAAGTTGTGTATATATCATAAGAAATGTATTACATGTACATGTATTGTGTAAGGGAATACCAGAAACTGATACTAGTAGTCATATTTTGACTATACACGCGATCTTTTTTCAGATCAGAGAAGCGATGACGGTTACATGTATATGTAAGTGTGATCTGTGTATACGGATAAGTGCAGAAAATCCTAGAATCAATATTTTAATGAATAAAATTCCGTGTCAAAAAACTTTATAGCAGATTACTCCAAGATTGCTAAACTGAAGTCATTGTTTATCTTATTATTAATTGTGTGTACTTTTGCATTGTCTATTTACCAGGGGAATTCGATCGGCAATAGTACTACAGTAGTACGCAATAAAGAATGATCAGAATTAAAGTCGAGCTCGTTTGCAAGCAACGAG
The DNA here is from genome assembly GCF_025612915.1 of Magallana angulata. Classification (NCBI taxonomy): domain Eukaryota; kingdom Metazoa; phylum Mollusca; class Bivalvia; order Ostreida; family Ostreidae; genus Magallana; species Magallana angulata. The sequence goes on along the minus strand of NC_069119.1, from coordinate 27,834,925 downwards.
GAGGTCTTCCGTTACAGCTTTCAGTCAAGAAAGGATTGTCAATCAGTTTTCATAAAACAACCTACACTTTTCAGGGTACATATATTGATAGGAGGTCTTTTCACACTAACTTAACTTCTTACCAAGCAGGGCTTTAGAAAATCAATTTGAACTCTTGAAAATTAGTTCATGCATATTTCCTATATATTAATGTAACCCCCCCCCCCCTCCGACTGCAGAGTATTGAAGAGTTAGATTTCTCGTAAAACAGATGAAGGCATGTCTGTGATAAGTTGAGGATATATTTAGACAAGAAAGGTATTGACTGCAACTTTAAAACACTATTACGCACAGGGAGCTTTTCCCTATTAGCAAAATGAAAGCGGGTATGCATGTCTTCATGTGAAGCTTAAAACTCTCATACTATGCAATATTCAAACAATACAATATTACAATTAAATTGTTAATAGAATGAAGAGCAACTTTTTTTTAGCAAAATCATTATCGTAGCATGAATCTTTTTTTAGTTATAGAGCAAATACTTTCCGTTTAATTTATAAACAACTTTTGTTCTATATGCATTTAGAAAATATTTCATACTAAAAAATTACAAAGCAAAAACATGACTAACATTAGCAATTTTTAAAACATAGATTTTGATTATATAGTTCAAGTGGTACAATTAAAACTAAATAAAATACAAAAATCAGAGGACAACATTCAAAATGTCAATCTTAAAGATTTCTTACTTTGGATTATTTTCTACTGACCATTTCGAGGCCTTTGTCCGTAAACGAATGCCCCTAAATTTCTTTAAAAGGGGGAATAACTCAAACCAGGAAGTCTCGATTTCTCATCCTTTTGTGACGTACAAACTACATCTAATTTACAATACACCCTGAAAATCAGAATGAAATCAGATAACAAAGAAAAAAGTTATTAAGGTTTAAAAAACGTCTAGAAGAAGAATAACAATAATGAGTAATTGCCATCAGAATCAGTACAAGGTCTTCCGTTGAAAACGGAAGAGCTTCATTATAAATAAAGAAATAGAAAGATGCTTGTAAAAATAGCAACAAGCCGAGAACCAAGACAACACTTAAAGAAACTAAAGAAATATCGGAATAAAGTCCGGGCAATTTTTCGAAACAATTTTAAATGGATTAGAAAAAATATTAAAAGACTTCATGTCATGTATATGTATAGAAATAAAAAAAATAAAATAATTGTTAGAATCATCGACAAACCGCTGTATTAACAAAAATATATTGGATTAAATAAAAACGTTACTTTATTCTATCGCAATAATTACATTTATGTAAAATTAAATACTACTTATAACAGAGTTATCAAAATTAAAACTGCCATCCGCCTCCCAGTTTTCAATGAGTGTAAGTTTCACATAACGTATCGAAATTGTGGGAACAAATAAAAGTTTCGATTTCAATTAGATTAAAATGCATTTGTAATATATCATTTAGGTAAAAAAAACATGCTTGTCATAATTACCACCTTGCTGCAGTAGCTATTGATCGGGGAAAAACTAAACAAAACTACATTAAGAAAAATCAAAGCGTCATGCCACGCGTACCTCGCTCATTAATAAAGCGTGCAAACCGTTCAGAAAGAGTGGGGCTATCTTAAGCAAAACATACCGAGCAAGAAGTGAACCGTTCCTGTCACAAAAACAAACCGTACCGTTCATAAAGTGAACCATACCGTTCACAAAACGAACCGTTCCGTTCAAAAATCGCACTTAACCGAACCGTGCAACTGATGTAGTAGCACGTTTCAGGGTCTGTAGATTGTGAAAGCATTTGAAAAGAGTTCGGGGTGGGGTGGGGGGGGGGGGGTTATAATAGTCAACGGAGTTATCTCCCCTTGGGTTTTGTTCATAACAGAGTTATCTTCCTTTGCTATGTCATGTTACTAAAATCTTCCTTTGCGTGTTCGTATTTAGTTATTAATCACTGAATATTTTCTATTTATAAAGACGTTGTATTATCAAAAGTGTTATGCAAGTTTTTTGTTTGTTTTTGAGTTGAACAGAAACAGTTTTTGAACTTTCTTAAAAAACAAATAGACTTGTTAATAGTTAAGGAGGCCGACTTTAGTTTGCATTGCGCATGTTTTTGCGCATTCTAATATAATACAGTTGATTTATACTTCTTATGAATTTTTTTCGATATCATTTATAAAATTGAACACAATAAACAAAATACAGATAAAAATATTTAGATTGTTAAAGGAAATTTTTATTTTTAACACGATTTTTACGTTGTGCGGTAGGGGAGCATTGCCATTGCGCTTTTATGACGTTATGATAAAATGAAGCTTTGTAGGAGTACGTTATAAGAAATAATATAAAAGAAAAAGTAAAAGTTGTACATGTACACTGTTGAAATTTTATATACAGAATGATGCTATCCTCGAGGACATTTCCTGATTTTTGGAATGAATCCATTATACCAATCATCATTTGTGATGATCCAAATATATAGCAAAATTTGGTGCATTTTAATATTTTGAGATGGCCCCCACTAAAAACCAGACGGTAGAATTTTGTGTTTTTTACATATAAGGTAGGAAAAGCTATTACTAATCATATATAACAATTTGAGCAAAAGAGCTATTGTAGTATTTTTTTAAACTGCTTTGATGTGCGGAAAATGCAGTTTCCTATATATTCCTATAGTAAATGTACCTCTATTTTGAGATGGCCCCTAAAAAGAACCAGACGGTCGATTTTCATGAACCTTCGCAAATAAACGAGATTTGGTTTAAATTACTAATGGTTAAAAAATAAAGAGTTATGCTGTTGTAGTTTTACCGCAAAAAAACCCAAATCGGCCTCCTTAATTAATAATTAGCGAGCTAAGATCAATGACTAAGTAAAAATGATTTTGGTATATAAATGCTACATGTTGAATAATTTTTAATGAATGTTGAGTAACCAAAAGCTGGAACATGAGAAATAACTCTTGATGGCTTTCAAAGCTGGGTTAATATTTTGATTGTTTAAATGCTCACAGGGAGCGTTTCTGTCTGCCCCCGGGGATAGGGGATGAGAGGTTGTTTTATTTTAAACATTTAGACTAGCCACCTTGTTTTAGTGTACACTGTATCTATGAAAACATATACACAAAAAACCTGTCACCTATCCTGAAAGTTAACAAATATGGTTAAACAATTTCTTTCAGAGTCTTGCACCTTTTAATATCAAGTCATGCACTCTATTATGATATTTAAGTTTTTGCTAAAAGTATAGGTTTCATGGTCCGTTTTGAAAGATTTCAGTCAGGGAGGTGGTCGTTATTACAGATTTATAGCTTTTCTGCTCAAGAATGAATCTTAATGAAATACATATAGGAAACTTTTTGAGGTTATATGATACTCAGCAGACCGTTAAGGCCTATTGGCCTTTTGTTTCAAATCATCTTTAGTCGTGTTAATTTGGTTCATTTGGTTTTTATTGTTATTTATCAATATATATATATATATATATTTTATATATATATATATATATATATATATATATATATATATATATATATATATATATATATATATATATATATATATATATATATATGTAACCAAGCAGTAAGAGTAAGGAAATCCAAAAGACAGCCATTTTGTTTAACAGATTTATTAAACGTTTTTAATTGACCTATAAACAAAGAAAAATACATTAGACAAAATACAATTTTACATGTACATTCATTATGTTTTAGTTTCGATAATTTGTTGATAAAAATGCAACCGTTACTTCAGTATTCATTTATATGGTAAAACATGTTTTGTAGCAATTTAATATTAGAACTTACAAACAAGTTTCAGAAATTACAATGGCAAGATTAACTGCAAAAATACGATTAAGTATAAACCTTGCAATTAAAATAATATGCCCTAATCACTATCATGGTAGTAAAGAAATATCACAGGATGAACCTCTGCCATTCAGTCAACTGAATGATTAACTGAATGATCTGGAAAGGTCACATGGCGAAAAACCATCTTTAAGCAAGTCCTTAAAGGTGGCTTAAAGGTGACTTAAAGGAGCTTAAAGGCTATACAACCTTTAAGCCGCCTTTAACTCATCTTTAAGCAAGTGCTTATAGGTCCTTAATGTCCAAACTTCTTTAAGCTACCTTTAAGCCACCTTTAAGCATCTTTAAGTGGGATTTACGCTCTCTTTACACTGCCTTTACACTGTCTTTAAGTGGCCTTTAAGTCAATATTGATCAAGCTGAACAATAAAAACATATATTAAATGCAAAAGCTCTTTTATAGAGATGGGAGGGGGTCATCAAAGTGATAATATAATTTCCAAGGAAGGGGGGGTGTTCCAGGCGGTTTTAATCGTCGCTCCATTAAACACAGATCGCTATCATCAGCACCGCTCTGATGGACACAGATTGCCGTTATAAAATACTTTATAATTTTTTGGGGGTTTCAAAATTATTGTAGGTATGAGCGCAGTCTCTGTATCTTACTATGTGCATAAAACTAATTAAAGTATGTTTGTTTCCTATTATAAATTAATCGGTGAAAAAATCTCTCTCTCTCTCTCTCTCTCTCTCTCTCTCTCTCTCTCAGTTCATCCGGTTATTAAACAAAATAAAGATAATTAACCAAAAATGCATGATTTAATTTGTTAATCGGTTTAAGGTATGTATTTTTTTTCAATTTTCATTATTTCTAACTCTAGATCTGCTAGATACATGTTAAAGATGAAAAGACTCTCAACTGCCTTTGTTATATCGGGCAGGATATTACTGCTTTGTTTGTCTAGACATAGTTTTGTTCGTTTGTGTATATCTAATTAGAGTCTATTGTTTGTCCGACTTAAGAAAACCCCTGGAACTAACACAGAATATACAAGATATACACAGCAGTTGTGTCGTGTGCCCAGGTGCATGTTTGTGTACATCTAATTAAAGTCTATTGTTTGTCCAACTTAGGAAAACCCCTGGAACTAACACAGAATATACAAGATATACACAACAGGTGTGTCGTGTGCCCAGGTGCACGTCAGGGTTTCTAAAGGCGTTGAATCTTAGTATGTACGAGTATACGATAAGTCTAGTGAATAAAAGTTAATTTACATTTGTAATTCATTTTCAAAGTATTATTTCCTAGCTCTGGGTTTCAAAGATGTTACGTCTACAAATTAACGATACATGTATGTAAGAGTAAAATCATGAGGCTTACTAATTAATGTACCGGTGAGCATAAATAGGGGTTGATTATTTAAATATATGTATAAGGGTAAATATGTCAAATATACCCGACCTGGCACATCATACAATTGTATGTACAACTCATTTGCAATTGCCACATGCAGTAAATACGTCACCGGTAATTGGTAATTTTGTTTGTTATAGAATTGATAGTTTAAAAATCATGTACATGTACATACAATTACATGTAAATATTTAAACATATTGGAACGGCGCCGCGATCATGAAAACCGGGAAATTGCGGTAAATTGAACAAATACCCTAATAGTATCAATGCCTTTAATAAAAGAAATGATTTCATTTTCTTTCTTACATTTTTATAGCTATAAATTAGATGAACGTATATCTACTCGGTTTAAATTTATTAACTAAGAAAGCCTACTATAGTGAACCTAACGGTTTCCATTTAGGTATAATATATTTTTGTTCACTGAAGACCAAGTTCCGTATTTCATTCTAAATACATGCATGCATGTAATTTATAAATTAGATATAATTGATTGTTACAAACTGAATGGTTTGTCAAAATCTTTTCAAATAAAAACATTCAATACAGTGATTCAATATCCATTGATATATAGAATATAAAAACGCTCAAATATATGTAAGTTGCCGTGGCGCAGAGGATGTGTGGTGATGCTAGTAAACTAAGGGTCCCGGGTTCAATTCTCGCCGTGGCCGGTTTTTTTTAGTTTTCTTTTTCATTTTTATTTCTAGAACAAAAACCGTTTTAATACCTTTTCTTTCATAAAGTTAATACATTTTGTTGGAAATTAAGCACAATATTGAATTAAATTTTTTTTAATGGCTTAAAGGTGGCTTAAAGATAGCTTAAGGTGGCTTAAAGGTGGCTTAAAGAAGTTTGGACATTAAGGACCTATAAGTTGTCCTTAAAGGTGGCTTAAAGGTGGCTTAAAGATAGTCTTTAAGCTGCCTTTAAGCCATCTTTACGCTTTCTTTAAGCCACCTTTAAGCAATACTTATAGCTTAAAGGTAGCTTAAAGGTGGCTTAAAGATCGTCTTTAAGCTACCTTTAAACACCTTTAAGCTATCTTTAAGGAGGACTTAAAGATGGTCATTCATCCTGTGGGTGGCTGAATGGCATAGCTATGCCATTCAGCCACATTTCACTTTCGTTTCAGTCACCTTTCAGTTAACTGAATGGCAGAGATTCATCCTGTGTATATAACTAAATATAATATTAACCTACCACAAGATGCAGCTGATATACACTGGATAGTCTGACGTCGTTGATAATGAAATAATGCCCAAATTTACTTAGTTTGAACGGTTACTTATACTAATAGAGAATCAAATTTATTGGATAATAATATGAACCAATGAAATTAAAGAACCATACGCGCGCAATAAAACTTTAGATGAATAATATTTAAGAATATACTGCACAAAACGAAAATAGAAAATCCAAAAACGAATAAATACATATGAAATAGATAGTAATAAATCTGTTCTACCACATACCCCCCAGCAAAATGTTAATTCGTCCTCGAATTAATATCATAAATACATTTTAAAATAATTAGATATACAATTTCAAATAACTTTGCATCACAAATATCCGCAGTCGAATATATATTCACATTTCACATATTGACCGGTTTTAATTCCAAACGATTCACAGTTTTCACAGAATCAATATTCACTGGCTTCACACTGTACACAGATTTATACGCTTGTCTCCGATAACATGAACCTCAGCTTTCCATTTGTCCTGAATTTTGTCTCTACCTTTTAATCCTCTGTTTCGAATAAAGACTTTGTCACCAATCTGTAGTTCTTGTTCCGATTTTCCAGCTTCATGTATCTGCTTTCTTGCTATTTCGTTTTTGTTGAGTTCTTCTCTGGCTCTGTTGTAAGCAAACGAAAGCTTTTCCGAATGTAGATCCACCCATCTGTTAATATTGATTTTATCTAACGGTTTGGTACTTAAGCCTAGAAGAAAATCTATCGGAAGGTTTGGTTGTCGTCCATACATCAGGTAGTAGGGGGAATAACCAGTCGATGCGTTTGGTGTAACATTATAACGTGTAACGTTCTGTTGAAGCGCTCGTTTTGCCCGTTGCCCTGAGGATGATACGCTGTAGTTCTGGACTTCTTGATGTTGTAAAGGAAACAAAGGTGTTGGATTATTTCAGCTTCAAAGCACTTTCCTTGATCGGAGTGGATACGTTTACATACACCAAATGTACAAAAGAGTTGCTTTACTACAATGTAGCACTTTCGCTATAGTTTGTGCGGTTTGGTCTCTGGTAGGAACTGTAATAGTCCATTTGCTAAACACATCCGTCAACACAAGTACATTTTCGAATCTTTGGGATTTCTCAAGAACCGTAAAGTCAATTGCAATGCATTCCATAGGTTCTGATGCACTTAAATGTCCCATACTAGTGTGAACAGTTAGTGGCGGTGTTTTTGAAATTGCACATCTCTCACATTTTTTACAATAGGTCTTAATATCCTTGTACGTATTAGGCCAGTAACATCTTTGTCGGATTATGTTGAAATTTCTCTCGATTCCCTGATGTCCCTTCTCATCATGTAGACTATGTTGAACTATTTCTTTGAAACACTCCGGAAGTACAATCTGATATATGTCACCAAGCTTTGGGTCACTAATTCGTCTATGAATAACACTATCACGTAACTCCAAATGTTTAAGTTGTCGTAAACGAATCTGCACTTTCTTACTCTGCTTTCGAATAAAACTTGGTTTAGGAACAGTTTTAGATACAACGAATTCCTTACATTTTCCAATAACCGAATCTTTGGTTTGTAAATCCTGGAGATCATCATTTGAATAACTAGGAAACGTGTCACAATAAGAAACATCTGTTGACTCGATATATATGACAGAGGACTGAGCTGCCTTAACTTTTAGTGAAATGTTGGTTCCATCGATACACTGATTTAGAACATCACTGTCAGTTGCAAGTCTGAATAAAACATAAGCGTTGGTATTCTGTTTACCAGGACGATATTTAATTTCAATATCAAAGTCCACTAACTGCGATGTCTACTTCTGTTCGTACGCTCCCAGTTTTGCTGATGACAAATACTTCAACGGGTTGTTGTCTGTGAACACGACAAACTTATTTCCAAGAAGGTAGTCACGGCATTTTTCAGTCACACTCCACTTAAGAGCAAGACGTTCCAGTTTCAGACTGCTCATGGTCTTTGAAGACTTTTCCTTCGGTCTCAACGATCGGCTAGCGTAAGCGATGACGATAGTTCGTCCAATTTGCACTTGGGATAATACAGCCCCCAGGCCTTGAGAACTAGCTTCCGTTTCTAAGATAAAAGGAGATGTAAAATCAGCGTATCCTATTAATGGTGCTGATGACAATAAAGATTTCAGCTTCTGAAATGAGTCTTGACATTCTGATGTCCACTTATCACCATAAATTGTCTTTGGATGCTTAGCATTCTTCTTGGCAATTTCTAGTAAAGGTTCCGCAATTTGTGAAAAATGTCTAATAAATCGATGGTAGTATCCCGCAAAACCAAGGAATGACTTCACATCTTTCACATTTTTTGGTATCTTGCAATTAACAATACACTTAATTTTGTCCTCATCAGTACTTATCCCGTTTTCACTAACGACATGGCCAAGATATTTAACAGACAGCTTAAAATATCGGCACTTTTTCATCTTCAATTTCAGTCCATGTTGACGAAGAATGGAAAACACTTTGTCGAGACGCTGAACATTTTCACTTAATGTTTTGGAAAAAAGGATGATATCGTCAGGAAAAACAAGAAAAGAGTTGCAAACTTCTTTACGGAAGCAATGTTGCATCAAACGTTGAAATGTGGCCGGAGCGTTTGTAAGACCGAATGGCATGCGGGTGTATTCATAAAGTACAAAAGGTGTAGTGAGAGCAGTTTTCTGTATATCCTCTTCTGAAATTTCAATCTGATTGTAACCGGAAGTGAGATCTAAAGTAGAAAATATGGAAGATCCATGCAACACGTCGAATGTTTCTTCAACTCTCTGCAGGGGAAACTTGTCTTTGATAGTTTTCTCGTTGAGTTTACGGTAGTCCACACATAGCCGCAAAGAGTTGTCTTTCTTTCGAACAAGCACGATCGGAGATGCGAAGGGACTTGTACTCTCGCGAATTACACCGTTGTCAAGCAGCTTCCGAATATGTTGTCTAACCTCTTCAAACTGAGATGGAGGGATTCGACGATACTGTTGAGAAACTGGTGCATTATCAGTAAGACAAATACGATGTTGAACTGATATGTGCATCCGATATCGTCGTCGTTTTTAGAAAAGACATCACTATATTTCCGGTAAAGAGAGGTAATCAATGCTTTATCTTTTTCACTACAATCAAGCTGATAAATATCCCCTGGTAACGTAAATTCATCATCACCGGAAGAAATCTCGTACACTTCACATTTCTGAATAAATACTTCTTCGACACAGCCGACACGATTAAATTCAATGTTCGAATTTTTATTCCCCACATCACATTTCGACACCGTTCAAATCATAGTGCGCGGTTTTAGATATATATCTTCATCACCGATGTTTGCAACTCTGGCCCATAATTTTCCTTTGCTAACGGTAACGCAGGTAGGTACAGTCCGGAAATTACGGTGTAGGTGCCCGCCGTTGGTCAAGGGATCAACAATCACGTCACCATCAATATGCGGTCCGGTACACTCAGCAACAATAGAGGTATTGGCTGGAATGCGTACAGAGAAAGTCCCTTTCACTCGAGCGAGTCCATGAATAGATCTATTATCGAACACACTATTCTCTGCAAAATCTCCAACGACAGCAATCTCACATGTAGATAACATATTTCGACATTCGCTCATTATGTTCATGCCAATTACACCGGGTACAGCTTCCTTATGTTTCCGGGTAGAATCGTCAGTCGATGAACATCAACTTCAATATAACCGATAAAGGGAATTGCTAGTCCATTGGCTGCTTTAAGAATAAAACTGTTCTGAATCAGCGATGTACCAAGAGGCTCAATGAATTTGCGGTAGAAACTTTCCGTTACCGTGGAAACCATAGAACCCGTATCAACTAAGCACGGAAGATTTATTCCAGAAACACCTATGTTTATGACACTTTCCAATAACCCGGCTATGGAATTTCGAGTCCTGTTTATAATCATCTATTAACGGACTCACTTTAATAGATGTGATTTGTTTTCCGACTATCCGATTGTTGATTCACGGGGTTTAGTAGAACGGCTATTTCTCTGAATATGGCCAACTCTCCCAACAATGGGAATAGTTGCGATTTTCCCTTGTTTGCTGGCTGGTCCCACAGTTTCTGATCAAACCGGTTAGAGAGTCAATTTGCTTATGCTGCGCTTCAATTATTTTCAATAGCTGGTCAGTTGTAGGTGAGTCGGTCGTCTGGGTGTTTAAATTATGTTGATCGTTGGTCGTGTTCGGTTTAGTCGAAGTAGCGATTGTATTGTCTGCGGTTTCCTCTTCTTCGCTGAATACGATGATTTCATCTCGAAAGGTGTGAAAATCTGTAGGTTTTATCCTTAGTAGTTTCTTTGCTTCTTTTCTTACAGACGAATCACGTAAGCCATTAGCGAATTTTTCAAACAAAGTAAGGTGTTTGTTTGGAAAAAACACTACTGTCCTTTCTGACTACGTTTTGGTATAACTCCAGTAATGCGTACGAATAATGTCTAATTGTTTTTGAATCCTGATGATTTCTTTCAAAGAATTTCTGTTGTAACGAGGTAACTGATTCCGGGTTGCCAAATGCCGAACGGAGACAGTCCAATATGGCATAAGGGTCCTGCCGAATATCTGGGCGGAATTTCACTTCTTGTTTCGCTTGGCCTTCTAAGTGTGAATAGATAAGGTCAACTTTCTGCAAATCTGTATATTTTCGTGCTGAGAATACAATTTCAATTTCATCTATCCAATCATCAATAGAAACATCGGATTTTGACATAGGGCGGCCACAAAAAGTCTTTAATTTTCTTGTTTCAGGTATAAAAGTTTGTTTTTCAATAACTTGTTTGGATTGTGATCTGTGTTTTGCTTCTAATAGTTCGATTTCTAATTCATGAACACGATGTTGCAATTCCGCTTTCTTCATGGTGACAAAATAATGGTAATAACAGTACTCACGAACACAATTCACTCCGCGGAAAGTATAAGGACTTTGACACCGGAAATCATTCAGCGTGATATTTACTCACTGTCACAATAGAAAGTTCTTTCTGATAAATTTACTATTACAGATACTTAGCTGCATATTTGGAAAATAAATTCCTACGGTGGTCCATGCTTGAAGATGGTTTCTGGCAGCGCCATGTGTAACCGAGCAGTAAGGAAATCCAAAAGACAGCCGTTTTGTTTTACAGATTTATTAAACGTTTTAAAGCATTGACCTATAAACAAAGAAAAATACATTAGACAAAATACAATTTTACATGCACATTCAATATGTTTTAGTTTCGATAATTCGTTGATAAAAATGCAACCGTTACTTCAATATTCATGTATATGGTAAACCATGTTTTGTAGCAATTTAATATTAGAACTTACAAACAAGTTTCAGAAATTACAATGGCAAGATTAACTGCAAAAATACGATTAAGTATAAACCTTGCAATTAAAATAATATGCCCTAATCACTAGCATGGTACATGTAGTAAAGAAATAATTAACAAAACTAGAGCAAAGCTCGTTGCAAAGCAACGAGTGGGTCTTCCTTTAATGTTGAAAGTAAAGCTGGAAGTTCCTGTAAGATGCAGAGCTCTTAAACCAATTACAAGAGTAACACTAAAATAAAAACATGAAAAAAATCGAACATTCCTGGTACGACTTAACAAAATACGAATGATTTTAAGTACGACTTCACAACAACCTTTTCGATTTTAAGAACGACTTTACAAAAAAAATCCGAATGTGTTCAAGTACGACTTAACAATTATTTTTAGTACGAGTTAATTTTACTTTTTTTTAAACCAAGGACGCGGAAACAAAATTTCCGGAAAAATCAATTTTTAAACCCCGATATCTATGTAATGCATCGTCCGATTTTCAAACAGATTTCAGTTTCGTATTTAGCGTAACCAACTCTACAAATTTCGTAAACATTTGAAATTAAAACGAAAAATTCGAAAATTCGAAAATTTTAAAACACTTCCGGTTCGGACCGGAAGTGACGGAAACAAAATTCCAGCCTTACGTACAAATAAAAACGATGAATGCTTCAACACAGAAAATTTCAAGTCTCTATCTTCAAGCGTTTTTGAAAAACGCCCTGGACAAAATCACTTTTTTAAAATTTAAAAATTGACGGAACGTAAACACGGAAGTGACGTTGTAGTTAAAAATTTAGGATCTTTTAGGGACAGTGATGCTCCATAATTCCTGAAAATTTCATGTAAATCCGTTGAAAACTTTTTGAGATATTAAGCTTTAAAAAAGTCAGAAAAATAAAGAAAAAGAATAATAATAATAATAACTAGAGCAAAGCTCGTTGCAAAGCAACGAGTGGGTCTTCCGTTAATGTCGAAAGTAAAGCTGGAAGTTTCTGTAAGAAGCAGAGCTCTCAAACCAATAACGAGTAACTAAAAAAAAAAGATAAAAATTATTCCTGGTACGACTTAACAAAATACGAATGATTTTAAGTACAACTTAACAAAAACCTTTCCGATTTCAAGAACGACTTAACCGAAAAAAATCCGAATGTGTTCAAGTACGACTTAACAATTATTTTTGGTACGAGTTAATTTTACTTTGAACATTACGCTATTTTTTAAACTAAGGACGCGGAATGAAAATTTCCGGAAAAATCAATATTTAAACCCCAATAACTTTGTAATGCATCGTCCGATTTTCAAACGGATTTCAGTTTTGAACTCAACATGGAAATTACTGTAAGATGCGTACGTAAAAATTTTAAAATTGAGAAACATGAAAATTCAAAAAAATTGGTTTTGCTTCCGGTTTCGACCGGAAGTGTCCGAATTGAGTTTCCAGCCTTATGTCATAAGTAAAACGGTAGTTCTACCTACTCTGTAAATCTCATAGCTTTATCTTTAATCGGAAATGAGAAAAGCTCCGGACAAAATCACTTTTTAAAACGCGAAAAACGTCAATATCTGACGAATTTGATGACGTCATCAAATATTTTTTTCATATCATAGAGATCTTTAAGATATACATTAAACCTGTAAATTTCAAAACAATCGATGCAAGCGTTTTTGAAATATTTGAGTTGGAAAAAAAATAAAAAGAATAATAATAATAAGAATAAGAAAAAAAAGAAACCGTAGAAAAACAAAAGGGTCTTCCGTTGGAAAACGGAAGACCCTAATAATAATAATAACTAGAGCAAAGCTCGTTGCAAAGCAACGAGTGGGTCTTCCGTTAATGTCGAGAGAAAAGCTAGAAGTACCTGTAAGAAGCAGAGTTCTTAAGCTAGTAAATAAAACAATAAGAAAAAAATCGAATAATTCCTGGTACGACTTAACAAAATCCGAATGATTTTAAGTACGACTTAACAAAAACCTTTTCCGATTTCAAGAATACCTTAACAAAATAAACCCGAATGTGTTCATGTACGACTTGACACGATTATTTTTGGTACGAATTAATTTTACATTTAACTTCACGCTATTTTTTAAACCAACAACACGGAATCAAAATTTCCAGAAAAATCAAATTTTAAACCCCAAATTCTCTATAGCGCATGGTCCGATTTTAAAACAAATTTCAGCGTTAGATTAAGCTAAAAAAGTTCTTTGTTTTTGCTAAATGAAAAATATCAAGTAATCGCCTAGAAAAAAGTTATCATAAAAAGCCTTACTAGCCCTTTTAGCCCCTAATTTGAGGGGCCACCCTTTTTTCTTTTAAAGGCCTCGCAAATGTACACATATTTTGTTCACATGTATTCACGAATTGTTAAACGTTTTCGAGATATCTGAACAGCTGTGTTTTAGGGGCCGACCATTTGACTCCTTATCGGGGCCACTAACAAAAAAACTTTAGTTGCCATATTGTTAAGAACATTATTCTTAACATTTTGTGTTCTACATTGCTTTTCAAAATATTTCTCCTTTTTCAGATATTAATGATCAAAATTTTGAACTCATGGCCCCTTGAAACCCCTAATTACGTAATATATGACTTAGGTATGGTACTGTAAAGATAAACAGCTGTACAGTGAACATTTTTGCTTCACTAATTAATAACAAATTTTTGTTCAGTAAAGAGTTATTGTAAGAAGATTTTAGAGCCCTCTTGGCCCCTAATTTTAGGGACCAGCCCCTTTTTCTTGATATCAAATTAAAAGTTTTGCAAATATAGAAATATTTTGTTCACCAAGTGTTCACAAAGTGTTAACCGTTCTCGAGATATCTGTACAAATGTGTTTTAGGGGCCGACCCTTAAACTCCTTAATGGGGCCATCAACAAAAAATTCAACGTGGCATATTGTACAGAACATTATTTTGAGCAACTTTTGTTTTACATTGCTTTTCAAAATGTTTCTCCTTTTTCCGATATAAATGATCAAAGTTTTGAACTTCTGGCCCCTTGAAACCCCTAATTACGTAATATATGACTTAGCTAGAGTACTGAATAGATAAACAGTTGTACAATGAACATTTTTGCTTCTATGATTAATAACAAATTATTGTTCTGTAAAAGGTTATTGTAAGAAGACTTTAGAGCCCTTTTGGCCCCTAATTTGAGGGGCCAGCCCCTTTTTCTTGATATCACATTAAAGGTCTTGCAAAAATAAACATCTTTTGCATTACATTATTTAACAAAATATGTATAGATCAAAAGATATTTAAGAAAATGTTCAAAAATTTCGTGGAAAAATTTGGTGCTTTTTTTCAGGTTCAGACGAGCTTCAAAGCCTTGCACAATTTTCATAAGTGAAGGCAATAGGGTACATCTACATACTTTTATCTACAATCCCTGAAAATTTCAAGCTTCGATCTTAATTAGCTTCGGAGGAGATGCGTGGACAAAATGACCCTTAAAAATTTACAAAATTGTCAATTTCAGAAAGCGGAAGTGACGTCATATGTTCAAATTTTAATAACCTCGAGTATTTACAATACTAAACAAGTTCTGAAAATTTTGTGGAAATCGGTTGAATAGTTTTTGAGATATAAGCCACAAAAAAAGTCAGAGGAAGAATAATAATAATGAACTAGAGCAAAGCTCGTTGCAAGGCAACGAGTGGGTCTTCCTTAAATGTCGAAAGTAAAGCTAGAAGTTCCTGTAAGAAGCAAAGTTCTTACAACTAAAAACATAAGTAACTGAGACAAAAAGAAAAAAAAAATATTTTTAGTACGAGTTAACAAAATCCGAATGATTCTTAGTACGAATTAACAAAAACCTTATCGATTTGAAGAACGACTTAGCAAATACAAATCCGAATGAGTAAACGTACAATTTAACAATTATCGAATAATTTTAAGTACGAGTTAATTTAATTCTGAACATAAAACTATTTTCTTAACCAAGAATGTGGAATCAAAATTTCCGGAAAATCAATTCTAAAACCTTTATATCTCTGTAGTGCATCGTCTGATTTTAAAACGGATTTCGGCGTTAGATTAAGCTTAAAAAGTTCTTTGTTTTTGTCTAATGATTGATATTAAATTATCGCTTAAAAAAGATATTATAAAAAGACTGTTTAGCCCTCCTGGCCCCTAATTTGAGGGGTCAGCCCCTTTTTCTTGATATCATATTAAAGGTCTCGTAAATATAAACATATTTTGTTCAACAAAAGTTAACAAATTGTTAACCGTTTCCGAGATGTCTGACAACTATGGATTAGGGGCTGACCCTTAAACTCCTAACCGGGGCCACCAACAACAAAACTTTAGGTACCATATTATTAAGAACATTATTGTGAGCAACTTTTGTTCTACATTGCTTTTCAAAATGTTTTTTCTTTTTCAGATATAAATGATTAAAGTTTTGAATGTTTGGCCCCTTAAAACCCATAATTACGTAGTTAAAGACTTACGCATGGTACTGTATAGGTAAACAGCTGTTCAATGAACATTTTTGCTTTTATAATTAATATCAAATTATTTTTCAGTTAGGAGTTATTGTAAGAAGACTTTAATGCCTCCTTGGCCCCTAATTTAAGGGGCCAGCCCCTTTTTCCTGATATCAAATGAAAGGTTTTGCAAATATAAACATATTTTGTTTAACAAGTGTTCACGAATTGTAAACCGTTCTCGAGATATCTGAACAATTGTGTTTTAGGGGCCGACCCTTAATCTCCTTAATGGGGCCATCAATAAAAATATCAAGAAAGCATATTGTACAGAACATTATTTTGAGCAACTTTTCTTCTACATTGCTTTTCAAAATACTTCTCCTTTTTCAGATATTTGTGATCAAAGTTTTGAATTTCTGGCCCCTTGAAACCCCTAATTACGTAATATATGACTTAGGCATGGTACTGCATAGATAAACAGCTCTACAATAAACATTTTTGCTTCTACAATTGATAGCAAATTATTGTTCAGTAAAGAGTTATTGTAAAAAGACTTTAGAGCCCTCTTGGACCCTAATTGTAGGGGCCAGCCCCTTTTTCTTGATATCAAATGAAAGCCCGTGAAATTTTCAACAAGTTTTGCTTTACATGTTTTGACAAAATATTTATACGTCAAAAGATATTACAGAAAAAGTGGAAAAATTACGTGAAAAAATTTGGTGCTAATTTTCAGGTTCAGGCGAGCTTCGAGGCCTTGAGCAATTTTCATAATTGGAAGCATGGGGGTACATCTACAGACTTTCATCTACAATCCCTGAAAATTTCAAGCTTCTATCATTATTAGTTATGGAGTAGATGCGTGGACAAAATGACCCTTAAAAATTTGCAAAATCCTCAATACCTGAAACCGGAAGTGACGTCATCATTTGAACATTTTATAAAATGTAGCGCCGATCATGTTCTATCAGTCCTGAAAATTTTGTGCAAATCAGTTCAATAGTTTTTGAGAAATAGCGCTCCAAAAAAGTCAGAAAAAGAAAAAAAAGAATAACTAGAGCAAAGCTCGTTGCAAAGCAACGAGTGGGTCTTCCGTTAATGTCGGAAGTAAAGCTGGAAGTTCCTGTAAGAAGCAGAACTCTTAAACCAATAACAAGAGTAACTTAAATATAAAAGGTGAAAAAAATCGAATTATTCCTGGTACGACTTAACAAAATACGAAAGATTTTAAGTACGACTTAACAAACACCTTTCCTATTTCAAGAACGACTTAACAAAAAAAATCCGAATGTGTTCAAGTACGACTTAAAAATTATTTTTGGTACGAGTTAATTTTACTTTAAACATTACGCTATTTTTTAAACCAAGGACGCGAAATCAAAATTTCCGGAAAAATCAATTTTTAAACCCCGATATTTCTGTAATGCATCGTCCGATTTTAAAACGGGTTTCGGTTTTAAATTAAGCTTAATAAAAGCTTCTTTGCTGCTTTATGAATAATATCAAATTATTTGTCAGAACAGACTTATTATGAAAAGACTAAGTAGCCCTTCTGGCCCCTACTTTGAGGGGTCAGCCCCTTTTTCTTGATATCGAATAAATGGTCTCGCTAATAGAAACATATTTTGTTCTACAAGTGTTCATGAATTGTAAACCGTTCTCGAGATATCTGTACAAATGCGTTTTAGGGGCCGACCCTTTAACCCCTTACCGGGGCCACTAACAACAAAATGGTATCATATTGTTAAGAACATTATTTTGATGAACTTTTGTTCTACATTGCTTTTAAAAATATTTTTCCTTTTTCAGATATTAATGATCAGAGTTTTGAGTTCTGGCCCTTTGAAACCCCTAATTACGTAATATATGACTTAGGTATGGTAATGTATAGATGAACAGCTGTACAATGAGCAGTTTTGCTTCTATAATTAATAACAAAATATTGTTCAGTAAAGAGTAATTGTAAGAAGACATTAGAGCCCTCTTGACTCCTAATTTGAGGGGCCAGCCCCTTTTTCTTGACATCAAATAAAAGGTCTTGTAAATATGAACATATTTTGTTTAACAAGTGTTCACAAAATGTTTACCGTTCTTGAGATATCTGTACAAATGTGTTTTAGGGGCCGACCCTTTAACTCCTAAATGGGGTCATAAACAAAAACATTTAAGGTAGCATATTGTTAAGAACATTATTTTGAAGAACTTTTGTTCTACATTGCTTTTCAAAATATTTCTCCTTTTTCAGATATTAATGATCAAAGTTTTGAACTTCTGGCCCCTTGAAACCCCTAATTACGTAATATATGACTTAAGTATGGTACTGTATAGATAAACAGCCGTTCAATGAACATTTTTGCTTCTATAATTGATAACAAATTATTGTTCACTAAAAGGTTATTGCAAATAGACTTTAGAGCCCTCTTGGCCCCTAATTTGAGGGGCCAGCCCCTTTTTCTTGATATCAAATAAAAGCCCGTGCAAATTGAAACAGCATTTGCATTACATGTCTTAACAAAATATTTATACGTCAAAAGATATTACGGAAAAAGTGCGAAAATTTTGTGAAAAAATTTGGTGCTAATTTTCAGGTTCAGGCGAGCTTCTAGGCCTTGCGCATTTTTCGCAATTGGAAGCATGGAGGGAAATCTACAGACATTCATCTACAATCCATGCAAATTTCAAGCTTTTATCATTATTAGTTTCAGAGGAGATGCGTGGACAAAATGACCCTTAAAAATTTACAAAATCGTCCATATCTGAAACCGGAAGTGACGTAATCATTTAAAATTTAAATAATTAGTAGCGCCAGTGATGCTTTATAACTCGTAAAAAATTGGTGTTAATCGGTTGAATAGTTTCTGAGAAACAACGCTCCAAAAAAGTCAGAAAAAGAAAAAAAAGTATAATAAAGAAAAAGAAACCGTAGAATAACAAGAGGGTCTTCCGTTGGAAACGGAAGACCCTAATAAAGAAAAAGAAACCGAAGAATAACAAGAGGGTCTTCCGTTGGAAACGGAAGACCCTAAAAAGAATCCGAAGAAGAACAAAAGGGTCTTCCGTTTGAAACGGAAGACCCTAAAAAGAAACAATAGAATAACAAGAGGGTCTTCCGTTGGAAACGGAAGACCTTAATAAAATATTAACCTACTACAAGATGCAGCTGATATACACTGGATTGTCCGACGTCGTTGAAAATGAAATACTGCCCAATTTTACTTAGTTTGAACGGTTACTTACACTAATAGAGAATCAAATTTATTGGATAATAATATAAACCAATGAAATTAAGGAACCATACGCGCGCAATAAAACTTTAGATGAATACTATTTAAGAATATACTGCACAAAACGAAAATAGAAAAGTCAAAAACGAATAAATACATATGAAATAGATAGTAATAAATCTGTTCTACCATATATAGGCAACGACTTTCAATTGATTGAAGTTTGTAATATATTGCTTCATTTTACATTGAATAAATTAATAATACACAAGTATAATATAAAATATTTTCTATAGATAATATTTCCCTATCGTGATTTTACAGAATGTCTTAATGTAGTTAGTGTCAGACATCCCTCTCAAAATAACTGTTGTTTATACATAATTAATACATATACATAGTTCAGTTATACATGTAGCGAAGTCCTATGGCCCCGTGAATTTACTTAGCTTAAAATTTTGCAATCCGTAATATCTGTAGAGCGAATTCGTTATAATGTTTTTGCATGAATGCAATAAAAAGAGCTGTGCATTTTTTCCATATCACTCTCATTTGTGCTGTTTGTGGCATGAATTAAAATACTTGCTCTCGAAATCTAAAATAACTATATATATTAAATTGAAGAGTTCAAATGAAAATTGAATTACTGAAAGAATTGAATTGTTTAAATCAGAAATGCTAGTTTATTTAAACTATAAAACATTTAGGGACTTAAAACCAGTTTAATATGTATGAAAATTCACGGTGTCCGTGTTCCCAAGAACAATACATGTTTGAAGAATTTCTTAAAGATATTGCTGGGGACTCCCAAAATTGTTGATATATCTGAGAATTCGCAATATCCGTGTTTACATGTAGTACTAAACGAGTTTTACTGTATCATGCTAATGATTTAAAGATCAGCAAAATTTTGAAAAGATCACCTACATGTATACATTTTGTTTTATCAATTTTATATAATTTCATATCATATACCTGCGTTCTTAGCTCACCTGAGCTGAAAGCTCAAGTGAGCTATTCTGATCACATGTCCGTCGTCCATCCGTCGGCCCGTCCGTCCGTCTGTCTGTCTGTCGTCCGTCCCTCGGTACACCTTTTACATTTGAACTTCTTTTTTTTAAACCGCTCAGTCATTTAAACCAAATTTAGCACAAAGCATCCTTATTAGAAGGCAAATACAAATTGCAGAAATGAAAGACCGACCTGTATTCACAGCAGGGAAAACCTCGAAACCGAAGAAAAAGGGTGTGCATTTTTTAAACTCTTCTTCTACAAACTACTGAGTCAAATTCAACGAACTTAAGCATAAATAATCCATATGGCAAGGGAAATATAAATTGCAAAATTAAAACTATGGGCTAATTCTTTTTCAAATCTGAGTTTTTACGAAAATAATAATAAAGGTAAGGCATGTTTCAATCAGTTTATAACTTTGGGTTCGGTATTCAATACTTCTAAAAACAAAACGGATCGATCTGGCAAAGATTGATTTGTTTTCTGTGCAACAGTTCGCGTGCAAATGGAATATTTTAAACATGCAAGATACATTGGTGCCGATTTTATGAAGTAAATTGAGGTTAAATATTTCAATGCGTTGACATTTTTTACATTTGACGGTGAAATTATGTTAGCCTGTTTTGATTTTCGTTTCATTTTCATTATTTATGCTTTGTAATATTGGGAACCATATCGCCTGTACAATTTTGTAATTTTTACTTATCAAATCAAACACAGACATCGGTAAATCAGACAGTCGACTGTTTACCTGCGCAACATAATCTGATGTATCAACAAAGTACTAAAATACAATTCATTCTATTGGTGATTTGATATGATCTTTTACGTAATGAATGATTAATGCACTGTAAGATGCTCAGCATTTTCTCGAGTTTATTCAGTTAACATATGGTTTAATCTGTTGATATCGCTGAGGATATATGTAAGTATATATTTGATTCATTTTGAAAATAAAGCATGCTCCTTATTTGTTATAGTGCATGTTTCTTCTGATTAATTGTTTACAATTTCTATTTACTAACCATAACATTATTTGAGTGTTAAGCTTTATACTTAAGCCAAAATACAGAGCTTTGCTCACAATTCTATGGTTTTCTTTAATTTTTATTTATCTTTTTTTTTGTTTACCAAGTTAAATATCTTATGCTGAATGTAATAAACTCATGTGAACAGAATATGACTCAAACCTAGCAGAATCGTGAGCACTGTATACTACTTATAATTCTACGACTGACTCTGAAATTTTGGTTGATCATTAGAAATGCCTCGCTAAACTTTAAATACTTGTGCAAAAGAAATTAAAGGATGATATGCCGTAAATACTTTCTGGGGCCCCCTCCTTATATGATGAAGTACATGAATTCTACATCAATTCTGATAGTTTTTCAGCCACAATTAGATAAAAAAAAAACGCGTTGTCAAAAGAGTTTCAATAAAACTGTTTCCATAGCTTTGTCACAGTTTGTTACGGATAAAGGCATTATCGCTATTTCTAAGAAAATATTACAGCGAATCATCCTGCTTTGTAACCAATTGTTGATTTTGAATAAAAATGAAAATAATGGGTGGGTCTTAATAAAATAGAGTGATATGCCTGTCAATACATTGATTATAATAGCTCTTTAACATGTTACCTGACAACAGTATTCATCAATCAAGTGAGTAAGGTTATAAAAGTCACACGAGTTTACGCCAGGTAAAGAACAGTCGTTTATAATGGGGAAGATCAATTACATTTTTTAATGGTTTTTATTTGTGGAATTGAGCGTATTGAGATACAACTTTATTCTTCATATCTATCGAATTTTTTTTTTTTAATTAAATGCAATAACTATTATAATACTTTTTTTTCTTTTAAAAAATACATTACCTAGTAAGTTGTTGAAGAAAATGTACCTATATGCTCTCAAATAGTTTGATTGCTTTATTAAATGGGGGCAAGTGGGCATAACGAAAATATAGGGAACTGAAAGTTAACAGTGTTGCCTACCAAAAGTTTAGTTTTACATCTTGCATAGGATTTTCTAATTTTTGATAAAAAAAAAATGGTATTCAATAAAGGTACAATGTCAAGGATTTAGTGTTAGCAACAATAATTGTAAAATTCAATACATTACTATATTTATTTTTATTTTGTTATTCTACCGAGGGGCCATATGGCACAATATCCTTAGAACGCCCATATAAAGTCATTGTTGCTCAGGTCAGCGATGTGGCCCTATGGGCCTCTTGTTCATTTATTCTTTCAAATGTAAATTTTTAATAACGGCCCAGCATATATTAAAGAAATAACGAAAAAGTCTTAAGTGTAACAATTAAATGCATTGCGTACTATTGTTACTGAATCATCAATTCATGTTACTATTTTACAACTGTCTAATCAAAAATACTCTTTGTTGTACTTCAGTGAGACTGACAGGTCAATCACACTTAACTGTCTTCTTAAAGAAATAGAAATTGTGTGTTTTAAAATCAGTGAAGCTATTGAGTTTGGACCTAATTGGTAAGTATGTTATATCTTGACATAATAAATATAACCTTTAAACAGGGTTTGATTTTACAATAAATGATCACGAGAGGTATCGCACGTTTCTAAATTACGGGACGCTTTACATTTTCTGCTTTCACTGTGTTGAAAGTAAATAATTAAAATTCATTTTCTTGGTGTTTAAAAAAGTATAAATTAGCTGTAGCATCGCATGCGACCATCATTGATAAACCGATTGTCTTCCTTAAATCTTTGACTTTTCTTCCGGGTTTTATTTTTTGTTTTTACAGATTTTTCTTTTCATATTTCAAAGGTCGCAAGCAGTAGTAAGGGATCATTTACCTATTGTTTTTTGTTTTGTTTTTTTTGAATCGTATATTTTTACCCAGACAAATCGGTATAAATTATTCTTATTTGAAGAAAACAAATAAAAAATCTTAAAACTTATAAAGCAGAATATAAATTCCAAAAATACATTTCCTGTTTACTTTATAATTGATTTTAGATGCATGTCTTTTGTAATTTAGTCGACCGCCTGCAGAAATACAGATAGAGGAAAATTTAATTGGAAATATTTGGTCAGAAGATGAAAGTGATAAATGGAGTACTACATGTGTAATAGAGGATACCATTCTAGGAGAGTTAGCCCCTGATTCTGATCATGACGAAGAAAATGCGATTTATTTTGGGAGCCCTTTAACAAAAACATATCAAGAGGAAAATGAACAAATCTATGATTTTGGTAGAAGGGAAATAATCCACACTTACAAAATGGAGGGATTCGAATCATCTGTTGATGTTAGCGTGGACAACAGATCTGCATTTACATGTACATCTGTTGGCGGAAAGGTATTTAAAGAGGGTAGATGGAAGTCAGCGAAAAATGTTGTTTTTGAGGTATTGTCGAGGTCACAATTATTGGTCTCAAATATGAAACGTAGTTGACCATGCATCCTTTAAGTTAAGTTAAAAATATTTTTTTAAGTACGATATTGCAGAAAACTGAAGTAATAGCTGATAAGTATTCTTAGATCATTTTAGTCTCTTGGGTGAAATATTGCAATTGGTTTTCTTCTTTCGTCGTCAGTCGTATATTTTGCGTCGTCGTTCATAATTTTATGTTCTTAACTTCTTCTTGAAAACTAAATAAAAGGCCATTATTCTAAAATGTAAAAATCGTCAGAATGTATTATTTTCCGTCTAAAAAGATGTATATGCAATAAACACGGTAGTAACTATTACCACATCGGTGCATTATCATGTGATAACTATAAATAGCTTACACATATTCCTTAATATAAACGAACAAGAAAAACACTACCCTGCGGTTTGCACAAAACAAAGATATCAAGTAAAGGCAAACCATCTTAGTTTTAAAAGAAAATATTGAGTCAGACGGAATCTTTTATTTTAATCATTTATATTAAAATGTTATTTGTCCAGTTCTCAAAACACATTGATTTCCTTACATTTATACAGCCCTCTCGGAAAATGGCATGCTTTATCGAAACAACGATTAGCATAGGAACTTTGCAGCACTTTGCAAGTTAAGACTGAACAAATATTGAAACGGGTTAAATAGGAATTTCTTAAAAAAACAGTTTAGTTTTGTTCCAATCGGAAACATATTCATGTTTTTATATCGCAAACAACGACAGAGGAAAGCATGGCCGAGAAAATATCATATCCTCGTGTGCCCAGTAGTCGTGCGCTTAAGAAATAATCTGATTTATTGAGCGGTTAAATTAAATTAAGGATTACTTGTCAAGATAATTAAACTTACTGAACTCTATTCTGATTTTCTGTGTATCTAAAATACATTTAAGTGCTTTAAACAGCTTATTATCGAGGTCGAAACGAAGCGAGGAATTATTGTCGGCCATCTTTGTTTGGAACCAGTAGTCGTGCACCCGGATATGTAAGCAAACAATGAGGCCAAGAAAAGTAAATTTTGTGTGGTTTGTAACTTTTTCATTTTGATATCACAAATAACATATCAAACATATTCTTAAATAGCAACATATTCCAACAAATGCTATGAAAAATTAACGATAAGTTGAATAAATTATGTTTCATAATCTTGGTGAATTTCATCATTTCACAACTTATGATACAGTCATATACAGGATAATTTGTATTTCAAGATAACAGATATTTAATACTATCTTAAGAATCAAATTAATTTTTCAAGATCAAGGTATACAAAAATTTGAAACTCAAATTCTACTCTATTTACAGTGAGGGCATATTTAGTGATCCCCTATCCGGACTACTCTGATGTCAGTGCAGTAATATAATAATTAAGTGCACCCAATGTCTACATTTGTCACACTGTACCCACTTTACAAAAATAAGGGATGTGCTATTTCGAACAGCATGTGGGGTGAAAATTTTATAGATACAACACAATTCTTCCTCAGAAATAGAGACGTCCTCAGAGTCTTCGGATAGGAAATATTGCCTTGAAGATGTGTTGTCATTTAGCTGCTCATTGGAGGGGCCAGGTTTCTGTGAATGACCTTTTGTTTGAGCAGATGTTTTCCTCTTCTTGTTTCCACACTTTGGACTTTTACCATTCTTCGTAGAGGTGGTAGGGAGTGTCTGATTTTTTATGTTTTTTTCTCTGTTTTGGGGCTGCTGCTGCTGAAACATGGTCCATAATTTTTGCTGATACCTCCCGCTCAGTAACTGCTCTGCCTGATGTAATCTTGCTCAAGGTTTTGCGTTCTTTTTTGGCCTTTAATCCCTCGGATTTTATAAGAACAAGCTCTCTAGTTCGCTTTGCAAAAAAATCCTGACTGTTGTTGTTTTCATCTGCATCCAAATCAGAGTCGCTCTTGTCTTCTTCCTCGTTCCTTTAAGTCAATACCGATGAAGGGGCAAGAGCTTCTGCTGGCACCACATCAGCATTAAAAGGATAAATTCCAAACTTGCGGAAGGCAGACTGAAGATTTTGAGCTGATAAAGCTTTGCTGTATGCCTGGCATGCTAGGGCACAAACATCCTGTTTGGTGATTACTGTTGATGTTGCTCTCATCTTTTGGTGGCACAAATTGTTATAAATTTTCTGTAAAGGGTCATAGCAACCAACATCCATGGGCTGAAGAATATCACTAGTGTGCGCTGGCAAAACATGCAACACGATCTTGTGTTCCTTTGCCCATTCAACAGCTGCAACTGAAACGTTAGACCTATGCCCATCTAATAGCAGCAGAACTGGTTCATCGAGTCCACCAGGAACATGATGAACAAAGTGTCTCTGTAAATACTGAAGAAATATAACAGAGTTTGACCATCCACTCTCTGTGACATCACCAGCTGCTCCAGGTGTTTAGCATTCCATCAACTCGGACCTCATCCGCATGCCAGGAAAGACAAAATATGGGGGAATGGCAATCCCAGAGGCACTACCACATCCCAGTATGGTAACCATAGAGGACTTTCCTGTTGTTACAGCTTGTGGCGTGTCTCCAGTGCCGGATACCACATGAGGAGGTGCATGGTTGAGTGTGATCCCCTTCTCGTCCACATTAAAAATTATATGGGGCTTATCAAATAAGTTGTACTTTGTGAGGATCGACGACAGTTCAACAAAGTATCGTTGTACATTTCCTGGATTCGATGATTTTGCGCGTTGATACTCCAATGCCAGTGGCTTAACAACCTTCAGATCTGGCCAGCGCTTCATGAACCCTCTAAACCATTTTAATATGAGAGGTTTCTGCTGCTTGGTTCTCTTGCGTAGCTGAATGGCATAGTCAGATGCCATATTGGTCACCTCTTTTCGGGTATACACATAACCAAATGAGGCCATTGCTTTAAAGTGCAAAACGAGCATAGCCTCCTCTTCTTGTCCAAGCAATGGTGCTGGCCCCATTGTTACCTTCTGCAGGTCCACCTTCCCTTTGACCCGGTCGCGAAGAGTTTGGGTTCGAACAGTATACTGCATTCCAGCTTTGTGAACACTTGTCCCCTTTTCTTTGACAGCTAGATATGCATTTATGAGTCGAGTTAGACTGTACTGTCTAAATTTACTTTTGGGTTTTTTCTTTGGGGTCTAAAAATATGAAAAGGGATCTTTAATTTGACTTTTTAATTGTTCTTCTTAATACAAAGGAATTATTTTATTTAACGAATAGAATATTGAACCGTTCTTATAGATTTAAACTGGACAAATATTTCCTACTTAAAATGTAAATTCATTCAAATATTTTTTTTTTTTTGTATAGTAAATAAAAATTCCAATATTTTTTAATTCAAATTAAAAGTATAAAAGTGTTTTTTCCTCAATTAAAATTATTGTGTTTAGCCCCTTTCTCAATTAAATTTATTCCTGCGTTATAATTATGTCTACAAAAAATATGAACATTTTCATAACCCAACAATTAAAATGTTTGGCCTGTAGAAACAATCGATACACATTGTGACCTCTACATTTAGATATGCTAATAAGTCATGTGCCTTTCATGTCTGGAATGTACGCTTCAACCCGGTAAACATGCATTTTTATAAATAGTAAATTTGGTATTTACAAAATGGCGGATATTATACATAAAATATATGTTTGTATAATTTCCTACCTGTTTATTCCGCATTTTAACTCTTTGTTTCTGTTTATACACACTTGATATCAACCTTTCAAAAGCAGCAGTTTATGACGTAATATTTGGTACGTGACCAAATACGACAATAAACAAGATGGCGCACGACTACTGGGCACGCACGACTATAGGACCTCCAACCATAATTACCTTTTAGCGAATAACTAGTACTATTATACTTAATATTTTATTTAAAAATCTTGTTGAATTGTTATTTCTGTTTGTAAAAAGCACAAAACTCTCTGTTAAAACACTGTACATTTATGAAAAAAGAAACGAGTAATCATGCCTATACCCCCCATTATCACACAAAATTTTATTGAAACCTTCTATTTTAATGATGAGTGTAATGTATGGTAGATTTCATGCATAAACTATTTTTCTTTGTCAAAATGAAATGTACAAAATTATGAAGGCAATTGCACAAGACAGTTCAATCTTCAGTATTCTATATCAGAGATGTAAATATAATCTATATATGCATGATTTTATCAAATAGATGAGATTGAATGACGTCGGGTTTGTTGTAGGGAAGTCAAGTTTCTATGCAAATTGAACCAGGGGAGTTTTTAGTTGTGCACTCTAATTCTCCAACACATAAGAAGACATGTCTAAAGGAAGACCTTAAAAGTACCATGAAAATGTCAATTCAAAAAGAGGATGAATATGAAACAGGGAATGATTTTATTGAGGAGCCAATCACTGGTTCTGAGGATGCTGGTATATATGACTCAGATTTTGTAGGAAGTTTAACAAAAATTTCACAAGAGGAAGTTGAGGAAATTCTAAAAACCTGTGATTTGGATAGAGATAAAATAATCGACACTTACAGAATGAAGGAATTTGAGTCATCTAGTTATGTTCAAATTACTAATAAATCTGCATTTGAATATCCATCTGTTGGCGGGAAAGTCTTCAAAGGTGGAATATGGATGCCAGCGAAAAATGTGGTTGTTAAGGTAATTGTATCTTTAGATTTATATTATATTCTCTCTGTTTAAATACGTAATAAACATAAATGTAACAAGGAAATCACAATTTAAGTTCTCAAACATAAAACATAGTTGACCATTCATCTTTTAAGTTAAGTTAAAAATATGTGTTTAAGTACAGTATTCAAGAAAACTGAAGTAATAGCTGATAAGTATTCTTAGATCATATGAGTCTCTTTGGTGAATTATTGCAATTGGTTTTCTTCTGTCGTCGTTAGTCGTCTATTTTGCGTCGTCGTTCACAATGTTATGTTCTTAACTTCTTCTTGAAAACTATATACAAGGCCATTATTCTAAAATGTAAAATTCGTCAAAACTTATCATTTTCCGTCTGAAAAGATGTATAGGCAATAAACACGGATAGCAAATATTTACCACCACATCGGTGCATTATCATGTGATAACTATAAATAGCTTACGCATATTCCTTAATGTAAACGAACTAGAACAACACTACCTTGTGGTTTCCGAAAAAGCAATAAAGATACATGTATCAAGTAGCGACAAAAAATTTAAGTTTTAAAAAGATTACTGACGGAATCCTCTATTCTCCTTCATTTATATTAAAAAGTTATTTGTCCAGTTCTTAAAACACATTCCTATCATTTATACAGCTTGCTCGGAAAATAGCATGTTCTATCAAAACAATGCATAGAATAGGAACTTTGCAGCACTATCAAGTTAAGATTGAACAAATATTGAAACGGGTTAAATAGGAATTCCTTAATAAATTAAACAGGATTGTTCCAATCGAAAAAATATACATGTTTTTATATCGCAAACAACGACAGAGGAAAGCATGGCCGAGAAAATGTCATAATTACCTTTGAGCGAATAACCAGTATTATTTTACTTTCATGTTAAATACTGAAATCCGTTCTTTTATCCTCAACTTAAGCAACACATTTGGCAACGGGTAACACAACAAATTGATACATGCGCATAATTTATGCGCCTAAGTGTCGCCGTAGAGTTCACGTCATTCCTATAGAAGTCGGTTATGCGTTCTTTAATATTTGGAAACGGTTTTCGTCGGAGATGTCAATTTTAACTGTTACTCTCCCAAACAAGTCCATTTATGTAATGTTAACATCTTCGTCTCTAATCCAGCACATTTTGGGGGAAATTAGAAGGGGGGCCACATATCACGTGACAATCATTGCCATGATGTTTTGATGTGCTAACTCTATCATGACGTCATAATTGATTTTGATTGTATAATGTTACATGTATGATGCCATTGATTCATCATGACGTCATACAGGATTTGATAGATTTTTTTCTCGTACTAAACGGCTTTAAAGTGGTCATAGTCAAAACATGAGCTGGTGGAAGTTTAACATTTTTAATTTTAGAAATGTAAATATACAAAATTATAAGCGATTATTATAATCAGATATAAGCTCTGATAATAATCTGTTCATGTTATTTGATTAATCTTAATAATGCATTACATTTTTGATGGTTCAAAACATAATTTGTTGCAAAAGGTCACAATTCCAGAATAAGGAGTAGGAGTGATTCCTATGTAGTATCTCACTTAAATGCCAAAAACAGTTGCCGTGAAAATTTCATACGCTATACAGCACATGCTCAGGTTAAGATATGTCATTTATAAAAAAAAAATCATTGACTTTTTTATGTTCCATCACATTTTTTTCAAATTTAGAATCAAAAACTTCAAAATTTAAAGTGCTGATTTCAACAATATTTTGATCAAATAATGGCATTGCTATGTAAAAAAGCCAATGCTGTAAACATTATTGCAGAAAATTGAAATTGTTAAAAAAAAAATCATAATGCTTAAGAAGGGGAATAATTCCTATCAAAATATCTCTCTTGTAAGGTAAGCTAGTAGTCATAAAAAAGATATATGTTGTAGTTGACATCTTAATTAAATGTGTTAAAGAAAGCAAAAAAAATCATTGACAAATAATTTTACATTGCAACTCCCTGTTTTCCCTTAAATGCATAGTTTCTATGAAGCCATCTACCATAATGGTAAAATTAATGGTAAGGGGTTTAGGGCCAATAGCGGGACCAATATGTCCATATAGTAAAATGCATTTAATCCTAAAAAAAACTTCTCTCCTGTCCATGGCAAGGACAGGAGCAGGAAAACTGAAGGCATCACATTGATGTTCATAATACCTTCCAACAAAATTGTAAAGTCATAGCCCTTGTGTCGGATGCTCAGCCATGACTCTGAAATTATTCCGAACCACCTTCTTTTTTTAGAAGACACATTTTTAAAACACCAAATTCAGGTTAGTGTTATACTCCACATTAAAGTTTAAAATGCCAAATGAGACCCCTTGACAGGTCATACTAGCAGCTATGTTACAAAGGTGACCGCCAAGGTCTTTAGAAATCTTGTTGAATTGTTATTTTTATTTGTAACAAACATAACACTATCTGTTAAAACACGTACAATTATGAAAAAAGAAACGAGTAATCATGCCTACTACGCCCTTATCACAAGACACATTTTATTGAAACCTTCTTGTTTAATGATGAGTGTAATGTATGGTATATTCCATGCATAAATTATTATTTTTTTCGTCAAAATGAAAAGTACGAAATTAGGAAGGAGATTGCACAAGATAGTTCAATCTTCAGAATTATATATCAGAGATGTAAATGTAATCTATTTATGCATGTGTTTATCATATAGTTGAGATTGTATGACGTCGGGTTTGTTGTAGGGAAGTCAAGTTTCTATGCAAATTGAACCAGGGGAGTTTTTAGTTGTGCACTATGATTCTCCAACACATGAGAAGACATTTCTACAGAAAGACTTTAAAAGTGGCATGACCATGTCTATTCAAAAAGAAGATGAATATGAAACAGGGAATGATTTTATTGAGGAGTCAATCACTTGTTCTGAGGATGCTGGTATATATGACTCAGATTTTGTAGGAAGTTCAACAAAAATATAACAAGAGGAAATTGAGGAAATTCTAAAAACCTGTGATATAGATAGAAATAAAATAATCTACACTTACAGAATGTAGGGATTTGAGTCATCTGGTTATGTTCAAATTAACAATAAATATGCATTTTAATATTCATCTGTTGGCGGGAAAATCTTCAAAGGTGGAATATGGATGTCAGCGAAAAATGTGGTTGTTGAGGTAATCGTATCTGTAATTTACATTGTATTCTCTTTGTTTAAATACATAATGAACATAAATGTAACAAGGAAATCACAATTTAAGTTCTCAAATATAAAACGTAGTTGGCCTTGCATCCTTAAAATAAAGATTGTTTCATTTTTTATCGCCAAGCTTACAAAAAAGACCATTTGGAATTGAGTTTGGTATTGCAAATAAGTGTGTATTTAAGTGGTTGTTATTTGAATTGCAACTTAACTTAGATTTGTAATACAAGCAAACAAACCATGTTCCAGTGTATGTTGTCAGGATACTGTGGAATCATTAAAATTAGTGGGGGCCAATTATCGTTGATTGCTAAAATGTAACATGTACTTGGGGACGTAATTTTGTTTTGAATATTACCTGCAATGTATACATGTACCTTCAAATGGAAATATGACTTTACAACCTTAATTTATTTGTACGTGAAGGATGTTAATTCACAGATGAGAGGTACCTCTGAATTTCACGAAAACCGAGTCCCCACGAATTCTAATGATCCCACAGTACATATCTCTTATAATTGCTTTATTAAGATTTGAAAATTGCAGAACTTAAAAAAAAAATGTTTGTATAAGTGAAATATTAATGAACACTGAATATAAATAATGATTATTTGTATTTTTTAAAATCATAAGAGTCACATATTTGACCTATTGCAATTAGTTGTCATGCGTCGTCCGTTGTTACAAATATCATAGCATATCATGTCATCTGGCCCTTCATTTCTCATAGCGTAAGCATACAAATCTCAAATTATCGAAATTGCATGCCATAGCATAGCATGAAATTGTAAATGATATGCATAAAATTGCTGTATGCATGTTGTTTGCACTATAAGTAAAACTAAAGATTATAAAAGATTCACTATTTAAAGCTTGTAGGTCTCTTTTTATGAACTGTGTCACAATTATGTTCCAAACATACTCCCATACATTTGGGTTGAGTTCTGGTATCTAAATTTTGTTTGAAATGAATATCCATACTTTTGAGTTATTTATATATTTCTGCTTGCATGAGTGGTCACTGGGTGTAGTAATATTACTGGAGAAAACCTGTTTAACAGGTATGATTTTTTTTTAAATTAACTTGCTAAGTGGATTGAAGAGTGAGGTTAGATGTATTCTGGGCGACAAGCCTTGTGGACGTGTCTGTACTCTTGCTGAGATATCGTGGGCGTTTCCCATGCTGTGTGATCTTGGGAACGGCATCCCTGTGTGGGCTTATTTGTGTGAGAGAGATACAACCCAGTTAGTGTCATATTTTTTTTCTATTATATTAGTTCTGCATTGTGAGTAGAGTTAAACTACAGGTATGTGTAATTGTAATTTAAATAGCTGTTATGTTACGGTAGCCCAGAATGGAAATATACTGCAGCTGTGTGTTTAATGAGTCAATATCTATATTCAAATATGTGTATAAGAAAACTTATTATACCACAGTGTTCGATATTTAAATAGGTGGCCCCGGAGTGGGCACGTGGTGGACGATGTAATATCTGTGCAAAGACTTATGGTGGGACACTTAATATCCGAACCAAAAACTAATGTTTTTCCAGTCCTACGGAACTAACCTAATGTGAGCCGTCTTGTAGAATGCCAGCTAGTCCATCCGAAAAAAACTGATGTCAACCACCTCCTATTTATTGTATATTTGTAAATAAATTGTTTTTCTTTTGTAAATATTGTTTCGTTTGACTTAAAGGACCATCCTTTTTACCAGATTGGTGAAATGTTTTAAGAACCCTATACAATTTGAATGCAATTGTGACAAACTGTTTACAATTGTTTTCTTAGATCTAGGTTTTAAACAATCCGAGATTTTTTCACTTTTACCCCAAATGATTAAATGTATTTCAAACGTCATTTTCGGATTCTGATCCAAAATGAAGCTGTATATGCAAAAATGGGAGTCTCTATCTGGTAAATCCAACGAATACAGTTGACCGTAAAGACTTGTACAACTCTTATAAAATTGTTATTTCCGTTTAAAAGAAAAAAGAAAAGAGCGTTCAAATAGACTCTAAATCTTTCAACAAAGGAATCGGTTATCGTGCTTGCTCCACCTTTATCAAATGTCAAATTTCATGGAAATAATCTTCTTGAATAGCTCCATTAATAAAAAAAAATTGTGAATTAAAAGAATTACAAAGAAGATTACACAAGAAAGCTCATTCTTCGGATTTCTATGTCAGAAATGTAAACATTATCTTCATCTTAAAGCGATTGTTATGGTGTTTGAAATACATAACATTTGATTTGTTGTAGGGAGGTGAAGTGTCTGTGCTTATTGAACCAGGATAGTTTTTAGTTGTGCAAAATGATTCTCCAACACATGAGAAAACTTTATACAAGAAAGACGATACAAGGGGCAAGACAAAGACTATTCCAGAAGCGGATGATGAAGAGGAAATCGGAAAAGGGAACGACCTTATTGAAGATTCAGCCACTGGTTCTAAGGATGCTGTTGATGCAAGCCAACAAATTGTACTTGCACACAGCAATAAAAAGCTGTCGATTTGCGTTTGTGTATTTTTTCCTGCACGATGAATATTTCTTAACTTGTTTGTGTTTTTGTGAAGATATGCATCACCATATTTTGAACATGTCTAAATTTGACAAGTCAGTTTGTCCTATAGCCAAAAAAATCATCAACGCTAGATTTAGACAAAAAGTTAGAGGACACGCCAAACATATTTTGAATTAAGTAATATGCCAAGTTATTCAATATGTTCTTAATATAAAACAAATAAATGCTCATTTAGTCGTAAAGTTTGCACATGTTGTACATTAATGAGAAAATTGTCTACCTGTTTCAAAAATAGCGCATTTTCTACATTTCAATTAAACTTGCATATTTAACCAAATCAGCATCATGTTTCATCAAAAACACGTAAAAATATAAAAAACTAGATACGATCTCGTTACGAGTAACGAGGAGGTCTTCCGTTCAATTTTCAAACGATACCATTAAAATATCAATGAAATTTCAGAATTTCCACTCACATTTCACATACAGCACATTAAAGATTTAATGTTTTAATCCCCTAAAAATTCCTAGTTACGTCATCAATGGGTGTGGCTATGAGTTTTACAAACTGATATTGTTACGATCAACAACTTTGCTTCTATAATGCATTACAAAATCTTTATTGTTTTAAAGTTATTTGTAATAGAGTTTACGAGTGTCTTGGCCCCTTATATAGGGGTCAGCCCCTTTTTCTTGATTTCTTTGAAAAGGTCTTAAGAATACTAACATTTATTGTTCTTACACCCATCTAAAATTGTTGATCATTTTAAGACACAAATGATTGAATATTTTAGGGGCCAGCCCTATAGATCCTTAATGGGAACAGAAATTCGTGTTTTGATATGTGGAATCGATTTAAATAATTAATTCAAACATTTTCTCTTCTATGATGTCTAACAAAATAGTTCTACTTCTCTAGTTATATTGCGTCAAAGTTTAAGTACTTTGGTCCTTAAAAATCCCTAATTACGTAATAAATGGGTGTGGCAATATTTTTTCCTAATAGATATTGGTACGATCAACAACTTTGCTTCTATAATGCATGACAAAATCTTTATCGTTTTTAAGTTATTTGTAATAGAGTTTAAGAGTGCTCTGGCCCCTAATTTAAGGGGCCAGCCCCTTTTTCTTGATTTCTTTGAAAAGGTCTTAAGAATACTGACAATTTTTGTTCTTACACCTATTTAAAATTGTTGATCATTTTTGAGATACAAATGTTTGAATATTTTAGGGGCCAGCCCTCTAGATCCTTAATGGGGACAGAAATTCGTGTTTTGATAAGTGGAATCGATTTAAATCATTATTTCAAACATTTTCTCTTCTATGATGTCTAACAAAATATTTCTACTTCTCTAGTTATATTGCGTCAAAGTTTAAGTATTTTGGCCCCTAAAAATCCCTAATTACGTAATAAATGGGTGTGGCAATTTTTTTTTCTAATAGATATTGGTACGATCAACAACTTTGCTTCTATAAAGCATGACAAAATCTTTATCGTTTTTAAGTTATTTGTAATAGAGTTGAAGAGTGCCCTGGCCCCTGATTAAAGGGGCCAGCCCCTTTTTCTTGATTTCTTTGAAAAGGTCTTAAGAATACTGACAATTTTTGCTCTTACACCTATTTAAAATTGTTGATCATTTTTAAGATACAAATGTTTGAATATTTTGGGGGCCAGCCCTCTAGATCCTTAATGGGGACAGAAATTCGTGTTTTGATAAGTGGAATCGATTTAAATCATTATTTCAAACATTTTTTCTTTTATGATGTCTAACAAAATATTTCTACTTCTCTAGTTATATTGCGTCAAAGTTTAAGTATTTTGGCCCCTAAAAATCCCTAATTACGTAATGAATGGGTG
Source organism: Magallana angulata (assembly GCF_025612915.1). Taxonomy (NCBI): domain Eukaryota; kingdom Metazoa; phylum Mollusca; class Bivalvia; order Ostreida; family Ostreidae; genus Magallana; species Magallana angulata. Next base: position 27,798,846 of record NC_069119.1, on the reverse strand, counting down.
TGGTAATATTTTTTTCTAATAGATATTGGTACGATCATTAACTTTGCTTCTATAAAGCATTACAAAATCTTTATCGTTTTTAAGTTATTTGTAATAGAGTTTAAGAGTACCCTGTCCCCTGATTAAAGGGGCCAGCCCCTTTTTCTTGATTTCTTTGGCAAGGTCTTAAGAAAACTGACAATTTTTGTTCTTACACCTATTTAAAATTGTTGATCATTTTTAAGATACAAATGTTTGAATATTTTAGGGGCCAGCCCTCTAGATCCTTAATGGGGACAGAAATTCGTGTTTTGATAAGTGGAATCGATTTAAATCAATAATTCAAACATTTTTTGTTCTGTGATGTCTAACAAAATATTTCTACTTCTCTAGTTATATTGCGTCAAAGTTTAAGTATTTTGGCCCCTAAAAATCCCTAGTTACGTAATAAATGGGCGTGGTAATAATTTTTTCTAATAGATATTGGTACGATCAACAACTTTGCTTCTATAATACATTAGAAAATCTTTATCGTTTTTAAGTTATTTGTAATAGAGTTTACCAGTGTTTTGGACCCTAATTAAAGGGGCCAGCCCCTTTTTCTTGATTTTGTTGGAAAGAACTTTTGATTCTCTACCTCTTTTGTTATATATGTCGTAACAAAATATCAACTGATAAAAAGATATAAATCAAAACGTGTGAAAATTTTGAATGAAAATTCGTACCCAATTTTCGTGCCCAGGCGAGCTCCAAGAAATGGCGCAACAGGCATTAAACAACTACATGCTGCACAACTCCAAACTATCGTCTACCTATCCTGAAAATTTGATATTCATATCTTTTATGGTTTCCGAGTTTATAGCTGCACAAAATGGGTCGTCAAAAATTACAAAATGGCCGACAATTCGGTACCGGAAGTGACTACGAAAAAATTAAGAAAAATGTATTAAGTTTAGATCACGCCCTAACATCTGTGAAAAAATGGTTGAGATCGGTCGAATAGATTCCGAGAAATCGCGTGCACAAAATTTGGAAAAAAATAATAATAATAATAAACTAGATACGATCTCGTTACGAGTAACGAGTAGGTCTTCCGTTCAATTTTTTAAACGATTCGATTAAAATATCAATGAAATTTCAAAATTCTCCTTCAACCACTTCCTTTTAGATAATGTATACGATTGTCAATATCCTTTAAAATGCTTAACAAAGAGTTTTGCTTTTTAACATACAGCACATTAAAGATTTAAGATTTTAGTCTCCTAAAATATCTAAATACGTCATCAATGCGTTTGGAAATGAGTTTTACAAACTGATATTGCTGCGATCAACAACTTTGTTTTTATAATGCATTACAAAATCTTGATCATTTTTAACGTATGAGTAATAGAGTTTAGGAGTCTATTGGCCCCTAATTTTAGGGGCCAGCCCCTTTTTCTTGATTTTATACGAAAGGTCTCATGAATACTAACATTTTTGGTTCTTACATCCATCTAAAATTGATGTTTACTTTTGAGATACAAATGATTGAATATTTTAGGGGCCAGCCCTCTAGATCCTTAATGGGGACAGAAATTCGTATTTTGATAATTAGAATCAATTTAAATCATTTAATCAAACATTTTCTCTTCTTTGATGTCTAACAAAATATGTATACTTCTCTAGTTATTTTTTGTCAAAGTTTTAGTACTTTGGCCCCTAAAAATCCCTAATTACGTAATAAATGGGCGTGGCAATGATTTTTTCGAAAAGATATTGGTACGATCAACAACTTTGCTTCTATAATGCATTACAATATCTTTATCGTTTTTAAGTTATTTGTAATAGAGTTTACGAGTCTCTTGGCCCCTAAATAAAGGGGCCAGCCCCTTTTTCTTGATTTTGTTGGAAAGAACTATTGATTCTCTGCCACTTTTGTTATATATGTCTTATCAAAATATCAACTGATAAAAAGATATAAATCAAAACGTGTGAAAATTTTGAATGAAAATTCGTACCCAATTTTCGTGCCCAGGCGAGCTCCAAGAAATGGCGCAACAGGCATTAAACAACTACATGCTGCACAACTTCAAACTATCGTCTACCTATCCTGAAAATTTCATATTCATATCTCTTATGGTTTCCGAGTTTATAGCTGCACAAAATGAGTCGTCAAAAATTACAAAATGGCCGACAATTCGGTACCGGAAGTGACTACGACAAAATTAAGAAAAATGTATTAAGTTTAGATCACGCCCTAACATCTGTGAAAAAATGGTTGAAATCGGTCGAATAGATTTCGAGAAATCGCGTGCACAAAATTTGGAAAAAAAAAATAATAATAATAATAAGAAACAGTACGAAAACAATAAGGTCTTCCGCTGGAAACGGAAGACCTTAATAATAATAATAATAAGAAGAAACAGTACGAAAACAATAAGGTCTTCCGTTGGAAACGGAAGACCTTAATTATTCCAAGATCTAAACTGTTTAATCATTTACTTAAACTTTGACGGAATATATCTAGAAAAGGAGACATATTTTGTTAAGCATCGTAGAAGAGAAAATGTTTGAAAATGACGGAATATATCTAGAAAAGGAGACATATTTTGTTAAGCATCGTAGAAGAGAAAATGTTTTCATTGATGATTCTAATTAATTCCATTAATCAAAACACCAAATTATGTCCCCATTAAGGATCTAGAGGGCTGGCCCCTAAAATATTCAATCATTTGTATCTAAAATATGAACAACAATTCTAAAAAAGTGTAAAAACAAAAATTGTTAGTATTAGTGAGACCTTTCGACTCTCTCGCCAAGACTCTCGTAAACTCTATTACACATAGAAAACCTTAAAAACGATAAAGATGCTGTTATGCATTATAGAAGCAAAGTTGTTGATCGTAACAATATCTATCAGGTAAAATCATTGCCACGCCATTTAATTACGTGATTAGTGATTTTTAGGGGCCAAAGTTCTTAAACTTTGACGCAATATATCTAGAAAAGGAGACATATTTTGTTAAGTATTGTAGAAGAGAAAATGTTTGCATTGATGATTCTAATCAATTCCATTAATCAAAACATCAAAGTCTATCCCCATTAAAATATTCAATCATTTGTATCTAAAAAATGAAAAACAATTTTAGAAAAGTGTAAGAACAAAAACTGTTAGTATTAGTGAGACCTTTCGAATGAACTCAAAAAGGACTGGTCCCATAAATTAGGGACCAAAACCCTTGTAAACTCTATTACAAATACCTTAAAAACAATCAAGATTTTGTCATGCAATACAGAAACAATGTTGTTGGTCGTAACAATATCAATTTGTAAAACTCATTTCCAAACCAATTGATGATGTAATTAGGGATTATAGGGGACTAAAATCTTAAACCTTTAATGTTCTGTATCTGAAAAAGCAAAACTCTTTGTTAAACATTTTAAGGGATATTGACAATCGTATGCATTATCTGAAAGAGAGTGGTTGAGGGGGGGGGATTCTGAAATTTCATTGATATCTTCATCATATCGTTTAAAAATTGAACGGAAGACCTACTCGTTACTCGTAACGAGATCGTATCTAGTTTTTTCCCCCCTTTTTTGTGAAATCGGAAAGATTACTTTAATGGCAAAACAGGATTTTAGGGCTAAAGATTTGGTGTTACATGTAGTTAATTTGTAATATAATAAAGAATAAATACATGCCAAAGATTAAATTTTTTTTAAAATAAATAATATAAACAAATTTACATTAATAATAAGATTTTTCTAAAAATCAAAACTCTTATTATTTCATATCTTTTTAATCTGTGGATAAGATATACAGAATAACAAATTGTCACAGTATTTATCGATCAATAATATCTAACAAAGAAATGAATTCTAGATTGCGAAATTTAGAATTACTTCAAAATGAAATTTTACAAAAATACTGCAGTTACTCTGGGTGTTTGACACGCATTATAAAGTCATTAAATAACTATACCATTTCAGCTGGAAGTTTTGCAGAAATGTTACATTTCAACTTTACATGATTTTGTTGGGGATCGGCTTAATTCGATCGGGATCGGTTTGAATTAACGAATTCTAAATTATTCGTTTTTTTATTCGTACCGTAAATCTGCCTTTTATATAGACTTTAATTAGTCTTATAGTGTATATTTTACCAACAGTTAATCAACGAACCTATTGGCTATGTGTCTCAACGAAGACCTATCAACTAAAGACAAAGGGCTTCGTGCCACTTAGGCATCGGTACAACCTATATTTTTTTTCTGACTTGATCTCAACTTGTAAATTAATTCCATTATACATGTATCCATCGTGGCCAAAATTGCATAACTTAGAAAATGCATGGATACCAAAAAATTCTTTTCATTTTTTTCTTTTATAAAATTTGAAGGATAAATAATATTTTTATGAAATTCTTTGAGGCTGAGAATCGGAAAACTTTAAAGATTTTACAATGTTTTCTCTAGTTCATTTAATTTTCTGTCGAAACAGGATTGTATAGTAAATGTTGAATGCAAGTGACAGTTCATTCATAATTTTTTATCCTTGGGTTAAAACAAATCTACAATTCTTTATTTTCATAACTTTTTTTCTTCAAAAATATTATAAAGTTTCTTTGGCCGTTTTTGACATGTATTTAGAGATCATTATGGATATCAAACTTTGGGCTCTAAAATATCATGCTTGCAGCTTAAAAGGTGTTTCTAGTTTTATAAAAAAAAAAATAGTGAAAAATCTATATTAAATAATTGGAAGCCGATATTGGTGTCATTTTTTACAATCCTTTTTCAAAAAGGATTTTTATTGGTCTTTTAAATATTGCATTGGTGGGTTAAGTCCCCTTAATGAATAATTCCTTCTAGATTTTTATTTTATTTTTTGGAGGCCATGAGTATCATAAACTTTATGTATAGTGTTTGTATAGCTAATTATTTATCAAGTATCACTGAATTACAGTATGTAAATTTATCTTGAAGAAAACTTATAGTGTTCATTGTATTTCTTGATTATATTTCAGCCTTTTACCACATGCAAAAAAATATACATTGACAATCACACTGGACATTGTTGTTAATGTATGTCAGAGGTTAAACATTCTGCACAAGACCGGACCAGGTCGTCTTTACGTGATAAACCAGACATCGTTTATGAAAATGTTCGGATGTAACGCATGACCTTGCATAGCGAATAAGTTGAAATACATAAACCCAAATGGCAAAAACTTATTTTAAGAGATAGTTTTTTAATTGTGATTTTTTGCGTCATATGATATCTACGTATGATATTTAATTGTTTGGTTTTTTATGTTTCAATTTGATATAACTAAACACATAAGATATTTTACAGGCCATACCTACTTGTAGTGAATGAATATCTAGTAAATGTTTAAAGGGTACTTGCAGCCCAGCCTATGTAAAACTTATGTCATAGAATCTGTTTATCAGAATTTAATGCAAAAAAAAACGCATCGAAATCGATGAAAAAAACGGAATTAAGCCGCATCAATGAGGCTTTTTTTTTACCTGATTTGAAAAATTTAATCAAGAATCAATAGAATTTGCCAATAACGAGGCCTCAGCGAAAGTGACGTCACGAGGTCAGTAGAAGGACATTTCATTATAAAGTTATAGAAAATAAAATCACTTTTACAGCCAAAACGATTGATGTAGATCTGAAGTTTTGACGTTTCTTGTTATTTAAAGTATTGTAAATTTAGAAATTTGAAACCGTATTTATCTTGTTAAAGTCAGAATTCTTTTTAAAGGATTTGAATTATTCTCATCGCCATTTACCGATGATAACGATATCTTAAACACTTGCATGGCCAGATTTATGTTCATTAATTATTTTTTGTTTACATAAAAATCACTTCACACACGAATGTTCTGAGACAAAGACACTGATAAATAGGTAAACTAACGAAGTTTCTGCTCCAGACACGTGTATATTTGGGGTATGCATACATATGGTACATGTACATGGATCTGGTGAACAAAGGGGGGTTTAACACTTTAGACTGGTAAATTGGTTTGTTTATCATTATTTACTCCATTATTATCAGATAAAACGGAAACAAATAAATCATACCGTGTAAAATCAGGCGTTCATTAGCTAATATGTGTGTATAGTCCGCCAATCAGTGGTTAAAGAATTATGAATGAAACTATTAAAAAGTAAATTAGCTTCAAAATAAATGCCATAATTGTTACGTATCTAACTACTTTAAAATTGACAAAATTTACAATTCAGCAATTCTAATCTTTCTTTTTTTACTGCAAGTAATCACTTCAAAGGTAATCACATTGATAATTAATTTTGGTCTTAATTTCTTATCTGATAAAATGCAACTTTCTTTCGAGCGATATAGTCAGCAGGTATACTCAAAATAGCTTAAACTGGTATGCGGACACCGAATCATTATGAAATCTGAATAAACTTGAAAAATTTGACAAATTATATAAAAAAAAAACTGGGGAATGAAATTCTGTTATCGTATTTTTAAAGAATACGACTTAAACTTTATCTTTGACTTTCTTTTTATGATCCTGTCTGTTGATATATGCATGCTATTTTGATTGTTATTGGTCCAGAATCAATTTTAATCAATCAAGCGACATAGTTGTACTTTCATGTCTCATTGAAGGAATAGATTCCGCGTTACTTTAACAAAATGTGTATCAAATCAATATTTATAATCATTTCATGGAAAAATCATCCGCAGGAATGACAATATTAACAAACAAATACGAAAAATACTTTTTTTTAATAACAAAGGTGCTTTGACTTGTCGTCATTTTGCTACATATGCTGTGAATTTGTATGCAAAGTGTGGTATACATTGTATATTTGACTAAATTCATGAAGCAAATAATTTTCCGAACTTCGCTAAATACTGGTTTCAGCTCAAACAACTAAGTGTATTTACTCATCAATGGTTACATGCAATAAAGAAATAAAAATATAAAAACAACTGTTCATTTATCGAAAAAGAAACGGAAGAAAACGTACAAATTTTATAAGATCTCATGAAACAGCGTTGATTCCGCGACGTCACTTCATCTTGCGCCAAATCGGCTTGATTCAAAAAACGTTCAGATGTGAAACCAAACATCTCAGTATCTATGCGATCGCAATAAGATTTTCAGGATGATGAATTTACGTGTATATCAAATATTGACTTGAACTGCAGGTACCATATTGAGCTCTTTTTCTCAAAAAGAATTAAAAGGATGATAATGGCCTCGGCCATATCGTCATCTTTTTTTTAAATCTTTATGTACCTTTTTGACACTGTTTTAATTGTTTTCGAAACCCGACCCAACTTTTGTCAGCGTGTTAATCTACATAACTTTCTTTAAGAAACTTTCTGCAAAAATACAATTTAATTCAAACGCATCTAAAAGTATTGAGTATAACTTTTATTTATTTTTTACTGACCGACCTGGTATTTAAGTCCCTCAGTTTGAAATATTCATTATCATCTGGTCACATGACGTCGTAAGCCTATTCAATATGTAAAAAAAAGTCGACGCGAAAGGGTGTTCGGCATGCCGTTAGCGTGCTCATACATTAGTCGGTGAAAATGACAGAGACAGTAATGTTTTAGGCGTTTCGTAACACCTAAATGCATAGCATATACATTGTAACAGGTGATTTAGATGTGTTTTATCTTAATCAAACCAGTGCGTATTTTTTCTCCTAATAACATCATTTTTGTGAGTTTGAATTTAATTTACAGTTTCTAAATAATGTTATCCTTATTATCGACAAACATTTTCTATACCCATGATTTGTCATTAAGACACAAAATTACATTTTTGGAGGTTTTCAGTTCAATTCCAAGTTTGTATATATATATTAATTTGTCTGCCTTCTTTTCCAAACTATTTGCTAACTAAAATATCTTATTTCATTCTTTATCATCTGCTTAAATACTGGTGCCTGAAAAAAAGCAATTACATTACAAAATCAGAACAACATCTTCAAAGAAAAGTTTAATATGGACATACTTAAATAAACGGTAAGTGTGTCATTTGATTAATATCTAGATAAGATACTTATATGAGACCAAAGGTTGTTAAATGGGGTGAAATGTTTAACCATTAAAATCAATATATGAACGTTTTATCCCTTTAAATTCAAGATATATTCACTTCCGCTTTATACCACAGAATAAACGTATAGGTGGTAGTCTGACATTTGCGATGAAAAAGGTTTGTGACAGCAGTTTTGATGTTTTATAAAAGGGTATTTTGTATTGAGATTATGGAAAAAATCAAAATATAAGTAAAGCTATTAATATGTAAAATAAGTTCAATAATATCAATGCATCTTGTAAAGAGACCTGTTTTCTCCAAAACAAGTAATGTTTTGCTTCTATAAATGTATATAATTTTTTTTTAATTTTCAATAAGGTACAGCGAAGAAGTCACCGATGTTTTGTTGAGTTTTTGTTTTTTATTTCATGTTATCATTATAGAAAACAGTATGTGATGATATGAAATGAATTCAGAGTAAATATTCAACAACTAAGTGGCTTGATACAGATTTGAAATCAGAATGGGTAAGTGAAAAAATTAACTTTAATATAGCTATTAGTTATCAAAGGGGAAGAGAGTTCACAAATTGATCAAATTATAAAACACAAAATTAGCGAATAATACTAAGACTTTTGCAATGATTATTACACAATTGATTAATATGTTTTAAAGAGCATTTTTTAAGGTCTTCCGTTTCCAACGGAAGACCTTATAGTGATTGTAATGTTTCTTTTTATTATTATTATTCTTATTTTTTTCCCCGATTTTCTCAGAGATGACTGGATATATTTTCTTGAAATTTTCAGGAATAATAGGAAATGATAAACGCTAGGGACGTTTTTTTCATTTTTTCAAAAATCATTTCCGGTCGTCCGTTTCCTGTCCCACAACAAAAAAGCTTGTCACCTCGAGATCTCAAGAATGGTAAAGACTTGAACAACAAAACTTTGTATGATAATAGACCTGTGTATGTAGATGTGTTTAAACTATTTTGTTTTGTTCGTCGTTACTTCCGGTCGTCACCGGAAGCACTTCAAAAATAGTCATTTCACGTAATAAATTCATTTTCCACAAATTAAATATATAAGTATAAATCTACACATAAGTTATCTATGCAATTTTAAATCAACAAAAAAATTCTACTTCCGGTGAGATATCTCAATCATCTCAGGTAGCTGTTTTAAAACACATTTTGTACCCGCGAGATCTCAGAAACTATAAGTGATCAAGGCCCAAAACTTTCATGGATGATAGACATTTGATTGAGGATGTGTTTAACCGGTTTCATTTTGTCTTCCGTCACTTCCGGTCCACACAGGAAGAGTTCAAACAAATCGAGCTGTTTATCAGTTTAACTTTTTGTCTTTGATATCTGTAGTGTGCTCGATGAACAATAAAATGCAAAGGGCAAGTATACAAAAAATAACTAATAAAATTTACATTAAGCACTTCCGTTTGTCCGTTTCCTGTCCCGAGACAAAAAACCTTATTTCGATGAGATCTCAAAAACGGTAACAACTTGAACAATAAAACTTTGTGGGATGATAGACCTATGTATGTACATGTGTTTACACTATTCTGTTTAGTTCGGCGTAACTTCCGATTGTCACCGGAAGCTCTTCAAAAATAACTATTTTTACGCATTAAATTCTTTTATCATAGAATAGATATATAAGTATAAATCTATACATAGGTTATCAATGCAATGTTATATCAACAAAAAAATTCTACTTCCGGTGAGATATCTCAAATATCTCAGGTACCTTTTTTGAAACTCATTTTGTACAAACAAGTTCTCAGAATCTATAAGTGATCAAAGCGCAAAACGTTCATGAATGATAGACATTATATTGAAGATATGTTTAACCGGTTTCATTTTGTCTTCCGTCACTTCCGGTCCACACAAGAGGAGTTCAAACAAATCGAACTTTTTATCAGTTTAACTGTTTTTCATTGATATTTGTAGTGACTTCGATGAACAATAATGTACAAAAGACAAGTATACAAGAAATATTTAATACAATTTACATTGAACGCTTCCGTTTGTCCGTTTCCTGTCCCGAGACAAAAAACCATATTTCGACGAGATCTCATAAATGATGTCGACCTGAACAATCAAACTTTGTGGGATGATAGACCTATATATGTACATTTTTTTAAACTATTTTATTTTGTTCGGCGTAACTTCCGGTTGTCACCGGAAGCACTACAAATAATATGTTTTTTCTTTCTTTATTTCTTTTACATGGAATGAATATATCAGTATACAATCTTAGATGTGTCATCTTTATAATGTTAAATTTTCAAATAACTGTTCCTTCCGGTGAGATATCTCAAATATCTCTGTGTAGCTTTTCCTTTTACAAATTTGATGCCCGCAAGATTTTTGTCACTGTAAGTGAATGAAACACAAAGCTTTCATGAATGATAAACGTTTGATTGATGATATGTTTAGCGGGTTTTATTTTGTCAACTGCCATTTCCGATTTTCACCGGAAGGATTCAAATAAATCATAATTTTAACAACCAAACTTTATAACCTGTTTTGTTTAGTTCGGCATTACTTCCGGTCGTCACAGAGAGTACTTCAAAAATTGATTTCTTTTTCAATCTCGTTGTTTTACATGGAACTAACGTCTGGATATATCATTTACAATACTTATCATATTAACTATTTTTTCTATGTAAGAGAAGCAATGTCTACGGTTAAATTGATTCATGTATATCAAAACGGAAGACCTTTTTGTTGCTTTTGCAACAAGAGTCTAGTTTTAACTATATCTACAACACACCTTTTTTCCTACGTTTTGTTTTGTCTGTCTTTACTAAAAGTATATTCTGGTGTATCAGGATATTGCGGTCATTGAGGACATATCTGAAAGATATAATTTGGCACCTGAGCTGCCTTTCTATGTCATTTGATAAGATTCTTTAATATTATGAGTGTTTCACTCACGAATCAATTTCCCAACATGTAAAGGTTTTCATCTTATCTATCTTTGGAGAGCTCGAAATTTTAAAAGGTATACACTGTCCACCATTTATCTAAAAATCGAACCTTGGTATTATTTGTTCTGCATTTTATGTTGTCGGATACTCCAACTTGCTTCAGAAATTTAGTACATGTAAACAGTATCAACAAGCGATGCAGGATTTATCATTGCAATATACACGAACACGTATTTTGTAAAAAGGGTTTTTCCATTAAAGTCATTCTTCTGTTGAGCATTATCTGTGAATTTTTTTTAAATAATCTGAGATACAATTTTAAACACGAATGATTGATCTTGCTAAAAGAACTTCAAGCAAAATTTTAAAAAAATGTAAAGAATCAATTTTGATATTAACCCCGCGAAACACAAAAACGTATATAGTGTAGATAGATAGATTAAAAAGTAGGACTAAAGGGCGTGTGATGTACGTGTACATGTACATTTTGAATGAAAATTGTCAGCAATTATCAATATTACCAATTGTGCTTTAATTGTTTCATTTCGCTGGATTTTTTTTCCGGGCCGGGAGGGAGAATGATTGTTTCTTGTTTCTATTTTGTTCACCTAATTTACATTATGTTATCTATTTTGATTTGACTGGTAATAATTGAATGCTTAAAAATCTTTCTTTATCAGATAAAATTAAAAAAGAAGTCGCGAAGAAGATGTCAAAGGACCAGAAAGACCCGTATGTTACATTCAAGATGGTCGGGTGGTCAACCCAGTGACCAACAGATCTGCCTTAACTTTTAAACACAAAATTTTGGGACATCATCTATCATCTATTAAAGAAAATTCAATAACTTGGGGATCTTTCTACAGTGCTTATGCTTATCGTCTAAAAACGTTGAATTAGCTTAAAGGTGGTATGGGACATCTGACGATACTAATGTGGATTAAAGTACTTTAGAATAGAAATATTTACACCGGTTTAGAATTTTCAAATTTTACAATATTTAACCCAAAAAATAGCTTTCAAAGTTTTTTTGAAATGGTAAAAATTGTACAAACTCCCCGCGGGATTCGAATTCAAGACTACAGGTTCGTAGTAAACCCCCCTTATCCACTGGACTACGCTATTAGGTGAAAATATTAGGAAAGAAACTACTTATATAATTACACTTTATTTCATTGTAATTTCGTATAACAATACGTCACAACATGGACGTGTTCCCTGCCACCTTAAAATGGTCACGACCATACAGTCCCCTTTATTCTAAAACAGAAAAAAAGTATTTTGAATAGTTAAGATCCTGTCTGCTCAAAACAATCCGCAGCTTAGCAAAAAAAATGTTTAGAATAAGGATGAAACAGCAATGAAGAAATACAGAGACCAAATAAATTGAAAAATGACATTTAAGCATTGCCTTGAATTTAAGTTCATTAGGGACTATCCTTGAACTCCCGGATAAATCGAGTAATTAGTAATCCGGGTAACACTAGTACCAATTTCAGAGGTGTAGAACTAAATATTATAAAGTACATTGTAAATAATATTAATCAAAGTTATGAATGCTATCCTTTTGATGTCAATCTAATTATTTATATATTCTTAACAATTAACAGGACAAATGATATGAATTAAAATTTTGTTTTACTGGATATTTTCAAACATAAAACTTGAACTTTTGGGACAGTTTTAAAAGATGCAAATTCATGGCGTGTAAGTGCAAATTATTTTTGATGGAATATTCTATTGTTTATTGATATATCAAATATTACGGAACTAAATATAAAACATGTTTGGAGTTACACAGTGTCCGGAACGACCCGGATAGCAGGTTGTCTCTAAACCCTAGGGATTAATTTCAACCGAGTGACATAAAAAAATGTGCTTATTGCAGTGTCAGAGCTCTTCTGTACAGTGAGATTAAGATATTTAAAGTATTGCAACGACCATTAATCCATCTGAAATAAAAATATAAAAAACTAGATACGATCTCGTTACGAGTAACGAGTAGGTCTTCCTTGTGATTTCTGTTTTTAATCATACCATGAATAATCGATATAATTTTAGAATTACCCCCCCCCCCCCCCACACACACACACTTTCAGATAATGTATACAAATCCTTAATTACGTAATAAATGGGTGTTGCAATGAGTTTTCCAGATAGATATTGCTACAAATAACAACTTTGCTTTTATAATGCATTACGAAATCTTAATCGTTTTTATGTAATTTGTAATAGACTCTAAGAGTTTCTTGCCACCCCCCCCCCCCCCCCCCCAAAAAAAGGGGCCAGCCCCCTTTTTCTTGATTTCGTTGGAAAGAACTTATGATTATCTACTACTTTTGTTATACATGTCTTAACAAAATATCAACTCATAAAAAGATAGAGATCAAAACGTATGAATATTTTGAATAGAAATTCGTACCCAATTTTCGAGCCCAGGCGAGCTCCAAGAAATGGCGCCACTGGCGTAAAACAATATAATAGTGCACAACTTCAAATTATACACTACCTATCCTGAAAATTTCGTATTCATATCTTTAATAGTTTCTGAGATCAGCTCTGCACAAAATAGGTCGTAAATAGATAGAAATTCCGCCGTAACTCGGTACCGGAAGTGACGATTTCAAAATTTCAAAAAAAGTCTAGAATTATGACCTCTGGCAATCATCTGTGAAAAAATTGTCAAAATCGGCTGAATAGTTTCTGAGAAATCGCGTGCACAAAATTTGTGGAAAAAAATAATAATAAGAAACAGTACGAAAACAATAAGGTCTTCCGTTGGAAACGGAAGACCTTAATAAGGCACATACATTTGAATAGATAATGAATTTTAAGGCTAAGTTCTTGGTTAAATAACATGATTTTTTTTTCAGAGATGTTCATAGATATATCGTTGACAATGGAGTCGTTAAAATCAAGCAGCATTTAGAAAAACTCAAAAAAGATTCGTCGGACTTAAAATTGTAAGTAGCGCCATTATCAGCACGACATTTCAAAACTGCATTACGAAAATAATGTTATCATAATTATTTTCATTTAATGAATGCAGAAAAAAGTATAATAAACAGATACATGTGTATTTTATAAATGATTTATATGGTCACTTTTTATAATATTCAAAGAGATGAAAAGAAAGATTGGAGAAGAAGAGAGAAAATATTGAGAGAAACAATAGACGGTGTCAAAGTGTTGCTTTTTATACTAAGCAGCACGACAGATGATGACGTCATACGATTCAGGTGAGATGGAAAATCCACGATCACGGATAATATAAAAAAATCATTTACTAGTCATTTAGAGTTATTACAACATTAGGTTAGTTGGACTTCGTACAAGAGGACCCCCCCCCCCCCCCCACACACACACACACTCACATTTTCAGAAACTGACAATTTTTTTTTGATTTTACACATAGATAACCATTTTTGAAGACCATAAAAATCAACGTGTTTGTAAACAAGACAATACTTCTTCCTTATTGTTTTTAGCATTGCATAATTGCACAGTACCGATCAGACCAAACCTAACACCAGAGTAAACCACAACTAAACCCCGGGTATACATTGGGTTTACTTTGGGTTTACTTTTTGAAAATTTGGGTCCACTCAGGGTTTACTTTGGGTTTACTCGGGGTTTACTTTGAGTTTACTCGAGAATTGCTTTTGGAGTCAACTATACGCACTGAAGTGTGAAGCAGACCTGTATTTTATCTTATCACCCTACTGCCTGTAATTCCTGCCCCTTGTATATTCCGAATACACATGTAGCGTCTGCTTTCAGGATATTCTTCTGATCGGGGTTTACTCTCTGTGTCCACTCTGGGTTTACTTGGGGTTTACCCTGGGTTTACTCTGGGTCCACTCTGGTAAACCCAGAGTAAACCTAGAAAGTAAACCCAGAGTTTAGTTGGGGTTTACATTCTGTTAATTAGGTTGGGTCTGATCGGTACTGTATTTCTTTTCTATTTTTGTTTTCCTTGCAAACATGTTAGTAGATCTCAAGCTCTATACCCCCTTCCCAACAACAATTTCGAAACAACTATATAGTCAGTGGGTAGGATTGCTTAAATATATGTTCAATGTTTTCATGAAGTATAAGTCGAATTTTGATTTAAATGTTTGTGTTATTGAATTTTACAAGTCTTTTCTTATTTTTAGGCAATGTGACGAAGTTTTCCCAATTGTCTTCGAAATTGGCATGGCTACCTGTACAATTACGTGCATAATATCTACTCATTTATCCATGAGGTATAACACGTCCTTTGAATTTACATGTACATATCCGAGTCTTATACTCATGATAACCCTATTGTAAGTAAAAATGCATATCTTAGACAAAATAGAGTGATTTTTTTCTTATATCAATGAAAATCATGTGTGTATTTGTAAACTAACAATTTGTATTGTTCTCGGAAATGCATAAATAAATAACTACAATTTTCTTTATTAGCTCCCTTGAACCAAAGATTCAAATCACATGTTGATCACTGTTCGTCAATCTGTTCTTTCGTCTTTCTGAAAACTTTTAACATTTTGCGGGTAGGTTAAGGCAACTCCGAGTTTAATGACTGACAAAATTAAGGAAAATTCAAAAACTGTTTATTTTTATAAAACAGTGCTGAATATTAATACATGTAGCAAGTGAATGTGTTCACCGTGATGAACATGAAAATGAAAGTATTCCCCGTTTATGCAAACTATACATCATATATATATATATATATATATATATATATATATATTAAAGTCAACATAATCTGTTCATGGTTTACAAATTAAAGCTGACATTAAATCATAAATTATTTCCCTTTTTCCGACCACCGCCAGCTTTATTTTTTTATTTCTATTGTTACATATACGCACATCGCTGCACACACCCTTTATAAGGCCCAGAGCACTGTTCATGATTTGAAGTGCTGCTTTCACCCGAACACGTTAATGGCAACGCACGTTGACATTTTTTTGACAGTGCGTTAAATTTGGGACGAAATCAACTCACTTTGAATTTGTTGTTTTCATCAAAGTGCCTTAAATTTGGGACCAAGTTAGCCCACTTTGAAAGAAAAAAATCAAAAGGCATTATGAAGGTTCATCAACATTTTATAATATCGAGAATCTAAAAGCACTTAAAAAATATGTATAAATCACAAATTCTGGAACTGAAATTCTAATTTGTTGAAAGTATTATGATTTGTTAACACTAGTGAATAGTTGTTGACCAAAGATACGGGTCACTCTTTGCTGATTGTCACTTTTTGGCAAAATCAGTGTAACATTGAAAGGAAATAAATGCCTTTATATTTACCAACCAAGTAGCATGGTTAGAACAGAAATCAATATTGTTACTGACCGATTACGGGAATATGCAGGGTTACTTAGTGTCAGGGACGGGTTGGCGAATAACCATAACGTATGGATCTAAATTCAACAGATTTACTATACAAATTAATTTTAACGTTTTTTTTTTTATTTTTTACAGATTTTCTCCCGACAATAGGAAATTTTGTTGTGGACTTTTGGAGATTCCCGTCATTTTTGATCAGGTGTTAGCTTACTTAACACCAGAGAAATCAACGGATTTATCAGATGCTTCTACTATTGACGGAGTTGTTCAAAATGAAATGATATTGTACTTAGTCTGCCTATCTATATATCATATATCTATCTATTCATCTATCTATCTATCTATCTATCTATCTATCTATCTATCTATCTATCTATCTATCTATCTATCTATCTATCTATCTAAATAACAGAAATGACATTTATAGGAGTCTTGTGTAAAAAAAAAACCATACTACATCTATATATTTATCTAACTACACATTTGTAAGTAAAATGGGTAAAGGTAAATGAGACTCAGTGCTTAAAAGTCCAAATTCGAACCAAAAGAAATGAGAACCTGTGCAATAGAAATTGCATATTCATTGTTTGATCGTTATCTCAACGTTGGTGGACTTCACAGGATGAAGCTCCGCCATTCAGTCAACTGAATGATAACTGAATGGTCTGGAAAGGTGACTGAATGGCACAGCTATGCCATTCAGTCACCTTTCAGTTACCGTTCAGTCGCCTTTCAATTGACTGAATGGCAGAGATTCATCTTGTGCTTTAATTTGTGCTTTGTATAATTTCGCAAGTTAATATATATTGGTATACTGTTGCATTGGTAAACGTACAATTTTTCTTTGCATCATTATTTTGCAGATGCAGGGCGAAACTGCATGAGGATTGCATCAAGTTTAATATATTTGTTTCCAAAAAAGTGAGAACAGTTTTGAAAATAATGGAACTAAGCCAATTTAGGTATGTTTAATATAAAGTTGCTGCTTTCGTTAATGGTGTTTTTATTCATGCTTTCGGACGTAAGGTGTTTCATACTTTGCATTTGTTTACATTTTAAATATTCACAGAACAAGAGAAGGTTTTAAACCATTCCTTTCGAATGTTGTGAAGGAATTTTACTTTCTACAGAGGGCCTGTGGACTTGCAAGAGAAATTTTAAAATGCACTTCAGACGAGGACTGGTAATACTTTTCAAGTGGCTGTTTTAGGAACGTTTTTATATCCTTAACATTTATAAAGTAAAAAAAAGTTTTTTGTAAGATTTAAGGCAAAACTGTATGAGTTAATTTATACTATGTAAAGGTTTATAGCTTTATTTTACAAAATAATAACTGAGAATATGCAACAGATCCGATGACTAACTTGTTTACCAATGATCATCCTTTACATCATAAAACTAGCATTAACGTACTTATATCGGAAAAAACCCACATTTTGTATTGATTATGAATGTTTTCCAAATTAAGTTCTTAATAAAACACACACAATGTGACTGTCCAATACAGCCTACGTAAATTGTTTGTAATGGTGAAAATTAATCAGTTTTAAATTGATAGGTCATCACATACTTTCGAATACAAGAAAATGTTTAAATGCCTGAAACGGTTGCTAAGCTATGGAAGTAAAGCTCTTCGCAGTCTGAGGTATAAATTGTTTTACTTTGCTTTTGATCTTGAAATCGATAACCGGATACATGTAACATTCAAATTCTAGTGAGTAAATTTTTTTTCAGTTTTGATGAGCTATCATGGGTTGAGTTTAAAATGATCGACCGTGTTTGCCAACAAATAACACAATGTAAACAAAGTTTGACAGCCTACAAGTACTTACAGAGGTAAGTGTATGCGTGCGTATCTTTTCATTTTGACACGGCAATGCATATTTTTGGGTGTTTTTTTTTTAATTCAAATCATTACATTACAAGATATACGAATATTCTTATATACATGTATAATCTTTACACACAATAACGGCTCAACATCAGTTAAGACATACACGATAACTAAGACTTATCGTTTATTGTTGAGACGTACAAGAACCATCGTAATCGGTTAAGCTTAACTGTCTTTATTAGCATTGCTTGAGACTTGCAAGAACAAGTGGAAGTTAAACTCTTCTCAGATTGCGGAAATGATTTTAATTAACATGGGATTTTAAATAATTATAGTTGTGTCAAGTCATTTCTATGTGCAATGTTTATAATTTAATAACAAATATCGTATTTTTCAGTATTGATAAGCCGTCATCGGGAACTTGTATAATGGTCAATCCTGTTCGCAAACAAAGTTTGACAAACAACAGGCACATGGATAGGTGAGTAAATGCTTACTTATTGGTTTACCTTAACAACAATAGAAAATGATTATCTATTATGATATCATTACATCCGGGTATTTAATGTATAATAACCACATTATGTTCTTTAAAAATTATTGGTCCGGTATTGCTAATCATATTGTAATGATAAAATACATTGTGAAATATAAGTCCGGACACGAAAAAGTCCAGACTTTCAGATACCCGTTCGGTTAGACACAACTTTTGTTTATATTTTGGTGGGACTCTTTGTTCTTAATCTATCTTGACAACCTAAATGTACATGTTGCTTTAGTTTTCTAATTGTCTCTCAAATCTCTAAAATCCCAAAGAGGAATGGTAAGATTATAATTCCCACCATAAGTCTCATGAAAATACCGTGGGAGAAGAAAATATTTGAGAGATATTAACTCCTACATATATGGGATTTTCCCCCATCGTGGAGTTCATAGGATAAATACTCCTACGTACGGCTTTCATAATATTTTGAAATATATGAATCACTATTTTTAGGTATGTAATCCCAGGGGATTAGAGAAACTGTAAATATCATCTTAATAGATAAAACAGTATGTAATGATTACATATGTAACTAAAAGCTTCAAATTAAATTGTTTGTTCATATTGTCTAGGGATAGCAATTTTCAAACAACTAAAATAATAATCTTTTATATACTAACCATATATTCTATTATATAATGTCAATATATTAATCTAACATTTTTTTAACGGTAACAAAAATTTCATAAACATATAAAATTCATATCACGTCTCATCATATGTGAAAATATAGTGGAAATTGGTCGTATAGTTTTTGGGAGTTGATTTTAATCAACTCTCCTATGCAGTTACTCTGACAAACCGAAAGTGAAACAGTGTGTGGACCTAAGCACAAATCATTACCGCTGACAAGACTTAGTTCTTGACAATAGTAGAAAAATTCAAAGTAATGTATGCTGAAGCATTGTTTTTTAAAGAAATTTATCAATATATAAACACTTTGAAAATAGTCAGATTTCATATAATACGAACAACTAAGATACGTTTATAGTCCTATGTATTCCTATGCCAGAGTTTAATATAGCATCGTTCAACCAAACGCTCGGCTGTCTCCGTATATCTCCGACAAGCAGCGAGGCTCCCAGAGATTTACGGAGACAGCCGAGCGTCTGGTTGAACGAGACTAGAGTTCGATAACAATAGTGCTAATTTTTAGAATTGCTTCGATTACTTTAAAAAAATAGTTTGAAATCTATCTTAAAATATTGCACAACATGATTCATAAGGAGTTTCTCGAAATTCTTGTCGGAAAAGTCTAAAATTCATATGATTAAAAAGTACGTAATTCAAATACAGACTAAAACTAAATGCCTTTCAAGATAAGTTGCTTTCAAAATAAATGATAATCGATAAAATCAACTCCCGTCAGTACTTCAGTACTTTGATTGAATAATCGCGAGCACAAAATTTGGAAGAAAAAAAATAATAAACCATTACTGTACGAAAATTATAAGGAAGGCATTAAAGGGACTTGGAGACGATTTTAGAGCAAAAATTATTTTTACTTTTTATGTATAAAATGGTTTACTGGAACATATTAATTGCTTGACCAAAAGATTGAATGTTAAAGTCAAGTCACAAGCGAGATACAGAGGTAAGAATTGGTTGGTTGTTATGTAAACAAAGCTCGAGTCTTATATTTGTACACAAAAACTGTAATGTAGAGAATCACCATTTCTTAGACAAAATGACTTGTAAAAATAATTTAAACTAGTTTAGAATCTTCAAAAAATACTATTTTAAACAAAAGAAAGATACATTTGATTGTGACTTACACCAATACAACACACATGTAAAAAAATGACAATATTCGAGCTTTGTTTACAAAACAAAAAATTATGAAATCTGTATCTTGCTTATAACTTGATATTTGACTTTCAAATTTTGACATAGCAATATAAACTTCTATATTTGTCAGTATAAACATTCAAAAGGAAACATAAAAATTTGAAAATTTTAAGTCAAATCGTGTCAAAGTCCCTTTAATTACCAAACCAATGCTACTGTTTATCAGGGAAAATAATCCATTTATATAATCCATCCAATTGCTCTTAACTGCTTGTACTGCTCCAGGGACACACCTTTTTCGAGTTTTTTAACAATATTTAACATTCTTAATTAATTACCTCCTAACTGTATGTAAAATCTACGTTGTAGCTTAACAAATCTCTTTGAATTACTATTTAAGTAGGAATGTATTCACACAATTTCATAAAAGTTCACCGCTCGAGTTTACTTTACAACATATCATTGTCATGTTCTTTAAAAAAGTATCAGCTGACAATGTGGTTCGTCCTTGGCCTCACAAATAAAAAAAGTCAATCTCACATACCATATGCCTCAAAATTTTTTGACAACACTACACATACTTAATTACATTTATGATACGCATTAAATACACAAAATAATTTAAGAAAGGGGATAACACACAAAATAAATCAACAGATTAATTTTACCAGCAAATATTAACATCTAAACTCTGTCTTAGAACAACAACAGGCCCTAACTTCAGGCTCTAAATTAAGTAATGTTCAATGTAAGATTTAGGCAGTAGGTGGCACATGTGCATGATGAAAAATGTATTCAATGATTTCTATGTTATGTATGTTCACAGATTCGAACTTTAAGCATAACATTTATGTTGCTATGGCTACATGTACCAACTGGATATCATTCTTGGATGAAAGAACACACAAATATGCAGGGAAAGTATATTATTATACTTTCATGTTAAATACTGAAATCTGATCGGTTTAGACGCAGTTGATAATCCGTTCTATTACTCTCAGCGTAAGCAACACACTCAGCAACGGGTAACAAAACGAATTGTTACATGCGCGTAAATTATGCGCGTACGGTTCGCCGTAGAATTCACGTCATTTCTATATAAAAGCAATATTAAAATTCTCTAAAATTAAGACATTCAGTATAATAAAATTGATAGTGCCTGTTTTGGAGGATAACAGTTGAAATTGACACCCCTGAAAAACCATTGTCAACCGACGCGAAGCGGAGGTTGACAATGGTTTCCTCGGGGTGTCAATGTTACTCTCCCAAACACGCAGCAATGTTAAGGCGTCCAGA
Source organism: Magallana angulata (assembly GCF_025612915.1). Taxonomy (NCBI): domain Eukaryota; kingdom Metazoa; phylum Mollusca; class Bivalvia; order Ostreida; family Ostreidae; genus Magallana; species Magallana angulata. The sequence continues at coordinate 27,777,083 of NC_069119.1, read as the reverse complement.
TGCTAAAATATGGCTAGAAAACGATGTTATTTGAATCATCACAAAAATACTTTGACCGGGAGTATTTCTTAAAATCTATGTTACATTTATTGACACCGATGTTGCAAATTATATCTGATTCATTTTTGTGACGTCATATGCACTTTGCAATCATGTGACGGCTGAATCCTAATATTGCAAATGATCTATTTAAATCGCATCGGCGCAGGTGATTAATGACATTAAATCATACATATTTTTAAGAAAAATCCTTTGTTAAGTCATATACTTTGAAGTTCTTGCTTGGGAAAGAAGTAGATATTTTGTTTATGGAAGATATTGTTGAAACATTACACAAAATCATCAAAATAATGCACATTTTTACAAATCAAAATCGATTTACTTAAAATTGGGGTTAATCCGTAGGTTTCCCAAGCACGATTCACATTCAGTTGGTACATATTTTCTCTACCAATTGTACGTAAAATATTCTAAAATTGTGTTGATCTTTTACCTGCACCAAGCTGATTTTACATGCATTAGATTTTCTTCATTCAGTTGTTTACACGTAGCAGGGATAGTCTCCAAACCACACGTTTATAAATGGTCTTTTACTTAAAACGAAGCTTTAAAACTGCCGATTATTTGATACTGGTTTTTAATATGAATGAATTCTGTATGTCTAGCATTAACGGCAGCATCTATGTAAAGGCAACAATTCATCAAAACAATTTGACAAAACTATTTTATGGAGATGCCATATAAACATCTTAGGATGTAAACTCATGGAAATGTGATTTGTGTTAAGAAATTATGAATTAGGTTCAAGTGACATTTTGGAAAACATCTGCAGTTCACTTACACACTCAGCAAGTCACTGTCGTCTATTCATGCTTATCAGCACAAATCACATCTGCTTGACTGGAATTTACAGCAAGTCGTGTACAAGGGAAACAATTTAAATTGGCTGTAGCCATTCACACGGTGAAAACTTCCATCTTCTACCAGATTACTAGAAAGTCAAGAAATTCTTCATTTTTGAAGGAATCGGCTGTATCTTTTCTCTTTCATCAAAGCCCATTCTTGAACTAGCAAATCCACTCTGTTTGAAACCTCTGATTCCTGTTCATGTCTAGGACGAGTAGCTGTCAGCACACTGTCACATTTTGCCGCCCATATTTCATTTTTTTTTGTCACATGAAGTTTTTAAAACACATGATTCCCAATGAGTAGATGCTGATTAAGCTTATCAAAAGTCTTATATGACTTCATACATCCATATTCAGGAAAACAGAACAATTTACAGTTCATTCTAGTGTAATTTCGTCATCATCCTCTCCCCCCTTATTTAATATGCTATCAGACAGATGATTTTATCCTGATTCATTATCTGTATTTGGTGTCTTGAGATTATTTTTACCATTGTCAGGATAGTTAAAGTCGCTGATGATTTCAGACGTGTGGGAACCTTGCTTTGTCCTATTTTCAGAAGAACCTCTTTGTCCTTATAGCAACCCTTTCCGATTCCGTAGGCTCTCCGTGTCCTAATTCCTGTTGATGTGAACTCTGTTTAATATGAAGCTCATTCCTTTCCATGAATGTTTCGTGAGTTCTTGTTTGGTGGCATCAACATTAACAACAGCAATGCAAGTCCCCTTACTCCTGTTCAACTATCAATGGCTGCCTTCATTTGGAATGCTGAACATATAATGTGGCCGTCTGAAAAAAATATCCTCATCTTTGACCTCATATAAGCGATTTTAGCATCACAGTAACTTTTCCAACTCTGTGTTTCACTATAGTCATAACGCTACACAGTAATACCTAAAAAAATAAAATACACAATAACACAAAACATAAAAAAAAATTTTGTTTGATAATTGTTAATAGATACAATACATTTAAATTACACATGTATCTTGCTTATAGCATCTGTTGAAAGCAACAGTATTTTAAACTCTATAACACGGACAGGAGGTCAAAAGGTTAAGATATGCCTTTATTTGGCACGTTACTCAATTTGTTTGCACACACCGTTGCAGCTATGATACTACATCTTTCAAAAAATAATGATTCAATAATTTTATATATATATATATATATATATATATATATATATATATATATATATATATATATATATATATATATATATATATATATATATATTCATTCCCAAAGATTCTTTTCAAGGGCATTTGAATTTTGTTTGCAAAATGCTTAAACAGATAATACATGACTTCATAAAACAAATATGAACATTTGAACCTTTTCTCAAGATTGATGAGAACAAATATTTATATATTTCTTTAAAATAAACAACATCCAAAAAGCAATGCCAAGGCAACAACTATATGAGATGTTTTCGTTGTACAGTATATATGAATACTGTGCGGAGATGAAAACAACAAATAAATTACCTGATCCTTCTGACAAAGATTGTTTGGAGAGCCATATATGTGTTACAGTACCCACAACGTTATTTTTTACAATCCTATCCTATCGTATCGTGTATCAATCCTATCGTATCGTGCGTGTATACTGTTCTATCGTGCGTTAATTCTATCCTATCGTGCGTGTATACTGTTCTATCGTGCGTTAATGCTATCCTATCATGCGTTAATCCTATCAGGTTTATCGTTTAATTTCAACAATTCTTCCGTTTATCCTATCGTGTTAATCGTTTCGTGCCTTTTCATAAGCAAGTAAATTTATTACTAAGTTGCAACTCGTTCGGTGCGCCGTATACGAATATTTATATAACAAGAATTGTAGAATCCTATCCAACATTCCGTCAGGATAATAATTTTTAAAATTTTTTAGATCAAAATTAACCAATATTATATGTAAATCATATCTGTTAACATTGAAAATGAAAAACGAAGTTCTTAGGAACAAGGTAACATATTTACCTGTATATCGAATATATTTAATCGTACGCAGAGTGTATCCCTGCGTAAACATTAACTTGTATGCAATATAATTTTGTTGCATCATATTTTACAGAAACAAAACTATTGATGATATAATTTATATTTAATTAAAACCTGAGTTGTATTTTGAACCCGTTATTTTCCGTGTAATAATTGATTTCAGGCTGAATTGTTCTCGGCAATCAGCTAGGGTGTGTGGTAATGAAAACAATGTTAACAAATCGTACGCAGAATGTGTATCTGCGTAAATATTTATTTAACTTGTCTGTAATAATTCGTTTTTAATGCATCATTTTCTTATACAGAGAGAAATGTACTTATGATAGATTTTATATTTACTCGATATATATAGAGTTGGATTTATATTTTATTAAACCCGCTATTTTCCGAGTGATTTAATCTCGGGCTGAAATATTCGCGGTGATTGGCTAGGGTGTTCGGTAATGAAAACAATTTTAACAATACAGAAAATTTATTGATCATTAAACCTCATAATTTTAGTTGAAAAAAAATTAACTGGTCATTTTTATACATTCTATAAATGATGCAGCAATGATTAACAACTCGGCAATTGTTACTGAAAAGAAATTCCACGTTAATCTTTATTTGTACGTGTTCTCTCTCAAATTCTGCCATTATCAGTTTGTTCGTAAATATCGTTTAAAGCGATCATACGTTTATCATGAACATCGTTTATCCTTTCCTATCGTGTATCAATCCTATCACATCGTGCGTGTATACTGTTCTATCGTGCGTTAATCCTATCCTTTCGTGCGTGTATACTGCTCTATCGTGCGTTAATACTATCCTATCGTGCGTGAATCCTATCCTATCGTTTATCTTGTAAAAAATAGCGTTGCGGGTACTGTAACACTCAGCGCTGTCTGATCTAAGGTAAGCTTCTGAAATGTGTGGTATATGTTGTTTAATTGTTACAAGTGTATGTTCTAGTAATGAAAGAACGACAAAGAAGTCCTGTTTCACATAATTTATTATGCAAATAAAAATCTTGTGTTACAAGTACAAAACAGTAAAATTGTTTAAGGTAAAGCAACTTCATTTTTTCTAAACATAAACAATACATAAAGTATATCTAACACTGAAGGCAAAAAAACCTGACAATCAATTGACAGACCTATGCTTATTGACTAGTACAAAAAAAAATGTTATTAATATATTAGCTTACCACAAAACTTCCATTTTGATCCTTGAAAACTGCAACACATACATGCCAGTGTACACCTTTCTGACCATAAAAGTATTTCATTTTTTCACGATATATCTGTGGTAAGTACTTTACTGCCAATTCTAAAATCACTAGGACTTCGTTGCTCTTCAGGTCATGCAGAATGTATATTCTTTCGTCATCCTGATTCAAGGTTCTTACAATATGAGATCTCCAGTCTTCTACTTGGGTAATGGACATTTCGAAATCCTGCAAAAATACCTTTTGCGCTTTGTTGGAGTCTTTCTGATGACCTCATGAATTTATCTCACAGCTTCACCAAATATACGGCATCTGCTGCAATTTTTGTTATGCCCATGATCACATGAAACACTAAGAATGCTTGTTTTATGGTTACTCAGTGCATACTGTAAGCAGATAAAAGCACATTTATCCTCTTGCTTGGTGTGAAGTTTGTAATCAGTCTTTAGGTACAGTCGCGCATTGAACAGCTTCTCCTTCATTTTGTTTCCATTGTTGAGGTTCATCAAGCTTCATCAAGCTTATCTACTAAGCTACGCAGAGTGGCAAAAGCTATAAAACTATCAACTGCAATGTTATCAAGTACTTTCAAGGACTTCCGTTTTGAGGCACCAAAGCATTTTGAACTTCATATAGAGTCGACTCGCTTACAGGCTCAAAGTTGCTACTAACCAATAGTCATTGTAAATTTGATCAAATTTGAATGAATCATAGTCCTAGCTATATCAGGAATATCTAAATTATTTGCAGAATTTAGCTTTACGTTCCTTGCAGTGTATGATGGAATCTCGTTGAATGAAGGATCACTGAAAATTGAATTGCATGTTGTAACTTAGCAAAATTGATTCTCTTTCTCTGTGTTGAGAAGACGCTTTTGGTTGAACATCAGAACAAGGACCATGTGCTATTTAATTTTAAAGCATGTCTTCTAGCTTTGTCTATCTGATGTTTTGGAATCTCTGGAAATATTGTCAAGAGTTACACAAGTGTGTACTATCAGGGACACAAGTTGACATTTCAAATTTGCATCTTTGATATCTTGGTACGTTTCACCAACAACATGGGAAAAGTCATCATCAGAAGTGTCTGAATTTGGAAATACTATTTTCTTAAGTCTGTTCTTGATGACGGGCAATCGCATCTAGCAGAGGTATACAAGTCTCTTCCGCTTTTCTTTTGTAGCACCTGATAATTTTACAAACATTTAAGATACATGTAGTTAAGAGTTTATACACCTATTAAATGTGACACAAAATTGACAAAAGTGACACCGGTAACTATGAGACTAGGGGCACTGTGAGCATGCTCACAATTAAAAAGAAAAACTTGTTGGGGTCATAAAAATCTTTGAGTAAATATGGACACACCTTCAAGACATATTTACGGAGGAGTTCCGTAATCACAAAGCTTTGACTTTGTGCACGTGAAGATGGAAAATGTATGGATTTGATATTTTGCGCATACATGATGTTTACTATGTAACACTATAACCTATGTAAAATACAATGGTTACCAACCTCATGACCATTCATTATATAATCAATAGAGCCCAGCCCTAATTTTAATATCATACACATCGCATGAAGCAAGACGACGGATAAAAATGGGTAGTAAATGTAATAGGTCATCTGACTTACTCACTTAGATGACATACAAATGTCCATCCCTAAATTGCCTTCACTTACATTCATACTATTATGCAACTATGGATATAGACACTTATTTTATACAACAAAGAATTAACTGTAGCTACAAAAGATTGCATTTATTACCTCTCATATTGATGATGTACGTAATCTCAATGGTATTTTCTGTGTATTCTTTAAATTTTAAGAGAAAGGTATTAAAATTTTTATCATTAAAAAAATAACTCTGTATAATAAGTCCATCATAATAATAGTTGATATATAAATCTATCCATCAAATCCATCAATTTACATGGGAGTAAATATCACAATATACTGAAGAAATGAACTTTATTTTAATTCATAAAGATAACGAGGTTTAATTTGAATGACAATTAAAAAGAAATAAACAAATTTAAAATTTATTGTGTGTAATACCTGCATGGGGCCTTCCTGACTCTTACATGGAGAAGTACTTAACAGTAGTTCTTCATACGATACAAAGATTCGGGGCATTCTGTACAGCAGTTTAAGAGGAGTAGTGGTAACATTACTCCATTCAATGAATGGCCAAGTGTCTAACTGCAAAACAGCCGAAATTCTAAGAAAAAAAGGGACCTGGAATATCCTGCTCATATGCATGTGTACATGGTGTTTTCTAATTCCCAAAAGTTTCGGAAAATTTTGTGCAGCGGTTTAAGATGAGTTGCTTTATTGAATAGAGGTCATGTACATTTACATAAATAAAAAATAGGAAAATGTTTTGCTAGTAAATGCATGCGTAAAATCCCTTCGTATTCACAATGTTATGCTATTAATATTATAAATGTATTAACATTTACACTATTTATTCATCAGTGACACTAGAAGCTATGAGACACTTAATCCTCTACTAAAAGAAATTGAAATTTTGTGTTTCAAAATCGGCGAAACTGTTGAGTTTGGAACTAAGTGGTAAGTATATTTAATCTTGATTCAATAAAGATAAATTTTATTAGCTCGGGATTTGAGTTTACGATAAATAGTTTAAGAAGGTTTAATATCCAAGATCAAAATTGTTTTTAAAGCTTATACGCTAAAATTAATTTACGTCAATTTTGAATGACGGGGAAAATACGTCTTTGTTTTCTTATAAAAGATATACCTTTACGCTGAAATGATTAATATGCTGAATTTGATCTCCTAACAAAGATATCAAATTTTTAAGTAATAAAGAAAGGAATACTGATTTTTCTGTCAGGAAAATAATGCATCATTTTGAATATCAATCTATCACGTTATATCGACAGCAAATTTTAGACTTATACAAAAGTCAGACTTTATACAAAAATGGGTGGAGGGTCAACACCTTCGTAATTGTTTTAGCGTTTCAAGAATAAAAAAATTATTATTCTATATTTAAAAAAAATCAGTCCTCTATATACAAAAGAAAACAAAAACACAAGCGTGTGAGCAACCAGGGACGTACATGTACGTACATGTATAAACTTCCCTGGAAAAAAGACGTACAGTATATGTTTCCCCCTAAAGGCTATCCTTACAGTGCAGTTAGTGTGAGTGGTATCCTATTGAAAAGAAATAAAGGTTAACGTGTTCGACAAACGCAATTCACTCATTAAACATGATTTTATTTCAAATTAACACCTGTTAAGCATAACACTGTGACGAAAATGTAATTTAGCAAACCATAAAGGCCCCCTGATTCCGCACGGACATGCGGAACGATGTCGGTATCGCTCATCCATCATCAATATTAATGAAAAAAACAATTATTTACTTTCCTGAAAAATTAATAATTAAGGTTTTATTTTAAATGATTTGAATATTTTAAGATGGAATCCAATATTGTAATTTACAAAAGAAAGGTATCTTTTGTACATAAACAAAGAAATGCATTTTTAACGTTATTCAAAATTGATGAAAATTTTAGCGTGTATAGCTATAAACACAAAATAAGTATGTTACATGTATAAATAAATATCGCATATGATGTCAATGCATGTATCATTTGCGATTGATATATGCATCGATTTACTTTTTTAAAAAGTTATTTGGAAAGATTTTCTTTAAAACTAAAAAAAAGTATTCCATTAATTAGTTTTGTTTTAATAATAACGCAAAAAGGGGTTTTTATAATCAATTATATATCTTTTTTTTACTTTTTGTGTTTGTATGACCATGTATATAATTTTAGACTAAGGCTTACACGCAACTGAAAAATTTAAATAAACAACGAATAAATTCAAATGTCCAAATCATTTTATCACTGGTCTCAAATCATTGAAATATCAACATAATATAGAACATATGCGTAGTTTTTTTTTACAATATTAATTAAAATCCTCTTATAATCTGTTCAGTAACTTTAAATTGAAAGAAAAAGATACAATAAAGAAAATTAATGGAGACAATTTTGCGCAGTTACATGTAAAGGCTAATGTTCACAAAATATAATAAAATATAAACTAAGACATAATTATTGAAGTTATCAATGTTTTAGTGTTTTCAACTCGCCAGAATGTTTTATTACGAAAAAAATCAATATAAAGGTTTCACTTGTTTAACAATTAATTATAACTCAGGTCACAAGCATTAAAAGCACAACAATGACATAGGTTTGTTTTAAATAAAATAAAAACAATCATATTCCTTGTCCCAGAAAAATAATACACATCATACATCCCTCTCCCTTCACCCTAATAGGATTTTTTGTAAGTGGACAATAGTAATACAGAGCTGATTTAATTGATTCATGTATTTGTAAAAAAAAAAATACGAATGCTTTTCAAATCCATAACGCAAAAATTAAATGAGGTGTGAAAAAAATGTATACACTATTTCAAATAAACGAAAAATTCGGTGTCTACATGTACTGCTTTTATATTGATTTATAAATTGGTTTTGTTCACATATTTTGTACAACTTTTAGTTTACCGCCAGGAGAAATACAAATAGAGGAAGATGTCAGTGTTTGCTTTTCGTCGGATTTTGAAGGATTTATAATAGAGAATGATACAAACGAAAAAGGGAATGACTGTACTGAAGAGTCAGCCAATGATTCTGACGATGACGTTGTAAATGACTCGGACTTTGAGGGAAGTTTAACAAAAATACCTCCAGAGGAAATTGAAGAAGTTCTAAAAAGCAGTGATATAGATAGAAGTGAAATAATCAACACTTACAAAATGGAGGGATTCGAGTCACCTGTTGATATTCGCGTAGAAAATAAATATGCATTTACATGTCGGTGTGTCGGCGGTAAGGTCTTCAAATATGGTAGATGGTATTCAACGAAAAATGTAGCCGTTGAGGTATTTATACCTTTAGTAATATACATGTATCGTCATTTTTTTGTTTGATTACATAGTGCATCCTAATAGAATTACTGGAATTAATGTTCTCATATATAAAACGTAGAAGGTCGTTCATCCTTAAAGTTTAGATATAAAAATTAAGCTTATAAAAAATGTCAATGGTGCTTTTTTATTGCAAACATCTGTGTTTATTTACTTTATAGTTACTTGTATTGCAACTAGATTTTGCCATCTAATTGATACTTAAGATATTGAAGGCAAAGTCTTCATAAATCCTAATTGTTATATCCTGTTATCTTATTTTATTGACAGTTTTTAAGAGACACTTGCAAATGTACAAAAGGTTACAAACGTATGTTTCAGGGTGGTAATGAATCAAACTGAAGTAAAAATTGACCGTCTATTTTTCTAATGAATGTTAAAAGAAAATGTTATTCTGATTTGAATAAAATAAATGGTCTTAAAAACTATAAAATAAAAATGTGCATTCATGCCTGTTCTCCCGTTATCACATTTCAAAATAGATTAAACAATACCATCTAATTATAGAGTGAATTAATTTTACTAATTGTCATGACGCATACATCATTTTTTGTGAAAGTTAAACTTCTAGAGTACAAAATAATAATTCTCAAGAAAATAATTAGACAACAAAGTTCAATCTTAGAAATTTTATGCCACAGATGAACATATATTTACACTTTTATTATATTGCCATGTGAATGAGAATGTATTGCGATTTTTGTTATTGTAGGGAAGCCAAGTTTCTATGAAAATTGAACCAGGGGAATACTTATTAGTTCACTATGATTTTCCTACATACGAGGTGACATTTAGTAATGAAGACGTTAAAAGGGGCATAGCGATGTCTATTCCAGAAGCAAATTGTTCAATAAAACTTCCATCTTCAGATGCAGGCGCTGTTACCATTAACTTTAAGGTACGATTACTAGGCTAAATAGTAAAAAGGTTTCCTACTCAAGGTAAAAATTTAGGATATGATGTAGCAATCAACTTTATTTCACTTGAGAAATATAAAATATTTTATCTTTAAATTTAGTTACCATTTCTTCTATGCAGAGTCTAAAAATTGTAACGATCATATGCAGCTCTTTCAGATTATATTTTTTTCTTTTGAGCTTCTTAGAAAATAGGATTATGCGAAGATGTCCTACTTCATAAACTAATTTGCCTCAGCAAAATATGAAAATCATTATAAAATGATTGTTACGGAAATCCATATGTTTTGCTCTTTTTGAAAACGTCTTATCATATAAAATGTAAGCAAAACCATGGTTATGTGCTTAAAAATGTCATGGAGTGTCATTGCTGTCTTAAACATATACATTTACAAATATATTGTTATTCATATACTCTATTGTGTCCAAACATTATCATAACACTAGGTACATCTTACGGACAAAGAAAGAATTAAAAAATACCAAGAAGAAAACCCTAACAAATATGGCAACGTAACAATATCCGAAGGTTTGCAAACAAGAGCAAAATCAGGACAAGTAACTGAAGGAACTGTAGAATTCGCCGAAGTCGATGAACCGGAAAAATCAATATTTGTTCGCATGTCTACAGACACTCAGTTCAGAAATTGGAATCGTGATATAGTGGAACCGGAAGTTAGAAGAGGCAAATTGGTCTTCAATGTGATGTTGAATATAGATGTCCCGTAGGTATTTTTAAATACAAATATAGTGAAGTTGTTTGTCTGAATTGTTTTCTTTATAAAATGACAACGCCTTATAATGCTAACATTTATGCAGCCTTGATATCTTCATTTCAAGTTTTATATTACTTCCTCTCAAATTAAACCCCGACACTTGTCTAGTATTTACATGTATATCACAGCATTCTAGCTACCCCACCCCTCTTGTTTTTAAAAATCATTTTTAATTTTGACTTTTGTAAAAAATTCAATAAATGTGCTGTTTTAATAAATTTTCTTCGTAGATTTTACATCGTACAGATCAAAGATGAAAATTTGAAACCACGTATTAAAGATCCAAACAACAAACAAAGTGTTCTTAAGACAGTGCAAAACTTATTTCACACTCTTCTTGGATTTAAATCAAAATGCAAACTATTAACATTGTATAAGGTACCCGAGGAAATGGGTGGCATAATTGAACTGTGTGTGCTTTGTATTGAGTCAAAAGGATTTGATCTTAGCAAACAAGCAAAGAAGTTTTTTGAAAAGAAATGGATGCAAATTGAAGATGGGGACAAAAGCACAGACTTTACCATTAGATCTGGTGAAGAAATCTGTCTAGAGTTCCGCGGGAACGTGAAAGCAATAGAAGGACAAAGTTCGGTTATTAAATTTCTTAAGAACGGCTCCAATTTTGCACATGTAAAACTTCGCTCCTTAAGCAACAAGGATCCAAATGGTTATATATTGATGGTCCGTAAGGACAAACTTTTAGATTGGAAAAGATTGGATTCGGGCTATCTTGTAGAAAAGTATGAAGGTAAACTAATTTTGATTCATATTATCATTAACAGAGATATGCATGTATACTCCTATCAACTTCATGATTATATTTTCACCCTGATTTATAAGTTTCTCGAAGAAACGATAAAATCACATCAAAATCATAATTAACTAACAATGACAGTACACATTGTTTAAATATGAAGATATCTTCTCCTTTATCTATCTTTTAAGAATTAACATTTTTTGTTATATCTACAATTAAGATGCAAATAACATGTTGTCAAAGACACCTTTTTTATTACTAATTTACAATTTTCAATTGTTTATGAACAAATGAAAATTGCAAAAAAAAAAGGAAAAACACTTTCTTTGTTCGAAATACCATATATCCAGTGATTTGTTGTGATGATCGAATTTTGGCTTTTTAGCTCATCCGAGCTGAAAGCTCAAGTGAGCTTTTCTTATCAAAATTTTTCCATTGTCAGTCGGCGTTGGCGTTGTCGTTGTTGTAAACTTTTCACATGTTTATCTTCATCTCCAGAACCACTGAACAGATTTCAACTAAACTTGGCACAAAGCATCACTGAGTAAAGGGGATTCAAGTTTGTTCAAATGAAGGGCCTCACGCTCTTTAAAGGGAAGATAATTTAGAAATATTATTTTAAAAAGTGTTGGTATTTTCAAAAATCTTCTCAAAAACTGTTAGGCTAGAAAAGCTGTAACTTGTATGGAAGCATCCTTAGGTAGTGTAGATTCACATTTGTTCAAATCATGGTCCCTGGGGGTATGGGGGGCACAATGGGGGGATCAAGTTTTAAATGTGAATATATAGAGAAAATCTTTAAAAATCTTCTTCTCAAAAACTATTTGGCCAGAAAAGCTTAAACTTGTGTAGAGACATCCTCAGGTAGTGTATATTCAAGTTTGTCCAAATCATGGTCCCCGGGGGTAGGCTTGGGGCACAATGGGGAGGGGGGTCATATTTTACATGGGAATATATAGAGAAAATCTTTAAAAATCTTCTTCTCAAAAACTATTTGGTCAGAAAAGCTTAAACGTGTGTGGAGGCATCATCAGGTAGTGTAGATTCAAATTTGTTCAAACCATGGTCCCTGGGGGTTGGGCGGGCCACAATGGGGGATTATTTTTTACATAGGAATGTATAGAGAAAATCTTTAAAAATCTTCTTCTCAAATCTATTGAGCAATAAAAGCTCAAATTGAGTGGAAGCATCCTCAGATTATGTAGATTCAAGTTTCTTTAAATCATGGTTCCTGGTGGTTGAGCAGGGTCACAAAGGGTGATGAATTTTTTCATAGGAAGAAATAGATAAAATGTTTTAAAATATTCATGGAATGTTTTTAGTCTAAAAAAAAGCAGTAACTTGTGTGAAAGCACGGTTTGTGCTGATTAAAGTTTGATCAAACCATGATTCCCAAGAGAAAGGTGGGTCATAAAGTGAAGGGGGGGGGGGGGGGTTATAGGAATAGAGAAAAATCTTCTTACTGTAACAACAAAAGAAACTTGATGTTTACCATAGAAATATGTAGATAAAAATGGGCAAATTTTGAAAATCTTTTTAAGCAAGATCTACTGAACTACTGAACTACTGAAGATATTTTGATTTGGATACTTTAATGCTTATTTGATCAGAGTGAAGGCCCCTGGGTCTCTTGTTTTGCGATCTCTATTAAATCGCAAATAATTGAATACGCAGAAATTATATCATGTATCATTTACTATAAGACACCTTTTAAATCGCAAAAAAATGACGGAAGCAAATTAAAAAAAGAATTTCCCCATTTTTGCAAACTTTGGGACACGCAAAACAAAACAAATATACGCCATGTAGGTCTATTTACACTTTCATTGATACATTTGTCATGAATATATTTTTAAGCGGGGGACAAAGTGAGGAAGATGGGTATGCAGAAGGAAAAACTTACATCAGTATTACAAAATGATCCGCAGCATATTTTAAATTCCATCTTTACCAAACTTTCGGCTGACGACAAACAGCAGCTGAAACAGGAGCTACAAATGACTGCTCAAAAACAAGAAGTTCAATTCATGGAACGATTTATTGCTCGTATTCAACAGCAAAAGAAACCTCTAGAATTCTTGGCAGGTGCACTAAGGATAATCGGCCAGGACAATCTTTTATGGAACCAGTTAGAAAGCATGACATCATAGATTCTTGACGGTGTTTTTACATTTAGCTTTAGCGAATTGGCAAAGAAATTATCACCTGAAACCAAATAGTTAGTATGACATATGAGTGTTTAAGTAGTAGCTCCTGTAAGTTCTAGATAAAGTCCAAGTTAATTGTATATTAATTCTTACTAGAATATTTAGTTTTCTAGGCATGATTTTTTGTATATTTTATTTTAAAACTGTAAAACGAAGAATTATGTTACAATAAAAAGTCCCTTTTTGTTTTATTTAATGAGTTAGAAAATTGTTTGTATTGTTTTTATGTTTTCGTCATGATGTGTTTGATTATACATAGTTGATAATATCAACAAGATTGTTTTTATAGCACGAGTTTTTTCTTAGCTTTAGGTCAATTGTCGTGATTTTTATATTTAACATTTAGATTAATCTATAGAAGAGTAGACAAACAAAAAAGTAAAATATATAGATTTTCTGTACTAAAAAGTACTGGTAGTTTATAGCCTAATAAATCATATCTTTGAACGTGATGGTTAAATAGGAATGCTACACAAAAAGTTTATTTTATGGATAGTTAAAATATCCTTTTGAAATATGATTTTGTTGTTCAAAGAATGATAAATGCTCCTATTATCATATGCCATTTTTTATGAAAAAGAGGAAAATCTGATTTCTTTGCAAGTAACACACTGTAGAATTAAAAATTTGGTGTGAATAAATGCATCATATGAATATCGAATAAATCATGTTCAGCACTGTCAATGAAACGTTTTACTTTTTTAAATAAAAAAATTTATTTAGTATGAAATCTTTATAAAAATATATTTTTCTTTTATCTCTTCTCTAAAAGACATGTTTGAATTTCCCACTTTTCTTTTTACTCTCTAAACCTGTCACTGGAGTGACGTGTACACTGCTAATTTTGAATACCGCACTTCAGTCCGTGCAGTCCAGCAGAGTGGACGTGTGTCTATTTAGAGGCAAGTGGTAGTCTCCAAGATTGGGAAACTTCTCCCTATTTTGTAATTTCTGTGTGTTTGTCACCAATTTAAAGGTATTTGGAGCTTTTGTAATGTTATATATGTTTAATTGTCTTGTTTGTTATGTTAGAAAGCTAGGATTTTGATTTCTGATAATTTATGAAAACATTACCAACTGTTAAACGTAGTAAAATTTGGCAATATATTGCATTTAGAGTATCCCATTTCTCTTGATCGGTTGTTTTCATCAATTGAGGGTTGACAAATGGATTATAGATAGTGTTCACACAAAAGAAAAAACGCTTTGCTGTCACACTGACACACTGACAGCTTTTCTCTTGTTTTTCTAAATGACAGAAGCAATTTCTTATAGATTCAAATATGATATAAGAACTAAGACCTTTATGTTGCTATGGCAATAATAGTCTAGTTAGATGAATGGACTTCCCCCAGGGGTGATAAACTTTATTCGACAAGCGTAATTAAATGTACAATGATTATGTTTATGACTTCACATGCATGTATATAGCATACATGTATATCAACCATGGATGAGAAACGTACCTAACATAAACATGAGGCACACAAAATACGAGATACGAGTGATTAAGAAGCTATGGATTTAAATAGCAAGATTAATAAATAAGAATATGTTAAATGGCGAGATGTAAATAACACGAATGAAGAAGGAGATGTGTTCACATGATGAGGTGCATGCATGTACATATAATATGAAATGCACTTCATAAGCAATAATGAAAAGAACTCAATATCACTAAGGAAAAGTAAGTGGCAAGTGCTTGACATCCGTATATGTCTTCATTTAATATGAACTACTTATACAAAACATAAAATTTGATACGTATGCAACAATTATTGTATGTTTTCAGTTGTAGGTTGATTTAAATAAAAGCCCTTATGCACAACGGAGCCAAGTAACATGCACAAAAAATACATTATTTAAAAAATGCAATGAATGAGGTACTAATTCTTCATCTTAAAATGGTACCTATATGCGTTCTAAAAATCTTTAAAATGTAAAAGAAGATTGTTCCTAATGCTTACCGATGACAACACCTTTCTTTTTCTTTCCGCCCCCAGCGCCCGTCCCCGTGTGAGTCAGTGGCATGTTGTAAAACTGTTTCTTCAGCACTTCCGGACTTGTTTTGAATCGGTGGATTTCTCGCAGTTTCATGATATTCCTCTCCAGACGCTCGTATTCACATTCGGTCCTTCGTTGTTCGCGTTTGGCCTCACGAGAGTTTCTCTTTAACATCTTGGAGTTGAGTTTCTCACTTACTCTTTAGTTCCCGCCTAAACTTCGTGATATTAGTTAGTCAATCTGCGGTCTTAGGTCTGCCAAAGCGTGTCTATTGTGACTATTTAAAGTGCAAATTAGTTATATGTCTTTGAATAAAGGACTTCTGTAACCAATATGTAACAATTGTGAACCAAATGTTTTATTACACTGTCTGATATGATACATGTAAGTCTGGAAATAAAGCTGAGAAAACAGAGTCAACACACGTTCGATGGTCATAAATGTTTATGCGTAGCATTAGTAAATCATGGCGATAAAAAGATATTTAGCTTTTGTGCCTGACCTCTTTGAACTTTTTTTTATATTGACTCCTCTGTTTAATGGGGTTTGCCGATCATGTCCCTCATTGGCTATATAAATCGTGTAAATACCATGAGCTCCACAAAAAGATATATAGATTTACTATAAGGAGGCTAGATGGTCAACAATTTAAACATTGATTCGATATGAATGTTTATGCTATAAAATAAAATGTGGTCCAGAAAAAATCCATTTATTTGACATTTTTGAAGGGTAGTCTCCTATAATCTATATAACCTCTTCTTTTCAAGGAGATCAATACAGTCTAAAAATGAAAATAGCTATCAAGCAATCTCAAGATAAATATCCATGTATCACTATATAGAAAACTATTCGAATTAGGAACTAAAATATTTTTTTTATAAACCAAGTCAAAAAATTGAAAAGTAGCCATGCTCATGTAAAATATGCAAAGCTTTAGCATTTTTATTTTTTTTCCTACATACTAATTATGGTTCATTGCAGGAACTTAAGTTCAAATTTAGTAGAAGGTATTTTTCACATACTGTTCTGAAACGAATTTTTCGTAATAAACAACTGCTTTACCCTTATTTGAGACAAAAGAATGTATTATGTTTATCGTGCGCATTTACTTGTTTCCAATTAGGTTATTTATCTGAATTTGAACTTAATCTAAAGATTCTCAAGAATCTTTCCAATCCAATGAGTTTTCTTAAATTTCATATTACTTCATCTCCTGCTTTGTTTAGTTCTGAAAGAAATCTGTATAAAAAGAACATGTCTGGGAAAAAAAGTCAGAACAGAATCTTTAAAACAAAGTTCAATATTTATGTATTTTTACTTGTAATAATCAAAACTCGTGCCGTTTGGGTAATATCTAGATAAGATAATCAAATAAGGGCAGAGGCCTGCTCGGGGTTTTGTTAGTTAGGGTGAAGTCCTCAACCATTAAAATCGATATACGTGCGTTTTATCACCTTTAATCCAAAATATATTCACTTCCTCGTTTTACCACAGAACTAACAGTCATGTAGGTAGAAGCTTTGCAATGCAGTGAATAAAGTTTGTGTCAGCGGTTTTGATGTAGTTGGTTAAAGGTTTGTTGCATTTTTAATATCTTCGAAAAGAATTTTAAATATAAATATACAGCGGTATAGGAGTTCAGTTAATTAATCACACATTATCTTTAGAAAGGAATTGCTGTTCAAAAACAAATACTGTTTTTGCCTCTCTACGTAACTGGAATGTTTAATAAATGCATTGTGAGGTGAATGCTTTAATTAGATTTTATTTGATTATTTGTTTTTTTTATCATTTCAGAAAACAGCATTTATCTAAAGAAATAAGTCCAAAAAAGAAATCCAATAAAAATTAAAAAACCTGTTGGGTTGATTAAGATTTGTGCTCAGCATGGGTAAGTGTAATTTTCTAAAGTATCAAACTTTAATGTTGTTTTTTTTTAATAGACGAAAAAAGTCATCAAATTAATCTAATGATGAAACCCAGTGAATAATGTAAACACGTTTTTAACGTTTAGGCACAAACAAGTAATTTTGATAACGTAAATTAAATTCTTTTTATTCAAAAATTTGCACATCGCTCTCTTCTTTTCATTTCCAACTTATTGCTATATCTGTCTCAATGAAATTGATAAATGTAACTTCAATAAATAAAGGTAATCGGATATTGAGGTAACTAGGGACACCTATTAAAGATAAGATCTGGCTCCAGAACTTCCTAGCTATGTCTTTTGATACGATTATTTAACATTGTCAGTGTTTCAATCGCAAATCAATTTCCCTACGTGTGGGGCTGTTTATCGCATATACCTCTAAGGAGCTGAGATTAAAAAAAGTAAGCACTGTCCACCATTTATCGAAATATCGAACTTTGGTTTTATTTGTTCTGAATTTTACGGCATTGTATACTCAATTTTTTTTTACAGTTTTTAAATGGTATCTACAAACGACGCATGACTTTTTGCTTATGAATAAAGGTGTATTTTGCGAAAAAGTTTTACAGAAAAACCATCATTAATCCTATTGGCATTAATCAGTGAGAATAGGTTTTTACCAGCTAAAGTGCAATTCAAAACACGAGCGATTAATCTTACTAATAAGATAAGGAGCGGATTTAAAAGAATGCGGTGTATTATGTCAATGAACTCAGAGAAACGCACACTCGATATTATTACATGTACATGTATGTCGATAAAAAAAAGACATAAAAAGTATGAAAACAATCGTATGATGTACACATTAAGTCAATGGTCATATAAACTCGGAGAAACGCACAATTGTATATAATTATGTAGATTAAAAACTTAAAAGGTATGCATAACATCGTCTCATGAACACATAATAACACAGTTTAAATACAAACGGTCTGCAATGATAAAAATTACTATTTCGTGGAATAGTTATTAACATTCATATTGCTGGAATTAATATTCTTGTAAGCGGGGGGAGGGGGGAGAGAGTTGTTCTTATTTATTTCCTGGACATGCGTGGTTTGTTATCTTGATTTGACTGGATTCAATTAAAATTGCTAAAAACACTTTTTTCCAGATAAAATCAAAAAGGAGGTCGAAATGAAGATGAAAATGGACCAGAAAGACCCGTAGGTTACTGTAAACCAACTTTTATTACCGTGCGAGAAATTTTTGCGAGCTTCTTCGCGAATATTTCTCGCCGCAAACCAGTCCATGTCACATGGTTGTTATAACAAAACAGTACATTCAAGAAGGCTGGGTGGTCAAAGAATTGACCAACAGATCTGCCTTATATTTAAACGTTTGGAACATCATGTAATATTTAGTAGAGAATAAACTCAGATATTTTAGCATCAAACATTTTAACAAAGATTCTAAATGTTTCAGCAGTGCGCATAGTCTACAAAAGTAGCAATAACTTTAAAATGGTCAAGACCATACAGTTCTATTTATTCTACACGAAAAGTTTTTTTTTTTTGAAATAATTAAGATACCGTCTGCTCACAACCAACCACCGCATTTCAATAATCATTTAAAAATATAAAGAAATATAGAAAGCAAATCAATCCCAAAATTGCATTTAGCTTAGCATCAATAGGGACAACTCTTAATTTTCTGAATAAATCAGGAATTTATATTGATTCTTTTTAGAGACGTTCATAGATATATTGTTGACAATGGAGTCGTAAAAATCAAACTGCATTTGGAGCAACTCAAGAGGGAAACGTCGGACCTAAAATTGTAAGTAGCGACACTACCAGCATGTTTAAAAACTGCATTATGAAAAACATATGATCATAGTTATATTAAAAATGCCAAGCAAGGTATTTATTTACAACTGCATTAACAGACATTCTATAAACCCATCAAAGATAGATTTTTGAAACTTACATTTTATAAACTAATTTTATTGTCACTTATTACATCAAAAGGGATGAAAAAAAGGATTGGAAAAAAAGAGAGAAAATCTTGAGGGAAACGATGGAAAGTGTCAAAGTATTGCATGTTATACTTAGTAACACGACAGATGATGCCCTCGTACGATTCAGGTGAGGTTTCATATACATCCAGTCATTTACCGGTTTTAAAACACCCAATAAGTGCATCACAAACACTAACCGATGTAAGAAAGAACCATCTGCACACATTCAGAAGAAACTGTGATCTTTTTAAATTAAATATGCACCATAGAAAACGAATTTTTTAGACACTGACTTCTTAGTGTTTTCGGAGGAAAGAATTTTAACATAATGATCAACATTTTTGTAAATGAGGCAATTATTTTTTTTCTCTTTTGTAAATATCTTAGGAGGAGATCTAAAGATCTACTCCCATCCACAGCCACGGCCATCACATTTCACGATTAAGTGGTCAAGAATGCAAAAAAAAATTCAATGTCTTCATGAAGTATCATCCGAATTGTAATTTAATTGTGTTATAATTAATTTTACATTTTTTTTTTAATCTTTTTTTATTTGAAGACAATGTGATGAAGTTTTCCCACTTGTCTTTGAAATTGGCAAGACCACCTGTGCAATCATGTGCATGATATCTAGACATTTATCCAAGAGGTAAGTCATTTGTATTTGAAAGTACTTGGCCGAGTTGAATATTCATAAAAAACCCATATACAAGTCGGGTTAGTCAGTCGATCTTTCATGTAAAGCTTTATAAATAGCCATAGCGTACTGTAAATTCCTTATATTACGCGAGTACTTTATTCCGCGATCCCGCTGGTTTGTATCAAATCGCGAGAATATTCAATCGCGAACGTTGAACTTCTCTCCTTATTTCTTATAGTTCTCAGAAAATTATGACGAGATTTTAAAATCCGCGAAGGATGCTTCTCACGATTTTTAGCGGATATTAATTCTTTGCGTTTAATTAGGAATTTACAGTAATATCTTAGTTAAACAGCTTTGCTATCAAAACTTGTTGTCACGTTTTCATTATATTTTTTTCATAGATTTTCTTCCGACAACAAGAAGTTGTGTTGCGGACTTTTGGAAATACCCGTTATTTTCGATAATGTGTTAGCATACTTAACACCAGAGCAATCAACGGATTTATCAGATGGTGCTACTATTGAAGGAATTCTGAAAGATGCAATAATATTGTACTTAGTATATCTATCCATCTATTGATCTATCTATCTATCTATCTATCTATCTATCTATCTATCTATCTATCTATCTATCTATCTATCTATCTATCTATCTATTCATTGATCTGTCCATCTATTTAAAGCTGCTTGGTCCGATTTAATATCAATTTTATGCACGCTTTTAAACGATGGCTATGCATAGTATATATATAATAATAGACATTACAGTAGTTTTACCCGTCAATTATGCCAAATTTCAATGAAAAGAAATACGTACAAAATTTGCTAACAAAACAAACGACATTAAAAGGTACCGCGTTATTTCGCCTCATGTTAAATTTCACCCCTGACGACGAGACGGGTATGGTTGTTTTACGAATTTGACATCGCTTTAAATAAAGGTCGAAATGATCAGACAAATTACAAATAAACATGGGTACCTTTTGTTCGCTAATATTTCCAAAGTCTGCTTTCTTTACAATCGATGCATAGCATGCGGGTTGAATAACCCCAATCATTCGGGGGACGAAACCAAGCGGTTTCCTTTTCTAAACATTCCCGTGATGCATTTCTGTTTGTTTTTTCGTTTGCCCAAAGAGAAATTATTTTTATTTACTTTGAATATTTCTAACTTTGAAAGGAGACTGATTCTGCTGGTGTAAATAGGAGAAAGTCCAAAACTTTCTAAGATAAATGATTTGTATGAAAAAAAATTGATACTGTAATTACAAATAAATCGGACCAAGCAGCTTTAACAGGAATGGCAAAAGTCTTATAGTAAAACATATAACATGTACATTGTATTTAGCTAACGACACATTGGTAAATACTATAGGTAAAAGTAAATAAGAGCTAAAAGGTAAACTATTGGAACGACATATAATCAGAACATGAACATTTGAATGTTATATGGGATTGCACATGATGTTGCAAATGTACGATTTTCTGTTACATCACTTACAGATGCAGGGCAAATTTGCACCAGTCCAGCATCAACTTTAATATATTTGTTTCCACAAAAGTCCGAAAAGTTTTACAAATAATGGAATTTAGCAAATTTAGGTATGTTCACCGTCAGTTTCCTGCATCGAATAATGATTCTGTTTCATTAATAAATGTTCTCGTATGTACGGGGTTTCACACATCGATTTTAATACAGTTTTATCATTCCACAGAACTCAGGAAGGTTTCAAACCATTCCTCTCTAGTGTTGTGAAGCAGTTTTTGTTCGTACAGAGAGCGTGTGGACTTACAAGGGAAATTCTAAAATGCACCTCTGATAAGGATTGGTAATACTTTTTAAGTCTAGACTGGACTGTATGGTCGTTGCCAAGAAAATTAATTTTAATCTTTATAACATATATAAAGTACTGTGATTTGTTTCAAAGCAACATTTCATAAAATTGTCTTTATATGAGAGATATCATTTCCGATAGCATATTTGTTTACAATCGATACTCTAATAAAATAGTTGTAAAGAATAGTTTTTTGCGCCGTTTACATGTATTTAATAATTCTAATTCTAAAATATATGCTTTAGAAATAAAATGCTCAATAAAACGGAAATAAGGTAACGTTCAAATCTAGCTAACGTAATATTATTTAAATTTTGTGTTCAATAATAACGAATGTTTGTTTTATTTGAACAGGTCATCAAATTCTTTCGAATACAAAAAGATGTTTAAACGCGTAAAAAAGTTGCTTGGCTTTGGAATAAGAGCTATTCGCAGTCTGGGGTAATTTGTTTTCTTTAAGTTGGATCTAAAATAATAATCAACAAATACACTCAACTTAATATGTACAAAATTGATTTTAACAATAATAATGATTTTTTTCAGTTTTGATGATCAGTCATCATTAGAATTTAACAGTGTCGATATTGTTTGCAAACAAATAAAACAATGCAACGAAAACTTGACAGCAGACATTAACCTTGAGCGGTAGGTGTATACTGTCTCATTCACTTATTTTGACAACAATACAGAATGTGTATTTTTTTAAATCCCTGCTATAACAGAAATACCACTTTTATCCATCTATCTATCTATCTATCTATCTATCTATCTATCTATCTATCTATCTATCTATCTATCTATTTATCTATCTATCTATCTATATATATATATACACACACACACACACAAACAAACAAACACACAAACGTCTCACACAAGAGAGACAGAACATTATTAGTTAAAACTTACTTGGTAAAGACTTTAAAAAAGACTTCTAATCAATTGTCAGTGATTGAAACGTTCAATAATGAATTTCAGTGGTTGAGACTTATAACAACTTCTAAGTTTTTGTAAATAGTTTTACATTTAAGAGGTTTTGCCATATGTTAATGTTTGTCGTGGCACATAACTTTTATGTACAATGTTGTTTTTTTATTCTAAAGATATACTAATTATTTAAGTTTTTGGAAGCTATCATCAAGAACTTGTATTATGGCAAATCGTTTTTTGGAGTTGATTTTAATCAAATATCCTATGCAGTTACTCTGGCAAACCGTAAGTGAAACAGTGTTTGGACCTAAGCACAAATCATCACCGCTGACAAGACTAAGTTCTTGAAATAATAGAAAACAATTCGATGTCATGTATGCTGAAGCATTGATTTTCAAGGACTCTTATTTATAAACACTTTGAAAATAGTCAAATTTTATACACTATGAACAATTTAGCTATTTTTGTAGTCTCATGTATTCCTACGCCAGAGTTAATTTTCTCTCGTTCAACCAGACGCTCGACTGTCTCCGTAAATCTGCGACAAGCAGAGAGGGGCTCTCTTGCTTGTCGGATATTACCGGGGACAGCCGAGCGTCTAGTTAAACGAGACTAGAGTTCGATATCAATAGTGCTTGAATCCATACAATTTTTAGAATTGTTTCGATAACTAATACATACTAGTAGACAGTTGAATTATATCTTTAAATATTTCACAACATGATTCACATGGGGTTTCTCGAAATTCTTGTCGGAAAAGTCTAAAAATTCATATTATAAAAAAGTGCGTAATTCAAATACAAACTAGAAACTAATTGACATGCAAGATAAATTGATTTTAAAAGAAATGATAATCGATAAAATCAACTCCCGTCAGTACCTCAGTAATTTGATTGCTGTTTGCAAACAAAGAGAACAAGACAAACACTTCGAGAGGCGATTTTATGCTTACCAATTGTTTGGTTGTATTTGTTTCGGGGTTGTTGGTTTTTTTGTTGTTTTTTTGTGTTTTTTTTACAATACAAACGAGGGTCAATCAAAAAATACGAAGACAATGTGGCTGTCTATCATATCTTTTTTTCAGGAAAGTCATACTTAACAGATTAATCTATGCATTAACACTTGTTCTATTGATATGCAAAGTTTTAGTATATTTGATGAAACGGTATTTTTGTAACCCCTTTTAAAAACATTGTTTTTTCACCACGGCGCATGGTAACGTTCAAAACATGACGTCAAGTTTAAGCACGCGCAGTTTATAGATACATGAATACCCCATCTTTATATCATGCTTAGTCTCTTTTGCCTTTCACCTTACAATCACAAATAGCACTGAACCATCATATTTGCACACATTTCTGCGAGAGTCATAAGTCAGTTCTTCAAAGTTTTCATTTTCTAACTGTGTATTTCTTAGTTTACAGTAAGGAAAACCCTTAACGTTGGTTGATGTTACTTTTTTTAACCAAATATTTATAGATATTCTACTCTCTTTCGGACTGTTTGATACAATTACAACCACCCCCAAAACTGTAATACAGTTCAACACATACTTGGAAATATTTTTTTTTACTTATTTTGTGCACAATTGAACATTTTCGAAGCTTGTATCTTTATTAATCCTAAGTAAAATCCATTTTGTTTCTTCTCCTATATGCGCCGTGACGTCCGGCGACGTCGACGTTTTTGGTCAATTCTAAAGATGACTACCTGTCTTCAGTTACTAATATCTGTTCAACAAAACAATATATCCCATTATTTTTCATACACAGAATAAAACCATGACTATACTTAATGTGAGGTTTCAATATTATTTGGTTTTAAACCTAATTGATAGAAATATTACATTTAACATTATATGGTTTATTACATAACACAAATTTTGACCGTGCGCCATTACCTCATTTTTACACGATAAGATTCTAAATAGGTCTTTGAAAAAAAAGAATTTATTAAATTTGTTTTTCTTGCAAATTGTTTGAAACTTTCAAAATCAAATCAAATTTAGAAATTATATGACATTAAGTAACATATACAGCTATGACAAAAGTCTTCGTACTTTTTGATAAACCCTCGTATTTTGTTTAAAATAGCATAACCTCATTATAAATTATAATATTTTTTCATCGTATCTCGGTACAGTAAAACTTGGTTATACGAAGTCCTAAAACTTATGGATTTACCTCTGAATTGTTATATCCGTTATTCGTTATATCCGTATAACGAATTCGTAGTACATGTAATAACTTTAGCAAATTATATATATGCATGATTGCTTTTACCAGACGACAATTTTACTAAATTGGACTTAGAATGAAAATACATTCCTTTGATACCTGTGGGAAAATAAATTCCATCAAACTATAATATTGATTAAATGGTAAGGCAAATATTTTAAGCTGTAGAGAAATTCCAAATAAAAGAGTTGAATTTCGTTATCATTCATCTTTACGGAACTCAAAACTAGTTCGCTATATCCGTAAATTCGTTATATCCAAATCCGTTATAACTATTAAATTTTGCAAAGATTTGTTAAGAATTTTGCTGGGGACTCAAAAAAACTCCGCTATAACTAAGATTTTGCTATATCGGTGTTTGTACTAAACGAGCTTTACCGTATTGTTTAAAAATAGCACATGGGCCACATTGCTCACCTGAGCAACAACAGACATGATAAAATTAACTTTACGGAGTCATATACAAAATATCTGGACATTATAGAATAACTCTCTCATGGATATTCTGCTTATCATTAAGCCTTTTTGTCGCAGGGTGATTTTAAAGTTATTTTACATATTGAGCATTACAGTTGAAAAGGAATCGAATGGGATATAATGCTACAACAAGTTTGTGAAGCCAAAGAGTTATTCAGGGGCCAAACTATTAACAATTTTAAAGAATCAACAATATATCAAAATGCTTGCACATGAGTAAAACCGTGTATTTTAACATTTGAGATTTTGTGAATTTAAAACTTTTTCCTTTGTAAAATTAGACTTCAAATGTGGCCTACTCCTGTGTCTACTCCTGTGAAAAATGATTTTGACCAACTGAATCTACACTAGCTAAGTTGCTTTCACTAAAGTTGCATCTTTTTGAAAAAAAAATGTTTTGTAATAAGAAAAACAATTTTTTTTTTCTATGTAAAAAAACTTAACCCCATCCCATATGCTCCTATCCCCCGTACCCTCAGGGACCATGATTTGAACAAACTTTATTTAACACTATCTGAGGTTGCTTCCACACAAGTTTCAGCTTTTCAAGCAAAATGGTTTTTGAAAAGAAGATTTTTTAACAATATCCACAAATTTTCAATAAATCATAATCATCTCCCCTTGATAGAGGGCCTGGCCCTTTATTTTAACAAACTTAAAGTCCCTTTACAAAATAATGCTTTGTGCCAGATTTGGTTTAAACTAAGACAGTGGTTCTGGAGTAGAAGTTGAACAAGTAAAAGGTTTGCAGACAGACGGACGGACGGATGGACCATGATTTGAATAAGCTTGATTTTACACTATTTGAGGATGTTTCCTTACACAATAATTATATACATTGCGTTCCGTATAATTGTTGCTGAATCACCATAACATGTTATCAATGTTATCATTGTTTAATCAACAATGCTATTTATTATACTTCAGTGGAACTGGATGTTCAGACACACTAATCCCTCTTCTGAAAAAGATTGAAATTGTGTGTGTAAAAATAGACGACACTATTGAGGATGGGGATAAATGGTAAGTGAGTTATATCTTGACTTTTTAAAGATAACTTGTAATCAGGATTTTATATTACAATGGATATTTTAACAATGCTAAAAATTCCTTTTAAAGACTAAATGAATAGTTGACGTGTATTATCAAAGACAAATACATGTAATTATTTACAAAAATGACAGGCGATCAAAAAAACAAGATTATGCATGAGACCACGGCTGTTTGATATTAAAGCAATACAGAAACAAATTCAAAGTGATTTCTGGGACCAGTTGTTAACCCAAGAAAAAATTGTACCATATCCATTAATACTATAACGTATGATATTAGCAATTGAAAGTATATTTTTCGAAAAAATCATAATTACAACGTTGATGTTCAATCATGTAAAAAAAATATATATAGTTAGTCCAGTACTGTAACATAAATATAACTATCAGTGGTTCAGTATAATCTTCAAATGTTTATTTATTTGTAATAAAATAAAAATAAAGCATTTCAAGGACTTAAAATTTCAACGTATTTTAATAAATGTATTTGAGTTCACGTTTTCCTATTAAAAACAGAAATACTTTTTAAACACAATGGAAAAATTAGATGCTGTGTAAAAATGCATTCAATGTGCTCACCAGATTCCTATAATACTCTGTTCTCTACATGTGCATGTTCTACCTTTTTATTAGTATATGATTCAATTTTACACATTATAGCCTACCACCAGGAGAAATAAGGATAGAGGAAGATGTCAGCGTGTGTATTTTGGCAGATCCTAAAGAATTGGAACAAGCTGATGATTCATATGAAACAGGAAATGACTTTATTGAAGAGTCCGACACTGATTCTGATGATGATGTAGTAAATGATGCGGATTTTGAGGGAAGTTTAACTAAAATAGCTCCAGAGGATATTGACAAAAAGCTAAAAAGCAGCGATATGGATAGAAGTGAATTAATCCACACGTACAAAATGGAGAGGTTCAAGTCACTTGTTGATGTCCGCGTGGACAATAAGTATACACTCACATGTCAATCTGTTGGCGGTAAAGTATTCAAAGGTGGCAAATGGAAGTCAACGAAAAATGTGGTCATTGAGGTATGAACCGTTTGTTAACAGTGTATAGTTTTTTTTGGGTTTTTTTTTTTTTTTGCTATTTTTTTTTGGGGGGGGGGGGGGGTATAACATAAGGTACCATAATAGTAACTCTGATGTTACAATTAATGTCTTCAAATATTAAACGTAATTGGTCATACATCCTTAAAATTAATTATAAGATATTTTAACTTGAAAGTTTGACTTCCAAAAAGAAAAGATAAAAGGAATTGAGATTGCCAATGCAAATATAATATATATTTTTTGGTGTAGTTTCCATTTGTTTAGCCAACAGAAAGGGTCATTTGTATTCAACTAATTGTTAATAAAAGCAAACGAACCAAGTTCATATGCATACTGTTTGGATTTATGCCTTTTTAACTTTAAAAGTACCCATACAGCACATAATATTACAATTTTTACAATATAAATACAGTACTAGTGTAGAAGCAAACTCAAGTAGAAACTGAGTGTTTGTACAATGTAAGTAGTTCTATTATTTGTTTTGTTTCGTTTTTTTTTTTGGGGGGGGGGGGGGGGTTATAAAAAAAAATACATTAAACTTAACTGAAAGATTATGTCATAAAAATGATTAATCCGGCATGGTCAGTCTCGCCTTATCAAACTTAAAATTTGATAAAATAATCTTATTGAACAGGAGTGTAATTAATATTTCAGATCTTACGTAAAATATTTTACAATAAAAGAAATATTACAAAATTATCTTTTAATAATAACTTTATCTAACACGTTAGCTGAGTAGTTCTAGAGAATCACGGATCAATGCAACAAAAAAATTTATATCACCTTATTATATATTATATTTGTAAAAGAAAAATTATAAAAATACAAACAAAAAATTCATTCTCGAAACCCTAGTCAGAGAAGTAAAAGTTTCTACACTTGTGATTATTATGTAATTGGGATTGTATTTTGTTTAATTTATTGTAGGGAAGACAAATTTCTATGCAAATAGAGCCAGGAGAATTTTTAGTTGTCCACTATGACTTTCCAACGCATGAGAAGACATTTAGTAGGGAAGACATAAAAAAGGGCGTGACGATATCTATTCCGGAAGCAAACTGTTCCATAAAACTTCCCCCTTCAGATGGAGGCCGCGAAACAATTAAATTCAAGGTACGATAAAGGATAACTATTACCTATATATATATGATTATGACCATTGGTCAAAACATTAAATAAGGTGAACTTTAACGTAATATGTATATACTCTTACCGTTCATTTTAAATCATATAGTCCAAAGTGCTAATAGAAGACTAATCAATAAATAAGTTCACTGTTTCAATCATTTGGTGATTATGTTATAATTATACTGTAATAATTTAATTCTGGTTTTAACACGCTTTCTGTTGGCTAAAAATTGATTTTATATCGTATAAAGAATGTTGCCTGCGTCATAGTAAGACTAACGTCAAAACCGTATCAATACGCCTAACGTGACCTTTGAATTTTATACAATTTTTTTTCACTTTTTGAAGGTCAAATGACCGTCTTTATCTACTATGAAGAGTAAAATAAATTTAGTTATAAGCAATGAATTCGATATTTATTAGTAGTTTTATACGATACAAAATCTTTTGAAACGATTTACGCTTTTTGTAAACCGTTTCGCGGTTTATAAAACTTAAACTGCTCCAAACCATTTAATATCGTAAAAAACAAATGAATATTTAATCTGTTCCTTAATTAAAGTCTAACAGAAAGAATATATAGAGAAATTGTTAAAAATAGTCTTCTCAAGAACTACAGTGCTACAGTCTATGAGATTACTATGCAAGCATCCTCAAATTTAAATTCTAATCGTAAACAAGAGGCCAATAGGCCTTAACAGTCACCTGAGTGGCATACATCCCATACACAAACTTGTCGAGGAGTCTCATATATTCATTTAATTGGGTTTCGTTCTGGGGTTGACCACCCTTGCCTGAAATCTTTGAAAAAGAACTTTGAAACCTATAATTTTGATGAAAAACTTAAAGATCGGGTCTACGAAATGATGAATTCAGTTTAAATTTCCATTCAGGTGTGTGGAAGTAAAGAAGATAATTTTTAAACATATATGATATATACCAACTCCTAAAAATCCATTTTGGCCCTGCCCTAGAGTCAAAACACATACTCCACGGGACATAAAATTTAAAATTTTAATAGAAGACTTCCTGGTTAACATAATTATGAAGTAAGATTTTCATACAGAAGTGCGAGAATAGAGAAGAAGATTTTAAAACATTATATGCATAAACATTACCCTCCCCCCCCCCCCGATGTCCTCAACTCTTGACCCAGGGGCCATGAATTTCACAATTTAGGTAGAGGAGTTTATGGAAAACATCACCATGTATTCAGTTTTTGCCCACATGTTTGGGAATGAAGAAGAAATTGTTTAAATATTTAATACATTTTTTCTATTTGGCCATATTGACCCCACCCTAGAGCTTGAACCCCTGACACAGAGGTCATGAATTTCACAATTTTGATGGACGGCTTCATGGGCATCATTACCAGGCATTTAGTTTTTAACAACTATATACATTGTATGGGAGTAGAGAAGACGATTTTCTAAGATTGAATACATTTTTACTATATGGTCATATATATTGGCCCCACCTTGGAGCCACAACCCCTGACCCAGGGGTCATGAATTTCACAATTTTGGTAGAGGACTTCATAGACATCATAATCATGCATTTAGTTTTTAACAAATACATGTATATATGGGAGAAGAGAAAAAGATTTTCGAAGATTTAATACTTTTTTACTATATGGCCATATTGGCCCCACCCTAGAGCCTGAACCCCTGAGACAGGGGTCATGAATATCACAATTTTGGTAGAGGGCTTCATGGACAGCATAACAATGCATTTAGTTTTTAACAAATATATATATGGGAGAAGAGAAGAAGATTTTCTAAGATTTAATACATTTTTATAGCCCTCACCCAGGGGCTATGAATTTTAAGATTTTGATAGAGGGCTTCATGTACATCATAATCATGCATTTAGTTTTTCACAAACATATATATGTAAGTAGAAAAGAAGATTTACTAAGATTGAACACAGTTTTACGATATGGCCATATTGGCCCCACCCTAGAGCCTGAACCCCTGACATAGGGGTCATGAATTCCTCAATTTTGGTAGAAGGCTTCATGGACATCATTATCATGCATTTAGTTTTTAAAAGTATATATATATATATATATATATATATATATATATATATATATATATATATATATATATATATGAGTAGAAAAGAAGATTTACTAGGATTTAAAATATTTTCACTATATGGCCATATTGGCCTTACCCTAGAGCCTGAACCCCTGACACAGGGGTCATGAATTTCACAAATTTGGTAGAGGGTTTCATGTACATCATAATCATGCAAGCAGTTTACTCCCTCACATGTGTGGGAGTAGAGAAAAAGATTTCTCTTTTTTTTTTTGGCTTTTTTTGGCATATCTGGCCCCATTTTTGGTGCCCCGGCGAGGTAGAACCACGAGTTTCACAATTTAGATTCCTCTTACCATGCATAGAGATGCCTCATACCAAATATGGTAACAATTAGCCTAAGGCTTGTAGTTTTTAAGAGGAAGTTAAAAATGTAAAATTGTTAACGGACGACGCACGACACATGACGCACGATATACAACGCACATTGCACGACGCACGACGATGGACTAAAACGGATTGCAATGGGTCACCTGAGTTTACTTAGGTGACCCTAAAAAACTAAACCCCAGACAAACATCTTTAAATTTAGATTCTAATTGTCCCAAAAAGTAAACCCCGGATAGAAATGAACAGGAATAAATGTTTTAAAACCTTCTCAATAAATACAGTGGTACAGTTTGTGAGATTACTACGCAAGCATGCCGAAATTTAAATTCTAATTGTAAAAAAAATAAAACCCAGACAAACACTAGGCTCCCAAGACGGGTTTGAAGTTTGACATAGAAATGAATAGGAATAAATCTTTAAAAACCTTCTCAAGAACTACAATGCTACAATTTGTGACGTCATTATGCAAGTACCCTTAAATAATTAACATTTTAAATTGTTGATGAGGTTCAATTTTTACCAATGAAATACATTGGGTAAGTCAATAAACATCAAATTAATAAGTATATTATAAAGTTTTACATTATTTGGGAGTTTTACTTTAAGAATATAGATATATTGCATAGGATGGACAAAATGGCCATCATTTGTAAAAAAAAAATTGGGTTTCGAATTTAGTTATTTTTTTCCCTGTTTAATGGTCAAAAAAAATTTAATATCAAGACAACATGTCATTGTTCTTGTTTTTTTATTTAATATAATGGAAATGTTATGTTTAATGTTCATGTAGCAGTGGTTAACCCAAACATGTTCAGGTAAAATGTTTCTTTCCCCTTTTCGTTATACACCAGGAGGTAAATAGTAATTTATTTTAGAAATGAAAATGAAAATAGTTATTTGGATTAATTTATCTTCACTAGGTTCACCTAACGGACAAAGAAAGAATAAAGAAATACCAAGAAGAAAACCCTAATAAATATGGTAACATAACAATTTCCGAAGGTTTGCAAGCAAGAGCATTTTCACGAAAGGTTACTGTGGAGTTCCCCAAAGTCGATGAAGCAGAAACATCTTTATTTGTTTGTGTGTCAACAGACACTCAGTTTGTAAATTGGAATCGTGATATAGTGGAACCAGAAACTAAGAGAGGCAAAATGGTTTTCAATGTAATGCTGCAAAAAGATGCCATGTGAGTACTTTTTTATAAATAATAATAGAGGACTCAAAGTGTTCAATTCGCCCGCTGAAATCGACCGAAAGGTTAAAAAACATACGTTTTGCTTCATACGATATTCCGACCACATATCATTCTATACAACCTACTACACCAAAAAATCAGTTTGATTTTGACATTTGTAAAATAAACTTGTACTATGCTTTTTTCACAGTTACTCTATTATTTGTAGATCTTATATCGTGCAGGCAAAAGATCAAAATTTGAAAGAAACTATAAAAGATCCTGAAAATCCTGAAACAAAGAAGAGTATTCTTAACAGATTGCTAAATGCTTTCCATACACTTCTGGGAATTAAATCAAAATGCAAGCTACTTACATTGTATAAGGTACCCGAAGAGATTGGGGAAACCATTGAGCTGTGTGTATACTGTATTGAGTCGAAGGGTTTTGATCTTAGCAAGCAAGCAAAATGTTTGTTAAAAAAGAAATGGATGCAAATTGAAGAAGAAGACGAAAGCTCCGACTTTACCATAAGATCTGGTGAAGAAATAGGTCTAGAGTTCCGAGGGGACGTGAAACCGATGGAGGGAGAAAATCTGGTTATAAAATTCCTTAAATACGGCTCCAGTTTTGCACATGTAAAACTTTGCCACGTGGAAAACAAAGATCCAAAGGGTTACATATTGATGATCCGTAAGGAAAATCTAATAGACTGGAAAAGATTGAATTGGGGCTATCTTGTAAAAAAGTATGAAGGTAAACTATATGAAAAATGTATATGTACATGTATGAGGTATCTAGAAAAACGTTTATACTCTTGTAAAATGTTTTATGATGTTCCCAAATCGATTTTGATTTTTAAATCATTCAGAGATTTGATAACATCAAATCAAAACAAACATGAATGGAATCATAATCCGCAAGCAATTAGAGATTTTAAAATTTTAATGTTTTGGGGTTGTTTTTTTTAAATACCGCTCTCTAATATTTATTTTCTGAGCAATATTTTTTACATCATGTTCAGTTTTAAAATCGGGTTACAAATTAATTTTGTGAAGAAAGATTTGTTTTCACTAACTTTCAAGATTTAACTGTTAATGAACTATCAAAAATTGCAAATATTATTAATAAAATGATACAATTTTTGATTGACATATGAAGTAAGAGGTGTTTTTTTTTTTTTTTTTTTTTTACACTTTTTGATGTATACATTTTAACCTTTTTTGAAGCGGAAGACGCAAAAGCGAAGATGGATGAAAACAGAGAAGAAGTTTACAAAGCAATATATGATAGTCTTGAGCACATCGTAAATACCATCTATGAACAGCTTTCTGTTAACGAGATAGAACAGCTGAAAAAAGAGCTAAAAATGACCGCTCAAAAAACAAAACATCAATTCATTGGCCGATTTATTGGTCGTATTCAAGGGCAAAAAAAACTTCCTTTGGAGTTTTTGGCTGGTGAACTGAGGAAAATCGGTCGAGACGATCTGTTTTGGAACCAGCTGGAAAGCAAGTCATCATAGGTTTTTGTCGGATGTTTCTACATAAAGCTTAATACGCAAATCGGCAAGAAAAATACATGTAGTACATGGAAGCGGAAAGTTACATATACTATGACATATTAATCCTTAGGTAATAGATACAAAAAATGTATATTGTTGAAAAAGGCCCAAATTGATTGTACAATAATTCTTACCTGAATAATTAGTTTTTGGGGCATGATAAGTTTTTACACATATTCATTTTGATACAAAAACTGAAATCTCTTTTTTGTGCTTTCCTTTAGTGTTTTAGAGTTTAGATGTTTTTGCTTTTTGCTTTTATGTTGTGTTTAAGATATATGGTCATACGTTTTAGTTTGATTGTTTTTTAAATTAAACAACGTTAACACCCTGTGACGAGTTAAACAAAGCGAGCGCTCGCCAAAACTCCCTATACCCGCACCACAAATTTTAGCAGGCGATTGCGAGAGCTCGCACCGTTGAACACGCCTCTGGTGTGTACATAACAAGCATTTAGTTAGCTTTTTATCGTATTGATTTAAAATAAAATCAATACATTTTAAATATTATGTGCTTCGGTCCGTTTATTTAAAAAAAAAAGATTTGCTATTTTTCTATCATGATTAATAGCATTATTTGACTCAGTTACTGTAGTACATTTGTAGGTAGCTTCATGTATGGGTGATGAGTTTATTTTTTTTAGTTTTAATATAGGTCGTAGTCCATTATTTAAGATGCAATAGTCGTCCTTAATTAGTATATCTTTAAATAACCTGATTATAAAGGAGGCTGGTGGGTTTGCAAATTAACCATCAGATCTGCCTTGAACTTTTACTTGTGATAATTTAGCCATTAACTAAATATTATAGTAAAATAAATATCTAATTTGTATAGCTTTAAAATATTAACATTTTCCTCAATCTATATGCAGAACTCTTCTTTACAAGTAGGTAAATAAAGTCTAAAATGGCTCCTTGTACACTATTTGATTTTCGACGTCATGCCTCTTATAATTTCTTTATCAAGTAATATACATGTACTCAGATACTTCTAAATATGAGAAACATTAACTTTTTTTAATGTTAATAGAATAAAATCATTCATTTAAAAGAATAACTATAAACGTTTTTTAAACGAATGAAATGAAATCAAAAATACCAAAAAACAAACGAAATATTATATTATAATAATCCCTTTCATTATCACTGTGTGAATTCCTTCATTTTCATACAAATAATCGGAGCAAAAAAACCCCTGAAGAATTCTACCAAAAAAACGTTAATTCAATCTAGATCTTTTTGCATATATAGTTAACATTTAAAGCGGTTAGCGTATACACTAACCGCTTTTTGCCGTGTAACCAAATTCCGGAAGCTTGTGCTTTTTATGAAAAATCTAAGGATTGTGAGTACTTAATGCTGAACTTATTTTATATGTGGCTCTTCTTCAACAAAAAATAAAGACTGTATCGTTTTATTAAGAAAGCAAGTGTGTTATTGATTTTTGAGCTGAGTAATGAAACGACAAATTAAATGGCAATATGAACATCATTTACTGGATCAGTCCTTTGAAAGAAAAAAACATGACAATGTGATTATTCTAGTACATTGCGAAATAAAATGAAATCGTCATCTACTTTTCTACGCATAACAAATAATTTATAATGAAAATATTGGTGATTCTGTGATATAAAATATGCAAACCCTTTGATGCATCTTACAA
Source organism: Magallana angulata (assembly GCF_025612915.1). Taxonomy (NCBI): domain Eukaryota; kingdom Metazoa; phylum Mollusca; class Bivalvia; order Ostreida; family Ostreidae; genus Magallana; species Magallana angulata. Next base: position 27,741,230 of record NC_069119.1, on the reverse strand, counting down.
CTTTATGATAAAAAACCTAAATACAATGTTAGCTAAACAAATGTGTGTTGCTAGTTGTACATGTAGAAACTACCAATACAAGTATCTTCTTACATTGTTATAAAATGCAATTAATGATTGTATTTACACGTGGCATTTTATAATTATGCATAAGGATTAATTTTGTTGACTTTCAACTTGTGCATTTTATTTATTCATTTGGAGGTTTTTATTCAGCATTTTCGTTTTTTAACTATCAAATTCAAAATTGGTCTGCAACTTCTATTTCCATTATCTAAAGTTTTATTTTAAAGCAAAAAGCAAACAACTATTGATAAATAAATCTCTTTTATTTTAAATTCAAACCTTTGGCTTGTACTTGAATTTGTATTACATAGATCACTAATTATGACGTCATTTGATCGGATTTGATAAACTGTGTCGAACACGCACCTGTTGGGTCTGAACGAGCACCTTGGGAAATTTCACAGCAGAAGAAGTTTTAGGTTTGACTGCTCTTTTTTTAGATAACTCCTCGTCTACTTTATCTGCGATGTCTTTCCGCTTAATAGCAGTCAATGCTTTCTTCAGGTCATCAACACTAGCCCTCGTATGCATGCGGCGCCATCTATAGAGCGCCTGCTTGGCATGGACTTCGAGGGTGTCCCTAAGAAATGTGTTCGTGATGTCGTCTATGTCCACTCTCAGGTTTTCCTCGCCCCTGGGTGGATGGAAAGGTAGGGTGCGGTACAGAGGGATCCAGTCTTTGTCAATAAGCGTGGCTGTCACTCTTGTGGCCTTCTCGAGCTTGTCTGAATTAAATAGAAAATTAACATCCAATTACTTATCTTTAGGTTGAACCTCAGTACTACATGCAAGTCTCCTTATTATGCGTTCATATCAACTTGTATCTTTTTATAATGTATATTCTGTCACTTTATAACTAAAGGTACTTTTGATAGTAAAGTATTGATTTTTGCATTAAAGCAGAAACTTTAATCGATAAGTGAAGTCAACTAAATATATAAAAAGTTAATCGGTGAATTCTTGTTTTTTTTATAAATGGAATTCGCTAAAAAGCAGAGAGGAAAAATAAGACTAAAAATGCAATCATATTATAAGGAGTTAAGCAATGGTTAAGCTGAGGTATTATGCGAAAAAAAACATTAATGGGGCAACTCATTTACATGGTTATATATATCATTTCTGAAATTGTTTTTGGGAAAAAGGATTAGTGAAAGAAACTAAAAGTTCCAAAATGTTAAAGGTTGGTTTGATAGTTGTTTATTGTTTAATGTGCAGATTAAAAAAAATTAAAATTTGTTAGAAACGGAAACGTGCAAACGAAAGAAAAATGGGTACATGTATATATCTAAGATGGTCAAACTAAGAAAGAAATAACTTTTATTGATAAAATGAATGCTACTAATAAAATAAAGATTCTGAAATAGTTTTCAGAAGAAATATGAAATATGAGAACAGATTTGCATTATTAGTGCTATGGTTTCAACAAACGGGTATCACAGAGTATATCATGCATTTTACCAGAATCTGCAAATGGCAAATCCGGAATAACTGAAAAAATTAAGTGTTATTTAGTCATACATGTCGATGATGAAAAACGAAATGAGGCTGGATTGTCACCTACTTAATAATCAGATTGACCTTAACTTTTCAAAAAGAAATATTTTAAGTTTTAATCTTTTATTTTGTAAAGGAAAATTTCATATATAGAAGCTTTGAATTATGAGTATTATCCTATATCTTTTTACAGAAAGCTCTTCTGCTTAGGGAGATCAATATAGTCTATAGATGACCACGATCATCGAGCCTTCTTAACATGAATTATCAAAACACACATCGAGAATCATTAATATGATGATACCATGTTTACAAAACGAATCATAATGGTTGTACGGAGCATAAATGAATAAAATGTACAAATCATGAATGACCAATGGTAGTAATCGTTAACAATTAATATATACTTACCACGAGAGAGGAAATGCACATAAAATAAAATACGCCGATGAAATATTATGGAAGATGAATTGTCAATTACATTACAAGTGATGCATGGACATCCCACAAGGGTATAAATTTAGTCGAACAAGCGAAATCAAAATGTAAAATGATTATTTATTTAAGGAATGAATTGAATTTCTACCTACTAGTATGTTATACGATATAATAACATAACTCGGGGCAGTTTAAGCTTTAAAAACTGCGAAACTGTCCAAAGTTACGTTATACTCGTATAACATAGATAGAAATTTAGTTCATTCCTTATAATTTAAATTTCTACAACTAAAATAAAAAATAAGGACAATTATTTAGTAAAATGACGTTAATTTGTACAAAATTAAAACGTAACGTCAAGCGAATTAATAGTTCTCGCACGCGCGTCGTATTGTGGCGTAGGCAAGTTATGTTATACGATATATATAAATTTGTTTAGCCAATCAAGTCAGGCGTTACAACCAGAATTTAAATTATATACTGTACATACATGTATAATACATGTATATCAACCATGAACGAGAATCGTACCTAACATGAATATGAGGCACACAAAATACAAGTGATGAAGTAACTATGTATTTAGATAACACAATTAATATATACGAATATGCTAAATGGCGAAATGTAAATAACACGAATGAGGAAAGAGATGTGCCCACATGATGAAGTGCATGCATGTACATTTACAACGAAATGCACTTCATAGGCAATAATGAAAAGGACTTGACATCAACAAGGAAAACTAAGTGGCAAGTGTGTGACATCCGTATATGTCTTCATTTAATATGAACTACTTATACAAAACATAAAATTTGATATGCAACAATTATTGTATTTTTTTAGTTGTAGGTTGATTTTCACAAAAGCCCTTATGCACAACGGAGCTGACTAACATGCACAAAAATACATTATTTCAAAAATGGGATGAATGAGGTACTAATTTTTCAAATAATACCTATATTTGTTCTAAAAGTATTTAAAATGTAAAAGAAAGACGTTCGTAATGCTTACCGATGACAACACCTTTCTTTTTCTTCCCGCCCCCAGCGCCCGTCCCCTTGTGAGTCAGTGGCATGTTGTAAAACAGTTTCTTCAGCACTTCCGGACTTGTTTTGAATCGATGGATTTCTCGCAGTTTAATGATATTCCTTTCCAGACGCTCGCATTCAGATTCGGTCCTTCGTAATTCGCGTTTGGCCTCACGAAGCTCCTCTTTAACCTCTTGGAGTTGAGTTTCCCGCTTACTCTTTAGTTCTCTCCTAAATTTCATGAACTCTAGTTTCCGTTTCAGGTCGTCTGCTTTCCGTTCCAAAACTGGCTTCTTCAGCCTCATGTGTTCGATTTCACTCGTTAGTTTTTCTAACTGTTCTCTTTCTTTATGCGTCAACACCGACGATTCATGAAGTGTATCTTCACGTTGTCGCTCTTTCATTTCTAGTTCCATAACTATTTCTCGTAGATCCGTTTTCAGTTGTTCCTCGTGCTTTTTGAGACTTTTCTCTTTCGCTGCGACTCTTTTCAACTCGCCGACGCATTCCTGAATCTCGCGTTTGCAGACTTTTAACCGATGGTCAAGATGTGAAACTTTTACTTGTAAATCTCGAAGTAATTTACTATCAGTTTCTTTCTTCTTTTCCAAGTCCGTAATGTCGAATTGAATGAATGTCGAATAGCCATCATCCGCCTGTATCCATTTCCTGACACCTATACAAGCATTTCTGATATTTTCACAAGCTCCCGCGAACATCACCAGAAAAGGCACGTGACCACACTCCAGGCGCTCGGCAATTCTTCTCGGCACGGATCCTAGTTCTGTTAATCGTATGCCGTCATTCTCAAACTTGTCCATCATGACCGGAATATCATCCAAATTGATCTGTATAGCTTCGGCTAGCTCTCGGCGCTGCTTTTCATAGTTCGTGGCTGTTTCCAAATACACATCGCCGCTAATGCCACTAAAGCTAAGACAGTATTTCTTCATGTAGCTCGTTACAAGTAAAATCCCATTGATGATGTTTTCAAATTTGTGTCTTATATATAACTCGACCTTGCTAATGACCTCAAGAGTCGTCTGCACGGCCTCCTTGTCAAGTTTTACGATCATCGTAGGGTCACCAATAGACCGGTCGTAGAGATCGAACACGTCTTTAAGCTGTTGTTTAGAGACTAAGATCCCGGTCTTAGCGTGGCCCATCACGGTCGTAAGTGCCGGTAACCACGCCTTTATCTCTTCATCCGGGGACCTCTCGACTCCATAGTATTCTAACTCGACGTAACGGAGGTGGTTTTCGATCTTTTTCAGGGCGTCTTCCACTGCTTCGTAGAAGCTCTGTAAATTTTGTGGTCTTTCTAACGTCAGGTTTTCCAGTGTCTGTCGCTTTCTGTGAAAAGCGAGGCCCGTTTGAAGCGGCATTATGAAGCAGAGTTTGTCTACTGAAATCAACTAAAGATGCAAACTCTAGTCCAGTGTACTCATTTCTTCATTCGCTCTCTCCTTCAATAATTACTCTTTCAAAAAAGCAGAAAGTACATTGTGTTATAAGCTTTGATAAATGATGTCTGACTGTATACATGTTTAAGATAGATATGGATGAATGAACTCTTATACATTGGTTATCGATTCAATTTAAAAAGCAATTTAAGATTTTTTGAAATGTTTTCTTAAAAAACAAAACACCGCTTTTTAAATGTCATTAAGGAAATATTTCAGTTCTTGAGACAATATTTTAATACCTGTTTTCTTTGTCAAATATAAAAGGTCTGTATAATACACTTCTAAACTTTTCAGGTCGAAACCCTTTTTGCAAGAGGATTTAAAACATATTGAACCTAGATTTAAGTTTTTCTCTTATGCAGAGAGAGAGAGAGAGAGAGAGAGAGAGAGAGAGAGAGAGAGAGAGAGAGAGAGAGAGAGAGAAGAGAGAGAGAGAGAGAGAGAGAGAGAGAGAGAGAGAGAGAGAGAGAGAGCATGTTTACAGATACACATGCATGTCCAGTGTGTGTGTATTGTTAGGTTATTCTAGTATTATTAAATTAATATTAACTAAGTTAATTATTGTATGAAAATTTTATATGTAGAGATATATAAACTCATTAAACCTAATTTTTACTTGCTGGTGACCTTTTTATACAGAAATTTGATTTTCAAACAAAGTAAGGTAATATAACAGTATGATATAGTTAATGATTAAGTTCTCGTACTTTGCATTATCTACATTTACGACCCGCATGTAGCTATAGGGAAAGGAATCCCGTCACGCTGTCTGCCCAATCAATACACATTTACCGTTCCGCACCACTGACTCCACCGATTCTTGTTTTAATCATGACCCCGGCTCGACCAGATTTATACTTTCATTTAAAACTCATTACTTATAACACTCTCAAACTTACAACAGTTTAACAGTTAATGCTTCTTTAGGGTTGATTTAAATCGTCATTATTTAGAGGTTGGGATAAATGATTTACACCCCCCCCTCCGCCACACGCACACTGCATAATGTTTTTATGATAAATAAAACTATACTATTTCGTGTACTTTGTTGTCCCCCACAATGATATTCCAAGTTTTGGGTTTTTTTTAAATCCGACAAGTAATTTCAAAGTCAGTAATGTGATATATATTGAATGAAAAATACAAAAAATACTAAACCGTTTTCATTTCTCTCTCTCTCTCTCTCTCTCTCTCTCTCTCTCTCTCTCTCTCTCTCTCTCTCTCTCTCTCAAACTGAAAGATCTTAATCTAAGCTAGGTTTTACCTGTTTCTATTTTATAACGAATCGGGGGAGAAGTAAGGAACGCTTAAATTTACACTGAAGACATTCATTATCACTTCAAGGTTTAGTTACAAAACTAGCGTCCTCATAGCCGTATATTTTACAATTTAAATGGACAACTGTATTTTTTAAATTCTGTTTTAAGAACAATTCAAAGATTGTTTCGAAGTATCGATTGCTATCTAACTCTTTATTTTTTTTTCATTTCATGATCTGGTTTTAACAGAGACATTTATTGTCACTTTTTGAAACTAGAGAAAAACTTCAAAGTTAACCACCTCTTTGTAAGAACAGTTTATAATAATGCTTAGGTCAATGCATGAACCCGATAGAAAACAGTGTTACATTAAGTAAAATAAAACAGAAAATTCACAAATGTATGTACATAATATTATACATATATGTTCGGTTACATGTACATAATAATTGACATTACATACTTTTTTTCTAATGCAAGAAACGACGCATTTTGCTTATATTTATATTTCATCACTGACCGTTCACTGAATACACCATTCTTTGACTTACGTGTATATATCGATATCTAGAAAAAACTATTTTAAAAAAATTAAAACTGCATGGTGAATAATTTTCGGCCAAAGACGGTAAATCTAGCAAACTAATTTTTTTTTAAATAAAATTTATTTGTTCTTCTTTTAAGTGTGTTTGAAATTGGTATTTCGACAAAAAAACACTGAATTCTGCCATGTAGATAGAACACTATATTTGACATTAAAAAAAATATCGAAACTATAAAATAATCGATTTAAATAACGAACATTTTTAAACAAACAATAACTGTTTGATATACTGTTTATATATCTCATGATCAGATTCTACGATCTAACTAATTTTTAAAAAAAATTGTGGAAATGACCATTATCTTCCTACAGAGAAAGAGAGAGAGAGAGAGAGAGAGAGAGAGAGAGAGAGAGAGAGAGAGAGAGAGAGAGAGAGAGATTCTACTTTGGATGGCGAGTCAGACATGTATTTTAAGATACAGGTAGAAACAAGAAACTCATCATTCTTTTCCTAATAGATATGTTCTTAATAAATAAATATCTTACCTTAGTTTATTGATATATCGACAGAATATCCTGAAAAACAACACATTTCCGCTGACGATCAATGTATTAAACGTTCTCAACAATTAACTTTAAACTGAGAAGGTCTTTATACAGTGTATTTAAATCTCCGTTCACGTATAATACTCCAAACTTAATACCGCTACTCGTGTTCAATTTCAAAATCTCGGGCGTGGATTTTGATACACTTATTGATTATTTAAACGAATTACGAAACATAATCTGAAGTATCGGTAAAATCAAGCAACATAGACACGATTTAAAAAGGCCAAATAAAAAATCAGTTTTCTGTTGTCCGATGTACTGTAGATTCATTAAATATTCGTGGGGGCCAATTTTCGTGGATTGCTTTTAAATTTGACAGGTTCTTGGGGACGTAATTTCGTGTATTATCTTATACATACAATAGGAAAAATGACTTTATGATCCTAGTTTATTTATTCGTGGAGGAGGTTGACTCGTGGGTAAAAGGTACCCGCGAATTTAACCAAAATTGAGCCATCGCGAATTTTAATGAATCCACGACAGTTTCTTAAATTTGCCTGTCGAATGCCGAGGTTCCTGTGGTGCTCAATCTAGATTTCATGATGTGATTCTTTAAATGTTATTACATATTCATCGAGTTTTGTATATTTTCGCATTCAAATTAATGAAAATAATAAAACTTTCATCGATACTCTTTTCTTCTTTCGGTGCAAAAGACGACATAACGACATAACCTTTATAAAGCCCACGTAATACTCTTGGCTATTATAGTGTATTTGGCTCGGAAAAATGAAATTCGGAAAAACTCCTGAAACGATGTTTTGCACTGTCCTTTATGTATAACGCGGGTGTAATTAATTCAAATTGTCTGGAAATTCTGTTTTAGTTTCGGATTTTCTTTGGATTTTTTGTTGTCTCTGAAGGTTTCGGAGTTTGGGTTAAGACGGCGGTTCAAATCATGATCCCTGGGAGAAGGATGGGCCATACTTGAGGATCTGATTATTACATAGAAATTTGTACCTGCATTTGAATGAATTATAGCCAATGAAAAAAATTAGTATTTTTTTTATGCAGTAAATAAGATAAAATTTAGAAATCGCATTATTACGGAAATTCTACAGAGATTGATTAAAGTATATACAAGAAAGAGACATCGTACCAAACTATGTGCGTTTATGTACAAGAAGAAATGTGTTAATAAGTTCAACCATAGATATTTACATTTTCAACTCTCTTTGTCTATAAAAACATTACGAATTAATTTTGAAGCCTATAGCCTAGTAATTTCATAAAAGATGAGTGACACTAAAAGAGTGTGTCTTATAACATAATCGAAAAACGGTATTGGCAGCTGCGTCGCGTAGTATAATACATTCCATGCACTACATTAGAAAATAGTGGTTTTAAAATAATGTTGTTTTACAGTGTACAAATTGGAAATAACATTTATATAAGTGATAAGGAGTCATTCTTTGAATAATATGAGGTGATAATTTCGGACGGAGAGTGTTCAAATATATCATAAAGCCCTTATTAGATTTGACCACGCCCCGACCGAAATGTTCACCTCATACACACATGTAACACTCAATGAATGATTCCTTATTCCTTAAATAAACTTATCCCACTGACTACTGTGCGTCAATTTATTGGTATACATGTAGACTTGGTCGCATTGATGTATAAGGTTCAGAATTTGGAGGAAAAGTATTCGGGAAAAGCAGCTGGAACCGGAAGCTGTCTTTTTTGTTTCCTCTTCTGAACAGGGAAACATGCTACTCCACAGGCAGATGAAGAGATATTCCGAAGAAACAAATAAAATTGGCATGTCTGGTTCAATTTGATATACACGTATTATTATATTCAAACGAAGTCGGTAGACGTTCTGCTATATATACATGTAACATAGGGTATATTTCAAGCATAAAAAAAAAAAAAAAAAAAAAAAAAAAAAAAAAAATTAAAAATCACCAATATGATGTACTGACATTAACCATTTGATAATTATGTGATATATTTCTTTTGCAAAGTATTTTTTCACCAATTCAAACGTTTTTATCGGTGTAAAGAGGAATGATCTGATAAACCCCACTGAATGGAACTGCTTTTCGCTTCGCTATATACTGTACCACTTAAGAAAATTCCTGTTAAAAAGCCCGCAAACATGGTTATAAAGCATAACTGTCAATGATGCAAAGTAAATTTTATTTGCTTAAGGGAAAAACTTCTATTTCCAAACTGAATTGAATTAATTGGAATTGAACAATTGAGACGGAAGTATATAACCTAGATATAATCCTACTTATAACATGAGCATGATATATAACAAGACCATTATATATAACATGACATGATATATAACATGACCATGATATATTACATGACCGTTATATATGACATGACATGATATATATATAACATTACCATGATATATTACATGACCATGATATATAACATGACATGATATATAACATGACCATGATATATTACATGACCATGATATATAACATGACATGATATATAACATGACCATGATATATACATGTAACATGACCATGATATATTACATGACCATATTTAGCGATTAACATAACCATGCAAATATAAGGCAACGTGAAAACATGCAAATCATATACCATTATGATATACAGAACCTTTAACTATCTTACGTGACTCTACATATGAAAACTAACTGCTGTATACGGGGGGGGGGGGGGGTGAATTCGCCCAGACACAGTTGTGTTTAAAGAAAGATAATTTGAGACATTGGAATTCGCCCAGTCTTAAATTCTCCCGCTGACAACGGATGCGAAAGGGGCGAATATAAAACAGATAATTTGAGACATTGGAATTCGCCCAGTCTTAAATTCTCCCTCTGACAACGAGTGCGAAAGGGGCGAATATAAAACGGGTGCGAAAGAGAAGTAAGAGAAGAAAGTTATTTAATTGAAATTATTAGTTTTTAGATTTCGAGTGATTCATTTTACTTTGCTAAATGAAATTTATTTAGAGTATTAATAAATTACTATGCAAAGTTTGTCATGTAGCTTTCAATATGCTTTTATTTTGTCTAGAAAAAAAAACAAGACGGCGGTAACGTGACAAATTAATTTTTATTTATCCATATATGTCGCTCCCTCCAACTCATCAATTCAAAATCTCAAAAATTACATTATTTAATCATATGATATTTTATTAAATGTACATTATTTCATAATTCATTTGCCAATGAATTAGACATAATGAAAGAGAAAACAAGATAGTGGCCTTGAATATACCTATAGGTAATCATTATTATATATCCTTTAAATTTGAGCAGGATGACATTTTCTGACCTACAAAAGAAAAAAAAAATAGAAATATTAATTAAGAATTAATCACTATAAAATTGAAAGAGCATTTCTTTGCCGACTATGGAAATCCCAAATGAAATGCCTTTTGGACATCTAAAGAAAATTAAATAAATTATTTAAATATTCATAAATTAATTAATTATTTGTTTAGTGTTTTACTTTATACACTGACTCTGTTACAATGATAAAAATAATTCGAAATGACATAGTTTTTTGAAAGGTCTTAGAACATGTAACTAAATAAAAGAAATCTTGTGAATTTGACACGTGCAAAAGTTACTAAAAAGATGGCTTGACAATTTTCAAATTCATATACCACGCAGATAATTGTATTGTGATACTATTTTATTGTACGCAACTCACGTTCTAAACGTGTTATAAAATTTCAAAGTTAGAAGAATGCGATGATATGATTTTTGTAATGAAATCTGTCTTTAATGTATATTTTGTTTAATTTCAGAAGAAATGGTATTCTACTGATAAAAGCCATGTACATAATCAGGCATATTTTCCGATGTATTCTTTCAGGCATTTCCTTCTATTTTCATTTTGTTTAAAATCTTAAAGTTGACATTTTGGGGCTAAATTTGATTAACTCGTGGCTGTATTATTCGATTTACCTCATTGATTTCCTCCGAAACGACTTCCATTTGCCCATTCTCTGTAACGGAATAAGTGGTGATGTGAGAGTTGCCAATTTTGATGCAGGTCCCCCTCATAAGTAAGTGTTGTTTCCATTTCCTTTTCAGTATTGTTGTGACCTGATGAACAACCATTATGATACCTTGATTATTTTAACAGGGCTTGGTGGTACAATTGCTACTTCCCGGGCCTTTCCGGCAAGCTCGGAAAAACACCTCGAATGTATTACCTTGGCGTCCATGACAAACCCCTTTTCATAAAACTTGATATAGATACAACACATTTTACGATCTGTTGAGATGTCATTAAAGTCAACTATATACCCTAAAATAAAATACAGAAGCGACATACAAGGCTGTCTAGCCGATAGTTATTTTAATGGGAAGCGACTCCATTTTGTATAAAAATCTAACATCCGGTGATGTTAATACATTCGAGGTGTTTTTCCGAGGTTGCCGGAAAGGCCTGAGAAGTTGTGATTGCTTGGTGGTCGTGTCCATTTTTAGACTGTTATGGTCTCCTTTACAAGGAGAGCTCTAAAAACATCATAATATCTCAAAATTAAGGAAGATCTGAAGGCTTTTTGTTGACCAGCCTTTTTCAGAAAAATGTCCATAACCATTAATAAATCATGCATGTGTACCTTATAGTTATCTTCAAACATCGGGAGTATTTACATTTGGAATTTAAATCTTAATTTTGATTCTATACTCTTTGATAATGTCCCAATTCTATACAAATATTTTTTTTCGCGTCTTTTTGTATTTCTGTATAGTCACCGAAATGGTCGTATATAAAATAGGAGTATCAAAAACAGTTAAAATATAACGCACATTAAGTCAATTAAAATCATATGAAATGTTTAACTGTAGATGACTGCAATATTAAACCGAAACAAATTAAATTAATATATTTTTACGCAGTAAGATGTACATTGTATTTATTAAGAATCAACCGATAAGGAAATTGATCATAAAAATAAGAATAAAAAATAATTTTAAATTACCTCTCCATTGCAAAAGCAGTAAATGATGGCAACAAAAGATCCCTAAAAATAAGAGAATATGTGTGAAGTCATAGATACACCCCGTTATTGATTAGCTGCAGGTCTATTTCTCCCTTTCGTCCATCCGATTTTTTTTCAGACCAGGAGCTACAGACCTGCAGCAAAAAATTTAAACACCAGAACCGTTTTGACAAAAACTTGGACTTTCGGTGGAATATTACTATCTAGTTTGCTCATCAAAACAAGCTATCAAATATTGACCCATTTCTTCCAATTTGCTAAGAGAAGCTCATCAATATTCATAAACTGTCAAAATCACACATAAAGTATTTTACCCAAGAACTGCTCTGTTGTGTGAAATTGACGCTGTTTCATTTGAAATTATATATAACCCCAATATATGCCCAAAGTCGAGGCTTTTGTTAAAAAAAACTCTATTTACAACAGCAAGGAAATAAATGTACTTTACAAAGTGTTAAGTAATCAATCCAAAACCATTTAAAATTATTAGAGTTGGATCAAGATCGAACATTTAAATATACCATATTCAAAAACAAAATTAATCAATTTCTTTTTATCTAAATAGAAACTATCTATAATTAGTAAAGTACTGCAATTAAAATTGAATGGAGTTTGATTACATGTGGTTCACTTCGCTGGATCTCATAAGCAAAATTTCAACGCAAATCTGTAAGTACATTTATGTGTTTTAAATATCATTTACAACGTAAAACATTGAATCTCCATGCCTTTTTTTTTCAATCGTAAGTTTATGTTAGGTTTTATTCGTGAAGAATTGAACTTGTTTATTCATGTTTCAAAGGCGTGTGTCAAAACAGGTCCAATTCAACTCAACTGGATCTGCATGGCATTAATTCTTCAAGATGCGCCAATAAGTAAAGATTAGCCACAACACGTGTGTATCGTTAACTTTATTAAACGTAACCGGAAACAAAGAAGAACTAAATTGATAACAGAAGGTATATGAGCGGAGTATTTAACTCCGGAATGTCTGGCAATTGATATTCAAGAATCCTGGTTGACACTACAAAGATCACCCTACCTGGAGGGACAGGGATATGGCGATGAGGAAGGTGTACACCTCCGCCATAGGGGAATCGTCTTCAGGTCGTACAGGTAACAGAAGATTATGAAGTCCCAGGAGCGGGATCAATACTAGTGTGGCCTTCGCTGCTTTCCTGGGAAAACAATCAAATTTTGTACTTTTCATTTAAATTCAGAATTAAATTTGACATTTAGTGACAGACAGAAAACTGAATAATTATATAAAATATTTTCAATCTTGCAAAATTTAAGTTTATTTTTTTTTAATGCTTTATTAATAATTATATCGTTATCCCATTTGCAAGAACTGTTCTTTATTTCAGTTTTTACTACAGGTATTATACGTCGAAGGGCAGATCACTCTAACTTTTAAAAATGAGTTCATGGTGGATTGAAAGTAAGCAAAATATTGATTCCTCAAAAACTGAAAATGCTCCTCATTTGTAATAATTATAATAAATTGACTGTTTTAGAGAACATACTTAGTTTGAGCTGCCTCTGGAACTCTCTTCAATTTTGTCATCAAAAGTCGAACGATGTTGATGAGGAAAATGACGTTCAACTGAAATAAAACCAAGAGCCAATTTCAAACCGCCTGTGTTAAAAACAGTATAATATCAGACGTGATATTTCAACATATACAGATATTGGAAGAGATGTTTTTGCTAAGTGACACACAGGGTAGAAAAAAGTAGTGTATAAGACATAGCCGGGTAATTTGCCTTGTGATTATTATCAGAAGTAAAGTGAAAGCTTGACTGATACAAATATTATGTAAGTGTTTATGGATGAGGGATGGGGGTCTGTTCGCAAGCACCTGTGACATGGGACAGGTAAATAGCAAGTCTTACCAACAGGGAGCCGATGATGGGACCGTATATTATCCACAAATACTCTGCGTAGGGATTCCAACATCTGTCGATACAATGAAAATGACGACTTACTTCACATATATTGAAAAAACATCAAGAAAAAGATGTGTTGGTCGCTATTCGATATAGCTTTTCATTGTTCATATCCCCTGCATTCAACTTAATCGATGTTTGTTTAATATTTAGTAAAACAAAAGGGGCTTTTTAAAACAAAAATAAAATAATGAATATGGTAAAAATATGAGTGAATTTTGTGTACATTGGAATATAGTCAACAACAAACTTCTCTGTTTGCGCTTGAATTAAAGGTTAATTAATGCTTGTATTTATACTTTAGATATTCTACTAAATTATTATTCTGCTTCTATGCATTTTTATATCTTACTTTGTATTCTTCGATGAATCGGAACTACGCACAAAAGCGTAAACTGCAGTTGGAATTAGTGGAAAACCTATAACGAAAATGTCATTGCTAAGAAATCTGGATGGTCGACAAATAACCCATCAAATCTACCTTAAGTTAAGATAATTTTAGTCGGTTATTTTTGCTCAAATCTCAATGGTTAATAAATCTAGTGCACTCTTTAAAACCTTCAAAATATATGCCCAAAGATAATAACATGTTAAGAATGGTAGAGAACTGTAATCAAAATTTATGAGACACTGAAATTTGCAAGAACTACAAAAATCACTGAAATACATGTATATAAAACTAAACACGTGAGCAAGTATTATGTTTAGTTGTAAGCTATAATTAGATGAAGAAAAAATCCAAAAAAATTTGGCTTTTTATACCTCAATACAAAGCTCTTTCTTTCAAAGAGGTAAAAGTAGTCTAAATATGGCCCTCTTAAATATCAGGAAGGACCTTCAAACTCTGTTTACACGTGTAAAACGAACATTTAGTTTGCATTTCAGAGTATTCATACATAACGAACAGTGAAGCAATAACCCGGAGGATAACTCGTATATATAACCAGATAATGATAATATCAAATTTATTGACTTCTTTATCTTTTTTTTATATTTTATCTTTGAAAATTGGGGCAACAATGCAAAGTATTGGCATTGGAGTGTTAAAGTTAAAGTAAATCATTAGATCTGACGAGAAACGAATGAATAATGTACGATTAGAACTATTTCTAGAGAACTGAATTCTTTGATCTACCGATCGACCTATATTCCATGATTTAGTGTTGCACTAATAATACTGTGCAGGATAACTACATAAATATATGTTTGGATTTTTTAAAACTGTATTTTTACGCAGATGCAAAGCGTGTCATTACTACATGTAGCTACAAGTAAAACTTAGTAATAAGTACGTGTTAGAATGAGAAGACTCTTGGACAGTCTACAAGTGCCGCAATGTAAATTGTATAGTTCTTTGGAATGTTTCATGGATGATTCAGGGTAAGGTAACGACATCGAAAGAAAACAATTAAAATAATTCGACTGTCGTTAAAAACATACAGGTATTTATAAAACGACCAATGACCATGCTTCATGATGCTCACTCAGATATTCTGATAATGAATTCTTTACTAATTGACTCATTATATTTCCTGTGATAAATAGAATGTTAATAATATATTTACGAAACAAATGAATGATACCGATGTATCCTATCAATGCTAAATGCAATATGAATATCTCATCTAAGAACCATGCGCAATATACCCCATCCGGTCACATGACAAGCAGCAATGAGCTTCCTTCCGGTGCTAAAGACCCTCAGGAGGATTGTGTGTAGATAGAGGCCCTCACAGAACATCCAGAAGTAGTTACATAGCATGAAGAAATAGGTGAACACGTGGAGGATCTGACACCACGACTGAAACCAAGAAATAGCAACGAAAATAGTCACATATTCGTCTATGTTTTACATTTATTATGATTACACTTGATGTCAGTCAATTTTTTATTGGCATAGTGAATTCACCAAAAGGCATCAATGAGAAACAATAACTTTTGAGAGCAAACACAGGAAGACAATTATTTTAATTTTCCTACGAATATTCATTTGGATTGAATCTGACAAGTATAAATCAGAGCAGAAATGATGGTCTCTGTAATCAAAGTAAGCCTTTCGCAACTTTTATGCAGAGGTATTTTTCCATTGTCGGAAAGGCAAGGTTTACAACTCCAAAGTATATTTTTATGTACAAAAGTACATGTAAATATCGAACTTAAAAGGTGCAAAAAGAAATTTGTAGTTTACCGGATTTCTGAGCAGGACTTCGCCATTAAAAGTCACGAGAACAAAGTATGAAATCCATGAGATTCCCGTCAAGATGTAAGAGAGGAAGAGATTCTTGTGAACAGTCACTCTGCCGCACTGAAGTTGTCTGCATTGAAAAGAAATAAGTAAATAAATAAGGACTACCGGATTTCGGATCGTAAAAGTCAACGATGATCATGTAATGATCGCAAAGTCTGCACCAATACCGTCAACCAAATTATATAGACAATGTTTATTGTGTTCTTAAAACACAATTACCAATTGAAATATTCCGTGATAACCTACTGATTCCCTACTACAATAGATACAGACGATAAATATATAATGATGTGCCAATCATTAGATGCATCGATGCACGCCATGTATTTATTTCGTGTGGAGACCATAGTGACCACTTAAATATATTAATGCAATATCGTGTAAGAAAGACATTTCTCAATCGTATGAGAAATGGATACGTACGGAAAGTACAGGAAAATGAAGAGTGAAATAGCCAGGAGAACTATGGACACCAGATAGCCCCCGATGAATACATAGACCGGATACATAGCCGTCACTTCTTCCTGTGGGAGAGAGTAAAATAAAATCAGTTGACACGCAAGCTTCCGGTTTCTGACAGCCAAGATCTAGTAAACATATCATGGGTCACATGCACACGCTAGTTTCCGGTTTCACACAGCCACGATCTAGACATATCATAATGGGTTATATGAACACGCTAGCTTTCGGTTCCGGATCCATACAGCTTCGACATACACTATATCATGGGTCAATCATCTTGATGCAAATTTCTCAAGGGCATAGGAAATACAGTAGCATGACGGGATATAGCTTATACATACATCTAAGATATAAGTACAATCAGGTCTCATATTAAATATGCATTTAATGCTGAAATGCTCAGAATGATTTCTAGAAAAAAATCAACAGTTTCATACAAGAGGTCATTTTGTCTTTATCTAATAGCATTTTTATACTATTACTACCATGAATAAATTTTTTAAATAATAAATTAAAAGAACAAAATAAAATAAAATACATAAAGTTCCAATGAGGGGTTCATATTTTCCCCAGAATTCGTAAGGAAAAATATTCAAACACCATAAAATCTACACAGAGTGAGATTTTTACCACGCAATTTCAGTGATTCATTGACTCGTGTTCCATTATGTTGCCTAACAAAGATCAACTGTTCTCTCTACCTTATCCTTCAGGGAAACCTTTCTTTGTTCTGTTGTCTGTTTTGTTTTTGTTGTACCGAACTTTTTTTGCCGATGTAAGATTTTGCTTCTGGTGATGTCTTAATAAAGGAATTCTATTATAATACGTGATACAAATTATTGCAGATCTTCATTTGTTGCGTGTTTTTTATGTTTCCTGGTTGAGTTTGCCGTTAGAACAGTTATGTGCATTAATTGTATATTAAGCATGATGCTTATGGCATTCTTTGGGGGTTTTTTACAGACTCATGGTACATATACATTTCTCATGTTAAATACATATAACGGAAACCAGTTTTAAGATAACTGAATGGTCTTAGACGTTTGTAGACTATCTCAATCTCCTTTAAAAGAAGAGCTCTAAATAAATTGTGAGGAAAATTTAAATTATAAAACTGAGAGAGAGAGAGAGAGAGAGAGAGAGAGAGAGAGAGAGAGAAAGAGAGACTTTATATACCAGCCCCCGTTTTATTTTTGCCTGCGTTGTAAGTGGGCGTATTTAAGACTGGGCGTGTCTCTTACTAACTGAAGTTAAACTCTCTTTAAACACAGCCGTGTCTTGGCGAATTCAGGCCGGTGGCGAAACTGTTTGCAAGTATAGAAGGGCGAAAATTACTATGTACATATGTATACTGTATTCATGGTTTTTTTGGCCCCGTGTTATTTTCGCCCCTCTACACTTGCAAACAGTTTTGCCCCGTCTTAAATTCGCCCAGACGCTCTTGTGTACTAAAGAGATAAATTGGAACATTGGAATTCGCCCAGTCTTAAATTCGCTTGCTGACAGCGATGGCGAAAGGGGCGAAAATAAAACAGGGCGAATATTTCCCTGTTTACAGTGTATTATATATACTTACATAATTTTGTTGCCGGCATTCGTGGTAGTCGGATTTCAGCCATTTGCCCTCCCGCGAACAGACTTTATACACGAACCCTACATATGTTTAACAATCATGCCACTTTATACACGAAACATACAATGTTTAAAAATCATGACACTTTATACACGAAACATACAATGTTTAACAATCATGACACTTTATACACGAAACCTACAATGTTTCACCATCGTGACACTTTATACACGAAGTTACAATGTTTAAAAATCATGACATTTTTTTTTTCAAATAAAATGATCAAATCTTGATGTCTTAATAAAACGCCAAATATCTTAATTTTGCTCAAGCATTCACCACTGAAGTTTCTATATTCTATGTTATTATGTAATAATGTCGGCAAGTATTACATGAAACAACCAAAGTGTGCATAAATACTCATGTAAAATACATGTAATTATATGAATAGTTTTCATGATTTTTAAACATTATGGCTGTGAATTTTATAATTTATTTTTCTGCCAAATTATGCGTGTTACTTAATCTCTTCTGGTATATGCATATGTATGATGAAACTTATTCGTATTTCTTTTATCATACATGACTGTGATAAAGATTTCTAAACATGTACAATGTAATTTAGAGCAAACCAAATTTATAACTAAAGACAACCTGTAATCATTACATGTCTATAAATTTGCTCGAATTAGCACGTTCCTCATAGAAATACAGTGTATGGCTATCAAAGGTGTTTGAACCATCATTTTGTCGGTCATTTTAATATCTTATTACAGTTTTCCAAAAAAAAATATTCCACTTTAAAATTGCAGCTCAGATTGTTTAAGACTTGGGGTTTTCTGAACGTGGTACCTTTCTTGTTGAAGAAAAATGGACACTGTATCTTCTCGACTCGTCCTGCCTTTGTAAAATTAAAACAGCCCCCGAAATCATCGGCAGTTCCATTGCAGAAAACATCGTCTACAG
The DNA here is from genome assembly GCF_025612915.1 of Magallana angulata. NCBI lineage: Eukaryota > Metazoa > Mollusca > Bivalvia > Ostreida > Ostreidae > Magallana > Magallana angulata. The sequence goes on along the minus strand of NC_069119.1, from coordinate 27,722,163 downwards.
ATAAAAAAAAATATTTAACTAGAGTACTTTAATTAAAGCGATTCGGTTAATTTGGAAAACATTTTAGTGAATTTAATTTGAGAGATTTGACAGCAGCTGAAGTTTTAATTAACATTTCTGTCAATGCAATTTGCTTAAAAATGAAAAAGAAAAGAAAATTAACAAAAACTCAAAGATTACCTTGCATGTACTTAAAGTAATCAATGAAGGATGCAAACAAATAATTAAAAAAAAATGTTAAATCGGGTTAACAATTATAATTATGTTTCTTGACTCACAAATCAACCTAAGAGTTATATATAGACATCTACTTCTTAAAATCAATATAGACATTTATTTGTATAAATCGGATCATAGAAAACAGACCAGAGTTACGTAATATATTGTGTAACTTGCTTCTATACTCTGATTAGTACAAGCACGAATATGATATGTGTAGACCAAACCAAACAAAAAACAAAAAACAAAAAAATACGTCACTCGCGCAGTTTTAATTCACATCTAGTTTACAAGTACATTATCATAAACATGTACTGTCAAGTATTATATTGACTTCTGGTGAGCTCGACCTATGGCTTTGTGGACCTCGTAATTAAGGAATATGGTGTCAGTGGAGCAGGTGCGCTAGAAGGAAACTACTTTGTTGATTACCCAATATCCTGTCGGTTACCGAATTATCGAAGATTATTATTTCTGCTTCTAATTGAGCACATGAGAGCTTCCTTTTAAGAAAAGTCAGAGTGGATAATTCAATATGCCGGTGTTCATTTTGTCTAAACAAACAATAGTTCTGCTTGTTAGAAACTGTTTGTGCTTTTACAAAATGGTTTTGTGTTCAAGGTCATTTTTAGAGTACTGCATAAACCTCCTTAACAGAAGAGCTCTCTTTATGATTGTGATGTATTATTTTTAAAGTTTTTGTTTTTTACTGAATTACTTGGATTTATTTGGCTTATTTGTTGACCATGTAGTCTTAATATGAATGAAAAAGAGAAAAAAAGGTTAATATATAAAAAGTTATAACCTGGCAGCAGAACTGTAGCTCCACAGTAAATTCAGGTTGACTGTGAATTAAGCTACATTGTACAGTTCCGTCCATGTAAAAATGATATTTATGGCTCATAAAACGCATGCACTATTTTGTAAGGTTCGACGCATTTCTAATATTGAATTGAATATTATAGAAAAGTATTCAAACTCCAAAGCTAAAATGTTTGGATTTTTTCTACATACATTGTATTACTTTATGGTCCAAAATATCATAATCCAAGTATCATTTGTTTAAACAGGGACGCTTGAATATTACATGTACATGTACACGCATAAACATAACAATGAGAAAAAAGAAAAATGAGGAAGCTTTGTAGTAGTCAATGACAAGGAGCGGTTTAAATCTTCCCTGGTTGATTTTATCGATTCGTTTATTAAATATATTGTTTTCAGAGTCACGCCGAACAATAACTTAGGCTCAAATAAGAGATCCTACGAACCTTTCCCAGTAGTATATTTTCCTTTTCATTTTTACTGCATTGTTTTAAAACAGATTTATTAGAACCATTGTTCTAAAATTTACATTGCGTTGGTTTTAGTTAAAGTATCTTGGCCAATGATTTGATGTGTGCTAATGACCATTCAGTTATCATTCAGTTGACTGAATGGCAGAGCTTCAACCTGTGGGACTTGAGTTTGTTGTGTAGAAAGATGAATGAAACACAATCATACGGTAGTGTATTGATCCATTCCTTCACTAATAACTTCAATATAGCTATTATTATAATAGTAATTGCGTTGCAGAAAAACAATAAAATATAATCAATTCGAATAAGATCTGTCAAAAATGACAAACCACAAGTAACATAAACACATTTTATCCAATATCATAGCATAGAAATAAAAGAAGAGGAAGAATATATCCTTCTTCTTTCGTTAATAAAAAATTCATAAAGAAAATGGTTGTTTATTGCAGTCTTAGAACGATTTCCAATACTTCTGTTGAAGAGGTTATTAAATTCGACGTTTCAGAGCTTCAAAGAATCACGCTGTTTAGATATTTAAAGTATTATAGACAACTGGATTCACGTTTACGTTGAATGATTAATGAGAATGCCACGGTCCACCTTTGCTTGAAAATCTTGTAAAAAAATTTTTTTTGCTTGTTTACTAACTATTTAAAGTCAACAAATCGATTTAATTAGATTTGAAAGATTTCAAATATCCTAATTTTGAACTACACGCAAACAGAAACTCCCATTTTTATCTTTAGTTACAAATTGACAGTTTAAAAACACCACATTTGCAATAGAAGAAATGCGCCTTGAAGATAATCGCTTTGAACAGACTGAGCCTCAAATAAACCGGGGGCGATTTTTCTTGGCACCGGGAAAACGATGCCAAATTATTTCGTCTTCACGGCTTTAATTACAACACGGGTCACATACATCTAGCAGCTGCTTAACAGAGGATTTGTAGTAATTTTCATCAACTCAAGAAGATCAAACTAGAAAACCATTTCTTATCGCATCATCATGTGATTAGTTTTCACCGAGGAAATCGATGCCAGAGCACATGCCTCCGTTAACTAGGAACTTAAATGAGATTGATGAACGGTTTGATAATAAAGACACAAAAGTGAATATACTTGTGGATCTAAATGAGACATTTCTATATGAATATTGTCAAAGTGTGTATTGCCCAATCCAGCGCCCACCCGGCCATACCTAGCGCCCAACAACAAATTTCTTAAGGAAATACTTTGGGGAGTCTACATGGGTGGTATACAAACTATCAGATCTACTTCAAAATCTAGAATAATTATGATACGAAGCTGTGAACAATTATTTAGTCAAAAAAATTTAAATATTTTAGCTTTTAATTTTGAGGGTTTTTCATTCCTTTATTTTTATTACAATAGAGTTCCTCATCTAAAATAGAACAATACAGCTTAAAAATGACAACGACCATCGAACCCTTGTTGTAAAGGGAAGACTTTAGCTCGTTGAAGATTTTTGTGATCGGCTTCGGCCGATCACAGTTGTGTCCATATGAGGCATCCGGCAAATTTAACTATTTGCGCACGCAGTGCGCCTTGCACTATTTTATTTACTATGCAATGACAACCTTATTTAAATCTTCAATTAGACGTAGATTACTAAAACGGTAATCTTATCCGTTTACCCTGAAAATAAAACATTTATAGACTTACATACATAATGATTCAAATCACGTTTTTTCACATATGCGTAGGAATATTAGTCGGAAGTATTATTCGCCTACTAAAAGTAAAGCTCATTCATGCCTTGCCATTTCGGAAATCACTGCATATTGCGTATATTATATAAACAGAGCTGACCAATGATATTTCATGCCGATCATTCCTTTAAAAGGGATACATGGTAAATATTGTTTAGAAAGAGATGTACATGTTAACAGTAATATGCTTTGGTACTTTATGCGGAATATTAAGGTAAAAGTAAATTTGTCAGTTATGTATTCTTTCAGCGATAATTGCTGCATTTATATCCGTATGAACAACATTGACAAGAGAATACATCATATTATTTTTTTAAAAAAAAACCTATGTCAACTGGACTAATTTAGGTTCTGATTACAAGTTAGACAAACAAAATATAATTTCCTTTTCGCCTCTAACTTCCTGCTTCGAAACAATTTAATACGCGTATTAAATTAAATGCATTTATTTTTATTTGCGTTTACACCTTAAATCAACAAATTCATTAGCCGCATATTTAACTTTTACGTAATAAGTGCTTATTATGTATAACATGACGTGTTTAATTTTGTCGGTCTGTGACAAAAATTCTATTTATAATTTCCTTTCCTTGAGAAAAAATTTCTTAAAATCCCAATTAACCTAGCATTTGCAGTTAAAAAAAGACAACTAATTTCGAATTTTTCGCATTTAGCTCAGGATATCATAGCCATAAAACATACCAAATAATGCAATTACTTTGTCTTTCTTTCGATTTATGATGACATAAACAATATCAATACTGCTGCTCATTTAGAAAGAAAATTCTATTTTTTCCTTTATATTGTAATCTTCTTTTTTTGGAGTTGATTTTAATCAACTCTCCTATGCAGTTACTCAGACAAACCGAAAGTGAAACAGTGTCTGGACCTCAGCACAAATCAATACCGCTGACAACACTTAGTCCTTGAAAATAATAGATAAATTCAATGTAGTGTATTCCGAAGCATTGTTATTCAAGGAAACTTATTTAAAAATACCTTTAAAATAGTCAGATTTTAAATGGTACGAACAATTTGAATATTCTTTGTAGTCGTAAGTATTACTACGCCAGAGTCAATATAGTCTTGTTCAACTCGACGCTCGGCTGTCCCCGTAAATCCTTGTCGGAGATTTACGTATGTCATTTCTGCGCCGTAAGGCTGTCCAAAGTTAATTCTTATTTAATATAAACCGCGCGTAGGTTTAGGAAAAAAAAATATGTTAAAAATACATTGTCAAGCAAACGCCATTCATTTTGATTTGATTGTTTCAAGTTTGTTTTCACTAAAATACCGCAATCTGTAGGAATTCGAAATTTTTAAAGCACATTGAGAACTATAATAAGTATGGATCAGACACTCAATGGGATTTTCAGGAAAGATCATTATATTAAAAAGGTAGCCTGCATGTATCTTGAATACTTGCTGTATTTGTATCAAATATTATTTTTTAGATTTTGATTGTTATTGATTTGTGACGTTCAGACCGGTTCGAATAACGGCGCCAGATAGTTCAGTTGGTAGAGCACCTGACTAGAGATTCAGGGGGCCCGGGTTCGAATCCCGGTCTGGTCCGTCATCATTTCTCCCATCCCGTTACAGATTTATCGCTCTCTAGATCTTGTAGATTTTGGAATTTTAAAGTGACGGTAATCGTGGGTGGCCTAATGTGCATCAAAGTGACAATGATTCGGACATCAGCTTAGATTGCTCGCTGATCTTGAGGACAAAGATTCGCAAATGTAGTTATGAGACAAGGGACATGTGAGAGCGGCACAGAAGATAAAGTTGGCGTGTTTTTCTATAGTGTTAACCATGCGTTAGGGTATTTCCAGAGCATTTTTACCCGGGCTTATTGCGTAAGCAATGGCTATGCTGTAGTTACAGTCCACGATCTGAACAATTGTTGAAATCGATCTCCGCACAAAAACGTAGTTCCATCGTTAAAATAGAGAACGTAGAATGATTATCAAGACATTTTTCATCCGATACTGTGTACAGTGTTATTTTCGCCCCGTGTTATTTTCGCTTTCCTACACCTGCAAACGGTTTCGTTCCGTCTTGAACTCGCCCCGTTGTAACTGTGTTAAAAGAGGTATTATTTGCGATAATGAAATGCTTAGTTTTAAATTCGCCCGCTCACAATGAGGGCGAAAAGAGCGAAAATAAAACGGGGCGAATATTTCCCCGTTATACCATATATATATATTTATACATCACATATGCATGATACTCTTCTCTGTTATATTCTAAATATGTTGAGTTTGCAATACATGTAAATTTGATGAGCGGCGGAATACATTGTATACACTTGTAGCCTCGTTATCAAGCCGAGAGTTATTCATGACAACAATATAAATATACATGTATGCACACATTCTTATAAACATCAATTATGAATCGCTGTGTCTATTTAGTCTGTAATAATGCCATATCATGAAAACGTGTTCAATACACGTCAAAATAGCCCGGATACATGTTCTTTAGATACTATATATTTTTTCTCGGAGACTGATAGAGTTTGAGGGAGACCTTTGTTTGCCTGTGGACGAGGGAGGAAGACAATTTATGAAGGATTATTAAAAGGTTTTTGATTTAGCAGACTTTGATCTTAACAGTTGGTATAGTACACTAACAATGACCAATCTCTATGGAACCTGCAGATAAAAGATAACTTTTGTCAGCATGAAAGTCATTACTTTTCGACTCAACTGATCGAACAACATGTTAACAATACTGGTATTTATTCTGCGTTATTAATTATCAAAAGGTTTTTTATATTATTGCTCTGTGCGTGTTTCAAAATAGGAAATACGTGCTTTAGCTCAAAGGAGCTAAAAAAGATGACAGGGGAAAAGTAACTGATGATAAAGTTGGCACTAAGGAACGAGTAGCAATACTAATACATGTCTTGGTTTATTGGTGTATGTCAGTTCGATTTGAACCTACAATTATGAACATTATTTTTATTTAAAACATTTGCATATATATTTTATTAATTCATATATCGAATAAAAACACTATTTAATATGAGCTGAAAAAACCTTCCGATTAGGGAAAATAGAACCATTTTAACAAGACCTTGGACTTTCGGTAGTGTGCAGATAGCTATTTCTTGTGTCAAAACAAGTAAAAAATGACGCTGTTTTGAAGTTAGATATACACCGATTGCGCAGTCTTAGCTCAAAAGCCAGACAAATCTTGTTGATTTCAATGAGCTACGGTCGAGTGGCCAGCAATGAAATAGACAGGGCTACGTCACATTGCAGCTTGACACATCTACTCATAGTCCAAGCTCCTGTTAAAATGGTTCTAGTGCCACGTTCATTGAAAAACGTCGTCTATGTCTCATTGATCGAATATTTTACAAAAAATGATTCGCATGAGAAATGCAAATCATCAACGATATCGCCTACGAGTTGTTTTTATCGAAAGAAATTTGAATATGAATAAGCAATAGTCATTTAATTTATATCCATTTATCAACCTTTGGTTATTGAATCTACATAACATGTCTGGAACATCAAATACTAATTATCTTAGAGAAAATACATGTTGTATACTGACATACGTTCACACATGTACCTTTGATAAAAGAAAAACACAGTTGATTTAGTTGTATTTCTTCTAAAAAATAAAGGCCATAAGCCGATGATGAATGAGATGTTTAACGATTCCCTTGGGATCATTCACCGATATTAATTAATACAAACGCTAGATCTACAACACTTATTTTGATGGCAAATATTTCGTTGGCATTGAATGTATTGTTATTTCTGCATTTGACAAGGTTTATCAATGTAGTTTCATACGACGTTCATGTAATTTGTGACTTTTTTAAAAGTTGATAATAGGCCATAAAGTCGAAGGTTAAGAAATTGGATATTCGAAGCCAATACTACCCACTTCAGACAACGAGTAAACTGTATACAAGGTTATTTTCGCCCTGTGTTATTTTCGCTCTTCAACATTTGCATACGGTTTTGCCCCGTCTTAAATTCGTCCAGACACGCTTGTGTACTAAAGAGATGACTTGAAAAATTGGAAATTGCCCAGTCGTAAATTCGCCCGCTGACAACGAGGGCGACGAAAGGGGTGAAAATAAAACGGGGGCGAATATATCCCTGATTACAGTATTTATCTACTGAAGAAGAAGAGCTATCTATAAAGATTCAGGAAAAAATTAAGCTAACAACTTTGAATTTAGAACTAAATCATGCATGGTTTAAGGCCGAAAGTTTCATTCAATGTATTTAGAACCATTTCAACAAGACCTTGGACTTTCAGATGGATGTAGCTATTCTAAAACAAGTTTAAAAATGACGCTGAGTGGCCTACAATAAAATAGACAGGTCTACGTCACATCGCTGTTTGACACTACAACCACCAAAGGTCAAAGCTCTTGTTAAAATGGTTCTAGAATTTTAAGATAAGCCAGCTTGATAACTTGTTGAAAAAACCGGCCGTAATCATTTTCGGTTTATAAATACAATCGTTGATTAGGAATTAAAAAAATAAAAATTCTTACCTGTGAAGTTAAATGTGAATGACGCTAGCCTCTGTTGGCATTCGCGAACAAGCGGCAGAACCAAGAATTGAAGCGAATTCAACATAGTCTTTGATAGCATGTAGTGACGCTTCAGGGATTCCTTAAAATTACTCCGAACCGTTTAAAAAAAAAAGAATCTTCCTAATGGCTTTATAGCTTAAAGTTATAAACAGCTTATACATGTAGTATCAAAACAATGAATTAATTGTATATTATATACTCCATCGCTAACGCGGGTCTTGATCAGTTAACATCTGCATCAATAAGAACTAAGCTTTGCGTATAATAGGATAAGATAGGGGTCTATTCCTTTCGTTACTAAAACAGTTGATTGCACATCGTGGGTTGTTTTTTTTTAATCCAATCTATGAAACTTCAGCAGATCATTAATATTACAGTATCTTTACCAAATCACACAGAACGATTTGTCTACTTGCGGCACGGCTTTCCCTTCCTCTATATATATAATCTCCGCTCCATGGCCTGACCCCCGCTCGTCCCTATGTCAGGGAGGTTACTGTAAGTATCCAATCACTGCCATGATTAATGCCGTGATGCCAACACTCGGGGTCTGCGTAATATTCAATCGCAAGGATTTGCTTCTGAAAATAAATCAATGATGAAGAAAAATCGGACCATAACTATAGCTTATAGAGCATCATAGAGTATCAACGTCATCGGCCTAATCCCCGACGGTCAACTATCGTGTTGTTGGGTTTGGGGTAAGGGGGGGGGTGGGTTGTTTAGAAAGTGGTGGTTTGGCGGGGCAGTATACTTGAAGGCATTAGAAATTTTCGTGTGTTTTTATCACAAAGATTTTTCTATTATTTTTTGTGGAAATTTCATTCTGTTTGAAAAAAAAAGAATTAGAAAAAAAAATCCCACAAAAACTTGGTTTCGTCCTTTCGTGACTTCTTTAATTTATTTTCCACTTTACTTGTTGTATTGAGGAATGGTAATTCTAATTGCCGGGATGGATGCATCAATCTATCAAATCACCTTTCAGGAGGCAATGAAATATCAAATGCATGGGAAACGGAAACGGTTAGTTCTGGAACCACCGTGGAATACTAGGGTCTCTCGGGTTTAATCAAGGTATTGCTACGATGATTAATACATTTCACGTTACGATTAAACGTTACAAATCTTGGATAATGTTCTAGTATTTACATACAGGTACATATATAGCCGGCTTTGACGACGAGCAATTATACTTTCTGATTAAAACAATATCAATCACGCTGAAGATGCACGGTGAATAAGTGATTGACGGAGAGAGAGAGAGAGAGAGAGAGAGAGAGAGAGAGAGAGAGAGAGAGAGAGAGAGAGAGAGAGAGAGAGAGAGACTGTCAAACTATTTGTTGATTACGAAAAGGCATCAAGTACAAGTTTGTTGATGAACCACTGCTTAATTGCATACATCCCGTGATATGAGAGAGAGAGAGAGAGAGAGAGAGAGAGAGAGAGAGAGAGAGAGAGAGAGAGAGAGAGAGAGAGATTGATTAGTGATCTTATCAATGGTATTTTTTTTACGGAGAACTCGTGATTGGAAAAGCTAAATTTGGAAAGAATTTGGAAAATTCTGATATAAATACTGTACAAATATAAATCAGACCTCAATCCTCCAGTGAAAGGCAGATTCATATGCATAAACATATAAAAATATCATATCGTAATTCGACGCAATCCAATAACACGGTACAAGTATCTCTGGGACTGACACCGATTCTATCAGAAAATGATTAAAAGACAAGATTTCAGAAACTTTTGCTGCATAGTCTTCTGAAGTAGCGTGTCAATATTAATCGTAAATCAGTGCTAACAGCTACTTTAATGCTGCACTCTCAAACGAGACCGAAAAAATAAAACATAACATGCCATATTTGCAATTTTTAAAGCTACGATACGATCGGTCGCGACAGGTCGTCCTCAAAGGACATAGACATTCATCTGATAAGATGATCGTAATGCATTATCGTAGCGATCGAGTGTGTCAGGGCACTCCATATTGCAGGAGATATCATAATTAGTGTTTATCAAACGCATAATTTCTGGAAATGCATGATCTTAAAATTGAAACGGAGAAATGCACTAAGGGGCTTTTTTGTTGCATTCATTTGGTAAAATCGCCTGTTTTAATTAAACTGGAAATGGAGTAAAAAGGGATAATGAATAAAATGAATAAATATTATGTCAAATATTGTACAGCCCAAGGCGCGCAGAGCCGAAGACAGTAAAATATGGCAGAATGGGCAGTTTGAAGTGTATATATTTTTTTAAAACATTGTGTCTCTTCATTGCTTGTGAACAGTTTTACAAATCATTCTGCTTCATTTCATTTACATAATGGATATATGCCAAAAACAGTTCTGAATTTGCAGGATGCCTGTACTGTAACCACTCGTAACGGTCTGATATTATGAAGTTATCTAATATCGGACTGTCACAGGTAAAATTTAAAACTGTGAAACAAAGATCGAAATAACATCACAGTATTGTTTTAACTTGCACTATCCAGTAAGTAAATAGTGTGGTTGATACAAATTTTCAAGGAAATAATGAAAAAGTAACACTATTAATAGATAGTATCAATTTAAAAGTTTATCTAGAATCGTACAGAGTGGCACGTGTTTGTATGGTGTATATTTATGTATCTACTGTGACAATATCATAGATTGTTAATGTATACCTTCCGTTATTTGTCAGATTGAGCACGCGATATTGACAGTTAGTCATACAGCTTCCTTAGGTCGCTGGTTGTAAAAACCGGAGGTGGTGTCTCACGCCCGGAAGAAGCATATCTGTATCGTGCACGGTTGAGAATATTTTTGAACGGAATATGTGATGAATTGCATTTCATATGTTAATTTGGTAGACTGTAATTATTATGTCATAATTCCTTGGGAATGGAGATTACATCTCAAACATGTATATATGTACAGCAAAGGCTAAAACACGGTTAATCGTCATACAACTTAATTTCTTATATTGAGGTCTAAAAAAAGAAAGAGAGAGAGAGAGAGAATGAAGAGAAAGAGAGACTCAGAGAGAGAAAATGAAGAGAAAAGAGAGAGAGAGAGAGAGAGAGAGAGAGAGAGAGAGAGAGAGAGAGAGAGACTCAGAGAGAGAGAGAGAGAGAGAGAGAGAGAGAGAGAGAGAGACTCAGAGAGAGAAAATGAAGAGAGAGAGAAGAGAAAGAGAGACTCAGAGAGAGAACATGAAGAGAGAGAGAGAGAGAGAGAGATTGAGCTGTATTAGTAATCTTATCAAAAGTTGTCAAACTATTTGTTGATTACAAAAAATCGTTAAGTATATTTTGTTGATGAACCACTTCTTAATTGCATAGATCCCGTGATATGAATTTCTTGATCCTCGATACTGAAGACCAAGCCTCAGGAAGAAGTCATTGTATAAGAAATTAATTTTAACTCATTTTGGAGGTATGCGCATGACAACACCCAGTGGCTTTTTCTGTTGGGGACAACTTAGATATTCAAATTTCTGAGATTTGTAGGAATAGGGTTTTTGTTAATTAAGATCCCCTCAAAATATCAATTTGAAAAATTGCGTTTCCCTTTTATAACGCCAGGTAAAAACAAACATCATAACAAAAGAGCTACAGGTATAATAGATTTACGAACATCGACATCCTATGTACATGTATATCGCAGCAGGTCTGTTGTGCCTGGTCTGAAAAAAAATCGGATAGACGACCCGACCTGGGAGCTACAGTGCCTCCCATAGTAAAAAATAACTGCAATTTACGGCGCACAAAAATTGCGCTAGTTTTGGACTGATTATTCTCATTTCCAAATACATTCTGTACAAATATTTGATTCAAGAAAATTCCCCGGCCATTTTACTTCACTGGCTTCTGATATTCTTTGAAACTCCATCACCAGCCCCGTAAAGTGAAGTGGTGCAGTTTGTTGATAGATGTAATGAAATTGGGAACTCTCAAACTTGACGTAAATTAATATACTTCATTTTCCGAGGTCGGTTGGCATGTTTAAAATATAGACTGAGGCAAATAAGGAGACGATATCAGTTGTGAATTGCATGAAAAATTGGTAAATGGTACTATTCTCCTTTGAAAATTTAGATAGCGCCATTAAATTCATCCATATTAAAAAAAAATAATCATATCCCCGCTCTTAAAGATGAAATCCAACCCATCTCGGAACAAAAAAAAATATCTTGATCGTTGTATTATGAGCCATGCAACCCCGAAATTTCTCTCTCTCTCTCTCTCTCTCTCTCTCTCTCTCTCTCTCTCTCTCTCTCTCTCTCTCTCTCTCTCTCTCTCTCTCTCTCTCTCTCTCTCTCTCTCCTCAGTACTGTACGAAACAAACCCACACTGCAAACAAACACTTAACCCGGAAAACCCAGGGTTCTTGTATAAAAGGTTAGGTCCCATACAAACCTGAAAGAACTTTAAATCAACTTGACGGTTGCGAATCGTTTGGCATTATCTTTAGTTTTATGATACATCTGCATGCATGCCTGCACGTGCATAAAGCCGTATTCGTTGAATCGTGTCACACGTAATGAAATTAAAAAAAAAATACATGGAAATCGAAACAAATCGGGACTTCCTGGTTTAAAAAAGTACGACTGAAAGAAACCCACCAAGACTATTTTTTTTTTAGTTACACATGGAATAGTTAACGGACAATGTGTTCTCTAAGAAATTGTGCCAAGGTTTAGCGGACTATCGATTTTTAGGACAAAGATGTCCTACGTTAAAACCGTGTATTGGTCCATTCTATTGCTGACTTTCTATGATGCAGGTAAGTATATTATACACGTAATCATAGATCATGCAGGTGTCGTGTGTATATATTTATTTCTATTTTAGGTTAGTTTGTATTGAGAATTGATCAGGTATTGAATATTATTGGAGCAGTAGAATAATGCATAAAAAATGGCAAAATACTGAAATCATGTAAAAATTCCAAAGATTACATTATATTCTATAACAGGCACTTGACGTGTTCTTTTTTTTAAATTTTTCTCCGAATGAAAAAAAATATACCCATAACCTAGTGTGTTATATGGTAGGGTGATGATAAAAAAATATTTCTAAAGCATAACGAGAAAAGTAAAAGACGTTAGATAGCTGTGCATACAAACATGTAGAATTCACAAAATCAAAAATGTCGAGAGAAGAAAACTGTAAAACAACAAAAGCTCTAACTTCAAAGATTCAATTCATTTAACTCTTTTTATCGTTGAAAAAAATTCGCTTCCATTTTCTGGAATACAATATATGTACATACATTTGGGTCAATTCATTGTGAATTACATGTAGTTACAAAAAAAATTTCGCAGCCTAATCTATGAGATTATATTATCATACATTAATTTTACAAAATGTGAAGATGTTTGATTTTTTACCCACGTAAAAATACGAAATCACATGATATAAAGAAGCACATTACAGTACACCCCACCTTCCCCACTTGTTTCTCGTAACAAAACATTTTTTTCTGTAAGTAATCAACATTAAATTACATTATATTAAATCAACATGTAGGAAATTGAATTTCGAAGAAACTGCCCCCCCCCCCCCACTCCCCGCCATATTCTAAAACGAAGCTTTAGCCTGATACATTGTAAATACGTGTACGATATCATTATGTAATACATATACAATTCTGTATTTTAAGGTATCACTTATTTTTAACAAGTAAATGTAATAATGACGGGTGTACATTACAACAAGTTCATATTACACGAGGAAGTTAAAATCGGAATTTATGTTCGTTATTATCTATGGCCTATCGCGGCTTCCTAAAGTCAGTTATTTAAAACACTACAACCATTTTAAAAAGAAGCCCGATAGCTTTATTTGTCGAATATCAAAAGGTAAAGGCCTGTATCCTTCCATTTAATTTATATCAACCCCACAGAGTCATTCGATTGGTGGAACCTCACATAGAAAGGAAACATCTTCAAAGTTTGGAGTGTATTCAGCAGTTCAAAAGCTTTACCAAAATACACCTTTTCTGTTAAAGAACCTTTTAATACAATTAATATCAATAATGGGAGAAAATTTAAATAAATCTCCATAGACTTTCAATTTTTAAAAACCCAACTATATGTACATAGAGGGAGGGGGGGGGGGGGGCTTTTTATTGCCAGTAAGTGATTTTAGCAATCTTAAGATGGTAGGTGAGAAAAAAATCATAGTTTCCGCTGCTAGTTATGAAGCCGCTTTATTAATTTATGAATCACAAAACGCCCTATCGATTAACTTTAAATTCGGTGCAATTTCATAAACCTGTAGGCACCTTTCATTTACTAGATCTTGACCTTAAGGAAGGCCCAAAAACTTACGCGTCTTTACGAAAACGAGCCCAAGATATCTCAGATCTTACGACGACATTTGTTGTTTGTACCAAATAAAGGTATTACATGTATTAATTAACGGGTACATGTAATAAGATTAATCAAGATATGTAGCAAACAAAAGCGTTCCAAAACGATAATTATGTTCAATTCCTGGAAAAAACATTTTGGTACATGTGAAAATAGCGCTGTAAATTAGAGGATGAAGAATATGAATGCAGGTCAAATCTTTCACGTGATGATCTGTCCTATACTTAAATTCAGAATTTTAAAAATCAAAAACTTGCTATGACAGTTGCATAAAACTTCCACCATTTGCATGATTTCCCCTGACTTTCTACGTGTATGTACCCTGTTCGTACTCACGTCTTTAAAACATCGACAAAACAAGGTGGCAATACTAAATACATGTACTTCTAAACACCACTGTAAACTTTACATTTTTAATATTTGAATTTGGAAATCAGATGCATTACCAACTAGTGGGGTTTTTCGGTAGAATAAAATATCTAGAAAGTATTGCTGAAATTCTTCGTCGTCTGGACTTAAATATTGCAGAACTATACAGTGTGCGTACATGTAACACCCCCCCCCCCCCTCCCCCATGAGAACGAAGCATACAAACCCCGTTCAAAAATTGCTCCGAATACTTGAATTGGGAAAACATTTAATGCTTAAAACAAATAAAAAATTCCAATTCTGATAACACAGAAATACCCCCCCCCCCCCCCCCCATGAGAACGAAGTATTTGAACCCCGTTCAAAAAATGCGCCGAATATTTGAATTGGGAAAACATTTAATGCTTAAAACAAGTAAAAAATTCCAATTCTTAAAACAAAGAAATACGCCCCCCCCCCCCCCCCCCCATGAGAACGAAGCATTTAAACCCCGTTCAAAAATTGCGCCGAATATTTGAATTGGGAAAACATTTAATGCTTAAAACAAGTAAAAAATTCCAATTCTTATAACAAAGAAATAGTATATTTGTCAGACTTCTTCGTATAATTATTCTTATTCTTTTACTTTAGGTGCACAACTACTGCATTTCTGTGAAACTAATGAAAAAGGTTGGTGAATGAAAGCTTTCTTTTTTCGAATTCAGAAATATATATTTGCATGCAAAGAGAATATTAATCAATATAAGAAATGAAATAAATACTCATACGCCTAATTTGTGACGTACATATCTAGAACCAGCGGTTTTATTTATATCTGCTAAATTGTAAGTGACTTAATCCAAAATTAATCAAATTAAATGTATATTAAATATGCTTTCGGTATTAGTTTTTTATCAATGCACCAAAGAGACAGACTAAGATTATGGTTGCAATTGGTTAGCTGAAATTAATTTTGGTAGCCAATATTGCAAAATGGGTTTTGACTGTACCTGTCCATCATTTTTCAAAGTACCTGTGTGTGTGTGTGTGTGTGTGTGTGTGTGTGTGTATATATATATATATATATATATATATATATATATATATATATATATATATATATATATATATATATATATATATATATAAGATATTCTTTATTTCCTCCAAATTAATAGAGAGTATTACATAATCAAATTATAAACTCAAGTGAAAAAAGAACAGAAACAAAACATATTTATATATGTACATATTTTGATAGACATTTATAAATTACGATAATCTATTGCAAAGAAACCTCTGTTTTTATAAAACATAAATGCAACGATTAACATAATCTGCTTCCATTTTGTATATGATATATTTTCAAAAATTGTACTATTGACACATCCCATTAGGGATGAAAACCGTAATTTTGGATCTTGATTTTCAAACAATATTCGTTGACATCAAGAAATTTTAAAATGTTTTCAAACATAATTTCTCTGTCTTCTAAAAGATTATAACAGCTTAAATCAACTGAAGGTGCATATAATAGCTATTTATATCCTTATAACATAACGGACTAGGTTTGCATGTACAGTTTTCATTGATGAAACTTGTACTGATCAACAGTCGTATTGAGGGTTCTTCTTTAGCAATCTGCTGAAGATTATTAGGGCACAAATTCGTATGTATTCTATTAAAAAAAGAGAGTTCAGGGTTTACACAGAGAGAGCTATGCCATTGTTTTTCTTCCTCTGCCCAAATTGTTTTGATAACCAATTTTGAATATTCTTTTTTGTTAAAAATAATATTACAGTTGTTAAAAATCATATCGAAGAGCTTATATTTCTTAGCTGTACGTAACAAGTTCTTAGTTGCAAAAAGTTTTTCAGTTACATGAACATCAGAAATAAACCTATAAATCCGATTTTGTAAAGAGTTTTGGTCTGATCGATGTAGTCTCCCTAAAAACAATAAGCAGCATTTATCAATGTAGCCTTGCATGGTCCACAGTCCAATATTTGAGATGCTGGAGAGCAACGGAGAAAATTTGGAATATCATTGAATGAATCTGGAGAAGTGCCTTTGTACATATTCAAAGAGTTGCATGTCGGTGAGTGTCAGTGACGACCATTTCACAGTAGAGGAGCCATATTTTGGCAGACACAACTGGATGAATGTAGGAGTTATTAACACCACTAGAGTATATTGAGTGGATTTTTGATCTTGCAGTTTTGCACACTCGTTCGGTTAGCTTGTCAGTTTTCATTTTTGCTTGTAGAAGGCAGCCAGCATAAACAGTGTTATCAGACATAGGAATTTCACTACCAAATAATCTAATACTATAGGAAACAGAACATTTTTGTGTCTTTGAAAAAACAATAAAGGCACTTTTACTTGGACAGTAATGAAGTTTCCAAGTATATGCATATTTTTCTACTTCATTTAGTAAACATTGTAAAGATCTTGGCGAGTTGGTCATTAAAACAGTATCATCCGCTAGTAAAATACCTGGTATGTGTAATTATGTAAATCAGAAAAAATCAATGCAAAACATGTACTGCAGGTAACAATAATTAAATATACGTTTTATTCGTAGTAACATGTTAACATTTTTTTTAAACTCATTCTTTGCATTTTCAAAAACGTTGACAGATCCGTGCGAAGTTGCCAACGAAACGGTGCCCTTTGAACCGGAAGCGCGGTACGTTAACTGTGATCAACCCAGTGGTACCCAGTATTGTGACCGTTATATAGTCCCTGGATGGTACCGATACAGTGAGAGGATGTGGGATCAGTGCCCAAGTCTTGGAAAATGTGGAGCAGTCTATCCATACTGGCTTAATGGTATGAATAACCCTAATACAAGGAGGCTATGTGGTCAACAAATGGGCCATCAGATCTGCCTGAAGCTTTATCATATGACATCAAAAAAATTATTTAGTAGAGAATTAAAATTGCAAAATTAATATTTCAGCTTTAAAAATTTAATATTTAACTATAGATTTATACAGATTTTTTTTCATTTTAAAGAGAGGAGTCGTCTTAAGATTCTAAACAATATTTTTTTATTATCAATATCATCATATTGTTAAATTATTAAATATAAAGAGGGTTTAATGGACGTGGTTATTTTCAAGACCTGAGCTCTTTATTAAACTACAGGAAAATAATGAAATTGTAAGGCTAAATATATATCTATAAAATTGTCTTTACTAAATAATGTTTTCAAACCAATCATTTAGAGAAAAATGTATAGTGGATCTAATGGATGTTTTATTATATTCACCACTAAGCTTTCTTATAGTATGCCTTTCAAATTAGCAAATGCAAGTTTAAAGACTTAATGAATCCTTATACACTGCAACATTTATTAAGGTACTTTGTGGCAGTTAGAGTTATCTGCCGTTTTACGTAAACTACAAAAACTGTTATCAAATGGTACTAGTAATTGGTAAACGATATAAATTTCTATTTATCGTTATACTAAGCTTGTAATTAGAATATTTTATATTAAAATCTGGGTTTTTTTTTTAAGAGTTTATTATATAATGATTTTCTATAAAATGCAAACTGAATTCCGAGTGCTTTGTAAAACTTAATTAAGGTAAATTGATGATTTTTTTTTAATTAAAAGAGCAAAACAAATATATAATCTTGTAAAAACATAATATGCTATAATTTATAACAATTTTGACTTCTCTAATCGTTATATTTGACCAAGTTATATCCCTTCAAGGTCCTTATTAATCAAAACTGAGAACGTTTTGTCTTAGGTTCAAATAGAGCAAAAACCATATTGAAAATAAACTTAATAATGTCAAAATATTAATACATCTCTATTCGATAGAACTTCCTCAAAATGTGAAAAAACTTATTAAATTTACTGCATAAAGGGTCCGTACTGAAAACTTTTCAAAAACTACACGATAGAGCATTATGCGGTCAGTAAATTACTCTTTAGTTCTACCTGAAATTTTTTAATATGATTGTTTTATGAATAAAAAAAAGTATTCAGTTGCGGGTCTGTAGCTCCTGGTCTGAAACAAATCCGAAGGACTACCTAGAAGCTACATAGCCTTAGCTTGCAATTAACAAATCACAAAATCTTGAAATTTATAATTTTATGAAATCCTATTAAAAAAGATAGAAATACCTTAGATAATTTTTACTTCTTCTAATCAAGTCCATTTCCTTTTTGAAGTGGTTTTGACTTTTTTGCTGAACAAAATAAGCATGAAAGATCTTACCCAATGTTTTGTGCAAAGGTTGGGTTGAAATCGGTTTTCTAGTTCTGTAAAAGAAGTTAAAAACCTTAAAACTTTACAAAATGGTGGACCGCGGACAAAATTGAAATTTTAGAGATCTGATGGGTCTATTAGGAAACGTAATGTTTCATGAAAGTTTATATTTATGAGTTCTTGTTAATTTTATTGAAGTTTAATAATAGTACATTAAACATCAATATAATAGCTACGTAATAAACATATATCAAATTGTGAAAATTATAGTATAATAATTACATGATTTTAATTTATTTTTCAGGTACTCACCCTACAGAAGTTAATTTAGAGGTACAGAGATCTGTGTGTAAGGTCGGCTTCTCCAGTTGTTGTGAACGTCAAGTGACGATAAAAATACGAAACTGCGGACAGTTCATGGCATACTGTCTTCCCGCTCTTGACTCATGTCCAGAACGCTACTGTTTTGGTAAGTTTGTTGAATTAAACTTTCAGTACTGCTTGGTACGACTTCTTTTTGTCTTTAATCTTTGTACGATGTACAAAAATATTTTTATTTTGTAAAAGTCGTTTTCTAATGTTAATAATAAAGATGTTTTTGACAAAATGAATTGCAAAACTTATTTAAAAAAAACTTTTTATTTAAAATGATAAGGATTGAGTTATTGAGTTATTGAGCACCTAGCTTCCTAAGCAATAAAATGCAATACATTCTTATCGTTTATGTATTACCTATTAAATGCTTCTTTAAGGTGAATCTGGCCCATGTACATCGACAACATCTCAAACAACGACAAACATATTCACCACAGTCAACAACACACCCGTTGCCACAACGGCTTCAACGGCCACAACAAAAGGAAATTCACCGCAACCAATAACAACCACAAACATATTCACCACATTTAACATCACAACCGTTGCCACAACGGCTTCAACGGCCACAACAAAAGGAAACTTACCGCAACCAATAACAACGACAAACATATTCACCACATTTAACAACACATATTTACCGCAACCAATAAGAACGACAACTTACCCGAGAACAACCAAAAATGCAGAAACAGTGACGGATACCGGTTATTCATCACCAGCTACCACAAAATCTACAACACAACTTGTACAAACAGTCGAAGCCGCAACAAATGGTGAAACTCCATCTTTTATTATGTTTAATTTGTTTTTTTAATTCATAATTTTGATAATGAAATTTTTTTTATCAACATTTGATGTTAAGATAGAAATATCATCGCTTTGATACATCAAAGTAGAATGACATATTGAGGAATAATTAGAACTCGTGATACCCTATCATTCTTCAAAAAATTCATGCACTTGGGAACAATTTTAAACAAAATATTTATCCATTAAACAGGTCTGTACTTATTCGTTAAAGTAAACCCATGAAACGTACATCTCACTTAAATTTTTAAACAATGACTATGTCCCAAAAAATTGAATGATCCCTACAGGATAAAACTTAAAAGGGACTTAAATGTACATGTAACTAAAAGGTGACCGTATATCAGGGCTTTGCATATTCAGTCACCTTTCCAGACCTTTCAGTCGACTTTCAGTTGACTTAACAGTTCAGGTTCATCATGTTTTAGCGACAGTGCTACGTACATGTGCAAATGAAGATGTATTATACTTACAGATGGGTCGTCTTCTTCCACGACGGTCATTGTTATGGGCGCTGTGATCGGAATCCTTCTTATTTCAATTATAGTTTTTGGCTCTGTTGTGGTTTTCCGAAAACGGTAAGACAAGTATAACAATATAAAGCAATATATTAAACCTATATTTCTTTTAATTTCATTTTGTTGCAAGAAACTGTTATTATGATAATTTTTTATGTAACATAGACTTTAATGATAAATATAATCTGAATAAATTGTTAGATTTTATCAGAAGAAAGATTTTTCGAATGAGGAATATACAGCTGTATAACAAAATACTTTTGTACAGGACAAGTATACTGCACTTTTCCTTTAATTTGATCCTTTGAATAGTCTCTTCTTTACAAAAAATGAGAGAAGTTAAAAACCACAATCTTATTTGTCATTCAGCAATCAATTGCAGTTTTTCAATAAAAATCCGTCATGGAAATGGCAGCAAATATTGCTTGGAGATTGCATGATTAAATCAAGTTTCAATTAATCTTATTTTTATTGGTATAATTTTTTACAGTTAATGTCATTTGATAAAGAACGACATTTTTGCTATTATGATAATATTTATAAATTAAGAAAAGACTTCAAATTTTGTAAGGTTGACGAGCTTATTTTTATGACATGCATTTCCAACTTTAAAGTACATGTATACCGATTCTAAATACAAACTTTAAACATGTTTGTTTCAAAACATGAATATTGCTCAAGTGTATCGTCTTCAAAAATATATATCAAATTATTTTCTCAATATCTTCTTGAAATAATCATTTAATATATATATTTTTATTTATTTGACAAAGTTACAGAAATAAAGACACTGATGGCAATACATATGAAGAACCTTTTACAACACACCAGGAGAATGCATATGAAACGTCAGCAAATGTTTATACAAACGAGGAAGGGGGATACGAACAACTTCCGGTTGACCAAAATACAAAGTGCGGATATTCGGTTCAATCTGACGATCCATATGATAGTATAGACGATCGAATTCGAAGCGGATTATCTCCTAAAGAAGAAATCATACTGGAAGAAAAATGATATATTACAGAAAAAAAATATCACTGACCGGTCAAATAATTATCTTGTATATCAAAAAACAGATATAAAGTTAATGAAACATCTTATATATCTGTCACATGCGAACTTATTTGTTAATAAACAACAACAAATAGACCATTCACGCATGCATTGGTGAAATTGAACACTGGATAATGATATATCCATAGTTTATAGATGATAAGAACCAAAACATGTTTTAGTTATTTATTAATCAATTGAGTTCAAAAGTTCTAGCGTTAACGGTATAATTTGAATTAGAAATTTATTTTGATGAAGTAAAAAGAGGAACGTTCCTCAGATGACTTGTCAAGATTTCTGTTGCAGTGAAAAGAGGAACGTTCCTCAGATTCTTTGTGAAGATTTCTGTTGAAGTGAAAAGAGGAACGTTCCTCATATTCTTTGTGAAGATTTCTGTTGAAGTGAAAAGAGGAACGTTCCTCAGATGACTTGTCAAGATTTCTGTTGAAGTGAAAAAAGGAACGTTCCTCAGGTGAAATGTAGAGATTTTAGTTTAGGTAAAGAGGAACGTTCCTCTGATGCTTCATAAGTTTTTTTATAAGAATAAGAGGAACGTTACTCATTTTAAATGTCTGTGTAATGCATTTAAATGTCAATGATTCAGGAAAATTCCATGAACTTTGACTTGTAAAGGCTTATTTTTGGCAAACAGGGGTGTAAATGGATGCAGATATGAAAAACGGGGTCCAAAAATAACGGAATTTTGATTTTCCCTTTTTGATTTGGATTGTGTTTTTTACATTTATTTACATGTGGTTCTGTTAAAGCTGTCCATTGATATTTACTTAATCACCTTTCATACGTTTGTATATTTTTATTTCTAAACGTTACTATTTTGTTCTTTGAAAAATAAAATATACAGTTTATAATAAGATTGAAAATTGTAAGACATTATTAGTCAAATTTATGTAATTAGGTCATTTAATTTCTGGAACAGACCTCATACATTTTTTAAGCCTGTCAAATAAAAATAAAAATATTTATTACTATCTCTCAAAGATTATTCAAAGTGAGTGACTTTGAATTTAAATGTATTATCAAAGATTAGAATGAATCTGCTGTTAAATATGTACTGATATTATGCTATTATTTTGACTGTACAATGTACATTATGAAAACCTATAAAATACTAAAAAAAATTCTTTTTGTGTTTTAAATAGATTTCTTAAGCTGTAGTTGAGATGTGTTTATGTTTTAATATAAATATAAGGTGAGCACAAATTTCTATCATTACATGTACAATATGAATATACTTATGTCAACATGATTTGATAGCTGGGCTCTACCTATTAAGGTTAATGCTTGATTATAGGTGAGCTCTACTTTAAATTTCATGAACCAGTTATCATCGATAAGTTAAGGGGGCTAGAGGGTGGCTGCCATTTTAGACAATATTGATCTCCTTTAAAAGAAGAGCTCCATATAAAAATAATGGAAAATGATAAAATTTCATATTAAAATACGTGAAATATTTCTTTATCAAATAGTAGTTGATAGCTTCAGAAATCACATATAAAATTTTCAAATAAATCTGATGGTTTTATATTATATTATATTTTGACCCCCCCCCCCCCAGCCCCCTTAAACTTACTATCCTTAACAATATGTCATAGGTTTGCTCAGATAGTTTATTCTAATTTTCAATTAAAGCTCAGATAGGTTACTTAAACGACAGATCATAGATGAGCTCAAGTAGGCTACATTTACAGGTGTTTATAAGCGAGCTACGGTATTTATCATTAACAAAACGCCATTAGTGAGCTCAGCAATTTTATTGGCCCCATGGTCAAAGTTGATCAGAGATTAGTGTATCACTAAGAAATCAGATACGATTACAACTAAGTTTTTTTTCTTAATTTTGAATCGGAGTTGATTACAACTTAGTTTCATGGATTTTGGAATACAAATACAGTGTAATCACACCATAGTTTATTGACCTTTAGAATATTAGAATTGATCCCATCTTAATTTCAGATCTTTTGAATTAGAGTTAATAGCAAAAGTTCCATAACCTTTGAACAAGAGTTGATCACAGCATCGTTTCATAATCTTTGAATCAGAGTTGAACACTCCTTTGAAACAGAGTTGATCACACCTTAGTTTCTTGACCTTTGAAACAGCGTTGATCACACTTTTGTTTTGTGAACTTTTGAGCGAGTTAATTAGAATTTAGTTTCATGAACTTATGATCAAAGTTGATCAGAGCTTAGTTTCATGAACTTTTGAGCAGGGTTGATCAGAATTTAGTTTCATGAACTTATTATCAGAGTTGATCAGAACTTAGTTTCATGAACTTATGATCAGCGTTGATCATAACTAAGTTTCATGAACTTTAGAGCAGGGTTGATCAGAACTTGGTTCCATGAGCTTTTGAACAGAGTTGATTAGAACTTAAGTTTATGACCCCTGTGACGTAGTGTAAGCTTATAAGTGTTCATCGTCAGATTTGAACAATTTAAAAAAAAAAATTTCCAAAAGATATTAAAAATGATACTTAAAGCAAAACAAACATATGAACAATAATCTCTTTTTTGACTTTGTATTATATCACAAAATATATTTAGTATAGTCAAAGGATATTTCTGATTAAGAGAAATACGAGTTTTTAAGTCCACTCTTATAAATGAAATTCTTGACAAGTTTTTGTTGCATTGAAAAGATTATTTTAATATAGTTTTTTTTTAATTGATAGCACAATTGTATTTGTCTTGGAAAACCGACGAAGTTGCTAAAATTGGAAAAGAAATTAGACATATATCATACATGTACCTTATGTAAATGATTTCCAATATAAAACTACAAATATATAGCACATATCATTTTACCTATTATGTATATCTATAAATTTTTTTCTCAATTTCAATTTTATTATCAAAAGGTTTCAGTTACACACAGAATTATTATTATATCACGATGAAATTAAATTCTTGAGAGTGTGTCTGATGAACTGCACTTTTTTCATTGTACTATTGAGATTTTCGACTTCATTGACATTATGGAAACTGTTGAATGTGTATAAGAATCTGAAATATCCAATTGTGTAAAAAAAATAAAAAAAAAATACTGTCACTCAGATCGTAGGTCTGCTTTATAATTTATTTATTTTTTTTTGATATATAGAAAAAAATTTAAAGATTGATTCACCACATAGTATTTAATTAAATTGATTCTAAAAAAAAATCAATTACTTTTCAAAATAAAGTTCAATCAAATTTTCGTAAAAAAAAGTTTCGAAAAATGCTGATAAGTAAATTGTTTTATCGTCACTTCCTGTTCACTATCATGTCGACAGCCATAGAAATCGTCGCTATTTCCTTTATAGTTGGACGTATACTTTGTAGTTAATGAGTTTTTACACAAAAGGTAAAATCAATAGAATTAATACTGACATGGAAATGCATAAACCTCCGTCAGTCTGGTTACAAATGATACTTCTGTTAATGTTATTCTCAGGAGTTGGGTTTTTTTTTATTGTTTTGTTTTGTTCTGTTTTGATTTATTTTTTGTTAACTGAAACTTCGGTTAAGTTGGTGTTTGATGAATTTTAACCTGAATCGAACATGCAGCATGTGCCTTATTCCTGCCACCTAGTGGTTCATGACACTGTAGGAGGAATCTAACCAGACAGTTATCGTGATGGCGATTTAAAAATAAGCACGAAAATCGTGTTCATTGATAGATAATTTCAGCGGTAATTTTTTTTTTAATTTTCACTTTATAATTATGAAGTGAATACCTTTACTTGACTAAATTTAGAAACATATCGCTTGATATCATTTGTCTAGATGTATTTGGTTTTGAAAATCGAAACGATTTTAGAAATTACGAAACAGGACACCGAAATACCTATGACTTAATCACGAAGCTCACCTAGGGCTCATCTTAGGTAAGTCTTCAATACAAGGGGATATTATAGAGTCTATAGACCATGTTTTTTGTAATAACACCTGAAAAGTAATTAATGTTTGCAGTGAATGACAAACGTAATAAAAAGGAACTTCGAACGAGAAAATGATATCCCTAACAGATCCACGCCAACTGGGTACGTACTTATGGACTCCAAAGATTAAAGAAAGTCAAACCATTGTGCAAGTATGACGAACACAGATTACTGAGTTCCTGAATAACAAATACATGTATAGATGTCCTTTTTTAAAAACCTGTTCATTATTAGGTAAAATATACATGTATAAATATTTTATATACATATTTATTGAATGTTATTATTTTATGCAGGTAAACGGAAAAGCATTGCTGTATGGTTTATATACGATACAACGTTACCATAGAGTTGTTAACTTTATATTGAAAGGCCTAGCTAAAATCGCAAGGTGGACTGGGATTTTGAAGGAGAAGGGATTGGTATAACCAAGTGTAAAATGCTAATATTTGTCGGGGCTATAGAAAGACTTCACGTGGGGTTCCGTTTTTCTAAGACATAACAGAATTACATCATACATTATTCTTCACGGACATTAAGGGCGAATTCGATTATAGAAAAGGCTAGTGCATGAATAAAAAAAACTGTTTTATGATTATTCATTCCTTAACAACGACCAAAGCAAGACTACAACTGTATTTAAATAAACTAGCATGAGTTTAACCCGTTTGTGTTCAAACCATACATTATGGGGAAACAATGCTATAGCTTGGTTTTAAAAACATTCATTAAAGATATACCTGGTAGGTTAGGATGGAAAACATTTTCTTTCAAAAACCAACAGGGACAATTGTGAAATGAATTACATAGACAACAGTTTTTAAATAAATGGTTATTTCAAAGCCTGGGTTTATAGAACTTTATTTATTTTGATAAATGTACAATTTCTTTAATGATTTAATTTTAAGGTGATTGAAATTATAGTCTTATTAAAAATGGACAAAACCATCCAACTCTTTTAATTAACTCTACCATGTTTCGCACCTTTTAATAGTTGTCGAACATATTTTATTCGCGTGAAATTAGGAATTTTTTATATCTTTCTAAACTAGGTATTTTGGGT
The DNA here is from genome assembly GCF_025612915.1 of Magallana angulata. Lineage (NCBI taxonomy): Eukaryota > Metazoa > Mollusca > Bivalvia > Ostreida > Ostreidae > Magallana > Magallana angulata. Next base: position 27,695,648 of record NC_069119.1, on the reverse strand, counting down.
GGCCAAAAATCATACACAGTTTTAGCACCTGATACTGGTTAACAGTGTTAACAAATCAGAAATATAACGATAAGCTTCTCATCGTTAACCCCAGATCAATTTTACCTAGTAATTAACTCTATATTCTACGGCAAATTTGTCATAAAACCACGTTATGTTTCCTAACAACGCGAAAAACCAATATCACTATTCAGTTTTATGGTCCGTATATTGTAAATATAATTCTCAACACGTAAATAAAAAGACATATGAGAAAAGATATTGTATTTCAAAAGTACCCGTAATCGTGACAGACGAAACGGACATGGCCGTCATATATATTACAATGACGCATGTGTCACGTGGCCAAACTATGTTTGATAAGATGCTGACACTAATAAAACTCAAACTCATACAGTGTTGACGACAGATATTGAAGGATTTAAGCAAAGAAGAATATACTTGGTAAGATGTTCCTTTTCATTTTGATATTTAATGGTTAAGTTTTGCAAACGAGGTTGAAGTGTTAAGGCGTGTACTATGCAAAATATCATTGTGGAAATTATTGATTAAATGGTCTTAAAATCAGAGACAAGCAACAAATGTAATTGAGGCAGACAGAGAGTCCCCATGCTTATTTGGATTATCAACATGTAACAGTGTTACATTCATGTACAATTAGCTGTCATATGAGATACAATGATACTTTTTATAGTTTCATTTAATTTGCTGCATGCACCAGGGGCTGCATTTATCAGTATAAGTGAGTTTTCAATAACAGTAGTGTAGCTTTTATGCTAAACGCCAAATTTTACTATATCAGTAAATATATGATTTCAGCCACTGCATTGTCAAGAATCTGCACAATAAACATGCATACATAATTCTTCTATACTCAGGAACAGCAGAATAACTGTTTTGTGAAATTGAAGAATTTTTACCATCTTAATTTTTTCACTCCAGTTGTTGCATCTATGAAAGTTTGCATTGTATTTTAAATTGTAATTGCACTGTAAACTTCCTCTATCACAGTAGTATGATAATCATTGTTTTTGTTTCTGTTATACTGTGATCCTTTAATCGTTTTATTTTATCACTTCAGATGTTGCATCCATCAGGATCAATATGAACGAGTCTTCTAACAACAGTATGCCAGAATTCCAGACATTGGTTCACTCGGAGAGAGTTGCCAGACTACCCTTTGGAATCCTCCTCCTCGTGTTCTACGCGATAGGGATCATAGGAAACAGTCACGTGATCCACATTTTTCGTAATTTACCAAGAAGGAAGACGCCATCAGAGGCCATTATTCTGGCCCTGGCGATGTTTGACATCGCCACAAATTTAGTGTTCATCTTCAAAGAGTATAATAGAATGAGGTTTGTTCTAGTCGATAACAACGAATTTATTTGCAAACTGTCGAATTTTAGCGGGTTTTCGGCAGGTCTGGCGTCTGCTTTCTTCGTTCTTGTTTTGGCACTGTACAGGTACCGTCGCCTGTTCACTCCAAACACCAAGGAGACAACCGTTCTGTTCACTGTCATAAAATTGCTAGTTTGTTCACTTTTGGCAGCTATTCTTAGCATCCCTGTGCTGTTTGTTATTGGACATCAGAACTTCCATATTGGCGCCTTCACGGTCAAGCGGTGTTGGGTGGACGAAGAACAAGTATATGAGGAGTTACCAACGATTTACTTTATCCTCTTACTTTGTCTTTCTCTTTTTGTTTCCGGTATTTCAGGATTTTGTAACATTCGAATCATATTTGCTTTGAGGAGCTCAAAAATTAATCTTGCGAAGAAAGGGAATGCAGCTGACAAGACAACTGCGCATATTGGGTTGAATGCTGAAACTGTTATTGAGCAAACCGACTTTATTTCTCGTTTAGAAGCTACACAGATAGCCCCAAGTAAATCACCAAAGCCTAACGATTCTTGCAAAACACGACCAGTTTTCGAGAATAAGCCACGACATTCAGATGGCGATTGCGCAAAACAACAATCTACTGCAAAGGAACAACCACATTCGGACGATGAATGCGCGAAACAACAAGCTACCCTGAATGAACCACCTAATTCGGATGGAGGTGCAAAACAACAAGCTTCCTCAAATAAAGCTCCAAATAAGGGTGACGATAATGCAAAACAACAAGCTACCTCAAATGAAGCTGCAAATAAGGGGGACGATGCAAAACAACAAGTTGACTCAAACGAAGCACCGGATATTGGTAATGATAACGCAAAACAACAACCTGCCTCATTGGTACAACAACCAAACACCAATAGTGACGCAAAACAACAACCTACCTTAAATGACCTAAAACAGCAAAATACAAATGAGGAATGTGCTAAACAACAAGCCATACAAATTAAACCAACGAATAGGTCTCATATTGATGCAACAATTTTGGACAATCAAAACAACAAGGATCCAGCTTTTAAGCAAAAAGATGGTTCTCCGTACGGAGAGGAACAGGGAAATGAAAACAATGACCAGATGTCTTATACGAAGAATGGAAAGAAAAACGAAGAGGTAGAACTTCAGAAGAGCATCACTTTCACCGTTACAATATTGATTATTAGCTGTACTATCTTGCTGAGCTACATGCTCTTTCTTGGCTTGTATCTGTTCGTCATTCTGAAAAGGAAGGAACCCAGCTTTGCATTTGTTTCTATTCAGGAAGACACGTTCTATTCTTACGCGACGGATATTGTATCTCTGAATGCAGTCGTCAATCCTTTCGTTTATTTCTTCAGTGATCCCACATACAGGAAATATGTCAAATCTCTCTATATACGAAAAAGAAAACGGTTCGAAGGATCGTTTCGATTGATCAGTTACTGAGTAAGAGAAAGTTAGAGCTCTCTCAAAATTTCAAAAGCTAGGAGTACGAGCAGGATTTTTATTAATACTACCTCCTATTTTACAAATATTGTTTTTTACTTACATTGTAATATCAATTAAACAATTGACACTCCAGCCCCCCCCCCCCCTTCCATAAACACACACACACCTATAAAAAAAATCAAAGTACTGAAAGTACTGAAAAGCGCTAACCTAGCTTGGTTCTAAGAAAATTTACTGTGTGCAAGCGTAGGCGGAAATGAGCCTTATTGAAATTTTGGTTTATGTTTAATGAATATCAATTTAAAGTATCGAAGGCCAGATTTCTTTAAATATGTGTTACTTTCTGAAGATGATGTGAATTAAAGCTGAACACGACTTGTATATGGATACTTGCCTGAAAATGATATGTTAAAATCACAAATTATACCTTTTGAACAGTAATTTATCACAGATTTTGACATTTTCTTGCAAAGAAAAGATTTTATTTTTCTATATTTTAGCTTCTGAATACGCATTATATTTTTTCATCACTGCGTAGCATCCCGTGCTGATGTACGTAAGCCCCGCAGACCAATCATATCTACTCGGCCATTTCCGTCACCCAGATAACTGGTTCCCTATACCTCTTACCAGTTTAAATGATGTATATTTCTGCTCATAGAGGGCAGTTATTCCTTGCACCGGAAATAGAAGTCTAACGACAATAAAGCGCTGAGCTATGCTTAGCGCTTTAAAAAGAAGAAATCGTAGCCTCCACTGATGTTGTACACAACTCTTGTATTTTTCTTTTTTTACGTATGCCTCATCACATTACCGAATTAGTTTTCATAGTACCTAGTATTTGAAAATGTCCACGCCTTTTAGTTAATTGATTGACGATTCATATTTGACTGACTAATTATTCATTACATTTATTGTAACCAATGTTTTACACCGCTGTTCGTGTTTAAAATGTGTATACATGTATTACTAGAGTTTTGAAACCAATTAATTGTATAATTCACTCATTTGTTGTTGTTTTTTATACATACTGCATAAAGACAAATATTCGTTTTCGATTCAATTTTATTTTCACAACAAGCCATACAAATTAAGGTAGCTCCTGCCTTTTAAATTTATCTGAGAAATGCAAGTAAAATTGCTTTTAATCAACTAATAAACATCTCATGAAAAAGAAAAACACAAAAAATGTTGATATAATTAGATTAATTTTACTGTAACAGTCCATCATATACGCATACCCCATATATTCAGTTGTACCTCAATCACTGCTATAAGCATACCTTTACATTTTCAAGTATAAAAAGTTTATAAATTAAAAACCACTGTCCATAGTTTGCAGAATAATGCTCTAATATATCCTTATGACAAAAATTGTGTATATTTATGGATGAGATGCAGCTAGAGAACTTTTTTGACTATTTATACAACATACCCCCCTTAAAAAATCATCAAATCTGAACCAAAAAAATACTTTCAAAACAATTTTTTTAAAAATTTCCTCTGAGCCAAACATTTTAAATTATGTCTAAAAGAAAGACAGACATCTACTGAACACATTAAACAAATAAAACTTATCTATCATCACATTAAATTTTGAGCCACACCCAAAAAACTTTGGGTACCCTATACAACATCATACAGAAAAACATGAGTAAATCGCATATTTATGTCAAAACAGTCTTTACCTGCTCAAAGTTCTCATTACAGCTGTAAAATACAGCATTAGAATAGATTATTTAACATATTAATGTACCTATCAAATTGCTAATGTGAAAGTTACACATGATAATGAAGTCAAATAGTGCGTACATGCCTCGTGTGACGACAGAAGTAAAGGTATTTTTAACTACAGAACTCACTTTAATTAACACAGTTTTGATGACACATGTAAAAATAGCATAAAACATGGGCTCAAATAATCAAAGCTGAACATAAATACCCGGTACATATTATCTGCCTAACAATTGGACAACACATGAAACATGGCATGTCAGACATGGGGACTAGGTGTGCAATCATGTGTAATGTAATCGAAGGTCTAATATAGGCGTTATATAAATAGCTTTCTGATTTGTGTTAAGATTCAAAATTACAAATTTGAAAGATACTGGACAACTTTGCTAATAACAGCTTTTGATTTTGATACTCTTGGTTTCTTAGAGTTTGGTATGTTCTCACAAAACACATTGTGAATCCCGTTCTGGGGATCTCGCTGGTGGATAACCTGCAGTTTTGCCATGGTTAACGAGAGGCTAACAAGTTTCTTCAATGTAACAGAAGAAATAACTTTGCCTTTTACAAGTGGATCCAAAGATTCCTTACAACTGTAATATGACAAATGAAATATGTCATCACTAACACAGTGGGATTTCAGTTTGAGGTTAAACAGGTTCTGAAGAGAAGAAACATCTGCGATGGCATTGTGTGCTTCATAGGTTTCTCCTATCAGCTTCTGAACAAGATTCTGCTGCTTGTAGTTTCCAACATCAGCTTTAGGGAAGGCTTTTCTTGAAAGCTTCAAAGTATCAAGGTATCCAGTGACTGCAGTTTCAAAGGCTTTCAGAAGGTTGTATTTGGACAGCTGGTGTATCAGAACTGGTAAGTCAAAGTTCTGGATATTATGTCCGAGCAAAATGGAATCAGGAAACTGTGAAAGGAACTGGAGAAACCTTTGAAGTCCGTCAGATGCTTGTAATGATTCTACGGCTTTTCCTTTGTGTTTTAAAACACCTCCAATATAAGTAAGACCTGTTTTAATAAAACATTTAGAAATGATAAGTAAATACTTTGTAAGGGACAATCACAAAATTATTTCTGCTCACGATAAATCCTGTATACGAACCTGTTGCTTCAGATGCAGAAATACTGATGTTACAGCATGTTGGTTTCATGTATACATTAAAGCTCTCTGTTCCACAAACACATGCAATCTGGAGGATATCTGAAGTCCTGCCTACAGGTGAAGATAAGGCCTCAAATTTAAGAAAATTCATCGAAGGAAACCTTTACAAAATTGACAAGGGAAAAATGACAAGTCCATATTACACATACCTAGTTCAGTGGTTTCCAGATCAAAAACTATAAACTGACTTCTCTGCAGGCACACTGACTTTGGCATGCTGATGTCCTCCAAATCCACCGACTCCTCTAATCCAATCTTTGAACTATATGTTGCACCTACATTTTTTATCAAATAAATTACTTTCACAAGAAGACAATTATATTTTCAGATTACCTTATTACAATTGAATATAAAATTGTTAATCAAATAAATTACTTTCACAACAAGAATCCAGCTTTTAAGCAAGAAGATGGTTCTCCGTACGGAGAGGAACAGGGAAATGAAAACAATGACCAGATGTCTTATACGAAGAATGGAAAGAAAAATGAAGAGGTAGAACTTCAGAAGAGCATCACTTTCACCGTTGCAATATTGATTATTAGCTGTACTATCTTGCTGAGCTAAATGCTCTTTCTTGGCTTGTATCTGTTCGTCATTCTGAAAAGGAAGGAACCCAGCTTTGCATTTGTTTCTATTCAGGAAGACACGTGGCAAACATGGCGTGTAGATTTCAGTCTGGCTGTTTCTATAGAGCTATGAATTAAGGTCAGACGACACGTTCTTCAATTTTAGATAACTTTTTCCAGGAATTTGTTAATGGTTTACTACTACTTTGACAAGCTTTCTTGCAAAAAATTAGGGTACCTTACCAGGCATTTTTGCAAAATACTACAGTATGGAATTTTCTATATAATCTTCTTGAAAATACACTTGAATTGCTGATATAAAAATAAATACATCTACAGGACAGCGAAATTCACTAAATTAGAAGTATATCTCCGCCGGGACGGGGATTTGAACTCTAGAACCTATACGCATCTGGCAGTGAGTGGCCACGGTTCTAACCACTCGACCATGTACACATATAACCAATTTCAAGTAAATTTTGATCATTTTTAAAGTAATTATAAAAATTAATGTGTTTTATTGGAACTCTTTATTACGAGGAGATACAAAAAAGATTCTCGAGGAACGTGTCGTCTGACCTTAACTCTCAGTTTCCGTAAGAAATAGAGGAAATTATGCTTGGTACATGTAGATGTAAATATATAAACATCGCCAACTTTTATTCCCGAATTTCCTCTAGTTTTTTTTAAACAGTGTACATGTATTTATAATGGGCATTATCCTGTCGTGTCACAAAATATAGGATACGCTTGTGCAACTTGTTGTTGTGGACGAAATATTATAGCTCTGTATATGGGTTTGTTTGTGTGTTAATGTACAGAGGTCTGTAGGCAATATATTATTCTCGATGAACAAATCTAAAGATATTCCAAATAACGGAGCTGATAAAATACATACCAAGTTTTTATTGAGCTTACAATAGAACATATCTAAGAAAAAGACAAAGTGTTATAGAAAAAAAATGTATATTTAGGCTTTTTAATGGTCTAAAAACCTTTTTTTTTTTCCTGAAGCGAGTGACACAAATTATCTGAAGTAAGTTGTTTGTAATTATTCCGTGTTGAAATAAAATTGAGAGAGAGAGAGAGAGAGAGAGAGAGAGAGAGAGAGAGAGAGAGAGAGAGAGAGAGAAACTATAGAGTGATAACTTTCAGACAGACAGACGGACGGACAGACAGACAGATAGACAGACAGACGGACGGATGGATGGACGGACGGACGGACGGACGGACAGAGTTCACGGAAATGATATTCATGAAGTACGTATCTACCTGATTACGAGTTGACTTTTGGATTCTATACCTTCAGTGTAAATGCACTGCTATTTAGTCGACGTAAAATCAAGTAATGATATCGTATATTTCTAATAAGGTGTCCATAAAAAAAAAAACAAGCGTGAACAGCGCGATAATATCGTGAGATTTACGTACGATAAACAGAAATAAAAAACATATTAATCAGGATTATATTGGAAACAGACATTTAGTATACGCACACTGTCAGGGATACCAGGAAACTTTATTATGGAAACATTAGTACTATACGTATTGCACGATTTCGCCTGATAGAAAGTACATTATATAAGCATTAAAAAACTCTTATAGGCTATAGCATAAATTTAATTCCGTATCAGTTTGCTTTATTTTGATATAAAAGACGTAGTAGATACCAGCAGGTTATTGTCTGTTTCTATTGTTGATTAATTTGTTATTAGAAACTATGTTACACAACAACTTTTTTTTAAATTTTTAATTTAATTGTATATACATGTGCGACTTTTTTGTGTGAAAAAAGTTATTTTTTAAAAAATCTTTATATGGAAAGATCAGGTTAACGCACTAAATTTTAATTGAAATTGATGTTAACAAATTCATGTAATATGTAAAATCCGCGTATCAATAAAACAAATATAATTATTTTTACTTTCAATTCTTTTTTTTGTGTGGGTTGAACAGTTTGTGTCAATAAATCTGTTCTTTTGGCATGAAGAGTTACCTAATTGTACAACTAACACAATCGCAACCTCTCGGGCCTTTCCTACAAAAACAACTAATGCGTGCAAGACAAAACCACTTTTTTTTATTATTAAAACTTGATATAGATATACACCAACTAAGTAAGTGAGATAATTTGAGCTCGACTTCGATGTTCCATGAAATACATATGCAGGCAATCGCATTTTCTCAATACATGTATACCAAGAAAAATAAAACAATTCGGGCAATTGCATCTTTTTGAGAAAACATCCTTTCAAGTATGCCAGAGTTGCATCTTTAAAATTTCTCTTAAATTTTGATTCATCGGAATTCAAACCGACAAAGATATTATGGTCAGTCTACCTTTCATTGATTGTGCGATTTTAACTACAGGGCAATTTCACACCCTCCCACTCACCGACAACCCCCTCTCTATAATACAAAAAAAAAACCTTTAACTTGCATGTATTTACATGTTTGTTGATTAATTCAAATCATAAACATTTGTGATTTTGAAAAAAAAATTAATAGATTTTTTTCTTGTATTTCTAATAGGGTTTCTGTTGTCGTAAACAATTATGAATTTTTATGCAGAGCGATCTTAAAGGGGCATGTTGACCATTAAGGTCACAATTATTTTTAACGTTTTAATTGTTAAATACAACGTTTCATAAAGGTAATTCCAATAGTCAAACGAAATTTTACTTTCTGACGTCGAGTTATAAGCCAGATACAGAGCTTACAGTTTTCTTTTGTTATGTAAACAGAGCTCAGACCATGGTTTTGTTTACATTTTGAAAATTCAAGGTTTAGACCTATATAAAATGAATGTGGCAAACGTTAGAAACTGAGTATTCGTTTTGAAAACGAATTAGCAAATAGAAAAATCAGCTTGAAAAAAAAACTTTTACAAGTACATGTATACTGAACCAGAGTAAACAAAAACATATCATGTCTATTGAGTTTTGTTTATTTAAAAGAAAATGTGAGCTTTGTATCTATCTCAATTCTCTTCGACTGACACTAAAATTTTGTTTGATCATTAGAAATGCATTAGTAAAGCATAGTAAACAATAAAAACAGAAAAATAAGAGTTGACGAAAATCGTGACCGTGCCCGTTTAAGCCATGGCTTTGAGACGTTGATGGACCACACCATCATTTTTACAATGATGCGTGAAAATCCAGTGATGTTCATAACGAAGTATTAAATTATCAATAAAACACAATTTATTACTTTGGCGATGTATCCACATATCCATATAATGCATGTATACACATTTTTCTCGATACCTATGTAGCGCATAAAATAGCATTGATTTTCTTTTTCATGATATTGCGGATGCCGGTAGGGGAAATTTATTTCCTGTGCAAAACCTTCAGAATGCTAAGCTTTGGATATTAAAAAAAACTTATCATCCCAGATAAATACTGTTTCAGTACAACAATTTATCCATATACATGAACAGACGTAATATATATAATTGATTTATACATGTAACAGGTACAAGAACAGATAGTAACAAAGATTTTTGGGTTTTTATATCGTCGAATTTTTATTTTGTTTTCCAAAAAAAAAAATGAAAATATCTTTTTTTTTTGTTCAGGAAATGATTTCTACGAGCCTGGTTGGATCCGCCAGTGGATGATTTAGTAATTTCAACCAACGGTATAGGACATGCGTGGAGGGGTATACCCTGGGTAATTTCTATTTCCAAATCTTAGACTTTGGTAACAATCTCTCTCTCTCTCTCTCTCTCTCTCTCTCTCTCTCTCTCTCTCTCTCTCTCTCTCTCTCTCTCTCTCTCTCTCTCTCTCACCAGGGAAACAAAAACCTCCTACGAATCTATATTTCAAATATTTTTTTTTCTAGATCCGCGTCTGCGGGCGTAAATCTACCTTAAAGCAGATATTATTGATACATACATTATATCTTAGTTGGTCTTCAACCACAACAATAGGCCAGATCAAACACACACTTATAAATACAATGTACTTGAATGTATACTATGTAGAGATAGGTCAGGCCGTGACCGTTTCTTATCTACAGAAAGGTTCAATGAAAAATCCATCATGGCGGTAGCTATTGTCTTTAGCCTTGTTCTAGTACTGGTATCGCAAATCGACGGTAAGTGTTTAATTCCGCTGCAGCCTTGACAGAAAAGTCGTTAATTAAACATACAGAAATACGAGATTAATTAGCAGTATCACGTGCATATGAATGGTTTTTGTTGTTGCGTAGAAGTTCAATGTAAACGCCATATTGTATAGTCCAGGCACGTAGCATCGTTTTTGAAAGGGGTAGCCAGATTAATCCAAAAAATCTTGACAAGCAAAAAAAAAAAGGGGGATATTTGGATTTTTTCAAAATCTACAAAATCTTAATGGGGGGGGGGGGGGGGCTGGTGTAGCATATCTACATGTAAAACTTCAATTTCACTCCTTATTTACTCATTTTCTTACCAATTTTTTACATACTGCCAAAAAAGTGTGTGTGGGGGGGGGGGGGAGGGGGGACCAACTCCACGATAATTCAATTTCTTATGTGTAAATTTAAAAAAATTTGTTGCTGCGAGAGAACAAGTTGGGGGGGGGGGGGGGCAGCGTGCCTGTAGTCCAAAAGCATGTCCTGTTTTGAGATGTTTAAGATAGTGACAGTCATAGCTGTGCCTTGTACTATCGCCACGACAACATTCAAATACAATAGCTTACATTTGAGAATCTTTCTAATACAATGTGTATTGAATACTGTAAACGCAGTATATTTCGCGTGTACGAAATTTGGCGGCAATTGATTTTTCTATAAATTAGAGTAGGTTTTATTTTCTAACTACATGTACATTTAGAACTTAATCATTTACATATACGTGTATTATATACAGGTCAAATTTAATTGATCTTAATTTATGGTTCATTAAAGAGGATTTCAGAAATACAAGTAACTTCCCTGCAAACCTGTAAAAATTTGTTCAAAACTTATTATCCTTGAAATTTGCCTCCTTTAAGTTATTTACGTGTACTTTAGTAGGATAGCTGTTCTTGTCTATTTCTAGCGGCGTGTAACCTGGATGGCGTATCCTACTCCATAGGAGATACGTGGGTAGCAGACGACGGGTGTAACCTGTGCACGTGCTACGCGCACGGACTGCACTGTACAACGGGGGACTGCACCTTCCCTCGTAAATATATTGTTAATAAAAGGGATAGATAATTATGGCCAATTTTACATTATTTTGATCTCATTTTAAGAGCGTTTTGATTAAAGATAAACATGCAGGAAAATATTTAAAACCAAAGTTCAAATAATTGACCAAAAATAAAAATTAAAATGTTGAGAAAGAATATTATACTTGATCATCCGGCTTCCTGAATCATCATGTTTATTCGCGTGCGAAATGCGAAATGCCAAATCCAGCAGGCTTTTATCATAATATGTATAATGAGATGTATTTTGTTCTATATAAATGGAAAGGATTAGTACTTTATTCTGCGTAACGTTTAAGGAAGCCATTGCTTGTTACACGAACTTAGGATGTGTTGAAAAGGATTAAAAATTTGTTGCTAAAAAGTGTAACTACATGTATCATATTGTTGGACGTGTTTTCATTTTTCATCTGGTACATTTTTTTTTAGACAGGTGTAATTACCATGGCAGGATATACTTAGAAGGAGACCGGTTTATATCGCATGACGGGTGTAATCACTGCATGTGTACACTTCATGGAACAGCCTGTACAGAAATCGCGTGCTCTGACATTACAACAACACCCCCTCCGAGTGCAGTTGGCAAACGTAAGGCATTCAACTTTTATTTATCTTTTTTTTTTCATATTAGCAACAATTTCGTCAGAAACTACTATTAATAATTATCTTTGATCGATATAAAATATATCTATTGTTATTGTATCAAGTTATCAATATTGATATAAAATCCAAAATCATGAAATATTCAAAACTTCCTTCAAAATCTGATACGAAACAATTGAATTTATGTCAAAGGTCAAATGACAACCAGTCACGTGGAACAACATGGAGGCTGTCATTACAATGGCGTACAATACTGGGCTGGAGACAGTTTCAGGTCTACGGACGGATGTAATACCTGTTATTGTTCGGCTCATGGTGGCGCGATGTGCACGGAAATGTTCTGTCAGAATAGTAAGTCACACACAAAATTAAACATATTCATCAATTTGGAAATGAATGACACTTCATTAAACAGCTTCTTTCATTTATAATTAGAAAAACAAATGCGTGTCCGGCTGATCAAAATCTATTGTGCAAAATATATTGATAAAAATAATCAATCACACAGGTACCCTTTCTTACCTGTGATAAGGTTTACAACAAAATCAAAATTTTTAAAACTGAAGCTTTTGACACGCATGGATCCAAATTTATTTATAGAAGGGGGGATATATGTGAATGTATTCATCTTTTATGTAAATTTATGAAGTTCGAATTTCACAGGAATGGTTCTGACCCCCCCCCCCCCCTCCCAATCCCCAACACCCAGTTAAAATCTGCGCATGCTTGACACATCGTTTTACATCATAAGTTAAAATACTAGTTTGTTCTATTTTTAGTGTTGCTTTGTCACTACAACGGAACTGACCACAAGCCCGGAAGTAGTTATCCTTCTACGGACGGATGCAACACATGCACGTGTTCTGAATCCGGATTTACGTCATGCACGGAGAAGGCATGCATGAGAGGTAAATGATTCACAATAAAATGTAATGATTTTCATATTCATACACACTGCCTGGTAGAGCTATGAACAAAAATGTATCATTCAATAGATTCAAAGAGGATGAGTACAATTCGAGTGCACATGACTTTTTTAAATTCATTTTCATTTAGTCGTAGGTGCGAAGTTATAATTTTGCTTTGTATGGTGTTTTATTCAAAATTAAGGTTCTTCGTAACACTACTGACTTTAAAGATTGTGCTTTTAATACAAAATCCGGATAGAATGCTAAAACGGCGCTAACGACAGCATCAGTATCATCTATTGATAACTATGCAATAAACCGAAGAATAAAAGCTCGTGTATTCGAGGCGGCAATGGATATTTCAAAAGAAGCTATTAAAAAGGCCTCAAAAGAAATTTTTAGGTAGCATAGATTGTTTGATGTCTTTAAATTGCATTTTCTACACCAAAATGTATTCCCAATTTAAAAGGAATTGGACGTTGAAAAAAAATTATCGTTGATACTGTAGAACCCTTGGAACAAACTCGACGATCTAAACACGCTCATTACCAAATGTCAGGCACGTGCGATTTTATTCATTTATTTTAACTATTTAGAAACTAATCTACGATAATATACAAATTATATACATATTCGGGAAAAAAGACACTACCTGGGACAGATCTAGAAATACAGAAAATATGGGAAAACATGATTACATTCCAGCAATTTCCTATAGGGCCATATAGTAAACTTTAGTAACATTTGAGCGACCCTAAAGGAAATGGGGATAGTCATAAATGATTTTTTTTTTAAATTTAAAAAAATTAATATGAAAATAAAGTTTCATGAAATTTCATCAAAATAGACTCTGCCTCGTTAGAATGTGAGTTTTTCAAATGCTGAAAATGCTTTGAAAAAGTATGTATTACTCTACCCTTTTATACACAGGGTGCACGTACAACGGCCATACACACATGATGGGGGAAAAGTTCAACAGTGTGGACGGTTGTAACACTTGTCACTGTCAGGAGGACGGGACCTACACGTGTACAACAGAAGCGTGCATGCCAAGTAAGTTACAGCAACGTGCATGCCAAGTAAGTTACAGAAACGAGCATGCCAAGTAAGTTACAGAAACGTGCATGTCAAGTAAGTTACAGAAACGTGGATGCCAAGTAAGTACTGTAACAGTACCGTGCATTTCAAGAAAGATACAGTGCCCTGGATGGAAAATATGCTATAGAACATGTATGTCAAGTAAATAACAACAACGTACATGATTAGTAAGTTATAGTACTGTGTAATATGTTACGTAAGTTGTACCGTGCAGTTCAAGAAAGTAACCGTTACATTAACTTGCTGAATAAGTGTGTTACAAAAACAGACAATGCATGTCTGAAACGATATGGTAACGAGCATGATAAGTAAGTTACAGTAATGTCATGTCAAATAAGTTACAGTACCGTGCATGTTAAGTAAGTTACAGTTACGTCCATTATAGGTAAGTTACAGTATCCTGCATGTCAAGTCAGTTACAGTAACGTGCATGTCAAGTCAGTTACAGTAACGTGCACCATGTCAAAAAAGTTTTGACAGATTCGTGTGAAACGTCCATGTTAAAAGGATTTTTGTATGCACGCACAACATTACCATGCATCAAATAGGTGTATATGAAATAGGGACGTGGTACACAAAGAACCGTGCATTTCTGGAAAATTCATAGAAATCATAACTGTTCATATCAGAAAAACATAGTTTACGTGCACAATCGAACGGTGTACATGCCTGCAAGGAAATAAAACAGAGGTACATAAAAAATGCACATCTTAACATTCAAGTTACCATGAAAGTGTTATTCTAAGCTCATCAACGGGGCTTTGCGAATGTGAGAAGCTGATCATGAATCAGCAATCTTATTGAAATAATTTTTAAGAAATTTCCAAATCAGTTTTCTGACTCCATGAATAAATTTTAATATTCATGTATTCGCGCGAAAACGTTTTAAATAAACTACATAGTCACTCGCAACTTAACGGACCTTTCCCACGAGCGGAAAGTCAACCTCGGCGTTAATCCAAACTCTGCTGAAAAAACCCGAGAAGTTACGATTGTTATATACTACAAGTTTACGATTGTCCACTTTTTTTCGCAGAGGTGTGCGACTACAACGGCAAGATGTTCCAGGTAGGCGAGGGATTCCCCGCGGACGACGGATGTAACAGGTGTTTTTGTGCGGCAGGGGGCGTGGTCGCCTGTACCAAGATGTACTGTCCGCCCGTAACGGCACCTCCACAATAGCCGAATAAAATCCTCTACAATTTGTAGTAACTTTTTAGTCGTTGGTTTTTTGTTGTTTTTTGGTTGTTTTTTTGTTTTTGTTTTTTTGTTTTTTGGGGGGGGGGGGTAGTTTGGGGGAAGGCATGCTGTTGTTTTGTTTTTGGTTTCTTATATGGTTTTGTGGGTGAGTGTTGTGTTTGGTTGTTGCTATATGATGTCGACTACTAGTATTGATAACAGTGTATTAAAGAAAATGAAAGACATTGATCAAAACCATACAGAAACTTCTGAGCATTAGTATATATATATATGTTTAAAAAAGATGATATATTTCTGTCGCAATAAGATTGCGTAAGATGCAAATCGAACAATTATTGCACATGTAACAATACACATGTTAATTCTGTTTGATAACGCATAAATTAAAAAAAAAACGGTGAAGTAATGTACATGGTCTCCTCAAGATCTGAAAATGCACAAGACATTTATAAATATCAAACCTTTATTTGGTGAAAAAAATGACAGAGAAAAGACAGTTTCATGATATATTATGGTAAAGACAAACAATTGTGTAAAGTGTTTTTAACAAAAATCTACTGCAGTCTGTCCCAAGATCCCAATGGCCGCACATTTGGACGATTTTTAATGAAAATAAACATACCTGTGAATGAAGTGCAGTTGAAATCGATGAAAGGGAAAATTTCCAAGATATCTTCATTCACACATTTTTCATTTTTCTCTCGGAAAAATTTACAGGAACGAAATAAGTTTTGGACGATTTTTAATGAAAATAAACATACCTGTGAATGAAGTGCAGTTGAAATCGATGAAAGGGAAAATTTCCAAGATATCTTCATTCAAACATTTTTCATTTTTCTCTCGGAAAAATTTACAGATTGAAATAAGTTTTCTTACGGAGATTTATAATGGGGAATGTTTACATCTTTTCTCCATTCGGAAGTCACTTGGAATACCTCGCGCAATTTTTCAAAATTATCATCCGGGCTTGCTTCAGTACGAAATCCTCGTAGACATAACATTTTTAAGATGTGTATTGAAACCTGATAAGCTAATGGGGGCGAATCTTGAAATTTTTCCTTATCTGAATGAACATCCTAAGAACTCTGAGGTATTTATAAATATCGAGTAATTAAGCAAAATCTGAATAGGGGACATCTTGGGAAAGAGTATAGATTCTTTAGATCAAAACATAATTTCATGTATTATGTTTATATTTTGATTTTAGTGAGCTTACATTTTGTAAAGGACAATCATCAACAAGTACAAACATAACACAAAACACAACAAATAGCAGTCTGAAAGACACTTGAACACAGAGAGAGAGAGAGAGAGAGAGAGAGAGAGAGAGAGAGAGAGAGAGAGAGAGAGAGAGAGAAACGAGAAACGACAGAGGGAGAAAAGATACATTAGGGGCAAGAGCGATCAATAATGTGTATCATTTATATATTTCTAATACAATAAAACATTTTTTAAATCAATAATCTACAAATAATCAATGACTACCGGTATCAAGTTTTGTGTGTGTTTTTGTTATTTTCACGTTAAACGACACCGAAACCGGAAAAGCAATATTTAGATTACAAGATAGAATCTTGTCTAAATCGTTTATAACTTCAATGATAAGTTGTTATATACAGTTAATGATGTGGCAATACTTTGGTTCGAACTAAAACACAAAAAAAAAAAATTCAACAACATCCAATTTAAAAAAGTGAGAAAAAAAAATCAATTAGCTGAAAAATAAAATTATTGTGAAAAAAGTCCATGTCAAAAACCACAGTATTGGGCCGGAAGTGACGTAGGAACCTGCGCTGGTGTACACGTTCATTTTGTCTACGCTTTTTATCAGACTGATCTTGTAATCCGACATTAGTGGCGTCTCCTGGTGCTTAGATATTCCGCCATCTGTGGAAAAAAATAAAATTTCTGATAATAGAATTGATGAAATTAAACTCTGCCGTATTATAGTTAACTGCAAGATGACTGAAAAGTAGCTAGAACCATTTTAACAAGAGCGTGGACTTTGGGCTAGTTGTGTCAAACGGTAATGTGGCGTAGGCTTGTCTAATTCATTTCTCGCTACTCAGCCTACATACATGTAATGGCTCTTTGAAATTAACACGATTTGTCTAGTTTTTGAGCTAAGACTACACAATCGGTGCATATTTTGCTTGAAACCAGCGTCATTTTTAACTTGTTTTGACGCAAGAAATAGTTACGTAGAGCCTGGACCAGTTTTGTCAAACAGCAGTGTGATGTAGCCATGGTTGTTTGAAATCAACAATATTTATCTGGCTTTTGGGCTAAGACTTCGCATTCAATATTTTACTCAAAAGTAGCGTCATTTTTAACTTGCTTTGATGCAATAAATAGACAGTTACATCCTATCGAAAGTCCAAGGTTTTATTAAAATGATTCTACTGAAGATGTAACATACCATTAGAGTTGTGAGTGATTGGACCTTTTGCATACAGCTGGAACCAATCGTTGGTCATCTCCATTATCTGGTCTTGACCACTGCGAAACTGAAATCTGAAATGCAATTTATTTTAAATTTGCAATTTTCAAAGACATTATGATATGATAATGCTATATTTTTAACCGGGTTTTCCAACAGAAAAAATCTGGTTAATAAAATGGTGAAAATGGCGGGCGGGAGGGCGGGCGGGCGGCTGCAAAAAGGGTACCCTCATTGTACGGATAACTCCTCCAACAGTTTTCATGATAGGAAGTTGTTCTTTTGCAGATCATGATTAATTGTACAAAAACCAGAGGTGAGCTTGTCGCTAGGATTTTGATTTCTAATAATTTATGAAAAAAAATACCAGCTTTTGAACTTAGTCATTTTTTGGCAAAATATTGCATATAGGGTACCCTTATTGTACGGATATCTCCTCCTACAGTTTTTAAGATAGGGAATTGTTCCTTTGCAGATCAATTTTACATAAATCAGAGGTGTGCATATCGTTAGGATTTTGATTTCTAATAATTTATAAAAAAAAAAAAAAACCAGCTTTTGAACTTTTTTGGCAATATATTACATATAGGGTACTCTCATTGTACGGATAACTCCTCCTACAGTGTTCATTATAGGAAGTTGTTCTTTTGCAGATCACTTGCACATATATCAGAGGTGTGCATATTGATAGGATTTTAATTTCTGATAATTAATGAAAAAAATACCAGCTTTTGAACTTAGTCATTTTTTTGGCCAGATATTGCATATAGGGTACTCTTTTTCACTGGATACGGTAGGTAGTGTTTATCAATTCAGGATTGACATGGATTATGGATACACTTCACATAAAAGAAAACCCGGTTTGCCGTCACATTGACAGCGTTTCACTTGTTATACAACAAATTTTTCAACTAGACTTGACCAAAAGCAATCACATTCAAAATCATCATTGGTGCGTAATGATACAGATGGTATTTACACCCTTGCGCAATTTGCTGCGGAGAAAAAAACCCAAAGAAGGTGATCAATTCAAACTACGTACTTTGTTTTAACCAGTTCGAGTAACAGACTTTAAATGTTAGACATGAGAAACGTTCCAAGACAACCTCTTTTCAATCATCGTATTTTCGCTATATTCATATCAAATAAGAACACAAAGGCAACTGAATTACATGTAATGTTATTTAGGCCTATGCATATCGTGTTTTTAAAAAAATGAGGTTATTACAATTACATGATTGTATAATGTTATTACAATTTCAGATATAAGGTTATTACAATAACATGTATAATGTTATTACAATTACATGTATAAGGTTATTACAATTACATGTATAAGATTATTACCATTGCATGTATAAGGTTATTACAATTACATGTATAAGGTTAATACAGAGAAATTGAAGAAAATTAAGCAAAAAAAGTATGTTTACAGTATTATAATGACCATGTTTTTGTAGTCTTAAGATCTTTACCTGCAATACAAGTAGCCATTTCTTTGTACGCTAGACGTCAAATTTGAAACGAAGCCGTCTTTGGGTGTAGGGAGGGAGTGTCTCATTGTTATCTGGTAGGCTCGAACCGAGATCTCCCGGGTGGCGGCATTTGTCTTACAGATAAGCGCGTCTCCCATCTGTAAAGGGAAACATACAGGATGCATGCAGTTTGTTACACATGCTATTTTACTACATGTAATGTGACTCTCGCGTAAAAAATAAAAATTAAAAAAAAAAAGTGAATGTGAATTAATTTTTTGTGATGTTTTTGATTTTTTTTTCACGTAAATTCACGTGTGGTTGCTTTCTTGTGTGAATTTCACGTGAAAACAATGTTTGAGAATTTTAGTTGCATTACATCATATTATAAATACCTAAAAAATATTCAGGTTATTACACGTAATAATTTACAAATTTATCAACTGAAATTCAAATGATTACTTTTAACGTGAAATTTACGTTAAAAGGACTAGACACGATTTGAGATGAATGATTTATTTTTAATTTTATTTTTTGGGGGGAGGGGGCACAAAATAGTTAACATGTGTGCTTTGAAGATTTACCAAAATTTGAATGTTAAAAGTCAAGTTACAACTGAAGGGAGATACGGAGGCAAAAAGTCAATGATATTATGTACACAAAGCTCTAGTCTTACATGTACTGCCTATGATAATATATATATATCATGCTTTTTGAATAAGAAACTACTAGCAAATGACCTATACAAGCTTCTGAAGAGATTTTAAGATATCACACATTTAAGTTTATACCCAAGCGGATCCTTCTGACAACTCTCTGACATTATCTGGTATAGATACATTCGTACAAGATATTCCAAAATTCAAACACTTAACTGCGTAGAAATCAAGTTATTCATTTGTCTTCTATTTTAGATGTAGCTTAATGCCGATAGAGAAACTAATGCTCGTATAACAGATTATTTTATAGTCTCACAAATTCTCAATTATATTAGATTATCGGGACTTCGCTTTAACAAATTTTCTGTATATTGCTGCTTTATAGTATTCCTTCAACGCAGTTACAAAACATTCATCCCTGCATTTTGATCACGGTATGGCCTTTGGCAAAAGACGCAGAAATGGAAAAAGAATATCACTTGTGTAATCAAATTTTCTATTAAAGAGACGCGCAACAAAACTAGAATCGATAGCATTCATTATCAATGACAGCAGACAAGGAAAGGAATGGCATGCAGTTACCATTTGTTGGTCTGAAGAGAAGCCTACAGCAATCCAGCCCGAGGATCGGCCGCTTAGCTCCATATCGAATTCGTATTCCGTTTTTTCCGGAGTTTTTTTGTATGTGTAACTCAAAAAATAGGAACATTCCATGTGTCCGCATTGGCTGTTTGTTTTGTCATACCTGAAAAATGCAATCTTTAAGTGAAACTTACTTGCACCCACGCGCGATTCCAGAAAATGTTATAGTGGAGAGGATCCGGTGGATAATTTTTCTTTGTTTGGAAAGGGGGGTGGCAGGGGTCCAAGGTCCATTTTTGGTGATTTTACTGAGTGAATTTGATAAGTTTGAATTTCCAAAGAGAAACCGACCCTCCCCCTAAAGTTATTACTGTATACAGGGAAATGTTCGCCCCCGTTTTATTTTAGCCCCTTTCGCAATCGTTGTGAGTGGGCGAATTTAAGACTAGGCGAATTTCAATGTCCAGTATTATCTCTCTTTAACCACAACTGTGTCTGGGTGAGTTCAAGACGGGTGAAACTGTTTGCCAGTGTAGTAGGGCGAAAATAACCCTGTTTACAGTACATGTACATGAAATTATTTATATGAACAAAAGTTATTTACCTGTAGCAGCTTCTGGTGTTGCCGCATTCTGATATATCTAAAATATCCATTGAATAGCATCATCAAACTGAATTTTTGCTTCTTCCGACGATGTCCAAAATAATTAACTTTAATTGTTAAGGCAGTCAATACTATTTGATTCATTTGACTGCTTACTTCCTTTGTATTTATGATCATATAACATATATTTAAGTCGATCTGAATTTTTTGCGGTTCTAACAAAAGGACAGAATGGTTACCTTGACAACATGTAAATATAAATACCTGACATTTTTTCGGAAGAGTTCCCGTACTGCAAGCTGGGCATCTCTGGGTAACTCCTTCTAAATCGTGATGCATTAGGACGAACACCTGCCCAAAAAATAAACTTACACGTAGAAAATTCAGAAAAAAAAATAACAAGTACTATAATCTGTATTTACATGTAGGCTTTTTTTTTTTTACAAAAAACTTGAGAAGATGATGTTTTGTCGTCAATCGATTCATATTTTTACCTTCGTGATTCATTTTAATACTCATTCCTTTCACTTTTCCGTTTTTCTCCGTAACCCACAATCTGAGGAAAAAAGAAGTACATGTACCCAAAAGGAAGTAGGAGATTTCAGTATAAGTGATATGAATAATATATGTGTGAACAAAGTTACTCTAATTACGCTATTAATATTGAAATCGATCAAATAACCATTGATTTTATTAGCGCTAGCGTGTTGAAAGAATATTCACAAGCAATATTCAATTTCTAAGACATGCATGGATGAAAAAGGACCATTTTAACAAGATCTTGGATTTTGGGTAGTTGATTCAAACAGCAATGTGACATTGAGCTAAGGCTAGGCAATCAGTGCATATTTCGCTTGAAACCAGTGTCATCTTCAAATTGTTTTGACACAAGAAATAGATACGTCCTACAGAAATTCCAAGGTCTCATTAAAATGGTTCTTAATAATTAAATTTACAATGAATCAGATAATCATACATGTAGGATGACATGAATTGAAGGTAGAAATCCTGAGTTTTACGACAAAATTCAACAGTATTTGAAAAGACAACGACACATATTTACCTCCCTATATTAGATGACTTCGTATGCAAATTGACTAAGAAATGAACACAGTAGGTTTTATTTCCCGTCTGCTGAAGCAGGACAGTGTCGTGATTTTCTGCGCATGACAGGAAGGAGAATGAGGAATCGTGGGAGCTGACATCATGTACAGTACCGGAGAAAGTCACCATCACCTTGGAAACATCCCATGGTTTGGTTAGAACAACCTCTACAATATAATGAGGCAAAATCATTATAAAACCACAGATTTGTTTTATCAAAATTGTTAACTTCTAATATATTGAACGGTGAATCAAAAAGAATTTTTACTTTTTAATTATGACAAAAGAAATGATAAGAAATGTAAGAAAATTTCACCATCTGGGAGGTTTCACACATTACAAATATTCACCTAGTACCAGTTTACAAGTCGTTAAAGCTCAATCGATCAGAAATTACACATGTACAAAAACCAAGTTGTTGAGTGTCACGTGATTGCAATGCTGTCTAAAAATAATTACAGTGGAATTAATACACTGAGAAGAGTTATATAATGTGAAGCTATTCGAAATATTTAGCTACTGTAGGAAATATGCATTCACGGAGTGTAACGATTTCTCATGCAATACAATTTGACGAAAAATCATAATAATTGCAACATTTTTATAATCTTCTTCGAAGTTTGGAAAATGGCAATTCCCCATACATGTAATACATATAACAACTATAAATTATTGTAAATGTACCTTTATTTTGAGATGGACCTTAAATATCCAAGATGATCAATTTTTTTTTAACTTCGCAAGTATGCTAGAGCTTGTGTATATTATACATAGTTAAAAAAATTTGGTGTTGTAGTTTAAGTACTCAGAAATCTAAGACTCCTTATGCAAACGCTGATTCTACATTAATCTGTATAATTCGCACGAAATATAAATGTTGGAACCTCAACTCATAATAAGGGGTCTGGACAGCAATAGCTTTACTTTAATGACAGATGTGATGTTCCACAGTTTTATATAATTTTCCTTGATAGATTATTCTTCTTTATTTGTATTAAAACCCGTTAATGCTATAAGCTAAAAACAAAAAGTCGGGGTGCATTACCAGGCTACCTAAATTCGGAGTTAAAATATTTTGAATTTTTCTTTAATTGCGTATAAAATGCAATTAAATGAGATATATTTTCGATATATCAAAATGGAAAATATTCATGTAACATGAAAATATAAATTAAACATAACGCAGTGGAAATTTTCACATTGCGGAAATAGAAAAAAAAGAGAAAATCATGGAAGATAGGTCGCGTCTGACCTTAATCAACAACAATAAAATGTCAACATGACACGAATACGCTTCCGTAAGCTAGCACCACCCACAGTAAATCAAATCAAAAGCATCTCCACAGGGGAATATATCTTATTCTGACTGATAATAGAATTGCGTTCATTAACACTTGCCAAATCATCAACTGGAAATTAAATTATGAGGCTTTCCCCCTTTCCTTTGATGGAAAAGGAAGAAGGGCTGTGTGGAAGTTTGATTCTACGGTATAACTGTTGGTTTGTTATAAATTCGATGTAATACCTTAGAACCATTTTAACAAGAGCTTGGATTTAGAGTAATTGTGTCAAACAGCATTGGGACGTAGGCCTGTCTATTTCTTTGCTGGCCACTTAGCCATGGCTCTTTGAAATCAGCAAGATTTGTCTGGCTTTAGGGCTAACACTATCGGTACATATTTCGCTTGAAACCGCGTCACAGACTATTAATTTGTTTTGACGCAAGAAATAGATAAATGCGCCCTACTGAAAGTCCAAGGACTTGTTAAAATGGCTCTACGTGAGTTATATTTACAAACTTAAAAGTTCTGAAAACGGGAAAGACAACTTGACCTTAAGCGCCAGTACCAGTCTACCTCTCCCCTTTCCCACATCTCCAGCAAAAACGAAATATTTAACATTCCAACACCTACCTGTAAGAATTATCAACCAACCAATAGTCATCATTACTAGCTAGTAGAATAGAATAGTAAGAATTATTTTAACAAGAGCTTGAAATTTCGGTAGTTATGTTAAACAGCAATGTGACGTAGGTCTGTCTAATTCATCGTCAGCCACTCAGCCATAGCACTCTGAAATCAACAAGATTTGTCTGGCTTTTCAGCTAAGACTTCGCAACCGGTGCATATTTCGCTTGAAACCGCGTCATTTTTAACTTATTTTGACGCATGAAATAGATAGCTACGTCCTACTGAAAGTCCAAGGTCTTGTTAAAATGGTTCTAATTCCTATCAACAAACCAATAGTCATCATACTAGCTAGTACATGTACCTTAAATAAATGATCATAGTCAAAGGAGGTTGAATTTATGATTTCGCTCTTAAGCTTCTTTATCGTACTCTTGCATTGTTTTGATTGCTTTAAAACGCGAATTGCAGAGGAATTCTTTCTCCTACTCATTTAACTTAATAAATTTCCAACTTGAGTTTCCATGCCCAAAAGGATGACACCTGGATACAGTTTAAGATACTGCCATTGTTCAACTTGTCTCACGGGGTAGTATTTCTATAACTTCTCCAATTTCACTCCTAATTTCCTTATTTTCATATCAATTTTTACATACTCCCCAAAAAGTGTGTGTGAGGGGGGGGGGGGGGGGGGGGGGCAACTCCATAATAATTCAATTTTTTATATGTAAATTTAAAATAAAATTACTTGCTGCGAGAAAAAGTGGGAGGGGGGGGGGGGCAACCTGCTACGTGCCTGTCAAAATGCAATTTAAAATATTAAGTTAATAAATTAGTTATTAAATTTATCTATAACATGATCATAAATAATTGAATTTGAATCTTTAATGCCTTTATCCATTTTTATTTCAAAGTTATTATAAGAACTATTTTGCGGAGGTAAGAACTAAAATTTGATCACATGACCTACATGTAGTGCGGTACGGAAGGTCAACCCTCTGCAGGGAATTAGCTGGGGGAGGTCTAAAAAGCTGAAAAATCATGAAAAATTAGCAAAATAGTTTTGACTCATAAGGCGGTTTCTGCAAGCTCCCAATTCATCAATGATTTTATACAAATCAACAGCAATGACATATACATGTATATAATGACCGTTTTAAACGTCTCCACAAACGTTTTACCTGTTTTACCATGAAGTATCAAAGCACGTAGCATCGGGGCCTGCGCACCCCCCCCCCCCCCAAAACTTTTCTGTGACAATGTAAAAATGGAAATGAAAATAAGGAAAACAAGCATTCTGAGAGTATTGCATAAGCAATACACGTCCCCTACCGGTTTGTATTATTCTATGAAAGCTTCCAAGCACACAACTATTTCAGAGCTATTGTAAACGAGATGTCATGCTTTAATCAGAGATAAAAGAACAGAGGAAATTAAAACTATATAGTTGATATAGAAATTAAATAGGAAATAGGTAAAATAATACTCCTTATTTCATCTCCTGTAATTTCGCCAAGTCTATTCTGTATTCGCTAGTAAAAAATTGTGAAGACAATGCACTGTTATGCACACTATCATTTCTTACCGTCTTCTGTACCTCGAATCAAACCAAACAGTGAAACAGCCCAACCCGACAACGAACCCGATTGTAATAATAATACAAAAAAACCCTGCCGATTAAATTTACAACAATGCTTGACACTATTTTATAGAATTTATTTGTTTGTTAGAAATGATAAAAGGAATGGTACAGGAAAAGGAATGGTACAAGTTACGCACGATATTATTACTGACTACATACTGACCTCGTTTATTCAGTTACACACCGAACCCGATAACGAACCCGAACATTAAAAAATTGGAATATAAAATATTCATTTTCTCGAAAATATGTCAATCAGACGCTACAAAAGTGTAAACTTGATCTGTAGATTGACATTTTGAAGCTGTTCAGCAAGTTTCATATTATTCCTCAAATGCATAAAGAAAAAAAGTGTGGAAAACTGAAGTGGGACAGACAGACGGACTGACTGACGGACGGACGGACGGACAGACGGATGGACGGACGGACAGACGGACTGACGGACGCAGAGGAAAGCTATAGTCCCCTCCGGTGAAACCGGTAGGGGACTAATTAACAAGCATTCTGAGAGTATTGCATAAGCAATACACGTCCCCTACCGGTTTGTGGAAATTGTGAAAACAATGCACTGTTATCCAGAATATCGAACCCGAACATAAAAAAATTGGAATATAAAAAATTAATTTTCTCGAAAATATATCAACCAGACGCCACAAAAGTGTAAACTTGATCTGTAGTTTGACATTTTGAAGCTGTTAAGCAAATTTCATATTATTCCTCAAACGCATAAAGAAAAAAAGTGTGGAAAACTTCAGTGGGACAGACAGACGGACGGACAGACGGACTGACTGACGGAGTCCCCTCTGGTGAAATTGAAGTGATTAGGATTTTAAGGATTTTGGAAAGTAACCTTTTCCTTTTTTTTTTTTTTTTTTGGGCTTGTCAAGATTTTTTGGATGAGTCTGCCCCCCCCCCCCTTTCAAAAACGATGCTACGTGCCTGGTATCAAAACAACAACACCATGTGCTCGCCATGCTTGTTTTGATCATGTGACAAACTATTTTTCCAACGTTGACAGAGGTGTAAGCGAAGCTTATGCAGCACGACCTCTGGTGAGATAATGCTGATATTCATTATCATATTTACATGTACATGAAAAAACACACTCTATATATTTCATTCAATATTATTGCGCTGTGTTTGTAACATCGCCTCGAGGGTCCTACACACCTGTGAAAAGTTCTGAATACAAGCCAATTCCTCTAATTAAAAATACTTAAAAATATGGATTTTAAGCAATGTGTTCGCTTTGAAAATGACCAAAAAAATATCTTTGAATTAAGGTCCTTCAGTATTCGAAATCGGGACCTGCGGGTTGGTAGACAGAAGCTATGTACCTAATGCTTCACAAATAAGGTCAAAAAATTTGGCGATAAAAAACTGTTAGATCCATTTTTTTTACCCCAAAAATTTGGACACAATTACCTCTAAGAGCGTGCGCACTGCAAATGGTATGTTCTACAATTAAAGCGCTGATAAAGAAACAAAGACGATTAAGAAGAAACCGCGAATTAAACTCACAAATAACAACGCACTGGATGTCCGGAAATTAACAAAATGATAAAACCTACAAAATGTCTCTTCCGAGAGTAATTAAACTGGAATCGAAAAGGAGAAAGAAAGAAGACGCCTTGCGAAATGCATCACATGGGAAATTATTTTGCCCCCGTCTAATCTTGTCGGGATCGAAGTGCTAGATAAATTCAAATGTGAATACTCTTGTGTAAATGAGTCGTGTAAAAAAATCAATATTAGAGAATAATTTAAGGTTTTGCTTTTAGCGTCTTGTCTCTGTTTTATACGAGCAAGTGTAAAATGAGTATTTTTAATGTATTGGCTTCAAGAAATTCAATGCAAACTTTTTAATTAGCAAAAACCAAAAACAAAACCAGAAAACCGGATCTGGAAATTGTCGAAAAAGATTTTTTTAAAATTATAATGCGTTTAAAATTCGAAGCAAGAAAGGTAGAAGTTAGACACGGGAAACAATGCACTCAGTGAAATAAAGTGGAACAAAAATTACAGGAAAAGACGCAAAAAACAATGCAATCAATACAAAGAAAAAATGCAGAAAAATCCAGATAGAAAGATAAAAGAGTAAATAATGGATTCTAAATTGTTAAATTTTTTTTTAAAAAATTCAATGCTAAAAGAGCAATTCATTGTTGGTAACAAGAGATGAGGGTTTGTCCTTTTAAAACTGTAGATTTTTGCCCCTCGGAAAACCTTTATAATACGGACACTTGAAAATTAACGAATTCCAAAACAGATCTACCTTATACAAACTTCAAATATAGATTTTTTGGTCATAATCTAATGTTTTGTAAAGGAAACATTTTTTTTTGTATATATTTGAACATTTTACAATACAGACCTCTTCATTCTAAGGAAATTATTTTAATCTAAAAACTGACTTCAGGTATCCAGTCCTCTTAATCATTGTCGTTTGAACCCTAATTTTGAATTCAGTGCTAGTCGGATGACAAACCTCACCATATGAAAATTGTCTGCTTTATTTGTATGGAGCTCCGATTTTGTTTACGTGCAGAGGTACGGTGCATGCGCGGATCTAGAAATTTTCAGGGGGATTAGTGGAGGAATAGTTTTATTGCCGTGGGGTCCGAGGCCTATTTTTGGTAATGAATACAAATTAAACAGAATAAAACAAGTGCAACTTACACATAAAATTAATTAAAATTGCCAATGACTTCTCAAAATATTTCGAAAAATTGCCCATTTTTTCACATTATCACGGGTTTACGCCTACGCCATACGTAAGTCCCTCGCAACTGCCATAAACTGCCATAGGATTTGTAGGTAAATGTCCTTCAGTGCAAACAATCATCAAATTTTTATTTTTTTTTTTTTTTTTTGGAAGGGGAGGGGGGAGCCACTTTCCTTTTAAGTGACATTTCGTCTTATTTCCAAGCACAAAAACAAAAGTTAAAATTTTGGCAACGATTTCGCATTTTCATTTCATGTCTGCATGAAATCGGAACATCACTCGGTCGACGTCTTTTCCGTGAGGTCGAGAATAAACGAGAATGTTCCGATTGTCCATATCTGAGGAAAATATATTAATTAAATGGACATGATTTCTTCTAACTACAAAATAAATGCAATGATTATTTTGGCAGTTTATACCCGTCAAATTACAATTAAAACATCAGGTTCTACCCTCAAATTTTAACCTGGTGTTTTCGTGCGCAACTGTCTCCGGTCACTATGTTTACCTTGTAGCTGCAGGCCTATAGCCCCCGGTCAAAAAAATCGGATAGACGACCCTGCTCCATACAAACTTGCAGCTTACAGAAATTCAAGTAACAAGTACTTTGAAATTATTCTTAAAGGTATAACTATACAAAGGCCCTTTATTTTGCTACAGCAAAATGGAAAGAAAGAAACGAAGTATTGATTTTTTTTATGACAGTATCTAGCTATTTCATTTCAGAAATGATATACAATGTGATGTCTTTATCGATTTGCTGACCAAGTGTGTGTAGTGACCTATTTTTTGTCAGTTACAGATATTAATGTATATAATCCTGAATACTGCCTCTGTCAATTAATATAACACCAGTCAGGAAATGAAACGCAGTTCTCTCTCTCTCTCTCTCTCTCTCTCTCTCTCTCTCTCTCTCTCTATCTCTCTCTCTTGACCAATGTGCCAAAGGTCATATATATATATATATATATATATATATATATATATATATATATATATATATATATATATGTGTGTGTGTGTGTGTGTGTTGTGTTGTTGAGTGTTGTTGTTGAGTGTGAGTGTTGTTGGTTTGCTAGTGCTTCTTATATATATATATATATATATATATATATATATATATATATATATATATATATATATATATATATATATATATATATATATATATATATATATATATATAGGGTGTTAAAAATGGTTGATCCTTCATTTAGAAAACTGCTTTATTAAAATGTTGAAAAATAAAATGCTTAAAATATATATACAAGATCTTGCTTATAATTGTAGATGTATATTTGAACCCAAAAGGAGAATTTCTAGAATTTTGACCTTAAGGGCCCTGCCCTTGAAATGGCAGTCATATATGTATATAGTTATATAGTATGGGTGATATTTCAATCATTATTATACATATATAAAATACGATGTAGGTAAATTTGACTGTAATTTAAATTTTGATACTAGTACGGCATAATCCGGGCTGAAAATTTTCAGTCAAACTAAGTAATTAGATGACTGTACCGTTATGTTTTTTAAAGGTTCAGAAACATTTCAACCTGTTGATAAAAGACAATCACTATTCACCACAATACTAGAATAACAACACAATATTGTCTCTGATTTATATAGCCAACATGCAGATAAATCACCGAACTCTTTTGATTGATGAAAAATGTAAACCCAACAAAAATTACTCAAAAAACCCCATAAAATACATGTAACTTGATTGTGTTTTTCAGAATTGAATCTAATGTCAGTCTGCTTGTAAAGATATTGATGCAATATTTCAGAGCAATGTTTTTGTAGAATACAAGTCTAATTGAAATCTAGTGCGATCGATTTTCGTTCTCTCTCGTTCTCTATGGCTTGAGAGTAGTAGTAATTGTTTCATAAACAAGAATTGTTTGATCATTATATCTTGGGCACTTGAGAAAGACAAGCCTTTATATAATATGCGTTGTGCGTGGTTCACAGTGTTGGAAATGTACTGTTATAAACGCATGCGGTTTCTGCCTATAGATATTAAGTACAGCCATTTATATCATGTATTTTTTGTGTTCACTAAAATGTGTTCACATATTGCTACATAAATAATAGCTTAATCTTGTTTTTCGTTAACACTAAGAAGTTTCTGAAAAGCCAAAAACCAAAAATGGTGGGCAAGAAATTTACCATCAGATTTACCTTAAATTTTCAGATAGATAAATGTTTGTTTTTAACAATAAACTATAATGATTTATTATAGAAAACCTCCATAAAGTTTAGTTTTTAAATTTCATAATTTTCCTATATCTTCATACTGAGTTCTTTTATAATGGAGGTCGCTTCAGTATAAAAATGGCAATCAAGTCCTCTGCATTGTTTAGTATTTTTTTTCTTGTAACCGTGTTTTGTGTTTGAGGTCATTGATACTGATTGGCTCCAAACACAACACAGAAGAATCATGATTCTTATTCATGTTTAACTGTCCACCGAATTCAACCCCTGCTTCATTTACATGTAAATTCATGGATGATGTGTGACATTCTTTCCTGACCCATTTGGACACGATCTAGTGAACTCATTTTATTTACATTCATGTGATCTGCGTGGATTGTGTCAACCTTACTCTCGATACTTTGATTTTCATCTCCATATATCGTCTGTACATGTAAGTTTATACACAAGCGAACATATAAAAATGATAAATATAAATTGAGAAATTAATTTATTTAAGAATACCTTTATATATTGAAATGAATAATCTAAAGATATAGGTTCTACTGTGAAACATACTTAAAAAGCATGATTTATTAATAGAAATATTAAATCTACAACGCACAAAGGTCCATGTTTGTAATGTTAAAAATGAACGTATACTCACGGATAAATTCAGGCTCCTTTCGTTTACTGGGTATCCGGTAAAGGCTCATGTGCTTGGTTTGAGTCTTACAAATCTGCGCCGTCGTTTTGTCCGACCAATCCATCCGGAATACATGATGAAGTGGAACAACACCTTGTCTGCAAGCCTTGTAATCTCTACGAGCGGCGTCCACGAACAATATGTTCAAAAAGCCATAAACCAGAAAATATGTGTAGCTGAAAGCACATAAGACATACATATCTGTCTTTTAAGAGGCTGAGGGTTTTTTTTTTCTTTTCGGCTTCCTCTTCTATTCGTGAAGCAATTAATCTTGGTCTCTTTCGACGGTCCTTCTCATCTTAAGAAATGTGTGAAATTAGTCCTCACTCGAAGCATTTAACCTCTATTTCGTCACTGGCAGTATCCATACACGGATCTGTAATTGAATTCACTGTCTCTCCCGCGAGAACTGTCGTGGAGATCTGACTGGTTCGGGAAAATCCCCCCTATAATGTTTTTGCTGTTAAGGCTTTGATCGTGATTGGTATAATTGTCGCGCACAGTCTTAATGTAATGGAATTTGCCAGAACACAGAACAAAAAGATTCTATCCTTTTTTGCCCTGATTTACAGCAGCAATTAGCCAGGATTCTGAATTCATGTCACAGAATGACGCGAGGAAAATGGATTTGGTTTTCTTCACCACATGGAACTATTAGGGTTTCATAGTTTTTTTATTTAGGGCTGACTCGAATTAATTACAAAAAAATATTTTTTCTCCCTACAAAACAATATGGCAACGAAAGATCACAACAGAGGGAAACTTGCTACCACTGTGTCTTCATACAGCTATAATGCGACAAATAACACATGGGGGGGGGGGGGGGGAGGCCATAAAACGAAAAATGATCAATCAAAAAAGTCACAATTATCTTTGGTTCACATAAAAAAGAGAAAAAATCGATTTGTCTTATTATACTCAGAATATAATATTGTCCTTATACATGCACATGTGCATACCAGCGAATGCATGTGACATTTGTAGCTTGTTACATGCGGCACGTTAACAAAAAACAAAGATGTGAATGTTTATGAAAAATATATATTTCTGACATTGATAAAGCGAAATTCAAAGTGGCGTAAAACTATTAAAGTTTTACTTTAAAATATAAAATAAATAAAAAGTGAGTTTTTTTGCAAATTCAATGCTTTCTGCTTTTTAAATTTCTAAATCAAAAATTAAGACAAAAAAATAAGAAAATGAAAGGAAACTATTCATGAAAGAAAATTATGACTGCTGACTTTTAATGAAAAATGAAACCAATAAAACCACGTGACTTAATGAATTATCTAAAGAACAATCGGAGAATGGACCAGGATGCCCTAATAGAGTACATTTTGTCAGCATTAAGTGATGGCGAGTTTATTTACGGTCCTGAAGAATCATCTCTGGTAATGGAATCGTCGCCGCCAAGTCCGAAACATTACCCATTGTTCGTCCCGTGGATCGGTTCTGTATATAACAATGGTTCTAGAGACGGGGTTACCAATTACAACACTGCCTGAATACTCTTGTGGAATGATAATCGTTTTATTATCCCAAGCTATTATCAGCTGTGTCTATGAACGGCCAGGCATGATGGGAGTATCAAATCAGAAAACCAATCTCTGATAATGCTAGTACGTCAGTAATTTTTAGCAACAAGAGCGATGCTGAGTGTTATCATTGTGCCGTTCCGGCCGGGTTTTTTAGCTTATCATGCTGGATGTACTTTCTGTTTTGCTGCATTGTTACGTCACAGATGTATCGCGATGCAGACATGTTCGAAGGGAATTCTTTTATTACTGTCTGAGACAATGTCAGCGATATAAATGTATGGAAATAGGAGAACGTCGTAAATAAGTTGTTTTGCTAATCTCATCAATGTATTCATAATGTCTCATACGATAATACAATCAAGGCATTTCGTCAAAGCCCACGGTTGTTCACATTTGAAAATAATAAAAAAAACACATTACTTACGTGTACTAAAATGTCTATCCTGCTAGGTCAAACTGCATGCATTACAACAACCAAAAGCGAATACAAACATTTTTCAGAAACGGCGGGGGGGGGGGGGGGGGGGTGGAGGGGGGGGAGCTGAGAGATTATTGTTTGCCGGGCTGGGATTGGGATATCCGAAGCTTTCTGTCGCTAATTTTGGTAATTTTACTAATATGTGAATTTGGTTAGGTTTGAATATTCGAGGGAAGAAAAAAGCCCAAACATCCCCTCTCCATTTGTAGGATTTTTTAAATATTTTGTATCTGACGATTCACGATAGGGATCGGAGTACAAAGTTGAACCATTTTAACAAGACCTTGGACTTTCGGTAGAACGCACATGTAGCTTTTTATATCGAATGACGCTGGTTCCAAATGAAATATAGTTACATAAATTGCATGCTAAGCCTTAGCTCAAAAGCCAGACAAATCTTGTTGATTTGAAAGACCCATGGCTGAGTGGCCAACGATGAAATATACTGTGGTTTCATTAATATTCAAGGGTATCAATTTTCGTGGATAAAGTGAAAATCACAGTTTCAAGGATACGTAAATTCGTGGCCAATGACTCTTTCAATACAAAATGTTAATAGAAATTGCATTTCAATGAACATTTAATTTCATGGATCAACTCAACAACGAAATCCACGAAAATTGGTATTCAACGAATATTGATGAAACCACAGTACCTGCCTTTGTTATAATGCTGTTTGACACAACTACCCAAAGTCCAAGCTCCTGTTTAAATGGTTCTAAAACCTCTTGCAAGACAAGTGTAAAAAGGTGGGGGTTTTACAACTCTGAAATCTTTTATTCATTCACATATACATGTAAATCAGCATTTGCGATATACTTAATAACACAGCGACATCTTGGTTCCAAACTTAGAGTTATGTTAATGTATAAGTATTTTATACATGTACATAATTTTCTGGAAGGACGATTATAAAAATATAGCCCCCCCCCCCCCCCGGAAAACTCAGTTCCATATTAAATTCATAAATAATGACTTAATGACGAAAATAAGTATTGGAACCACCCTAAACCCCACCCCCTCCGGGAAGAATATTTCTGGATCATTATTAAAATATGTTATCGCCGTTTTTTCCCAGAAAGCAATTAGTAGCTGCATGTACATATGTACCGCGCAGAATATAATTTTATCTTTCTGAATCAAGGTAATAACATTTTTTTTAAATCGTTATAGATTTCGCCAGACAGGAAATCAAAATCAAATATTTTTTTTTTAATTCTGGACAAATCTAAGTGGGGAAAAGGAATCCAGCAATTCATCGAACTAGTGCAAAATGAAATAAACTTAATTGCATGCATGCATTTAGGGAATGAATATTTTATCTTTTTTTCTGTTGATGGGGGCAGACAGAATAATGCATCTGAATGCATCTAAATGGTCGACACACCGACATTCCCATGTTTCACACCTAAGCTAATCTACAGCAGAATAGCGCATTATCGTTCCCTGTTAAAGGGGCTGAATGGTCGTGACCATTTTTTGACCTAATTAATCTCCTTAAGGAGAAGAGCTCTAGACTGTATAACTGAAGTAACGTGCTCAAAAATAAAAACTAAAATATATAGAATTTGTAGCCTGCTTAAAACTCACTCTAATAATAGTTCAATAGACTCTAATGGGGTTTTGAATGTATTTCACTTGCTTTTCAAAGAGGGCGATATGGCCGTGGCCATTTTAAGAGTTTTTTTATTCAAATTTTAAAGCTATAATACTTAGTTTATGAAATTTTCTTATTCAATATAATAGATTATTATCAAAAGTATCATATGTTAAATTTTAAGGTACATGTGATGAATAAGAAAGTATTCGTTAATTGTCCAGCTACATGTACATGTACCTAAACTAAGCTACAATAGGCAAATGCTAAAATTTTTACCAATTAGAAAATCATCAACCCCCCCCCCCCACACACACACACAAACTGCTTTTGGAAGCTGATAATAGACAAAAATTTGACTTTATTTAATATCGATATTAATGATTTACATTGAATTACTTTGATTTTGGTGAACTATACAGTGATCATTGTATTATTATAACTGTTGTAAAAAGACTAATTAATTGACTTTGGGTATTTATTGAATAGTATCTGTATTGTCTGGAAAGAAGTTAGAATTTTAAATTGGTAGATTGGTAGATTGATCGATTGATTGGCTGATTTATTTATTTATTGATCGATCGGTTGATTGATTTATTGATTGATTGATTGATATAACAGAGGGACAAAATGACAGGTATGAATAATTATAATAGATAATATTTTTTTATGTTTTTGCATTTATGAATATATTATTCATGAAAATTGTAGATTGCTGGAGTATTTCGACAAGAAAGCCTTTCAGACATAAACCCAAAGATAATAATGGCACTCGCGTGCAAAACGATCGATTATAAGTAGCAATAAGTGAACGGCAATATCACTCACCGGTGCTGATTTTGTGTTCAGACATACATGATTCACAGCCAAATAAAACATATAAATCAAGTTTTTGGTCTGAAAGTTCATGTATGTAAAGATAGACAAAGACCGTGCCATTACCAACGTTGAAAAAATATCCTTGTAAAGGGCTGAATGGCGATGGCCATTTCTAGAGCATATTAATCTCAATGAGGAAAATATGTTCTGTATAAGACACACATTTAGGAAAATAATTATTCAAATCCACTACGCTTAATATATATAGTTTTTACTAAGAATAAGCATTTCAATGAGATTCTACAATCTACGCGATTATTAATGCACAAGTTAAAAATATTGCTCGAAATTAAAATTACTGCAGCATGTGTGTCTAACAGAGCAAGGTAAACGTGGTCATTTGAAGTGTAAGGTTCTCAGGGTCACCAACAAGTGGTCGAGAACCACCACTATACAAGTACTGTGATCGAATCATCTCATGTTTGAGATGTACATTGAAATACCATAGTCGATCCCCATCAGGCCTTGTTGTTGAAGGTTTTTTGTTGATTGTTTTTTTAGTAAAAAACAATGTAGATTTTTTTGATTCCGGGAGGGGGTCCAAAGGTGTTTCTAAGGCGGGGGGTTTGGTGGGTCCAATGCCTTTTTCCGGTTTTAATATTCGAATTTGTGAATTTAATGAAATAAAATTTTCCAAAGAGGAGGGGGGGTACTTTACTTTAAAGACAGGAAGCAGTAGGACGTGATAAGAAAACCAATGGCGTACCGTCAATAATTCATTTCATTGATTCAAAGTAAAAAGTAGCCGTGTTTCATTTTGCTGATAGCTTCCATTTAAAAAGCCAAAGAGCTGAGATTCATCAAATATGAATGTGTATGTTGTGGAATAGAAAAGCTAACTGTTAGAAAAAAAACCGCTGCAATGGCGTTCTTTTAAATGCAGCGTACAAATAGTTTGTGCCGGTTAACTTTAAAATAACAAAAGTAAAATTAATATTGCAACTTAAGGGAGTTCTTTCATGCATATATTAGGAATTAAATTGTAATAGTTTTGTTCTGAAACAAGTTAAAATGAAAAAAAAAAGAATAGAGTATTTTTTTCATGATAATTATGAATGGTTACAAACAACCGGCCGTGAGAGTCTGATTCATAAACTAATAAAAAAAAAGAGCATGTTGCATAATACATCCACCTTCGGCATCGGGTGACATACTATGTAACTCCCCAGGGCTTTTCTGTCACCCCAGGGCAAATATTCTGGTGTGTCGCCCTCGAATCCATGCATACATTTTTAAATAGGTTTCTCGTTATGTCAAACATGAGATAATTTTACCCTGAAATTCAATCTATCAATTTTTAAAAAATCTCCTTTTTATACATTTACATGTAGATCATACCGAAGTTTAAAAGATGATTCAGCAACAAAATTGTTCGAATTCGATTGGGTTTCTGATTTTACATTTCAAGAGAGGTAACTCGAACGTATCCTGGGATCGTTGGACATTGAATGCATTGCAACATAAACGATGTTCGGATTCAATCAACATTGCGTTGTGCCATGCGTGGATCCAGAATTTTTTTTCAGGGGGGTGGAAGTCCGACATATATTTATGTTTGCTGGGGGTTATGGTCCCAGCCATATTTTCGGTAATTTTATTATGCAAATTTAAAAAGAATTGAATTTTCCAGAATTTCGCCCGACACACCTCTCTCCTTCGCTAGATCCACCCAATGTCATCAATTGTTGCTCTGTTGGCAATTTCTTGCATGTGTTTTCTATAGGGCAGTTGAAATTCCAGTTTTACCCAATAATAAACAGATTCATTTATCATGGGTCTCCACTTACAATTAAAAATTCCATCTTTCAGTGCGTCGATAAAATTATCGACCAATTGCTGATGATTCAGACTTTTGTTTACACCTCGCATTCCATTGACATGTTTGATTAACTCTAATATTGCATAAACGGGCACAATTGTTTCACATTAGTATTGATCCGTGGATTACAGCGGATATTATGGTCATTACTTAATAATGGCAGAAAGCATTAAACCAGGTCTGTAATTATAAAGGTTCTATATATGCATAGCTACGAAGAGCTGCATTCAGTTTTACGCTTTTCTGAGCGATATATATCTGTTATACAAAAAAAAATATAGCTATTATGTGGTGAAGACATTATTTGCAGTGTTTGTAAAGTACATGTATAAATGCGTATTTGCAATTATAGAATATCAAAATGAAAATCTTTATTGAGCCAAAACATAATTATAGTTTGTTTGGAGTTAACTCTTACCCACTGAAATACCCCCCGCTAATAATGTTATAGGCAAAAAAATTAAGAACTTTTTTTGCAAAATGAAGATTTTTTATTTTTTATCAATGTTTACTTAGTTAAACTTCAAGTTTTAAAAAAAATATCTAAAAAAAACCTCCCTCCTGGATCTAGAAACCTCCAGGCGACAATGCCTAACACAGACTTCTTAAGGATGGCACAAGTTGATTGAAAAAAAAAAAAAGAACCATCACGATGCATTGGTCCTACAGTATGTGTTGTTTTAGGTTTTTGGAAGTATATATGACGATTCAGTTACATGTTTATATTCACAAATGCATGTTTAAAATCTATGTTTGAGGAAAACCAAGACATTTAGTAACATGCAATAGCATATAAATGAACAAACAAACAAAAAGTCGGGTCAGACCTTAATGCATGTTACTTGTATGTCAATCAATTGAAAATTGCCTGCTTGTGAACAATAAGTAGGCCGAATCACCAACGAAAAAAATCAGATTCATTTCGGATACAGTACTTTAAAATTAAAGGGGCATGGTCACGATTTTCGCCAAAACTATTTTTCCGATTTGAATGATTACAATGCTTCAGTAAGGCATTCTTTATAGGCAAACAAAATTTGAGTGTCATTTGTTGAGTTATAAGCGAGTAACAGAGCTTAGAATTCTTTGACATGCAAACAAAGCTTTTGTTTACATTTTGAATGTTGAAGTAAACATTTCAAATTTAGACCTAAAATGAATATGTTAAACGTAAAGAACTGTTTTATCTATTCTTCAAATGAATAAGAAGATAGAAAAATCAGTATGAAAAAGGTTTGTAATTGGTGAATTGAACCTATGTAAACAAAAACAGGGCACGAGCCTTGTTTACATGACACAGATTTGTGACCTCTGTATCTTGCTTAAAACTTAAAGACACTTAAATTCCCTTTGATCATTAGAAATGTATTTCTAAAGCATTGTAATTAATAAAAAAAGAAAAATAGAATTTGACGAAAATCGTGACCATGCCCCTTTAAATGCTTAACTATCTAAAGGTACTGTTGTAAGTGCCTCACCAAAATTTGAATGGTTTATTTATAAAGATACATGCACATGTTCTTCCAGTTGTAAACAATCTTCCTACCATAAGTTACATAGACTGGTAGAACTCATGTTTCAAGCAGATTAACGTATCATATATATGTGCCAGTTCTTTATTAACACCAATGAACATTTTCTAAAATTTTATTTTACGGGATTTCAAGAAAAGTTTTGAGATCAATTTTTTTCTTTAAATTTTGTTTTTCAATTTGTAGAAATTGATAAATAGACTTTAGCATTTTGAATGTTTGATGAAACTTTTAACATCAGATGAAGTTAATTACATGCAAAATACGGAGGTCAAAATTCATTGTTATTCAAACAAAACTCGAGTCCTGTTTTTGTTTTGTTTGTTTGTTTGTTTGTGTATTTTTTTTAATTTAATTTCAAACAATGTAATATGAAGAAATACCATAATTTTGATAAATTCAATAGTGGAACACAATATTACCAACACAAAGCACTGCAAGACTTGATTGAAGCTTACAACAATATAACACATACATGTAATTAAACAATAATAAGACAGAGCTTTCTTCGTATGAAACAAAGAATTCTAAATTCTGTTACTCGTTTTAACTCAGTATTTAACATCCCAATTAAGGGATGAAATAACAATACCAATATCAAATATTCTAAACATTAAGCATAGAGAAATACAATTTTAAAAACGTTCCGCGCAAATCGTGTCTATATCCCTCTAAACCTGGCATTTTCTTTTCAGCACGAAAATGTAAACTAAAGCATGGTCTGAGCTTTGCCTACATAACGGAGAATTGTGAGTCCCATATCTCCATTAGTTTATCTTGACATCTCATGTGACCTGAGTGAAGGGCTGTTAGCATCAATATTGAAATGAAAAATAGCATTTGTATGTCTTAATCTAAAATTGTGGCCAGGAAAAATGTCTTTTTGAATAAATATTGTTTGTTATTTATTTATATTCTGGTAATAAAAACTTAAGAATTTCCTCATCTTA
This sequence comes from Magallana angulata, assembly GCF_025612915.1. Lineage (NCBI taxonomy): Eukaryota > Metazoa > Mollusca > Bivalvia > Ostreida > Ostreidae > Magallana > Magallana angulata. The sequence continues at coordinate 27,655,526 of NC_069119.1, read as the reverse complement.
TCTTTTGTGTTTATTCTTTAACAAGTACCAACAGAGATCGATTTTTATGATTTTGGGGCCTAGTACATGTATACACCTTTCTCATTGTTAAGACAAGTACAGTGTATATGTAATAAGTAATTCAACTCATTATGAATAATGTAACAGATATTCAATTCCCAATATAAATTCTTTCCTGGTTCACTTTTGATATTAAGGTAGATCTCTTTGCCCCCCACCCCCTCTCCTTAGCCCCCCAAAAAATCATGTATTCAATAATGCTTATACAACTATTTTCTTTAGTTAGCTCATCGAGTGACGTTTACATCTAGAATTAAGAAACTCCTGAATATAATACGCAATCACTCGAACAGGAAAATTAGTTTGAAAGTTTGGAAATTCATTTTCCGTTTTAAAATTTTGCCAAGCTCGGTAATGCAGGTTCCGCCATTTTGAAATAGTTCTATAATGAACATTTCCGGTATCTCTATATAAAGGAAACAGCTCGAGCACTCCTGCGTGTTCCGGTAGAAAAAGGGCAAAGGTCATTCCAGCTCCGTGTACTCCAATCAGAAAATCTGTTTTTGAAATAAATAAAAGCTGTTTTTTCATTGGATAATTTTCAAGTCTTAAGCCTTTCACACTGTGACTCGGAAAAGACTTTTGAATTTCCTTCAACAAGTTCCTTTCGTTGTAAAATTTTCGCTCTGTAACTTTGGTTGTTCCATTTCTATACATTCCGTCCTGTCTCAGAATTACCCGGATATTAATGCTAGAACAGTCCAGTTTTCTTTGGCTACATGCGCCGAACAAACTTTTAAAATATTGTTTGAACTCACCGACGAACGGAAGTTTGGATAAGCGATGATGGTTAAGGTAACCTTCATAACCTGAATTAATCATTATAAGTTTATCAAAATAAAATTTTCTATGACTCTCTCCCGATAGTGGCAGGGTCTCTTGAATAAAGCTATCCCATAATTCTTGTAGAATCGTATGACTCCCATAATCATCGGCAAAAATACCAACAACGCTTCTGTTTGGCGATATCCCTAGAAGAAGCTTAGCTATCACAATATTGTACATTTGGGTCATCGCATGGTACAAGTTCCCTTCGTCGTGTCGTGATAACAATAATCCGATATCTCTATGAACCGGGGCTATTTCATTGTCATTGAACCTCTCAGTTAGTTTCATTTGTTTAACCCAGGTCAAAATCGGCTCCTTGAGATGTAGTCCCGTTATATCCACTACGCCTGCGCAATGTGTCGAAAGGGATCTTAAATCAAATTTGGTTAAAGGTTGCGATGTAGGGGTTTGGTTTTGGGGTCGGATGAAAGATTCGAACAAAACATTACTAACCACCGCAAACATCTTGTCGAAAAAGACGATCTCCTTATCACAGGCGTAAAAGAATTTGAACAAAAGTGGTTGCTGCGCATGAGCGGAAGCACTTGGGAAGCAGTAATTGTCTGAAGCTGAATGTAACCACATTTCACTCACGACATTTTGATTGTACAGAAAATCATCCGAATAAATGATGATATAAATGAATAAAATTATGTATACCACAACCAGACACAGAAGAATAGACGAAGTTTTCCTCCTAATATAATACATTCCAGCTGTCGCTCAATTCTTGCATTCAACTGCAGTCAGCACAAGATTCAGCCAAGCGCATTTTTTTTTCAATCAGAACCGCAGAACGTTAAACTTTTTTTTTCGTCCTAATTCTTGTAAGTAAACCGGGTTTCTGGTATGGATGAACTTGATTTTCGATTCAAATTCGACAATGAAAGCATTCTTCTTTTATTGTTCATGAAATATCAAATTGCTTACCGCGGTGAATTTTATACCTTTCAACTGCGTTAAAATTTCATGAACTGATAAGAATTATGGAGGAATAGCTCATGAACAAATTGAATTCCAATATCACTGATTCCATTCATCCTTGATGCGCTTCCCGTATTCAGTAAAAGAAATAAAATGATTTATACATGTATAGTTTACTTTCAGTATATTTGAATTAAAAAATGTAATCGATATTCAGAGCATGTAATCTATATTCCAATAAACGTACATTTGTATTTGATGCATTTTCCATGATAGGTTAATCGATCATTTTCAGAACGGGATCCCCCAAGCTAACGCATAAAAAAAGCTTCATGGACCATATTCGGGGGGGGGGGGGGTCCCAATAGAGTCCAATTTCTTGGAGAAACGGCATTGGGGAGAGGAAAGGGGCTTCGAAATTGCGTTGTGTCGTATAGATATAAAACAAAAATAGGCAGGTGAATGGTAATTCATTTATATATTGATCAATTAAAATCAATACATGTATTATGAATATGAAAGTTATGGTCGTTGAGTCCCATATTCATTTTAATATCGTGTGTTATCATGTGTCAATTTTACAGGTGCGTAAATATATTTTTTTCCAAATTATGTCTCTGTTACATAATTAATTGCTACTTTCGATTTTTCCCCTACATCTGTACAGTGCCATTGTTTTATAGGCTGGCAATTTTTCATACACGATATGGGTGAATAAGAGTCAAAATACAACCCGGAAAACCAATTTTTCCCTTGGCGCACCATTTCGAATTTACTCTCAACTTTGAAAAACTGAATATCGACTTTCAAAATAAAAAAATTAATAATTCTTGATTGTAAACGAAAGTTCGATTCAGAAATATCTTAATCATCTTTCTTTTTTTTCATTTCAGCACCCCGGTGAATGGTAATGTTTATCAAGCAATGAATACAGAAATTAATTAAAATCACAGGTTTCTAATTATTTTATTACAGTTTGCTTGGAGTTACTTCTTGCCTACTGAAATCCCCCCCCCCCCGCTAAAAATGTTAAAGGCAAAAAATAAAGAACTTTTTTGAAATGGAGATTTTTTTATTTCTTACCAATTTTTACTTAGTTAAACTTCAAGTTTGAAAAATAAAAAAACGTCCATCCGGGATCTTGAAACTTCCAGGCGACAATGCCAAACACAGATTTCTTAAGGATGGCCTAAGTTGATTGAAAAAAAAACAACCATCACGATGCATTGGTCCTACAGTATGTGTTGTTTTGGGGTTTTTGGAAGTGTATATGACGATTTAGTTACATGTTTATATTAACAAATGCATGTCAAACTGTCGTGCATTTTTTTTAAAATCCATTTTCGAAGAAAACTAAGAGGAAGTATCGTGTAAAAGTATATGAATGAACAAAAATACACACAGAGCCCAAAGGAACTGCTTTTCATGTAAAAACTATCTTGAAGATGAATTCCATTTTATTTTAGTGTGTCCAGTATATATTGAATACCGTGAAAAATATATTAAAAGTATTTTTATGAGAAACCATCGATGTTCAAGATGGTGCAATTGTTTAATAACGAAAATTTTAAAGATATGTGTAACCTCGGCAAATATTTTTACTTTAGTATGAAATTAAGAAACGATATCTGTAACTAACTTTAGATCTCGTTCTTTTGATTCTTTTTCCCTTTACTTATGTCATTTTTTATATTTATGTATGTACAATGCAGTAGGGTCTCCTGTAAAATACCCACTTCTGTACTTTACTATGCTTAATTTGTATCATCTGATGAGCTGCAAAGCTTAAAGAAATAAAGAATGAATGAATGAATGAATGAACAAATAAAAAAAGTTGGATCAGACCAGATTGATCGATGCATGTTATGTCAATCAATTGAAAATTGCCTGTTTGTGAATAATAAGTAGGCCCACTCACCAACTAAGAAAATAAGCCTCATTTTAGATACTTTTCAGTTAAATGCTTCACTATCTAAAGGTATTTTTTGTAAGTGCATCACCAAAATTTGAATGGTTAATTCATAAAGATACATGCACAGATTCTTTCAATTGATATATAAACAATGTTCCTGCAATAAACTAAATAGTAAGACTGGTAGAACTCATGTTTCAAGCAGATTTACGTAACTATCATATGTGCCAGTTCTTTATGAAGACCAATGAAGTTTCAACGTTTTCTAGAATTTTATTTTACGGGATTTTAGAAACGTATTCAGATCATTTTTGTTCTTCCAATTTCGTTTTTCAATTTGTATAAATTGATAAATAGACTTTAGCATTTTGAATGTTTGATGAAACTTTTAACATCAGATGAAGTTAATTACATGCAAAATACGGAGGTCAAAATTCATCGTTATCCAAACAAAACTCGAGTCCTGTTTTTGTTTTGTTTGTTTGTTTGTTTACATATATTTTTTTAATTTAATTTCAAACAATGTAATATGAAGAAATACCATAATTTTGATAAATTCAATAGTGGAACACAATATTACCAACACAAAGCACTGCAAGACTTGATTGAAGCTTACAACAATATAACACATACATGTAATTAAACAATAATAAGACAGAGCTTTCTTCGTATGAAACAAAGAATTCTAAACTCCGTTACTCGCTTGTAACTCGATATTTGACATCCCAATTAGGTGATGGAATAACAATACCAATATCAAATATTCTAGACTTTAAGCATAGAGAAATACAATTTTAAAATCGTTGAGCTCAAATCGTATCATATCCCTTTAAACCTGGCATATTTTCTATTCAGCACGAAAATGTAAACTAAAGCATGGCCTGAGCTTTGCCTACATAACAGAGAGTTGTGAGTTTCGAATCTCCATTAGTTTATCTTGACATCTAATGTGACTCTAGGGAATACCTGAATGAAGGGCTGTTAGCATCAATATTGAAAAAAATAGCATTTGTATGTCTTCATCCAAAATCGTGATCAGGAAAAATGTCTTTTTGAATAAGTATTGTTTGTTATTTATTTTTATTCTGGTAATAAAAACGTAAGAATTTCTTCATCTTATCTTTTGTGTTTATTCTTTAACAAGAACCAACAGAGATCGATTTTTAGGATTCTTGGGCCTAGTACATGTATACAACTTTCCAATTGTTAAGACATGTACAGTGTACATGTATCCATCTAGTAATTTAAATCATTAAGAATAATGTAACAGATATTTAATTCCCAATAAAATCCTTTCCTTGTTCACTCTTGATATTAAGGTAGAGCCCCCCCCCCCCCCCAAAAAAAAAAACACAAACAAACATGTATTTATTAATACTCATACAACTACACTGTATTTTCATTCATTCATTCATTCATTCATTTCATTAGCTTATCGAGTGACGTTTACATCTAGAATTAAGAAACTCCTGAATATAATACGCAATCACTCGAACAGGAAAATGAGTTTGAAAGTTTGGAAATTCATTTTCCGTTTTAAAATTTTGCCAAGCTCGGTAATGCAGGTTCCGCCATTTTGAAATAGTTCTATAATGAACATTTCCGGTATCTCTATATAAAGGAAACAGCTCGAGCACCCCTGCGTGTTCCGGTAGAAAAAGGGCAAAGGTCATTCCAGCTCCGTGTACTCCAATCAGAAAATCTGTTTTTGAAATAAATAAAAACTGTGTTTTTATTGGATAATTTTCAAGTCTTAAGCCTTTCACACTGTGACTCGGAAAAGACTTTTGAATTTCCTTCAACATGTTCCTTTCGTTGTAAAATTTTCGCTCTGTAACTTTTATTGTTCCATTTCTATACGTTCCGTCCTGTCTCAGAATTACCCGGATATTAATGCTAGAACAGTCCAGTTTTCTTTGGCTACATGTGCAAAACAAACTGTTAAAATATTGTTTGAATTCCCCGACGAACGGAAGTTTGGATAAGCGATGATGGTTAAGGTAACCTTCATAACCTGAATTAATAATTATAAGTTTATCAAAATGAAATTTTCTATGACTCTCTCCCGAGAGTGGCAGGGTCTCTTGAAAAAAGCTATCCCATAATTCTTGTAGAATCGTATGACTCCCATAATCATCGGCAAAAATACCAACAACGCTTCTGTTTGGCGATATCCCTAGAAGAAGCTTAGCTAACACAATATTGTACATTTGGGTCATCGCATGGTACAAGTTCCCCTCGTCGTGTCGTGATAACAATAATCCGATATCTCTATGAACCGGGGCTTTTTCATTGTCATTGAACCTCTCAGTTAGTCTCATTTGTTTAAACCAGGTCAAAATCGGCTCCTTGAGATGTAGTCCCGTTATATCCCTTACGCCTGCGCACTGTGTCGAAAGGGATCTTAAACCAAATTTGGTTAAAGGTTGTGATGTAGGGGTTTGATTTTGGGGTCGGATGAAAGATTCGAACAAAACATTACTAACCACGGCAAACATCTTGTCGAAAAAGACGATCTCCTTATCACAGGCGTAAAAAAATTTGAACAAAAGTGGTTGCTGCGCATGAGCGGAAGCACTTGGGAAGCAGTAATTGTCTGAAGCTGAATGTAACCACATTTCACTCACGACATTTTGATTGTACAGAAAATCATCCGAATAAATGATGATATAAATGAATAAAACAACGTATACCACAACCACACTCAGAAGAATAGACGAAGTTTTCCTCCTAATATAATACATTCCAGCTGTCGCTCAATTCTTGCATTCAACTGCAGTCAGCACAAGATTCAGCCAAGCGCATTTTTTTCAATTAGAACCTCAGAACGTTAAACTTTTTTTTTCGTCCTAATTCTTGTAAGTAAACCGGGTTTCTGGTATGGATGAACTTGAATTTCGATTCAAATTCGACAATTAAAGCATTCTTCTTTTATTGTTCATGAAATATCAAATTGCTTACTGCGGTGAATGTTATACCTTTCAACTGCGTTAAAATTTCATGAACTGATAAGAATTATGGAGGAATGGCTCATGAACAAATTGAATACCAATATCACTGATTCCATTCATCCTTGATGCGCTTCCAGTATTCAGTAAAAGAAAATAAAATGATTTATACATGTATAGTTTACTTTCAGTAGATTTGAATTATAAAATGTAATCGATATTCAAAGCATGTAATCTATATTCCAATAAACGTATTTGATGCTTTTTCCATGATAGGTTAATCGATCATTTTCAGAACGGAATCCCCCAAGCTAACGTCTTAAAAAAAGCTTCATGGACCATATTCGGGGGAGGGGGGGGGGTCCAAAAGAGTCCGCGTTCTTGGAGAAAAAGGCATTGGGGAGAGGAAATGGGCTTAGAAATTGCGTTGTGTCTTATGGATATAAAACAAAAATAGGCAGGCGAATGGTAATTCATTTATATATTGATCAATTAAAATCAATACATGAATTATGAATATGAAAGTTATGGTCATTGAGTCCCATATTCATTTCAATATCGTGTGTTATCATGTGTCTATCTTCTAGGTGCGTAATTATATTTTTTTCCAAATGATGTCTCTGTTTCATAATTAATTGCTACTTTCGATTTTTCCCCTACATCTGTACAGTGCCATTGTTTTAGGCCGGCAATTTTTCATACAGTATATGGGCGAATAAGAGTCGAAATATAACCCAGAAAACCAACTTTTCCCTTGGCGCACCATTTTGAATTTATTCTCAACTTTGAGAGTAAACCCGGGGAATGGTAATGTTCATCAACCAATGATTACAGAAATTAATCAAAACCACACAGGTTTCTTATAATTTTATTATAGTTTGTTTGGAGTTACCTCTTGCCCACTGAAATACCCACCGCTAAAAATGTTATAGGCAAAAAATAAAGAACTTTTTTTAGAAATGGAGAATTTTTATTTTTTACCAATTTTTACTAAGTTAAACTTCAAGTTTGAAAAATAAAAAAAAAAACGTCCCTCCTGGATCTTGAAACCTCCAGGCGACAATGCCTAACACAGATTTCTTAAGGATCACTCAAGTTGATTGAAAAAAATACAACCATCACGATGCATTGGTCCTACAGTGTGTGTTGTTCTTTGGGGTTGTTTTTTTTTTTTTTTTGGGGGGGGGGGGGGGGTTGGAATATATACGACGATTCAGTCACATGTATATATTAACAAATGCATGTCAAACTGTCGTGCATTTTTTAAAATCCATTTTCGAAGAAAACTTAGAGGAAGTATGGTGTAAAAGTATTTGAATGAACAACAATACACACAGAGCCCAGGTAACTGCTTTTCATGTACAAACTATGTTGAAGATGAATTCCATTTTATTTTAGTGTGTCTAGTATATATTGAATATTGTAAAAATATATATTAAAAGTATTTTTATGAGAAACCATCGATGTTCAAGCTGTTGCAATTGTTTAATAATGAAAATTTTAAAGATATGTGTAACCTCGGCAAATATTTTTACTATAGTATGAAATTAAGAAACGATATCTGTAACTAACTTTAGATCTTGTTCTTTTGTTCTTTTCCCCTTTACTTATGTCATTTTTTTTATATTTATATATGTACAATCTAATAGGGTCTCCTGTAAAATACCCACTTCTGTTCTTTACTATGCTTAATTTGATAATCTGATGAGCTGCAAAGCTTAAAGAAATAAAGAATGAATGAATGAACAAATAAAAAAAAAGTTTGATCAGACCAGATTGATCGATGCATGTTATGTTAATCAATTGAAAATTGCCTGTTTGTGAACAATAAGAAAGCCGACTCACCAACGAACAAAATAAGCCTCATTTTAGATACTTTTCAGTTAAATGCTTCACTATCTAAGGGTATTTTTTGTATGTGCATCACCAAAATTTAAATGGATAATTCATAAAGATACATGCACAGATTCTTTCAATTGATATATAAACAATGTTCCTGCCATAAGTTACATAGACTGGTAGAACTGATGTTTCAAGCAGATTTACGTAACTATCATGTGTGCCAGTTCTTTATTAACACCAATGAAGTTTCAACGTTTTCTAGAATTTTATTTTAAGGGATTTTAGAAACGTTTTGAGATCACTTTTATTTTTCAAATTTTGTTTTTCAATTTGTATGCATTGATAAATATACTTTAGCATTTTGAATGTTTGATGAAACTTTAAACATCAGATGAAGTTAATTACATGCAAGATACGGATGTCAAAATTCATTGTTATCCAAACAAAAATCGAGTCCTGTTTTTGTTTTGTTTGTTTGTTTGTTTACATATATTTTTAGATTTAATTTCAAACAATGTAATATGAAGAAATACCATAATATTGATAAATTCAATAGTGGAAAACAATATTACCAACAAAAAACACTGCAAGATTTGATTGAAACTTACAACAATACAACACATATATGTATTTAAACAAAAATAAGACCCGAGGTTTCTTCGTATGAAGCAAAGAATTCTAAACTCGCTTGTCACTCGATATTTGACATCCCAATTAGGTGATGGAATAACAATACCAATATCAAATATTCTAGACATAAAGCATGGAGAAATACAATTTTAAAAACGTTGAGCTCAAATCGTGTCTATATCCCTCTAAACCTGGCATTTTCTTTTCAGCACGAAAATGTAAACTAAAGCATGGCCTGAGCTTTGCCTACATAACAGAGAGTTGTGAGTCCCGTATCTCCATTAGTTTATCTTGACATCTAATTGGACTCTAGGGAATACCTGAATGAAGGACTGTTAGCATCAACATTGGAAAAAAATAGCATTTGTATGTATTAATCTAATATCGTGGGCAGGTAAAATGTCTTTTTGAATAAATATTGTTTGTTATTTATTTATATTCTGGTAATAAAAACTTAAGAATTTCCTCATCTTATCTTTTGTGTTTATTATTTAATAAGTACCAACAAAGATAGATATTTATGATTTTGGGGCCTGGTACATGTATACACCTTTCTCATTGTTAAGACAAGTACAGTGTATATGTAATAAGTAATTCAACTCATTATGAATAATGTAACAGATATTCAATTCCCAATAAAATTCTTTCCTGGTTCACTCCTGATATTAAGGTAGATCTCTTTGCCCCCCACTCCCTCTCCTTAGCCCCCCAAAAAATCATGTATTCAATAATACTTATACAACTATTTTCTTTTGTTAGCTCATCGAGTGACGTTTACATCTAGAATTAAGAAACTCCTGAATATAATACGCAATCACTCGAACAGGAAAATGAGTTTGAAAGTTTGGAAATTCATTTTCCGTTTTAAAATTTTGCCAAGCTCGGTAATGCAGGTTCCGCCATTTTGAAATAGTTCTATAATGAACATTTCCGGTATCTCTATATAAAGGAAACAGCTCGAGCACTCCTGCCTGTTCCGGTAGAAAAAGGGCAAAGGTCATTCCAGCTCCGTGTACTCCAATCAGAAAATCTGTTTTTGAAATAAATAAAAGCTGTGTTTTCATTGGATAATTTTCAAGTCTTAAGCCTTTCACACTGTGACTCGGAAAAGACTTTTGAATTTCCTTCAACAAGTTCCTTTCGTTGTAAAATTTTCGCTCTGTAACTTTGGTTGTTCCATTTCTATACATTCCGTCCTGTCTCAGAATTACCCGGATATTAATGCTAGAACAGTCCAGTTTTCTTTGGCTACATGTGCCAAACAGACTGTTAAAATATTGTTTGAATTCCCCGACGAACGGAAGTTTGGATAAGCGATGATGGTTAAGGTAACCTTCATAACCTGAATTAATTATTATAAGTTTATCAAAATAAAATTTTCTATGACTCTCTCCCGATAGTGGCAGGGTCTCTTGAAAAAAGCTATCCCATAATTCTTGTAGAATCGTATGACTCCCATAATCATCGGCAAAAATACCAACAACGCTTCTGTTTGGCGATATCCCTAGAAGAAGCTTAGCTATCACAATATTGTACATTTGGGTCATCGCATGGTACAAGTTCCCTTCGTCGTGTCGTGATAACAATAATCCGATATCTCTATGAACCGGGGCTTTTTCATTGTCATTGAACCTCTCAGTTAGTTTCATTTGTTTAACCCAGGTCAAAATCGGCTCCTTGAGATGTAGTCCCGTTATATCCACTACGCCTGAGCAATGTGTCGAAAGGGATCTTAAACCAAATTTGGTTGAAGGTTGCGATGTAGGGGTTTGGTTTTGGGGTCGGATGAAAGATTCGAACAAAACATTACTAACCACCGCAAACATCTTGTCGAAAAAGACGATCTCCTTATCACAGGCGTAAAAGAATTTGAACAAAAGTGGTTGCTGCGCATGAGCGGAAGCACTTGGGAAGCAGTAATTGTCTGAAGCTGAATGTAACCACATTTCACTCACGACATTTTGATTGTACAGAAAATCATCCGAATAAATGATGATATAAATGAATAAAATAACGTATACCACAACCACACACAGAAGAATAGACGAAGTTTTCCTCCTAATATAATACATTCCAGCTGTCGCTCAATTCTTGCATTCAACTGCAGTCAGCACAAGATTCAGCCAAGCGCATTTTTTTTTCAATCAGAACCACAGAACGTTAAACTTTTTTTTTTCGTCCTAATTCTTGTAAGTAAACCGGGTTTCTGGTATGGATGAACTTGATTTTCGATTCAAATTCGACAATTAAAGCATTCTTCTTTTATTGTTCATGAAATATCAAATTGCTTACCGCGGTGAATTTTATACCTTTCAACTGCGTTAAAATTTCATGAACTGATAAGAATTATGGAGGAATAGCTCATGAACAAATTGAATTCCAATATCACTGATTCCATTCATCCTTGATGCGCTTCCCGTATTCAGTAAAAGAAATAAAATGATTTATACATTTATAGTTTACTTTCAGTATATTTGAATAAAAAAATGTAATCGATATTCAGAGCATGTAATCTATATTCCAATAAACGTACATTTGTATTTGATGCATTTTCCATGATAGGTTAATCGATCATTTTCAGAACGGGATCCCCCAAGCTAACGCATAAAAAAAGCTTCATGGACCATATTCGGGGGGGGGGGGGTCCCAGTAGAGTCCAATTTCTTGGAGAAACGGCATTGGGGAGAGGAAAGGGGCTTCGAAATTGCGTTGTGTCGTATAGATATAAAACAAAAATAGGCAGGTGAATGGTAATTCATTTATATATTGATCAATTAAAATCAATACATGTATTATGAATATGAAAGTTGTGGTCGTTGAGTCCCATTTCATTTTAATATCGTGTGTTATCATGTATCAATCTTACAGGTGCGTAAATATATTTTTTTCCAAATTATGTCTCTGTTACATAATTAATTGCTACTTTCGATTTTTCCCCTACATCTGTACAGTGCCATTGTTTTATAGGCTGGCAATTTTTCATACAGGATATGGGTGAATAAGAGTCAAAATACAACCCGGAAAACCAATTTTTCCCTTGGCGCACCATTTCGAATTTACTCTCAACTTTGAAAAACTGAATATCGACTTTCAAAATAAAAAAATTAATAATTCTTGATTGTAAACGAAAGTTCGATTCAGAAATATCTTAATCATCTTTCTTTTTTTTCATTTCAGCACCCCGGTGAATGGTAATGTTTATCAAGCAATGAATACAGAAATTAATTAAAATCACAGGTTTCTAATTATTTTATTACAGTTTGCTTGGAGTTACTTCTTGCCTACTGAAATCCCCCCCCCCCCCCTGCTAAAAATGTTAAAGGCAAAATATAAAGAACTTTTTTGAAATGGAGATTTTTTTATTTCTTACCAATTTTTACTTAGTTAAACTTCAAGTTTGAAAAATAAAAAAACGTCCATCCGGGATCTTGAAACTTCCAGGCGACAATGCCAAACACAGATTTCGTAAGGATGGCCTAAGTTGATTGAAAAAAAAAACAACCATCACGATGCATTGGGCCTACAGTATGTGTTGTTTTGGGGTTTTTGGAAGTGTATATGACGATTTAGTTACATGTTTATATTAACAAATGCATGTCAAACTGTCGTGCATTTTTTTTAAAATCCATTTTCGAAGAAAACTAAGAGGAAGTATCGTGTAAAAGTATATGAATGAACAAAAATACACACAGAGCCCAAAGGAACTGCTTTTCATGTAAAAACTATCTTGAAGATGAATTCCATTTTATTTTAGTGTGTCCAGTATATATTGAATACCGTGAAAAATATATTAAAAGTATTTTTATGAGAAACCATCGATGTTCAAGATGGTGCAATTGTTTAATAACGAAAATTTTAAAGATATGTGTAACCTCGGCAAATATTTTTACTTTAGTATGAAATTAAGAAACGATATCTGTAACTAACTTTAGATCTCGTTCTTTTGATTCTTTTTCCCTTTACTTATGTCATTTTTTATATTTATGTATGTACAATGCAGTAGGGTCTCCTGTAAAATACCCACTTCTGTACTATACTATGCTTAATTTGTATCATCTGATGAGCTGCAAAGCTTAAAGAAATAAAGAATGAATGAATGAATGAATGAACAAAGAAAAAAAGTTGGATCAGACCAGATTGATCGATGCATGTTATGTCAATCAATTGAAAATTGCCTGTTTGTGAACAATAAGTAGGCCCATTCACCAACTAACAAAATAAGCCTCATTTTAGATACTTTTCAGTTAAAGGCTTCACTATCTAAAGGTATTTTTTGTAAGTGCATCACCAAAATTTGAATGGTTAATTCATAAAGATACATGCACAGATTCTTTCAATTGATATATAAACAATGTTCCTGCAATAAACTAAATAGTAAGACTGGTAGAACTCATGTTTCAAGCAGATTTACGTAACTATCATATGTGCCAGTTCTTTATGAAGACCAATGAAGTTTCAACGTTTTCTAGAATTTTATTTGACGGGATTTTAGAAACGTATTCAGATCATTTTTGTTCTTCCAATTTTGTTTTTCAATTTGTATGCATTGATAAATATACTTTAGCATTTTGAATGCTTGATGAAACTTTAAACATCAGATGAAGTTAATTACATGCAAGATACGGATGTCAAAATTCATTGTTATCCAAACAAAACTCGAGTCCTGTTTTTGTTTTGTTTGTTTGTTTGTGTATTTTTTTTAAATTTAATTTCAAACAATGTAATGTGAAGAAATACCATAATTTTGATAAATTCAATAGTGGAACGCAATATTACCAACACAAAGCACTGCAGACTTGATTGAAGCTTACAACAATATAACACATACATGTAATTAAACAATAATAAGACAGAGCTTTCTTCGTATGAAACAAAGAATTCTAAACTCCGTTACTCGCTTGTAACTCGATATTTGACATCCCAATTAGGTGATGGAATAACAATACCAATATCAAATATTCTAGACATTAAGCATAGAGAAATACAATTTTAAAAACGTTCAGCGCAAATCGTGTCTATATCCCTCTAAACCTGGCATATTTTCTATTCAGCACGAAAATGTAAACTAAAGCATGGCCTGAGCTTTGCCTACATAACAGAGAGTTGTGAGTTCCGTATCTCCATTAGTTTATCTTGACATCTGATGTGACTCTAGGGAATACCTGAATGAAGGGCTGTTAGCATCAATATTGAAAAAAAATAGCATTTGTATGTCTTCATCCAAAATCGTGATCAGGAAAAATGTCTTTTTGAATAAGTATTGTTTGTTATTTATTTTTATTCTGGTAATAAAAACGTAAGAATTTCCTCATCTTATCTTTTGTGTTTATTCTTTAACAAGAACCAACAGAGATCGATTTTTAGGATTCTTGGGCCTAGTACATGTATACAACTTTCTCATTGTTAAGACATGTACAGTGTACATGTATCCATCTAGTAATTTAAATCATTAAGAATAATGTAACAGATATTTAATTCCCAATAAAATCCTTTCCTTGTTCACTCTTGATATTAAGGAAGAGCCCCCCCCCCCCAAAAAAAACCACAAACAAACCATGTATTCATTAATACTCATACAACTACACTGTATTTTCATTCATTCATTCATTCATTTCATTAGCTTATCGAGTGACGTTTACATCTAGAATTAAGAAACTCCTGAATATAATACGCAATCACACGAACAGGAAAGTGAGTTTGAAAGTTTGGAAATTCATTTTCCGTTTTAAAATTTTGCCAAGCTCGGTAATGCAGGTTCCGCCATTTTGAAATAGTTCTATAATGAACATTTCCGGTATCTCTATATAAAGGAAACAGCTCGAGCACTCCCGCGTGTTCCGGTAGAAAAAGGGCAAAGGTCATTCCAGCTCCGTGTACTCCAATCAGAAAATCTGTTCTTGAAATAAATAAAAGCTGTGTTTTCATTGGATAATTTTCAAGTCTTAGGCCTTTCACACTGTGACTCGGAAAAGACTTTTGAATTTCCTTCAACAAGTTCCTATCGTTGTAAAATTTTCGCTCTGTAACTTTGATTGTTCCATTTCTATACGTTCCGTCCTGTCTCAGAATTACCCGGATATTAATGGACGAACAGTCCAGTTTTCTTTGGCTACATGTGCCAAACAGACTGTTAAAATATTGTTTGAATTCCCCGACGAACGGAAGTTTGGATAAGCGATGATGGTTAAGGTAACCTTCATAACCTGAATTAATCATTATAAGTTTATCAAAATGAAATTTTCTATGACTCTCTCCCGAGAGTGGCAGGGTCTCTTGAAAAAAGCTATCCCATAATTCTTGTAGAATCGTATGACTCCCATAATCATCGGCAAAAATACCAACAACGCTTCTGTTTGGCGATATACCTAGAAGAAGCTTAGCTATCACAATATTGTACATTTGAGTCATCGCATGGTACAAGTTCCCATCGTCGTGTCGTGATAACAATAATCCGATATCTCTATGAACCGGGGCTTTTTCAGTGTCATTGAACCTCTCAGTTAGTCTAATTTGTTTAACCCAGGTCAAAATCGGCTCCTTGAGATGTAGTCCCGTTATATCCCTTACGCCTGCGCACTGTGTCGAAAGGGATCTTAAATCATATTTGGTTGAAGGTTGCGATATAGGAGTTTGGTTTTGGGGTAGGATGAAAGATTCGAACAAAACATTACTAACCACCGCAAACATCTTGTCGAAAAAGACGATCTCCTTATCACAGGCGTAAAAGAATTTGAACAAAAGTGGTTGCTGCGCATGAGTGGAAGCACTTGGGAAGCAGTAATTGTCTGAAGCCGAATGTAACCACATCTCACTCACGACATTTTGATTGTACAGAAAATCATCCGAATAAATGATGATATAAATAAATAAAATAACGTATACCACTACCACACTGAGAAGAATAGACGAAGTTTTCCTCCTTATATAATACATTCTGCTGTCGCTCAATTCTTACATCCAACTGCAATCAGCAAAAGATTCATGTTTTATCAGCCAAGCGCATTTTTCTGAATCAGAACGGTTAACTTAGAACGTTTAACTTATTTTTTTCGTCCTAATTCATGTAAGTAAACCGAGCTTCTGGTATGGATGAATTTGATTTTCGATTCAAATTCGACAATAAAGCATTCTGCTTTTACTGTTCATGAAATATCAAATTGCTTACTGCGGCGAATTTTACACCTTTCATATGCGTTAAAATTTCATGAACTGATAAGAATTATGGAGGAATAGCTCATGAACAAATTGAATTCCAATATCACCGATTCCATTCACCCTTGATGCGGTTCCAGTATTCAGAAAAAGAAAATAAAATGATTTATACATGTATAGTTTACTTTCACCAGATTTAGATTATAAAATGTAATCGATATTTAAAGCATAATGGTATGTAATCTATATTCCAATAAACGTATTTGATTCCTTCTCCATAGTAGGTTAATCGATCATTTTTAGAACGGGATCCCCCAAGCTAACGTCTAAAAAAAGCTTCATGGACCATATTCGGGGGGGGGGGGGGGGGGGAGAGAGGGGTCCCAATAGAGTCCACGTTCTTGGAGAAACGGCAATGAGGAGAGGAAAGGGGCTTAGAATTTGCGTTGTGTCGTTTAGATATAAAAGAAAAATAGGCAGGCGAATGGTAATTCATTTATTTATTGATCAATTAAAATCAATACATGTACACAATGTATTACGAATATGAAAGTTATGGTCGTTGAGTCCCATATTCATTTTAATATCGTGTGTTATTATGTGTCAATCTTACATTGTATTTTTTTCCAAATGATGTCTCTGTTTCATAATTAATTGCTACTTTCGATTTTTCCCCTACATCTGTACAGTGCCATTGTTTTATAGACTGGCAATTTTTCATACAGTATATGGGCGAATAAGAGTCGAAATATAACCCGGAAAACCAATTTTTCCCTTGGCGCACCATTTTGAATTTACTCTCAACTTTAAAAAACTGAATATCAACTTTCAAAATAAAGAAATTAATAGTTCTTGATTGTAAACGAAAGTTCGATTCAGAAATATCTTAATCATCTTTCTTTTTTTTTCATTTCAGCACCCCAGTGAATGGTAAATAAATGTTTATCAAGCAATGAATACAGAAATTAATTAAAACCAAAGGTTTCTAATTATTTTATTATAGTTTGTTTGGAGTTACTTCTTGCCTACTGAAATCCCCCCCCCCCCCGACTAAAAATGTGATAGGCAAAAAATAAAGAACTTTTTTTGAAATGGAGATTTTTTTTATTTTTTACCAATTTTTACTTAGTTAAACTTCAAGTTTGAAAATGAAAAAAAAACTTCTCTCCTGGATCTTGAAACCTCCAGGCGACAATGCCAAACACAGATTTCTTAAGGATGGCTCAAGTTGATTGGAAAAAAAAAAAACAACCATCACGATGCATTGGTCCTACAGTGTGTGTTATTTTGGGGGGTTTTGGAATATATGACGATTCAGTTACATGTTTATATTAACAAAATTAATGCATGTCAAACTGTCATGCATTTTTTTTAATCAATTTTCGAAGAAAACTTAGAGGAAGTATTGTGTAAAACTATATGAATGAACAACAATACACACAGAGCCCAAAGGAACTGCTTTTCATGTAAAAACTATGTTGAAGATGAATTCCATTTTATTTTAGTGTGTCCAGTATATATTGAATACCGTGAAAAATATATTAAAAGTATTTCTCTTAGAAACCATCGAAGTTCAAGCTGTTGCAATTGTTTAATAACGAAAATTTTAAAAATATGTGTAACCTCGGCAAATACATTTACTATTGTATGAAATTAAGAAACAATATCTGTAAATTACTTTAGATGTAATTCTTTTGATTCTTTTCCCCTTTACTTATGTCATTTTTCATATTTATGTATGTACAATGTAATAGGGTCTCCTGTAAAATACCCACTTCTGTACTTTACTATGCTAAATTTGTATAATCTGATGAGCTGCAAAGCTTAAAGAAATAAAGAATGAATGAATGAACAAATAAAAAAAAAATCGGATCAGACCAGATTGATCGATGCATATTGTGTCAGTCAATTGAAAACTGCCTGCTTGTGAACAATAAGGAGGCCGAATCACCAACGAACAAAATAAGCTTCATTTTAGATACTTTAAAATTAAATGTTTCACTTTCTAAAGGTATCTTTTCTAAGTGCCTCATTAAGATTGAATGGTTTTATTTAGAAAGATACATGCACAGGTTCTTCCAGTTGGTATATAAACAATCTTCCTACCATAAGTTAAATAGACTGGCAGAAATCATGTTTCAAGCAGATTAACGTATCATATATATGTGCCAGTTCTTTATGAAGACCAATGAATATTTTCTAGAATTTTATTTTACGGGATTTTAGAAACGTTTTGAGATCAATTTTTTTTTCAAATTTTGTTTTTCAATTTGTATAAATTAATAAGTTTACTGTTTGATGAAACTTTTAAAATCAGATAAAGTTAATTACAATCATGCAAGATACAGATGTCAAAATTCATTGTTATCCAAACAAAACTCGAGTCCTGTTTTTTTTTGGGGGGGGGGGGGGGGGGTTGGGGTTTTTTTTGGTTTTTTTTTAAATTTAATTTCAAATAATGTAATGTGAAGAAATACCATAATTTTGATAAATTCAATAGTGGAAAACAATATTAACAACAAAAAACACTGCAAGATTTGATTGAAACTTATACCAATACAAAACATACATGTATTCAAACAATAATAAGACCGAGCTTTGTTCGTATGAAACAAATAATTCTAAACTCCGTTACTCGCTTGTAACTCGATATTTGACATCCAAATTAGGTGATGGAATAACAATACTCATATCAAATATTCTAGACATTAAGCATAGAGAAATACAATTTTAAAAACGTTGAGCTCAAATCGTGTCTATATCCCTCTAAACCTGGCATTTTCTTTTCAGCACGAAAATGTAAACTAAAGCATGGCCTGAGCTTTGCCTACATAACAGAGAATTGTGAATCCCGTATCTCCATTAGTTTATGTTGACATCAAATGTGACTCTAGGGAATACCTGAATGAAGGGCTGTTAGCATCAATATTGGATGAAAAATATTTGTATGTCTTAATCTAATATCGTGGCCAGGAAAAATGTCTTTTTGAATAAATATTGTTTATTATTTATTTATATTCTGGTAAAAAAAACTTAAGAATTTCCTCATCTTATCTTTTGTGTTTATTATTTAATAAGTACCAACAAAGATAGATATTTATGATTTTGGGGCCTAGTACATGTATAGCCTACACCTTTCTCATTGTTAAGACAAGTACAGTGTATATGTAATAAGTAATTCAACTCATTATGAATAATGTAACAGATATTCAATTCCCAATAAAATTCTTTCCTGGTTCACTCCTGATATTAAAGTAGATCTCTTTGCCCCCCACCCCCTCTCCTTAGCCCCCCAAAAAATCATGTATTCAATAATACTTATACAACTATTTTCTTTTGTTAGCTCATCGAGTGACGTTTACATCTAGAATTAAGAAACTCCTGAATATAATACGCAATCACTCGAACAGGAAAATTAGTTTGAAAGTTTGGAAATTCATTTTCCGTTTTAAAATTTTGCCAAGCTCGGTAATGCAGGTTCCGCCATTTTGAAATAGTTCTATAATGAACATTTCCGGTATCTCTATATAAAGGAAACAGCTCGAGCACTCCCGCGTGTTCCGGTAGAAAAAGGGCAAAGGTCATTCCAGCTCCGTGTACTCCAATCAGAAAATCTGTTTTTGAAATAAATAAAAGCTGTTTTTTCATTGGATAATTTTCAAGTCTTAAGCCTTTCACACTGTGACTCGGAAAAGACTTTTGAATTTCCTTCAACAAGTTCCTTTCGTTGTAAAATTTTCGCTCTGTAACTTTGGTTGTTCCATTTCTATACATTCCGTCCTGTCTCAGAATTACCCGGATATTAATGCTAGAACAGTCCAGTTTTCTTTGGCTACATGTGCCAAACAGACTGTTAAAATATTGTTTGAATTCCCCGACGAACGGAAGTTTGGATAAGCGATGATGGTTAAGGTAACCTTCATAACCTGAATTAATCATTATAAGTTTATCAAAATAAAATTTTCTATGACTCTCTCCCGATAGTGGCAGGGTCTCTTGAAAAAAGCTATCCCATAATTCTTGTAGAATCGTATGACTCCCATAATCATCGGCAAAAATACCAACAACGCTTCTGTTTGGCGATATCCCTAGAAGAAGCTTAGCTATCACAATATTGTACATTTGGGTCATCGCATGGTACAAGTTCCCTTCGTCGTGTCGTGATAACAATAATCCGATATCTCTATGAACCGGGGCTTTTTCATTGTCATTGAACCTCTCAGTTAGTTTCATTTGTTTAACCCAGGTCAAAATCGGCTCCTTGAGATGTAGTCCCGTTATATCCACTACGCCTGCGCAATGTGTCGAAAGGGATCTTAAACCAAATTTGGTTAAAGGTTGCGATGTAGGGGTTTGATTTTGGGGTCGGATGAAAGATTCGAACAAAACATTACTAACCACGGCAAACATCTTGTCGAAAAAGACGATCTCCTTATCACAGGCGTAAAAGAATTTGAACAAAAGTGGTTGCTGCGCATGAGAGGAAGCACTTGGGAAGCAGTAATTGTCTGAAGCTGAATGTAACCACATTTCACTCACGACATTTTGATTGTACAGAAAATCATCCGAATAAATGATGATATAAATGAATAAAATAACGTATACCACTGTTACACTGATAAGAATAGACGAAGTTTTCCTCCTTATATTATACATTCCAGCTGTCGCTCAATTCTTGCATTCAACTGCAATCAGCACAAGATTCATGTAGTATCAGCTAAGCGCATTTTTTTTAATCATAACCTCAGAACATTAAACTTATTTTTTTTTCGTCCTAGTTCTTGTAAGTAAACCGGGCTTCTGGTATGGATGAACTTGATTTTCGTTTCAAATTCCACAATTAAGGCATCCTCCTTTTATTGTTCATGAAATATTCAAATTGCTCACTGCGGCGAACTTTACACCTTTTATCAGCGTTAAAATTTCATGAAGTGATAAGAATTATGGAGGAATGGCTCATGAACAAATTGAATTCTAAAATCACCGATGCCATTCACCATTGTTTCGCTTCCAGTATTAGGTAAAAGAAAATAAAATGATTTATACATGTATAGTTTACTTTCACTAGATTTGAATTATAGAATGTACGCGATATTTAAAGCATAATGGTATGTAATCTATATTCCAATAAACGTATTTGATGCCTTTGCCATGATAGCTTAATCGATCATTTTCAGAACGGGTTCCCCCAAGGTAACGCCTTAAAAAGAGGTTCATGGACCATATATTCTGGGGGGAAGGGAGGGGGAGTTCCAAATAGACGACATTCTTGGAGGACCGAGATAAGGGAGCAAAGGGATGGGGCTTAGAAATTCCGTTGTGTCGTATAGATATAAAAAAAATATAGGCAGGCGAAATTTAAAGGTAATTCATTTATATATTGATCAATTAAAATCAATACATGTATTATGAATATGAAAGTTATTGTTGTTGAGTCCCATATTCATTTTAATATCGTGTGTTATCATATGTCAATCTTACAGGTGCGTAATTATATTTTTTTTCCAAATGATGTCTCTTTTTCATAATTAATTGCTTTTTTCGATTTTTCCCCTACATCTGTACAGTGCCATTGTTTTATAGGCCGGCAATTTTTCATACAGTATATGGATGAATAAGAGTTGAAATTTGACCTGGAAAACCAACTATTCCCTTGGCGCACCATTTTGAATTTACTCTCAATTTTGAAATAAACTGAATATCAACTTTCAAAATTAAAAATTAATAATCATTGATTGTAAACAAAAGTGCGATTCAGAAATGGCTTAATCATCTTTCTTTTTTTTTCATTTCAGTGATATATGAGTCGAAATATAACCCAGAAAACCAACTTTTCCCTTGGCGCACCATTTTGAATTTACTCTCAACTTTGAGAGTAAACCCGGTGAATGGTAATGTTCATCAACCAATGATTACAGAAATTAATTAAAACCACAGGGTTTTAATTATTTGCTTTTGACTATTTTGACTTTCATAAATTGGGTCTTTGATATTTCGTATCGTTGTCCTTTACCGATTGGATTGTTAAGAATAAAGATTGAATATTTATAGAAGACCTAATATAGTTATTAAAATAAAAAAAAAAATATTGCACAATGTTGTATACTTTAAAAGAATTCTGATAGATTTTTGTTGATTTTAACTGGGTTCAGATGGATTCTTAAATGCTATTTATTTTCTTATTGAAGCGATGATATGTTTTTTGGTTTGTTTTTTTTTTTTGGAGGAGGGGGTGGGGGGGTTGTGTTTTTTGTGGTTTTTTTGTTTTTTGTTTTTGGGTTTTTTTTTTTTAATTGGGGCGCGGAAGGGGGGTTGTTTTGTTTTGTTTTGGGGTTTTTTTTTTTTTGGTTTTAGGAATGACAAAGATATCATTTGCTTATGAACAATACGTAAACATAAACACATGTAGTTATACAAATGTACTGCAAAGGAAGAAAAAACATGAATATCAGATATGAACCTTAATTAATAGTATGGACGACCCTTTTATGAAATTACACAAACACCTGTCTAAATCAATCAAGAACCTTCATAAAAAGCCATTTCTATAAAATGTCGTATTGTTGTATTTAAAATGCCTCCTATTTAGTATTTGAGTATGACCCTATGATGGTGAACTATTCTTTTCAAAAAAGGTCAAATCAAAAAATTAAAAAATGATGATAAAAAATGATTTATTGAACCTAAAAATATGCAATTTACTTAATTTCTTATATTAAAACAAAACTAAAGGTCATTCCGACTTCATCTATATTAATTTTTCACATTATACTTTTATTTCTTAACAGAATTCAGAGAAAATCAGGTGGAACTGACGAATAAACAGACTGGCATATTTACAGAATTGCTGTACTGAATTAACTGATCTCCCAGTAGATTCAGATGACACCAAGAGAAAGCAATGGCATCTCCTATTTCATCCCCTGTAATTGTTATAGTACATTCAAGTTCACGATCGTCTATGTTTATCAATTAACTTATCGATTGTGTCTGTGTCAATATAATTTTATTACCGCTGTATACTTGTTCAGCAGTGAACATCTACGCCTTGGGCCATTTTTTTGGACATACCTTAAAATCAAGGACATTACTTGTATACTTTGTTATTCTAATCTCTGTGTACCTCTGTAAAATGGTATCGAGATTCAAAAAATCAATAGATGGACTCACTTTAATAAAAAAAAAAATGGCTTTCTGAATATTGCATTAAAAATGTGTTCACACTGAGTTGATTGAGTTCATTATTTTTAAACAAAATTTTATTCAATATAATATATTGAATGGGATTAGGCAGCAGGCAAAGTCTATTTAGGCCCTCTCCCTACATCAAGGTCAAAATGAATAGAAATATTTAAATGTTCAATTTTGATAACACAACACAGATTTAGTTCATTGACATCAAAATGCTACATAGAAAAACTGTAAGCACGTGCTTACAAACTTCCTTTTTTAAAATCTCAATTTATTTATTTTTAAATTCTCCGCAATGATATCTGAATATTTACATTTCCCATTGTTTTTGTCGGCGATAACACTCATATCATCAACATCGATCTTGTAATGTATAGACCAATAATTATAAATTTCATCAATGACTATTCTATATTTATCAATCGATGAAAAGTATATTAATATAAGTTTTAGGGAACCATTCTTAATATATCACGAGGTGATCGAATACGTTCAGGTGTGATCAATTTTGTGATAAAGCCCTTTGGGCATTAGAAGATTTGATCGCGCCCGATCGTATTTGATCACTTCATAATACTCAGAGAATGATTCCTTATTCCTTAAATAAAGAAGCAAGGCACACTCTAACACATTTTAATTATTTTATATGGTGCTGATGTCATGGTAACAGAAGCTAAAAATGAATAAGACTAACATGAAGGATTGCATGTAAGGCGACATTGACTAATTTATTCTTAACGCCAAATACAAATTAAAAAAGAAGAAATGGGAAAATGGGCAAAATGCAGACTAATCAATATCTGAAGAGTGTCTTCATACATATAAAAACTATTTACACGCTTTCAAAAAAATAATCTTTTCAGTAAAATCAAAACCATAAAAGCTCTTAATTTGGGAATGATTTTACCTTGATTTGACTAAAGAAAACATTCCAAAAAATTGACCTGCTGTATATTTCTAAGTGGTCAGAACATAACATTATCTGCACGACTGCATTTACATGGACAAAAACGAGTTTTAGATGTTTTGACACGGACTCCATTTTCATTTTTCCCCGTCACGGTTCTCGGTTCGGCTTTTATCTATTCTATATCCGGTTAATCTGCCAATAGCATCAACATTACTAGCAATTACTGTAGAAAATTTACCTTTCATTTAGAGGTCCATTTAGGTCGCTGATCTTCGGACTTACCCCCGGGGCCTGACGCACAGACGCGACCGTGACCTAATTCGGAGATGAAGCGAACTATAATCTAAATCATTTGCTTCAAAATTCTTTTCTCATGGTTTTCAAAATCGGGTCATTTGGCAGTTTGTCCGTTTGATCTGTTGCTAAATTTAGCGAATTTTGACTAAATTTAGAAGATTATGGCCTTAATATCTCTGGGGTGGGTCCTCAATGGCCCACTGACCAAGGAATGACCAAGGAATTCCGGAGCCTGCTTCTGTTTGAACTTATCGGCAGGAGCAGATGGTCACTATGGGTTCTCTTTAAAAAAAAAAAACTAAGCTATTAATGTCAAAATAAGAGTAAATTGAAATTCATATAATAAATCGTTTTGTCAGAAAATTTATGCAGATATTATAAACATTTTAAATTGTAAGGTTTAATGGGTACAAATTATTAATTTGATTATATTTTAGCTTAATTATCGGGATTTTTTTTTTCTATTTCTCTTATTTGATCCTTACTTTCATTTGTGATTAATTTGGTTCACTTCCTCTCCTTTATTTCTTACTTTATATAGCTGTTGTTAAGTAATGTGTGGCAGGTTTTAATTGATGAAAAGAATGTCTAGTTTTTTGGGGGTTTTTTTGAGGGGGGTTGTTTTTTTGTTGTTGTTTTGTTGTGGGTTTTTTTTTTTTTTTGGGGGGGGGGGGGGTCAGAAATAGATTCTAACTATTACCATGATACCAACATGAAATACTAATTGTACCGTACAAGGTGGGTGAAAACTAACTTAGATTCTCTTGCAGGTTACCGACCTTAAATCCATACAACTCAACCGTTCACACAAAATACATTTTCGATATATACGCGTAATATCATATATGTACATCTTCGTAGATATGCTACACAAATACCCTTGGGTTCATATATGTAGCTAGGAAGCTAGCTAGTCAGAAGAAAGACATGTTATTATAGTATTCCCCACCTCCAGACGTAAAAGAGTTTGATAAATGTAAGTGATTTTGACCTTACGATATGATTATTCTCTAAAGTGAGGTAAATTTTGTACACGTACAATTTTATGCAAATTTAGAGATGATAAAGTGTATACATGTACTTACAAGTGTACGCCAGTTGTACGCACGAAGAATAGCTTATTATGTGTAATCGTGCCGCGTTGTACGATGTACCGAGGTAGGTGAGATTTGTACATGAAAAATGTAGATTTCCGGTCTTTTTTTAAAGGATACTATGTAGCTTAACAGTAAAGTCAACATTGCGTAATGTTGGTTTGAATATATTTCAACGCTAATGTGTGCCCATATATTTACAATGGGATTGGGAACAGTCAAGTTATAATAATAATGAAGCTCTCTCCTTACAATAATTGGCAAATATAAAGATTCAAAATAATTTACATACAATAGAGTAAGGTTTCTATTAGCATATTTTGATATATATGTACGTACGCAATCAAAATCTCTTTTTTTTTATTTTTTTTTTTTTTTTTGTACATGTATATTGTACATTGAAGAATATGGCAGTTGATTTTGTATTTAAATAACGCTTGCTAGTTCCTGGATATGTAAGTGAGTAAGCAAATAATTTATTAAAGTGAATTGTGTTCTAACACATTACATAATTATATGTAATACACAAATAAATAATGAAACACCCGGCCCATTGGGCCTATATGTCACTGCAAATACAATTAGAACATATATACACATATTACGCATTGCGGTTTTTTTTTATACAATAATGATTGTCAGTAAATGTAAGATTCATGTAAATATTTAGAAGTTTGTCTCGGAAAATTTGACAGTAAAGAATAAGTTAGACATTACTGGTGTTGCATTATATATACGATATTGTTAATTAGAGGCTGTCGAAATATAATTCATTAAGAATTCCGTTTATAATTTTATACATGTATAAAAAAACCTTTTTCTATTGATGTTGTTGCTGTACTTACATTTTTAATGGCGTCGTCATAAACAAAAGTCTCCAACTACTTCAAATTGTTAATGTTAACGAAATATGTATCTTTTCATCCAAAACAAACAATTTCAAAGACTTTTCACAGAAGAATGTAATAGGGCAAATTAAAAGAGTTTAAACACTCAGTAAGAAAAGATACCGAAGTGAAGGAATATTATTACATGTACATGTAATATCAAATTTTTTTTTTTACAAACTGTATTAGAAAATTGGAGATACAGGTCCAAATCTGGCGCTCGGTTCAATGCATAGCAAATTCATTGCAACTTTATTATTATTTTCCTTTGTCTAGCATAGTTCTCCTCCAGCCTGCCCACAGGAAAATTTCCTAAAGACCGGGTAAATGTGAACATTGAGGAGAATTATGGACTGCGTATCAGTAAGACCAAACGTCCTGGAAGCTCTCTGGATCTGCATGATATAGATTTAAATAATGAACTGGTCGGGGGTGGGGGGTGGGAGTCCATGTTTGAAACTACATGTACAATGTAGTCTCAATATACTGTACACTCTCTACGTACTATTTTCTACATTGTACAGTTATATACTATTTACATTTACAGCTACATTGTAATACTGTAAATACCACAGATGATTATTTATTTATTACATGTAATATAATCATACGAAAAGAATCATGATGTTTTGCTGTTGTTTTTGTTTTGTTTTTGGTTTTTTGTTTTTTTTTTGGGGGGGGGGGGGGTCATCAATGATCTGCAGCTGTCTTTTCTTGAAATTTTTTATTTAGATTTCATTAGTTTTAAACATATCGCCGATATGATATCGTATGGTTGATTAACTTTTGGACAGTAAACATCTAGAATTTCTTCCTTTTAGATAATAAATGAAACTCCATTTCATTTTACAACGAAATTGATGTTTTCTCGAGCTCCCAAGCTATTTACGAATCGTAAGCGAAATATTGGATTTTAATTTGAAGGGTTAGGTTAGCAAGACAAATACTATTGCGTTACCCTGCCCCCAGGGCAGAACTTGTTGACCCTATTGTCCTCGCCCCTGTCCAGCAAACAGAACAAGTCATTTAAAGACCCAAAATCTGTAATAGACTATGTAACGCCATGGTAATTAGTTGATCTACAAACATGTGATAACCATTATCAAAACAGTATCAGTAGTTTCGCATTAAATCTCTCAAAATCTCTCTCTCTCTCTCTCTCTCTCTCTCTCTCTCTCTCTCTCTCTCTCTCTCTCTCTCTCTCTCTCTCTCTCTCTCTCTCTCTCTCTCGTTATAATGGACTGTGAAAAGATTTATAGTTTCGGTATTTTAGATAAAAAGGAAATATTGTTGGTTTTATTTTCTTTATGTTTAATGTAGGACTTCAAACTTTAACAAACTTTTCCTGAAAATTGTTTGTTCTTTTAGAAAAAAAATGAATAAAGTTATATTTTATGTTTAAATGTTCACTTGATGAATTGCAAAAGTTTTTTTTTAATCGTATTATAACTCTGTGATAAAATATCGCAATTTTTTTTTAATCTATAATAAGTATTGATTACATGTATGTATGTATATTGTAAAAATT
Organism: Magallana angulata; assembly: GCF_025612915.1. Taxonomy (NCBI): domain Eukaryota; kingdom Metazoa; phylum Mollusca; class Bivalvia; order Ostreida; family Ostreidae; genus Magallana; species Magallana angulata. Next base: position 27,627,323 of record NC_069119.1, on the reverse strand, counting down.
GTTATACAAGCCAAATGAATAAAGGTGCGTTTTATTTCACAAAGGAATAATAACCAATTCATTTCTTTTTGGAATTGTTTTAATATTTTTTTTTTTTAGTTTTTTTTTAGTTTTTTTTGTAAAATCTTGTTAAAGAAAATCTTGATATCTTGATATTTCAACCCGGCGTCATCTAGGATGTACTTTGTACAAAGTGAATCTCAAATCGACTTTTTATTCAGCAAATTTTTTTTATGAATGCTTATTTCCGAAATAATTTTGTTGATCCGCTTGAAGAGGATTTGGAAAACGACTTATGTCTAGTGAAGCAAAGATTCTTCCAAAGTTTCATCCCTTCTTCGATTTACCAAAACGATGTTTTTTTATTCAACAAAAGGACTCGAGTATGTACAAATCGAAAACAAAACCACACAGAAGTAAAAGAATGACATTTATCTTTAAAAGGGCATGGCCCTCACGAAGTGCTAGACTAGCAAAAATAAAATCTAAATTGAGACATAAAAATCGGGAGAGAAAGAAAACTGCGCAGGTTCTCGTACAATTGGGGGTCAGTTATCTGTGAAAATTCCCAGTGAGCTAAACGATGGCTTAGATTGCTGTAAAAACATGGCGGTGTTGTTTTAACCTTATTCAATATTACTCAGTAATTCCATTCGAGGTCACCGATTCAAGGTCTTACTCGACCGATTGTCGTCTGCTTAACTCTGATCACCCTCAAAGGACATGCTTCTAAAATATCGAGACTAAGTGTGAAAAAAACTCAATGTCCTGAAAATAGAGCACTTTCATATAGTATAGTTACTGTAATTATATATATGTATTAGATTCATATAATTATCATATTGCCCTGTACAAAATTCATTTTGTCTAAATCTAAATATTGATTTGTACATAATATCGTCATGATCTAAGCAATCGAGCAGCGCATTCATATTATAATATCAATCGCAACAACAAAGAGAAAAAGAGTCGAATTGACAATGATTTTAAACAAGAATATAATTATATTTCTATCTTTTTATCACAACAATTATATCAAATTCTTGATATGAAAACATTGAGAATAATTTTATATATTAATAACGATCATGTGAAAGATAGTCAATGTTTTAGATGGTTCCAAATACGGTTTAAATTATATTTTGTTAGAAACACAAATATTCCCAGTACCATTTTAAACGATTTTTTTTTTCATTTTTATAATTGGATTTTGATTCAATATTTTTATAATAACTATAGATCGCATAAATAGACGGTAAAAATTAAGACCATAAAACCACCCCCTCCAACCATAGAAACCTTGAAAATTATTAGATAAAATCGGGGATTATTTTTATAGAGGCGGCGATCAACCGAAAGTATCAACTAAATCAAAATGTTTCAATGAATGGATGATTATGATAGTAACTTCTCTCTCTCTCTCTCTCTCTCTCTCTCTCTCTCTCTCTCTCTCTCTCTCTCGCTCCTGTTTAAATATGAACATATATCAAGCTCTTTATCATTTTATACACTAGCATGGCACTGGAGTAAAATTTATTGTTTTATCATATTTCATCATGTTTATTACACTGCGTGAGCGGTAAAGTTGATATACGAGAAAAAGATAACTTGTGAATAACGTTACTAAGTGATGCAACTGTAACTCAAGAAGACTGGGTCCCATTTCCTTATAAATGCACAAAAACACGTGCATTCACCTTATTCTGTATTGATAAATAGGATGTTGCTTACTTTTACAATACTTTTGCCCTAAAATGTTATATGTAGAAATATGGTGTTAGCTTTATATTCAGCACTTTAGTCCAGAGAATTTGGATCAGATCTGAGGAAATAAAAAGTTTACAAATAAGCGTAAACATATGTGATGGATCTGTGTGTTTACACGCAACCGTAAGTGACGAACCCTTACTCTTGCGTGTACACGTAAGAAAAAAATACGTGTGACCTTACACGAACACGTTGTGAGGGGTGGGGGGGGGGTTGTTCGACTTGCAGTATTCAAACAATGAGGCGATCAAAATGATTATACATGTACCTACATATGTAATATCATGTACACTGTATATGCTACAAAACAATATTCAAATAAATGTACAATACATGCTAGATCATACAGAGAGCGATCGCATTTCATAGCATGCGTCCTCATACATAATCGTTACGATATATATTTATAAATGTATTCACCTTCATGTAAACTGAACTGTGTTAAATGATAATGTCAGCAAAATTGTGATGCAAAAATTAATCGTAAAAACGGGGTGTGGATATCACGCAATATATATTTGATAAATGCACACCACCAATATATGCGCGGATCTAGAGGAAGTATCGTGGATGGGGTTCCCCCCTTCTGAAAAATTTAAACTTTTTTTTTTTAATTTACGTAGTAAATTTACCAAAAATATGCCTTGGATCCCCTTGGCAAACTTGAATATTATTCTATCTATAACTTGTAGATTCGTAATGCATGTGGATTGTACAATTAATATTGAATTTTCGGTACAAATATTATTTTTGTTTTTACACTGTATTCTAGAATCAGAGGGTTAGGAGGTCAGTTGGCTTTATAAATCATATTTGTGTACATATATATCGATATCAGAAAAGTGTCGATGCAGAAAAAAGGAGGAGGGGTCCAGTTTCCTGAACTTGTCCATAACATGTTAATGATCATTTTTGCCCACTGGAGCCGAATAAGTAATTTGGGTTTTCCCTTATATATATACGTCATACAGATAAAGTTGACGTCTATTTTTAAAGATCAAAATTGATCAAACCTGTAGTTATAAGAACATTGACCAAAAGCATGAATACATTAGTTCATTTGACCAAACCTTGAGAACATTAGTTCATTGTTGATGATATTGATCTACATCAAAGCGTGACGTGCAAAAAGATAAAAAAAAAAAAGAAAGTGAATTGCAAACGCCTTAGGGTGGACAGCTAAATAAGAGAAAAAGCGGTGAAGCTGAACCATTTTTTCTTTTGATTTTGTTAAATATACAATAATGTCTTGGTCAGAAATATATTGATACCCCCACCCACAACATCCAACCCTCTCCCCCCTCCCCTCTCCCCCCGAAGATGTGAGTTCGACTGATTACGTGACAAAAATTTTAAGAAAAAGGCAAGCGTTGTGTGGCTTTAGTTCTTTTGATGTTAAACTATGATAGAAATTTTGCTTTTGATGCATTTTTTTTTGGGGGGGGGGGGGGTTATCAGATCAGATATCTATACATGTATAAGCATGTTTGTTTTATTCAGTAAACAAGAGAATTTGCTTTTTATTTGCTTAATTAATGAAGCAATGCAGACATACTGATGTTGCAGCCATACATGAAAACTGTTTCAAAGTAACTTGATTCATCGCTAATACAAATCAAACGCGTAACAGCGGCTAAAAAAAATGTTTCTATATATCTTCGTTTCCCTATATTTTTCAAATTACCTTTACTTTTTCAAATACATATACACATTTTATTTCCTTTTCTTCTATAACCAAAGTTCGTATATACATTTATGAAATTTTGGTTTGGACAATGTATCAATTGGTAATGTTTTTCTTTCTTTTTTTAAGGTTTTATATTTTTGATTCAATGCCTCAATGCTTTTTAATTTTACTTGTCAATACCGATGTGACATTTTCTTTAGGCAAAGGCCAAAAACTCGATTACGGCCTTCGAAATTTGAATTTGATCTTTTATTACGTGTCTGTCATATAATATATATAGTAATTTTCATCATGATTATAAAACCTGAAACTTTATCAACAAAATTCTTTCTTTATATCTTAAGTTATTTTAAATGACTTTCAACATGTTTGAATCATGCACCGAATCAGTCCATATATTTTCCCTAAATTTACAGGACAACCGAAATATGGTTCATCATCATGATTTTTAACATTTAGTCAATAAGAAATTCAACAAGTTCAGCAAGTTCAAAAAATTCCTATATGGCATATCCACCCCCTCTTTTCGTTTTATCATTATCAGACTTTTTTTTTTTACAGTTTAAGTTTAATCACAATGAATATCGGGGGAGGGGGGGGGGGGACTCATCAAATTGTTTTTAATTTATGTAATATAAACATCTTTCATAATAAAATTATGAAAGATGTTTATATTACATAATATTACTTTTCTTTTTTTCTTTTATTCCCTTAGTATTATTTCTATTTCCTGCAAATGCAGCCAATCAATTTTCAAAATGATTAAATATTTCAGTTTTTTTACAGAAATTTGTTTCATATAATTCTTTTTTTTTTATTTACAAGGCGAACACGCAGCTGACTGAAATTTGAAGACAAAGACCCTTCGATCAGAGTAAGGTTTGTGAAAAATCTTTTCCACAAATATTAGACCATTGAGTACAAAAGTTGGTCCATCCAGATTAGGCCTCTGGTCCCGATCAAAAATAAATGGTACCAGGAGCCACCATTGTCAATACCATTAAAGAAAACGCTGACGAGATCCACGCGATAAACCCGAGAACACCCGAACGCAGCCGACCGTAACCGACTGCGTCCGAAAGTGGGACAATCGCTGGAGTGTGACAATTTCCCGCCATATATAAACTGCACCGTGACTCGGGACTGTCCTCTTCAGTTCCGGAGGGGAGGGGGTGAGAGTTTTTCTCAGAATCCAAAGAAGTCTGCAAAGTTAAGGCAAGCGGCCGTATGTGGAATGAGTTATTCTGTGAGAGTCAACGGAAAAAGTGAGTGGATTTTTTTTTTTTTTATTTCGTCATTATTTAATCATAACAGGGTCTTTCTTTGATTTTTTTTTAAATCTCATTTCAATTTTCCTTTTTAAAATTTTTTTTTGTCGAAGAAGTTATCAAAAGTCAACTGTCAATTAGTTATAAGTTTTTTTTTTAGGAAAATGAAAATCTTATGAAGCTTTTATATCAGATTTTGTGCTACTTTAAAAAAAAAATTATTGTTTTTCTTTTGCAACTGAATTATCGATGTTCTCAAATATTTCGCGCGGTTTTATTTTTTAACTCATTAACTGCCCTATTAAAAATTCTTTGCACAAAGATTTTTTGACGATACGCAAGGAGAAAAATGATTCTCTGCGTAACATTTCTGGGCAATCTGTTCAATTCAACATTAGGGAGATTTGTCCCGTATGAATCGTTTCAGTCGTTATATATACATATATATATATATAAGAGATCAATACATGTAACTTACAAAATTGTTCAATTTAAGAAAATAATTCATTTAAATCCTATTTTTAAATTTCTCTACAAATATTTCTGACGCAACTACGAAAATCGCATCGAAACCCAATGTACATTCTGAGTAGATGCAAACAACTGTTGCTGATTCATTGGGGGAATTTGATCAAACGATTATCAGATGGACCTAAAACCGCCCAATTTAATAACGCGGAACAAATTTATTGAATTTAGCTTGTCTAACTGACCCGTTCTGCTAAAGGGTAAAATCTGAGCAGATATCATGCTTTAGTTCTTCTGTATCTTTCTTTGTAGTAATTTTCTAATTTTATCATTGGGATTAAGGTGGAGGGGGTTGACTGGGGGGGGGGGGTAAAAACAAGCAGTATTTCTTTTTAATCTTTTCTAACGGCTTTACGAAATGTGTGTTTTACCAGTAGACCCAATGTAGTAACAAATGTAATTCTTTAAGAAATGTGAAATTGAAATACGTTTATTTATCGCATTGATTAGAATATTAAGGCCAAAAAAAAAATGACGATTTATTATAACACAATCAGGTTTTTCAGATTTGTAACACAATGTATACAGACCAGACATAACAAAACTGTTTATTCAGACATGTATTCAAAAATAAAATCATTTGTTTCTTCGTGTATTTAAATTCTCACCTGTGTAAAAATGACGCAACATCGCGACAGGTAGCGATCCCTTAGACTAACTGTTGATCAATTCCCCGCTGCGTAATTTTTGGCGAGCACTTGTGAAAACTTTAACCCAGGGAGTCAGAATATCTTACGAGATGTAACAAGTGTCGTATTTCTCTAAATTCTTAAAAAAGAGGTCTGACTAATTAGATTTCGTCTACGATTGCATCAGTGTATGGACAGGTTGATAGTATACTTACATGTACATGTAGGTTATGCATTAAATTATTGGTAGACTAAGTTCTGTACCTCCTATTTGGGGAACAATCAACATTAGTTAATTCAGTTGTTTTTTGTTTCTATTTTTTTTTTTTTTTGTCTTGTACAAATATAAAAAATCGATAGCTAAAATATTTTTTTCAGTGTCGATCATAATATGGTTTTATGAATTTTCGGAAGCACTCGTAATTTAGGTGAAATTGTCGAAATTAATAAAAATTACCTTCTAGATCTCATCAAATATTTTGAGAGAGAAAAAAAAACAACTTGATCAAAATAACTCTTTAATGTTTGGGGGGGGGGGGGCATGATTTGAAAACTTAGATTTAGAGCCGGATAGATTTGAACTAAAATTCACAATTTTCTTCCAATATAAATGAACTATTTGACCCTGACGATAGATAGTGCCCATTGGGCAGATCTCTTGCTCTAAAAGCAACGCCAAGGTCCATTTTCAATAATCAACTCCCAGATTCATTGGAGTAGAAACTGATAAAAGGTATCCATTTCCGTAATTTATGAAGAAGAACAAATCACCGAACCGTGAAAAGTCTAGTCCGTTATCTGGTAGAAGGAAAAGGGGGGGGGGGGGGGTTGTCGGCGATGCGTTTATTAGAGCGTAATTAACAAAGCTTTTCGGGTGTGTAGAGCATGACCAGTTAGAACCGGTTTCCGCTTCTTACATATGTATATCTGTCACGGATAATTGGCGATTAACACCTAGTTGCGTTCCACCTTACGCACACTTTTCAATTCAAACGACTCCATAAAACAACATTAATTGCATCACAAGATGTCTCAAAAAGATATCGCAAGTCTGGTTCTATTATTGAATTTACCGGGTCGTCGTTTCTTTAATTACGTGTATTGTGTACACGAATCATCGCGTCAGGTGGGATAATGGGCCCTACTTCAAAGGTGTCACCGGCTAATACATGTAGTTGTACATGTATGTAACACCTACCATAAATACCTAAATATTTTACGACAATCGTCTTCCGAGTCAGACAAATTTTAAGTCAATACTGTCTGGTTTTTAGGACATCTCATTGTTAATTATCTAAACTTAAAGAATGGGGGCGAGGAATCCATGACACCCTTCCCCCACGCGAATCCTCCAGATTAAAGTTACGGCAGTTAAAGCCAAAAGCCTGTCAATAAATATTTGTGTTGTCTGTCTGATGAGAGAAACACAACATCAACTACACGCATCAGACATACACATACATGTAGCACCCGTGCGACTCCACCCACCCACAATTCTTAACATTATTGCCACTCTCATGCCTAGCTGTACCCCTTGTCAAATTGATAGGAGGAAAATGTCAATCGCAGCTTATCAAAAGAGACGAGTTTTCGTACTGTACACGCAATTTGTTCAGTACATTGTATATGTTGGACAAATAGTACCCCCCCCCTCCCCTCCTCTTCCACTCATGTTCACACGCCAGCATTTTACCAGTTCCTCATGAGCTTTCTCTAATGGACCCGTCTAAAATTAAAAAAAAAAGTTTATAAAAGTTTTTAGGGAAGTCTCCTTAAATGAAAATAATATATCTTTATTTAATTATAGAATTAAACCATAATTTAAACAATTTTCTATAATAGTAGATCTAGATATTTACCTATACATTCTGGAACGCGTATACATATCAAGTATGACCTACAATGTATAAATACATTGAAGTACATTAATATAAAATCAACAAAAGTTCATGGAGTTTTTCATTTGTTACAAACTCATGGTTCGGGGTCATATGTTTCGTGTATATATTATTGTTTACGAGGAGAGAACAATGTTAGATCAGGAGAAATTAATACGGGCCCAAAGCTCTGATCGTCAGGGAGATAAAGGTACGCCTTAATATCTGAGCAATAGACCAGATTCCCATTAGATACGATCAGAATATGGCCGAGAAACAAAATTCGCCAGGGGGCGCCTCACAACGTTATGAAACGTCGGTGAAAAACTATCAACTAAAAGACTTTTTCTGTAAATTTGAAATTTAAATATATGCATCTTTTCTCGTGGTCTTGAGGGTTCTTTTTACGCAAATTAGTGTTGTTGGTTTTTTTTCTTTTGAATAAAATAAACACATGTTTTCACATACCTTTGCTTTCACGATCAAATTTTGCGCAAATTAATTCATACAAAGGAACAATCGAAATCGATAGTAAAACTATGTGCACGAGAAAACTATCAAAATCGAAGCTCGGTAGGTTTGTTGTATCATAATGAATGTTTATGGCATAAGTTAATTATTACCAGGTGTAAATTATATTAATATTATCAATTATTGATATTATCTATTCTTTTGCTTTTTTGAGCAGCAATGGACGAAAGCGACAGAAATAATTCAGGTAAATATTTTGTAAATCGCTCTAATTATTGAAAATCTAGCTTACATGTCATTGATATAGCTTTTCGAAGTCTTTTGGTAGAACTATGATAAATGATATACCATGCATGTATTTGCTTTTAATCAAAGAATTAAATGAATATGCTTCATGCAGTTAGTCAGTTTGTGATTTTAGCCAAAGAAATATAATTATATAAATTATAAATATAAATTATATAAATAAAGTTAAACTGGTTTGTCAGTTTAACTACGTTTACTTGTAAAAACTAATGGCTTGTAAAGTTGTGTAATGGCCTAGTTGGTTACGAAAATCTAATAGATGAGAGATTGCTCTTTCATACCGAGGCCTTTTATTCGATTTGTAGTGTTCTAACATAATGGAACACGTGCCTCATATAAAAATCTTACATCTATTAAAAATCAAAAATGCATTCTTTATCATTATTATTAAATTTTTCAGCCAATGGCCAGTTTGTTGGAGTGCGCATGCCCAACAGAAGAGACAGACCACGTGTAGTGTCTAATGGTAAATATCAATAGATTTTTCACCACTGTACAATTTCATACTGAAATTGGCCTCAATCTACAAAAATTCGTTTGAAGCTGCAAAATGTAGGATATTTGTCTGAGAATGAATAATATCAAAAGAGGGGTCTGTTTGCTCATGGAGCTTGTTTTTCTCTTATACGACGTCAATAAATCATACCGCCATTTTGTTATGGCATTCTTGCACTGTGTATATATATAACGCAAAAAAGAGAAAACAAGATTAAAATCTTTGTAAAAAAAAAATTAAAAACTCCATTGAATTCCAATGTCTACGTGCAAGAGCCAGATTCAGAAGAAACAAGGGAACTCTTTTTCCTTGGGTAATTAATAATGCTTTTAAAACTGTTCTTTTCATTTTTGAACTAAAATAAGATAAATTAAATTGATAATTCTTCAGTATTGTTTTGTTTTTTATTGCGGCCGGGAGAGTAATGATATGCAGAAATCCATTTTTTTAAAATCTTAACTTTTCCTAAAAATACCTTTTCACGACTTTTAAATTTATATCCCCCCAAAAACTTTTCAATATTTTTTCAAAGGCTGTACAATTTCCGATTGATAAGTTAAATCTATTTAAACATATAAAAAAAACGAAAAAAGAAAGACCTTAATTTATCACGTACACGTACCCTTATGCGTCGCAATTTTATGTGTACACAAGCACTGTGAAAGCTTTGCCTGTGCAATATTTACCGCTATGGAACTCTGCAGGATAAGAAAAAGTAAGAGACAATATAAAAGATTGCTATTACAGTCTCAAACTTTCTATTTATCAAAATATATAACAATTAAAGATGTATTTCATCAATGATTGTTAATTATACAGGTGGGCCGAAGGACGATTCGGAAAAGTATAATCCGTCGGAATGGGTTCAGAACCTTATCAACAACGTGAAGTCTGAGGGTCACAAAGCCCATGGAGTTTTCAGCGAGCTGGACGTCCTGAAGGAATATAATGGCAACATCGAATGGCGTGAAGCAGCCAGGTACGATCACAGAAATATTAATTTTGAAATTATCACGCATTCACAAAAAAAATTTCCAGAAATACGGTTGCCTTGAAGAGTTTATTTTTGCGGACGTTAAATTATTTTTGCGTCAATTGACCTTTAAAAAAAAAAGGGGTTTAAAATACGTGTCTAATTTTAAAAATTAAGATTTTTGGCGATTAAAAACCAAGGTCTGTAATAGTTACCGTTAGTTTAAAAAATACCAGTTCTAATTTGAACTATTTGATTAATTTGAATTTAATCAGTGAAATGCGCCTTATTCAGCACTATTCTGTAAAAGTGAGAGTACCCTACTTTATAGTGACACGGTTACAATCAACGCAACTTTTTAAAAATTCTATGCACGTTCGCATGCAAATATGTACAATATGTAAATATGTGCAGATATTTGTGAATGTGAATACAGTGAATGTTTATTCCTTATGCTATTCCTATGCTATTCCGTCGTCGGAAATCAATGTGTTAAGTGTATGCAAGACTGGCCGAGTTTTTTTCGAGGTCGATAGTGCTAATTGACGATAAATAAAAATATTTTGTGAACCTTGCGTGCATCGTAGGTTGATAATATTATAATAAGAATTTTTCGGTTTTGAATAATTAAAGAAAAATAAGATAATCAGTCCAAAACTAGTGCAACTTTTTGTGCACACCCTTCAGTAATTTGCAAGTAATATTTATTTACCGTAGCTCTACGGCATGTCAACCCGAATTTTCCCGCACGTAGAGCTACAGACCTGTAACTTCTTGTGCCTTTCCAGTAGGCTGGGAAAAACACTTCCGAGCCTGCCGGAAAGGCCCGAGGGGTTGTGATTTACTTGAAGCTATATTCTAATCATTTTGCGCTGTTCGTAGGTGGGTGAAATATGAGGAAGTTGTGGAGGAGGGAGGAAAGAGGTGGTCCAAACCCCACGTGGCCTCCCTGTCCATGCAGACGATGTTCAATCTCAGGAAAACCCTGAAGGAGGCCCCGATCATCATCGACTACGATTGCCACACCCTCTCCCAGGTCATAGGTCGGTATATTTAGTACTATTAAGGTGGCTTGATGGCCTTGGTCATTTATATACCTCCTTGAGACAAAGAGCTCTTTAAAAAGATAAAATAAAAGTTCAAAATTTAAACCGAAAATATTTGGATTTCCTCTACTAACTAGTATAGTTAATGACAAAATCAAATTCAAAATTTATAAGTAGATCTTACGGTTTATTTGTTAGGCATCCAGTCTCAAAGGCTTTTCTTACCTCCCTAAAGAGAAAAACTCTTTCTGAAAATATTGATATTATAATTCAAAGCAAATAATTTAAAATTTAAAAGCAATTTATTTAAAAAATAGTAAAATTACATGTAAATAATTGTTTAGAAATGTAAAAAAAAATCATTTTAAGTTTTAAGATTACTACCCAGCCCTTGTTTGTATAATAAAAAATGCTTTGTTTGATTACATGTTTCTAATCATCCAACTACTCTGTAAATTAAGTATTACAAACCCTTATACTGTAGTAATTACCAACTTTAATTTTATTAAAAGATTTGAATTAATTTTACAATGAGATATCTACTCATTAAAGCACGATTCAAAGTTCATAAATTGAAATTTAAAAAAAAAAAGAGAAACTGATTTGCAAAATTTTAAACGAAGAAAAAACTCGTTCTTGTATTTCGAACGTAAAATCATTTCGAACTAGTTTCGGCGGTTCTTCTTCTGTGCTAATCTAAGTTGAAAGTTTAGATGAGTAAGCAAATACAAGGGGAAGTATGTTAAGTACCTTAAGATATGCTTCAAAGTCAACCGAAATTGGTCTGGAAGTTTCCACTTCTGGTGTTCTTTTGAATCGCAAGTTATATTTTAAGACCCGTTCGCTTTCTCTCTGTTTTTTAATCACATCAAAGAAATATCTGGCAGTTAAATTAAAAGCAATAAAACATGGGGTTCTATATTCACTGTTTGTTAGTACTTTTAAATGGGAACATATGTTTGTGTTTATTTCGTAAAATCAAAATGTTTAAAATGCGATGTTTAAAGCAATATGAGCTGCAATATTCATGTTGAAATCTAAATCGGAGCAAAATTGAATATTTGTCGTCCTGTACAAAAATTGATCGGCTGTATATTCCTTATAAGTGAAATCTTTTTCCTGACAAAAATTAATGATTTTTACAAATCTTATTTATCATAAAAGTTTAAGTTACAGGCAGACTTATCATACTAGCAGGTTTTTGCAGCAAAATAGAATTTAAAAAAATACAGCTCATAATTGCTTTAAGCAAAGTAAAAATAAAAAAAAACGTAAAGAAGAATTATAAGATTATGAGGATTGTAAAAAAAATAATTTGAAACTTAAAAAGTTTATTAATACTAATGGGCATGCAACAGAGACAAACAAAGCGTAATTCTATATACACAAGACGAATCTTGTTTTGTCTTTTGAGTTTTTGTTACTGACAAATTTATGTAGATGATAGGCATTGAAGGTTACGAGAAAACAAGAAAACATTTTTTCTACCATCTTGTATGTAAATATCCCCCCCCCCCATTTCCTAGGTTTATGAAATTTCACGAATGTAATTCCTATTTGATTAGACAAGTTCACCGACGAATGGGTGGACAGCAATCAGCTAGATCCGCGCTTCCGGCCTCACATCCGGGACGTTGCCCTCAAAGGTCACAAGCATCACCACGTCAAGAGAGCCAAGAACCAAAGGCGCGGATCAACGACTTTGCGCCCCCTAGCGGACATCATGGACGAATCAAGTAATTCTTCGGATCAATCGCACCTTCTCGGGCATTTTCGACAGAGCTCAGGAAAAACACCGAGAAGTTGCGATTGTCTAGAGATATCATAATTAAAACAGGAGATAAATATAAACTGACTTCTTGTAACTGGGCAAAAGCGATCATGATGGGAAGATTCTTTAAGCTAATAGCAAATATTTATAGTGTCTTCCCCTCTTTTATTTTGCTTTTGTCTTCTTCTTACGATTATCAGTTGAATGAGCTCTTATAATATTTATTTTAAAAAAAATTTTTACGCAGACACCGGAAGTAGGGCCAACCTCCCATCGTCGGCTAGCATGGCGAGCATCAACAGTGACGGACTGGGCAGTAGTAACAGTAACAATGACCTACAGGAAATGGGCATGGTAGAGAGCCCCTCACAGAGTTCTATTGCTACCGGCTGGAAGGTACGTTCAACCCCACCCCTTTCATAATTTATTTTAAATCCCAGCTCCGGAATTTCAACCCCGAACGCCAAACTGATTGAGAAGAAAACTTTATATTTAACAAATGGAGGTAAAAAAAAAAAGGTCTGTTTTTTATATTCCTTTTCTTGAGCTGGTTTCTCTTTTGGATTGTTTTTATCAATTAATTTTGTTTTTGTTTTTTTATAATTCAATCCGAGCTTTACCGGAAAGATCCGAAAAGTAACGATTACGTTCAACCCGTAACATTGTTTTCATTCTATTTATTCATTCAACAGCCAAACACCAATTTCCTCAGAAAAATTCCCAAGGACTCTCACGTGGCCAACATCATGGTAGGTGAGGTGGAAGATCTTCCGTCACGCGTGGTCGGCTTCATGCGGCTGAAGGAGCCCCGGGTCTTGCAGAACGACCTCAGTGAAGTCAACATCCCGACTCGCTTCGTCTTCTTCTGTCTTGGCAGACGCGGCGAAGAGGAGGAGTTGATCGAGTTTGGACGATGCATGGGAACCATGATGGTGGATGATGTAAGATCCAGATCAGTTGAATGCTTGTTTTGAATTTTTTTTTCCCATAAAAATGCATTCCTTGATGTTAAAATAATTCTGAAACGAATCTATAGAGGAAACATGTTAAGGGTAGATGCTAGTTAGCAAAAATATCCTGATATCTGTATGCATAAGACCTTTATTTTATCCACGCGATATACATATAAGGATGCAAAATAAAGATCTTATTTTTATTAATAGATTTTCCGGGAAGTTGCGTATAAAGCCCGGGATAGAGACGATCTTTTGGCTGGATTTGACGAGTTCATGGAACAGGTGATCGTACTTCCGCCTGGGGAATGGGATCCTAAAATCCGTCTGGAGCCCCCTGGAAAAGTCCAGTCCCAGGTTTGTTTTTTTACGTACGCAGGCAGGACTATCTTTTAATCGCAACTGACCGGGCCTTTCCGGCAGAGCTTGGAAAAACTCGGAAAAAACCGAGAAGTTGCGATTGAAATAGTTTTATTCGTTGACTTTACCTATAACAGCGCGCAGTAATTTATCTGTTAAAGGAAACTAAGACAATTTATCAAAAAATGCTGTGCATGTATTTATATTTTTCGACTTGGAAATGTATTAATGACCAGATTCATGTACACAGGAACATAGACGTCAGTCAGTGGTGGCCGGAAGTTCGGGACTTCCAGGACTTCCGTTGAAGAAACCGGATGATGCGGAAGAAGAATCGCACTGTGACCCCACCCTTGTAATGTCGAAAATGTAAGTGGAAGCCTACAATGCATGTCACAATAATGATAAGCATCGAGCTATGAATAGCGATTTTTAAAAGGGTACTACAAGTAAAGTATGGCTGTACTTAAGGTGGAATAACACACCTGGAAAAAGTCACTCAAATTTAACAGAAAATTATTATTTGGTTGGCCCATTGCAATTGTAGTTGCAAGTTAAAGTGTTACTGCGCATGCACAGACTGCGCTCTCCACGCTTCACTACTTCTGAATTGAAAGATCCCATTATAATTATATTTTGACAGACCGTTTAAGGGGCTGATAGACGACATCCGGAGGAAGGTCCCCTTCTACCCGTCCGACTTCAAGGACGCCCTTCACGTGCAGTGTCTGGGCTCCTTCGTCTACGTGTTCCTGGGAACCCTGACCCCCAACGTCACGTTTGGAGGTCTTCTGGGACAGGCCACTGACCAATATATGGTAAACAGGCAACGCCATTTTTTTATGTCGGGGAAAATCCTAAGATTTCTACTTAGGAAAATTATATGATGATATGAAAACTTGAAAACAGACCTATTACCACGGGTCAGTTTAAATTTACAATTATCAACAAGTTATGTCAAAACAATTCATTTGATAGTGTGTTTTTTCACTTAGACTACTTCTCCACACGTCAATATTAATATATCTATGTCTCAATATTTCAATCAATCAATCAAATTTAAATCTTCTACCCTAGGGGGTGATGGAGTGTATTTTTGCCGCCGCTGTGACCGGAATCCTGTTTGCCCTGTTTAGTGGACAACCTTTGAACATCCTCGGAAGTACTGGACCCATGTTGGTGTTAGAGGCCATCATCTACAACTTGTGCAAGTAAGGTCGCCATTAATACCTGGCTCATTGCCAATACGGACACGTGTATTTACAGTTCGGTATCTGTACACCAACTGCTTTAAGGAGGCTCGATAGTCATGGGCATATATAGGGACTGTATTGATCTCCTTTAAAAGGAGAGCTCTATATATAAGAAAATGAGAAACCGCCCAAATTCAAAATGTAAACTTTATGGACTTCTTTACTAAATACATGTTTTTAATTCAAGACATTGTATAAAAAAAATAAAATTAAGGAAAATCTGATGGTAAAGTTCTTGACCATCAAGCCTCTTAATTTGTAAACCACAAGCATCCTTAATTAATCTAGTTTCATCATTTTGACCTTTTTTATATTTCCAGGGACAATGACTGGGACTTCATGCCGATGCGATTCTGGGTGGGAATGTGGACGGTGGGCTTCATCTTGATAATAGTCATCTTTAACCTCAGTGCCCTTGTAAAATACATAACGCGGTTTACGGAAGAGAGCTTTGCGACGCTGATCGCGGTGATCTTCATCGTAGAAGCGTTTAAGAAAGTGATCGAAATTGGTCAGGACAGTCCTGTCAATTTCAATCCCAACGCTCCATTACCCAGCTGCGCATGCGTGCCACGTGACTGCAACATCACGGAAATTACGACATCAGCCGCACTAACTGCGTCAACTGGAATTTCAACCGTTCTTCCTTCAACCACACCTAGCATCGTCAACTACACATGCGCAGATCTGGCCAACATGACCATCGACTGGGCTTCCCTTTCTAACGACACATGCGCAATGTACGGCAGCTACATGGAAGGTGCTGGATGTGGGGTCCACTACGTGGCGGATGTCTTCTTCTTTTCCATTCTTCTGTTCATCGGTACCTTCGCCCTGTCCCTAGCCTTTATTGACTTCAAGCGGACCACCCTGTTTCCAACAATGGTAAAAAAAAAAGATTTTTTTTTTTTTTAGATTTTATAAACAATGCAAAACGAACCCGAACAACAATGTTCTAACTTGATCTTAAGCAGAAATAGTCTAGCTATATACGAACCAAAATATCAACCGTGCATGCACTTGTCTTTGATTACCTAGATATCCCCATTTTGAAAAATTATTCATATACCGTTTTTAGTTGATGGTTCGTGTATAAGAAATGGATCTTAATATCAAACTTATTTCGTTTGCTACTCAGATTCGTTCAAAAGTGACTTCGACGGCCATTTTTGTTACTGCATGTTTCTTTCTATCGTAACCTTTATTTTGGAAATTTTCTCTCTGTTCTTTTTATGACAAATATTTAAAAAAACTTGTTCGTTTACTACACAGATCCGTCAGAGAATCAGCGACTTCGGCGTCCTATTGGCTATCCTCATCATGGTGGGCGTGGACATTGCCGTTGGAATTAACACCCCCAAACTTATCGTACCTGAACAATTCAAGGTGGGTCAATTACTGTCAACAAAAACCAGGTTCTCGCGAACCTCGCGAAATTTTCTCACACGCGAAAAATAGTAAATACAAATGTAAAAGTAAAAGGCAGTTTCTTTTAGATTGAAAGACTTCCTTTCATCAGAGAACCAAGCAGAAATTAATGTAAATAGACAAATATAAGCGCATTCAAAAGCAATCGCAATCGACACAAAAAAATTTGCGCGTTTGTTTCGATCATAAGTTTGCTTGTATATATTTGAGTTAGCGAGCTTCTACTAGACGTAGCGCGAAATATTTACCGTGAATTATGAAACAAAAACAAAGGACAAACGTGCAGCTATATATACTGTCCTAGATGTGCGCTTATAAAAAAAATAAATACAGTCTTTAAAAAATCAATATGCATGCACCCCTTTTACACTTACATTGTACCAAGGTCAAACTTATTAAAGAGGTCAATGTCATTCTCAAGGTCATATGCATACCTTTGAACGCACTACTACACCTAAAAAGCGTATGAGAAGCGCGTGACTTTCGTAAATTTTTGTATATTTAAAATATACTAGTCGTAAGTTAAATACTTCTAAGTACATCTTACTTATATTAGAGGGTAATATAATTTTGATTTTAAATTTTCATCAGCCGACACGCCGTGCTCAGTGGACCGTGAATCCATTCAGCGAAAAGAACCCCTGGTGGCTCTACCTAGCGGCTGGAATCCCTGCCCTCCTGTCCACCATCTTGATTTTCCTTGACCAGCAGATCACAGCTGTTATTGTCAACAGGAAGGAGAACAAACTAAAGGTAAGATATGAACGTGGATCCAGAACAGTGTACAGTTTTTTTTAAATATTCCTCGTTTGATATTAGATCTATTCATTCGAACAATAGAAAATATTACATTTACAAAGCATTTATCTTTAGAGTGGGTTGGCGCAGTGTACTTTACTAATTTTCAATGTAAAGTTAAAAACCTGGGGGTCATTCCCACCCCCCAGGAATTGGAAATGACCATATATCTCAGAAATGGTCAGAATCCTGACCCTTAAACCATATATATTCTTGTTCCATGTGTTAAGGGGCATCAGATGGTATGTAGGTCATGGGCCCGGGGGGGGGGGGGGGGTCCTGACCCCCCTCAAACAGGAGGTGCACAAATAACTTGAAAATGTCTAAGATCCGCACCCCTAAACCATATATATTCTTGTCTCTTGTGTCAAAGGGCATCAAATGGTATGTAGGTCATTGGCCCCGGGGGTGGTCCTGACCCCCCTCAAACAGGAAGTGCCCAAATATCTTGAAAATGGTTAAGATCCCCACCCCTAAACCATATATATTCTTGTTCCTTGGGTCATGTTGGTTCACCTGATGTATAGTAAAGGACCACTGGGGAACATCATGAAACTTCAAAAATAACAATAATCAAGTTCTAAATCTTTTTATCTGTAAAGTTTGACCCATGTGGGTCATCCCTACTCCCAATGATGGCCTCGTTCGTTTGGGAGACCTTATAATCGCCCCGATTATTATTACATCTTGTTTCTCTTTTTTCGTTTCCTACAGAAAGGCGTCGGCTACCATCTGGACATGTTTGTCGTCGCCATCTGCGTGGGTATCCATTCTTTCCTTGGTCTCCCGTGGTACGTCGCCGCTACCGTGTCTGCGCTTGCGCACATCAACAGTTTGAAGAAGGAGTCAGAATGCACCGCTCCTGGTGAAAAGCCATCTTTCCTTGGAGTCAGGTACACAAACACTAAACGGGTGTTACCCCCCCCCCCCCCCCCCCCCCATACAATTAAATTTCTCAAATTCATAGTAAAGTTATCAAGTATACAGAGCGTAAGACCTACATATGGCAAAAAAAAAAATTTCCCCGTCCGCCCCCCCCCCCCCCACCACCCCCGGAAGAAATTCTGAATGCGCGCAAGTGCAATACTTGTACACATATTGAAATAAAATAAGGGTTCTTTTCAGAAAAAAGTGAAAAAATTATTTCTTTAGTAGTATATTTTAAATAGTGAACAAGAATCGTGAAATTCATGTTGTCATTTCAGTTTTTAAATCAAACATTTTTTTCTGATGGCTGAATAACCGAAAAAACTACATTGGTTTTTTTTTTCAGAGAACAAAGAGTTACCGCTCTTGGCATTGGAATTCTCAGTGGATGCGCTGTTTTAATTACATCCGTTCTCAAGGTTAGTATTTCTATCAAGGCAGCTATCATAATTTCAAAAATTTGAAAAAAAGAATGACAGCTGAATAATACGATCTATTTAAACATGTAATAAATCGTCTTTTCTTTTTTGGCAGTATATCCCTATGCCAGTTCTGTATGGAGTATTTTTCTACATGGGATTTTCTGCTCTACGTGGAATGCAGGTTTGTAGACTTCATTTTTTTTTCAATATCGGTTAAAAAATTACATTTTACATGTATGTCAAAAATGACAAACAATAATTTAGTTTTCAACTTATAGTTCAGTAATACACTTATTAAATGTTCTCATAAATCTTCTTTTTTAAATTTTTAAAGATATAAATTAACATTGTCATACATTTATTTTGACAATCTTCCCTTTTACAGTTATGAATTAACATCGTCCTATATTTTGATTATCTTCCCTTTTACAGCTGGTGGACCGCCTCTTCCTCTTCGTCCAGCCCGTCAAGTACCAGCCCGATCTACCATACGTGCGTCACGTGCCTCTCTGGAGGATCCACATCTTTACCATCATCCAGGTCCTCTGTCTGGCCATTTTGTGGGTCGTTAAGACGATCAAGGTCATCTCCATCGGCTTCCCCATGATGGTAAGATCCTAGCACCTATTTACATTCTAGAACAGTAAAGTAGACCTTTTATACGCAGCGACTTTATTTCGCGACTTTCATGAGACAAATTGACTCGCAACCAGTTTAATTCGCGGTTGTCAGGAACTATTTCTCGCGATTTAAGGACATAGACTATAGTTCGCGGTGACTAAATTTCGCGATCGAGCCTCATCCATATCCCTTTTCTTATAACACCTATATATGGCAGTATGACATGGGCAAGTTCCCGTTGAGAAATATTCCCAACGATTTGGCCCCAGCGAACCTTGCGAAAATGTCCCATATTCGAAAAAAAGTTGGTTTACTGTTTTCAAAACTCGCACTCTGGTCTTCACGATAGCATATTGATTATTCACAGATATATGACTATTAGAAAAAATATTTAAGACTTTTTATTGTCCATTTATATTTTGATTAATTTTTTTTATATTTGTATGAATATTAAAAAATGTATAAAACAGATTAAATACAAAGTAAATGGTACAGTTACATATAAGTTGCTATAATATATAATGAAAATATTAAAAATAATTTAAACATTCATAAAAATAAAATATTGATTTGAAATCTTGTAAACCCAATTTTAGCATTTTAATAAGCAAAGTATGCATCCGTTATACTACCTTATATTAATTGACCTTAATTATACACATTGCATTTACCTATGCACAAGTTTGACCAATATGACAAAAACTTTTCTTATGAATCATTCACAACTAATCTAACTTCTGACCCCATTGGTTTGCAGGTGCTCGCCACAGGAGTGGTTAGGAAGATCATCGAGTGCTTCTTCCAGCAGAGAGAGCTTCGCTGGCTGGACGATCTTCTTCCCGGGGCCGGCAAGAAGGAATCGGAGAAGGTATTTATTAAGAGTGTACTCATTCACACAACCCCCCCCCCCCCCCCACACACACACACACCTCTAACCATCGCGGGAATGAGGGTGGAGGAGAAATGGCTATCAAATTCCTGGTTCTTCGTACATAATGTTGCAAAAGACGAGCAAAGTTCCTTTTTATAGTTAGAATTTATTTACACACCCCCCCCCCCCCCCCCCCCCCCACACACACACACCTCTAACCATCGCGGGAATGAGGGTGGAGGAGAAATGGCTATCAAATTCCTGGTTCTTCGTACATAATGTTGCAAAAGACGAGCAAAGTTCCTTTTTATAGTTAGAATTTATTTACACCCCCCCCCCCCCATCACACACACACACCTCTAACCATCGCGGGAATGAGGGTGGAGGATACTGGCTATCAAATTCCTGGTTTTTCGTACATAATGTTGCAAGGGACGTGCAAAGCTCCTTTTTATATTTAGAATTTATTTATCGTGAAGATCTAAGAATTGAATCATTAATTCCTCCTTTTCCAGTATTATTTTACAGACTTAAGAATAGTTAATTCAAATCTTTACCTAAGAACATTGTAAATTGTAGTGCATTTATTTATCATTTAAACTTACTGTAACATCGAATCCCATACCCCCCTTTCCTTTCTATCCTAGTCCCGGGCCATTAGATTAAATGCATTAGACACTTGCATTACCGTAAAAGTTTCGAGAAATTTTCAAACTGTATTATTTGCTGATTTTAAATCGTCAATACCCGCCTTCTCTACTTACTTTTACCCTACCTCGGGACTATTAGATTACATAGTATACTTAACGTACTCTCCGATCTTTCAGCAAAATTCTTGTTTGTATTACCGTAAAAAGAGTTATTGAGAGACAACTTCAGTGTATATCATGTGTGATTTCAGAGGTATTCTCCAATCTGTAAGCAAAATTCTTGTTCGCACTAACAAAAAAAAAAATAATAAGAGTAAACTTCAGCGTTTTTTTTTTTTGGTGTGATTTCAAAGGTATTCTCAAATCTGTAAGCAAAATTTTTGTTTGTACATAAAAAAAAGATGGTTACCTTCAGCATATTTCATGTGTGATTTCAGAGCGTAGTCAGCAAGGTGCCCTACAAGTCCTTCTACTCGAGTTCCTCCAACAACGGAAGTTCTGTAGATATCAACGACAAGGAGGACTCCATTAAGCCGACATTTTTCGTTTCCGACGAATGTGACGCCAGTATCATGCATCACCGCAAAAGTAACGGAACCGGAAACACAAAATTATAAACCGGAAGTGGTGTTTTTTTTTTTAAAGAAAAAATACGGAAGTGATGACGTTAGGTGACTTTAGTCACGGCCGTTCTTGCAATGCTTATCATGACTGTTCTGTATAGAATTGCGCTTAGATTTGTGACGTTGAACATCGAAATCATGAAAATGTTCTTCCAATTTGATTTTGTTTGAAACCAATTGGTTATTACTGAAGTCATGTTAATTTTCTTTTTCAAGGTTGATTTGTAATTAATATTAATTCATACTTTAGTGCTTCTCTTTTCTCAGAATCAACCAAAGGAAATATCACGTGACCTATGTTTTCTATTAAAAAATTATACCAGGTATAACCAGTTTTAAGATAATTTTCATTGGCTTATTCCGTTAATAGTCATTCTTTTTTTTTTGCTTTAATGAAATTACAAATGCATTTATTATTTGAGTGATATGAATTTATTTTATCAGTAGAAAAATACTGAGCGTTGATACTGTGCTCACATTACAATTATTGAAGTCAAGAAAATCCTATTTGATGTCGTGCAATTTGACTTGAATTCCACTTGATTACTAACTTACATTGTCAGTTTAATTTTGATACATTTTTGTACACGTATTTTTGTATATTTGAATTTAAATTGTTTGATGCTTTGGAACTTTTTTCCACTTTAGTAAATGTTAGATAGATAATGCTGTAACAATGGTGTAAATATTTTATGATCTTTCATATTTTTAATAAAGTCTATGAATGTTTAAATTGGTATCTAATGCAATAACGCTATGCTATTATTTTTTTTTTAGTACAGAATTTCATTTTGATATTTTTTTAAGCAATTTCAAATGAATTTTTAAAGCAAAAAACACGTCTTTAATTTATTTTTATTTTACCTTCCTGCTAAAAATTTAAAATTACATTTTAATAAAATGTAGTAGAGGTAAAGACCTCTAATCCAAGATTCGCGGGTTTGATTCCGCTTCCAGGATTTTTTCTTCAATTTTACGGATTGCTTGGAATAGAATTGAACAAAACAAAAGCAGCAGTTGGTGGGTGAAAAGACTGACTAATTGTCCCATGAACAATTAGTCTACTAATGCACGAGGTGCAAGCCCGTATTATGAAATTTTAAAAATTTACAGGCAAATACATCAAAGGCCTCTGAATGGCTATCAATAATCCGATAAATGTATGGGAATAGAGAGATATATATCCTACATGTATATATATATAAAAGTTGAGTACATGTACACTTCACGTCGTTTTCTCTACTATGTGTTCACGAAATTCTCTTGAAAAAAAAATGAGAACTTCTTGTCATGTTGATGATAGGTATATAATTATGATGTTGTTTCGGGAAATTAACAATCTTACTAGTATTTCACAAGCCAAATTTTGATGAGAAACACGTTGGCTCTTTTTCACGAAAAAATAAATTACACAGAATGCACATAAAAACGTGAATTTACATAATTATGTAAACACCGAGGGGGGTCTTTTGACATAATGTATATCATTATATTATCATTTTAATTTCTTTAAAAAACATTTTTCGATTTCGGCGAAAATGTGGATTTTTTTATCTATATTTCATGAACGGTTCAAAGGGTACATGTATAATTGAATTTGCATGTGAAATACACATGATAAAAACAAAATCGATTTTAACAACCTGCAAAGTTCTCATCGTCATAATTGATTTGATGAATGTTTCCCCGTATTTTACGGCTTTAAAGGAATTATGTAGAAAATTAAACAGTACTTTGACATTCAATACTTATTCAAGGAAAAAGTAATCCAAGTACCTATATTCAATTTGGCATCATTTTAAAGAGTAGGTCAAGAGCTTGTTTAATGCCGTTTTTGGAGAGACTGTAGGCACTCTAGATATATTTCGTCAGCCAAAAATGGACAAAACGCTGAGAATTGTTACTTTTATCCTTCATATTTCATAGAAAATGGTTGTTTAAAACACGATTTTTTATTGTGTTTACCATAAATTTACGCCCCGATACTCCCTATGAAACAAAAGTAATGTTATAAAGCATTATCAAAACCATTAAAAGAATTTATGTCTTTAATTTCATAAACCTGTAGGCACCTTTCATTTACAACATCTTGACCTTAAGAAAATGTCTATTAGTTGTTCTCTTGATACTTGACGCGTGTGTGAAAGCGTAACGAAAATTGACACAATGTAGAGCAATGCACCTCGGTCTTTTAAGGATTAAATTGAGGATTGTGGCTGTCCGGTCGTTTTAGAACCATTTTAACAAGAGCTTAGACTTTGGGTAGTTGTGTAACACAGCTATGTGACGTAGGCCTGTCTATTTCATTGCTGGTCTCTCAGATATATGGCCCTTTGAAATCAACAAGATTTGTCTGGCTTTTGAGCTAAGAATACACAATCGGTGTATATATTTCGCTTGAAACCAGCGTCATTTTAAACTTGTTTTGACGCAAGAAATTGACAGTTACATGCTACTGAAAGTCCAAGCTCTTGTTAAAATGGTCCTAATATAATGGAGCTCTTGTTGAAATGGTTCTAACATAATGGACTCGTTTTTTTATGGTTTATTCCCATTTTACTGTTAACGAAAATTTACTGTAAGCCAAGTATGACATCATGATATAAAAGAAAACAGCGTAATGAAATTTGATACAAAGAAGAGCAAAAGCTCATCGCTCTTTTAACAAACTAACCAACAGCTCTAATAGCCCTATTAAAAGGTTAGAGAAAAGCAGATTCTCTTCTATTAGCTTACAGCGACTTGCATTTACAATAATCAGTCTACATAAGTTGATATAAAAAAAATTTCATTGCCCGACATGGCATTTTTTTTTTGGAGGGGGGTGCATCTTTTGCACATCTTTAAAAAAAAAACAATTAGGAGCATTTGTGGGTTTTTTCTCCAAAGCAATGTGTGGACAATATGTTTGAATATACGTGTAATTAATAATTTTTACCTAGCCTATGGGCTATACAACACCACCACCCCCACCCCCCACCCCCAAAAAAGAAAAGAAAACAAACTCAGGAAAACGAACGGCTGTAAAATAGAATGCTTGTATAATTGTTCAATTAAAATATTTTATTATTCGAATAAAATGCAAACTATGGTTTTACTTTCTCTTAAAAAAAATATATGTTTCGATTTCTAGGAAAAAAGCATTTATTTCATAAAACACAAATAAAATCGACTTTGATCTTAAATTAATAAATAGATGCATGTACTTTAGAAAAGCTTTTGAACAGCTCATATATATACAGAAACATACAGAAATTAAAACTTTGGCATTTTTAAAAATCAAAGAATAATATATTTTATTATATGTGAACGCAAAAAATAAAAACGTATAATAATATGACTAGGTAAAATTAAAATAATATCAAAATAAGATATTAAAAAATAAATATATCATTGAAAAACTACAGAAAAAATAATAGTACAAAATTCAAGTAGCCTTGTACATTGACTAGATGCATATTAATGTATATTAAAATATCGGCCATTTTGGCAATTATGACATGTTATTAAAAATGTATAAATAGAATATATAAGCTATCATTGCAGAAAAAAACAAATGTAGAACTGGTCCCCACCGTTATCAAAATTTCAAAACTCTGAACCCAGTCTTTAAGAGGGCTCGATGGTCGTGGCCATTTTTTAGGCTGTATTGACCTCCTTTAAAACGAGAGTTCTATATAAAAATATAGGAAAATACTAGATTTTAAAAAGTAAATATGTGGACTTTTTCTTTACTAAATAATAAAAGATATCATATCTTAAAATTTTAGATAGTTAATTTATTGACCATCCAGCCTCCTTATCTCAAATCCTTAAAAGGAAAGTGTATGAATTTGAGTTCAAAACTCAAACTTCAGACTTTGACTTGGGTAAAGTTTGTGACAATGGAACCTAACCATAGACGAGAAACTTTCATTGAGGAGAGAAAGAAGAAAGACGGATAGAGAGACATAAAGTAATCCTCATTTGTAATGGTATTTAGCTTTCTTTCTTTATGCATGTACATTTGTATGTTATACCCTAATATTTTTTGAGGTTGGAGGGTTTTAATAGTTCAAAAAATAATAGGTAGAAAAAATAGTCATATTTAAACATATCCGGAAAAGTAACATCATGATGTTGGTTATTACGTTCGCCGTTTCCTGTGACGTCATATAGATTGAAAGCCGTTCAGTAAAGTTGACAGTTTAAAACATATCCGGAAAATTAACGTCGTGGGGTTGATCACTATGTTTGCCTTACGTTAACCTGTGACGTCGAACAGATTCGAAGCCGCGCTGATTATGTTCATTTCCGGATTCACTGTTGAATCGGGTTGGAACTCGGAGATGTCTTCCAGCATGATATAAGGATTGCATTCCTGAGATGATGTCACGTGACCATGTGAATAGATCCCATTGTTGTTGAGATTTCTCCCGGTCATGCCACACATATACGAGTCGCCGGTGCTGTCACAGCGCATGAAATTTGTTGACGTCACAGCTTCGACTTGAAGAGAAGGCACAGCGGCGGCTTTGCTGATTTGCAGAGGACTGGTGTCACATGACGTGGCGTATCCAATAGAAGAAGGCGACATTTGGCAAGACGGATCTCCTCTGAGAGAGGATTGGTTGATATGAGCAGTGTAAGACATAATACGGTTGGGCGAAATCGAGGCACTTATAACGGGGTTTGGAGGGGACTGGTTGTACGACTGTGGGTTGTTATAGGCCTGTGGGTACTGGTCATTGTTCGGAGACACTTGGTACGAGTTATTGTAATAAAATTGGAACGGTTTCCCAAACGACGACTCCGGGAGAAGGGTCCGGGGGTTCAGTTGTAAGCCGCCGGCCACCAAGTTCATCGTGTTTTGAGACAGTCCCTTTGATAAGGCTTTGGCGAAAGAAATCGAATCCGGTTTCATTCCCGATTTTAAAATGTCTGCTAAGGCACCGATGTAATTTCTGGCGAGACGCAAGGTTTCTATTTTGGACAGTTTTTGGTTTTTGGAATAACAAGGCACGTGTTGACGTAACACATCTAATGCGTCATTCAGTCCATGCATTCGATTACGTTCACGGGCATTAGCCTTCACTCGACGCATGCGCAGTTTAGCTATTCGAGCTTTGGTCATCCTCTTCTTTTTTGGACCTCGTTTTTTCGGCACTTTGGGTTCATCCTTATTTGTTTTTGGTTCTTTTTCGTCCCGAGTATTAGAACGTTTGGAACTGCTTGAAGATTTTATGCTACACTGGTCGAAATCGCTTTCGTTAATGTCTGAAAAATCTTCAATGTCCGCATCTTCAAAATCACTTCCTGCAAGACTGAGATCTAAATCTGTGTCCATGCTGGGATTCTGTAGCTTTATTGGCATTATTCCTCTGAAGAAAAAAAAACATTTATTTATAATTTTTGGGGTTTTTTGAATTCAAAATGCAAGTTGATTAAATGAATTTTGTCACATGTAATTATTGCAAAAATATCATCAACTTCTGCATGAATTTTATTTTAAATTTTATTTGAATTCTTGGACAATTGAAAAACATTGAATATAGAAAAAGCATGAAATCCGTAATTATATATTAAATTAATATCAATATTATAAATGTCAAAGAAGTTGGATAAAACAGATCTAGAAATTCAATGTCAAATAGATTTGGCGATAGAATACTTTTTATAGGAAATGGAAGGTTAAGAATTAGAGAAGCATGCATGTTTTTTAGATACATTTATTCAAAATTAACATAAAGCTATCGGGTAAATTTTGCATTTAACTCTACAAAATTTCAACTTAAGATTTAACCTGATAAATTATTTTAATTAGCCTAACGATATGCTTAAAAATCGCGGGTGAAAAATAATGAGATGCATACAAGTATATTTTTTTATATAATAATATGATAAAATATTATAGAATAATACAAAGTCAATACAGCTGAAATTGAAAAAAAAATTAGAGTCAAATTCAAAAAAATTTAAATTGTGCTTACTTTTCCTTAAAAAAAACGAACCTCAGAGACAAACATAGCAATAACAAATCTGAAAATACTACCTGTGTTAAAACAAGAATGAATGAAAATGATCGCCGTACGTCCGATTAATATTCTCAAGGCCGCGGAAGTAAATAATAAATGAGGCACAAGTGAACTATGGCACCGTTGAGAAATATAGAGAAATCCCGTTGGGGGGTACACAAAGCTCCATTTCTCGGGCGTCGGGGAGAGAGAGAGGGGGAGATGTCTCTATGTCACGGGACCTGCCCGGTCGGCCATTTATACCAGTCATTTCTCACGCGTAATGAATAAGACAAGTTTTAATTGTCAATTAGGATTTTTTTTTTATTTTGACATCATTGGGCGATCGGGTGCAGTGCTGAGGAAAACGAGCAGAAGACAGAATAGCATAACAGCAGGTCCCAGTTCGTTTTTTTTGTCTTCCATCATAAAAATCATCCTTTATAATCAAATTACATTGATTAGTGCTGATAATGTCTGATTCAGTGGGGCATATCAGGAAAAAGTTACCCTCAAAGTCTTTTGTGAGAAGTCTGGGCCATCTGTGCGCTTAACACCAACTGTGATGTCTGAGCATGCGCACAAACAATGGAGAATACACTCATCTCTTGCCAAGAGTTTTCTAACAATAGTGAATTTATGATAGAGTCGAAAATGCGTATCTTCACAGATTTAACTCGCATACAATTATAGTGACGAATATTTAAAAGGTTCGAGTCGGATAAAAGAGCCACAGCCTTTCTCCTTTAGATTGTGACGAAAAATAATATCAAGTTTCGTCTTTTTTGAATTTAAATGATGGTTTTCAGATGTTAAAGATAGGAAGAACAGCCTTATTTTGACAGATACTTACACAATAAGGCTTCATTGTTTACATTAGTAACCATGTATTTCTATTCTTTATTATAGGCTTTTAAATTAATTTGAACACTAACTATTTTGTTAATATGTAAATTATATAACGGAGAATGAGCTAGATTTTTCTGCTTTTATATTGATCACCTTTCATCTTAAAACAATTTCATAACATCCAGCCGTTAAGTCATTTTCATGAAGAATTGATTCTTATTTCTATTTTAAATAGATTCATACAATATAATATTTATAACCATCTATTTTTCAATTTTAGAAATATTTTTTTTTTCATGATTCAAGATTTTTTGGCTTCTTCTATATGTTTCATTTACTTAATCGATCTATCAATTTTATCGATGTTTTGGAAACTTCATTCAATTACAACATAAATTACCCTTTAAAAACGTATTTCATATTCTATGTAGTATAATTTTTTTTTCTCAGACTATTTTTGTCTATTAATTAATCTTAACATATGATTAATACGTGTACCTTACTCTATTATTCGCATACAAATTTATCTGTGATCATTTGAACATCTGTTTGGTTATTTTCTTTTATTCAATCAAAAATTCAAATATCAACTTATCTGATCATCGAAATTTACATAATCAATTCAATTTATATTTTTTTTATTAAAACTTACTTTGATTTCACTTCAACATCAAATAATTCAAAAACTTTGTCTCATTTTCAACCATGATTATATACTTTTATGTAACAATAACCTCACGAGATTCCGAAGATTCGTAAAGAGGAATAACCAAACTCTCTTGGAAAAAAGTCATACATTACAATTTCACGTGCGAACTTTTTTTATTGCATATTAAGATTATTCTCTTCCTCTGAAGGAGGGTCGGCACGCGCCGATCACGTGCCACAGAGGCGATGCATCCATTGAACTAATTCAATTATTTACATTTCTTTATGGTATGATACATTGGTCACTAGAATGAGGAGAATTCTAACAAAGTGCAGATTTGTCGGGAAATGTCGAATCTTTATCGCAAACTCAATTTCAGTTTGTAACCTGTCAATCCGCGTCAAACGGTCTTAAAGCCAAATTCCTTGTTTAAATAAACGCATTAAAGATCGCGTATGTCAAGTTCTTTTTAAGATTCAACGTGCAATTAAATGCTTCCTAAACCGGAAAATTTGCTTAAATAATGCCTATACCGTTTTCTTTCTCGGCTGATATCAATACTCTTTAACATTCGGTCCCCCGGGGGAGCGATGCACATTAACAAAATTAATGAAATTTATCGTCTTTTCATGTGGTTGACTTCAAATTGAGTATTTCCTGGTCAAAACTTTTCCGAGCACAAAAGAAGCTGGTCTATTTCGGGAGGTTGCAAGAAACGGCTCCCCCGAGAATCCCATCCCCCGAAAACGCAATGCACTCGATTTGTAGCGACATTTATTTATGCGGGGAGGTGCATCATTTCGATTTATGCCGCTATAATTAATGAACTGGACCCAAATTGAAGAAGGAAAGGGATTCAGTGTATAACTGATGACCGGATCAAAGGATCTTCTAACATATCCCGATCGCCATTGATCTTGTCGCCCTGAGTCAACCACGGACACCTGGCCCCCGCTAAATTGACTTAATAGAGTGCTTGATGACCCTCTCTGTAGCTGACCAGTTGCCCTAGCTTCTGTTATGTGTGAATAGACAATAGAACGCACCGGTTTTCACAAATTCTTAAGCGTTGATATGACCATAATCCCGCGTCTATCTATACGCCAGAAATTTTTATTCTACATTTTATTGAATTTTGAGTGGTTTTAAAGTACAGTACGGCACGCGCGCGAATCCCGTGTTTATAGCTTTTATCGGGTTGTTGTTTGAACATCGCTATAATAACAGATTGAGATTCGTAGTAAAGTCAGCAGTTAAAAATGTCACCAATAAAATACAATCACCCCCCTCCCCTCTTTTTCTAAATTCTAATAAAGTTGTTATTGATGAAAGGCGCTGTTTGTTTTGGGCTTAATTTATTAAGATCCTGGTAATATTTTTATTATTTCTTATTGATGAATCGAAATAAGGAGACGAAACTGAAGCAGATTATTGGGGAAAATGGGGAGATTTTGCTATAACCTTTTCGAATAAAACTAGAGAATGATATTAATCAGTAATCGAATAAAGCTTCGTTTCAAACCGAATAAAGTACACAATGCATAAACCAGTTTGATTAATAACACACGTCATTGGATACTACAAATTGAACTGGATTTTATAAATACATGTACATGTAAAATTATAATATACGTGTAGAAATTGTGCTAAGAAATATGTGCTAAATTGTACTAGTGCCTCAAGAAAAAAACAATGTTCGCACATGTACATACATGTAATTAATTAATGCAAAATTTACTTTGCGTGTAAAGTAGTGAATTAGATTATTTATTAAATCTAATTAACTGTTAAGAGCGGCGCTTTCGACTTCATATACCTAAAATACTCATAAAATCCAAATTAACTCGGAATCCAACAATGTCTTGTTAGCCCGGTCCATAAATATTGCGTGTTCTAAACAAAGACCCCACAAGAAAATAAGGCTCCAAAAAAAAAAAAAAAAAAAAAAGGAGTAAAAAATCACATGAATACTTAATGCAACATACAATTGACAGGTAGCCGCTAAAATGGCCGGCGTAGATAATTTCTGTCAACTTTCCCTTTTCTTCCTTGCAGGTGATTCATGGCAAATTGGGTCTTGATTACCCACTTAATGCATATTTAATCAGATCCGGTCACCTGGGGCTCACTAGGGCCGGGGAATCTCGCGTGAGGGGGAACGATTTGGGGGTCCCCGTTAACGCGTCTTCTATGTTCCAAACAGACGTGACTTTCTTTTAAGGTGAATTATTGTCGAAGAAAAATTGATTTTTTTTTATTTATTTCTTTTATAATTGCAGAAGTAGAAATTCGATCAAAGGCAAATGACACCGCGGGATTTTTTTTTTCATCTTTCTTCGCTGTTTTCTAATTAAGGATTGGGAGATCGTGATGTCTTAACAGGTCTCCACAGTAGTCACTTTTCTTTGACTTTCTGAATTCACGTTCGAATAAATAAAATGGAAAATGGAGATAAAAAATAGTGATCTGAATTTGAAGCATGTTTGCACGACCAAATAAATTAAGTGCATGCGATTTATCTAGTAATCATTGCGCTGATTATTTTTAGGTACAACAGAGCATTTTGACATTCATTTGGAAATGAATTGAAATGAATATAGTGATCTTATTTTGAAACATGCTTGCATGACAAAAATATTAATTGCAATTTATTTAATTATCTACAGACTTTATTTCTAAACACAGAGTATAATATAGACACTCATTTTTTGGCCAAAAAAAAAAGCGCATGCAACCGTGTCCCGTTACTGGGTAAAAGAATTACATGTGCGAGTATACAGAAAAGTTTGATTGGTTAATTGGTCAACAGACTATCTATATCATGTCTACAATAAAAATTTCACAAAATAAAGTTAAAAATTCTATTGCAGAAGACAGATGCTAAAAGCCGACAAACGACGCCTTTTTTTTCGGATTCATCAAACATCATTTTCAAAATTTCATGGGAATCAGAACCTATTTAGCAGACGTCGCTCAAAGAGAAAGGAAAAAAAACTATGACAAAAAATATCTATTATTCAAATTAATTTATGTAAATTGTTTTTCCCGATTTCTCGAGAAGTTCTAAATATGGTGTATCAATATTCGACAAGGGAAATTCTTGGTTAACTCGTACGTGATTCCGTAATAAAAACGGATTTGACGCCGTAACGCGATACCAATCACGCGTGCTGTGTCGTCATTAGAGGCGTTTTACAATGACTACTCCCTAATTACGACAGAACTCTCCCCGGGGTTGAACGGCGGTCGGGATTTTAAAGGATTTCTTTTATTTGACCAAAGTAAACCGTAGTTTAAATGGCGTTTATCACGATTTGTTTGTGAAATCGAATCCATTCTGCAAGTGCGCATTTTAAAAGATTTCATCAAGTGGATTCAACTGATCTATTAGATGAATTTCCCCATTGAACATTTTCATTGTCAACAATGAGCATTAATCTACCATAAAATGCTATTAATAGATTCTGTTTATAATCAACGAATGGCTTATCATTATTTTTTTAATAGTATTAAAAAAATAATAAGCCTTTCAAATATATCAAGTTGATATGAATTCATATAAACGCATTTTTGGTACTCATAAATCTCGCAGATTTCCCATTTTAAAATAATTTTGACTTTATTAAATCTATTTTGTTTTTAAATTAAGACATGTTTGTAATTATTTAAATTTGATATGTGGTATATCGATCATTGCATTTCCTTTTAATTGATTTATCTTAAAAATCTGAAATATTTTAGAAATTCTAAAAAAAAATTTAAACTTGATATCTTTTTTATTGATTGAAAATTGTAATGACGTTATTTTTTTTAATGAGAGAGAGAGAGAGAGAGAGAGAGAGAGAGAGAGAGAGAGAAAGAGAGAGAGAGAGAAAGAGAGAGAATTTGACTCCTACCTTTATCAATCTGGAAATCTTGACATAATTTTCTATATGTGCTGATTACGGGTTGGGTTTTTCAATTCTCCGACTTTTTCCTTCCTCTATTTTTTTGTCTCCCTCTATTTTCTTAGTGCCACCACTTTCACTTTTCGCAAACACTTCCATATGTCATGTCGTAAGATAAAAGCGGCTCCTGTTAACCCTTTTAATTATGATGCAAATATAAATACGACTCTATCAAAAGAAATGCCGGGTCCGACTCTCTTAGGTCCACATCTGTCAGTGAAATTCAAGAATTATAACTGCAAATTTTATTCATCCCCGCAAATGCCCCTACTTTTCTCTTATCGGGGGGAGATATGCAATTTGATCAATATCCAACAACAGAATCGCGAACAGGCCACTGACGGTTATATCACTACCTAATCAAGCTTTATGGCTCATTATTACCCTTTAAATTAAAAACTGAAAAAGACAATAACGCTACAGAGTAAACAGGCTAAATAAGTCTTTTAAACATTACTTAATAAAGTGTTTCATTTTATTGTCGGTATGCATTTAGAAATGATAAAAATTGCTGGGAATTTTTTTTTATTTTTATTAATTCTAATGTATCTAAATTGTTTTGACACTTGTCAATAATCCCGGCGCGAGCAAAAGAGCAAAATCGTCATTATTTGATAATGAACACTTTATATCGCTAGAAAGCTATTAGGGCGACACTATCTTGGAATAGAAAAGTAAACACTTATCTCAAGTTTTCGTGTCAGTTCAAAAATTGTCCGCAGAATGGCACGTGCCGAAGTTTACGGTTACCTGGGTAACGCGACATTAAGCGCTTAGCAACGGGAGCTCGCCAAAGGCCCAAGGAATTCAAAAACCTCTTAATCCACGTTTTAGGACGTTAGTCAAAACTCATTTGTAAGACGAATCACGCGTTTTTTGTTTGAGTACTGAGGATAAAAGCTGATGACATACATATAAATCCTAAATTACTCTTTAGATTAAAAAATCGGGAGGGGGGGGGTTTCAATGCGAGAACTTTACAAACTAGAGTATAGGCTAATACAGATTCGAGAGAAAAATAAAAATTAAGGTCAATTGAAAGAATAATGTAATCCTGGGAACATGCGCGGATATAGAGAGGATTCAATAATTCAATAAAACGTGGGACCCCCCCCCCCCCCCCCCTAAAAAAAAAAAAAAAACTATGGATTCGCGCATCAATCTTAATAATTGCAAATTGTCAGTTGTAATTTTTCCAATTTAACCTGCAAATTTTAAAATACTAAATTTGAATCAAGAGAATTAAAGTAAATTCTCTCGCGTGGCTTGAAAATCAGTTAGTGCTAATAGTGTGACCTTTAGGTCCTAGGGATCGGTTGTTTATTTATACTTCAATGCATGTATGTATCTGCTTCATTGTAAGCGGTATGTACACATGTCATTATCATAAGCGATTAATTTCACTCAGTTCCTTTAGTTAATAGTAAGCACAAAACTAGGGGGAAATTAATACCAATATATTACTATAATACTTTCATGTTAAATACTGAAATCTGATTGGTTTAGACGCAGTTGGTAATCCGTTCTATTACCCTCCCCGTCATCGTCGGAACCCACGGGTTTTCTATCCGTTACACTGCTTTCAGTTTTTTTGTTGAAAGCAGTGTAACGGATAGAAAACCCGTGGGTTCCGACGATGCCTCCCCGTTAGCAACACACTTGGCAACGGGTAACACAACGAATTGTTAAATGCGCGTACGGTTCGCCGTATAAATCCACTTCATTTCTATATAAAAGCAGTAAAATTTTTCTTTAAAAATAAGACATTCAGTATAATAAAATAAAATAAATATTGCCTGTTTGGGAGGGTAACTGTTGAAATTGACACCCCTCGAAAACCATTGTCAACCTCCACTTCGCGTCGGTTGACAATGGGATTCTCGGGGTGCCAATTTCAACAGTTACCCTCCCAAACAGGCACTATTTATATAATGGTAAGCATGTGTCATGTTGATTTGATTAATAATATGAATTTACCGGGTGCAATTGGTAAAGAAACTTGATAAACTCAGTCAGCTTTAAATATTAATTTTCTCCCTTTTTTAATATATTCTGTCAAACGTTTATATTTAATATATCAATTGATGCATTTTTATTAATACGAAGAATTTCCTCTCGGTTTGCGTACATATGACACAGATTTTAATATTTTGCAATAATTTACAATGATACCCACGCAGGCAAAATACTTAATATATTATATATGCATCAGGTGCGTAGTAACATTGTAAATGTATACCCAGATTCCTATTTTCCATCAATAAAAGGTCACGCGCTTTATCATTGTTAATATGTAATTTAATACAGTTGTTAAAAAAGCTTTGAAATAGAATTAATTTCCACGGTGTTTATTGGAATTTGATTCCTTTTTTTCCCTACGTTTCAAATTTATATTGAACATACAGTATTTGACAAGGCTACATTGGTGCGCTTATTTTCGACACTTTTTAATCCCTTTTATAATTTATAGGGATTTTATTTTTAATGAAAATGACTAATCTTGTCTCGTTTGTGAGGAAATAAGGTTTAAAAGGCCAAAAACTAGCGCAAGTTTCTGTGGGCCGTATTTTGAACCCATTGAACTCGAAAGTAAATTATTGCAACTTTTATACATGCAAAAAAAAAACCTATACAAATGTAGCTACAGGTCGCTAGATTTTTGGAATTTACTAACCTCGGACACACCCCCCCCCCCCCTCCTGCAAATTTAAAATAATTATTCCTCATGGATCAGAACCCTCCCCCTTCGAAGGAAAATATTGCTGGACCCGCTTACGTCTACCTAACTACATGTACATATGTACATTGTATACCAGTGTTCCAAATTATCAATTAATTCATGTCGGTGTTGTTATTCATATTCATATTCTTTACGAACATAGCATTATCATATTTTTAAAAAAACCCAATGAAATGAGAATTACTTGGTATGTTTTTATGTCAAAATACATGCGAACCCATTCTCTTAAAGCTTTTGTTTTTATTATATATATTTTTAATAAATGATGAGCTGGTAATATAGAACATATATTATGTCGATGGCCGATTTCATTTTGTGCCTTCAAAACCAGCAGGGTGTCAATTTCAACATGTTAAATAATAGGTACAAATGTACATGTACACTACACATACATTTAGAAGATATACATGTACGAGCGCAGTATTATATCCTACATGCATTTTTATGAGATTATATTCGAGGTTTCCCCAATTAATGCAACCCATTTCTTTATAGGAAGAAAGTCATCTTATTGATCACAAAATTCAAACAATCTCCATCCTATGATCGTTATTTACATAGCACTTGATCATAGTTTCACTCTTAAATGCTTCTGCCCACGGATTTTTCCCCAATAGAAACAGCCAAAGCATATAGCCGTTTAAATAGAAATAAGTCAATAGATTATTTGGTAATGGTATTCATATTAAATCTCAAACCATAAAATTAACTGTATTTTCCCGCCAATGATCAACAATCAAAACATGCAGGGTTACAATATATCTTTTTATGTGCATTTTTCTGTTTTTGCGCAAATCATAGGGATTCATTATTAATTTTTTTTTTTAATGAAATAGTAAATCAAATTAATCTCTATATTGTCACGTATATTATGAGTATTTTGTTTCTGGGAAAACAATTTTTATACAAAGAGGGCGTTTCCGTTTTGTTTATGAATATCAATCAATTTCACCCAATGAACCCTCTTAGATCGTGGAGGGCGTGGCCGATCTAAATTTCAACTGTCATCTCAACTGTCATCTCAACTTAGAAAAAAAGGGACTAGTTTGAAATTTGACGAAGGCAATTCTAAATCTTTTTGAACTTTATCATTAATTAGTTTATTCTCATCATTGCATCAAACAATAGATATTGAGACGATATACATAAGTAGGATAAAGTACTACTGAGCAAGAAAGCGCGTACAGTGACGTGCATGTTTATAATTTATTTGAAAGAATGTCTCTAATGCAAAATACATGCTTATACACCACTCATTATTGTATCCATGCAGTTATTAATGGCCATTGCTATTTCTAATGGTCGGGGAGGGGGGGGGATAATAAATGCAGAACTGTTATGGTAGCTCTACGGGAAACTCCAATCGCAACTTCTCGGGCCTTTCCGGCAAGCTCGGAAAAACACCTCGAATGTATTAACATCACCAGACGTTATAATTTTATACAAAATGGAGTCGCTTCCCATTAAAATAAGTATCGGATAGACAGTCTTGTGTGTCGCTTCTTTGTTATATTTTAGTGTATATTGTTTACTTTAATGAAGTATAGCTCACATCTCAACAGATCGTAAAATGTGTTGTATTTATATCAAGTTTTATAAAAAGGGGGGTTGTCATGGACGCCTAGGTAATACATTCGATGTGTTTTCCCGAGCTTGCCGGAAAGGCCCGAAAAGGCGCGATTGCGGGAAACTCGGCTTGAAAAACCAAGTACCGAAGAAAACCCTGCAAAATTATTGCGTAAAAAAGTTGCGCATGTAGTGTTTTGGACTTATTAGCGTATTTTCGGAAATCAATATATTCCGTAAAAATATAAATACCAAATATTCTCGACTCGGAGACATTTTACTTTATATGTCATTACTTTTCTTTTCTCTAAATATCTTATAAACAATATTGTTTAATTTTGTAAACAAACTGCACCATTTCACTTTACGGGGCTGGTGGGGGTCACCAGCCCCGTAAAGGGAAATGGTGCAGTTTGTTTACATGTCAAAATGGCGACTCTTGATCCTGCATGAAGTGAATTTAACACGCTTTACTTTCCGAGGTCGGGTAAGGCGTTTAGGAAAAACGTTTAGGAGGCAAGTAAAGGGATAAATTTGTAGTAAAATCTTTTGGTATGGAAATATTTACTGAATATATCTCTTCATTAGTTTGATATTAGTCAAAAACCATGCGTAACTTTTTGTGCGCCGTAAGTATACAGTTTTTTCTTCTGTGTGTACGTAACTGTACATACACTGTAGCTCTCCGATCTGGCCACCCCATTTTCACATAGAGCTAAAGTTTTGCAGCCTAAGGGGGGTATATAAACGCACAATACAATAAAGAAGATTTACCACTAGACCACACGATATGTTACCTCTGAACGTTCACTTTCTATTAACCCTTTCGGATTTAGAAGTGATAAATTTATTCGTTTTTGAATTACTCAGACTCAGTACTATTCTTGATTCATGTACATTTGATTACTTATATGTGACTGTTTATGTTTGACAGTTTTTTTAAATTGAATCCCAATTCAAAGATGCGTATCGACAGAGGAAATCCGGGTTGTGTAGGGTCTATCAGTCAGTTCATTGAAAGGCGAGAAAAATACCGGCTGTATTTGATATAATCTTAATCGATTTCTTTATTATTTTTCTGTCTTTGCTTTTTTTTTTTTTTTTTTGGTTTCGATTTTGTTTTTTAAAAAACCATTCCAATCGGTTCTTTGCATCGAAAGTAAACAAAACCCAAGAAATGTCTGACTTTACTATTTAACATAGCTTTCACAATGAATCAAGTCGTAAAAGGAATTTTTAGGAAATTTCAATTGTTTTAAAAATTAACTTTGAATTGTCCGTTTTGAATGCTTAGTTGACATTTTCCGTTTTGAATCCGGCGGATGAGTAAATAAATTCCAGAACAAAAGATCTTATAATCTAACACCCGATATCAACTATAACATTTGGAGTATCGTAGGATTTTTATTCTAATCGGTGGTGTTTTTTCCTTTCAAATAATAAAGTAGAATATCCTAAATATTGTGGGTTTTTTTCCTTCAAATAATGAAGTACTATAGTTAGAATCCTCGATGCTTTGGAGGGCGGATTGGATGTGATTGCTTAATATTTTGACGCTCAAGTTACGGTAAGTTTTCACACCGTTTCACACAAATGAACAGAAGATCGTATTGTGTTACAAACATTATTAATGCCCTCTTGCATGTAATTGAAAAAAAAATACTTTCGAAATGAATTTTTAATGATCAACCAAAATTTGAGAGTTTCGTGTAGTCGTGGAGATAAAAGCAAGATAAACAGAGCTCACATTTATTTGTCTAGTAAACAAGGTTCGTGCCCATCTTCTAATTATTAGGATTAATAATAATTACATGTAATACTAATATTAGATATCATTAACTTTCTTAAATTACTACAAATCAAATATCTACGTACTGGTGTAAATTATTATTGTATAAGTACAAACTGAGACGTATTTGCAATAATATTGTATTTGTTTTTTAACGTGTAGTGAGAGGGCGAATTAAGTTTTTATAATCCAGGCACGTAGCATCGTTTTTGAAAGTGGGGGGGGGGGGGGGGCAGACCCATCAAAAAAATCTTGACAAGCCAAAAAAAAAAAAAAAAAAAGAAAAAAAAAAAGGAAAATTAAAGTTTCCAAAAATCTTCAAAATCCCAATCCGTGGGGGGGGGGGGGGGGGGGGGGGGGGGATTAACTATACTCCCAAAAAAAAAATTCTTCCCTACCAAAATTCTTTTTCCTCCAAATCTATATAATTCATTTTTTTATATGTAAATTTTCAAAAATTTGTTGCTGCGAGAAAAAGTTGGGGGGCCAGGCCCCCCCTGGCCCCCCCCTGATGCTACGTGCCTGCAATCCCATTGTAATATATAATGCAATAAAATATAAACAAATCAATAATAATTAGTTCCTAATGTTCATCACATTCATTTTAAGTCTAAAACTGGAACTTTCATTTCAACATTCAAAATGTAAGCAAAAACAGGATGTAGGCTTTCTTTACGTAGCAATTAAAGAATTGTAAGCTCTGTATCTTGCTTATAACTTGCTTATAACTCAATGATTGACACTCAAATTTTGTTATAACTAAACAACTGCGTTATAATGGCTGCAAATAATTTCATGATGCTGGTTATAAATAAAATTTAAAGTACTCTCACGCATGCGGTTTTTATTTTATACACCACATGACAATTTTAGGTTATCACTATTTGAAAGGAAAATACAGATATTCTCTATACATATGATAATTATACATTTTGTAGTTTGTGGTGTTTACTTGTTTATATCATAAGGAGAATGGTCTCTTAAGTCCGTCCCAGGCTACCGTTTTTACCACTTTTTGCTTTTAAAAATTCGATATTTATCAATGTTTGAACAACATTCAATCGCTTATTATAATAAATGAAGAAATAAATTCCAAAAATAATTCTTAAAAAAAAAAAACCCAATTAATCACATTATGCAGGTTTCAAGACATGGCTAAAATATTAAAGCTTGTTTGGTAATTTTGCCTTAAAAATTGCAAACGACATGAAAGTACCAGGATGAGAAAATTATTTGAGATGTTCCGAGAGCTTTAGAATGGTCGAAAGAAATATTACGATTTTTCATTCATGAATTCATGTAAAACCTTGTCAGTTTTAAAAAGAGGGAACATGTCACAGAAAAAATCTTGGACTCATTTCCTGAAAATGTATTGTACTTTAAGACCCACATGATGAGAAACATTAAATTGCAAATCAACTATTGTATACAAGTATAGAGACTCCAGCCCCCGACCAACCCCTCCAGAAAAAAAAAGAATTTTTGTGAATTTTTCGCATGCTTTTTCCAGATTGAGCAAAAATTTATACGATGTATAACAAACGTGCACTACCTATGTATGAACTGGGATTTTTTTTAATAAAGGTATACAACCGATGTCTCTTGAAATAGTTACTACTGCAAAATGATGAGGTGCTATTATTATCTGTTAGATAAGAATTCTTTAATTTCAAATTTAACAATACAGCAAACATTGCGCGTCTGGCTCCAACGCAGAAGCATGAAAATGGCCCACTTTATCGCAATGCAGATAACGACCGTTTGGCGCCAAAATTGTGACAAGCGAGGAGTCCCGAAATTCCATCACAAACGGAACAGGCTCGGCGCTGTTCGCTTTAATAGAAGGGTAACCTCCTGTTGGTATGCTGAGACACCAATATTTCCCGTTTTCACTCCGTAAGCTGTATTTCCCATCGTTCATCTGCTTCAGTGTTATAACACTCGGGTAAGCCTTGGTACAAATGTACTCGTCATTGTTACTTCCGGGAATAGTTTTAATTCCGATGAATCCAAACTCACACCGGAATACGATCACCGGGCGATTAAGAAGCCGGATCTGGAAACCGCTGTCGTCTGCATCTTCCGGAATACGGGCGGCTAAGTTCCCAGTCCCTTTGCTGGCTAAGTATTTCCCATTGGACCCCCTGATTCTCGCCCTTCCGTTAGATAGCCAACGTATTTCGAACATATTGTTGTCTGATAACGTTTTTGTAACTGCCTCGATTCGGCCATCTTGTGTCACGCCCCAAAATGTTCCATCATAGGTTTCAATTGACCATTTCTTTTTCCCGCTGTCGTATTCCAACTGTAAAATTACAAATCTAATGCACATTTTTTGTTCATGACCTCTGAGCTTGTTCATACATGTATGTCCTTCAATTAAATACATGCGGTAAATAGCGTTGACAAGTAACTTATTTATTAAAGAATTCCCTCTAAATGGTAGTTTGGCAGAACTGCAATGAGCCAGTGCATTTTTACAATGCTAAAACTGTAAATCAGTACTAAAGTTCGTGAAAGGGGGGGGGGGGGCTCAATTTTCGCAAATTTCGAAGGTGCGTGTTTTACTTTTTATCCCTGTGATGGACGAATTATGTAATAAAGTCTTTATTTATAAATAATATTTGCAAGAAATCCATGCAACCACACCCCAATGAACCCGGAAACAACTGATCACCCCAGGAGATTATCCAACTCGAATTTATTTTTCTGTTCTCCGCATTACACGATATAAACGTTTTTGCCTGAAAATTGCGACAAAAAATAACAGTTATCGTGACAAATTAGAGATCTGCATATTTGTCATCATTGCAAGCACAATTTGAATTTTTTTTTTTCAAACCTTACGATATGAAACTAACACCAAACACTAGTGTTCATTTGATATATTACAGTACAGTAACTTAAACGGATTCTTGAATATTAAAACGTAAACAATATTTCTTCTAAATTACGAAGTATGAATTATCTGCTCGATCATCCTCCTCTCATGTTGCATTACATGTAATTGTTTATTCCTATAACCAATCGAAGTTGAAACCGCATTTGTTAATTAAGTTACAAAGTATACTCACTTGAAAAATTTCGGACTGAGTTGGGACCCGGATGATCTTCAGCATGACTTCCATCCCCACGGAGGCCGTTTTCCCGCCATTTCCCACAATGATGACCTGTGGGTGGCATTCTTCCAGGCGGAAGAATTCTTCCTTGCGCAGGACTTTGTAGTTAGTTCTGAGAGTCCCAGAGGGTCCAGTGGCCGAGAGGTATCTACCATCGTTGTCTTTGAACGCTAAACCTTTCAGCCGCTTGTCTTCACTTAAGTGAATTTCCATTCCAAACAACGTGTCCTCGTCTTGGGTGGAAACCAGCGATCCAGTTTTGGAGAGGTATCGATTATCGGAGGTTTTGAATCGATACTTCCCGTGCGTGAACTCCATTGTAAACAAGGCCCGAGGGCCCCATGCTTTGATACCCGCCAAAGAAATGTGATTGGAATCCGCGATCGCAAATTTCTTGCCTAGCATCGAAAAGATTGTCACCTGGGGATGCATAGCAAAAGGAGTATACCAGAGTGACAAGTCTTCGTCCGAGGCCCTCTTGGCGAGACAGTTTATCCCCTCGCCAGTTCCGGCCAGGAAGTA
Source organism: Magallana angulata (assembly GCF_025612915.1). Lineage (NCBI taxonomy): Eukaryota > Metazoa > Mollusca > Bivalvia > Ostreida > Ostreidae > Magallana > Magallana angulata. Next base: position 27,584,424 of record NC_069119.1, on the reverse strand, counting down.
TTTATGCTTCCTGCTTCTAAAAGCCCAGCGAGCCGACCCGTCTGCAGCATACTCCAGCATGAATTTCTCGTCATCCCCGCGCTCCCTGGTTTCACACGTGACCGTTCCGAGCCGATCGACGGAAATGTAACTCCCGACATAACTTCGGATGAATACGCTTTCGTCGTCGTTAAATTCTACGGTCCATTTTTGTTTCTGTCGTAGAGCGAGCCCCCCTGCGTTGATTTTGTTCCCGTATCTTTCCGCAGTAAGATATTTGTCTTCCGCGTTCACGATCCCAATCACCCACTCAAATGTATTCGCATAGTTCATTTTGGCGGCTTCATGTCTATTTCATCGTGTATGTATTTTTCGATTGTGACGTCATGACCTCTATGACGTCGATTATATAGATCACGTTATTTATTGGTCCAATTCACAGTTTGCAAAAGCTGTTCCCTTTGCAGGGTCAACCCAAAGGTCAAAAGGGAAAAAAACAATTTTTCCACTCTTTATGCAACCAAACATTTGGGCGTCCTTTGAAGAAATCTCTTAGAATTTAATTTATTCCTTCGATGTGTGGGTTGCCCCAACTTGGGGCAATCAATATCCACAGGGTAAACCGATTTCTAATGTCAAATAACAAAGTTACAACCCTCTAAACTACAAAGGCTACTGTTAGAAATACATGGGTTTTTCCCCGAAGATGGCGGCCAAGGGACATAACTTTTGTAAAGTGTGGATTGGTCTCTCTCTCTCTCCTTCTCTCTTTCTCTCTCTCTCTCTCTCTCTCTCTCTCTCTCTCTCTCTCTCTCTCTCTCTCTCTCTCTCTCTCTCTCTCTCTCTCTATCTGAGACGATCGCCTACAAGATCGAACAATTATTCTTTACGGTTGAATTTATTCATTTACAGACGTTCACAAATGACCGGTAATGTGTGAAGGAGTTACATCTAACCGACTTTCTAGACTAGGAAAATATAAAGTAATGAGCAATTATAATAGAGCCATGAACCAAAAAATATTGGCTTATCAATAAATCGCCATAATTTTTAGCATAAATTGTGTAGACTTCAAACATTACACAACTGTTTTACTTTATTCGAAAATATATGTGTGTGTATATATATATATATATATATATATATATATATATATATATATATATATATATATATATATATATATATATATATATATTATAAAGGAAAAAAAGCAACACTAACTGCAGTTAGTGTTGCTTTTTTTCTTTTATTATATTTTTACCGGACACCGAGAAAATACTTTTGTGATTTGAATATATATATATATATATATATATATATATATATCATTCATGTACTTTAAGAAAATAATATCTCTAGTAAAATGATTGAATAATATCAGACATAATTAAAAAGTGATACTTGATGTAACACCCAGAGTTTCGCAATTTATCTAAGTGATTAATATGCTTGCCCGGTGTGTAACACAACACCTCCTTCCCCCTCAATACGTTTAGGTTTTTAGACATAATTAAAAAGTGATACGTGTTGTAACACCCAGAGTTTCGCAAATCTGAGTGATTAATATATGCTTGCCCGGTGTGTAACCCCCCCCCCCACCCCCCCCCCCCCCCCCCCCCCCCCCGCCTGAAAACGTTTAGGTTTTCACCCGTGTTTTTTTTAAGGTGTACTAGATTTTTACCCGTGCGTGCGCGGGTTGACATTGCATATAATATCGGACATTTACGAAATAGTTACATCGACACACCGTACTGTAGACATTTACATCACCAAGCTTTAAGCCAACAATAATGCTATGAATTTCAATACACTCTGCTTAGTTAGAATAATCTAACTGTGTCTCGGGACAGGCCTTCACAACAGTTAAAATGCCTCCAATATACCCGTAATGTAGCAAAAAATTGCAGAATCGCCCCGAAAGTCTTAAAACGCCACAGTGTAGACATTCATGACAAGGAAATAAAAACAAGAGGCCCATGGGGCCACATCGCTCACCTGAGCAACAATTATTGTGCCATATGGTCCCTCGGTAGAATAACAAAAAATAAATATTGTCAAGTATTCGAATTTTACAATTATTTTTGCATACACGTAATCTTTGACATTGTACCTTCATGAAATACTATTTTTTACCAGAATAAGAAAATCCTACGCAAGATATAAAACTAAACATTTGGTAGGGGTACACTGTTAAGTTGTTAACTTCCAATTCCCTATATTTTCGTTCTGCCCCCCCCCCCCCCCCACACACACACACTTTGTAAAGGGATCAAAATATATGAGAGCATATAGGTACATTTGTTTCATCAATTACTTACTTGTTATTGTATTTAAAAAAATATATAATAGTTATTGTATTTTATCTAAAAAATCCTTCATGTATAGATGTGAAGAAGAAAATTGTACCTCAATGTGCTCAATTCCTCAAATTAAAACATTCAAAAATTTAATTTGTTTTCCATTATAATTAAATGACTGTTATTTACCTCGCGTACAAGCCAGGATAATTTTCCGCTGTGATATTTTCTTAGGAATAGCGATAATTATTTTATCCCCATAACAGAAATGTGTCAAAACTATGGAAACTGTTTTAAAGATGTCGTTTTTATTTACTCGTGTCTGAAAAACTATCAAAATTGATGTAGATTTCACATTATTTATTGTATAATGAGGGGACCCCAGAGAATAGGTATATACAGAATATCATTCTTTTATTTTTTTTGTTCAAGTATTTAACATACTCTAATTCATATAGAATTTCTAATGTTCAACCAAAATTTCAGCGTCAATCGTAGAATTATAAGCAAGATACAGAGCTCACAGTTTCCCTAGGTTTGAGTCATATTTTGTTGACATGACTTTATTACATTCAGCTTAAGATTTTTAACTTGGTATTTCCTATTCACCATTAAAAATGGAAAAAAAGAATGGCCTAAGATTTTCAATTCTTTTATTCACTCAAGACCAGTTCATTGGTATTTAAGGTTCAAAATCAGTTTATACAAATGTACACAAACACAGTCAAGGATCACATGTACAGTAGGAGTAATAATGACGAAAAAAGGTTAAGTTTACAATACAATAAGTTGTTAAAATTGGTTTCTGGAAGAACAGACTTTGAAAATTTTCTTAATAAATATTGACAAATTTTTTACTTTTTAGCTCACCTGAGCTGAAAGCTCAAGTGAGCTATTCTGATCACATTTTGTCCGTCGTCCGTCTGTCCGTCTGTCTGTCTGTCCGTCTGTAAACTTTTTACATTTTGATCTTCTTCTCTAAAACCGCTTATCCAATTTCAACCAAATTTGGCACAAAGCATCCTTATGTGAGGGCGAATATAAATTGCAAAAATAAAAGTCCGATCTGTATTCAAAGCGGAGAAAACCTTGAAACTGTAGAAAAAGGGGGGTGCATTTTTAAAAATCTTCTTCTCAAGAACTACTGATTCCAATTCAACGTAGTTTAGCATAAATTATCCTTATGGGAAGGAAAATATAAATTGCAAAAATTAAGTGCTAATTCTGTGTCAAATTTGAGTTATTACGAAAATAATAATAAAGGAAATGGGTGTTTCAATCAGTTTAATAGCTTCGGGCTCGGCATCCGGTAATCCGGCATCCGGTAAAATGGGTAGGCAAGACTTGGTCTGGGCAAAACAAAGATTGGCAGATATTAATCTGCCAATCTCATTAAAATATCAGGATATTTGATGGACTAGTATATTTGTATTCGCTGTAAATATTGCTGCAAAATAATGCGTATTTGGAATTGACGATTGTCGATCTGCCTTGGCTTTTATTTTGCCACGGCCCGGGTTTGCATACCCATTTTACCTAGACTCGTATTCCATATATCTAAAACGAGGTTCTTTGTTTAAAGCAGCCATGACATTATAAGAAAAAGGGTCGATCTGACTATGATGAATTTGCTTGTTGTGCAACAGTTCGCGTATGAAGGGAAATTTTTGAAACATGCAAAATATATCGTTGCCGATTTTGTGAAGTAAATTGAGGCTAAATATTTCAATGCGTTGACAGTTTTCACACATGACGTTGGTGTTAGCTTGTTCCGATTTTCGTTTCGTTTTCATTATTTCTGCTTGTAACCTGGGAACAATCGTCTGTATTATTTCGTGATTTTTACGTATCAAATCAAACAGAGACTTTGGTAAATCAAACAGTTAACTGTATACCTGCGCAAATTAAGCAAAATCTGATGTATTAAATAATAATGAAATACAATTCATTCTACCGGTAATTCGATCGGCATTATCTTTTGCGTAATGGTAGATTAATGCAATAGGTTTTGTTGCGATGCTCGGCATTTTCTCGAGTTTATTCAATTTAAATAAAGTTTGACATTGCTGACGGAAATATGTAGGTATATACATGTATCTATATGATTCATTTCGAAAAAATAAATTGTGTTCTTAATTTGTTTTAGTGAATGTTTCTTGTGTTTAATTGTTTTCAATTTCTAATAACTAACCATATTTGAGTGTTAAGCTTCAAATTATAAGCAAGATACAGAGATTTGCTCACAATTCTATGTTTGTACACAGATCTTAAAAACTAAAGATTAAAAAAGTAAAAAAATTGTCAATATTTATTGAGAAAATTTTCAAAGTCTGTTCGTTCAGAAACCAACTTTAACATCTTATTGTATTGTAAACTTAACATTTTTTCGTCATTATTACTCCTACTGTACATGTGATCCTTCACTGTGTTTGTGTACATTTGTATAAACTGATTTTGAACCTCAAATACCAGTGAACTGGTATTGAGTGAATAAAAGAATATAAAATCTTAGGCCATTCTTTTTTTCCATTTTAAATGCTGAATAGGAAATACCAAGTTAAAAATCATAAGCTGAATGTAATAAACTCATGTGAACAAAATATGAATCAAACCTAGGCGAACTGTGAGCTCTGTATCTTGCTTATAATTCTACAATTGACGCTGAAATTTTGGTTGAACATTAGAAAATCTCTATGAATTAGAGTATGTTAAATACTTGTACAAACAAAATAAAATAATGATACTGTGAAATCATTAGATTTCGTGGTGGCTCATTTTTCGTGGAATTCTTGGGTACCTCTCATCCACGAAATAACATCCTTCACGAATTGATGAATTAGGGTAATAACGTCATATTCCCTTTTGTAGATATATATGAAAACACGAAATTACGTCCCCACGAATCTGTAAAATTTAAGTCATCCACGAAAATTGGCCCCCACGAAATTTAATGATTCCACAGTATTCTGTATATATCTACTCTCCCTCTCTTTATACAATAAATAATGTGAAATCTACATCAATTTTGATAGTTTTTCAGACACGAGTAAATAAAAACGACATCTTTAAAACAGTTTCCATATTTCTGACACATTTCTGTTGCGGGGATAAAGTAATTATCGCTATTCCTAAGAATATCACAGCGGATAATTATCCTGGTTTGTACGCGAAGTAAATAACAGTCATTTAATTGTAATGGAGAAGACAAATAAAATTTTTGAATGTTTTTAATTTGAGAAATTGAGCACATTGAGGTACAATTTTCTTCTTCACATCTATACATGTAGGGTTTTTAAAATAAAAAACAATAACTATTATTTTTTTTTAAAACAATAACTAGTAAGTACTGAGTAGTTGATGAAAAAAATGTAACTATATGCACTCATATATTTTGATCGCTTTACAAAGTGGGGGGGGGGGGGGCAGAACGAAAATATAGGGATTTGGAAGTTAACAACTTAACAGTATACCTCTACCAAATGTTTAGTTTTATATCTTGCGTAGAATTTTCTTATTCTGGTAAAAAATAGTATTTCATGAAGGTACAATGTCAAAGATTACATGTATACAAAAAAAGTGTAAAATTCGAATACTTTACAATATTTATTTTTTGTTTTTCTACCGAGGGACCATATCTTTTGAACGCCCATTGTTGCTCAGGTGAGCGATGTGGCCCCATGGGCCTCTTGTTTAATCTTTAGTTTTTAAGATCTGTGTACAAACATAGAATTGTGAGCAAATCTCTGTATCTTAATTGCTTATAATTCGAAGCTTAACACTCAAATATGGCTAGTAAATAGAAATTGTAAACAATTAAACACTTAGCTCAGGTGAGCTAAAAAAAAGAAGAAGATGAATTCAGTCATGCACTGATGCTGATTAAAGAAATGAAATATAATATGTTCTGTAATTTTATAAATGAGTTATGCTGAAAACAGTGAAGCAGTTTTTTAATCCGAGTCAAACAGCTTTGGTTTCATCAATATTCAAGGGTATCAATTTTCGCGGATAAAGTGAAAATCACAGTTTCAAGGATACGTAAATTCATGGCCAATGATCATTTCAATACATATAAATAGTAGAAATTGCACTTCAATGAACACTTAATTTCGTGGATCAACTTAACAACGAAATCCACGAAAATTGGTATTAATCGAATATTGATGAAACCACAGTATTGTTCGACACTGTATATATTCATTTGATAAAGGACTTTGATAATCTTTACTTTCTCAATATGTCAAATAAACAAACAAACGCTTTGACTGTGCCAAAGAAAAAAAAATTTAAAACTCCATAGTACAGACTTCTATAACAATGTAATACTTATAATAATAATATGATGACGATATCAGTTATTGAATACAATAATATTATTAATTTTCCTTTTTTTCATGAACAAGTATTTATTTGTAATATAAATTTCTAAGAATAAGTAAAGATGATTAAAGAGTAGCAGTTTTAATCTGAATCAACCAGCTTTTATAGTTAAAGTGCGATATTGGATATATATAGATGCGAAAGTGATTTGAAAAAATGAGGACTTTTAATTCATCTCAAATTTCTCAGTGTCAAATAAACAGCAAACGAGTAAAGCTGACTTTAAGGTCACAATTTTTAATCTGAACAAACAGCTTAAAATTACAAATAAAGTGTTATATTCGATTTAAACATGCAAAATTAATTTGAAAGTGGACTTTTAAATAATCTCAAATTTCTCAGTGTCATATGAACAGCAAACATTTCGACCCTGGCTCTGTGGAAGTTGCGTGAAAATGACCCACTTTGTCGCAGGTCATATACCGTTCATTTGGCGCCAAAATGGTAACCACCAAGGTATCCCGAAATTCCAGAACGAACGGAACAGGTTCGGCGCTGTTCGCTTTAATGGATGGATATCCCCCGGCTTGCAGATTGATGCACCAATACTTTCCATTCTCGCTCTGCAGACTATATTTCCCGTCCTCCATTTGTTGAACGGAAATAACGCTCGGGAACGGCTTGGTGCAGATGTACTCGTCTTTGTTACTTCCGGTTGCGTTTTTCATGCCTATGTAACCAAAGTCACACCGGAAGACGATCTGGGGACGGTTCAGAAGTCGGATCTGGAAACCTTCGTCTATAGCGTCGTCCGGAAGGTTGGCCGCCAGATTTCCGGTTCCGGTACTCACTAATGGTTTCCCGTTAGACCCTTTAATGGCAGCCATTCCGTTAGAAAGCCACGTGATCTCGAAAAGGTTGTCATCTGATACTGTTTTGGCATTAGCATCAATTCTACCCCTTTGCCCTACTCCCCAGAATGTACCCTCATAGGTTTCAATGGACCATTTTTTTTTCTTTCCGTGGTATTCCAACTAAATCGAATAAAAAATAGAAAGTTTGGATAAAGAAATTAACAATTCCATATTTCAATATTGTTCAAATTGCTCAAGAATGTGATTCTGGGAAATCTTTTTTTCTCCAAATTTCAAATTCAAAATAACTTCTTAAAGTAAAATCACGCAATACGGTTCAATCAATCAAAATAATAATTTTTAAGCAGCACATTTCGACATGCTGATCACTGTAACATGTAGAATAACATTACCTGGAAAATTTCAGATGTTGATGGCTCGTTGTTTTGTTTCTTAAGCATGACTTCATTTCCGAAGGCAACATGCGCCATCTTGCCCTCTGTTCCTAGAATGCTGACCTGAGGATGACAAAGGTCGAACCGGAAGAGAGTCTCTTTTTTCAGCTGCTTCTGTTGCGCTTTAAGGAGACCGGAAGCGGAACTCGCGGACAGGAATCGGCCTTCGTTGTCTTTGAAGGCTAGGCCAGTGAGGGCCTTATCGACGCTGAGATGTACCTCGATGCCGAATAACGTGTCCTTGTCGTGCGTGTCCACCAATGTACCGTCTTTACACAGAGATCGATTATCGGCGGTAATGAACCGATATTTCCCGCAGTGATATACCAGCGTGAATAAAGCATGCGAACCCCACGCTTTTGTACCCGATACCTTCACTCCGTCCTTATCGGCGATCGCAAATTTCTTCCCGGCGAGCGAAAACAGGGTCAGTTGGGGGTGAAGCACGAAGGGGGTGTTCCACAGTGATAGCTCCTCCTCGGATGCCTTCTTGGCTAGGCAGTCGATTTTATCTTGAGTTCCCGCCAAATAATGCTTCTGTTTCTTGTTTCTGAAAGCCCAGCGTCCGGAACCGTCTGTGGCGTATTCCACCACAAACTGCTCGTTTTCCCCGCGTTCTGCAGCTGCGCAGGTCACCGTTCCCAGACGATCAACCGAGAGAAAGTTCCTGGCGTAACTCCGAATGTACACCGTCTCGTCCCCGTGGAACTCAACAGTCCACGTCTGCTTTTGGCGGAGGGATGTGCCACAGGCGTTGACCTTATCTCCGTATCCTTCCGCCGTGAGGTACTTTTCCTCTATGTTCATGATCCCGATTTTCCACTCGAAGAAGTTTTCGGACTCCATAATCGACAGTACTGTGAGAAATGTAACTACGCAAAAGTTTTAATGACGTCAGTCTGTACATTGTGACGTCGTTAGTTGTGACGTCAACTTGATCTGTAAATAAATATAGACTGGGTGACAAATTAATATTACACACAGAAGTATAAATAATTTTTTTTGTACAAAACTGAAAGTTAAAGTACACGGGTATACTAAAAATATAGACCTAGTGTGTACATGAACTCTCAAATTACGGAAACATTTCTCTCTCTCTCTCCCTCTCTCTCTCTCTCTCTCTCTCTCTCTCTCTCTCTCTCTCTCTCTCTCTCTCTCTCTCTCTCTCTCTCTCTCTCTCTCTCTCTCTCTCTCTCTCTCTCTCTCTCTCTCAATGTTCTTAATATTAATGAAAGGGAAATTTTAAAGTGCTGTTCTTTAAAAATAATGATTATACTATCCATTTGTTTAATAACTTTTCCGGAGATTATTAGTTTTTTTTTGTGTTTTTTTTTTTTTTGTTTGTTGTTGTTTTTTTTGCCTTTTAGGTTTTGACAAAGGGCAATACTTTGAAAGTTAATTTAAATAAAACCCCACCCGAGTTTGTTCAATCATTAAAAACCTTCAAATTGTATTTGCTCTTTTTCCGTCAATAAAAACACTCAAGTATAACAACCACTTGACCTGCCCGATAACGTTCGCCGTCTCGTCTGCTTTAACCAAGTTTCCCGCCATCTGTCGCTTTATTCAGACAAATCTTACGGCATATGCGATCGCGCCAAACAAGCAGAGTTTAATCAATTCTACCCCTGGCGACCACTCTAGCTGATAAGAATTTTCTGCCGTAACTTTATGGCATTCTGATAAAATATGCTATTAATAATAATTTAACTTAATTGCAATGCCGAATTTTCCAGTACTTCATATTCGGTATAAAAGTCATCGACTTATATATATAAGATGTATTTATGTATAGATGGCCGTGCCCATTTTTAGACTATACTGAACTCCTTTGAAAAAGAGCTCTGTATAATGACACAGGAAAAAGATGAAATACATATTTATCCAGTATTTTCTTTACTAAATAATAGTTATATAGCTAAGAATATTTTATCTAAAAAATTAATGGTATATCTGATGATTAATTCGTTGACCGCAAATGTATTCTTAATATCTTTTAATTTTTTTCATAAAAATATATGTTGAAAATTTTTAGAAATATTATTATGCGGTGGAAATACGTCATCAACAGATACTAATAATTAACTTAAAACAATTACTCAAAAATATCATTAAACCGATTATTCCTTTAAAACATTAACCGAGGAACTGTACAAAACAATAAATCAAAGTACTGAAGTAGAACTGAAAGCCGGGCTCTTTTGATGTGTCATTATGCATATTTTGTAGTAAAAACTGGGAATCTCTCTCTCTCTCTCTCTCTCTCTCTCTCTCTCTCTCTCTCTCTCTCTCTCTCTCTCATGCTTTTAATATCGGAAATGCGCCAGAGAGCGACTGAATTGTTTTGTTAGCGGCTATAAATAAAAATATGTCTGCCTAGTAGAAAAAAATCAACAGTTGCATTTAAGAAGAAGGTACAGTTTCTCTCAATATTTGCCCTAAAATTCAAAAGTTCTTTAAATCTCATAAAAATACAATTATACCATCTTGAACATGTGTGTATATAAAGTCAAAAACTTTTATCTTGTTTCAAAAAAGATTATGAATTAGACATTTTTGCAGATTTCTAAGATTAAGTCAAAAATGATGAAAAATGGCACATTTTCTCATAATTTTTTGAAGAGGAAAATGTGTCCGCAGTTGTCGCCCACAACGAATTTTTGAATTTGAATATTTCATGTGATATCACATGATAAAGTTATAATATGAGTTTCATCGTGGGCGACGGCTGCGGACATATTTATTTTTTATTCAAAAAACCACGAAGGAACTGGCCCCACCTTCACCAACATTTTCAAAGCACTCAACTCAGTCCTCAACTCAAATTCTTAAAAGAAAGTACAAACAATTGAGGTAAAAACTCAGAGTATTGACTTGAGAAAAGTTGGTGACGGTGGGACCCTGTGTCTTTTGCTCAGTTTTTTTTAATGAAAATTACGGGAAAATGCACTGTTTATGACGTCACAATAAACCTTGTGAAAGTCTAATCAGGTAACTATTTATAGACTCTTAATTTATGGGTATTTTTGTGAAGATAGACGTTACATTTCAATTTTTTGTGATATTTTTAAAATCCACTCTAAAACAGGGCAAAATATGACTGAAATTGTACGGTAACCTTGTTCTTTGGAGATACAGCAAACATCGCTAGATGTGTTTTACTTAAATGTAGAAAGAAATTTACATGTTGATTTTTTTTTCTTTTAATTCTATTCTCCCTAAGTTTTTGGAACTTGTGTACAATCCTTTTGGCATTATTAGTCAATAAAATATGTTAAACTCAACTCTGTTGTGCTGTAATTGATATACATGTACCTATTGATAGCAGTGATGCAAGTTAGACTAGGTATGTCTCTGAGCAATATGGCCCATGGGCCTCATAAGATAACTTGGTGTGAGTATGGTCTAATATATTCTGACCTTACCAATACATGTACCTTTAAGGGGGCGTGGTCACGATTTTGGTCAAATTCTATTTTTCTTTTTTTTTTTTTTGCTTTAGAATTGCATTTTTAAGGTTATATGGGACATGTTGATATTGATGTGGATTAAAGTATATTATAATTGAAATACTTTCACCGGTTTAGAATTTTCAAATTTTAAAATATTTAACACAAAAATAGCTTTTAAAAATATCGGGAGAGAGAAAAAATTGTAAATCCCCTAGTGGGATTCAAACTCATGACTTACGCATTTGTAGTAAACCCTCTAACCCACTGCACTACCTGTTAGATAACACGACTGGAGAAGAAACTTCTTATATAATTAAACTTGGTTTTATTATTAGTCCGATAAACAATACGTCACAGCATGGATGTGTCCCATACCACCTTAATGATCAAATGAAATTTAAGAGTCAGTCATGAAGTTATAAGCAAGATACTGAACTCACAATTCTTTGATTTGTAAACAAGGTTCGTGCCCTGTTTTTGATTACATAGGTTCAATATACCAGTAAAAAAATCTTTTTCAAGCTGGTTTGTCTATCTTCTTATTCATTTTAAGCATTAATAAACATTTCCTAACGTTTAACACATTCATTTAAGGTCTAAAATTGGACTTTTCCCTTCAACATTCAAAACGTAAACAAAAGCTTTGTTTACATAGTAAAGAATTGTAAGCTCTGTAACTCGCTTATAACTCGACGAATGACACTCAAATTTTGGTTGCATATTAGAAATATTTAAGCATTGTAAACATTAAAATCGGAAAAATAATTTTTGACTGAAACCGTGACCTGATAATGCAGCTTTAAATTAACTTTGATCAGATTTAGTATTTTAGTTTAAACGATATTTATTTAGTAAATTTCATCATACATATTATATTGACAGTACACAGAAGATTGAGAAACAAGCCAAAAGGCTTATGTTAATCTCGCTCTCGCTCTGATCAGATTTGTATATTATATACAGTCATGATATTACACATTGTGGTGTTTTTTTACACCTTCGTGGTGAATGAAGAATTTACTAGCCTAGAAAAATAACACTTTACCTTACCTAAAAATCAGATATATTTTTTTTTTTGCTGGCGTTAATTTTTCACCTTGAATGATAAAAAATAAAATCATATTACATAAAAAAAAACAACGAAAAAAAGGGAGGAAAAAAGAGGAAAAACCCTAGAAAATAACTCATTTATTGAAAGAGTTTCTACAGCCTTGAGCGCATATATACATGTACGCGAGTAAGATTTTTGTCATCTTAAAAGTTGATTAATATAAGTTTTCATATCAACTAGTACTTCCTCCGTGGTAAGAATATGATCCAAATGTAGACCAAAATGATGTCCAACTAATATGGGAGATTCAAAATCCCCCCTCCCCCCCCCCCCCCCCCCCCCGAGACATTAATAACATTTATATTTTTGGATATTTGTGTCTCTACTTGGCCTAAATGTACACATACATATACATGTATAATCAGAATTTGACTTGCTGTACAAGTATAATTATGTCAGAATTCATTGACATGATATTGATATTGGATATTACTTCAAAATTACAAACATTTGAATCAGGGTTGGCCGGGAAATACCAGTGCTGGGAATTACCGGTGGTAAATACCGGTATTTCCCGTCCCGGTAAATACTACTGTTTTCCACTAAACTGGGAAATACTGGGAAATACAAATTTATAATCTTATATTTCTTTAGTTTATTCAATGTAAAACTTATGTTTATGATAAAAGATATTAACAGTAAGCATCAAAAACCAATTTATTATACTTCCCCATTTCACTGTCAGTTTATAAATCTTAAATTCACCAGATCACCTTTTCCAAAAGATTTCTATAGCTGCTAATGTACAAATTTTAGTCCAGTTTTTTTTAACTTCAAGTGTTGTGTTTTACAGATTTATAATTCAAAGCACAAAATAAACTGTTATAATTAGTGTAGGTGTTGCAAGTAAAAACTTAATAATCACATATGTTGTTTTAATAAATAATTGACACTTGACAGTTTTGTGCTCCTGTTTTGGGGAGATATGTACTATGAGTAGGGCTAATTGGCATCTTCTTAGGTGTGTTGCATACTGAGGTGTGTTGCATACTGAGGTAGTGACACAGTCACACTTTATTTTTCACAATTTTCTTGCCCCATTTTCACATTCACCAAATAACCAGAAAATGGAACTTTTGATATCATGTTTATGATAACTGTGTAGATGCACCTATACCTGATTAAAGTCTTAAAAACAAATTACAATGGTATATGAATGAACCATGTTTTGAGTATTCATAAGAGATAACCAATGCATTACTGACCAGTCAAAACTTGTTAAAATCAAAGAACATTATAAAATGTCATTGCTGACAAGGTGTACTATTGTCTACATCCCTACAGATAGTACTATAATATGTAGTTGTACTTTATTTCCCAGTATTTCCCGGGAAATACCAGTAATTCCCGGGAATTACCAGTATTTCCCACCGTCCTGGGAAATATGAGTATTCCCGCTTTTTTGCCAACCCTGATTTGAATACTGAAGATAAAACTACACAAATTTAATTACATGTATTTATTATGCACAACTCATTCTATTAAAAAGAAATAAAAGAATATCATTAAAAAATATAATAATACTTTGAAGTGATCTTGTGATTCTCTCTTTAATCAGCACACCAATTTTAATAACGAGATTCCATGTGCAGAATAAAGATTCCTATAACTTTTATTAAAGATTCGGAAAGATATTTCTTCAATAACTCTTTTAATGAAATAACAAAATTGTAAAACTTGAAACACATTTCATCAGTCTGTCTGGATTAATGTACTAAATTAATTTCCATCCAGATGTTAATTATTGAGGTAGATTACAATATTCCACCCCAAAATTCATTTTTTTTTATTTAAATGGATCAATTTGAAAGAAAACTTGCAAAAAATAAAACAAAATTGCACAAAACAATCCATTGACATTTAATATCTTTACAAATTTAACGTTTTGTAAGAAGTCATCTGTCAACATGCATCAGGTTTGGAAACAAAAAATATCTAAGCTTTGATTTCTTTTGGTAATTTTTTTGACATTTAAAAAATGTCAGTAAACACACTGTATCAGTATTTTCATTTAAAATTTTTTGTTCTAATTAAGTTTCAATTATCATAATAACTACAAAAATATCTTAACATAATATAATACTTTCAATATCACAAAAAATTGTATACAATTAAGGAGGCTGGCTGATGAACCAATTAACATCCAGGTCTTCCTTAAATTATCCGATATGAATTGCTTGGGTGTACAATATTATCTAGTAGGGAAAACTTCAAGATACTTGTATTTCAGATTTTGAATTTGAGTATTGCCCTACACAGTATTGCCCTACACAGTATACAGGGTTATTTTTGCCCCGTGTTAAAATGTTCGCCGTTCTTGCAAACAATTGCAAACAGTTTCGCCCAATCTTGAATTCGCCCAGACACATTTGTGTTTAAAGATTGATAATTTGAGACATTGGTATTTGCCAAGTCTTAAATTCGCCCACTGAAAACAAGGGCGAAAGAGATGAAAATAAAACGGGGGCGAATATTTTCCCTGTATACAGTATATTTAATACAGAGCTCTTCTTCTCTTGGAGATTAATACAGTCTAAAAATGGCACAACCATCCAACCGTCTTAAAGTTAACAAAAAAGTTTTGAAAGATACTTGTAATCATTAACTCTATATAGTTGATGATAAAAAAATGAACACTTTTGTTAATACTCAAAACAATGTACAATGTAATACATGTTATTTCTTTTTGGGGGATATGGGCTGGGGTGTTTTTGGGAGGTGAGGTGCAACAAAAAACAACAATTTAACTATATACCATATCACAGTTAATACAGTAAGTACTCATCTTTACATAAAAAAAACAGACAACATGTACATATAAATAATATTATAACAACCTCACTCATAAATTAACAATCAACAATCACAAAATTAATAAGTTAAAAAATGCATGGACAAAACGCAACATATCCCACAATCCTCTCTTACAGTGGTGGCTCCTGTCCTTTACCATATAGGACTTTCTTGGACCACCCCACACAATCTTGTGGTGATTTTTGTTTTAAGACAATTAAACCACATGGACAGTTTCTTGTGGTTCCTAATTAAATGCACCGCCCAACACAGACACAATTTTGGTGTTTCCTGTTACCGCCACATGGAAAACCTTGGTTGGTCTGCGGTGTTTCCATTCCTTTCCTCATCCTGGTCAGCGAGCACATCCCCCGTCACCGCTGCATGGATAAATGGGTCACTGTTGTATGCATAAGCCGACTCCGGCCGACTATCTGAGGACTGTGCGTAAACAAAAAAAAAGTCACATATAGTAAAAATCTGGCCCTGCGGCCATAAAACTTAGACAAGCTCACTTTTGATCTCAGTCTCACTTTTCCACTATATGTTCCTTTTGTAAAAGTGAGACTTAGAACGAAAATAAGTTCGTCTAAGTTTTATGGCCCCAGGGCCTGGTGTGGATAAATATATAAAATACATGATTACTGTTTTAAGATACATGTATAAGCAAAATTTTTGGCAAAGAGTAAAAAATGTGCTAACAATGACAACGTTGTTGACAACAACAGACAATGGGCAAACTTTGATCAGAAAAGCTCACAGTTTTCAGATCAGGTGAGCTAAAAAGTCACATTTAGTAAAAATCTGGCCTGTAAATTGTTTGAGCGAGGGTAAGAAAATGTGACAGAGGGCAAGGCTTGCCAAGCCTATCTCACATTTTTGTTTATTCATAATTACATTATCTTGAGTAATTTTTGTCTTACATGCATGATCTATTTGAAAAAATTTAGTCATCAAACTGTAATTAAGTCCGTTAGATGCTTGTAAAGCAAAAACCTTGAAACTGCCATATTACAATAGCATCAAAAAATATTATTTTGTGCAAAATATAACTAATAGTTAACATTCAACATCCCCCCCTTTTGGCCTGCTTCAAATTATATAAAGATGCCCCCATCCTTATCACACATACACACATCATTAAGATAAAATACAGTAACAGTAATCATATTTATCGTGTGTGGAATCAGTTTTAATCCTTCCGTTTCCCCAAAGAATCTCTATGGAATTAATTCTTACACTTAGCGTTAACATGCAAGGGACTGGAGTTCCATCCAAGGGGGAGTCACTCTTATTCGCCTAGCACTAATGAAAACCAAAGAAACATGTAAGCACCATCCCTTTGCATTTTCATGGCCCGGAGGAAGATTTAACTTAGCCTAACGTAACTTTAACAGTATATATTATATATACAAGTACATGATGCAATTCTCTTACAAAGTGAATGAAATACTTACCATCCGTATAGCACTTTTTCTTTGATGACTGTCTTGACCTAATACACCTTGATTAACCTGAATAAAAGAGGATCAGAGTAAAAAATATACTAGTACATGCATACATCAATCATATTTTTGCGATATACAGCTACAAAGATGCCAATTGAGGCCACCATGCACAAAGGACTAACAGTTTTCAAGTGAATAATTTTTTTGATCACCATTTAACTGTTTAATCACTCAGTTAAATAACACTCAGTTTTAACTCATTAATAGGGGTGGGGGGGGGGGGGGGGGGGGGGGTCTAGGCAAGACAAGAGGCAGTATGTGAAAGAAGGAACTTAACATCTTACTTGTGATTTACAAAGTTAATAAACTGTAGCATTAAAAGGTCTCAAGAAAATATTTTTAAATGTACATGTATATACTGTGGAAGCACATGCATGTATATTTGTTGGATTAAAATTTCGTTGTTTTTAAACCAAATACAATATCTTTGGGATTTAATTTTGTCATATCGTAATATTTAAATGTATTAACTCTACTTATGAATACTTTGGTTAAAAATTAGTCATGGATTTAATTTCGTTGATCAATACCGCCAATGAAAATAATGAAATTAAATCCTCAAGGAATATTTCTGCTTTTACAGTAACTAAAAAATAAATTTTATTTGCCTAGTTTGAAAAATTGTTCAAGAGTTTTGCAAGAGCATTATCTCTGTGAAACCTGGAGTCCCTTAATGTATCATTTGTTTGAGACTTCTCTAATAGCTGTATTACCTATGTGTAGACATAAATTCCAGTCAAATTAGTAGGTGCAAACCAGTTTATCAGACTGAAGTGAAACACGTAATAAATCATCCCAATTAAGACTTGGTCAGCTACATTATTCTTAAGTTGAACATTGTGTCGGACTCCTGTCAATAACCAAAATATTGGCTTTAGGTCAGGTTACAAAATTATTCCTTTATCTAAATACCCGCATACATATACTATTAAAATTGGAGAACATTTAAATTATATTTAAAAAAAAAAAAATTTTTTTTTTTCTAAATATGTTTACCTAATTTGTCAGTTCTACCATTATCATTAAGTTTAAACAACTAAACACTATTTCAACATGACTTGGATTGGAACGTAATTAAGAAATGAATATAATGTACCTTTTTAATAACACTTTTTTCAACAAGTTCCCATCTCGGTGTTCTCTCTAGCCCCAGTGCGCCAAAATGTGGCCAGATCTTGTCAGAAGCTGATGCAAAGTCCTTGGGTGTCCTTAAAAAAACAAAAACCCAGTACGGTGACCGGTATTCTCAAGTCTTGCATATTTTCCATGTTTTCATGATTAAGGAGGCTGGATGGTCAACAAACTAACCATGCAATCTACCTTAAACTTTCAGATATGACTTGCTTTTAAGCGATAAATAATTATTTGTTAGGAAAAAATCCATAGATTTTGTTAAACCCTTTAAATAAATTAATTGGGCATTCAATTTCTATATTTTTATATAATGCTCTTTACCTGGAGGAGATCAATACAGTCTAAAAATGATCACAACCAACAAGCCACCTTAAATTTTGAAAACATTTCTTTTAATATCGGTATTTGCATTTTTAGATCATATTACCCAGTAAAGTACGAGGGTCAATCAAAAAATACGAAGACAATGTGGCTGTCTATCATATGTTTTTCATGAAAGTCATACTTAACAGATTAATCTTTGCACCGACACTTATGTTATTGATATGCAAAGTTTTAGTCCATTTGATGAAACGATATTTTTGTTACCCCTTTTTAAAAGCAACATGTTTTGTCACCACGGCGCACGGTAACGTTCAAAACATGACGTCAAGATTAAACATGCACAGTTTATAGATATACCCCATTTTTATATCATGCTTAGTCTCTTGTGCCTTTCTCCTTCCAATTTAAAATGGCACTGAACCACTTAACATCTTATTTGCACACATTTGTTCGAGAATCATATTTAGTTAGTTCATTAAAGTTTTCATTTTCTTACCGTGTATTTCTTAGTTTACAGTAAGGATAACCCTGAACGTCGATTTACGTTACTTATTTTTTGACCAAATATTTACAGATATTCTACTCTCTTTCGGACTGTTTCATATTCAAAATACAATGACCACCACCCTCACAAAATTTATTACAGTTGAACACAAACTTGCAAATAATTGTTGACTTATTTTTTGCACCATTGAGCATTTTCACAGCTTCTATCGGCTTTTTCCTGAGTTAGATCCATTTTATTTGTACTTGTTGTTGCGCCGTGACGTCCGGCGACGTCGATGTTTTTAGTCAGCTCTAAAGAGGACTATATGTCTTTAGTTACTAATATCTGTTCGACAAAACAATATATCCCTTCATTATTTGGTACATAGAATACCATGACTATACTACATTTGAAGTTTCAATATTATTTGGTTTTATGCCCAATTTATAGAGATATTACTTTCAACATTATATGGTTTATTGTTGACATAACACAAATTTTGACAATGCGCCGTGACCTCATTTTTGCAGGATTAAACTCTAAATAATTCTTAGAAATAAAGAAATTAATTAACTTTTTTCCTTGCAAATTCTTTGAAACTATTGCTAAATTATGTATACCAAATTTAGTAATGATACGACGTTAAGTAACATAACTATGACAAAAGTCTTCGTATTTTTTGATTGACCCTCGTACATATTTTTTTTGGCAAACATAATGTGCTGCGGCACTCTAGCTTAAATACATGCAGACATGTATGTATATAATAATAGAGTTTTTAGCACAATTTTCACAAATTTTGAAGGAAAATAATGGCAAACATAGAAATATAGGAATTCATGTTAATAGTCAAAGCAAAAATATTTAGTTTTTATTTTTACTTAATAATTATATATGGCCTAAAATATCTTATCTTATATATTAACTATTCTTTGAGGCACTAGATGAGCTCTGATGCCATATTGGGTAATTTAATTGACCAAACAGCCTCCTATTGTTTTAGACTTTCAATCAGTATAAAGCTGCCCACGTAGTGATTTAGTCACGATAATGGCAAGCGATTGGCTGTTTATCAAAATTGCATATCTTGTATATTGTCTGGGATCAAAATTCATCCAATACTAACTGTATCATTAAACTGAATATAAAAAAGAAATATTAAAGCAAAATATCTCGAGTAAAACTACAGCAATAATCAATAACATGATCTTTTGTAAAGATAAACAAACTGAGGGTTCTTGACAAATAATTAAGATTTACATGTACATGTATTTAATAAAAGAATAAACTTAAGTTTGTTTAATTACTTATATTAATATAAAACTAGTTTTTTATTTACTTCTCTGAAACGGCAACAGATATTCAGCAAATCTGCACTGAACCTGTATAAATGTACATGAAAACTGAACCATTTATTTCAACCTAGCATATTGTCATGAGTTTTTTTTTCTTGATTACTTTGTTTGTCACAAACAACATTAATTTTACTAATTACACTGTATCGTTAACATGTACATGTGTACACTGTGTGACCTTAATGATACATGTCGGTTAAGAGTTGACCACTAATTCATATACCTGCCCTCGGAATCCGGTTTCTCAGGTGCGGCTCCGTTTTCTAGCAGCACCATAACCACCTGCAATACGACTCTACAGGTCAATAACATGATGTTAATTACAGGTAGATTTCAGGTAAATTACATGTAGTTCTCTCATCAAGGGCTCTTAATAAACGTCAAAAACCTGCATCCATATTGATGATATCAAATAGAAAAAAAAATGAAAAAAAAAATAGTTAATCTACACTGTCAAACTTTCCTTCATTTTTTGCTAAACTGAGAATTGTGAAAGCTTTCCTCTTTTTTTTTTGGCTTTATTTTTTATTTTTTGTTTGTTTGTTTCTTTGGTTTTTTTTTTAGCTAATCTTAAACAGTAATCAATGTAAACATTATACAGTTGTTGACTGGGGTCGAGGGCAACAGTTGATCTGTTGGACCGGCTAGCAAACTGTTGCTCAAGGCCGGTCCGACAGATCAACTGTTGCCCGAGATACAGTCAACAACTGTATTGTTATACCCCTTCTAATCAATAACACGTTTTCCTGGAATGTGACGTCACCGGTCAACAGTCTTTTTTAACAGTCGATTTTAACAGTTCTAATCTAACAGTTCCAGTCCAACAGTCAAAATGCTGGACTTCTTTTCGTATAGAGTTATATAGTAACTGTTTTACAGGGGTATAACAATCCCCATTATAAATCTTCGTAAGTAATCTGTTTTTGTTTCTGTGAATTTTTCTGAGTGTTTTTTGAGTGAAACTGGGCCATGTTTCTGAACAACCAATCAGAAAAATAACCAATCAGAAAGGTTCTTACTGGGCCATTTTCATGAACAACCAACATCTAAAAAATAACAAATCAGAAAGGCTCTTACTGGTCCATGTTCCTGAAATGCTGCAGCATGAAGTGGTGTCCACAGGGTCCCTTTGTTTTGAAAATTGATATCTAAAATTAAACAGTCTGGGATTAACAATATCATGAAAATTATTCAAAAGAAGACACAATGAGTTCAAGCCAAGCTTTATGCCAAAAATCACATCACTCACCTGAGCAACAATAGCCATAGCTGATTAGAAAAGTTTTAGACAGTTTTAGTCTCATATACAAAAATATAGACAACTTAAAAAAGTATATCTTGTTTGTAAAGATTTTCAAATTTTTTCTCCATATATTCGAAAGTTCTTCTGAACCCCCAACCCCCCCCCCCCCCCTTCAAAATTCTAGCCCTACCCTATTCCTGAAGGGATCATGGTTTGAACAAACTTAAATCTTCACTACCTACTTGAGAATGCTTCAACACAGGTTTCTGCATTTTGGGCTAAAGGGTATTGCGAAGAATTGATACTTTATAAATTCATAATTACCAGGTATGTAAAAAGTTGACAACCCCCCCCCCCCCCCCCCCGCCAATTGTGCCCCCTACCATTCCCTGGGGATCATGCTTTGAACAAACTTGAATCAACAAAATTTGAAGATGCTTCAACACAAGTGTCAGCTTTTTCTAGCCAACTGGATTAAAAAAAGGATTTTAAAGATTTAATACTCCATAAACCCCCTTATCATGGTGCCACTCTGAATATCATTTTAACACACTTTAATCCCCTTAATTCATTCAAGGATGCGTTGTGTGTAACTTTAGTTGAAATTGGTCCTGTGGTTTGGGGTAAAAATTTAAAGTGAAAAGTTTATAACAACAACAAAGATGATTTTGACACCTGGAGTTACCATGACAACAACAGACACAAGAAACAAATTTTGATCAGAACAGCTACTTGAGCCTTTGGCTCAGGTAAGCTAAAAAGTAATGAAATTCTGGTGGAATCTGCTGACGTGGGTTATAAAAACTAATTATTAAGGTCGGCTGGATTACTGGATGCATAATAATCATTTATCTTCCTGTTTTTTTTGCCAAGAGTCTGATTATACCTCTACAAATACCATATGCAGTTTTGATGAAATAAACAAAACACACTGATAAAATCATTGATAAGGCTAGTGGACATCATAATAACTGTTTATACATCTAATGAATAAAATTTGCTGGTATTACTATGCTTCTTTAAGTCAAGACATATATATTTATCCTTAGGTGTATCATTTTGTGAAATAATTCTGCAAATTGTTTTTGTTCTATGAATGATCAAAAAAATATGCTTGCATTGGTATCCCTGCCTCCCTGAATAAACATTTAAAGACTCTGATTTAATGAAATATGAAGTTCGCCCAGCCTAGCTGAAAGATACCGGTAATTGTGATAAATAAATGAAATCTTTTATCTTTTTATTATTTTAGATAAAGTCTGGTTTTCAGAGTGTTATATATATATATATATATATAGAGAGAGAGAGAGAGAGAGAGAGAGAGAGAGAGAGAGAGAGAGAGAGAGAGAGAGAGAGAGAGAGATTAACTCATACATTACCTTGTAGAACTTAGATCTGCATTGTTATTTAATCATATTACTTAGGTGTAATCCGTAATTCAACTTTCATTTATGTGCAAGAAAATTTTTCAAAGCTCTGGAGTTCTAAGCCTAAATGTATATAAGTACTGTCAGGTAAACATTTTTAATTTCTTGCTGACTAAACCAGTTTTCAAATGTTTCTGGTATACTGTACATTAATTCATACATGATCTACAAATCTAGATTTATTTATAAATATTTATTGCAAATTTAAAAATAGTCCACATCATGAACCAGTTTCAGTTTATTGCAAAATAAAGTTCAAAGCAAAATAAAAGCTAGCTAATTAAAAGTTTTTGGCACAGCTTGAAAAAACCATCTTGAATATGTTAACATCGCGAGGTGTTAGAATTTTTTACAAATTGCATGGAGTCGCTTTCCATCGATATAAATCTTAGCTAGACAGCCCTCACAATTAATTGTCTCTTCTAGGGTGTATTTTTGGATATCATAATCATAATCATATTAATCATAATCATAAAATTTAATAAAGTCTAGCTAACTGATCATAAGAGATAAAAAAAAATTCTGTGTTTAATATATCCATTAAGTTTCATAAAAAGAGAGTTGTCAAAGAAATGGAATTTCCTGTGTTATATATACATGTATATTCGTTGCTGTTTTTCAGGCTATTATAAAGTCCTGAGAAATTGACTGTAAAAGTTGATTTACAGTATATACCGTAAATTCCTTAATAAAGGCGAGGAAAAAATATCTGCATAAAATTGTGAAAAGCATATTCAAATTATCTATTTCATTTTCAAACATTTATAATTATAATGACAAAAAATGGTGTTCACAATTTTATATTCTCTCAATTCAATGCAAACCAGTGGAACCTCGGAGTTAAAGAACCAGGCTCATGTAAAATAAGGAATTTACAGTAATAATGCAAGTTGAATAAACCTTACCAACTCCTCTGCTTAACAGTTGCTGGACAATTTCTTTCATTCCCCAAAAGCAAGCTGTAAATAGATTATTGATGAAATGATTTATTCACGATTAATTAAATGTTTAAAATGGATATCGTGTGCTTAAAAAAAGGCCTTGATGATTAATTGTGGCATTTATTTTATTTATAATTACATGTTTTTAATATCTAAATTTGCAACCCCCACAAACACACTGGATCAAATTTAGGCTGACGTACAATATTTAAAATTAACACATTTTCCACTGTCTTTGCTCTTATATCACACTTGTACAGTCCCTGAAATGTTCTACTTTCCAATTTTCTGTGCACTCACTGTTTGCTAAGAGTGTGCTCACTGTTTGCTCAGCGTGCGCTCACCATTTACGTGGGAAAGTTATATAAGAACGTTTTTTGTGAGGGACTGTAGCTTCAGTTCTATAAATACTTAACCTTCTGAAATATCATTTAGACTTTTACAAACAGTGCCAGACGCGTGTGACAATACTGTCTGCATGCATGGGTATTATTATCAGGTTTTTGTTATTACACCTAATAAGTTTGTGATTAAAAGTAAAATCTAGAACTTTAAATTTTTTGTGTTTATTTAATGCTTCCCTTAAATTATCCTAAATATATAAGGTATATATGCATACAATGTACATGTATATGTACGAGGGTCAATCAAAAAATACGAAGACTTTTGTCATAGCTATGTTACTTAAGGTCATATCATTACTAAATTTGGTAGACATTATTTAACAACAGTTTCAAACAATTTGCAAGAAAAAAAGTTAATAAATACCTTTATTTCTAAGAATTAATTAGAATCTAATCCTGCAAAAATGAGGTCAAGGCGCAAAAATTTGTGTTATGTCAACAATAAACCATATAATGTTGAAAGTAATATCTCTATATTTTGGGCTTAAAATCAAATAATATTGAAACCTTAAAATAAGTTTTGTCTCGGTATTCTATGTTTCAAATAAAGACGGGATATATTGTTTTGTCGAACAGATATTAGTAACTAATGACAGATAGTCCTCTTTAGAATTGACTTAAAAAAATCGACGTCACCGGACGTCACGGCGCAACGAGAGGTACAAACAAAATGGATTTAACCCAGGAAAAAGCCGACACAAGCTGTGAAAATGCTCAATGGTGCAAAAAAATAAGTCAACAATTATTTGCAAGTTTGTGTTTAACTGTAAAACATTTTGTGGGAGTCGTGGTAATTGTATTTTGAATATAAAACAGTCCAAAAGAGAGTAGAATATCTGTAAATATTTGTTAAAAAAATAAGTAACGTCAACCGACGTTCAGGGTTATCGTTACAGTAAACCAAGAGATAGACTGTTAGAAAATGAAAACTTTGAAGAACTAACTTATGATTCTCGAACAAATGTGTGCAAATAAAATGTTAAGTGGTTCAGTGCAATTTTATATTAAATTGTAAGAAGAGAGGCACAAGAGACTAAGCGTGATATAAAGATTGGGTTTATCTGTAAACTGTGTGTGTTTAATATTGACATCATGTTTTGAACGTTACCGTGCGCCGTGGTGACAAAACATGTTGTTTTTAAAAAGGGGTAACAAAAATACCGTTTCATCAATGGACTAAAACTTCGCACATCAATAACATATGTGTTGGTGCACAGATTAATCTGATAGTGTTGACTTTAATGAAAAATATATGATGGACAGCCACATTGTCTTCGTATTTTTTGATTGACCCTCGTACATGTATTATAAATATTAATACTTTAAATGATCTTAGGCTAAACCAGAACATGCAGAAGTGAGAGAGAGAGAGAGAGAGAGAGAGAGAGAGAGAGAGAGAGGGGGAGAGAGAGAGAGAGAGAGAGAGAGAGAGAGAGAAAGAGAGAGAGAGAGAGAGAGAAAGAAATGAAAATTGTCATGTTTAAATTGTCTGAGTACTCAATAAATGGATTTTAATTTATTCAAGCTTCTGAAACCAAAACTGCCAAAAAAAAAACCCCCAACAAAACAACACAGTAAGAGGATGTGAAATTCGGCTCGAATGTTAAGAATAAAGGGTGGGGGGGGGGGGGGGGGGGTAGAGTTTGAGGATGGTTATATAGGTAGATTCACTGGAGTTGGGTTTGATCCAGTAGATTCAAGATTTTTAGCCATTTTGCATCAAGAATTTCCACAACTGATGAGGGAGGGTTAAAAGGTATGTGACATTATCATGTATTGATTTTAAAAAAACATCATCCATTTAAGCACTCAGTTTTACTCATTTCTTGTAGGAAAAATGTTTCCAAAGATTTATACCTATTTTTTCTGAATTTTTTTCTTTTTTATTAGGCCGTGATTAATTGCTAAGAGGAACAATTTAAAAAAGCAATTTTTTAAAGTAAATATAAATAGTTCATTTAAATGTACATGACTGTGTATACAATCGAACTTTATTATCTCGACCTATATGTAGATGGGACTGTTTAAAAACTTCAAGATATCTATATATTCCAGATATCGATGTTAAAATACTTCAAAAATAAGTGGTTGGAACAAATCAATTCAACATCATCCATTGTATTTGCGATATCAGTCTTCGAGATACTGAAGTTACACTGTATATTTATGAAGGTAGCTAATTCAGAGTCTCCATCTGAATTTCGGGTTCGCTTCCTGTATCCTCTCTGTGTCAGCTTTTGGTTGTTTTATTATACCCCTGGAGGCAGACCTGATTGGTAATAATGCATTAAGGTGGAATAACACATCATCACAAAATGGCTGACCGCTGATCGAAACAACATTTCATTTTATTAAAAGGATTTTATGGACTGAAACATGTAACTTACTCCATAGCTGACTGGATAAAGTGTCGGACTTGTGATCCGTACATCTGGGGTTCGAATCCCGCAGGGTCTTTTGTTATTAGTTACTGGAATAATTATTTTAGATATTCATTTTTTATCCCCAAATTTTTTGCTTATTTGACATTTGTACATTTCATTTATCATTATATCTTTCATTATCGAAAAATCTCCTGTTAATTTGAGTGACTTTTTCCAGGTGTGTTTATTCCACCTTAAGAGCCAACACAAAAAGCAGCTAGACTTAATTTAGGTTTGGTCGTTGTCTCGATCAGATTTCTGTTCAATTGTGTCTTTCACAGTCAGGTCACGTAGTACTTCAACAAAAATTATTCAGACAATTCATAAAGTCACGAAATCTTCACGAAGGCAGGAGGAGGAATTTTTTTTTCTTTAAGTCTGGCAAGTGACGCACATACATTCCATCTTCAAAGCCATCCATGGACTAATCATATTTTGTATTTTTCACACATTGCTACATGATATTGAAAGGTTGACAATTATATTAAATTTTCCCATTTCATTTCCTCATGCAGTCAGCTTCTTCTTCAGAGGCAGGTTCTGTGACCGCCTAGATTTGTACGCGGTGCTTATAGGTAATTTTTCTGGAATTGCACCCTGTAGACGGGGTAAAGAAATGTAATTAATGGCGTAGAGGGAACAAGGTTAATAAGGTTGAGGCGCTGCAAGTGAGCGCTTCAGGCCATAAGGTAAAAACTAAGGGTTGGTGTGCCGTATTCCCCAAAGTCCACCAAAATGCAATTTTAGAGAAATAAAAGCCACTTGATGCAGGATTTTCAAACTTATTAGATGAGTTTAAACAATGGCAACAATTTAATGAAATAACAATTACTGGTAAACAGGTATGTTTCTAACAATTCGGATATGGCCAGTAGTTGCATCTGTACTCAAGACTCTGGGTGAGTTGGACGACTGGCTAAGGCTGGCCGCCATATTTCAGACTACCGATTGATAATTGTACACATGACTATATATATGTAAGGATCTAAACAATGAGTGAAAACTGAGAGGAGGTGACATCAAATAAAATGGGTAAAAGGTTCACAGATTTCAAATAATAAAATAAACTCAATGAGTCTTTGATGACATGGACATGAAAACCTAATAATTACACAATTATGTTTAACAGCTTAGCAGTGCATAACTTACATATATAGAGCTGACTCTGGAGAACCTCCGGACCGGATCCTTGTATCCGGATATTCTCTGTCAGGAACCTCTCCACCAACTAAAAATAAAAAAAGAGGGATCGAGGCATTCTAATGATGTTTACATTAACTAAATTGAAATATCAAAATGCACTTAAAAATTTGATTCAATTAAGAAAAATAACAATCTTAAAAGAAATGCTATAATTTTTTTTATCTTTCTTACTTAATCATTTTTTTTGGGGTCAATTTTTGACTAAAGAGATCAAAATTCAGTCAATGATTATCAATAAGATTCTTCAAGCTCTGAATTATGCATTCCTTTACCTTACTAAGTATTGCAGTTAAGAAGAAGATCTTAAACAGTTCTTCATTAGTATAAATGTATTGATAAACCTACATCAAACTTAGAGGCCCTAGTTAGGGACCACCAAGTGAGCGAGTCGAAACAACTCAGAATCAACAATTGTCAAGATGTTCATATTAATTATAAGTAAATATACCATGTATTATTTAGTAAAGAATAAAAATACAAATACTTAAGCTGTAAATTTGACACTTTCCAAATATCTCTATCATACAAAGATCTTTTTTTTAAAGGAGATTAATATGGTCTGAAAATGCAGCCATGCATGGCCATCAAGCCCTCTTAGCTTCACATTTAAATCTCTCTTTTTTGGGGGAGTGTTTTTTTTAAAAAGATATTTCATAATGAAAATATATTAAATTTGTTCAATTAACGCAGCAGGCAATTTCAGTACTTACATTGTATTCTAATTAGCTTTTGCTCTCCATAAGGAATTTCTTGATACTTTTTACTACTGATGAACTCCTATTGTAGTCATACTTTAAGTAACGACATAACCTCAGTTCATGCACTTAACTTAAAAAATGCACTATTGAGTACAACATACATTATGTGACAGACTCATTTGGTTTGATGTATATCGATAGCCTTTTGCATATTATAACTGTTTAAAATTAAACAACTGTATCTGTGTGGACATCTTAAGAGAATTAATTTCAGACAACTGTAACAAAGAGATAAGGTTGACAAGTAATGTGCTAATAAAAATATCATTGTCCAGTGAAGTACTGTAAACCAAACTTTATTTTCGCGACAAAATTATTTTACGATGTACAGGTGATTGACAGGGCTACGACGACTAATTTTTGTGAGTTGATTTCGTCATTGTTATTACGACCACAGGAAAAAGGCTGCTTTGCTGCGAAACATTTTTCGCAACGACAAGGCTCTAGCAAACCTCAAGAAATTTTGAATCATATATTATCATGATTATAATACAATTTTTAAAATATCGTTAAACAAATTTTTATATAAACTGATTGTGATTCCAAAAAGATTTGTACAGCAAAACTTGAATAAAGCGAACATGGATATAGGAAATTTATGGCTAAAACAAATTCTTTATGATGACATTCCCTGCAAAAATCTCAATAAAACATAAAATATAATCTATAAAAATTGCCAAATTTAACAAAAACAGTTACCACTAATTTCCTGCTATACCAAAGTAACCTGTCCACTGGCAACATTCAATCATATTTCATTATCATTTGAAATGAATATTTACCATAAAATCATAAATTTCATTAAAGATACATGCTTTTTAAAGATGCATAATATATAAAATCTCCAATTCAAATGTGAGTTACACAGAATTTATTTTTAAAAATTGAAGAAAGAAGATTTAATACTGACATTTTTTGTAAATGATGGTGGTATTAATTTTAATAACCATTGATAGTTTAAGATATTTTATAATTACAACGAATTTGTTCTAAATTTTCTTACGATTTCATTATTATAAGCCTATACAAAATTATCACTATAACAACATTTTTTAATATGGTCCCTTGAAATTAACTAGCTGTGTATTTTTTTTTACCGGTTTATTTTATGTAAATTACAAAATAACGTCCTTGCAAATAAAAGTTGGTTTACAGTCTGATACGATACACTACAACACAGACAGTGTCTACCTGATGGTCCGCAGCAGGTAGGGCCCAGTGCTGTAGAGTAAAGAAACAGAGAAAAAGGCAATGAAATTTTGAATTACTTAAATTAAATCCAATCACGTCAAATGTCATCATAGAATTTTAACACATATATGTACGTATAACTTACAGTACCGATCAGACCCAATCTAACACCAGAGTAAACCCCATCTAAACCCCGAATTTACTTTCGGGGTTTTAACTTGGGGTTTACTCTGGGTCTGCATTTTGAAAATTTGCATCCACTCGGAGTTTACTTTGGGTTTACTAAGAGGTGTGAAGCAGACCTGTCATTTATCTTGCACCATCTTACTGCCTGTAATCCCCCCCCCCTTGTATATTCCAAATAAACATGTAGCATCTGCTTTCTGGGATATACTTCTGAATGGAGTTTACTGTCTGTGTCCACTCTGGGTTTACTTTGTGTTTACTCTGAGTTTACTCTGGGTCCACTCTATAGTTAACCTGAAGTAAACCCAGAGTAAACCCCAGAAGTAAATTTCATGCAGGGTTTAGCTGGGGTTTACTTTCTGTTAGGTTGGGTCTGATCGGTACTGTATACATGTATAATATGTTATCCAGCTCACAGTAAGAAGGGAAGACAATTATTATTATTATTAGATCCTCTGAAAACACACTATATATGTTCATCAATGATTACAAATGATATTATGAGAAAGTTTTCATTGTCAGTCCGTCTCTCTGTAGAAGAGGAGACATGCAGTATGGCCTTCATCCAATGTCATTATTTTATTACATGTACCTAACTACCAGGTCAATAGTTCAAGCTAGCAATTTGTTTCCACATTTCATGTACAAGTGTTTTGCAAGTGATTCATTTTGACGTGTGTCCTGCATAAAATATGCACACACATGTACATGTATTTTGTTCAGGATGCATAATTTGATTATATGTGCATCCAAAAGGACGCATTAAACTTAGAAATACATAATATATACATGTTTTCTTGCTAAGAAATTCCAGAACATCGATTTCATGTTCCTTTCTTTACCTACTAACTACACGCCCGAAATGTTCCAAATAAAAAAAAACTCTACAAAAGCCAAAATCGCATTCACCAACACTTAGTCATAATTAACCAATGAGATTCAATGATACATGACATTACGGCAGGGAAATTGATATTGATCACGATGCTACTGAACAAAACAGACAAAATTTCTCTCGAACTAGATTAGTTTAAGTTCCAAAGTTTATGAAAAAGTAGACAAGTGGCAGTTAATCTGAAATAATTAACAACAAAGAGGTTCATGCTGAACAAAACACTGATCCAAAACGTGAATTAAATGATGGTGGCGATAAAGAAAGAAAGAAAACTCTGTAGGATCCCAGTGATGGCACTTAACCTATCTCTTAGAATAGTCATTTAGAACTGTAGTTTAAATAAATGTAGCTTGTTTGGTATTAATATTCTTTGTGGAATAAAATATGGACTCATTGTTTTCGGCTTAAAGGACTCAGAGATATGATTAAGAGTGGTACTCTAGACCCATAAAGACCATTTTCAAAATGAATCACTGGTTTTTTATTGTGCAACTTTGACAACAAAAACATTTTTCAAACAAGTTCATATCTTTCTATGAGAATTGGCTTGCACAAACACAAATAATTTTTTGATAGCCATAAAATGGAATCAAACGGCTTACATGTACGATGACAAACGGAAAAATCCACTTTGACATATTCTTATTTAAGTTGAACACACCAAACAGTACATGAGGATATGTTAATTGAGAACGCACATCTCGTTAATCAGGTCCAGTACAATCTCCAGATTTAGCTATATAGCTTGAAAAAGCTATATTGCTTTATTAAGCTATTCAAAATAGCTTAATAAAGCTATTTATATGCAGTTTTTGAAGAAAATATTAATTGTAAGAAATGGACGAGAAATCGCAATTAACTTGCTACTCATATTTGCGCCACTGACCATTATAAACTTGACCCAAATGTAAGATAGTTTTAACACTGCAGCTTTTAAACACTTTTAAGCAAAATGTATATTTCCATTGTTTGGGTAACTGTTCACCATTTTGTGTGCAATGAAGCGTGGATAAGTATGATTTCTTCTCATTGTGATAAATTATTACCAATCAATTATCTTGTTTACCATAACTGACCTCCTTTATATTTCATTCAAGAAGTAACTGTGTGGTCATGAATCTGTTGCCCCAAAACTTTTAGTGCAAAGTCTCTTAAGGAGACGCAAACTTATGAGTAATCTTTACATGCACTGTTTACAGAACAGTTCAAAGTTGAAAATTATCACTGCACTAAAGTGCGATTTTTTAAATTAACTGAAAAAATTACACATTTAAGAAAAATGTATGACAAAATAGCTAAATGAAGCTATTCTGAATAGCTAAATAAAGCTATTTAGCTTATTCAAGCTATATAGCTTAATCTGGAGATTGTACTGGACCTGTTAATCATTTACAGATTCGTAAAAGAAAATCTCACCAAGTCATCTCCCTGTTGAGCTAAAGTTGATAGTTGTTCAAAAGGTACTTGAGCTGTTCGTAAGTGCGACTGCAAGTCTCTTAAAACTGTGAAATCTTCTGACATTTTCCGTATTCAATTCAACGACAACGGTGTTGTCAATCACGCTCCGAGTTGTCTCTGTCAATCTCAGTCACTAGAACGCTTGGATAAGATTGTGATAGTTCGTTCTTAGAAATAAACTGTTTGTGCACCGATGCGCACCTGCAGTTCAATAATTTTACAGTAATATGAGCTGCAAAATTCATATACATGTATTGTGAAACTGTGACTAATTATTTCAGTGACCTACACAATCTTCTGAAAGTCTTATTTTTGTGGGGAGAGCTATTTTGAGGCCCTGATTGAAGCGCTTGAATGTATAATTTTTTTTTCTATGATATTTATCACATAGGTTTAAGTAGACAACATATCACCATGTTTAGCATGTTTTGGCAGCAAATTAAAATCCTAAAAAATACAGCTCAGTTTTCTGACAGCATGTATGCCTATCGAAGGAATGTTATTTAAAAGTATAATCAGAACTAGTTGTCATGTTGTAAATTTTTTAATTTACACCAAAATTTATAACATGACAAAAAGATGGGGATATAAGATGAAGAAAATGCCCGTTGGTTCAGTAGAATTTCATTTTACTACTTTATTGATTTTTTTATCTTTTTTTTTTTATCTTTTTTTTTTTACATTTAATTCTTTTTTTTTTAAATTATATGATACAATTTTGCGAGAAAAGAAAATTATACTACGGGTATAGTCGGTTTGAATATTTTGATTCACACGATGGAAATGAAAAGAGTTTTGGTGGTATCCAACCCTCAGTCTTTGTTCTCTAACTTAATTTTTTTCTAGTCTGTTCAATTATTGACTCTTGGTAAATTTTTGATTAAAAAAAATAATAACAGACAAATTTTTAAGACAGTGTATTGTATTTAAAGCAAAAAAAAAAAAATAATAATAATTAGATACATGTTATAAAAGTAAATTTTAATCATTAAAAAGGGTTTTTCCTATGCTTTATCTTAGGTAAATTTTATTTTATTTAAAATTGCTCAATATTCAATCTTTTGAGTGATGAGAAGGAAAACGGACGTAGTTGCATTAAAAGGACATGGTCACGATTTTTGGTCAAATTTGATTTTGCTATTTCTAAATGTTTACAATGCTTTAGTAAGGCAATTCTAAAGATCAACCATACTTTGAGTGTAAGCTTTTAGAGTTATAAGCAAGATACAGAGCTCACCATTCTTTGTTACGTAAACAAGGCTCGTGTTATGTTTTGTTTACATTTGTTCAATATACCGTAAAAAGTTCTTTTTTCGGGCTGATTTTTTATAAATGGTTAGGGTAATTTTTTCATAATTTTCATACTTTTAAATGAGCATCGTTTGAACCCTGAGGTATTAATAAATATCAAGCAATTAAGCAAAATCAGTATTGAGGATATCTTGGGACAAACAATAGTTTTGAACCAAATAAACAGTTAAGAAAAACCTCGATATTAAAAAAAAATATTTACATTTTCAACTGTCTTTGTCTGTGATAACTTTACGAATCAATATTGAACCCTATAGCCCAATAATTTCATAGAAAATGAGCGGCACAAAATGGGCGTGTCTTACAGCATAACCGAGACACGTCATTGGCTGCGCCGCGTGGTTATACTTGTTTTAAAGCGTAGAAATTGGAATAATATAAATATAAATAATAATATATAACTCTTTGAATATTATGAGGTGATAATTTCGATCGGAGCGTGGTCAAATCTATCATAAAACCCTTCGGGCTTTCTTGGATTTGACCACGCCCCGACTAAAATTATCAACTCATAATACTCATGCAAACAATGATTCCTTATGCCTTAATTAAAGCCATACATCCCCCCCCCCCCCCAAACACACGTCGCCCCTGTAGATCTCTTCTCATGTCAATTCAGATCAAAACCAAATTGAAAGAAGCAACGGTCCATCTTCATGAAAGGGCAAGGTTCACAAGTGAGTTTTTTTCTTTTCAAACAAGCCAAAGGTACGTATACAAATCCACTATTACATGGGAATTAGGGTGGCTCACTACAACTTGAAATTCGTTTCTCATACACGTATCAGCCAAAAAGTGAAGAGCTTAATAAACTTTAAATTGTGTACTAGTTGTTTTAAACAGCTATGTGACATGTGACGTAGGTATGTCTATTTCATTCCTGACCACTCGGCCATTGCTCTTTGAAATCATCTATATTTGTCAGGCTTTTGAGCTAAGACTTCACAATAGGTGCATATTTCGCTTGAAACCAGCGTCATTTTTAACTTGTTAAAACACAAGAAATAAAAAGTCACTGTTACATGTGCGTCCTATTGAATTCCACGGTCTTGTTAAAATGGTTTAAAATATTTAGTCAAATGGGCGAAAAATATGAAATTTGGGATGAAATTTATGATCAAACAATAAAAAAAATCCTAGAAATTAAAATAATAAGAAATAAATGATGCAGTAAATCTAAACGATAAACCCAAGTGGATTCGAACTCGTGATCTGCAATTCACAAGCCTGATACTTTAACCACTGAGCTATGATGACATCAAACCACATCAATCAATAAATACGTTCATTTACAAAAAATTAGATTATCTGGAATGGATATTTGTACATGACAATTAATTATCCTTTCCGGATATATCCGTATGGGTTTCGCCAAGTATGGCAGATCCAGAAAGGTTTGGGACGAGCTTCAATTATTATGTTGAACATTTTTACTGCGAAAATGTTTATTTACTTTTAAATTGACAAAAACCACCATGTTAAAATTGATAGACGTACATGTATGTAAGTATTTTTTGCGGGGGGGAAAGTTACGGTCGGTTGCTTTCCGATCGAGGCATTCAGGTTGCATGAATTTCTGAATGCATGAACTAGACATTGTAGTAAAATGTTTGAAATAAAGAAAACAACAATCAGTAAAATACTATCTTTATTCTTTGAGAGAATTTTCAAGGTATCCTTATTATTTTGCACAGATAGTGCAGCCTTACTTCGCATGCGCATCGAGCACAGTCATGTGTCATTCATACAGCATGCATAACGTCTGCCATCTTTTTAGAAACCCCGGCGGCACTACATCCAATACATAAGCTACATGATAGTAAATCCAAGAAAGTTACAACGTAAAATCATTTTCATCGGTTTCTACAAAAACGCTCGTTTCAAAAATGCATGCGATCATTCACATTGCCAGAGTGTGGTTTGCGCATTTTCGAAGCTATACCATACAAAGCAAAACGGTCTACAATTATCGAGGATTTTTGAAGTTTCTGTGCCTGGATTTCATTCTGTCTTGTTTCGTCGGTCATTGGATATTGCTTGCCAGTGAACTTGTTGTCATGTTATTTTTGTTCAAAACGCGCGTTTCTACAAGGTAACATGCTCGGGTGTATGAAATACCTGAATGCGGTGAAGCATTAATAGTGCTATCAGCTTTATGGAGGTTGTGGGGCCATCTTGTGCATTTGAGGATTAGACTGTAAACATTTCTAGAACTTGCTTGTTTCTGCCCGAAACTGGCAAAAAATATTGCTAAAAGATAAAAAGCAATAAATACGAAGTCCTGTATGTCCTCTTCTATAGAGAATATGTAGCAATGAGCAGAACAATAGAAATCGACAACTAATATGGCGATAGTCGGAGGTAAAAGGGCAACAATGCGCATTTATGAATTCATGTCAACTTTAAGGGGGATGTGCGGCCATCTTGTACATTTAAGAATAAAAATGTAAACATTTCTTGAACTGGCTTGTTTCTGCGCAAAGCTGAACAAATATGTAACCGAAGGATGAAAAGCAATAAATATGAGGTTCTACATATTGTTTTTTTTTTAATATGCAAATCATACATACAAGAACAGAACAGTGTATTTTAAATCACTTAGAAGAGCTGTCGAACTGAAGATTTAAAAATCTAAAAAAAAATCTGAAAATGATTCAATGGTTTCCTCTTTACATTCGTTTGTTGAGAGAAAAGTTGAATTTTTACAATAATGTTGTAACTATGCCTCAGGGTACTCCACAGTCAGCATGGGACCTATTTTTAGAATATTGTAATCAATATGTAATCAAAAGCATATTCAAAAATGCAACAGAACAGATATTTTCACCCGATACATGTAGCTTCCTTTGAAAAAGTTGTTTGAGATCAAAACTAAGAAATATTAGGTAATAGCTGTTTGATTCAAAAAGTTATGACCATAAGCTCAGTGTTCCCTCTATATCTTCATTTTAGCTTTATTTTATACAATATGGCCTATATATGCTTAAGCTTATCTTGACGCATAAAAACAGACCATGTTCACAACTGAAACAATGTGTGTGGCTTTTATATGAGTCTAACAATAACAAATGGCATGTCACACCATCGGACTAAAGACTAAATCGGATTTAATAAGAGGACAAAAAAGAGGCTATGTCTGCCGTCCGATCCTATTTAATTTTAAAATAAAATATAGTTTTCACTAAAAAAAACCAACACCATTATATAGATAGTACCTGTTTGGGAGGGTAACAGTTAAAATTGACACCCGACGCAAAACGGAGGCTGACAGTGGTTTTTGCAGGGTGTCAATTTCAACTGTTATCCTCCCAAACAGGCACTATTTATTTTATTATACTGAATGTCTTAATTTTAGTGAAATTTTTACTGCTTTTATATAGAAATGACGTGAATTCCACGGCAAACCATACGCGCATAATTTACACGCATGTAACAGTTCGTTGTGTTACCCGTTGCCAAGTGTTTTGCCAACGCTGAGGGTATAGAACGGATTATCAACTGCGTATGAACCAATCAGATTTCAGTATTTAACAGGAAAGTATAATAACAGACTTTGGTGACTGCTCGCAGACCATCGAATTTTGACGTTTAACACCTTCGGAAGATTTTCGACATGACATGTGCAGCCCACATTAAAAGAACTGTCTACTTTGAGAAATCTTTCACGTAGCTCGCAAAATCAATGCTTTCTTATATACATGCACTTTAAACTTTGCAAATATAGTAGGGTTGGTGTAAATTACAACTGGTTAAAAATAAAGAGTTTTGCTATTGTAGTTTATCCACAAAAAAAGGAAAAAAGACAATGTTGAGTTTATACTTCAATTTTGCTTGAAATTGAATTGTAAGTGAAAAAATTTCTTCAATGCTCGTTTGTTTAAAATATCTTTGTGATCATTTTAGTAATAACTTTAAAAGATAAATCTAATGATGACCAACCGTTATCAATAATATCATAATGGTCAAAGATGTACATGTAGGATAATAAATTTACACCCCGCCTTCTTTTATAATCCAATGAGCTATCAGTTCTAATTTTTTTTATCTATATAACTAGCACCATCGGTCCTTGAGTCGATAGTTCTTCTGTCCTAGGTGAACCTTACACGTTAGCTGTGTTAAGATGACGTCACTCAGGTAAATAGCTTTTATTGAGCACTTTGTCAAGAGCGTTTGCTGGCATTGTATACTTAATCTAGATTTTTTTTTCCTGAAAGTTAAATTTCATACATTGAGCTTATTTTTATCTAAGTATTCATTTTTTTATTTATAAAACATTCTTTAATTTTTTAAACCTTTTATTTATAGATTTATTAATTTATTTATTTCATTTTTTATATACTCTTTTATTCTTATAAAATCTTATAATTAGAATACAAATGAAGTCTGTACACATAAAATTAATTCATATTTTCAATATTTTTGCAGGTTTTCCACATTTATCAAAGTTGCCTTTTGTGTAGTATTCCTTGTTTCAAGTAAGATAGCTTTGTGATTGTTGACTTTTTCGGTGCATTTAGACCGTAAACCGACTTTTATTCATGTGCGAGATAATGTACCGGATTTCACAAAAGCTTTAACGTCGCGAATATTTCTCGGAGCGAATCAGTCCAGGACTGCGTTTTATAAAAGACCTTATGACAAAGTCGTACATAATTTCAGTCTCATGGAGTTCATCTTAAATGAAAATAATAATATAAAAACGTTTTTTTTTATAACTATTTTAACACCCATAACTCTTTTTTAATTAATAGCCATTTGAATAGAAATTGATTATTTTGTGATTACTAGTAATTATCATTCATTAATTTGGTTCCAAGTCGTAAGTACTTTTGAAAATCTGAGCCCTGGATTTATTTGGTATAATTTTTGCAGATAATTTTTTTTACATCTTGAAAACCATGTGCTGCAATTAATTTTAATTCCGTTTATAAATATAAAAAATAAGATACAAAAAAAGTTAAGCTCGTCGCTCATAAAACAATTTCAAGTATCTAGCAGTTATGTTGAAATTGCACAGTGTTATTTCACATAATATATTAATATGAATATTAAGATAAAAAGTGCAGAAAGAAAGATCTGTCAATGAATTGTGTAAAACGAGAAAAAAATAATTTTCCCTTCCTATATTGATAGGAATAAAAAGAATATAAGATAATTATATATTTGTATATTTACATTCTACTGTAATTTTCAATGTAACGCGCGTTGTATTCAATTTGTCATCTCACCTGACGGCAATTTTTGTCACGATGACGTCAAGAACAAATCATTCAGTGCTATAATGAATTATACAAAATTAAGACAAACTGTCAATCTTGTGAAAACCCCCCAGAAAATATTAAATTTGCTGTCAGTTATACCCCGAATCAATTCTGTAGAAATATTTTTTTTTTCATCTAATGGCTATTAGCGTAGGTT
The DNA here is from genome assembly GCF_025612915.1 of Magallana angulata. NCBI lineage: Eukaryota > Metazoa > Mollusca > Bivalvia > Ostreida > Ostreidae > Magallana > Magallana angulata. Next base: position 27,545,491 of record NC_069119.1, on the reverse strand, counting down.
TGACTGTTTTTGATGTATCGTAATTCAATATCGTAGCTAACAAATCCGACTCTCGTGACAAAAATGACATTTTTCGTAAATCAATTTACGGTAATGCATGTTGTTTTTTTTATTCTTTCTTAATTAATATTCCCAGTAATTCCTTTATAGAAGAGCAACAACAATTAATTTGTTGGAGTAAGGAAAACAGTGTGCAAAAATTCAAATTCTTTAATTTCTGTATAAGGCAAACAATTTTAATTCTTTAAAATCTAAATATCCTTTGTTATAAAGAACGAAAGTGTTCAGAACAATTAAACTTTGATAATTCGAATCTTTGTATTATTTATTTCCTTTTTTTTAAAAATCAGAGCAAAAATAAAAAAATATACATTTCATTTTCAATGCTAATAAAAGCTACTAAGTCATATAAAAAGGGAATTATCATGAATGCATAGATTTAGCTACATTTGTACGTAAATACTCAAGGTTATTTTTCCGCTTGTCGGAAAGACCCGAGTTTTTGTATTGGAAACATGCTAACTTTCTTGGAAATTCCATAGATTTTTTTTTGGATAACTTAATTATAACTTTTCTTTCTATTTCAAAAATCAATTTATATGTTTTCTCTTTCGTTTTTTCAGTTAAAAGAGTGGCTTGCCTAAGTGAGTATACTTATATTCTATTTGTAATAGGAAATTTTCAGAATATTTTTTCCAGAAAACAGATTTTAAAATAACCATGTTTAAAAACCCTTTATTCAAAAGTTGTTTGATGAAGCTGAAAACGAATTCTGCTGAATTGTAATATTATATTTATCATTAACAAATAACGCAATTTTTGAGTAATTATGGAGTACATGACTATGTATGATTATAAACAACACATTTTTTTTTGTAGAAACTAATCATAATTTTAGATAATTGTTCTCAATGTAGTCAAAATTAACAAAATGTGCAAATTGAATTTTTTTATCAAGCATAATGGGAAAATGCAGTCCGATAAGATAATTAATGTAATCAATTATTATCAGATCAATAATTAATGAAACGTGTATTATAAAAATTCAAATACATAAACATAATGTTATTCAAGGAGGATCGATGGTGAACAAATTAATTATCCTATCTACCTAAATTTTAAAATATGACATAAACTATCATTTAGTAATAAACATCTTACCTGTTAAATATAAGTATTTTACTATTTTTATAATAGAACTCTATAAAGGAGATCAATATATTCTAAAATGGTTACATGCATCGAACTCTCTTGAAACCATTTTAACAAGAGCTTGGACTTTGGACAGTTGAGTCAAACAGCAATGTGACGCAGGCCTGTCTATTTCACTACTGGTTACTCAGCACTGCTCTTTGAAATCAACAAGATTTGTCTGGCTAAGACTACGCAATCGGTGAATATTTCGCTTGAAACCGCGTCATTTCTAACTTGTTTTGACGCAGGAAATAAATAGCTACGTCCAACCGAAAGTCCAAGGTCTTCTTAAAATGGTCCTAATAATATATATATATATATATATATATATATATATATATATATATATATATATATATATATATATATATATATTTATATATATATAAATTATATATATATATATATATATAGATATATATATGTGTGTGTGTGTGTGTGTGTGTGTGTGTGTGTGTGTGTGTGTGTGTGTGTGTGTGTAGAAGTTTGACCTTCTCACAAATCACCACCAAGCTCTGATGTGTTAAGTATGAATTCAAAGTATGTTGACATCACAGCAGAAACAGTGTGACGTTGAATTATCCTAATGGCAAGATTTCAATTTTTGCAGGTTTAAAAAAATCAATAATATCAAATGATATTTCATTGTCCAGAAAGTATATATGATCACTTTAAAAGTAGTTTTTCATGTGTCCTATTACACATGTACTTTAAATCAATATTACATATTGAATGATAATTCACACAGAGGAAATTTTTTAATCCTGTAGGATTTTCGAAAAATCGTAAAGGAATTTCGTAAGAGTGTATGCTATATTTGAAACCATCCATCTAAGACGGACATAATTATCCTAGCTATGTTCCATATTCAATTCCTATTTTATTAAAATCACCGGATTATAAATATGCAACTCCTTTACGAAATTCCTCATTATAATCAACTGTTTAACTGACTTTTTTTTATTGTAAGCAATGTTTGATTTCTCTTCCGACTTGTGCAATTCTTATATTTATCCCATAATGCTGAATGAGCGGGGGCAAAAATTTCTTCGACTCATCTCTTTCAACTTCTCCAACGATAAATCGAATGAAATATGAATTATAATGTATACATACTGTTCTATTTCAGCTGTTCATCGCTTGTTTGACTATGTAGAAGAAGGCGGAAGTGATGTCAAAGTTACAGTGATAAAAAATAAGACTGACCCAAAAATAGTCTGGTCTTTTTATCCTGGTTGGTATAATTTATTTTTTTGTTTTGGGGAGAAGAGTTGTATGTTCTTTGGGTTTTTCTTTTAAGATTCTTTTTTATTAGAGGTCTAATCTTGCCACCTCTATAGAATTAATCCCAAGGTTTTAAGTTGAGAGTCGAATGTCAGTACCATTCATATTTTCCTGTTTTTATGTTTAGAGGGTTTGATAATGGTTATAATTTCAAGACTAATGATTTCCTTGCGATGAAAAACTCTGTATAAAGATCGAAGAACATTTCAAAATTTAAAGCTTAAGTATAAAACTTGTTTATTTAATAAATTAGATTTATCTCCGAAAATATAATTTCTTAAATTAAAGTATTATAATCATATCTGTTGGAAAATTTTGATTTGTTTACTATCGAGTTTAACATTGCACATCTAGTTGGTGACCATGACGTTATGGTAGCAGAAATGATGAACATGTACTTATAGAAAAAACCCAATAATACAAACACATGTACCAGTATACATCGATGTCGTAGGTCGAATATCTACGTGGACTATTTTTGTTGTTTCTATGTGACATTAACTTTTAAGGTATTTTTATGACCTCAATATTGGACGTATAGAACGAATTCATATAAAACCTTTATAAACTGATAAGAAAATTATTATCGATGTTATAATTCATATTGAAACATTCTTTCATCATTATTATTACGAATGCTAATTCACAATTACAGCCTCAAAATACATCAAATTTCGTAATACCCAAACCGGTCTGGAGGTATACGCTCCGGAAAACAATAGGTCCGACGAAAGGAAGCGATACCAGCTGATTGGATTTGTGGCTGGCACAGACAAAATTGTCGCCAAGTTACGGTTCACGGTCGTAGATAATGACAGTAAGAGGATTATATTAAAATAAGAGAGAGAGAGAGAGAGAGAGAGAGAGAGAGAGAGAGAGAGAGAGATCCAAGGCCTTTTGGTCACCTTCCTCTCTGTTAGATATTGAATATATCATTTTCAATTATTTTTCTGGCGATAATTATTGATGTAAAACTGCAACTTATGTATTTTTTCATAGCTTTATTTTTTAATTAACAGTTGAAAAGCACGCAATAGTTAACCAAACATAATAATAATGGTCTTTAAATTTTACCCAAATATAGCCAGGAACAAGAAATTTCATCTTATTTTGTTTTTTTAAGCAGTATGTATATTGTAGTTACATGTAATAGCGTCATTTAACATATAACCTTTGCATTGTAATTAAATTGTACAGAAAAATTGAAAATTCCAGATCTTACAGATTCTTTTAAAGTCGCATGAAAGTCTATTTTTGGCATTTACCTGTGCGGATCCAAAATACATTCCCCGTGACCAACACCCCTGCTCTTGATCCGCCCTTGTATTACTTTTTGGTAACCTTTTATATTTGCAATATGTCTGAAATGTGATAACTGCAACCTTTTTAACAGGAAAACCAAAGCGCATCTTAGAAATCGGAGGACCAATAAAATTCAACGTGAACCACAAGAAGACCCCTTATCGCACAGAATACATGATCTCTGATTTTACGGCAGGTAAGTCTTTTTTAACCCGGCATATTTTGACGTGTTAAGGATATGAAGTTTTTTGAATACTGTATACTGTAAATTCCTTTTTAAACACGAGGAATTAATATCCGCGTAAAAGCGCGAGAAGCATCCTTCGCGGATTTTAAAATCTTGCCATTATTTTCTGAAAGTTGAAAACTATAAGAAATAAGGAGAAAAGTTCAACATTCCCGATTTCATATTATTGCGATTTGATACAAACCAGCGGGATCGCGGAAATAAGTACTCGCGTAATATAAGGAATTTACAGTAATACTACTGCATGTGAATATTCATACTAAGGAAGGCAATCGATTGCAGATCTACTAATCGATTAATCGTTATTCGTAATCTTAAATCTTGAATACATACCAAGATAAGAGTTTTCATGTATCGTATTGTATCAACAAGTCATAAGGGCTCAGTACATCCTAAGTTGCCCAAAACACGAATATTACGGGTTTCCGTTACGATCTAGCGGAAATAAAAAAATTTCACATTCGACAATATGTGTGTTTACCGAAAAGTTTACTCTACGATCATATGTAAATTGCTAATTATGAATAGAATAACTTTGAATGATTCTAAAAAAGCTATTTTTTTAAGAAATGAAATAGTCTTCATACCTTCACAACACTTTGCCATTATTTTTTTCACGTCTAAGGTATTTTCAACGACTGGGAATTTTCACCCTTGAAAATAACCTTTCTGGCAAACCAGTCCGGCTCCGCCATTATGTATGCCCGGCCAAAGGATGACGACACAGTCGAAGGCACAGAACGGTTTGTCCTGTCCCTGAAAAAAATTTCACGGAAGCTAGTGTCTCATGTTCAGAGCAAAGTCGTTGATATCATCGATAATGATGGTAGGTAAATACTCTGAAAACAAGGTCATAACGAGGACATTAACATTGCACTGGCGTTTATAAGGAACTATGTTTCATTTCTAGATATAAACCATCTGTCAGTTTTGGTCACCTTTTTTTGAAAAAAAAAATAAAGTTGGATGGTCAACAAAGTTATTTACCTTAATTTTCAAAAAGTTACCATTAAATTTACCTTAATTTTAAACAAAAATATAAGTAAATTTACCTTAATTTTCAGGCATAATTTATTTTATTTAGCAAAAAATATTTATTTAGTACAGAAAAACTACATACATTTAACATTTTATTGGGTTTTTCTTGTATTTTTACATATAATTCTTCTTTAAAAGGATATCGATTTACTAAAAAATTGGCCATGACTATCGAGCCTTATGATTATGATTAGATTATATTATGTAAAATTTAATTGATTAAGAAGGGGGCGGCGGGAGCGAAGCAACCAAACTCCTTATTAACTGCGTAAATTTTACATAATATGATCCAACTTACTTAGAACATAACCCACTTTTTTCATTGGCTGATCAAAAAGTTTTGTGACAATCAAATATCAACTCTTTTTTTGTTTGCGGCTATCTAAGCTGTCAATCTGAATGTGACGTCGCTGTGAACATAGCAAAACTCTTAACGATTAAATATATCACTTAATAGAACATTTAGCGATTGTTGATTGGATGAATAAGTGGGTTATGTTCTTACTCACACTGGATCAATCTATGAATGGAAAACGTTTGGTTAATCTGTTTCCTAACGTTACGTTTAACGTTCATGTTATATATAAATATCAGGATATTACACTGTATTAGCCAAAAAAAAGTCAAACCAATCCGCTTAAAAACATTTTTCAACAAACTCCCCAGTCAAAATGATTTTTTTCTGCCATATAATTGATGTGAAAGTCTGCTTTCAGGAGGTAGATAGTTTCGCAATACTGAATTATCATTTAGCAAATCGCCTTAATTCCAAACTGATTCATCGGCCAATTTTGCGTTTGGTATTCAAATTAAACACCATATTTTTTTTATTTCCAGTCGTTGGAGAGTGGTCTGAATGGCTTACATTTAGTAAATGTCAGAGAGGTATCTTTGGGGATTGTTACATGTCAATGTTGCGGCAGTGTACAAGCGCCGGAAGTGGACTGTCGGTGAATGCTCACTGCCATGGTCAAAGCTTGAAAAGAACCAGGTGCGCGTGTTAAAAGGGTTTTCTAGCAGGCGTCGTTCTTACATTTGTTCCACTGGGTGAACGGAAATCAGATAATAAAAACATTGAGTATATGTATTGTTAAATAAACAGCATTGCTAGCAAATGTGTGCGTTTTTGTCTTATGATTTTCATGTCCTCTTGACTATCAAGTAATATTATACAATTATTGCTTGTTTTAAAATCATAACAAATGATTTACCTACCCGATAAGTACTATATTCACCGACTGCGAGCCGAAGGCCACTCAGCTATGGCTCTTTGAAATCATTAACTTAAAGATTTGGCTGACTTTTGAGATAGACTACATAACTGGTGTATATTTTTGCTGGAAACCAGCGTCATCTTTAACTTGTTTTGGAGCAAGTTATAGATAGTTACGTCATACTGAAAGTCACCGAGGTTTTGTTAAAAGTGGTTTTTTAGCCGGGCTCTGCTGAAAGCAGAGTCCTGGATATAGGCAGGCAAATCGCCAATGTTACTATAATTAGCACAAATAAACAAAAAACCAAACAGCGTCAAGGTAAAGCTTCCGCTATACCAAATAGTTACACAAAGAGCCACGTTTTGTCAAAAGTGTTGCCATTTTGTTTCGTTTTTTTAATTTCTAATGAATTGTCTATCTTTTTTAGTTTTCTTATTCATAACGTGTTTTTAAAACATTACTATGCATTTTTGACACACACAATGCGCATGAATTTCCATGAACTACTTTGCTGCGCGATGAAGAAACGGGGATTGAATATATAATGCTTGTTGCAAAATTCAAGGCAACAACTGTTGAACTTTTTTACTTCTACTAGACAGACATATTTTTTGTTTATAGCCGCTTACAAAATTTGGTCGCTCTCTGATGCTTTGCCGACATTAAAAGCATGAGAGAGAGAGAGAGAAAGAGAGAGAGAGAGAGAGAGATTTTTTCAGTCTTTACTACACAATATGCATAAAGACACACCAAAAGAGCCCGGCTTTCAGTACTTCAGTACTTTGATTTTAAATAAGGTTCCTCTTCACACCAAAATTTTATCTCATGGATCGATAGATAATCTGTTTAAGTATAATTTCATAAAAAAAAAATACATTCATTTATCTTATATGATATATTTTTCTGTATTTTTAAGAGAAACGGCAAATATCATTTTTGTTGCACACAAGATATTTACGTGCTTTAAATTTAAGTTCCAGTTGATTTTTAATATGATTATATATAAAAATATATCAAAGATAATCTTTTCGATATCTTAATTTTTTAATATAAAAATTATCAATGAAATTAAAGTCGCGATTCTTGTATATCTTTTAATTCCATGGGTTACTTTTTACTATATTCAAGATTCATTTAAAGCATTAATCAAAAAAGTTTATTTTACAAAGAAATTGTAACGAAAATGCAAGATTTTTGAAAAAAATTGCCATTTTCAAATTTGGACCGATTCCGCTTAAAATTTTTTTATACTTATCAAAATTATTTAAAAAGAGACAGTACAGCCGAAAAAAACGTATGAATAACGTCAGATTTACCCATTTCATCGTTAAGAAATAAGAAATAAGAAATAACGTTGATACTAGTGACAGTTGAGGTACATACAAACCCGAATAATCATATCGTTTATGGGTACCACGTGCTGAAAACTACGAGATATTCATCCGACTACGGTCATCATATTTTTATCATAAAAACTCATATTAATAAATTCGGATACAGAACGGATGGAAAATATCAAATATTGCAACATATGTCCTGCCATATTTACCCGTCTAAGACAGGAATGGGCAATTACAAAAACATATTTTTTTTCTGGGCGTAAAACACACATAATTTGATATGTGGGTGAAAATTTTTTTTAGGAAACTTTTCACAAATAAGTTAAACTTCACTTCGTCAACTGCAGCTGTGTAAATGTTGCTTCTTCAAAACTTCAAATGTTTAAATAACCTTTATTTACAATTTGTTTATTGCATTTGGGTATGATTTTATGTAATTAATTCCGGATGGGCAATTTTTCTATTTTTTGAGTCCGGTAAAACTTAGTGTATTACGTAACTTCCGCCCAGCATCTTAGTTTTTGACGAGAACGATGAACGATTTGTAACGTTTAGTGACTTGGTCAGGAGAACAAGGTATTTTACAATTATATGCATATGTACTAATGCCTACTTTAACGTTAACGACCTTGATCATATATATATATATATATATATATATATATATATATATATATATATATATATATATATATATATTTAATGTAGACATAACGATTACTCTGTATTTAGAGCATTTACGTACAAGTATTGCTAGGGTGGATTGATACATGGCGCCATTTTTGACCCATGCGTAGTAAAACGTTACTTTGATAATAATTGGCCCTTTAGTATTTTGTATCAATATTTCAATACTGTATTTTGATCAAATAGTTTTCATTTTCTTCTTGAATTGCTACTGGTGGAATTATTTGTTGTACCCTCAGAATTTTGTGTCATTAGTAACTAAGAGTTATTCCCCTTTGTACAGTAAAGTAAGGTAAAGCGCCAGGTTTGTTTACATGTTTCGGTGAAATATCTACATAATATTTTCCTTGCTACCAGAAATGATTTTGATTATTTACTTACATTAATTAGTGAATGAAATGAATGTCTGGTTGTTATGTAATTACTTATAAATGTTGTATTGTTTACAGTTCTTACGTTGAAGAACCAACAGTAAATAAAACTCTTCACCAGTATCAAAGACTTGAATCATTTGAATGGCCAAGCCAGCTACAAGCTGTGTGAGAAATGGGTGATACTATCCGTTATCGGTTTACGTGATAGCAGAAGCATCAATTAGTTCTAGTTAGAACAAGTCTTGAAAAAAAAATCTATATCAAAAAATCAATTACTGGTGTATGTTGTTATGACCTCCGCAACTAGAGTTACCGCTCTTTTGGATGCATTTTGCATGAGAAAGGGGCGTTGCTCTTTTTTTTTATTACGGTGCGTATGTTTCTATGTTTGCTTTATGTTACACGTGTATTTAAACTAAAATCTACGCTACACCTATGTAAAATAGGATCTTTAGTAAATCACAAAATTGGCCTAAGTTTCGTCAGCGTTTTGAGTTACGATCTTTAGTAAAACCAAATCGTATTTATATAACTATTATCATTCTTTATATCTATGATATTTTTCTAAAGAGATTTTATGTGAAAAAATAACCATTAAATACGAGTATTTTATTTTCAATCAGTTGTTAAGGTGTTAGGCGAGCGATATTTAATCCAAATAATATTAATCTCCTTAAGCGGGAGAGCTTTGAATAAAGATATAGAATTATCTTACAATTGTACAGCTATAAGATTGGGTATAACGTAAGTTTTATGGTTTCAATAAAACCTAAATTTCATTCCATTTTTTATGAATGGAACAGTCACTTTAAAAACTATGTTAAGATATATTTAAGTCACCATAAAGTACCTATGGTAAGTTATTCTGCCGTTTAACTTTCCAAATCTTGTAACCAAATTTTATCTGTGGCTGTACGGTTTGATACAAATCATCTTCTGAATCTGAGGCTAGTGTAACTAATAAAACTTTTATTTAGCTAATTTATCCCTCATTGAATAGGGTAAATATGTAGTTTTAATATTGCGGAAACCCATATTTTCGTCAAAATCTATATTATCAAGATTCTTTAGCTGCAATAATATAGCCATATCCGTTTTTGAGGGAGAGGAATACAAATCTTCAGGGTCTCTCTAATCTTAGATTTCACCCCACAACGATTGTGGCTTAAATTGTGAATAAATAACAATAACATAAACACATCTTACCTTATCAGCCAATGATAATTCAGGATCAGATCTTGCATTACAAGTCAATATTGGACTTTTTGGAATTTTCACGTTTTAGACAAATAACGTCGTAAATATGAATTTTCCATTGAATAATGTTTAGTGTTATGACATGGTCAGAAACCTTATTATCACAGGCATTATCAAGCAAATTTAGCTTTAATCCAAAAAATCACTTAAGAAATATCATTGAGTGTGACGAAGATGACTGGTTTTATCTGATTTAGATTTATTTGCGTTACCTATTTACATCTTGAAAAGCAAAATCATTCTATCTTTAGAAAAATTAACATGATAAAACAATCTTTTAAAACTGACATCGGTCGCAATAAAAGATAATTTTCACCATTATGGAAATCGAATGAAATTGTAACCATCTTCAGAAAACTCATATTGCTTATCTACCATGGCAGATTTTTATTAAAAATAGATGTTGATTTTATTTGAAAAATTAAAGTCAATTTATTTCAAACATATTTTAATGAAAGCTAACAACAGACAAATCCTAGCTATAGGATCCTAGGGGAAAAAATAAAAGTAATGAAAGATCGCAAACAATAATTTGTTGTTTATTCCAAAATATGTATACAGCATTTTTCTTCCTGTTTCAGTACAGTGTATATATTATGGAACAATACAAAAATGAAACCTGAGAGAAAACCATTTTAACATGAGCACCTGCCTCTTTTAAAGCTCTGACCATCGCAGTGAGCATTTACCGACAGACGACTTCCGGCGCTTGTACAGTGTCGCGACATTGACATGTAACAATCTCCAAAGATATCTCGTTGACATTTACTAACCGGAAGCCATTCGGACCACTTTCCAACGACTGCAAAGGAAATAAATAAGGTGTAAAAGTTTAAACGGCTCAAGAACTCAAAACTCAACCTTATTAAGAATTTTAGAGTCAAAGCAGTTCTCTCCATGATAATTCAATGTTGCAAAACCCGCCAGCTATCATAATTTTATAATATTAACAGGGTTAAAATATGTATAACAACAACAGATCATTACAAAAAAGTGTTTAAATACAGGTAGTGCACGTTCTCTACATGATAAAACCATTTTAAGAAGAGCAATGTGACGTAGCCCTGTCTATTTCATTGCTAGCCATTTAGCTTTGGCTTTTAAAATCAACAAGGTTTGTCTGGCCTTTAAGGTGAGACTACGCAATTGATGCATATTTTGCTTGAGACCACGTCATTTTTAACTTGTTTTGACGCAAGAAATAGATATCTACGCCCTACTGAAAGTCCAAGGCCTTGTAAAAATGGTTCTAATTCAAAATTGGAAAACCCACCAGCTACACAATCTACCTTTTAAAAGCAGACTATTACATCATGTATTTATTTTAATTGATCTTTTTTTATACCAAAAGAATCGGTGTCCTTTTACAGATAGAAATACTCGAAGTAAATAAGAATAATTTCAGTATGGCAGTTACAAAAATCAAAAAGTAAACAAAGTTCGTGCATCATTGGGGTGTTATTAGTAAATGTTTTATCTCAAAGTTACTTGGATTTTTTTCAACCTGTATATAATGCGTTGATTGTAGGAGCAAACTAAGTCAAAAAGTATTTATGATAAAATGTACACAGGCTTTTTTTTTTTAGATTTACAAAACATTTTATAACCTAACTAACATTATCTTGCTAGGCAAATGCCGAGTCTTAATAATATCAAATCTGCCTTGATATCTGAGCGAATCTTTATTAAGGAGGAAATCCTGTTAGGTAAAGTTTATTTCGTAAACAGACTTTTTAATCATTTATATTATATTTACATATATTATGACATAATTCTTCTACATTGCATATTATTATACATATACTCATTATCAATGTTTTAGGATGCATATAAGATAATCAGTGGATACGAATCGGACAAAGCAGCTTTGATACATTTTTCATGGAGAATTATAATTTTTAAAAAAAAATTAACATTTTTTTCCATTTGAAAATTTCCCTGTCTCTTCTAAAAAAACTTTTTTTACCATGGTAATTTAAATGCTTACAACGGAAAATCCCCGTATACATTGTACTTTTGTTTTCGTTCTGTACTGAAACATGAAGCGTTATAGGAAACGTTAAAAAACATGAACACTGGGCGGTTTGAATTCTTGTGAAATTATTCGATAATTATTGCCTTTGATACCAAACAAAGGACATCTATAATTATCAAAGTACATGTGTATTTAGCAAATTCTTATTGAAACAAAAGCTTAGGTACAGGGTTTAATGTCTAAAAATGAAACAGAGTTCCCTATAAGCGCCAATACAATGTAAATGTCCTCGTTATGACCTTGTTCCAGAGTATTTACCTACCATCATTATCAATGATGTCAACGACTTTGCTCTGGACATGAGACACTAGCTTCCGTGAAATTTTTTTCAGGGACAGGACAAACCGTTCTGTGCCTTCGACTATGTCGTCATCCTTTGGCCGGGCATACATAATGGCGGAACCGGACTGGTTTGCCGGAAACGTTATTTTCATGGGCGAAAATTCCCAGTCGTTGTAGATATCTTTAGAAATTAAATAAAAAAAAGAATATGACTGTAGCGTATTTAGGTATGAAAAATATTTCATTAAAAAATCATTTAAGGTAATTCAATTCATAAATAGCAATTAACATGTCAACGTAGAGTAAACCTTTTAATTTGATAAAAAGAAATATTATCAAAATCATTTTTCTTTTTAATCTTTTTATTTATTCAACCAAATTAGATATTACACAAATACACCTACGTTGTATAATATTAACAGGGTTAGAATATGCATAACATTAACAGATCAATATTACAGGTAGTGCACGCTTTCACAACAATCTAGCGGAAACCTTTTTTTTTCACGCATGTATACAATATAAAAGTGTTTCTCTTCTGATTTCCGTGAGAGCGTGAACTGTGTTCACGACGAAAGATCAGACACATATCGTTTCACAGTATGTGTTACAGCACTGATTTCCGCTATATGGTCATGAAAATGTTGAATACGTATTAGGAGCAACTAAGGATGCTGTGAACTCTTAATGATTTGTTAAAGGGGCATTTTCACGAGTTTGGTTGAAAATTATTTTTTTTATTTCATTGTTTATAAAGGCTCAGAAATGTATTTTTGATAGACAACCAAAATTTGAGTGTCATTCGCTGAGTTAATAGCTTGTTACAGAGCCTACAATTCTTTGCTATGTAAACAAAGGTTTTGTACATTTTGAATGTTGAAGTGAAAATCAAAGGGATCATATTTTTTTTAACTTAAACATAATAAAATATACTCGATTAAAAGCACTTACCTGCCGTAAAATCACAGATCATGTATTCGGTGCGATAAGGGGTCTTCTTATGGTTCACGTTGAATTTTATCGGTCCTCCGATTTCTAAGATTCTCTTTGCCTTTCCTGTTAAAAAAAATTGTATTTATCAAATTCAAGACTCATTACAAATATATCTCCAAAATGTAATGCATGCGCGGATCTAGAAAGGAGTGGGGGTTCAACAGGAATAGAATTCTGAATCCGCGCATGCGCATGATGTACTAATCATCAGGTGATTAATAGTTGATATAAATAGCATCTATTTTTCTCTTTTTCACACGTTTCTCTCTCTCTCTCTCAAATATATATATAAGTTATCTTACTGTCATTATCTACGATCGTAAACCGTAACTTGGCGACCATTTTGTCCGTGCCTGCCACAAAGCCAATCAGCTGGTACCGCTTCCTTTCGTCTGATCTATTGTTTTCCGGAGCGTACACCTCCAGACCGGTTTTGATTTTACGAAATTGGATGTATTTTGAGGCTGTAATTGTGAATTAGTAATCTTAATAATAATGATGAAAGAATGTTACAATATGAATTACAACAATTTTTAAGAGGCTTTTTTTTTTACTTCCTCTTCACAAAGATATTTGTATTAAGATATAGAAAAAGTGTTTCAAAGAACTATATTAATATTTTCAAATAGCTGCCCAAAATTGTGACCATTTCTAATACAGTACCGTATAATAATCAAATCTTCATAAACAATATTCAAAGGATGTCTATATCATTTAATCTTAATATTAGTCATCATGAATATGAAAAATAATGTCACTATGCATGTTATTTCATTCATATATGTAACAGTACTACTGTCAATAATAATTATAGTTCAATTCAATTTCATTTATTTCCTCAGGTTAATTTAATCAATGAAACGATGAATTTGTACAAAATGGTAGGCAAAAATTTTAAACAGTTTAAAAATAAACTTCTACGTACGGCATGCAGAAAAACACATCATATTAGCACATTCATCTGAAGTGAATTTTAGCTACAATTCATATTTTTTTGCTTTTTAGTTGGTTATGCATGTAACTATATCATGGAATAAATTCTACTATAGCTATTGCCGAGATTAAGGAGATGCCATGTAGATATATGCCATGCGAAAAATTTTCGCGAGGTTCGCGAGGGCCTCATTGTCGCGAATATTTCTCGCCGCGGACCAGTATTTATAGTTATAATAAAACAAACAGGTGTGGATAAGGTTTAGTCGCGAAAATTAGTCGCGAACCAGTTAACGTTCATCTCGGATAAATCGCGAAATAAAGTAGTCGCGAATAATAGTTGGTTTACAGTAAAACAAACCGTAATCAGTTTGAAAACAATGTCGATTTCACGTTTTTTCTTCCAGTCAAAACGATAACTTTTGATTCGAATGTTTATTTCGAAGAGCTCAACTCCGCTGTTCAAATTACGACTTCCCTAGCATTTTTTCACTGTATGTTTTACATAAAATATAGAACGTGTAAAAGTGATGATCATATTACATTACCCTTGAAATATAAGGACTGTAATTAAATATATATGAAATATATGTCGTTGGGTGTGATTTTATTCGATAGCGTGTGATGGAAACACAGGTACACTGTTTCTAACAAACCCTTTGAGTGTACGAGAAATACCTGACTTCATAAACTAGATCGCCTCTCTATAGAAAAAAACGTTCAGAAGAAATATCGAATTGTTGATATATAACAAAGCAAATATACTTGTTCTTGTGAATATTGAAAGATAACCTCCTTGGTATCAAAATGTTGTTTAAGATATACGAAGGGCCTTTAATAAATTATGTCACTAATCAGATTCCATAAAATACAGGTTTCAATTGACCTTTGAATTTTTTTTTGTGCATTACACGCACATTTAAATTGGCCAAACAGACATTTAGGAAAAGCAATGTCCTGGGGCACCTCGCACGGCCTCAACAGATGCAAGAGTAACTGATATCATTTCTAATGATGATCGATGAACCATTATACAAATAGCAAACTTGGTTTAGTGGCCATTTCAACGGGGACAATATTGCAACAAAAATGTTTAAGCGAAAAGAAATCATGCCTTAACTATTGAGGTTGATATGACAGTTTTGTCCACGATACGGCCTTCTCAAAAGTTGAGTTCATTGCTTTTGATTTACATATACAATGAATGTGCCATGATCAATAAATGGATATTCAGTGTAATAAACACACAACTATAGACAATCATGTTAAATGGGTTTTAAGAATGCTTAGAACTATATGAATTGTCTGTCGTTTATCAACTTGAAGGCATGAATTCTAAAATGAAACCATTTTAACAAGACCTTGGACTTTCGGTAGGATGTAATCTTTTTCTTGCGTCAAAGCAAGTTAAAAAATGACGCTGGTTTGGGGTGAAATATACACAGAATGCATAGTCTTCGCTCAAAAGCCAGACAAATCTTGTTGA
This sequence comes from Magallana angulata, assembly GCF_025612915.1. Taxonomy (NCBI): domain Eukaryota; kingdom Metazoa; phylum Mollusca; class Bivalvia; order Ostreida; family Ostreidae; genus Magallana; species Magallana angulata. The sequence continues at coordinate 27,529,825 of NC_069119.1, read as the reverse complement.
TTTCTAAGAGCAATGGTCGAGTGGCCAGCAATGAAATAGACAGACCTACGTCACATTGCTCAAAGCTCTTGTTAAAGTGGTTCTAAGTGGCCAAGTGATGCTATTAATAAAGCTTTTTAAAAAATTACAACACTGAAGAACATAAAGTTACGAAAATATTTACCCCCCCCCCCCCCCCTAAAGATCATACCAACCAGGATAAAAAGTCCACTGTATTTCTGGGTCTGTCTTATTTTTCATCACTGTGATTTTGACATCACTTCCGCCCTCTTCAACATAATCAAACAATCGACGCACAGCTAAAACAGAATAGTTTAAATGAAGACAATGGAATTGAGATTCGGCTCACAGTCGAAGATATTCACCAAAATCGAAGAATAATTATACAATATTCAGCAGGTCGACAAGGAGATGAAATATTTGTTCACGCTAGTATATTTATTTAAAAATTTCAAATTCAGAATTTTAAATCTCAATTTTAAAAAAAAATAAACTTCTTACTTTAATTTTTAAACATATATCCATCTTTTTTAACAAGAGCTTGGCTTTCAGTGGGACGTAGCTATCTATTTCTTGCATCAAAACAAGTTAAAAATGACGGGATTTCAAGCGAAATTACGTAGTCTTAGCATAAAAGCCAGACAAATCTTGTTGATTTCAAAGAGCCGTGGCCAAGTGGCTAGCAATGAAATACACATGCCTACGTCACATTGCTGTTTGACACATCTACCCAAAGCCAAAGCTCTTGTTAAAATGATTCTATGTGTTTAAAATTTTAACAGTCATGTGAATGTTGGTATACTTACTTAAACACATCACCTGTTTCACTGAAAGAAAAAAAGGGGGAATGTATATTACAATCGCTAAACAGTCAAAATGTGAATATATTCCACGAATGATATTATGTGTCCTTCTGTCTACGAACATGAACATTTAATCGTTGGTATTTCAGACGGAATATGACATTGCATAAGATATATATAACCCGCGTTAACTAATGAAATTATCGTAAAAAGAAGGTCAATGTTACCAAACAATTGTAAATGTACATCGGTACGTTAATTAAAAGAATGGCAAATCATTTTTGAGGAGTTGATTTTCATCGACTCTCCTATGCAAACTGGAAGTGAACGGTGTTTGGATCTAAGCAGAAATCATCACCGTTGAAAAACTTAATACTTGAAAACAATTGATAAAGTGGATGTAATGTATTCAGAAGCATTGTTTTTAAGGACATTTAATTATATATATCTTGAACATATTCAGATTTTAAATGGTAGGAACGATTTAGTTATTTTGTGTAGTCGTATAATGTATATTCCTACGTATAGTTTAATATTGCTTTGATATAATTTGCATAGAATCACCAGGCATGTCACCGATTTTAAAATAAGTAATAATCAATAAAATCAACTCCCGTCAATACTCCAGTACTTTGATTTAGGATATGAGCAGTAATTAAGTGTGTTGCAATTGGTCACGTGATCAAGTCCTTCGAATGGCTTCTCAGAAGATTTGATCACATGACCAACCAAATTCATATGCCGACAAACCTTTTAACATTGCTGTTCATTACTTGTATTTACGTTTGAAAACGGCAAATCGTTCAGAGTCAATAATTTATAACGAAGTTTTTTTTCCTAATTCATACGAATATAACTTTTGATTAATTTGAACATATTTTATTGTGTAAATAACACTTTCAACAGTACTGGAAACAATTTCTTACAACTTACATGTTCTTCTCCTAAATATAACTTTAATTACTAGCATTCAAAATTACACCGTGTCTGTTAAACCTTATCGATGCACATTTTACATGTATATATGCACTAAAAAAGTCAAGAATCACAAAACCTTTCTTACTTGAAACAAGGAAAACTACACAAAAAACAACTTTGATCAATGTGGAAAACCTGAAAATAGATATTCATAATGTATTAACTTAATAAATTACAAAGCCGTTGTTAAATAAAGACAATCGATTGCTAAATAAATTATAAAAAAAAAGACAGTAATTGATTTAGAAAATAAAAATAAAATAAGGCAAAACGAAGTATCAAATGAACTAATAAATAAAGGTGATGAATGTTTCATACATTAATTCTGTAATAAGGATTAGCTAAATGGTATTACAATTCTTTCAGCAGCTCAAAAATAACTAGACTTGGTCTTAAGTAGCAGCAAAATTAATGTTCTCCACCTACTAATAGAAAATTATTTACCTGAGTAACGTCATTGTAAAACTAATAATGTGTAAGGTTCACCTTGGCCAATGGAACTATTGACTTAAGAACCGATGCTGCTTGTTATATAGGTAAAATTATTTAGATCTGACAGCCCATTGGATTGTGAAAGTGGGCGGGGTCTTACTTCCTTATCCCAAGCGCAATTTGAACATATTGTTTGCTTGCGAGTGCTTTTCACTTGATGTATTTTCAATTTCCTATAAAATCATTAAGTTTTTTGTAGCAATAAAGTTTTGAAGAACATGATGCTTTACAGTTTTTTTTTTAAATATTAAACAAATACATGTAACCCTTCTAAGAAGTAATAAGATTGAGAAAAAACACACTATCAGACTCAGCAATTTTTTCTCATGTTGATTTTTTTCCCAAGTTAATGTTTTCAATTTTGAAATAAAAAGTTTATTACAAGGCCAAAAAAAATTAATGATTTGTTTCTCAGGCACCGTCGCATCAGTAAAATCATCGCCGCATCAAACTTTTTTATCGTTATTTTTCCGGATTTTTTATATCTTATCATTATCGGTTTTCTCTATTTTGGAATCTATGTAAACAAACGCTCAGAACAAATGCTTGTCTCTGTCAGTGAAAAACGTTATTTTATCTGAAACATCTACCCAGTGACCAACCTATGGGGCTACCTGGGCTAAACACAACTTTATGTAAATATAATTACTCGCTTTGTGGTCGGTAACTTCGCCAGAATTTCCTCAGAAAGATTGAAGTTGCCCTGTACTCTGAGTGCACGATCGTGAAAGTTAACTCCAAATGCAATAAAATGATAATCATCTAATTCAAAAGACATTTTCATAGGCTAATTTAACCCCTGTTGTGATTAATAACTAGCGACTGTCTTATCTTCAGAGGTTATAAATACGGTTGATGCAACCACATGTGCACTGAAAATTACAACCGATGTTTATAACTTTAGGTGCTGATATTACAATTAGTTTGTAACTTGTAATTAATTAATAACTCTGCCAAATTAGTGCTAAAAAATCATGAAACCGTTTGTCTACAGTTATCTTTAACTAAAAAAATTTTGTACAACCAACTATATGACGGTTGTAATTGGGTCAAAGGGTTGGACTAATACCTCCAAAATACACTTAAACACATAAACTGATTTTATTTGTCATTTAGACAACACAATTACGAAACATTTCAGCTACAAAATGAATGAATACACATAATAAATTAAATTTAAAAAATTGGATAAGATTTTAAATTTTTTAGAAGTTGTTTTATTTTTAATCTAATCAAATTCAAATTAAGGTTGAATCTGTGTATAAATGTATTATCATTAGCATTATGCCATTGTCAAAGAATGGAAGTCTACCTGATTTCTCAAATTTCTCCCTATTTTTCTGTGAGTGAGAACTTCAGATGTGAAGTCTCCCTAAACTAAGTTTGCTCTGGGTTGGTCCCTGTTAACACAACCACTGAAATTTCTTTGTTATCTTCAGAAATTGAGGCCTCTGTGATATTGCATAGAAACAGGAATAAAGGACACTTGTATTGTTTGAGAATTTTATGATGACTTATTTACTTTTCCTTGATTTCTGTCCTCAACGCACTGAAGATTGATAAGAAAACACCCCCAAATGAATGCTTTAATTATTTGATAAATTTTTATATGGCAAATTCAACTAGTAAAATGCCATAAGAAGTCCCCTTTTTGAGTTTAGACTTCTGTTATTACTGTGGAGGGGAAAGATGGGCCGCAAAATGAAGCAGGGGCATAAACCATTTGTCTTGTTTGTTCATATGCAAAAACTTAACCTTATTAAAGGAAACAGAACAGTTTAAACTAAAAAGAACAAATTAAAACAAATGTTTAAACTTTGCCAATGTATGAGCTTGATGAATATCTGCTGATAAGTACACAAATAAATCATATGATATGGGTTACCGTCATTGTAAATTGTAAAAAAAAAAAAAAAAAAAAAAAAAAAAAAAAAAACCTGCCTGCCTCATCAAAATTTTTAAATTTTGGCCCGAGAAACTAATGATTAATTTTTTTTGGCCTAAACATGTAACGATTCATGAAGTATATTTCCCCCTTTCATAGTTACATGTACTTGAGGAATTTCCAATTATATAGTTTTTTTTACATTGATCTTGATTTTAGGATTTTATCTGTTGACATCAATGAGAGACCCATACAACGTGGTGCGAGTTGACGGCATTTCATCTTGTCTGTTTTCTAATAGCTACATACTTAAAAATACATGTTAACTGTTTTGAAATATAAGCGATATTTGGTCGAGGATAAGAAAACGTTAGAGGGTGAGGATATTGCCGACTGAGCCTTCTTCACGTTTTCGACCCGAGGCCAACTACCGCTTACATTTCAAGATAGTTATCGTGCATTTTGCTTATCCTGCAACCTGCAACATTTTGCGCCTTTAACCATGTATTTTATATATAGACAACACATAAGAAATTAATACTAATTTTAACCTTTCAGTAGTGTTCCACATTGTTTGTCTAAGCAATTTTTCTTATAGATTTTATGTTGGCTTTTTCCGTTTTTGCCATATTATTTAATTATTCAGTTGACACGGTAATGATTAAAATGGAATTTCTCTTTAATCCAAAATTAAAGGGTTTCTGGCACGCCTACATGAAGTTGCCGATTTTCAGGCGCTGGCTTCTAAATTGGTATAAATAATTTCTCTCAAAGCCGAAATTTTAGGAAATCGGTATTTGAGTCCATACCACTTCGATTGGTTGGCAGTTAGCAGACTTGTTTAGAATAAAGAATATAGAATAAAAATGCAAAGCTGTGAATTTTATGAGATTTTTTTAAGCAGAGCAGAATAACAAGACAATGAGAAAAATCATTGTTTGATTTAAGGAGGGTAGAGGACCATCTAATCAACCGTCAGGTTTCCCTAAAAACTTAGGATATTTGTTCAGCTATTACATGTAAATATAATTAGGAAAAGAAGAAATCCATATATTTAACCTTCAACATTCTGGTATGTTCCTATATATTTATATAGAACTCTTCATCTAAGGAGATCAATAAAGCCTAAAAATGGCCATTTTTATGGTTGTTGTTGTTGTTGGTTTTTTTATTATATGATGATACTTCATAACTTAAACAATGATGCTGTTTAAAGATAATGTAATGAACCTTTTACTTGTACATGATGATGATTCTTAATAAAAGGATGATCATCTTTAATCATGAAAACCATGGTGATGCTTCACCATTATCTGATGAATCACAGATGGTTGTTTATCAATTGGCCTTCAATATATTTATGGCAGTCAATATTATCATCAGAGAGTGTTTACTAGCTTCTTACCTAGGTATATTCCTCTAACTATTGTTAAAATTGGCAGGACAACAAAGTAGTGCCTTTCAGCAAAATAGTTCCTATACTTGCGGAATGTATACACATTTATTGGGACATTTTAAATCAGAATGCTTGACACATGTCAGAAAAGAGGATTTGCAATTTTAAAAGCAAGTGTCAAAACTGAATTATCCTTTGATGGAAAGAATTGAAATTGTTTAATGTACACCCTTTCCAAAATTGTGAAATTACCTGCTTTTACTTTCATTTTCAGAGTTTTTCAATACAGACGCATTTTGCCGGAAAACGAATCTGACTTTAGACCGCGCAATTTTAACAAGAGAGAGTCAATTTGATGAGCTTTCATTCAAGGGGTCCCTTGCTGCTGAACGAAAATTAGGGCCGAAGCTATGCACCTTAACGTTAACAATACCGCCTATGGAAAATGAATTAGTGGACTTAACCCATCTATTTATAATTTTTTTTACTGTTTTTCTTCTTTTTTGAAATTTGACAGCAATCGCAACTTCTCGGGCCTTTCTGGTAGAGCTCTGAAAAACACTTATTACATGAGTGTACATGTACACAGGGGTCCAATGGCATGACAGTCTCCTTTTTACAGGACTTGATATAAATACAACACATTCTACGATCTGTTGAGATGAGAGCTAGACTTCGTTAAATTCGATATACCCTAAAATATACCACAGAAGAGACATAAGCTGGGTTTTTTCGACACTTAAATTGATGGGACACCACACTATATTGTGTAAATTTCTGATGTCCTGTGATGTTTGAAGAGACAGTACGGCGCATCTTATCAAAAAACCGACTTGAAAAAAATTTCCGATCGGGTTCGGTATTTTTGTACTACTCATGAAGCATAAACTTTCAAAAAATTACAAATTTCTTCATGAAATAAATCTAATTAAAGTATTAAAATTAATAATTATGTATAACCCATAGTCATATTTACATCGCAACGTGTTTCGGGGTTCAGCCTTCTATACTATTACGCATGCATATTTGCCGTAAACAAAACACATGCAGGGCTACCGAAGATTCTCCTGGACAGGCTTGTTGATACAAATGTGTCTTTTCTACTTCTTCCGGGTAATAATTGTTCAAAGGTTTTAAAATAACCACAATTTTTAATTTTGTAAGCATGTATTTGACGAATCAAGTCAAAACTGACTCAATTTGACAGCATTATATGCGCGCCAAAGCAATATCTTTAAAGCAATGTAAGCTGTATTTTTCAGCATACTTTTTATTTGTAGCATTAACATGATATCATCATTATGAAAATTTTCCAAGTAGAGCTAAAAAATTAAAACTTATCAATAAATTCTTTCAATGCATAAAAGGACTGGAATCGCTTTAAATTCAATCATTTGCGTTACCTTAAAACATGTACATTTTTCTACAATTCACCAATGCCTAATAAAATTTTAATATTACTTCATGTTTCCCGAAAAATAAATTTTTGAAATTTTATTAGAATGTGTAAAAGCTTTCAATAACATAAACAAAACAAGAGAATGTAAAGATTAAGTCGATAAAGCCAAGCAATAGTTTGAAATTTGCCTTCTTTCACGATCGCGCGCCAAAAAAATAAACCTGAGACCGTTTACAGTATGCAAATATGAACACACGTAATTAACATATAGTTTACTATCAAATACTAAGTGTTTATGTATAGAACTCTCTGAATCATACCAAAAATAGGAAGATAATGACCAGAAAATTTGATCCAATTAATAATAATTTAGAATTACTGAAATAATAATGTTCAATTGACATTTTCCTCGGCGGCGGCCGGTGCAGCAAAATGCCAAAGTTGAACACAAGCGAAACAAAGCACACAGTGAACTAGGATGGAGAGAGCATGGAGAATTCAATGCTTAGTGTTACTGCTGGATGTCTTTGTTAATTCTTTTCTTCTGGATTTACAAAACTTCACTGTGTACCGCGGACAGAACGGCAGTTTGTTCGGATACTCCGTCGCCTTGTTAAGGAACTCTAATGGAGATTGGTAAGAGACAGATATATACATGCACGGATCCAGAAAAAAATCCCGGGGGGGGGGGGGGTATTCGACGGTTATATAAGTTTGCTAGCGGGGAGGTCAGGGGCATATGTAAATTTTTGTTCATTTTATAATATAATTTAGAGAAATTTGAATTTTGCATGAAGAGGTTGGGTTCTTGACCTCCCTGACCCCCCCCCCCCTCTCTCTCTCTAGATCCGCGCATGGATATACATGTAGCTTCCTTGTTGGGCATAAAGTCAAGTCTTAATAATCTAAACATGAATCGAATTTTCATTTAGTCACTTGTGAAGGATTTCATGTAGGTTTTTTTTATTAATATATTTTCTGCCATAACTGTTGAAAGGGCATTAAAAGGTGATAAAGATATGTCGGACAAAAAACGTTTGTTGCATAATTTTTTTAAATACATGAGCGGATCCAGAGGGGTCGCGGATATTCAGAACTTCTGGAAAAAATGTCGGAATTATTAAATTTACGTGATAACGTAACCGATAATACGCATTGGGCCCCTCGGCAGTCATAAGTATCCCTCAGACCCCCCCCCCCCCCTCAACCCGGCCAGAAAAAAACCTCTGGTAGTGGAGATATCGTCATCAGAATTTCTGAATCCTCGTCCGATCAGGTGTACGAATTTTTGACGAATACCGTGAACACTTTACAGAACAAAACACACTTACATTGAGTCTGTGGGCGATCCGAGGACCCACGCCTGTGTATGACCCAATTATAACTATCATAATAACTAACAATTCGAGTTCCATCAGATTACAGTGACACAGTCTCTAATGGCTGACAAGTAAACACTGTTTTGATCATACAATTCAAAACAATGCCTCAAAGACAATCATTTAAAACATTTTTTATGTGCGAAAGTTCTCAACACCCTCCCCTCCCCTCCAACCCCAATACCCCTCCCCCGACCAAGGTAAAATTTGATCTTAACGGACGCATGTCAAGATTAATAACTTCAAGGCATTCGACTTTTTTAATAGGACTTAATTACCTTATCAATACAACATATTAACTTATATGTGTTATTCAGTGTGAAAATGAATTTTGTACCGTTATTTTATAATTCAATTATTCGCTGGTTGTAAAAAAAAACCAACATACACACACACACACACACACACACACACACACACACACACACACACACACACACACACACACACACATACTTGTATTATGTCGAAACTCACTACACCAGACTTTACACCTGAAATTGGCTACACCATGTTCTAGTTATGCTATTCAATATATATTTACATTTTTGTGTAAAATAGGGATTCTATTTACTATTCTGCTACTTGAAACAAGGAAAATCTAACTCTATAAGTTCATGATTTTACACCTTATAATCACTACATTAGGTCACATGACTCACTGTGATTACACACTGGAAATTCACTACAGTGTGTAAATCAACTCAATTTACCTGAAAGTCACTACATTTAATAATGTTGCCGATTGTGGATGCAAAAAAGAAAGGACAGGGGCGTAAAAGGCGCTGTATAACAACAACCCCCCCCCCCCCCCCATGTGGAGCAATACAGACGAACGATTTTCAATTTCAGTAAAAATATAATTATTTGGCTTATAAGCATTGTTTATAGTATGAATGTTATGGTGCGAGTCAAAAAAATGTTTTCATTCTGTAAACATGACAAATATGGGTTTCCAAATTAAGCTGCACGGTGTTTTATGCAAAAATATTGATCATATACTGTATGAACGGATTTTGACTCCATCCTAAAAGTGCTTTTAAAGGATAAGTTTTTGTAGAATAAGGGTGTTCGAATCTTAGCCGACTTTTTAAAAAAAAATTATGTTGTTTCGCACAAGACATTCTTTTAATATTAGATTTATTGAAAAAATATTTAATACGCTCTAGATAACGATAAAAAAAAATGCGTAATGTTCATGTTCTGTACACACAATGTCGCATAATAATAGCGCTAGCACAGATGTGAGACCATGATATTCATGTTCAGAAAATAAACTAATAAAACAAATAAGATAAGTACAAAGTATAAATATATATTTGTTAATTTGATAGAGAATGATGTTTTATACTATACATGTACTGATGTTCATTTTCAAAAGTAAATTTCTTTTTATATGACTGTATATATCCCATTTCAACATTCTTGGTGGGGGGATTTGTCGGGCATTGTACGCTCTTGTCCTTTAAAACAATAATCATCCATTACTGAACACAGAGAGAGAGAGAGAGAAAGAGAGAGAGAAAGAGAGAGAGAGAGAGAGAGAGAGAGAGAGAGACGCATAATTTCATTTTATTACATTTCAAATATTTTTTTTCTTTACATAGATAAATAAATCAACGTTATTTACACCTGTCAATTAAAATTAATATATTCAGATCAGACCTGGAGATTCATCACGTCCTGCTCATCAAAATACTATAATTTTGCTTGAACAAAATAGGAATGTTGTATATGTTTGCTATTTTTCAGTATAAAAACAACATCATTAAACAAAGGAGAGAGAGAGAGAGAGAGAGAGAGAGAGAGAGAGAGAGTTAAAACAGACAGGCAGGCAACAAGACAAAGAAAGATATGTATCATTATTAGACACACACCACAACAAGTCAATACACTTTTGATACTACATTGTTGACACACACAACATAGTCACTACATTGCTGTTACACACAGCAATGTCACTACATTGTTTTTTTTTTTTTTTTTTTTTTTTTTTTTATTGATATTAATTTCATTTGCACATACAATATATCATACAATATATATATACATGTAAGTATATTTAGCACAATTGAAAAGTCTGTTGACAAGATCAATTTCAACAAATTTAAGGGAGAGAAAATGAGGGACAGTAGGAAATGGAGAGTGGGGGGAGAGAGTGGGGGAATTATGAGGAAACATGTATCATGTCAAAAATATTTTATTAATAATTAGGCGTAATCAAAATATTTACTACCGAGTTGTTGTATTCAGACAAGGTATATATAAATCGTGCCTTATGTAAATATGTCAATGGTCAGGATCTACATGTACATGAGAAAAAGCCAGTCAGTCCATTGGTTTAAGAAATTATTGTATTTGCCTTGTTTTGTTGCAGTGTATTTAAGTGTAGTTATATGGGTTTTGAGATCAATCAGAAGTTCATGGATTGATAGGTTTTCCTGTAGACATCTTTTCCTGTATATGTAAGATTTGATTATAAGAAAAATTATACCCAAATAAATTGAATTAGGGGTTCCTAATATAAATGATTTTTCTTCTAATGTAATATGTAAACCTTTTCCGTCACATATTGATATAAAGTGGCTTAAAAGATTTTGGACATGTAAACAGTCCCAAAACAGATGCACGATAGTTTCTTCATTTCTTTGACATAAAGAACACAATTTTGTGTCGGTTTTACCTATTTTAAATAAAAATGAGTTTGTTGTCAAAATATACTGATTTATTCTAAATTGCAACCATTGCAATTTAGAATCCTTAGTGTATAAAAAAGGAAATGTGAAGATATTTTCCCACTGAAGGTCTAAAATTTCAAAAAACTTTCCCCATTTTACTTTTCCAAGAGGAGTAATTTTTTCTGTAGTAAGAATATTGTAGATATGTTTTGTTCCTTTTTTGTTGTTACAAAATGTTTTAATATTATGAGGAAGAAACGGTCTAGGTCTATTTGTTCCAATTTGAATTTTTGAGCTTGAGAGACTTGCTTTAATTGAATTTCTAATTGATGCATAATTCAGAAAATTTGTTTTTATCTTAAATTTTTTTTGTAAATCTTGTAAAGAATAAAAATTTCCATTTTCATCAAGCAAATCTGCTATGTATACTATGTTCTTATCAAACCAGTTTGTATAGAAAACTGTTTTATTTTCAATTTTGATTTTCGGGTTGTTCCAAATAGGCTGAGTAATAAATTCATCCCATGATTGAACTTCTAATTTTTCTTGAATTATTTGAAAGACAGTAAATGTATCTTTCCAGAAAGGATTTTTTATTTCCTTTTTAACAACATTAATATAGTCTGATCCACTTTCTAATATTTTTTCTATAGATACAGTTTTGCCAAGCAGCACTTTCCATTTTGTTTCTTGGGAATAGAGAATTCTTTTTATCCATGACGATTTTAATCCCAGATTGTAATTGTTAATATCAAGCATTTTTAAACCTCCATTAATATAGTCTTGCACTACTTGCTTTCTTTTAAGTTTATCTACTTTGGAATGCCATAAAAAATTAAAAAGAGTTTCATTCAGATTTTTCATGAAAGTATTTGATGGGGAGGGTAGAGAAATGAAGAGGTGATTTAATTGTGCAATAAGCAATGATTTTATAAGAGTTATTCTGCCAAGTGGAGTAAGTCGTCGTTTACTCCATTGATTGATGATATGCTTGATTTTTACTAATTTCTTGTCATAATTAAGTTTTGGTATATTTGTTAAGTCCACATCAAAATATATACCTAAAAGTTTAAAGGTGCTTGTCCATTGAAAGTTCATTTCCTCACATATTATATTAGAAGAGTATTTTTTACTACCAATCCAGACAAGTTGAGTTTTTGATATATTTATTTTGAGACCAGAAATTTGATAAAAGTTATTTAACTCTCTAATTGCTTCTCTGAGAGACCTCTCACTGCCATCTAATATAATAAGGGTATCGTCTGCATATTGTGATAACAAAAATTCTGAATTATCTATGTTAATACCATTTATACCTTTATTATTTTTTAATTTAATAGCTAGTACTTCAGCACATAGTAAAAAGATATATGATGAAATTGGATCACCCTGACGACAACCACGCTCTAATTTAAAAAAGTTGGATAAGTGACCTGCTTGTGATACAGAGGAGGAGGTGTTTTGTTGAAAAACTGATATCCATTTTCTGAGCGATGGACCAAAGTTAAAGAATTGAAGCGTTTTATCAATAAATTTCCATGAGACAGAGTCAAATGCCTTTTCAAAATCAATCATTAACAGTAATCCAGGAATGTCATTATTCTCAGTATATTACATTAAATCATAAACAAGACGAGTATTTTCACCTATATATCTTCCTGGAACAAAGCCATTTTGATCGGTACTGATAATTGAACTGATTATTGTTTTCATTCTTTGAGCAATGCAGCCTGACCCTATTTTATAAACTACATTTAATAAAGAGATTGGCCTCCAATTTTTCATGTAAAATTTACTTTTTCCATCTTTTGGTATGCAGGTGATTATACCCTGCTTTTGTGTAACAGATAACTCCCCTAGATTGTATCCGTGATTTATTGATCTAATAACAAAGTCTCCTAAGTATTTCCAAAAGACTTTAAAGAACTCTGTAGTGAAACCGTCACTTCCAGGACTCTTATTATTCGACATTTTTTTCAATACATGAGAGGCTTCATTATAAGTTATTTCACCTTCAAGGGTATTTCTTTGAGTATCGCTTAATTTAAAAATTTCAGAGTCTGATTCTAGAATCTCATTTAAAACATAGTCTTGAAGTTCACCCTTGTTTTGATATAGATTTCTATAATAATTTTCTATCTCTAACAGGATTTCCTTTTGTTCATTAATTTCTTCGGAACAATCTTCTTTTATTAATTTTGGGACAATTTTATTTACAAAATTTCTATTCTCAAGATTAAGAAAGTAACTTGTTGGTTTCTCTCCTTCACAGGTCCATTTAGCTCTTGATCTTACTAGACTTCCCATAAGTTTGTGATTTCTGATATTTTCTAATTCTTTCTTTTTAAAATTAATTGTTTGAATGTTTTCTTCATACTTTTCCTCCAACTGTTTTATTTGGTTTATTAAAAATTTCCCCTTTTCGTTATTTTTCTTTTTGGCATAGCTAGAATATGATATACATTTGCCCCTGATTTCCATTAATAGTGTTTCAAGAAAGAGCTGGTCATTGACAGTGAATTGAATTTCATCATTTGGAATTTTGTCAATAGATGCATTGTTATATACGGGTACTGCATAATTTTGTTTTATTTCTTGTATTTTTTTATTAACAACACTACATTGTTTATGTACACACAGCAATGTCACTACATTGTTGATACACACAGCATAGTCACTACATTACTGATACACACAACAATGTCACTACATTGTTTATGTACAAACAGCATAGTCACTTCATTACTGATACACACAGCAATGTCACTACATTACTGATACACCCAGCAATGTCACTACATTGTTTATGTACACACATCATAGTCACTACATTGTTGATACACACAAAAAAGTCACTACGTTGTTGACACACACTATAGTCACTACATTGTTGATGCACACAGCAAAGTCACTACATTGTTGATGCACACAGCAAAGTCACTACATTGTTGATACCGACATCAAGTCACAACACTGTTGATACATATTATAAAGAAAAAGTATTTACTTTAACTGCCTTTGTTGTGTGTGTTAAATGCTACACGCAGCTGATATAAACTTAATAAACTACCAACTTGTCCTACTTCTTAAAATAGCAAAAGTGTAATTAGTGTACTGAGAGCTTTAATCACGTCAGCAAATATTCCCATACATGAGCATACTCTTGATACACCTCAGTCCTGTTTTGGGCCAATCTTATGTATATCAATTTTTCAAGTTATACTCAATATGAATTTATTGTCAAAATTGCTGAGAACTATATATGCATGATAGTAAGTAAATTCCAGATAAGCAAGGCTTGACAGAATTTTGAACATTTCTTCGCGTATGCATGTTTTCTATATTGAAAATTATCATAGATATATTATAATAATATTAATCTATTATTTCCAATTTAACGTACATGTATATATCATTAAATACGAACGACTTAATCTAAATAAAACAGTGATTGATATTTTATTTTTCCAAGAAGCACTTTGAATGTTTTAGGAAAAAAAAATTCTATCCTTCTGACTATGCGGGGCCACTAGGCTATCTGCCCACTTTGCACCAGCTTTCTGTTCCATTATGCCTAGGGTGGGAATCGAACCCACATACATAGTCAAGAATTCATTATAAACAAGCAATGTAATAATATTCAATAATGTAAGAAAGAATAAATTAGAGTGCAAATATTATTAAAAAAAGATTAAAGGTTTATTTATGTGTGTTATTATACTGACTTTTAAACGTTAAAATGAAAATTATGGGTTTCCTAGCTCATTGGGGTGTAAATTTTTTATTAATCAAGATTTCCTATAACTAATGATTGTTATATCATTGTAATACTGTGATTAAGGAGGAATAAGGATGCAAACATTGATCCTAAAAGATTTACGAGTTTCATAACTGATTAACAATACTGATTTTGTAACTTTGAAATAAAAATTATGGGTTTTCTCATGGGGTCAAACTTCATAATTAAAGGATTTTTCTTTAATAAATGGTGACATTTCCTTTGCAGTAATGTAAGAGAGAATAAATTAGAGTGAAAATGTTGATAAAAAAAAGATTAAAGGTTTATTTGAGTGATTTACTATACTGACTTTTTAACGTTAAAATGAAAATTATGGGTTAACTTGTGGGGGTGTAAATTTTTTATTAATGAAGATTTCCTATAACTAATGATTGTTATATCATTGTAATACTGTCATTAAGGAGGAATAAGGATGCAAACATTGATCCTAAAAGATTTAGGAGTTTCATAAGTGATTAACTATACTGATTTTGTAACTTTGAAATGAAAATTATGGGTTTCCTCATGGGGGTCAAACTTCATAATTAAAGGATTCTTTTTTTTAATAAATGGTGACATTTCCTTTGCAATAATGTAAGAAAGAATAAAATTAGAGTGTAAATATTATTCAAAAAAGATTAAAGGTTTATTTAAGTGAGTAATTATACTGACATTTTAACTTTAAAATGAAAATTATGGGTTTCCTTGTGAGGTTGTAAATTTTTTATTAATGAAGATTTCTTATAACTAATGACTGTTATATTATTGTTATACTGTGATTAAGGAGGAATACGGATGCAAACATTGATCCTAAAAGATTTAGGAGTTTCATAACTGATTAACTATACTGATTTTGTAACTTTGAAATAAAAATTATGGGTTTCCTCATGGGGGTCAAACTTCATAATTAAAGGATTTTTTCTTTAAAAAATGGTGACATTTCGTTTGCAATAATGTAAGAAAGAATAAATTAGAGTGCAAATATTCATCAAAAAAGATTAAAGGTTTATTTGAGTGAGTTACTATACTGACTTTTTAACGTTAAAATGAAAATTATGGGTTTCCTAGCTCAATTGGGTGTAATTTTTTTATTAATGAAGATTTCCTATAACTAATGATTGTTATATCATTGTAATACTGTCGTTAAGGAGGAATAAGTATGTAAACATTGATCCTAAAAGATTTAGGAGTTTCATAACTGTTTAACTATACTGATTGTTAGTTTACTTAATATGCAATGACAAGAGAAGTAACTCTTGTTTATGTTTTACTTATCTCCCCCTAAGGGAGCTCTTCATCCTGTAAAGTTACTTTTAGTGAATGAGTTGAATAAAGCACATGGTCTAACAATGGTAGCAGAGCGTGGTTGAAAGAAAATTGGTGATTCCTAGTGTTAGAAACAGTGTAAGCGAGGTGTGACAATTAATTACTTGTTATTCAGAGTTTGATAAATGTGAAAAACAGTGGTGTTAGTGGACTGAGAAATGTCAACAAAAATCAACCCCCCTTTGTACAATCCTAAAATCAAAAGTTATGAACTCTTCAAGCAAGAACTTTTAGCATGGAAAGAGGTCACTGAGTTAGATAAAAAGAAACAAGGTGTTGCTATAGCATTGTCTCTTCCTGAAAATGATGAGTCCCAGATAAGAGAAAAAGTGTTTGATCAGCTGAATTTGGAGGATCTCAAAAAAGAGACAGGTTTGAAAACATTGATAGAATTTTTGGACAAACATTTGGCCAAAGATGATTTAGCAGATAGCTTAGAGAAATTTGAAGACTTTGAAGATTTTAAAAGGTCTGATGGACAATCTGTCAATGAATACATTTCCATTTTTGATGCTAAATACAGAAAAATTGAGAAGAAAAATATGAAATTACCTCCAGAGATTTTAGCATTCAAATTACTCAAAAGATCACAAATTAGCAAAGAAGAAAGAATGATTGTTTTGACAGGAATGAATTTTGAAAATAAAGAAACTCTGTATGAGGAAGCTAAGAAATCCCTTAAAAAATTCAAAGGTGAAACTTGTGAAGGACATTCTTCTTCTACACCAATGTCCATTAAACTTGAACCAGCATTCCTTGCAGAGAACGAAGATGCGCTGATGGCAGCTGGATATGCTAGAATGAGGAACAACAAATTTTATCGAGGAGGGGGAAGAAGTGAGCAGATGCGGGGCAGAGGATTTCAAAGTGGCCAAAGTCGAGGCTTTTATCGAGGTCAGCATGGGGGACAATCACGTGCAGGCAGTTCAGCAGTTAAAAAGAGTATGAATCCATCAGGACCAGATGGAAATGTGTTGACATGCAAGTCTTGCGGGTCATATAGACATCTGATGGCAGCATGTCCTCATAGTTGGGAAAATATGGCAAAAGTAAATGCATGTTCAACTGAAGAAGAAGAATTCGTACTGTTTACAGGTTACCAACCAAAGGAAATAAGACACCTGGGGATGGAAGCTAGAAATTGTGCAGTCCTAGACAGTGCCTGCAGTAGTACTGTGTGTGGTAGTGCATGGATCAACACATACATCGATTCACTCAATGATTTGGACAAAAATAGAGTTAAGAAAACTGAAGGCAGAAAAATGTTTAAGTTTGGAGGGGGGACTCGTCTGAAATCTGAAGGAGAATTTGCAATTCCAGCTCGTATAGCAGGGAAAGATGTGACCATAATAACTGATGTTGTTGATTCAGACATTCCGTTGCTGTTGTCAAGAACGGCTATGAAAACTGCTGGTGTGAAGTTGAACTTAGAGGATGACACAGCGGAGATTTTAGGGAAAACAATGAACCTTAATGTGACCTCTTCTGGACACTATTGTATTCCCATAGATAAAGCAGAAATGATACCTGTTGAGGAAGTTTGCTCAGTCAGGATTGATGATGTAGACCCAAAAAAGAGATACTCAACTCTGTTAAAACTGCACCGACAGTTTGCGCACCCACCAAAGAAACGATTAGTATCCCTCTTACAGGATGCGGGTGCTTGGCGAGACAACTTTGACGAGGATCTTGAAAAAATAGAAGAGAGATGTGATGTGTGCAAGACCTATGCAAGAACCCCTTCACGGCCTGTTGTGTCATTTCCAATGGCGACTTACTTTAATGAGAAGGTGGCCATGGATCTGAAGTACTGGAGAGGAAAGTGGATCTTACATTTGATTGACATGTGGTCCAGATACACAATTTCCATTTTTATCCAGAGGAAAAAGACAACTGATGTCATTGATAAAATCATGTCTCACTGGATAGGGATATTTGGTGTTATGGGTGCAATTATGACAGATAATGGAGGAGAATTTAACTCTGACGAAATGCGAGAAGTGGCATCAATTTTGAACGTCAAAGTGTGCACATCCGCAGGTGAAAGCCCATTTCAGAACGGCTTGTGTGAACGAGTGCACTCCGTAACGGATATGATGCTAACAAAATTGGAACAGGACTACAAAGATGTAAATGAGCAGAGCTTGTTGTGCTGGGCTAACATGGCAAGGTATGTATTACAGATGTGGAACGGCTTTAGTAGCCACCAGCTTGTGTTTGGATGGAACCCCAATCTACCCAACATTATGACAGACAAGTTACCAGCTTTAGAAGGCCGTACAGTGAGTGAGACTTTTGCTAAACATCTGAATTTACTGCACAGCACCAGACGAGCATACATAGAGGCAGAAGCTGATGAGAGAATCAGACGGGCATTACTGAACAAAGTGAGGGCAGCTGAACAATGTTATGAGAATGGAGATTTGGTGTACTACAAGCGTGAGGGTAGAGACAGATGGCTTGGACCTGGTAGAGTTGTGTTTCAGGATGGAAAAGTTGTTTTTGTTCGCCATGGGGGAGTTTTTGTTCGAGTGTCCCCTAACAGATTACAAAAAGCAACCGCAGGCTGTACTCAAGTAGAAGAGAAGATATCAGACACTGAAACTACAGGCACAAATAAAGAAAGAACACCACACCAAGGAAAAGCAAGTGAAAAGCAACTTAAAAAGTGTACAGTTTCTGAATACCTGTCAGAGAACAAAGAGGAACAGAAGTTACCTTTACCTCCTCAACGCAGTTTTGCACTAAAAACAAATGACAACATTCAGTATAAGATGGGATCGGAGGATGAAAATTGGATAAAGGCAACAATTCTTGGCAGAGCAGGCAAAGCTTCTGGTAATAACAGAAATTGGTATAATGTAAAAGATGTTGAGAGTGAAGAACAAAAGAGCATAGACCTAAGTAGGCTCCCTTGGGAAAGAATCAGCGATGAATGTGTTAATTCTACAACATGTGAAAATACAAGCTGTGACAATATATCCCTAGCTAAACAAAATGAACTAGAGAAGCTCAAAAACTTTGACACATACACTGAAGTTCTGGATGAAGGACAAAATAGACTATCTACAAGATGGGTTATCACTTCAAAAGAAGAACAAGTAAGAGCAAGACTTGTAGCACGTGGATTTGAGGAGGAATTTGATATTCCAAGAGACAGTCCGACAGTTGGAAAAGGGGGTCTTAAGATATTTTTGACAATAACAGCAAGTAAATTCTGGGATGTCAAAACCACAGACATTAAGTCAGCTTTTTTACAAGGAAAAAAACTTGATAGAGATGTTTATCTTCAACCTCCAAAGGAAAGTATCACTCCTGTAGGAATGATATGGAAGTTAAAACACTGTCTTTATGGACTGAAAGATGGTGCTAGACAGTTTTACTTAAGTGTTAAAGAAGAACTTGATAAACTCGGCTTTGAACAGTGTAGCGTAGACCCGGCTCTCTTCTGCTATAGAAAGGATGGAAGGCTTCATGGAATCATCTGCTCTCATCTTGATGATTTTCTCCATGCTGGGGACGAAATCTTTGAGGGGCAGATTTGCAGGTTTCGAGAGAGGTTTTCAGCAGGAAAAATTGCTGAATGCCAATTTCCATATATTGGTTTCTACGTTAAGCAAACTCAAGAAGGGATAGAACTGGATCACACTAGTTATATGGAGAAGTTACAAAGTATAGAGATTGATCCCCTGAGAGCATATCAGAAGGAAAGTCAGCTAAGCACTGAAGAACAGACTGCATACAGACAGATCATAGGCAGATCAATTGGGCAGTGCAGGGGTCAAGACCAGACCTTGCATTTGAAATGATAGACATGAGCACTAAGCTGAGAAGTGGAACCATGGCAGACTTAATTAGAGCAACGAAAACCATAAATAGGCTTAAAGACTTCAAAAGTATTCTGAGATTTCCAGCTTTAGATCTCACTTCAGTGAAGATAATGACATTTACCGATGCATCTCTAGGAAACCTGAATGATGGAGTGGGAAGTACTCAAGGAGTCATTATCTGGATTATGGATAGACAAGGGAAATGCTGTCCCCTTTTCTGGCAGGCTAAAAAGATAAGAAGAGTTGTCCGCTCCACGCTAGCAGCAGAGGCGCTTAGTCTACAAGAAGGACTGGAGGCAAGTTTTTACTATCGACACATGTTAGAGGAAATTTTAGGAGTCCCCAGCAAATCCATTGAAATTTATGCATTTATAGACAATAAGAGTGTGATAGAATCTGTGCATTCGACAAAACTGGTGGAGGACAGGAGACTTCGTATTTATATCGCTGCATTGACTGAAGCAGTTACTCAAGGAGATGTGAGGAAAATTCAGTGGTGTTCTGGACAAAAACAGCTCGCAAATTGCCTAACAAAAGCAGGAGCAAATGGTTTATGTGTTTTGAAGATTCTTCAGACAGGACGGATGTTGCCAGACTTTGTGTTTTAAATGGACAGAATTACTGTTATTCTTAAACCAGACACATTCTAATTAATTCTGAACTTTTGTCATTTTTAGTTTTGTTTACCTGTACATTATGCTCAAAAAAGAGAAAAGTATAATTAATGTTAGTTTACTTAATATGCAATGACAAGAGAAGTAACTCTTGTTTATGTTTTACTTATCTCCCCCTAAGGGAGCTCTTCATCCTGTAAAGTTACTTTTAGTGAATGAGTTGAATAAAGCACATGGTCTAACACTGATTTTGTAACTTTGAAATGAAAATTATGGGTTTCCTCATGGGTGTCAAACATCATAATTGTAGGATTTTTTTAAAATATTGGTGACATTTTCTTTGCAGTAATGTAAGAGAGAATAAATTAGAGTGCAAATATTAATCAAAAAAGATTTTAGATTTATTTGAGTGATTTACTATACTGACTTTTTAACGTTAAAATGAAAATTATGGGTTTCCTTGTGGGGGTGTAAATTTTTTATTAATGAAGATTTCCTATAACTAATGATTGTTATATCATTGTAATACTGTCATTAAGGAGGAATTAGGATGCAAACATTGATCCTAAAAGATTTAGGAATTTCATAAGTGATTAACTATACTGATTTTGTAACTTTGAAATGAAAATTATGGGTTTCCCCATGGGGTCTAACTTCATAATTAAAGGATTCTTTTTTTTAATAAATGGTGACATTTCCTTTGCAATAATGTAAGAAAGAATAAATTAGAGTGCAAATATTAATCAAAAAAGATTTTAGATTTATTTAAGTGAGTTATTATACTGACATTTTAACGTTAAAATGAAAATTATGGGTTTCCTTGTGGGGTGTAAATTTTTTATTAATGAAGATTTCCTATAACTAATGATTGTTATATCATTGTAACACTGTCATTAAGGAGGAATAAGGATGCAAACATTGATCCTAAAAGATTTAGGAGTTTCAGAACTGATTAACAATACTGATTTTGTAACTTTGAAATGAAAATTATGGGTTTCCTCATGGGGGTCAAACTTAATAATTATGGGATTTTTTCTTTAAAAAATGGTGACATTTTCTTTGCAATATTGTAAGAAAGAATAAATTAGAGTGCAAATATTAATCAAAAAAGATTTTCGATTTATTTGAGTGATTTACTATACTGACTTTTTAACGTTAAAATGAAAATTATGGGTTTCCTCGTGGGGGTGTAAATTTTTTATTAATGAAGATTTCCTATAACTAATGATTGTTTTATCATTGTAATACTGTCATTAAGGAGGAATAAGGATGCAAACATTGATCCTAAAAGATTTAGGAGTTCCATAACTGTTTAACTATACTGATTTTGTAACTTTGAAATGAAAATTATGGGTTTCCTCATGGGGGTCAAACTTAATAATTATGGGATTTTTTCTTTAAATAATGGTGACATTTCCTTTGCAATACTGTAAGAAAGAATAAATTAGAGTGCAAATGTTAATAAAAAAAGATTAAAGGTGAATTTGAGTGATTTACTATACTGACTTTTTAACGTTAAAATGAAAATTATGGGTTTCCACGTGGGGGTGTAAATATTTATTAATGAAGATTTCTTATAACTAATGATTGTTATATCATTGTAATACTGTCATTAAGGAGGAATAAGGATGCAAACATTGATCCTTAAAGATTTAGGAGTTTCATAACTGTTTAACTATACTGATTTTGTAACTTTGAAATGAAAATTATGGGTTTTCCTCATGGGGGTCAAACTTAATAATTATGGGATTTTTTCTTTAAATAATGGTGACATTTTCTTTGCAATATTGTAAGAAGGAATAGATTAGAGTGCAAATATTAATCAAAAAAGATTTTAGATTTATTTGAGTGATTTACTATACTGACTTTTTAACGTTAAAATGAAAATTATGGGTTTCCACGTGGGGGTGTAAATTTTTTATTAATGAAGATTTCCTATAACTAATGATTGTTATATCATTGTAATACTGTCATCAAGAGGGAATAAGGATGCAAACATTGATCCTAAAAGATTTAGGAGTTTCATAACTGTTTAACTATACTGATTTTGTAACTTTGAAATGAAAATTATGGGTTTCCTCATGGGGGTCAAACTTAATAATTATAGGATTTTTTCTTTAAATAATGGTGACATTTCCTTTGCAATACTTTAAGAAAGAATAAATTAGAGTGCAAATATTATCAAAAAAAAGATTTTAGATTTATTTGAGTGATTTACTATACTGAGTTTTTAACGTTAAAATAAAAATTAAGGGTTTACACGTGGGGGTGTAAATTTTTTATTAATGAAGATTTCTTATAACTAATGATTGTTATATCATTGTAATACTGTCATTAAGGAGGAATTAGGATGCAAACATTGATCCTAAAAGATTTAGGAGTTTCATAAGTGTTTAACTACACTGATTTTGTAACTTTGAAATGAAAATTATGGGTTTTCCTCATGGGGGTCAAACTTAATAATTATGGGATTTTTTCTTTAAATAATTGTGACATTTTCTTTGCAATATTGTAAGAAAGAATAAATTAGAGTGCAAATATTAATCAAAAAAGATTTTAGATTTATTAGAGTGATTTACTATACTGACTTTTTAACGTTAAAATGAAAATTATGGGTTTCCACGTGGGGGTGTAAATTTTTTATTAATGAAGATTTCCTATAACTAATGATTGTTATATCATTGTAATACTGTCATCAAGAGGGAATAAGGATGCAAACATTGATCCTAAAAGATTTAGGAGTTTCATAACTGTTTAATTATACTGATTTTGTAACTTTGAAATGAAAATTATGGGTTTCCTCATGGGGGTCAAACATCATAATTATAGGATTTTTTCTTGAAATAATGGTGACATTTCCTTTGCAATACTGTAAGAAAGAATAAATTAGAGTGCAAATATTATCAAAGAAAGATTTTAGATTTATTTGAGTGATTTACTATACTGACTTTTTAACGGTAAAATAAAAATTAAGGGTTTCAACATGGGGGTGTAAATTTTTTATTAATGAAGATTTCTTATAACTAATGATTGTTATATCATTGTAATACTGTCATTAAGGAGGAATAAGGATGCAAACATTGATCCTAAAAGATTTAGGAGTTTCATAACTGTTTAACTATTCTGATTTTGTAACTTTGAAATGAAAATTATGGGTTTCCTCATGGGGGTCAAACTTCATAATTAAAAGATTTTTTCTTTAATAAAAGGTGACATTTCCTTTGCAGTAATGTAAGAGAGAATAAAATAGAGTGAAAATGTTAATAAAAAAATAATAAAAGGTTTATTTGAGTGATTTACTATACTGACTTTTTAACGCTAAAATGAAAATTAAGGGTTTCAACGTGGGGGTGTAAATTTTTTATTAATGAAGATTTCCTATAACTAATGATTGTTATATCATTGTAATACTGTCATTAAGGAGGAATTAGGATGCAAACATTGATCCTAAAAGATTTAGGAGTTTCATAAGTGATTAACTATACTGATTTTGTAACTTTGAAATGAAAATTATGGGTTTCCTCATGGCGTCTAACTTAATATTTAAAGGATTTTTTTTTTTAATAAATGGTGACATTTCCTTTGCAATAATGTAAGAAAGAATAAAATTAGAGTGTTAATATTAATCAAAAAAGATTAAAGGTTTATTTAAGTGAGTAATTATACTGACATTTTAACGTTAAAATGAAAATTATGGGTTTCCTTGTGAGGGTGTAAATTTTTTATTAATGAAGATTTCCTATAACTAATGACTGTTATATTATTGTAATACTGTGATTAAGGAAGAATAAGGATGCAAACATTGATCCTAAAAGATTAAGGAGTATCATAACTGTTTAACTATACTGATTTTGTAACTTTGAAATGAAAATTATGGGTTTCCTCATGGGTGTCAAACATCATAATTATAGGATTTTTTTTAAATAATGGTGACATTTTCTTTGCAATAACGTAAGAAAGAATAAATTAGAGTGCAAATATTAATCAAAAAAGATTTTAGATTTATTTGAGTGATTTACTATACTGACTTTTTAACGTTAAAATGAAAATTATGGGTTTCCATGTGGGGGTGTAAATTTTTTATTAATGAAGATTTCCTATAACTAATGATTGTTATATCATTGTAATACTGTCATTAAGGAGGAATTAGGATGCAAACATTGATCCTAACAGATTTAGGAGTTTCATAAGTGTTTAACTACACTGATTTTATAACATTAAATGAAAGTTATGGGTGTACTCAGGAGAGTCAAACTTCATAATTTTAGGATTTTCCCCCGGAATGAATGTTGATATTTTCTTTGTTTTTTGTGCAGTGAATAAATAAACGAGGGTGTAAATATTAATCAAAAACATGTATGGAGTTTATACTAAGTGATTTACTATACTAATGCTTTATTGATAAGTTGAAAATTATGGATTTTCTAATAAGGATTTAAGCTTTTGATAAAAGAATTAGGGAAATATAAAGAAAAGGTACATACTATATAAACAATATGATAAACAATTTGCTGATTTCTTTTTGAATATTACAAAGTTACTCTACAATGAAAACCGCGAAAAATATATACTCAATTTTAAATGAAATGAAAGTGCATACTGTGCAGGGTGTAAATTTGAAAATAAGCAAATAAGTGTTTATTTTTTAATGATGGGGTGTTCTTTGTAAAGCATTAAGAGAGTATAATTAAAAGAATTTGCAGTTAAAGCCCTACTTTAGAAATATTGTGTATGCCCGTATTCTTTTGCTTTCGATTA
Source organism: Magallana angulata (assembly GCF_025612915.1). NCBI lineage: Eukaryota > Metazoa > Mollusca > Bivalvia > Ostreida > Ostreidae > Magallana > Magallana angulata. The sequence goes on along the minus strand of NC_069119.1, from coordinate 27,504,509 downwards.
ATTCATATGGTCTAGATTTGTATTGATCAAAGTTAATGTTAATTTCGTTTAATTTCTTCTTTAAATACAAGTATTCAAAGAATACAACACAAAAATTGTACAATTAAATCCTTTAAATTGTTCAAGAAACTCTAAAGGAGACGTATTTTTTAATTGAGCTGCATGCAATTTGTTGAAAAGTTTAGAGGAAATTCTAACTGTTCGCGATTTTATTAAAATTTTAATGATCTACCAAAACTATAACAAAATGAGTGTTTAATTAAAACACAAACGTTAATAAAAACGCTCACTGTATGATTACTCGAAGCTTAGCCTTGTAAAAATCTAAAAGAAATACATCTCAACCAACAGATTTCAAGATCAGATTGAGCAAAAACATTTTTTCTTTACATACCAAAGGGATATATTGCTTTAACAGATATTCATGATAAACACAAGTAATAATACGTTTGAAAACCTATCAAAAGTGTCAACAGAATAATAAAACACATCATTTTTAACAAAAACACTTACATTTTCATTTCCTTCAACCCGACCTTGTTTTGAGAGGAAGTTGAATTCGCGCATGCGCGAATAAGATCCAGGGGAAAGTGTGTAACTACCCCATTTTGACACGGTAAGTGTGTAACAAAAATCATGTGTAAACCGGAAAGTCACACTAAGCTATGTTTTATATTTTCTGGGTAAAGCACGTCGAAAAATCCCGATTTACGGCGTTTTCAAACTCACTACACGGGTGCAAGTAGTGAGTTTTGAAAATGTAGTAAGTCGCACGTGTGTAACCTAGTACATGTAGTGAGTATCGGGATTATGCAAACGCACACACACACACACACACACACACACACACACACACACACACACACACACACACACACACACACACACGAGGTAAGAAAAAAAACCACACTGCAGAAAACACATTATAGTATCTGCACGTCGAGACCAAGGATAAATACATTTAAGATGATCTTCGTAAAAAATGTTTTTAAGAAATTAATTTTTCACCAATAAGCTTATTTTAATTTATGACTAATCAAATTATGACTTTAATGCACACTGACACACTGGTTCCCTGAATTGTTAACACAACGTATAATTTATAACAAGTCTGTATGCTAAAGATTTTCGGAACATCTTAATAGTTTCTAGGGCATCCGCCGGTCAGCTCACGAATGTTTACTATACCTTCCCAGTTTATGTTTAGACAAATGTCCGCATGTTTATGAATTTCTATTTTAAATCGAACCATGCACTCGGGAGGAAATTTATTAATAACAACATTTCTCATCGTTAGTTCAATGGGTATGGCATAGATACCACAGGGATTTGGTTATTAGGTAGTGAAGTTCCTAATTATTTGTTCAGTCCGAAAGAAAAAAAAGTAATTAACATGGTTATCATGGGTGCATTTCGGCCGGTGTATTGCAATTAATAAATTTACAGAAAACCCCCGTTTCATTCATGATAAAAAAAAAAGTGTATTCAATGTTCACTCAAAAAAAGTTAAAAAAAAAAAAAAAGTAAAAAAACCAAAACATTCGCCATCTTTGATTTAACGGGTGTCCTCGGTTCAAGTTATGTTTTAAACAGGTTATCAAAGATGACTGCACTTAGCGCCGGGTTTTGGGTCTTTTTCGGTTGCTTCTGATGCGTTTATTTCTTAACCTAATATCGCTTTTGTTTATTATATTACAGAGTCTTGTCAATTTCCAACATAAATTAAGATATTAAATAGTGATACAATAATCTCTTAATATGCATTAGAGATGGAGCTGACATTATAGGAATGGTACTAAAAAAGACTAACATGAATATCAATTCCATGTATTAAAAATAATGTGATGACTCTTTTACCATAACCCTTTCGAATTCTATTCTATATGGTACATGTACTGTAACTATACTATTTGCTATGGTTTCATCATTAAGATCACGCCCATGTAAGTACAGATGACTTTATATATCAATGCTTGACGACGTATTCGAAAAGATTGTCCAAGTTAATTAACACATAACATGCTACCTTGCACGTGACGTCATAGAATTTTGTATTCACAAAGTTACCAGGGGTAATAAATCACATGGTGAATTCAACCCTTGGTTACAACAGAAAAAGCGAAAGTAAGAAGAATCAGGGTTTTTTTTCTAATTCAAACTTTGAGTGCATGTTTTTTCTATAATTAATTTCCCTTTGATATAACTTTGATTACGCAAATATACAACTACTGTTAAACATAGAACAATAGACAAACATGTGCTTTGATACTTGACAATATTTATGTGTATGTATGACCTGAAAGTTGATAAATATGGATTGAAGGTAGAAGTCTCAAATTTGTGATCATAACACATGCCTCTACCTTTTTAAAACAACGTCGCATTTTACAACTTTGAAAAAGAACAGCACACAATTATAATGACATTCTACTTGTAGATTACATCTAAATAGCGGGTAGTAATCTCAATGTACAATGTATTCTTAATCTATCATTAAACGATATCGATTCAAATGCTTCTGCCTAGGAAAAAATATCCCAATCAAATAAATTCTCATCATACCTTTTATTTCCAGGTTAAAAAAAGTGATATTTGTTATATGATATATAATACAAATGTATTTTCATTGTTTTATCTAATCAAATAGATTATGAATCTGCAACAACTTTGACCTGTATTTGAATTATTTGAATAATTTAGTGATTTCTCGCGGAGTATGTAGAAGAAATTATTGTCTTTTTTTAATAAAATTGAGTTAATCCATTGCAGTCGGCTTCCTAAACGTTTGGATCTCTAATTTAATGTAACACGAGTTTTTTAATCAAATAGAGACCTAATATACATGTATTAAAGAAACAACAACAAGCAGAATCTCTCCTCTTGCAAGTATATGTACATATGATTACAAAGAAAAAATCCCTAATTTTTTAAATGCTCTTATTAAATGAGTTAAAAATCCCATGATTACTCTCAGTTCTTTGATTAATTTTAAGGGTTTTGGTCGGCGCTCTTATTAAATGAGTTAAAAATCCCATGACTACTCTCAGTTCTTTGATTAATTTTAAGGGTTTTGGTCGGCGCTCTTATTAAATGAGTTAAAAATCCCATGACTACTCTCAGTTCTTTGATTAATTTTAAGGGTTTTGGTCGGCGCTCTTATTAAATGAGTTAAAAATCCCATGACTACTCTCAGTTCTTTGATTAATTTTAAGGGTTTTGGTCGGCGCTCCCAAATCTGATGACATATTTCAACCCTGGGTAAGACGGCCTGGAGCGTTATTTAAATGTCGCCTTTCTTGGGGGAAAGACTCAGAGTGCGAAGAGGTCAATGTGGATAGCACAGGTACGTACATTTTGATGATTGGCTTCGCCCGATCACAGTTTTTTGCGGTGTTTGTTCATATCATGCATCTGGCAAATTTTACTACATGCGCACGCATTGCGCCTTGCGCTACTTTTTTTTTTTTTACTAAAGAATGACAACCTCATTTAAATCTGTTATTACATGTACATTTAGATTACTTATTTAATAACGTTACTCTTATCCGTTGCCTTGATTTAAAAACATTTATACAGTTACATACATACTAATTCAAATTGAGTTTTTCTACGCATATGCGTAAGAATATTGATCGGATGTACAATTCGCCTACTAAAAGTAAAGCTTAATCACGCCATGCTATTTCGGAAATCAACACAACAGTGCTTCGTGTATGTATAGTTTATTGCATTTAGCGTAATGCCTTTATACTACATTTACAGAGCTGATAATGATTTAATTTACATACCGATCTTTTAAAAGAATACTTGTTCTTCAATGAAACAAAAGTTAATAGCATTGTTATAAAAAATGTAAGCAAAACCTAGGCAAAATAAAAATAACATAGCCACGTAAAACCCCCTTGATACAACGCACGTTGAAAAAATTCGCACTTTTTCGATGATGGAGTTATGTATATCTAGGTAATAGACGTTTATAGTTGTATATTTTTAAAAACAGAAGCTGAAAAAAAAATACAATGGTAACTTTCTTCGTGGTATTTCTTTCAACATTCCCTCAATGGGGTTGGAGTTGTGGCCATTTTTAGACTGTACTAATCTTCTCAAGAAAAAGGAGTCATTATACATGTAAAGGTGATAATTAGTTAAAAAACCCAAACTTAAAAGCTGAAAAAATATATAAATAAAAAAAATTGTTAGATAATAACTTATACCTAAACTAATCATATCTGAAAATTTAGGATAAATACTGATAGGTAATTTGGTTACTACCCAGCCTCGTAAAAAAACTTCAAGAGAACAATGACGTATATCTCTGCTATTCTAGAACCAATCAACTTAAAATTCGGCATGAGTGTATCTCAGATATCACTTTTCTTAAAACTACATGCATATTGCTAATGTTATTAAGTAAATTGATTTATAAGGCTTTTGAAACGAGGTGGTAGTTTTTTTTATCAGTCTTTTGAGAGTTTGACCCCTTTCATTTTTTTATTGTTACATTGAAATTTATGTTAAAACGGGCTTGGCCCCTGTGTTCTTTCATATGGCATATTTGATTGTTTTCATATATATGCAGCCTAGATGGGTGCAACGGCACACTGTTATAATTATGTCATTTTCCTATTTTGCTATTTCTATTTTTATTTCAGGAAACACTGAAGAAACGAGGATTTTTCATCAGAGAAAAATCCGTTTTCATCCGGACAAATCAAATCAATGGCTGGGCGTTTCCTTAGATGTGGATCCTGAGGATCAGTCAAGTGTCCTCGTAAGTCGTCATCTGCATAGACAGTTAAGGGGCGTGGCATCAATTTAAAAAAGCGGATCGAGTAGGGGGAGAGTAACAAACTTATTCAAAATTTTAGCGAGCAAGAAAAAAAACTTTTCCTCTCTAAACTTCAATTTTAATCGTAAAACATAATTTTTTTTTTAAATTATAAATTTAAAAATCAAAGAAAGGGGCAGCTTCTTTAGCATTCAAATATATATATATGGGGGCAGCAACCCACCCCTTTTTTCCCCGCTACCGATGCTACGTATCTGCTTTTTGCCACATTGCTAAACGCGGAAAAGCGGATTGATTTTTTTCCCTTTGCAATTTCAACCCCAAGGTATCAAAGGATATCATGGGAGAAAGCCCAACATTGCCAACCATTACACTTTCAAACTATTTCATCGATGTATGGGTGGCTCTATATTTGGGCATCAAAACACAAAACGAAAACAGATATTAATGTCGTAAAACAAATGTCCTTTCTGACATATTTTATTTCTTTAAATAAAATCTGCAATATGACGTCGTCATATTGCAGATTTATTTAAAGAAATAAAGCATGTCAGAAAGGACACAAAGTTGCAAACCTCTAAACTACAAAGACTACTATGAGAGACTCATGTCCCCCCCCCACCCCCTCTCTCCCCCCCCCCAGCCCCCCCCCCCCCCCGCCCGGAAAAAAAAGATTCCGACCAGGGGGGCACTACATAAAAAATCTACGAATTGGTTAATACTTCACCTCATGGCAAAGTTTTTCCCAAAATAAAATTCAAGGCTAAATGTTTACTGCAACAAAATTATTCAAATCCCTATTGATCGGCGCTCCAAAATTAGTTTGTTTTTTTTTTTCTAGAAAAAAAAAGGTTCTTAAGGTAGGGAAATCATTTTTTAAATTTTGTTTTATTCCATTTAGAAATATGGTTGTTTTTATACTTGGTAATAAATGACACCACATTAAACGGGGACATTTTTTAGGAAAGAGATGGGGAAGAAAAGCAAAATGTATTTACAAAGCCTTTAAATAGTAATTATAGAATTTAAATTTTCACAGACATTTGGGCAATTGGTATTTTGAGAAGTTGACATAGGAGCAATAACATATTATATATATATATATATATATATATATATATATATATATATATATATATATATATATATATATATATATATATATATATATATATATATATATTATATTTGTATCCATTGCTCAGGTTTTGATGATTCAACTAAAAACATAAAAATACCCAAATTTTGAAATCTAAATTTGAAAAAGTCTCAAATTTTTTTTCAAATGTTTTGTGCTCCGAAGATAGTCCACAAAATTTAAAAAAAAACTTTACATTTTCATTAGTTTTTTCTTGTTTTTTGTTTTTATTTTTTGTTTTCTTTTATATAAAACAAAGTAATTTATTTATTTACATCGCATGTATAACTGTAATCTGTCATAGAATTCCTCAAAGATCGTTTTGTAAAGTGAATGGAAAATTGAAATTGAAAAAAAACCCGACTGAAATATGGCGAAATAGTACCACTCCCGTTGAAGTCACAGAGCGGTTGGAAATTTGAAAGCAAAGCAATTGAAAGCGAAGTTAGGGAATACTTAGGCATATTCAGAGGAAATCCTATCGCAAAAATCAGATTCAAGAGGATGGTGATTTTTTTCGGACATTATAGGCCTTGAGACATAGTATTCTAAATTCTTTTACCAAACAAAACTAACAGAGAGGCAGAAAGAGTTAAATTCGACCGTAAATGAACTAAACACGATATGACTGTGATGTAGCGTTTGCGATTATGATCAAGCTTTGTCATAAAAGTCAGAAATGAATTTTAACGGATTTTAACTACTTTGACAAATTGCTATTGTCAAATAACATAATTTATCTTACCTGAATCATGATCATTTATCCCCGCATATATATTGTAAAAAAAAAATGAATGAATAAAAGTTCTTATAACAAATTACAGATACTTTTCTTTCTTTAAGCCTATGTTATGTTTTCATTACGATATTAGGTGTTTTATAGTAAGTTGTTATAGTTTTAAGTATATAAAAGTAACCCATATTATACATATATGCACAACTTTGATCTCTTGACCTGACTTATGTTATGCAGGAAAAACAGCGGATTGTGCAGTGTTATATAAGGAGAATATATATATATATATATATATATATATATATATATATATATATATATATATATATATATATATATATATATATATATATATATATATATATCAGGCTTGGGGCGAATTACTTTGTAAAGTAATGCATAACATTACCATTACTTCATGAATTAGGGCATTAAATTACCATTACCATTACTTAAATTTTTGAAGTAATGCATTACATAACCATTACATGAGTAAAGTAATGCATTACCATTACTTTGTGAAAAGTATAACAAGCTTGCTTGTCAGAATTTTTTTTTTTGTCTATTCAGTTCAGAAAAAAACTTCATCAGTGCTCATGTACGCAATTATCTATCTTTTTTTTCCCCCTTAAATGCAGTAACATTTACAAGTGTTAGTATATTAAAGTTTTAGACACATTTTTGCTAATATTTTATCATGTCTCATCATACTTAACAACCCATTTCCATTCTCTGTGACTTTCCTCGCGACCACATCACACTTTCTTCAGACTTGACATAACCATATTGCTCATCAGTGAATAAGTTTAAGACACATTTTTGGCAAATTAACACGTTGAGATGTTTTGTCTCCAGTTAAAACCTCCCCCACACTTCCCTCGCGCCAACCTCGCACTTTCTTTGACACCCCCATAACAAGCTTGCTTGTCAGAACTTTTTTTTTTGTCAATTCATTTCAGAAAAAAAACTTCATCAGTGCTATGTACGCCATAATCTATCTTTCTTTTTTTCCTTTAATGGCCACATTTCCGTGATATATATCGCACTGCTCTTCCAAAAATAAAGCTAATATTTATAATCAAATTAGCATTTCCAAACGTCATCATTGATTTGCTTTGTCATTTTAAGGTCTCTCATGAACGTGATATTAACCTCACTACCATTCCACAAATAAAAGTAATCGGTAGAAGCTGTTTTCCTGTATCACCAATATCAAGAACCCAATGTTACGTAGAATGTAAGGTAGCTGGGTGGTACATGTAATTAACTATCCAGTTAATAAATGAATAATTAATAAACTAATTGATTAACCAAATACTCATCAGATCTGCTTTTAACTTTCAAATGAAGTATTTAAGGCCAACAAATTATTGACCACTAGATCTGCTTTTACCTTTTGAATATAACTATTTTTGCATTTAACTATCTATAAGCCCCCCCCCCCCCCCCAAAAAAAAAGGGAATCAAAAAGTAAATAGATTTCTCTGTCTCATACAAAACAATGATAAAGCACAAAAACACTTCACATCAATCTTCTAAAACTCACTTATACTTAACAAATGTATGTTTTATAATGCAAATTGGCAATTTTCGTGGTTTTTTTTTTAAAGATTTGCGCTCATCGATGGAAGGATAATTATCTAAACATCCATCTGAATGGAATATCTCACATGAATGGAATATGCTATCAGCTGAATTCAAGTTTATCACAGTCCGCCAGAAAAATTCCAGCATTGACAATTCGAGAAAGACTTGTCAACCGTCAACGTTACGCCGAGTTCTCAATGGGGGGTCTAGGAATGTCCGCCATGTTTTCAGGTGTAGGTAGTACCCATCATTAGAGGTGCACATGTATGTAGTGACCGTGCTTACTGGTGTATATAGCCATATTTATAGGTGCAGGTATATAAAGTAGGAATTTTTACAGGTGTATAAAGTAAGAATATTTACAGGTGTATAAAGTAAGAATGTTTACAGGTGTATAAAGTTGGAATGTTTACAAGTGTATAAAGTAGGAATGTTAACAAGTGTATAAAGTTGGAATGTTAACAGGTGTATAAAGTTGGAATGTTACAGGTGTATAAAGTAGGAATGTTACAGGTGTATAAAGTAGGAATGTTTACATGAATATAAAGTAGGTATGTTTGCAAGTGTATAAAGTAGGATTGTTTACAGGTGTATAAAGTTTGAATGTTTACAGGTGTATAAAGTAGGAACGTTTGCAAGTGTATAAAGTTGAAATGTTTCAAGTGTACATTTATGCATACATGTCCAAGACCAACTTTGTTGTTGATATCGACGATGTCGACGTCAAAATGACGATATTGACATCGATATCGAATTTTGAAAAATGCTAAACCAATTATGATGTCGAAATCGACGATATCGTACAAAACTTATCGATATCGACATACACCGATGAAGTTGCAATATCAATTTTATTGTCGATATCGACGATATCCTACACAAAATGACGATATCGACATCGATATCAACACTAATAAGTTTTAAGGCTTAATATTTATAGGCGATATTGTACACAAAATGATGATATCCTAAACAATAGCGATCTTAATAATTGTATTTAAACCAATATAACAATATTATTTAAAATGACAACATCAACCTCAATACTGACTCATATGAATTATTTTGAAATCAATTTAATAAATAACAATGAGAAGAACGTCTGAATGATGGGTTTTAAGGATTGTAAAATGATATAATTGTGATCGTCTAGATAGTCAAATTTAAAGATAAGCATGGTACAGTTTTCCAAAGTACTTGATAACAATCTGCACAAAAGCAAATTGCTTTTGTTGTGTACATATGTCAGTCGATATCGTAAGGATATCGTCGATATCGACGACATCGACGTTAAAATATGGTGAGTTGCAGTTGTGTTTATATGCAAATCGATATCAATACGATATCGTCGATATCGACATAAAATATGGACAACTTAAGTTGTAGACAGAGAGACAGAGAAAAATAGATATTGATACGGTATTGTCAATATTGACGTTAAATATGAAAAGATTGAGTTCTGTTCTTATGAAAATCGATATAGATACAATATCGTCGATATCGACGTTAAATATGGACAGCTGTAGTTGTGCAACTCGATATCGATTTGATATCGACGATATCGACATGAATATGAACAAATTCAGTTGAGGACAAAGAAAATCGATATTGATACGATATCGTTGATATCGACGATATCGACGTTAAATATGGACGTTAAATTTGGAGAGCTGTAATTGTGTACATATGCATTAAGTTCTATTATATTGAAATCAGTGAATCGATATCGATACAATATCTTCAATATCATAGATATCGATACTACATCGTGTCTTGGACATAACTCCATTTATGAAGATGTAATGTTTAATAGTGTATAAAGTGACCATGTTTATAGGTGATCATGTATGAAGATGCTATGTTTATAGGTGTATGTAGAAGCCATATTTAAAGGCGTATGCAGAAATCATATTTACATAGAAATATAATTACCATTTTTACAGGTGTTATATATGTTGTAGCCATGTATACAAGTTTATTAAGTAGCCATGTTTACACAAGGTTGAATAGCCATGTTTACACGGGTATGATTGTGCTATGTTTACAGTTAAATGCAGTAGCCATGTTTACGCCTGTGTACAGTTTCTAGGTGTATTAGTTTCCATATTTATAAGTGTATATAAAGTAGCAATGTTAACGGGTGTATATATATAAATGGTAATGTATGTTATGCACTCACAATCTTAAGGCATATGTGGAATTGTTAGCCAAATTATTTGTTTTCTAATCCTTATACAATGCTTTTTTCCAAAGAAGATTATATTGTAGTCCAAAATTGAAATAGCAACAACTGTCAAGCCAACTTAAATCATTGCGAATGGAAGTTACTACACCTTTATGTGTTTTGTAGGTATCCGGTTACATGCTTTTTGGAGCACCGGGCATGAACGATTGGTCAGGTGTGTATAATTCCAATTATAGTGAATGATGTTAAAGGAATTTACATACTTATGTTTTGTATATGTTATTCAAATTGAAATATAATAATATAAATATTTATGCTGTTGCAAATCTAGAACTTTTTTGCAAGATTTTTCAATCTTAATAGTGTTTGTTTTAAAGACAAAATAAAGTTTAACAAACATTGACCAAACAAGATGGGTGAATAAGGCGTGCAAAATGCCTAGATGATGGCAGATACAATATTGTGAAAATAAACTCTGAAAAGTTGTTTTAAAAAAGTTTTTAAATCAATGTATATTCAACCTAACATCAATTTGTAACCCTTAAATATTTTCAATACTTGAGATATGTTTATTTTAAGTGATGTATGCGTATCCAACCCTCCCAATAGTGACGTTTCATAGAACTTCAGTGCATTTCAATTTTTTTTAGAGTGGGTCTGGGTTCAATATTTTTGTTTTAGTCTACATTAGGTCTAATGGAAATCAAATCGATTTCACTCAACAAAACCGTGGACAGATGACCCTCTATGCTTTAAAAATATCAGTTTGTATCAGAAAACAAAAAATAAAATAAAACTACGCATGAACATTTTGTGTGCATGCAATATTTTTGAACATATTTTATGGAATGTAAAGATTATATAATACAACGTTATTCTGGTGAATTTTTAACTCGGGATCGGAGTTTTTAATTGCGTGGACCCTGAGGTCCACGCAGAAAATATATAAGCGAAGATAAACCGGATGCAATGGGGAAAATTCAGCCTGCGCATGAGCTAGCTTGGTTCCTGTGCGTAATGGGTAGCTCAGGGAACCAGGCTTACACGTTTATCTGAATCGGGATCGGAATTCCGTGCCATATGCACATATAAGTTCAAAGGCGCTGTAATTGTAAAGTTGTCGGTAAACAGTACAGAAACAAAGTATTCCTTTTAAAGAAATGATTGGCATGTGATATGAACTACATATGTACCAGTATTATGAAATAAGTTAATGTTATGCCGAAACTACAACATGTATCAAATAGCATAATTTGCAATATTTTGTTGTTTTCCGAATACACATGTAACTTAACGTAGTCGAGGCTAGAGAACTTCCCGATTAATTTTTTTAAGCATTTAATTATGTCACTATAAAAGTTTGAATCTCAAGAAAAATGCATCAAAATATGAAATTTTTAATTTACACAAAGCTGTCACTGCATAGTTAACAAAGTAGTGCGAATCGTAATGTGTGCGCAAATAGTAGAATTCACCGAATGCCTGATACTATACATGCAAACTTCATTCATAGATAGATCAAAATTATTTTAGAAGTATGAATCCTTAAAATTCTGAGATAAAAAGTCAGGGTTATACATACATGTATTAGTAATACAATGTTAAAAGCAGAGGGCTAGAGTCGGTGGAATCTCTGATAATCTACAGGCTTTCACGTTTTCGTTGGAAACACATGCAAATGGTCCACGTATTGTAGTCCTTTTTTTAAGGACAGCAACTTGTTTTACTTATATAACTGAAGAACGTTGCCCCTACATTTACACCTACGACTATATGAACCAAAATGTTATACAGCGTTACGAAAGCTGGGAGGTCAACAAATTGTCCATTAGATCTACCATAATTTAAAAAAATAATAATTTAAACTTTCAAACAAACATAAAGAAACTGTATATTTATGCGTTTTTAGTGTTTAACTATACGCTTAATACCGGGTATATGGAAGTGGTTTCCTTCTTAAGGAGATTTATAAAATCTAAATCGAAATGATCACGACCATCCAGCTTCCTTAAAGTTTATCGTGGATTTTTTTTTCTCTTTATTTATCAGGAGGCGTGGTAATTGAAAGAGATGGAACAAACACAAACGATATCCACTACATCGAACCTCCCAGGTCCAGCTATCAAGATTTTCAAATAGGTAAATGAATGCATCAAGTTCTTACCCTTATACTTTTGAAGAAGAAAATACATGTGCAGATCCTCTAGAAGAGGTAGCCAGAAAGAGACTGTATCAACCCCTCTCTCCCTTTGGAATGTTATTAGGGCTTTGAATTAATTCAGCTTTGCTTTAGATTTATACAGTACTATGACCAACTCTTAACCTGAAAAAGCAGCTTTATTAATCAGCGAATTAGTCAAATAAGGGGGGGGGGGGGGGTAAGTTCAATATAGAGACTATATAAGACATAACACTAAAATCTTATTGAATTGAGATTCTCTTTAAAAGTTTAACAGAACTCCTGTTTTAGGGTAAATTTCAAAAATCAGTACATTGTATACCGCCATGTTGCTTCACTACTGACCGCCCTATGGCGGTCAGGTATACGGTATGAGAGGTAAATGTAGTCGAGTTTTTTTTGCGAGTTATGATGTCAAACTAAACAAAATTAATGTTTAAAACAAATAAGTTACACGATTTGTCATGTATATATTAAAAATTAATTCAGAGTTTTATTATCAAATTGATACAGGGGGGTTACATTTAAAAAAAAATCTCCGAACCCCCTCACCCCCCTCCCATTACAACCACTAGAAAACGAAAGAGAATCGTCGGCTCCCTCTTCTCTGTTGAATATTTCTGGATCCGTGCCTGGTATATGAAGCCATGGAAGGAATAATTGTAAACTGAACTCTATACAGTTTTGATTCACTTTAACCTTCTGATTTTAGGTTCTTCATTGGCTGTGGGGAATTACTTATTCAAGTCTACCAAAAGTATAGCGCTGGGAGCTCCACGTGCTGGCAAGGTATTATTCCTCGTATTCGGAAATTACGGAGCAAATTTGAGAATTCACTCATTCTGCACTACGAATAAAAATCAATTACGATGCTTAATCTTTTCTCTTATTTTCAATTTCCGTTTTTTGAATTGAATTGTATTATGGTTGCATTATTTTTTTTTCAATTTTTGTTACAAGGATTATTATGCTTATGAAATGTAAATTGCATTTTCCCCCCGTGAATTGAAATTTACTAAAACATAATAAATCAAAGTACTGAAGTACTGACGGGAGTTAATTTCATCGATTATCATTTATTCAAAATCAACGATATGTGATTTTGCATGGCAAGTAGTATCAGTAATCGAAATATTTCTGAGAAATTGTATGGATCCAGGCAAGATTGAACTCTTGTCTTGTTCAACCAAACGGTCGGCTGTCTCCGTTAATCTCTGACAAGCAAGAGAGACTCTGTTTTGTCGGATATTAACGGAGACAACCAAGCCTCTGGTTGAACGAGACTACATTGAACTCTAGCGTAGGAATACATACGACTTTAAAAAATATCTAAACTTTGTACAATTTAAAATCTTATTATTTTCATGGTATTGATAAATAAGTTTTCTTGAAAAACAATGCTTCAGAATATATAGCATCGAATTTTTCGATTATTTTCAAGAACTAAGTGTTGTCAGCGGTATTGATTTGTGCTTAGGTCCAAACACTGTTTCACTTTCGCTTTGCCCGAGTAAGTGCATAGGAGAGTTGATTAAAATCAACTCCCAAAAATTGCTTTTAATCGGAATTTCTTTACGTCAATTTGAAATTGAATTTCTTTTTTCTTTCTTTTTATTTCTGGTGATTGGATAATCCCCACGTTAACCCCAAAGAATTATTTCTTTAATTATTTTTTTCATATTTATATACATTCAGTTGTCATTTATGATTTCCAATCTTACAGGTATTGATTTACGAGTGGATGGACAAATCTAATCATCCAGTATACACTATTGAAGATGGAAAGGTGTTTGTAATTCAATTATATAATATGTTTTGTGTGTTCCTTTTTATTAACAGACATCTAATATTAACTTTTATCCACTACGTATATACCACCGTTTAATGATATATTTCATAAGGTTTCACTCATTGGCCCAAACATAAATTTAGAATATGTCCTTTGTGCACTTTAGGATTACGCAATTGCAATTTCTCGGGCGGGCGCGGTGTTTTTATCGAGTTTTATCGGAAAAAACTTGAGAAATTGCGATTGAAGGATATCATTTACTCAACGTTTAAATTTTCAAAATCGGATTGTTGAAGTAAGGTTCTCTTTTCGACGATGATATTCACAACGTGCAGATATATTTTATTTCAGGTTGGTAGCAGGTTTGGATCATCATTACTGACCTACAGATTCGAAAATAGATACCTTGATGACATCATAATTGGAGCACCGTATTTCTCCGCAAACTACGTCAATGAAGGGAGAATTTACGTCTTCAAATCTAGAGGAATTGTAAATCTGAATGCTTAAAAAAAATTAAAACCGACGATAGCTCGCTCTCTCTCTCTCTCTCTCTCTCTCTCTCTCTCTCTCTCTCTCTCTCTCGTCTTCAATATTGATTATAAGACACCAAATATTAAGTTGATTATTCTTACAGAAACAACTGTTTTAGCTAGGTTTTGAGCAACATCAAATGATAAAAGGAGATTCGTCAGCGCATGCGCAGTTTGGGGCTTCCCTTGGAGTGCTGGGTGACATTAATGGAGATGGATTCAATGGTATAAATCCGTTTATAGTAAATTGGTTTTGGGGTCCTTTAATTACAGAATAAAAGAACACCCATTTGTGACGCAGCCCTTCAAAAAAAAAAAACAACAATTGAATTAGGTATGACTTTATACTCCTTTTTCACTCTGTAAATATCCTATTCTCAAACAAGAATCACATTAAGTGCAAGGGTCAGCTAATAATCTGCAAGTCGTTAGTCTTAAATTCCACTTTTTTCTTTAAAGAAGAAATTTCAAAATTAATTTTATGATGAAGTATCATTGTACAACTAAAATGTTAATGTACCTTTATAACTCACTTCGAAAAAAAAAATTCAAAATGGGTTAACTTGGTGCGAGATTTAGAGTGCGTAATTTTTTTTCAATTTGCGATGCCACAAAGGTGAAGCATGTATTGTTTTTTGGGTTGTTTTTTTTCTCTATCTCGATTTGATCCAAAATTAAAATGCTTTTCGTTTCTAACTTACAATATTTTTTAAAACTACATGTACTTTTTAGGTACATGTAAGAAACGTGTCTAGTACTATATTTCATTTTTTTATATAATATTTTTCTTACCATTTGACAGAGCTCTTTCTATAAAAGAAATTGATATAGTCTAAAATTGGCCTTGTCCATCAAGCCCTCTTGAGATGTTCTTTTCATTTTTGTGTTTGTTTTATTTTTTTCGGGGGGGAGGGGATGGGTGTTGTGCCATCTTGAGTCCCTCTAGTCCGAAAATTCTGCATCATTTATTAATTCTACCAGCATATTTTAGTTTACTTGCAAAAAAAAGCTATATTGAATTAATTAAATATTAAAGAAAAAATTGCATATTTAAAGGGATAAGATAAACTATATATCGTAGCGGAAGGTTTTCAAGGAGAAAATGAACATTTTTCATAACACTTTAAGAGTACTTAACTTAACTTCCTATTTTTCAGTGCAGAACAAACTTCTAGATGGTTTGTTCATCTCCATTTTGTCAAATAAAACAACTTAGGTAACTATTAAAGGTTTTCCAATCCTCAGTGTCAGGTTTTTTTTCTCATAAAAATTATATTGATTTTTTCAAAATTTTATTTCAAACTGAAGTTAAAACAAAAATCACAGATGGAATCCATGCAATTTACGGAGTTATTGAAATTTTGGCCAAGATGTATATGATGGAATAAAACAAGTTGAGATCAAATGAGAAGGAAATTTGTACTGCTGCATCGGTGGCTCGAACTCCTTTCTGTTTATGTAGTAGGTCTCCGTGGGACCGACAGGCCAAGCAGTTCATTGAATAACAGAACGTAACATTTACAATACTGATAGATTTTGTCTATTGAAAAAGCAGATTTATGGAACAAATAAAAGAATTCCGGATAATTTAGAGTAACTGTTAATCAAACATTGCTGAGGATATAAGATCGTTAAATTGGCCTGTTTAGCTTACATATTTCATTAAAGTCAAGAGAAAAATAACTCAACTAAAATTTATGTGTGAAATACCTGAATGCGGAGAAGCATGAATAGTGCTCTCGGCCTTATATAGGGGGTGTGTATCGATGAGCAGAACAATAGAAATCGACAACTAATATGACGGTAGTCGAATATAAAAGGGAAATGATGTGTATTTATGAATTCATGTTAGCTTTAAGATGTTAATAATAATTTCACCTCTCCCTACCTCTTCTAAAAATTGAAAAAGAAATTTAAAAATGAAAACGACGGCCCATTATACTTTTGATTATTTTTCTAATCTCTCTTGTACGGCCCTAGTATTTGTAATTTCACCCCCTCCCCACCCACCCCAAAAGAAAAGAAAAGAAAAGAAATTCAGGCGTAAAAACTACTGCTCACTTTTTTGGGGGATAAATTTTCTTCTTATTTTCATGAGTACGTATGTACAATAACTGCTGTCTTTGTTGTCGTTGTTTGCCTAACTAGGGTTCACAATATTACAAAAATCAATATAAATCTGTGGGCACGATCCGAGGAGAAACGGAAAACTTTGATCGTGACGAGTCTGAATAAAAAAAAACACGTTATTATCGCATATCATATTATTTTCTAAAATATATAGTTATTATTTATATACATTTTGATTAATTTTCTACAGAAATAAGTAATCCGAAACAGGCTTTATTTTTCGCTAGCAATTGCATTTTTTTCCGGAATTGTCAAATTCCCAGAAATTTACAATAACCACCATAAACGTGAGAATACTGTAAAAACGTTGTTGTTTACGTCACTGTTTGAAATTGCCACAGAATGACAAGCCAGATAGCTGGATGCTCGGAATCTTTTTCACTCAGTAGTATCCA
This sequence comes from Magallana angulata, assembly GCF_025612915.1. Classification (NCBI taxonomy): domain Eukaryota; kingdom Metazoa; phylum Mollusca; class Bivalvia; order Ostreida; family Ostreidae; genus Magallana; species Magallana angulata. The sequence goes on along the minus strand of NC_069119.1, from coordinate 27,487,048 downwards.
AGACCATTTTAACAAGAGCATGAACTTAAGGTACAGGTAGTTGTGTCAAACAGTGATGTGAGCTTGGCCTGTCTATTTCATTGCTTTTCCCTCAGCCATAGCTCTATAAAATCGACCAGATGTTGTCTGGTCTTTTAGCTCAGACTACGCAAGCTGTGCATATTTCACTTGAAACCAGAGTTTACCTAAATGTGTATGTGCAAGAAATTCATAGCTACGTCCTAACGAAGGGTCTTTGTTTTAATGGTTCTAATTGACTGAAATTTCATTTCTTTTTTTACGTTTTCTTTCAATTCTGGCAGTCTTGCAACGTTAATTTGATACGATATATAATTTGTTTTGCCTCGGACTAGAATGTCTCGACGTCTTTGGATGAATCGCGTCACGTGGTTGCCTCACAAATTTCTTAATAGGGCAAGCGTCAAAATTTATACGGCAACATGGCGGACGTAACGTTATTTGAGCTGATTTTTTACACAAACGTTCAACCATACCTTTGATTTTTAAGCCCAAAAATATTTAGAGTGACCCCCCCCCCCCTTTGCCCGTGACGTAATATTATGATCCTACAATAGCATCAAGGTTTGCACAAACAACTGACGAGGAAGGTAAAATATTAGAGAATTAAGCTATGAATTTAATCGTTATATATTATCTTTCGTTTGTTTACATATCAAACTGTAGGTCCTTGACAAAACAAAACACTTATTAGGTTCGTTACTGACTGTTTACAGAAATTTGTGGTGTCGGTAAAGTCCATAGAAGGCTCGGCTCCGCCTCGCCTTCTATGGACTTTACCGACCCCACAAATTGTCAGTAACGAACCTAATAAGTAATAATGTCCTCCTCTCTATGTATATACTTGTATGTATACTGCATCATTCTCTGTGGAATATTAATTGACAATTCAGTCAGTTTTTACATAATCGTATACTCTCACTGGATGGTCCTTTTCATTATTATACCGTAAACCCTTTTTTCGCGTGTCACAAAATTTGCGAAAATGGGGAAAATGTGAAGAATTTTTAATTTGCGTCAGTCATTTTTGCGATTTAAAAACTTTCTTATAGAACAAAATACAGAAAATTATTTCTGCTTTTTCAATAACTTGCAATTTACAAAGACACTGCGAAAAAAGCGAAAATTAGATCATCGCGAGTTACCGGATATACGACACCTTGCATGTAGTTAACTTTCTTGAAATGAAAATGAAAAAGCTCGATCTTTATAAATGTATAATATTATATTAAGAACCATTCACATTTTTAAAGTGAATTATTTTCTTTCATACTTAATAATTGAGCATTCGAACCTATGCCTTTAGTTTGTTACAAGAGCTGTTTTCAGTAAATACTACCTATTTTTAACACAGTTAAACACTTTTTTTTCATTTTGAATTTGGTGTTTAATTGAAATAAGAATTGTTTGTTCATTAAGTAGCAATAGCAAATTATAACATATGATGATAAACTGCAACCTCAGATATATTTTCAAGATATATATCTATTTGTAGAAATTGTAGTCGGTGCCCCTTATGAGGAAGATGGCAAAGGAGGGGTGTATGTGTTCAATGGTTGGTCATCTGGCATCTGGCCAAAATACACGCAACACATAAAAGCTTCTAAAATAAACGGACTGTTGCGAGGATTTGGAATATCTTGCTCTAGACCAATGGCTGTTCAGAACAAAACAGGTAAACAAAAACATTGCCGGATCCAGAAGGGGTTCCGAAGTTGGAACTCCTTTTTCTCTTGGACAAATGAATTAATAAAAAACTTTAAATGATTATCTAAATGCAAATTTTCCCATTCATAATCTGACTGCTATAATTATCCCAAAGCAATGCTGTAAAAATCGTAATTTATTTCTGAAGACCGAAAAACATTCGTTATTTTATCAAGTAAAGTACTCCACTTTAGCACCCGGTCTCATTGCACTAAGTGATCATGTGGAAAATTTAAAAAAAAAACCCATAAACTTAGGCAGTATTACCCTTTTTTTTGTCACATGGGTATCTCCATTTACGGTGGATATCACTCATTGGATAAATATTTGATATTCCACTGTGTGTTCTTATGCCATGTGACGTATTAATTAAACAGTATGTAGCTTTAAGCACACTATTAATTGCCGTAGAATGAAAAAGTAACAAAATAATTCAGTTGAAAAGAGTAGAGTTATAAATGTGCAACATTTAATGTTGTTTCAATTTTTTTTATAAATTGATAAAAATATACCAAAAATGAAATGTTTGTTTGTTAATCTTTAAGGATTTTTTTTTTCCATTTATAAAGTTGTTGACGTCTTGTAGTGAATGCGTTGTGCAGCTCACAATTATAATGTTTATAGAAAGATTGAGGTTTAACTTGTGGTAAAACATGTGATAAAAAAAATCTCTCATGATTTGCGATGGATGATGAATTTATCCATCTCTTTGTGTGTTTTCTATTCCCTCGCCAAGGCTCGGGAAAAGAAAACACACAACTCGTTTGATAAAAAATCATATACCATCGAACATCATGAGAAATCCTATATATACATGTAACATCCACAACATAATTACCCGATTTTGAAGTGATAAATCATGAGAAATCATATATATATATATATATATATATATATATATATATATATATATATATATATATATATATATATATATATAACATCCACAACATAATTACCCGATTTTGAAGTGATAAATCATGAGAAATCCAATATATACATGTAACATCCACAACATTATCACCCTATTCGTGGTGATAAATGTATTCTGTGAGATACGAGAGGTTCAGACACGATCGTATTAAAATAGATCACATCTTTCAATTTTGCGTTGTGGACAATAAAAAAGATATTGAGGGAGGGAGGGAGGGATAGATAGATAGATAGATAGATAGATAGATAGATAGATAGATAGATAGATAGATAGATAGATAGATAGATAGATAGATAGATCCCATCTTGTGTTGTGTTGTGGACATAATAAACAAATATGTATGGATAAATAGATAGATAGATAGATAGATAGATAGATAGATAGATAGATAGATAGATAGATAGATAGATAGATAGATAGATAGATCGATCCCATCTTATGTTGTGTTGTGTTGTGGACATAATAAACAAATATGTATGGATAGGTAGATAGATAGATAGATAGATAGATAGATAGATAGATAGATAGATAGATAGATAGATAGATAGATAGATAGATAGTGACACAAATTCTACCCTAGCTTATTGCAAAAAAGAAGATTTTTTTAGATTAAAAGACCAACAAAGTACTACGCAGGTATTGCAGATACATGTAGTATTATCACCTGTTTGTCTACGGAGTTTTCCGTTTTTTCCCCGATTGCGACAAAGAGCAAACGGTGGGGGTGACCTGTCAGCAGAGGATGTTCACTCCTCCATGGTATTTGTGATCCTACCTCTATCTTTTTAGAGATCCGGGTTGCTCTGTTTTAAATTTGTATTTCGTTTTATGGATTTTTGAGATGGTTGACAGTTTGTTATTGTCATTTTTTCATTCACACTACAACCTGTCTTGGCTTGTTCTGCTCTTCCTATAATTCTCACCTTGACATTTATCTATCTTAAATTACGACAGATTTAATCTTACAAGTTTATCCTAACCGCACCAAAGTTTGCAACCTGATAACTTGTTTACAGTAAGTAGGTTATTACTTGTTTTTCCTCAGATTTCAAATTTAAAAAAAAATTGCAATTAGAAGTTAGAAAAATATGACGCAAGTGTCAAGAACGGTCTCACGCTATATCTTTTTCTGGACCAAAAATTTAAAATTCGTTACAAGATCGTGGTTTTGTTTAACATTAAAAAAATAAGTCAGATACACATTGACTTCAAGTGTGAACATGTATAAACATGAACAAATGTTTATGTCATCTAGCTTTACGTTGAATTACAAAACCTGAGACGTGCTTCCACACCAATTGCACGTAATGATTCGGTAGGCTTTTTGAACATTTAGCTTCACCTCTACCACGTTACGGTTCGATGTGTAAATAGTAAGGTTCGTTTTTTGCATGGTGCTGTTCGTTTTATGAAAGATGCGGTTCGTTTCTTAAACGGTATGGTTCGTTTAATGAACGGTACCTTTCGTTTTTTTGAACGGTACGGGTTTTTTAACGGTACCTTTCGTTTCTTGAGCGACAAGGTTCGTTTTGTTAATTGTACCTTAACGGTTCGCTTTTTGCTAGGTGTTGTTGACTAAAAATAGCTGCACGCTTTGTGAATGGCTTGAGTGATTTACAAACGATGTGCTTGTTGCCTGAACACTTTGTTTTTTTTCCTTATAATTTTTTTTATTTTGCCCTGCTGATTTTAGAAATAGATTAATTTTGATAAGCATCTTTTTTTTCTTTAATCACGCCATGTATTTATCTATTTCAATCTAACTATGATTAGAACTTTCACCTATTTCCCTGGTTTTCGATACATTGCGTGTTACCAAAGAAAATCAGTTCCTGTTTTATTTCAACGGCGTATATCGGAAAGATTTTCTTCATATCGTCCAGTCATCGAAACTGGAAGATACAACTATACACACAAAGCCTAATAGCTTTAATATAAAGCCTAGAATGAAGATGAATTATGTTTTATCTTATTGTGCCCAGTTTTGAGAACCGTAAAAACGTTAAAAATATTTCTTTGAAAAACAATCCAAGTTCAGACATCTACAGTTGTTTACCAATGGAAATTTTAAAGATATGTTTAACCTCGGCAAGTAAATTTCCTTGAGTGTGACATTTAGACCCAATACCTGTAATCAAATTTTGTTGTTGGTTTGATTTTTTTCTTTTTCTTATATAATTTTTCTAATTCATGTAAAAACTTGGGTCTCATTTAAAACCACCACTGTTGTATTTTACCATGTTTATTAGTTATAGTTGTACACTCTGATGAGCTGTAAAGCTTAAAGAAATAAAGAAAAATGAATCTGGCCTTAACAAATTACTGTGGAATCATTGAAATTCGTGGGGGCCAATTTTCGTGGATTGTTGGTTTTTTGCTTATTCGTGGGGATGCAATTTCGAGGATCTGTTGGTTTTCAGTTTTAGTAAGAAAACTTGCTCTTTCAAAATTTTCATGGAGGACGTAAATTCGTGGGGGAGGGCTACCAACGAAAACCACGAAAATTGAGCCACCACGAATTCTAATGATTCCGCAGTACAATACCGACGAGCGTAGTAGTAACACTTCTAATTAAATTAGTATATTTTTAATATTAAATAAATACATTTATTATTGCCTAAAAGATCGATTTAACTTCAATCGATGTATTATTTTTAATTAGTGCGATTATATTTTAGTTGGGGTTTTTTGTTGTTGGTTTTTTTTTTGGACTGAATACAAAATGTTTTATTGGAGTACAGTTATCAAAATATGACATAAACTGCATCGCATAGCAACTGCTCTTCCTTTCTTTTATTATTTTACAATGCATATGAAGGAAATTTACTTCTTTAAAATTATTTTATAGAACTTACAAAATTTTATTATATAATTATGCCAAAAACGAAAATGATTAATATTATGGAGATCAATGTATAACATATATGTATTTCATTTGGCTTCAGTTACATGTGCTTATAAACAAACCTGGTGTGAAAAAATTTACATAAGTTATGGTTATTGAACACATTATGATCTTTAAGAATTTTAGTGCAAAAATATACACGAGGCTATTAACAATTTTATGTGAGTAGAGTGTTATTTTGTTAATGATGACGTAATTTATATGATTTGAATTTGAAAAGAGGGTGTATGTTTAGACACTTACAGATTTTAATGTTAAGCTGTCTCGTTGCTTAATTTACAACAAAGAAAGCTTTCTCCTTATCATGAAATATGACAATAACAAACTCTCAACTATCTCAAAAATCCATAGAACGAAATACAAATTCAAAGCAGAACAACACTGTCTGACCTCTAAAAAGACAGAGGAAGGATCAAGTGCCTAGGAGGAGTGAGCATCCTCTGCTGGCCGGTAACAACCGCCGGATTCTCTTTGTCGTAATTGGGAAAAGTGGAAAAGTCCGTAGACAATTAGGTGATTATTTATGGTCTAACAATTAGTATGAAAAACGTCAGTCAGCATATGTTTGGGAAGGAAAGATTAAGGGTAGGGAAACTATATTGAATAAAATGATGCACTGGTAATTGAAAAAAAAAATCACTTCGCACCGTTCTCCAATAATAAAACTTGTTGATGTACCTCATAACACTTTTTGAAGAAAAAAAATCAAAGAGGGTTTATTTTGGTCCCGATGCACTTTGGAAAAAATTCAAACAGTTACTGTTACTGTGTTGATTTAGTATTCTCAAATTATAAAACTTGTTGATGTACCTCATTCAAAAGTTTGTCAAATCCCATTAAATCAATTGATTTTTTGGGTGATGCGCAAGGTGTGTATGGTTTACAATATGTCATCTGTCTTAGTCTTTTATCTAGTGATGTAAAAATAATACGATGTTATGAGAAACTGTCATGATTTGGACGCCACTGTGCTCAGCGATAACAAAACACGTGACTGTGTTTTTAAATCGCCCCAAATAGGGTGACACTCCTCTCAACAAGACACAGATCAATAGACCAAGTTTATGAAAAAATTTCCTAAAAATGGCGATATTATTCACGCATATAATCATTCTCGAAATATAGTACCACTTATCTGCTTGGACGTGTTCGAGTGCGTGTTTTAAAGCCAACCAAAAATAGAAATGACACTAGTTCACAGATTAAAGTAGTTCGTACATGGACTTTTCGATATGTAAATATGAAAAAAAAAATTATTTATTGCACATGAATTTTGTTTGGTTTTCAGTTGTTGCCTTCGGAAGTCATCTTTCCAGTCAAGCGGTGGTTATGCAGAGTGTAGATGTACTGCAGATTGAAACAAGTGTTCAGCTTCTCAAGAAACCGAAATTCTGTACACTCTGTGTAGCCTTTGAAATTTGTTTCAAGGATAATGGAAACAAAAGCCATAGTACTGCAGAAGGTACTATGTAGCAGTTCTTTCCTTTTTCAAACTCTTCATTGCACGAAATTTAAAAAAAAACAAAATATTTCATACATATATTATATCAATATGTGATGTTACATGTATGATTAAAATTTATGTATTTATTTAGATAATGTATATTTTATATATATACATATGTAACAGTATATTAAGTTTCTTAAAAAATATGAAATTAACATAAATAGTAGAAATTATTATTTTCTGATCTTGACCGCTAGATGCCTGTAGGTTGATGTTACCTTTTTTACAAAACCAGTAACACTGCATGTCTGGTACTCTGAAATACTAAACAGTAATATTACACTTAAAAGGTACCCCCATAAAGATACTGTACACTTTTACATATATTTGTGATCGGCTTCGGCCGATCACAGTTGTGTCCATATGAGGCATTCGGCAAATTTAACTATTTGCGCACGCATTGCGCCTTGCACTATTTTATTTACTACAAATGTATGCAATGACAAACTTATTTAAATCTTTAATTAGACGTACATTACCAAAACGGTAATCTTATCCGTTTACCCTGCAAATAAAACATTTATAGAGTTACATACATAATGATTCAGATCACGTTTTTTCACATATATATGCTTAGGAATATTAGTCGGAAGTATAATTCGCCTACTAAAAGTAATAAAAGCTCATTTATGCCTTGTCATATCGGAAATCAATAAAACGGTGCTACATGTATATTTAGTTCGCTGCATGTTGCGTATATTACATAAACAGAGCTGACCAATGATATTTCATGCTGATCATTCCTTTAAAAGGAATTATACTTGTTTTTCTTTCTTATCTCCTGATAAGTTTCCTAATATAGTTTCTTAATATAGTAAATGATTCCAGCAAATGCGTCCATTATGACGTCGTATCTGATTTATTAAATTTTCTTCCCGCTGTTCTTGACATTGTTTATTAAATAAATGAGAATTCAAAGCAATCCCGCTACCCACGTCTTCATTTGAAGGGGAAGAGCTTCCCTGATGCCGTTTCTGAAGAGACTGCATGTGTTCTAGATATATTTCATTAGTTATAAAACGAACAAAAGTCCGAGATTTGTTATTACCATTTAACATAGAGATTGACAGTTAAGGTAGTCCTTTACTCGGCACTAAATGGGCTCAATCATTAAAAGCTTAGCTTTAAATGATAAATATACATTCTAGCAATACATATACAAAAGAAAATATGTATGTTTACATGCTAGTTTGTTTGTTATCACCTCTCAGACGGGTGTACCCCCTTGCCAAAATTATTGACAATTATGAATTTTGCAAGACGTCCGTTTTTCCTAAAAATAATTACCAATTTTGGGAAAATTAGAACTGAACATACAAAATAGAGTATAAATATTTATTTAAGCCATATCTCATCAATAATTTTGCGCAAATTTTTGTAAGTAAGTACGCTTTATGGACCTGATGTATCAAAATAGAATACAAAAAATGCAATGCTAGTATCGCGTTTGGTAATTTTTTTACTATTTTATGGACTCAAACTTAAATTCATGGTGTTTATTCTATAGATTCGCATCTTAGAAAAAAAATTTGGTAAAATAAATTATATGTTGACGGATTACTTTTTACGCTATAAGCTCTAAACCAAGTAGACCCTGAAGAAAAAATCCGTAAAAATCACATTTTGCTACAGTTTTCTGTCTAGATCTGTCAACAATGTTAGATATCATTTAAACATTAATTAATTGACGATTTATTAAATTCGAAATAGCTTCTGTCTCTAAATTTAAACCGGTTTTAGTAAAAGAAAAAGAAAAATTCGGCCGGGGGGGGGGGGGCATCAAAACAAAGAAGATATAAGCATACCTGATATCCTGGTTAATCAGAAACTTCGTTTTTCATTTTACTTTAACAGAATCGAGTTTCTCAACATTAATCATTTCTATCTCTCATAGAATACATATATTACCGTTCTAATTGCTTATAATTGCCATTGTTTACAGCGATGTAGAGCAAAATCAATACCGGGTATCTAAATCGCTTTGTAAAAGTCGAATCAATATTGTAAAATCCGTATTATGACGTAGTGCGATACTCGGACTACTTTAAATTAAAAGGATGATTTTTCATTGTGTTTACCAATAAAAAAAATAAATTCCAGTAGGGTGATTTAACCATGCATCGGACACATACCTTGGATCGGACAACTATAAATATACAAATAAATGTGCATGCGCTCATGTGTTGTTTCGTATATTCCTGAATTAGAACAAATGAACTTTATCATTATTAAGAATTTGACAGTCACATTGTCAAAGAAATAGCAATATAGACATCGTAAAATGACATCAAATACGCCATTATTGAAAATTTAGTTACGAAGATTTTACACTAAAGCATTATTTGAATGTTGTGCGTTTGATTGTGAATTAGTGAAAATGCACTCTCTGCCTAAAATAATTAAAAAGAAGTAAGTTTTGAAACAAAATTTGATTAAAATAAGTCCAAGAAATTTGAACAATTAATGTCAAGGTCATTATTGCACCATATGTTCATTTCTATGGAACGCCAAATTAACATATATTCAAATATTTGTACCTATCTTCAAATAATTGTACCTATCTTCAATTAATTGTACCTATCTTCAAATCATTTGAAGATAGGTACAATTGAATTAAAGATAGGTACAATTATTTGAAGATAGGTACAATTGAATTGAAGATAGGTGTAAATAATTATACCTAGGTACAAATGAATTATACCTAGATACAAATGAATTATACCTAGGTACAAATGAATTATACCTATCTTCAATTCAATTAAAGATAGGTTCAATTGAATTATACCTATCTCTAATTCATTTGAAGATAGGTAAAATTCATTTAAAGATAGGTACAATTGATTTGAAGATAGGTTCAATTCAGACATATCTACAAAGGATTTGAAGATAGGTACAATTCAATTATACCTAGGTTCAATTCGTTTTGTGTATTGTTGAAAATAATGAACGCTCCCTTAAAGACATTTCAACAAGGAGGGAAACAAGGGAAGCACCAACAACGAAGATGAAAGAAGAAATAAATATATATATATATGTGGGCAATATATTTGCAAAAGGCATCATTTACTTATTAAAATATACATGTATATCAATAAGTAAGCCAAAAACATGTATACCCGAATACCCCAAAAGTGACGGAGTTAGGGTAGTGACGTAGTTAGGGTCACTATATACCTAAATAAAAAACTGGCTTTATTATTTTCTATAATTTTATCAAAGAATGTATAATTCAGTTGATAATCACTCTATTTATTAAAGCGGTAACAATTATTATGAGTTTTTGTTTGTTTTAAGGTGCAATCTTTCGAAAAGTTGACAAAATCATATTGCCTATTTTATCATCCCGATCCCGATTTTATTTCGCGCCAGTTGTGACGTAACGGAAATGACGTACTATACAGGGAGTATTCATTATTGCCAATATTTTAGTAATTGAAGATAGGTTCAATTCTATTGTACCTATCTTTAATTCAATTGTACCTATCTTCAATTCATTGCATTTGTACCTATCTTCAATTCAATTGTACCTATCTTCAAATGAATTTAAGATAGGTATAATTGAATTGTACCTATCTCTAATTCAATTTGAAGATAGGTACAATTGAATTGAAGATAGGTACAATTGAATTGAAGATAGGTACAATCATTTGAAGATAGGTACAAATATTTGAATATATGTTAATTTGGCGTTCCATACATTTCACCATGGATCGGACAAAAGTTAACCATGCATCGGACAGTTTTCACTGCATGATTTTTTCAAATAATATGGAGATTATGTGCCCATTCCTTGTGATATACTTTAAATGTGAAGTAAAATATAAATTAAAAAAATAATTGATACAAACATTTTCCTCAAACCACTTAAAAATCGAGGTTTACGGACACACCCTTTTTAGTCCAAAGTTCCTGTAGGAGCTGGCACGATAAAGAACCCCTTATGATAAATATTCCTTTAAACAGAAGCACTAGTCTAAATTCCTATATGTAGATTTAAGGACTTACATTAAAAGAAATATGAATTGCAATTGAATAAATTAATATTTCCGAACCTTTGTATTTTTGCATTAAAACCAGAAAATGTTGTTATTTTTAATCTCTACTGCACTGCTATAGCTGTCCGATGCTTGGTAAATATTGTCCGATCCATGGTGAAATAGTTCAACGCTTCATTAATTTGCTTTATTTTCTACATTTTTAACAATTTCACAATTTTTTCTTCAATAATTAAGCAAGGGGAAAACCTGCAACTTTTAAAACAAGTTTTATTTAAATTTGGACGATATTTGATGCGTGAACAAAGGGAAAAATCCAAAGGTGTCCGATGCATGGTGAAATCACCCTACACCATTTAGTTATGAAGCATCACTGAAAGAAATTCAATTCAAATCTTGAAATGCATAATCCTGAAGGGATTTTTTTTTAAATTTACTATATCTTAACTTTAGGACTTAAAATCATCTTTGACCTTTTTTTGTCTCTCATTGTTTTTTTTTTTTTTACTTTTTTGGACAGTTAACTTGAACTTCACTGTAAGACTTCAAGATGCCGATATTTTTCACGGAGTGTACTTAACAACAGGATTGAACAAAGAAATGTCTATTCAGCATGTTGAAGACACATTAACAATGACGGCACGAGACAAAAGCTGTTCTAGCTCCTACGTCCTTGTTGTAGATGTGAGTACTTGGATACCTTAATATATGGTACTGTACAAATGGTCAATGATTAGTTCTGGATAATTTTATTACGAACACACAGTCAACATAATAAGCCTTGATACTTATTTATAACTCACTACACTGATCATAATTTTAATCACTTTGGGATTGTTTGTTACGTAATCTTCATTCTTGCGTAATCAATTATATGGTATTTATACTTTACAGATAGATTTTTTCTATCTGCCGTAGAGACATCTTCGTTAACCAAGGGCCTATACCCCTTGGCATATTGAGCCGACAAAATTAAAACTCGCGCAACGGAACCTGATTGGCGGCGAAGACAGTCGATTGCATAGAATTTACTAATTGGCGACGAAGACAGTCGATCGCAGAGAATTTTCTTATTGGCGACGAAGACAGTCGATCGCACAGAATTTACTTATTGGCGACAAAGACAGTCGGTCGCAGAGAATTTACTAATTGGCGGTGAAAATTTAAAATACAATCATTATTACATTTTTCACGTGACTAATTAAATCATATGGAATATGTTAACAGATAGATTTTGTAAACTATTCTTATTTTTTTCTATTTACACACAACCATTTTCTCTAATGCGACTTATATACATGTAAAATAAGTGTATTTGCTGATGTAATTTAACTCTGATTGCTAGATGGCGCTATGCTATTTTTGAAAACATTGGATAAGTCTGTCAAAGGTTGCAGAGAAGAAGACTCTTGGCTTGCGAAGATGCCGTGGAAATTTTTCGAAGATTTGGCACATCCTGTCAGTTGTTTGGTTACAAAGTCAAAGAGGGGGGAATTTCTTCACTTCAGTGTAGAAATGAATGTTTTGGGGTTTTAAAGAGGTTCTAGCAACCGTCTGAAAGCGGAGTTTTTTCAAGTTAATTAAAAGTAATAAACTCAGCAGTGAGATATTGGTATCAGAATTATATACGATAACAGAGGTGCAATCGGGTACGTACTTAGGAACAGTATTAGCCATTAAGAACTATTTTTTGACGTCCGTGTGTCTTTTCTTCATTAGCATTTGCCAATATTGGCATGCTAAGCTGAGATAGCAAAAAAAATTGAGTGATAATTGTTTGCTGCCGGTAAATGACCTATTCTTATTCCGGAAGCTTTCTTCAATGTGATAATTTGAAACTGCCACTCAGGTTGAAAAACCTTAAGTTTATGAACCGTTGTGAACACTAGGAACAATCATACCAAATAAAATTATTTTTTTTTTAATCAATTGTCAAAATTTGCTATTGACAATTGATTTTTTAAAAAAATCAATTAAAATCAATTAATAATTCGACTTAATTAAGCAAATTGTTTTAATAAAAATCCTATGTACACATATGTGTTATGTATATTTATGTTTTTTCCCAATTTAATCGTTGTCTATTTTCTAGATTTTGATTAATTCACGTCATGTCAGCCCAGGAACTTAAAATGGACGTACAAAAAACATGGCTCAGCATCATATGATGTATTTAAAAAGACAAAATATCAACCTGAAATTTAACAATTTTTTGAAAAAGTTTAAATATATTATAAATAACATACATGTAAGTTCTGTAAAAAAAAATGAATCCAAGAATGATCATATCTCAATGATTTAGAGATAAAATTATTGAATATTTCTTATGTTCAATCAATTGTTCTGTATGTAGCAAAAATCATTTAAAATTCAATTATGATTTTCGTTTAGTTTATTCTTATTTTTGCCAATCAGTTTCAAATTAAAAATAGAAAAGGAAAGAAATAGACCTGCACCAGTCTCTACGTTTTATAGTTTTAGCGCTCGCTCTGATACCTTGATAATTCTAAACATAGATAAATGGAAGGATTTATTAAAAAACTGAAACACTGTAGAATGAAAACAGAGAAATTTGAGCATGTCTATGCCAAAAAATATACAAGACCGTCTGCACGATACTAGCACTATTAGATACTATTTCATTCTTTGCAAAATTGGATTTATTTATATATCCTGTGATCGGATGGCTGTTAAGTACAGATTTTAGTATAATTAAATTTGAATTCATGCATATTTGAGATTTTAGATTAATATTTCAGACTAATATTATTGAAATTTATTTGAGACATTTGAGAGCACACAGGAAATTGATGTAACTAAAAATTGATGAAACAGGCCACGGGCCTTGTTTACACAACAAATAATTATGATCCATGTACATGTTTCTTGCTTTTAACCTTATGACTGACTCTCAAATTTCATTTGATCATTAGAAATGCATTCCTAAAGCATTGTACATAATAATAATAATGGAAAAATAGAATTTGACCAAAATCGTTACAATGTCCTTTGAATTGCTAAGCTCGAAAAGTAAACTTTCATTTTAGCAGACATTATTACTATCATTATTCCTATAATGTGCGTCACGTTTGTTTACCCGTCGAATGGTTTTTTTTCTCTAACGTATACTTTATTGTGTAATTAAGCTATCGGCACGTACGGAGGAAACACATTCAGCATGATAAAAATTGTGCGGATTACAGGGGTAAAATGCTTGATTATACTGTGACGGAACTTAGATAAAAATAATAACATAACGTGTATATTTACATGTTGCAAACACATAAAGGAAGCTGGACAGTTATCAAACTAACCACCATATCAGAGCTAAACCTTGTCACTTGATGTTTTCGGCCATAAACTAATATTTGGTTGAGAAATTTTTTTAAAATTTGAATTTTAAAATTTAAGCATTTTCCTATATATTTTTATACCGAGCTCTTCATATAAATGAGGTAAATATAGCCTAAAAATGATCAAGGCCATCCAGCCTTCTTAAGATGTAGCCCTTTAATAGTTTCTTGGTATGAAGTATTGTCTGCATACCAAAATCGTCAAACAATGGATTACAAAGAGTTCAGATGTCGATTATAGAAAACATTACGCAGATTTTAAAGCAAAAAATTATTGGGGACTTCATCAGTTTTCCAAAGGTGAATCAGTGATGAAAATATTAATATTTTCCTCTTAGTCTGCACTTAGTGTTTAAAGAAACAAAATTTTGCCGGAAAATGACCAGTTTTATGCAATTTTATGGACAGAAAATGAAACCTTCATGATGTCTTATTTATAAAAGGTTTTTTTCGTGAAAGTTATTTAAGCTTTACAAACTGAACTTGCACATGTTTATGAAATACCAAGCGTGATAACTCGTCGTGTTTCGGACTATAAAGAAAATAATTCATTTAATAGTTATAGACATAATCATGATACCTCTGTTTGTAAAGTGATTTTTTCTTCTTCTTCTTCTTCTCTCTCTCTCTCTCTCTCTCTCTCTCTCTCTCTCTCTCTCTCTCTCTCTCTCTTTGACATGTACATGTACATGTATCTCAACTGAACAGAAGTGAGCTTTTCCATCTATCTGTCCGTCTGCTAGGAAACTTTTCACATATTTGACCTTGGGTCAATTGTAAAAATTGGGGAAACTGTAAAAATCGTGACCCCTGACGACCAAAGCTGGGGCCCAAAGAAAAGATCAAAGTTTAGTAAATAGAAACAATGTTTTAAAAAATGCGTAGAATCGATATCATTACGAATAAGTTTGTATTATAGAATTTCCAAGCGAAAGTGGATGGTGTGGAAGTACTTATTGAGCATGCGCTTCATACCACGAACTCCTCCACCATTGCATTGAACAATTTCATTGGCAGCAGAGAACTTCCGGTTATACCACCAAGTTATACATACAAGGTATGCTATTGCAGGAGTCGATTAAGATAAACCTGTACAATGTTTTATATTGGGTAATCTGTCTGAATGAGTAATAGCACAATATATATTGTAAGCAATGCAACGTTACAAGAGATTGTTAAATGCACAAGCACCTACTGATAAAAAGGAAGCATAACAAACCCAAAAAAAAACAGCCACCTTTTTCTGAAAATGTTGAGAGTATGAGTAAATAAGTATGTATAAACATCTTTTTAAAAGAATTTAAAAGAAAGCAATATTTTCAAGACAGTAAAGTTCAATTTGGAATTGCAACATTTGACTATATTCTTATATGAAATCATTTGTCTACTAAATAATGGAAAGGCTGAAAAAAAGATATTAAAAGAGTTTAAAATTTTTACAAAGCAAGAGATGGAATTCGATATGATCAATAATAACTTATTTCATTGTATGGAAAATTTATCAGGTTCACTTTGATTGTTATTGATGCATCATATTGTGACGTGTTAAAGCGCTTCTTATCCAATTAAATACATGTAGATGCTAGTTTTCTTTTCCATGTCAGATAAAAGATACATTTTTGTACGGAAGCGTATTGCTGCCAAATGATGTGTCGTAAATATACGAAATTTCAGGTTTTACACACGTTCGAATGAGACTTAGGTAGTATTGAATACATGTATGTACAAAAAGATTTACAAACGACGTAAAACTAAGTGAAACAAACCACATGAGGTTAAGTTCTTTGTACATAAAAATGAATTATTTTTAAGGGGGACTGGATGGATGTGTCTAGTAATTGATTTTTAGTAAGACTATTTTAACCTGCTTTAGATGAACACAACTGTATATAGATATAGGAACACGTTCATTTTGTAATGCTTAAATATTTGGATTTTTTTTTAATTACTCTTGATTTCAGTTAAAAACATAAAAATCCCATATTTTAAACTGTCAGGTAGACAATGCATTCAGCCTCCTTTAAATGACAATCTAAAAAAAACCTTACTGCGTATCTAGAAAATTCACTTTCAAGATGTTATGTCGTACATTCGAGTTTTAAGACGTGCATAGGAATTACATATAATATATCTTACATTGTACATACAAGATACCAAATAATACGAAGTCGTAAACATGAGAAATTTATTGCGTTAAAATAATATCAAGTGACAGCAATGAATACGCTTTCGTATTTTTTTTTCTTTTTTTGTATAAGATTTGTTGTGAGAAAGTTTAAAAAATTCAAACCATCAAGTTATGTTGATAATAGTTTCTTTACAGCACATTTTGTGACGAAGTAATAGATTGCGTCATTAGAGTTTCATTACATCAGCAATGGGAAAACCTCTTAAACGGGACATCTTTAATTATGGACCCAGGAATGGTTACCTTGGTAACAACACTGACAACCACCGCCAGCGGAGTTTCTGCCAGTGACGTCACGTTGTTTCAAATTATTCCGACTGGAATTGCCTTCGTTGAAATAGAGAGGGCAAATCTAAATCGAACACTGCCGTGCACAATTGAGCAAATTCGTTTGAAGTGTCTAATAGGATTATTGAAGGCAAACGAAACCATTGTTTTGAGACTTATTTATGAAATACGACAGGCGATGGTGAACACATCAACCATATCAATGCAAAGTGGATTAAATTTCGGATTGACGAATAACTCATCTCCGAAAGTGTTCGAAAAGTATTCTGTGAAGGCTGTAAGGAGTGTCTATGCTGATGTCAAAGGGTACAGTCATTCTGAAAATTATATGCAAAACACTCTTACGAAGGATAAGTGGTCAACAATTAGATAGTGCTAAAATTTCTGATATGATGAATTTAAGTATGAACTATTATTCAGTTAAAAAAACATCATATTAATATTTCAGCCTTTTAAATTTCAAAATTTTCTATATATCTACGCAAAAATCCCCTTATATAGAGGAGTATAACATTTGATTTCTTATTCTTTAATAGCATTAGGTTTTAACAGATTACATTCATTTGTATTTCATCATTTCTGTATGAATGATAGATTTCTGCGATATTATCCTTAATTTTGTTATAGCTATAGCAATCAAGGTTCTCGAAACTTTGTTTTGAAACCAACCTAAATAAGAACACTTGACTAATTCATAGGAATAGATAACGGGTTTCACGAAAATTCAAGAACACGAGGCCATCACTCATAATAATTATGATTTCAAAGCATTTGTTAATTCTGATTACTCTGGACTCATTTAATTTCTTGGAGCCAATTTTCAGGGATAATATTTTTTGTTTGCTTATTCACGGGGTGTAAATTTCATGGATGCATGGGTATTCAGTTTCAGTAGGAAATCAAATTTAAATCTTTTATGATTAATTTTCGTCGAGGATGTCATTTCGTGGTCGAGGGCTAATCACGAATACCACAAAAATTGAGCCATCATTAATGTTAATCATTTCACAGTAGTACACAAGAACAAAACTACCCACTGTTGATATTTGGGTTTTTTCCCCCAGATATTCACGGCCTACAAACTACGTTATGGTCAATACTCATGAAAACAACTGGATACAGTTCAAGCATAAGTTCTTTTTATCGTTATGGCGCCCTGGAGAATCAGAAATTGTGCATTTCTTTTTCCCTGTCTTGTGGAGAACTTTGACACTGTCCAGTTCAGATGTAAGTTCATGTATGTGCGTGTTTTATCATTAAATCAAAAAAATAATTGCATTTTCCTTATTAGTTTTAGTGATAACTTTTTTTAAGCATAGGGTATTTAGAAATAACAAAGTAGAAAAAAAAAGTAGTACATCACATGTTAGCAATTAAAAATTGATTTTACAAATCGCAATTATAACAGATATCATACTTTTAAAAGATATGGCTAAGCTTCAACGATTGAACCATATAAGATTTTGTTCTTGCTTTCAGAATAGTCAACATACATTGTGATACATGAATTAATATAATGATTTTGCCTTTTGTATCTAACAATTGCAACTCCTCGGGTTTTTCCGGCAGAGCTCGGAAGAATTGAGATCTTGCCCGAAAGGCCCAAGAGGTTGCGAATGCAATGGTTGATTGTTAAACTAGGTTGATATTCAACATGGAGAAGGCGACATCACCTGTGTGATAAATAATGGAACAAACTCAAGTGAAGAACTAGAGAGGATAATGGCTCTCAATCAAAAGGTAGTTTTTGTTTAGAATGAACATTGAATTATATAATCAGCAAATACCAAACGTAACATTATCTATTATTTTTAATTTAAAACCAAAACTAGAAAAAAACTTAGAATTTCTTTAATTTTCAAAATAATTCAAAAATGGTTGGAGTAAGTTATTATGCCTCAAAATACCGGTGATGATGAGTACAATATCGTACATCCGGTTTTTTTCGTGTGTCAAATATATGCAAAAATGGGGGAAATCTGTAACAATTGTTTTTTGTGTCAGTCATATTTTGCGATTTAAGAAGTTTCTTATAGAAAATGAGATTTAAAATAGATCGTGAAAAAGCAAAAATTAGATCATCGCGAAAACTACCGGATATACGGTATTATCATATTGCAGATATGCAGGACTGTTGGTTGTGACGTGCTGACCTGTGAAATAAGACCAACGTCCATACGAATAACACTGGCAGCGTCCTTTAATCTGGTTGTCAATTCCAGGAGACTACCCTTTGCCGAAGTATAAAAACTAACCACCGATCTCTCTCTCTCTGTCTCTCTCTCTCTGTCTGTCTGTCTCTCTCTCTCTCTCTCTCTCTCTCTCTCTCTCTCTCTCTCTCTCATGTTATTTACTTTGATCAAACTTCTTATGCTTTTACTCATTTTTTTTAATAAAGGAAATAACAGAACATGGATATTCAACTTACATGTGCTATACAAGCAAGTTCGTCATTCATGGAGAGAATCCGTTATGTGTGAGTTTATTTCTCAGTTTGATAATATGACTGGCCAATTGTTGTTTAACATCCATCCTAGACTTTTTATTACAAATGTCTTTGATTTTAAGGTAAAATGAAAAATTTAAGAATCTAAGAATAATGATTCAACAACCCGCCAGTCCCTCGAGATTTCCGTTCATTTCACGGAATTCTTCATCAGCGAAAATATCACAAAATATAATCGCGCTATAAATACAATTGTATACAATGCATGTGAACAAGGGCTAGAAATTTTAGAAAAGTACAAGCTAATAAGTTAACAAACCTCAATTCACTAGCTGAAAAAGAAATTAGGCACCAGACTTTGTCGTTGTGAACATTTCTTGCCACGAATCAGACATTTAACGTGTATTACTGTTGGTTTTTTTTTTATCAATAGAGTAGTGGTTGCAAATAATAATAGTCGTAAGCAAAATTAAGTCCTCGCAAATAAATGTCGATTAATAGCGGTTGACCGTTTTAATAAATCTCTCTTAGTTTGATATTATTGCTTAGTTCATCTATTAAACCTGATTGTCATTTGGAGGATACAGTGAAGTTATTGTTCTATAATGTTAACATGTACAATTACAGCGGAACTTAACAACTCAAATTAAGGATATTTCGCTGCATGAAACGGACGGGAGAATTCATTATTGGTTCGTTACTCTTGCTGTTTTCACAGGAGTGGCCATTATTCTACTACTGAGCTTCTTTTTATGGAAGGTATACATTTGGGATAACATATGGATGATAACGAATATCCGGGTTTTATTTAGCATTTGTCTATTTTTGTCTATTTTTGCAAAATTCGTGGTCACCTCTATAGGCCTAAAATAAAGCAAACAAAATTTAAAATACCTTGTACGTTTAAGAATCACCGAAGCATTACTTACATGTAGGCATATAAAACATTTTTCAAATGTACTTTGTTTTCAGACAACTTACATATTACATGTAAGCTAAAACAGCCCGACTTTATGTGTCTTTGAACTTTTACTGGTCTCTTTTAATTTACATATAATCATTCAGTGTTTTACATCTTTCTTTTGTCAGTAATTCATATTTTGTTGTAAATATTGGACATCTATTCGAGGAAGTTATAATAAATGTACTCTCATTATTTCTCTCCAGTGTGGATTTTTCTATCGAAGAGCTCTTCATGAACTCAAACTTAGAATCGAAATCCAAAAACTAAGCGCCGTTCACCTTCTCTCAGCACAAAGAAATTCATCGTCTCTGGACACAGATAACGATAACGAAACATTTGTTTTGACGCCATATCCTAGCGGAAGTGACGACACACAGGTCATGACCCCTCCGCCGGGTTATCTAGAAGCTACTCACAGGACGTCAAATTCATCGACAGATTATTTCTTCAACTTTGACGACGACGACGGATACCTCATTCCTGTCTTTGACTCCAGAAAAAATGACTCTCCAGATTGATTATTGCTTGACGATTAAACAAAAATAAATATTATGAATAATCAATATCTTGTTGTTTGCTTTTTTATAAAATATGTATTTGAAAGAAAGTTTACGTTCAGTCAGGCTTGTGGCTCACTTGACCATCTATGCGAGTGTTTTCGAATTCATTAAAGAATTATTAATTTTTTTAGATGTATGTTTGCCGCAGATTATTAAATTATGATATTTGCGTAATATAACAAGTATGTGCCAACTATACTAGCTTCACCCTTGCTTATTGTAAATGATATGTTAACGGCGTTACCGTTGAACCGAGCGCAGCAGGAATTAACGCATACATGTATCTATCTCACCTTTCACCATTGTCGATTACATTTCATAGACTTATCCCTCCCTATAACATAATGTCTTCTCAAATTAAACAGTTTACCCCCTTTCCTAATCAGAAGTTTTAAACAGCTACAATCTTTATTCTAAATCCAATATCGCCTCGCCCTAAATGAAATATATATATATACCGTAGAATCGTTTAAATTCGTAGGGGCCAAATTTCGTGTATTTTTGGTTTTTAACTTATTCCTGGGGATTTAATTTCGTGGGTACGTCATCAGTTTTAACTTCAGTAAAAAAGAATACTCTTTCTAAAAAAAAATTCGTTGAGGATTTAAATTCGTGGGGGAAGGGCTACCAACGAATACCACGAAAATGACACACCACGAATTCTAATGATTCCACAGTGTGTGTATTAGAGAGAGAGAGAGAGAGAGAGAGAGAGAGAGCGTTTGTGTGTCTGTACATCAGTCGACTGTTCTACATTTTGGACATACTGCCAAAAACTCATTAACATGGCAAGTGCCGTAATAAGCTGATGGTGTTGAATCTTCGATTGTTTTACATCACCCAATATGTTTATTTTAATATTAGAATGTTTGATATTTTAATCTAATAACCTTTAATCTTTTTATTAAAAATATTTCGTATTTCCAAATATATAAATGATAATGTATTTTTTAATTTATTCTGAAATTGGGTGACATTTTTTTAATTATTAGAATTTGTCTTTTTCACTTTCAAAAGACAGGCGCTCCTTTTTAATACTTTTGGATCGTGCGGAAAAAAAGGGGGAGGTGGCAAAAAAAATTTGAAAAAGAATCATTAACACACCAGGCACACAATATTCAGTTTTTCCCACCACATATAATTATGTTTGATCACTTTCAGTATTGGGAAGAAGGGGGGGGGGGGTAAAAACCATTGAAACATTGAAAGATGAATAAAGACGCCAACACATATTGACCCGTTTTTCGCACCACACATAGGTTTGGTCGCTTTCAGTTTGCATGGTGCTCCCTTATACTTTCTTATCTAACGGAGAAAAAAAGGGGGGGGGGGCAAAAAAAATATTGAGAGAAAGACTCATAAAAACGCCAGCACATATTGTGTCCAGTTTTTTTTCCACCACACAAATGTTTGATCACTATCAATATGTTCGTGGCTACCTTTTTGTACTTTCTTATCTAACGGAGAAAGAAAAGAAGGGGGGAGAGAGATCCATAAAAACGCAAACACATAAGGTCCAGATTTTTCCACCACATTTTCAGTATGTTAGCTGCTCCCTTATTATACCTCCTTATCTAATGGATAAAAAAGTAGGGGGGGGGGGGTGTAAAAAAGGCCATTGAGAGAAAGATATATCAAAACGTCAGGCACATAATGTCATGTTTTCTCACCACACATTGCCTCGTCAGCGCGGTAATTTATTTTACTACGCTGTCATTTTTTCACTAACATAAACGTCAAAGCGAATAAACAAGAAAGAAATTTCACGAAAGAATAATGCGCGAAAGTTCACATTCCATGCACCGAATCGCTGGCCGTTCACCTTGACCTCTGTTTTAAAGTTTGAGTGCATATTATAAATGCATATTAGCCTCAGCCTGGCCTTTGATTCGTGTAAACTTCACACCGTAAATTTGATATGCATTGGGCATATTTAAAAAAAAAATAATTTTGATATGTATTAGGCATTAATCTTAACGCACATGGACACATTTTAATACATGTAATATTGCATGTATACGAAAGCTGTCTTTAATGACGGTATTTTGTTCAATATGAACTTTCAGCTGCTTAAATTTAGAATCTGAATCATCATTACGTCAAATTATTGTGCAGATGCAATATAATAAGAATATTTACTCATAACGCAAATATAACATATATCACCTTTTTCTGGATTTATATAAGCAAACATTTTCACTGCAAAAAGCTTCTTAAAGGGAGGGATCATTAGTAAAATTAAAAAAAAACCCTGACAGGATGATGCTGATCGAGTAATATTTGAGAGTCTTTCGCATATAATCAAACACCTTGACTTAGATGCCTTTGATGAATGACTGAAGGACTGATTAATTGGTTAAAGACCATAAAATTATGTAAAATTACCATTGTTAAAATACTTTGAGATACGGATGTTGTTTGTAAGATTACCATTTGTAAAAGTGTCATTGATACATGTAATAAATAGAAGGACCGGGTGTTATTGGTAAAAGTATATTTATTTTGTAAAGGACTCGTATAGAGGCTTATACCAATGGTTGAATTTGTTAAAAGCTCTGATAGGCTGATATTTTGGTAAAAGAATGAGAGACTAGCAATATACTTCAACTGGTTGGCGTCTCTAGTAACACACTCTCTAAATGACTGTTGTCTTTGGTATATACTTATAAGGGAATAGTGTAAACGATAAAAGAACCATTTGAAAAGAGCAATCAGTGACGGATTACGGTGAGAAAAGCACGATTTGTAAAAGTGCTATTATTAAAAGAAAATCTCTGAGGGACATGCGTTTTTGACCATTGTTAAAAGACTCTGGTAGTCTGGGGACAAAGCTGAAGGAGGCCAGAATCTTTGGTTAAAGTAATACTGGTAAAACAGAAACTCTAAGCGGCAGGTTTCATTGGTGAAAGTGCCATTTTGAACGACTTGAGAGACTGATGTCATTGGTGAAAGTGTCATTTGTACAAATGCCACTGGTAAAAGACTCCGAGAGACTGATCTTATTGGCGAAAGTACCATTTATAAATGTGCCACTGGTAAAAGACTCTTAGAGATTGATCTTATTGCTGAAAGTGCCATTTTGTACAAATGCCACATGTAAAAGACTCTAAGAGAGCGATGTTATTAGTAAAAGAGCTATTTTTAAATGTGCCACTGGTAAAATACTCTGAGAGACTAATCTTATTTGTGAAAGTGCCATTTGTACAAATGCCACTGGTAAAAGACTCCAAGAGACTGAACTTATTGGCGAAAGTGCCATTTATAAATGTGCCACTGGTAAAAGACCGTGAGAGAATTAAGCAACTGTTAAGATGCTCTCAGGACAGACGTAATTGTCAAAAGATTCTGGTTCTCTCGGTAAAAGACTTTGAGACGCCAAAGGAATTGTCAAAATAATTTCCGAGATGCTGGAATCGTGGGTGATCATACATTAAAGGCGACAATTTTCTTTATTTGTGACCTGACGTCAGTTCCAGGATAAGACACTGTACTTATAACCATTAGCATAAACCTAATTGCCACCGATTATTAATAATTGTCAGCGTTGTTGTTAAATGCTTTTTACAAGCTTTTGATAACACAAGAAGACGTTATGTTTTGGTTGATAAATTCATTTACCACCTGTGACGAAACGATGTTTTAAAAGGGAGAAAGGATTTTAATTTTATGATGTCGTGATAATTAAGTCATGATGATAGAATCTTGTAGAAGAAAGTAAACAGAACACAAACCGGGGCCGTTCACTTTTGTTTTTTTGGCCGCTCGTTCAGTCTCCCCCTATGAATTGCAGTCTAGCGAATCTTAAATCAGGAGAAGCGCTGAGACATGAAAAGATGTTTACTCATAGTAAAAGATTTAGGGGGCTTAGAGAGAGAGAGAGAAGAGAGAGAGAGAGAGAGAGAGAGAGAGAGAGAGAGAGAGAGAAGCAAGCGCCGAGACATGAAACGATCTTAACTCATAGAAAAAGTTTTGGGGGTAGAGAGAGAGAGAGAGAGAGAGAGAGAGAGAGAGAGAGAGAGAGAGAGAGAGAGAGAGAGAGAGAGAGCACTGAGACATGAAATGATTTTATTAAAATATTTGGGGGTTTTAAGAGAGAGAGAGAGAGAGAGAGAGAGAGAGAGAGAGAGAGAGAGAGAGAGAGAGAGAGAGAGAGAGCTCTTGACATTGGAAAAGGCATGTGCACAGGTACATGTAGTAATATTACTATCTTACATAACTATATTACTATCCCATTATTCAACCCAAGTTGTTTATAACAAATCGTTCTCATTAAGTCATAATGGGCGGACGTCTAATTCAATTAGTCATGCTGTACACGTAAATAAGGCCATAAACAACTGTGAAAAATTGGTAAAATTGAATGAATGTGTTCACTTTGTAACCAAAACAAATACTTTCTAACTAAAACGTAAATAGGTGTTATAAAGAGGAAGCGGTGTTTCTCTGGTATCCTTACATGAAGAAAGCAAATTTTAGTATTCTTCACAATTGCTATTATACTGTATATTTCAGTATTTGAAATTCAGAAATCAATGTTAATCTCTCTGATTTTTAAACCTACCTTCTCTACCTAACTTTGCGACGTTTCTTACAAATATCATTAATTTTAGAGAACATTTTATATTAACCCTTGTTCCAATTCAAAATACTTCATTTGATTATCATTAAATTATACTGAAGTTTTACAATTAACACACAGTTTCTATAGCTATGCAAAATATACTATTAAACGGTTGATTTTGAAAGTTAATTGGTACAATGGCATGTGAATTTCGATTTCTTTTTGTCTATTGCAGGAAATATCATATAAGCTACTGGAATGATTTTCGGGTTTGCAGTGTTTTTAACTTTTTCTCATAATATATAACGAAAAATTATATGAGTCAGTTGATGCTCTTACAAATGGCTTTCAGAGTATGCTCTTAAAAGGACTGAATGGTTGTGACGTTTTAGATACTATATTGATCTCCTTAAGAAGAAGAGTAGTAAATCTGATTGACGGACTTTTTTTGCTAAATGATAGTTTTTAGCTGAACTTCATTTTCAAATACATAAAGATCCAATTGACTCCTTAAAGCGTTGAATATACACATGTAGATTCAAGTGCGACTCGGTCAACTGACTGCTAAATGGATAGATAGATAGATAGATAGATAGATAGATAGATAGATAGATAGATAGATAGATAGATAGATAGATAGATAGATAGATAGATAGATAGATAGATAGATAGATGATTGACATACAGATTTGTAAAACGTTTGCTAAATTTATCACTTGGGATGCTCGGTTGCAACAAATCATATTTTAAACATATTTTTTTTTTATATAAAAGATGTTATTTAATTTTTTTTTGAAATATATTCTTTATTTTTACTTTTAAAACTAAAGTGTTAATATGCGTATGCAACATCTTCCAAAGACTTTTACTTAAGTGAGTAACGGCGTAGAATGATAAGTTTTCATTGATGGTCTTTTCATACAAAGATTTATATTTTTTTCATCACCTTTTACACATTAGGGTGAAAAATTATGAATTATTGTGTTATCAGCGCGTGACTTTTAATGGACAAGACAGTTACAGCGTGACGGTTAACTTGTGGCTCAATAGTTCATAGCTTGAAACGAAATTTATAACACCTTTTACCATCCTAGCTTTACGTCTAATGATAATTATACCCAAAGAGAGAAAAAAAATCAACCCCAAAACAGAATAAATGTAGCTCGTACCACGCGCGCGCCGGTGGTATTTGTAATTTCAACACGTGTGAAACATCAAAAAGGCGAAAAAAGGAAGAATCCATTAGATAAAAAAAATCCTTGCTGAATGAAATGAAATGAAATATTGCAGTTTGTGGGTTAGTCGCCGATGAGCGCCCGAGGGTCGCTGATGGTTTGCCAGACAATTATGAGAGCGAATCCAGGCCGGAGCATCAATGACATTAATCAGGTCAGCCACATGAATCAGGACTGACCCAGCGAGAATTTATCCCCCGCCTCTTTTGGCCCGGTACCTTTTGAAATGACGGTCAGGTAAAATCAACGCCTCATATAAAAACCCCCACTTTAAAATATTTTTTTTAGTTTTAATTATACAGGTTCCTCAATCAGGTAATGTGAATTTTTTGTTTCAATTTTAAACAAAATTTTTTTTCGAGAAATGAAATATCAAGATTTTATAGCCATTGATGAAATGTAATATTTTAAGTTTTTTAGTTTATGTTTATCCAATTTAAAACAAATTATAAAAATTGTATGTGTCTACAAGCCTTTTGATTTAAAGTATATATTTGAATTCGTTTTACTGAGAAAAAAAAATTAAAACGATTTCATCATGACGAGGGTTAATAGACATTTTTGAAAAGGGGCATTACATGTATAAATTTTTAAATACAAGTTGTTTTCATTTCAGTGATTTTTTTTAATTTAAAATTATTATTGCAAATTATCCTTTTTATAACAAATATTTGGTTTTGTTTTATTGAAATTCATTAATCTCAAACACATAATTCATTAATTTTTTTTTTTTTAAATATTTACTAACTTCTCGACCTTTTCTTACAATTGAACGGTTTTGTGAATGTTTTCTCGGCGAAAGTGCAAAAATTAATATAGTGTGATTGAATTAAAAAGATTCTGAGTGTATCTCTTTGTGAATTACTACAAATTTCGTACACAAGTACTGTGTTTTTATTATACGACCAGCTATTGTATAAATCACTCCACAACTTTGTCGACCTCATACGCTGGACAAGTGGGCCAGGGTGCTAATTAATCAAAATCATCGTCTTACTTTATATGATTAATCATCACAGGGCTTCAAATGCGCACACCTCCTCTTTGTAAATTAACAGATTTATGTTCCAAACAAATCTCAAAATCTCAAACAATTTATATATTTCGGTTTTAAATACCAGCAAATATTTTTGCATATGCCTTTTTTTTCAAGGAAGAATACGCGAAGAATACGCAAAAAATAACTTATTTGCCAAAAATAGATAACCGCTATACTAAAAGCGTGATTTACGTTTGAGATCATAGCGGTTGTATTTCATTTCCACTTGGTTAGATGAAATTGGAATTATATCCCCAACATGCTCCTAAACTATGGAATGAAAGAAGTAGACGCTCTTAGATACATGCATTAATTAAATTACGACGCTCAAAGCTACACTCAACGTTAATGTATCAAGTCTTGTTTTAAGACTCTTTAAGAGCTATATCGGCCGTATATTAGGTAAATGTAATTTTAATTAAATAAAAAGTGGGGTTTTTTTTTATCAAACTTTTCACGTTAAAATATTTTCTTAAATATGACAATTTTTAAGTCCATTTCATTCAAAAGTATTCAGAAATCTACGATTGAATTATTTATTCTGCGAGCAGGCTAGAAAACGCCCCTTAAAAAATACGCATTGTCACGTTTACATGTACGTAAACGCAATCGGCTATAGTTTGAACTGCCGTTAAATATATTTTTTTATTTCTCAATTCGTATGTGATTTAAAGGTGAGATAATACGGATCTGACGTCACAATGAATGCTGTCCTTTTTTTGACCCTGTGTCTGTTGGGAATGGCGGTTGCCCAGGATCATTTATGGACTGCCTTAGGTAGGATTACGCAAAATCCTTTGAAAATGGAGTTGGAGATTTGATAAATTTTATAAACGACTTAAAGCAATGGTAAAATAAGAGTGTTTAAAACTGGTAACAATTATTTACATAAATAGCGAATATCACAAACTTTTAAGTATAACATTCATCAGGAGAGCTTTTATCAATAATGATTTTTTTTCAAATCTATTGATACGATATTTGTTCTAATTAAATATATATATTAATAGATAAAATTCGATTACTACCTCAATATTACATTGAATTTTTGTTATTTTATTTCCTTTATGACAGCGTTGAACAGAATGCTGAGCCAGAATAATCAGCCTTACGGTAAGGAATTGATAGATAATCTTGTTTTATACAAAGAACATAGTTAGCGGAAATGCATGGCTATATCAACATTTAAAAAAAAAATTATATTAGGAAGCGTTCAGAAACTAACCCCCGCCCCCTTTCCCGTAAGGTATGTCGCGAGTTTGCAAAACTGTAGACAGTTTAGACAACTACAGTAGCAGTTTTGTGCACATTCGTTTATGACGTCATAACGGAGACATTTCATGACTTCCCGCTTCACTTTTTCTAACCAACGCCAAATGCTTTGGGTAATAATAAAAGTATCCTATTTAGATCTATAGTGTAAATGCTATAGTAGTAATCCATACTTATTTTTAATTAAATGTCAGTATGAATTCATAATAGGGTTTTTATTGCTTTAGTTTAAATTTATACATGGTGGCAGTACACAAAATTAAGATCCCCAGCTACTTTAGTTAGTATACTTACAAACCAAAATAAAAGGCATAAAATGACGTTTTGCAGGTACATGTATTATCCCACCCATAGAAACAATCAATCTGGAAATAAAAAAATACATTAGGTCACCAAAGCTTTAAGATAGGTTTAGAATTCCAACCCCAACCACGCAAGCAATCAAACAAACCAAAAACTCTTTTTCTCTGAAAAAAATGGCTAAATCCCCGCCAATGATGTGATTTTTCCCCCTCAATCATTTAT
Organism: Magallana angulata; assembly: GCF_025612915.1. Classification (NCBI taxonomy): domain Eukaryota; kingdom Metazoa; phylum Mollusca; class Bivalvia; order Ostreida; family Ostreidae; genus Magallana; species Magallana angulata. Next base: position 27,457,551 of record NC_069119.1, on the reverse strand, counting down.
TATTATCATCAAATTAATGTGTGTTAGAATGTGAAAAAAAAACCAACATTTATTTCAGAAGACAAAAATCGTAAACATTTGCGCAGTTTTACAAAAATATGTCCCTTATGTCTTGTTTACATTCTAAAGGAAAACAGATGGCTTTTGATCATAATTATGTTAATTAATAAGTCATGTAGACAACAATTTTAATTACTTTTTCATGATTATATCTCCAAAAGAAAAATGCAATTAATTTTCAAGAAAAAATGTTAAAATGATAAACCTGTCATTTTTGCTTCAAATTTGACATTAAGTTGTTATTATGTCATTGTTGTATTACAGGAGGACTCGATTCCAACAGCATTGCGCCAAAGGGTAAGAGTGATTCTTCTTTTATAATGGATTCACATTAATTACTGAAAAATGAAACAGTTTTAAGATATTAAGATACAGTATTAGCAACAATCAACATGAATATTCTGTTTGTGATGAAAACTCTAGCAAATTTAAGAATAGTTCTCTTACACATTTCATGGAATAGAAGTAGTTCTATTATTGATTTAGTATTTTTCTATTATTGTCATTTATCATTCATTTTTAATGCTCCCGTTTTGATGCCTACAAAATTCTATTTTGAACTTCTTTTTTCTTAATATGTTTAGAAATCTAATAGTTGATTACAGTAAAACACTAATAAATGCCACGGAATGAGCTATTCCGCTTCGTTTAAAGCGTAATTCGTCAAGTTTGCAACAAGTCAAAAAGTCAAAGGGATTGAAAATCACTTCGCTGTAAGCGTTAATTCATCACGAGCGTGTTCGCTAGTTCGCTATTACCTTGTTATATTTATATACATAAATGTGTATTTGCTCAACATAAAAATCACTTCGCTGTAAGCGTCATTAATAATAAGCGTGATCGCTATATATCTGTGATTTATTGTATGCTGTAAGTGAACTATTATTCGCGTCGAATTTATTTCGCGATTTACCTGAGATGGACTGGTTCGTGGCGAATAATTTTCGCATCAAGCTTTACTCATACTTGTCTTTTTATATTACAATTGTATTGATTAAAAACTAGTTCGCGACGAGAAACATTCGCGACAATGAGGCTCTCGATAAACCCGCGAAAATTTCTCGCACGCGAATAAAAATTGGTCTGTTGTATAATTATAAATGTGTATTTGTGCTATATTTTTTTCATTGATACCATCTTTAAGGAGCAACGGACACATTAAACCCTAGCACACCCGGAAGCAGGGGATCAGTCCGCAGACGACAAATGAATCCCATGAACTGGTACTGGATGGACCAGATGGTGGACATTCCAGACAGCATGATGATGTGGCCGTTCCTAATGGGAGGATTCAACTAATTGTCGCTGGAGAAGAAAGAAATTAAAAGAAATACTCCCACGACCAGCCATGGATACTGAGTCTTTGAACTGTCTTTGTCTACCGCCGTAATTATTTGTGTCAAGGCCGCTGAAGAAGGCAATTTTTTTTTGTTTCCATCATTTATGTCAATTATTTATATTGCATTCTCTTTTTAAGTTTTATTCATATTCATTAAACAATTTTGAACTTTATCGCCATTTTTTTATCTTAATTTTTTTTATTCGATGTTTGCCCGATCGATATATATAATCGATAAAAATGCCAGCGACTTGTGCGGTGATTTATTAATAACTATAACCGTCAATGCTCTTATGAACACAAATAAAGAATGTATCATACTTTCCTCATTCAAATTATTCATATAAAAAAAGAACAAGAAGAAATTAATGTTACAGCACTCAGAATGTTACATGGACAAAACAGTCAAGCGGTATATTCCGTCCTCCATTTTTTTTATGTAGTTACTCGTTTATCTAAATTCATGATAGTAAAAACGGCAAATGTGATTTACAAACATTTTAACCTTTTTCCAAACAATAGCCATATTCAAACCCTGAGAAAGTATTTTGATTAAAATCGCGCAAAATTTAGAAGAAAAACAAAATAAACAGAAGTAAAATCTTTGACACGATAACCTGTCCTTTACAAAACTTTAGATTATTGAGAATCAAACTTTGTAGATGACAGCAGGTTCAGGTTAATTTTGAATATTTGTTTTTCCGGTGTCTTTGCCTGTAATAACACTACGCATAGATTTTTTACTATAAAACCCATAACTTCAAATGACGCTAAATTGGGCGCCAGCGGGGTTTACAAATTCATAATTAAATATTTAATCGTTCGATGGCTCAAAATTATATATTAAATATAAGTAAAAAGGAATCATTCTTTGAATATTATGAGGTGATAATTTCGGTCGGGGCGTAACACATAATGAACCTCTGCCATTCAGTCAATTGAATGTTAACTAAAAGGTCTGAAAAGATGACTTAATGGTACAGATATGCCATTCAGTCACATTTCAGTTAACTGAATGGCAGAGATTCATCTGTGTAATCAAATCTATCATAAAGCCATTCGGGCTTTATTGGATTTGATGATGCCCCGACCAAACTTATCACCTCATTATACTCAAAGAATGATTCCTTATTCCTTAAATAACTATTAAACAAATGTTTGTATATATACATTCGTAAGGATGTAAATTTGTGGGTAAGAGTTACACCCCCCCCCCCTTCAAAAAAAAATAAACCCACGAACATTAGTCCGCCAATAACAATGATGATTCCATAATATTAATGACTATTCCATGACCAAGCAGTGAAGTTATTGGTATTGTTGCATCCTTTGTGTGTGCTTTGTTGGTTTCAGCAGTCTATGTACGTACCATTTCTCTTTCTGGCTTCGTGTAAATTGCTGTCAGATACCCAAGGAAAATTTGGTCATTGATTGTCAAAATTGGTATTAAAAGGCCTGGAAATTCCCTCGTTTATGAGCTGATGTTTGAATAAATAAAGATGAAGAACCGTGAAAATGACTTTATTTACAGTGTAAAGAAAAAAATATAGCTACTGCATACAGCACTCTCTACACAAACACTCTCAAACACTCGCAATCACACCTTCAAATAACTGAAAAGTCACACACACACACACACACACACACACACACACACACACACACACACACACAAAAACCTACATATCCCCCCAACATATATATAAACAGAGTATATAACATGGCTTTAGCTGATGACACTTATTAATACTTAGTCCGAACAATATTTTTAGCAAGTTGTCTTCTGAATAAAATAAACAAGTTCACCGGCAGCAGGAATATGCATGAACAGTTGAGACCACAATTTATGTAGATCACTGGCGATAAGGATGCATCACACGTACATGTATAACGCATATTCTGGTACACGTGCATCGACACACTGCCATGTAGATCAAACCTTTCATAATAGATGTTAATGGACCCTAAACCAGTGTCATACTGTGCTCGTGCCTCCGCCTGCGTCACTTTTCCCACGTTGACGACGGGTTCACGATGGGTAGTCTATCGTTATCCTGCACCCAGGGATAATACCAACATGTGTATCGTTGACCACACGCACTCTGCAGGTCACCTAAACTTCTCAAATGTTTATATCTCATTCATAACACTCAGCTGGCCCCAATACCACTATGCAGTCTTAGACTTAAGACTTAAGGGAGGATATGGACTGTAAAGCTAAATAGAGCCTCCCAATTAAGACAGCAACTTCTTTTTTTATGAATTTAAAATACAAGCAATTACACTGAACAACTGTAATATAGTAGACTGTTATATACCCTGGATACATAGGATCTGCCCATGTATTGCTACACTCGGAGACCATGAGATGGACTATAATAATTTATGTAGATGAAATTGTCTACCCGGCCCGCCCGGATATCACTTGAACATTAACTTAAACCTCTATATATTGCTAATTATAGCCTCTATACGCCTGTGTTATTTGTGAATACACGTATACTATACGCAAACATTATTTGTATTTTATTTCATAAGCAATAGGAAATTATATAACGATAATAAAAAAAATAGTATTTGAGGTATAAGATAATATGTTGCTTTGTAGATAACTAATTAGAAAAAAAGTGGTGTTGGTTTTTTTTAAAGTGAATCTCATTGAGAGCATGTACATTTATATGCATAACATACGAGTATATATCAACAATTATATATACCATTCGGGAATTTATACATTATGTCTTTACACTGATTACAAGTATTGTGCTTGAAGTTATGGCATACTTTGTTTGTTCTTATTAATAATAATTCTTTAAAAGTCTTAGACTTTAGAGGGCTACTTTTATTACCAAATATAGAGGAACTTATATTTTAATTCTAATTTCTACAACGTATCAACTTTGGGATGTAATTATGTTGCTAATATAAGGTGTCTGAATATTACCTGTACCAATTAATCTACATTATTACTATCCAACCCTCATAAAAAAGTGCGAAATTTTCCTAACGCAAGAACTTATGACTCAAAAAAGGCAGAACTAATTATTTAAAGATTTTTTTAAATGCAAAATTGCTTTAAAAATTGTTTTGCTTTATATAGAACAATTTTAACAAGAGCTTGGACTTTGGGTAGTTGTGTCAAACAACAAAGTGACGTAGGTCTATTTCATTGTTGGCAACTCAGCCATGACTCTTTGAAATCAACAAGATTTGACCTAAGACTACGCAGTCTGTGTATATTTGGCTTGAAACAGCGTCATTTTTAACTTGTTTTGACGCAAGAAATAGATAGTTACACCCTACTAAAAGTCCAAGGTCTTGTTAAAATGGTTCCAAAAAGGATAATCATTAAGTCTTATTCATTTTCATCAAAACAGTTTCTCAAGTTAACTACTGAGATTCCAAGGTCTTGTTAGAATGGTTCCGAAAAGGATAATCATTAAGTCTTATTCATTTTTATCATAACAGTTTCTCAAGTTAAAAGAGAGATAACTTATAACTGAGTTTTGTACTTTAAATACTGTGATGTCTAAAATACCCATTTACATGTACTTTTGAAAGTGGTTAAAGATACGACAGTTATGTATAGGGAGAATTTTATTCATAACATAAATACTAGTATAAAAATGAATATGAATTGAACAGCAAACAAAAATTACCTCTATTTGTTCACTCCATTAGAGATCAAGATATATATAATTATATATATTTTCGTTTTACATAGACGCTTTAGTAATTTATAGATTACGGAATTAAAAAAAAAACCTAGTTAACGATGAAATACAAATAAGAAATATATATATATATATATATATATATATATATATATATATATATATATATATATATATATATATATATATATATATATATATATATATATATATATATATATAGCAAATATAATAAGCTCAATAATTAATATGCATTTACATATTAAGTGGCATATTGTTACTTATTGCTAATTTAAATTCTAAAATCGTTTTACTGTTTTATTTACAGGTTTTTACAAAACAATGAACTTCTAAAAAAATAACATCTTTTTTTTTAAGTGAGATAGACATTCATAACCATGTAGTACAATATTTACATTTTTTGTATGTCATGGCTATTAACATATTTATTCAGAGAGATTCTAAAAAATATATATAATACAAATAAAGAAAGAAAAAAAAATGAACAGAATTCTAATAAGAATACCCATTTCGTACACATTTAGATGATTCAACTAAATAATAATTGTACTAATCAGCAGTAAGATTACTTGAAAATTATTTTAGCTAACAATGGATTATATTCAAATTTTTGGTTTTTTTTCAATTTCAGTTTTATTAATTTAAAAATCATAACTTGCAATAGAATTTTTAAAAAGTATATAATGATTAGAACATAATATTAAAAGAAATCACATGTAGGTGTTCCAGAATTTACGAAACGTAACAAAACAAAAAAATGACATAACACACATGAATTAGAAAAAAATGTGAATAAACAAATCCATTTTGAAGAATACACAAAGAATTAGCAAACAAATTTTATCGACATTTTGAAAAGTGTATGCTCTGTGTCTACATGTTCTTTTTCTGTACAAATATAGAACAGATTTGTAAATTAATTCAAATTAGAAAATAACTTTACCTGTACAATGAATTAAGATTGCAATAAGTGATTATGATTTTCCTCTGATAAACTAAGATAGATAACACAGCTACTACTTCATGATTAGATAAGTCATGTTAACTACATTGAGTTCATTAACTTTCTCTCCCTTTTGAAATGTAATTTAATGTGCAAGAAAAGTTTGACACTGGTTGTTTCGCATGCGGATATTGCTCCAAAAAAGTAAAAATTGTATCCTTAAGCTGTTTTATTCACCACCACGTGCAATTATCTTATTTCAACAGCGAGAGAAAAGAGACTCATCATCTTTAAATGATTCAAATTGCCCCTTCCCTTATATTACTGACGTGTCAATGACCAATTAAAACATAAAAGTGAAAGATCCAAACAGGTGAATACTCATTAAATCAGCGTGTCTTTTCGCGTCTTTTTAAGTCGGGGGTGATAACTGTGCGCAGTAATTTTGGCATTCGAGGAACGTTTCAAAGGGAGAAAACGCCTGCAAGCGAAGAGTTACAAATGAGAGTTAGAGCTTCACTTAGATTACTTAAGATGACTTCATCTGGATGCCCACACCATTCAAGCTGACAAATTCGGGAGCAGCAATCGCCTTACAAGTATGTTATCTACATTTAATTTTTTATGATTCTCTATGATAAAATATTATTAAATACTTCTCAATTTCGTAAGTACGTTTTGTTTTATTAAAGAAATATCATGTTTTATACTTCATCACAAATTTTGTCGGAACTTTCGACATGAGAGAAAATGTAAAGGTTAACAATTACTTGTACATAATTTCTAAAAAGTATGAAATGTTCGCCCATGTAAGCCATTTCTATTTCAATTTATGTGGGGTTTTAATAGAAATTTTGAGATAACAAAAGCATGTCCCGCAAAGCCTTAATACAGTTTTCGTTTAAAACTTTAAACAATGAATGTAATTAAATGTTTTCACCTTATAATGACAGAATGAATTCCCACGTTGTTCTCTTCCTTGTGTTAATGGTATCAACATATGTGACTTCCCATTTTCATTCAAGAGGGCAGGAACCAGTAGGTATGTTTATATCATATCCAGCTTATATACATTTCGAGCAACTAACAATGCCATGTTTTGTACAAGCTTTACTTCAAATAATGCATTTATATATTTTAAACTAACAAAATACGAATAGACTGTGCAATATATTTTTTTCCGAGTATATATATATATATATATATATATATATATATATATATATATATATATATATATATATATATATGGTTGACTCATCATGTGGTGAGTTGACAAATTTAAGACATATTGGAGACACATATCTGAAATAACTATTCCATAATCTTCAGGTGGTAATAGACACCTGTCGATACTAATGTGGGTTTAAAAAGTTATAATCATAAGAATTTCAGCGTTTGGAATTTCAAAAAATATAAATAAGTCATTTGACCAAATAATATCTTTTAAAAAGTTGTTGGAGATATAAAAATTGAAAAGCCCCAGCGGGATTCGAACTTGTGACTTACAGATCCGTATGTGACCATCTTACAAACTGTGCTATGCTGTTACTTTAGAATATTGGGAAGGAAACAATGTAAAATCATGATTGACTTTATTGTATATTTTGATAGAAAGTACGTCACAATATGTGGATTTCCTATACAACCTTAAACATGTTAAGCAAATGATCATGTTTTCAAGGGGTACTGTAGTGCGATACAGTGCAAAATTGATAATTGACAAAAATATAGGTTCTCAAAATTAAAGTATTTATGAATAAATATGTTATGTCAAATGTTTTCATTTTAGTTATTTCTGGGTTTTTAAAAGATACTTAGAACAAGTAGCAAAGAACTACAATGATTACTTAACAAGTTTACATTCTACCGTTGGGTACAAATTATTTGCTATATACTTAGGACTATATACATGTAAACCATATAAAACCAATAAAACATATTTGAAACGTACCCTCTTTTCTTGCAGATGATCGCAACTTGATGTTGAATATGATGAAAAGGAATATGCTAGCTAGAGGACGACCTAGGCCTGGTAAGGTGTTCAATAAGCTAGAAAAAATTAAGCTAGGATATTTTAATGTAAGAATAACGATCAGATCAACTTCTAATTTTAGATAAGATTGTTCAAGCTATAAACTCTCATACATGGTAATTAATAACATTCATATAGTTAATTTTAGATTTTGATAGTTTCCTCTATCTTTATATAAAGCTCTTCTTTTAAGGAGATAAAATTTGTCTTAAAAAAGGGTCATGGGCACCAACCTTTATAAATCTGATATTGATTTATTTCTCATCAAACTGTTTGTCAGCGTTTTGATTTTCTTTTATCTACGGTGATGTTAGACAGTCATGCAACAGTTGACAATAAAAATTCATTTAAAGAAGTGATTATTGATAAAATAAAAATTGCTATTTTTAAGAATATAATTTTGTACGTAAAACATTTACAAATTGCACAAATTTGTTAATTGTTTAAACTATTATCAGGACCGTCTTACAATCATTCCTTAAACATATTAGTCCAACTTCTGTTGAACTGTTGCATTACTTTTTGCTATTCTAACATTCAGATACCTTTAACAACTTCAGAAGTGAAACACAACAATAAATTTTATTTTCATTTGACTAATTGAAGGACATAGGGGAAAACGTTAAATATGACACATATGTTTTACATAGAATTGACTTACGTTAGCTGGACAGTTGATGCATAGTTTCATTGTTGCTTAGAGGGATTGCAACGTTACTAGCATTTTGATGTATTGGATCAGAGACGACGCTAACTGTTTAACGTCACGCGCGTCTGAATCGCATGCATCACTTTTCCAAGTAATTGTGTTGATTGTGTTTGGGGCGTAATGAGATAGTTTCTATTATCTCTGTGCTTTAAGGTTTTGCAATTACTTTTCAAATGAGAATAATGCCCCTTTTATTAACACCCTTGTTTATGCACCTTTCGACCACTGTCTTAGAGAATTTGTTTGACTACCCTTTGAAGGGTTAATTTTATGACACATTAATGAGTTAAACATTAATATGGTTTCACAATTTGTAAGCTATGGTTCACAACTCTAAGCTATCAATAATAAGCTCTAAGTTATATTTAGCACTATCTGAAATATATAGTTTCAAAAATTGTGACTTATTCAATTGCTAGAAGAAATACAAAGTACTAGTCGAATCTCAATCAAAATAAACCCAGGAAATCGTAGTACAACAAAGTTCATCATTTACTAACGTCAAAATATATCACAAACATATTCCAACATACATCGCGTTTTTCACATCTGCACGTACTTTATTATATAGCGTCCAGCGCCCGACTGACATCAAACCAAGTTTATCCAGGAATGGGTAAGTAAATATATTTATTTACGATGATTGTATTCACATATTATATTAACTTTCATTTGGAGATGAACAGCACTAAAAGCACCCAGTTTATTCGACTGTACTAGTATTATAGTGTACTGCATGTATATCACAACAAGAACTTATATTTGTAGTAATTTAATCATACGTATACTACACGTATGTATATTACAAATTATAATCTAGAATCATATATGTTACAAATTATTAATAACTTAAAACAAACAAGTTGTAAGTGCATCGTAATGTATTTGTGAATCACGTATATAGTATAACGTATTTCTGCTGTCATTTAAATGGGGGTTTATATTTTTATAGGTTTCGGCAACATGCAAACGAGGCCAAACAGAGATATGAGTAGAATGATGTTGCCTTTTATGATGGGAGGGGGAGATGCCTTTGACGCGATGGAAGACATGATGCCAATGATGATGATGAATAGAATGTTTTAATAAAAAGTGCTATACCTATCGGCTTTATTTTTTTTTTTCGTTTACTCCATGCTTGTATTGTACTCATGATGAGAGAGAATAGTTTCATTAGATAGTATTTCATGCACAATTAATAGAGGCGGAAAGAAATATGAAGTTGTATATTTGGCTGTCAACAAGTCATTTAGTCAGGACCACTATTTTTAAAACGCTGCTATTAGTACTAGAGTTTATCATTTTAAAAGATCAGTTAAGAGGGCGCGATGGTCATGGCCATTTTTAGACTGTTTTGATCTCCTTTAGAAGAAGAGTTCTATTAAAATATATAGGAAATTATACATAAAAGGTAAAATATATAAATAAGTTTATTTACTAAATGATAGTTCATTGCTAAACTAATCATATCTAAGAATTTAAGGAAAATTTTATGATCAATTTGTTGACCATTCAGTTTCTTTAAATGTCGCTGAAAACAATTTGATTTATCTGGTCCTAAAATAAGAATGGAGAACATTTTAAAAAAAGAAAAGAATCGGAAACAATATTAGGTTTACGTTTTAACCAGTCAGTTTGATTTAAAAAGCAGAACAATGCGTTATTTGAACGTTTAATGAGTGAGAAAGCTTGTCCATGGAGTGACACCCTATGTACCAATGCAAAAACTAAAAAAAAATATGTTTTGCATCTTCATTCTTTTCTAGCAACATGGTATTCTCCCTAGTTGTATTTTAAGACTCTTTAACTAAAGGTTACACGCTTGTGTGTAATAAAAAGTGCTTTTAGTATTAGATACATGTACCATAAAAATATGTGCACTTGGGCCAACTTATTGTTCAACGTCTTAGATATAATGGGCATGTTTTCTCGTTCATAGAAACTTTGGACTTAAGCCCAAATACTCTGGGGCGCGGGAATAAGCCGCCAACACGCCGCCTTTTACAGCCAGTCGTTATCAGACCAAATATATACAGACCCACCCAGCCAGGAGTTGGTCAAAACGATGGTGAGACTTCGATAAATCATGCCATTTTTTTGGTTTCATACATTTAAAAGATTTAGGACCAGTCTAAAATAAATGTTATTGCATAAATTATTTATTTTGTAAATTTTACTTACTTAATATGTGTTTTGTATTTCAGTAATCCAAATAATCGATATATCACTACCAATGCAAATGTCTGATTTTCGCAATTTTTTCTATTTTTCTTATCACTGTTATAATTGCTAAAATTTGCATTTTAATTACTATAGCATGCATGCATCAAAATTGCAGAAATTTGTTATAAGGGTTTTTCCTGTGTTTACTCGCTTTGCTAAGGTACCAGGGAATAAAGGATCTTCGGGGACTTCGAAATAAAAACCAAACATTAAAATAAGGCCAAAATATAAAGTTTATTAATTTAGATTGCAAATGTCAAAGGTGTAAACTCATAATAAAAACAGTTCTTAAAATTGACAAAGAAAAATAACATAAAATGAAAATATATTTACCTTCGAAATAAAACCAAATATTAAAATAAGGCCAAAATATAAAGTTTATTAATTTAGATTGCAATTCAATTCAATTCTTTATTCGCTCAAGACCAGTTCACTGGTATTTGAGGTTCAAAATCAGTATATACAAATGTACACGAATACAGTCAAGGATCACATGTACAGTAGAAGTAATAATGACAAAAAAAAGTTAAAATCACAATACAATAGGTTGTTAAAGTTGGTTTCTGGAAGAACAGACTTTGACAATTTTTTTAATAAATATTGACAAGTTTTTTAGTTTTTCTACATTAAAAGTATTCATGAGCTCGTTAAATTTTATAATATTTGGGTGTTCATAATATCTCTTGGGTAAAAACATTTTTCTGTCGTTTACAAAATATGTACATTCTAAAATATAATGAAATTCATCCCCAATACTATTAGAATCACACATTGTACATTTTCTTAAATGTTTTTCAATATTATGCCATCTACCTGTTTCAATGGGGAATCGATGATTACATGTTCGTAATTTTGTAAACGTGATCCGTAGATCTGTAGGTAAAATCAACAAGTACTTTTCTAAATTGAGATTTGTTTTAAAAATTCTATAATTAATACATTTTGGTGAGTTATCTACAATACTTCTCCAATCTTGTACAAATTGATTTTGTAATATTTCTTTAACTGTTGACTTAAGCCAGTTATAACTACATATTGTTTGATTTTCCCATATATATGACAACCCGCACGAGTTGAGTATATCATGTATACATTTTATCCATGGATGTATAAAAGATCCATTGTTGTAACATCTATAAAAATAACAATAGATTACATTAGTGAGTTTACAATCGTGGGCTGTCAAAACTTTTGCCCAGTACATTATCATTTTAATTTTAACAAAGAGTGACAATGGATACCTTCCAGTTTCTCCATACACCATACAATTTGGAGTACTAGATTTAAGATTAAGAATAAATTTCAAAAATTTTAAATGTACCTTTTCAATAATATCTAAATTTTCGTAACCCCACACTTCGCACGAGTAAAGTAAAATTGGGTTAATGACCTTGTCAAATAGGTCTAACTGACAATTAATTGGTAGGCTAAAATAACGTATTTTACGTAAAACACCATACAATGCCTTTGACGCTTGTTCTACTAAATGTTTTTTTGCATTATTAAATTTTCCACTTCTTGATAAAACAATACCCAAATAGCAAAATGATTTTACGTTTTCAATAGTTACTCCTTTATACAAAAATTTACGCTTTGACATTGCACCTTTTGAAAAAATGAGGATTTTTGTTTTGGTTATATTGACATTAAGTTTCCATATATCACAATAATTTGCAAACACATCTAAAGCCTTTTGTAAATCAGGCGCAGATTCAGATATTAAGACAGTGTCATCGGCATAAAAAAGTAGACAGAGTTTCAACATAGCAAATAAATCATCCTGTATTTGAAGAGAAGGACAAGTAAAACCCTCTATCTGGTTTCTTAATAAATAATCTTCCAAATCGTTAATAAAAAGAGAAAATAAAAATGGTGACAAATTTTCTCCTTGTCTTACACCTATGTTACACATAAAAAAATCTGATAAATGTTGGCCAATTTTTACCTTTGATTTTATACCCTTGTACATGTTAATAATAAATCTCAAACATTTTCCATCTATCCCACTTTTAAGAACTTTCGTCCATAGTCCGTCTCGCCAAACTGTATCAAAAGCTTGTTTAAAATCAATGAAGGCACAGAATAGTTTCCTCTTATTGTTTAGTGCATATTTACAAAGAAAATCAATAACAAATATATTATCTGATGTACAATAACCCTTTCTAAAACCTGTTTGCGCTTCATTGATTAAGTGTGTTTCGTCAGCAAAGGTGTTTAAACGGTCACATATTATACTAGTAAAAAGTTTTCCTAAACAACTGAGTAATGTAATAGGTCTGTAATTTTCAGGCTGACTCCTGTCGCCCTTGCCTTTGTAAATTGGCTTAATTATTCCCAATAGCCAATCGTCTGGGACTAGGCCACTATCAAAAACCAAATTGAAAAAGTTTACATATAAGGGTAAGAAGGTTTCCATTGTTGTCTTAATATATTCGTTGATAATATGGTCACCGCCAGGCGCTTTATTGTTTTTTAATTTTTTTACAGCATTCCTAATTTCTTCACAAGTTATAGACTGATTAAGAAGTGTATCATTATCTAAATTTATGTTTATATCTATCTCTTGGTCTTCAACAGTGCCTTCGTTTGTTTTTTTCATAAACTCAAACATTAAATCAATATTTACACCAGTTTTGTCTTTCTTATTGGTACTATTTAAAATATCCCAGTATTCTTTAGGTTTCCCTTTATGGAGTTCCTTAAGCTTGTCTGAAATACTATTATTGTAGTCCTTGATGCTTTTATCCAATGTTTTCTTGTATTCTTTGCCATACATTTTAAGATTATTAAAAGTTTCATTTGATTTTTCTTTATTATATAAACGTTTTGCAATGTGGTATTTTCTTCTGGCTGTGCGACAAGTTTTATTGAACCATGGTTTATTAGCATCGTCTTGTCTTTTCTTTGGGGGAGTTTTATTTTTTAATGTCAGAGGTGACAATTTGCGTTTGGCTTTTGGTTTTATTTCGACGATAATTACAAAGTCACGCCCATAAAGTTAATCCCGAAATGTGAAATATAATTGGATGTTTAATTACTTATGGGCGTGGATAAAAATGAAACGAACATGTAACAATCATTATAATTAGTGTTAATAACCACTGTTCAAATTATGTAATTAAAACGCCCACAGGTGCCAGGTAAGATGTCAAAACAGGTTGAATTATGTAATTAAAATACTAAGCGGTCCTGTGAGGCTTATTTAACAATTGACGTTAATTTGAAAATTAAAGAAATAAGTATTTAAAGATTTCGACATAAAAATAATATTAACTAATTATTAAGTTAAGTCATTATTGCGACATTTGAACATTCTTTTTTTTTCGTTTTTTTTCATTTTAAAAACGTATATACAAAATAATTTATCTACAAATTAAGAACATAACATTATTAAAATAGCATTTGATATGAATAAAATATACAAATATTATACAAGGTAAGTGATATATAAAAATATAAACAAAATATATACACGGAGCATAAAATTCTGTAACAAATTGCAAATTTACAGAAAATCTAATTGTTGTGATATATTCAAAATATTGTTGAAGGTATCTAATCAATAGAGACAGTGATTTAAAAAAATCATATTACATTTTTATATAAATCCGTAAATTGGCAATCAGAGAATAAATAGCACAACCAAAAAATACACAAACAAACGCAATGTCATCTCACAATATTAAGACACACCGATAGAGATTTGCAATTACGTCAAATAAAAAAACCTGATTCTTTTTCAGCGTTCGAAATGCAAGAGTTTATGCGGTTACTTCCCTTTCTATCGATGACGGAAGCAGGTGAAGGAATGGCGGATATGATGTTACCCATGATGCTCATGCAAGGCAGTGGACAGTTTTGACCAATGTAAAAAATGTTACTGATTTGTGAATTTTCATTGCACAAGGAATAAGTTAATAAATTTTATTTGTCAACTGGATATTATGTATGTTAAAAATGAGATATTCTAGTTAAAAATTGCAATGGAAATGGACGAAAAAAATTGTAGTTGTATAACTCTTCCGTGGTCTTGAAACATTTATCTCTAAAATTATTATTTAGATTTTTGAAAAGTAATAACAGTTACGATTTTGGTCAAAAATTTTTTCCGATTTTAATGTTTACAATACTTAAGTAATTATAAGGCATTTTTAATATGCAATCAAAATTTGAATGTCATTCGTTGAGATATAAGCGAGTTACAGGGCTTACAATTCTTTACCATATAAACAAAGTCGTTATTGAATGAAACTATCAGCTTTTCACCAAAGTATTATCATGTTGAAGATCCCGTACTGCAACGAAAGAAATGCTCCCACATTAACAGCTGATAAATGAATTATCCTAATCCTTTTGAAACAGAAACACCCTTTTCTTCTTCGATGCGTATAATTATTGGGATACATTTTTAAAAAGAGAATTAAAGCATTTTAATTCACTTCTATTTACTTTGTCAAATGAAAAAGTATAAGGTATGCAAAAGAAAATGTTTAGGCATTGTGTATTATAATAGTTTGTATTTAAAAGCTGCTGTTAAATGCCGCAAAAATATTCTTAATTTTTTTTTTAAAATTAGAACTATTGATAAATTCTAATTAATATGATCTGTAAATTTCTGACTTATTGATATATATACTTATAGCAATATCTTTAGAAAATACTTGAGTACACGTGTATTAAACGTTTTATTTAATAAGATCGCGGAAATATGACATTTAAGGATTTAGAAATGCACTAGTAAAATAAATCGGTTGTTTGATAAAAAAAAAAAAAGATGTGTATATCATCAACTGATTTTATTAAGAATGAGCATCAATAATAATAAAACAAGGAAAGAAAAAATTGCGGAAGCGATTTGTGAGTAATATGTGAATAAACACCGTACATACACGTTCTAAAACCAAAACATCGCATGTACAATCAAGTACATGTTTTAAAATCAAAACCATCGAAGAAATTTCTTTTTAGCTAAAAAAAATTAAATGGTAATGTATTTGTGAATTTAAAAACGAAACAAACAATTTAATCGTGAAGCGAATGAGGCAGCATGTTGCCTAAAAGCTGTCTTTAAAAAATATCATATAAATTGAAGATGTAAAACAAACCGATCAGTTATTTTTGATTTTGACAATTTCATTAAAACAAATTGAAATAAAGCATATAAACAATCATATATTAAAATTATATAATACCTGCGTGTGATCTACATTATGCATTCTCCATGCAGTCTCTAAACTGAGTATGTACACGCTACCAAATATAAACGCATACGATTTAATTTCTAGAGAGAAAATATACTGCCATGGTTGATTATTGTATAATTATATAAGTTTTTAAATAAAATAGTTTTTTTTCGTTTAAAATACTGCAAAATGACATGGATATTTATATTCACAATAGAGCTTTATAAGACCGTCTTACTGACGTCATAAGCAAGGGAGGTAAGCCGCGTAAGTCAATGTTCCTTTTCCTGATTAATTAAGTGATTTTGATCGACTGTGGCGCTGATATTTTGCATAAAATCTCCATGAAACAATGCCAGACTTATTAAATAGGCACTTATTAACTAATTCCCATATATAACTCAATATGGTCATGATATCGTTTCATATGACCTTTAGACCTTAATTGAAAAACTGTTTATTTATGGTGACAATAAATACGTAGACAAATCAGCTTGAAAAAAGATTTTTTACTGGTATATTGATCCTATTTAAACGAAAACAAGACACAAGCCTTGTTTACATGACAAAGAATTGTGAGCTCTGTATCTTGCTAATAGCTTAATTATTGACTCTCAAATTTCATTTGATCATTAGAAACGCATTTCTAAAGCATTGTAAAAAATAAAAACAGAAAAAAGAACTTGACCAAAATCGTGACCATGCCCCTTTAAATAATGTCCAATACAGTAAGTACAACGAGTAATAGGTACATGTTCAATAAGTACACTGTATTACTAAGTCATGAGTCTATTTCTATAAACTAGACTTTAACTTGTACATGCACAGGTTGATCACGTAAGATGAACAGAATTTGAAAAAGGAGTTATTTAAAGTATTGGCGAATATATGCCCATTATACCACACCTTTTGTCCAAAGGATTTCCTTTGAACTTGAATGTCGGATTTCCACTGGATTGAATGTCTTTACTCTCCACCCCCTTCTCCTAGATACCTGGTACTCTCTTCATTTAATTTTAACAGTTAAACTTTGCATGTTGGATAAGTTTTTGCTAAAGCCTTAACAACATTAAAATCGGAAAAATAATTTTTGACCAAAATCGCGTAGGTCTTGGTGATAACAAAGTTTAAATCGTTTCCAGCTCAAATCCAGATTTTATTTTTTTGTTCTTGCTTATAATTTGTTATACACTTTTATAGCAAATAAGAATTGAAAAATTACGCAAATTACAATGTTTTAAATACTCTAACAAACGGCAGTCTTCTTCTGATTTAACGTTATAAAGCACAAAAATCAACTCTGTAACTTTTTTGGTGAAACAAATGACAGATGATTGATTTGTCATTATCCACAAAGATACTTCATCGTCCATTTTTTTTTCTGGAACATCAATATGAGCCTGATTAGAATAAGTTTTCTCGTGGTTTTTTTTAATTATTTCTGTTGATTTGTTTATTGCATAAGAGGTCTTTGTATCGGTAAATCCAAATACAGTAATTTCAGAATAACAAATTGTGTTAGACTACCAATAACGAAATTTTGAGGTTGGTAAAATTATGTCAAATTCGTTTCTTGCTTTAAAAAAAATTTAAAATCCTACTATCCGTATTTTATTGAAATTGATCGAAAGGAAAGACAACTCGTGAACTCTTATATAAAGTGTAGACGCACCATTGTTAAGCAACTGTTCATATTGTATGTATATCTACATTGTTTGTATAACTTTTTTGCAACTATGAATCATATTGAGAAAAGGGGTTTCGCCGAAAAAATTGAAGATGACAAAAAATTTAAATGGTGATCAGATTTTAAAGTCAATATTTAAAAGAATGAAGAAAATATATATGTAAATGTAAAATACAAATTAGAAAAATTACAATAATACAAAAATCATTTTAACAAATATATTAAAAATGTTTGTTTTTAAACGCGGGAACTCTACTTTTCAATAACTGATTAATTTCATCAGTTGTTGCTCTTAGATTTTTTTATATAAATGTTTGCGATGAAAACACACTTGTCCATTTCATTATTTTCATTTACTTAAGTTTTAGTAAAATTAGTTTATGTTTTGATTTCTTTTAATGTTTTTTTCTACATATATCAGCGTCATGTTGACAATTTTCCGACATTTCATTCACTTGTTTTAACTGAATTCAGAATAATAACTGTTGTTGTCTCTTTAGAACAACTTCATTTGTGAGACAATTATTATATTATTAGTCTTTACTTGATAAAGAAATAAATGCTACCTAATAGGAAAAAAATCGTTTGTATAAAAATCAAAAAGGTCACACTCTCGGAATTCAGGTCATAAAAAATGTATTCAAATTTGAGATACCAGGTTCCCTAGATTGACCTCGACAATTTTTGTTTAAGATTCTAAACATCATTAAACTTTAATCGATTTCTGAACATTGTTAACGTTTGATATTTGAATAGTACACTAAAGAAATCACTCAACTCTTTGAAAACCTTTAAATGTTCTATCTTAAGAGTTTATTATCCTCTCCTCTTTAACAAGCCTGTGATATGAATAAAAAATATTAAAAAGTAGTAATGATGAAAAAGGTTAAAGGCAAATCAATGTGTTTCAATGATAAGGCAAACTTAACATTGTCACTGGTGTGAACCAAAAAGGGAACAGTTTTCATGTGTTATTAACTCACTCATGTTATTCCTTCTTTTTTTTCCTTCTTTTTTTTGGAATGACCTTTTCAGGTTTTTTATAATAATTATAGGTTAGAGGTTAGAAAATGCTTTCGACTTCATTTTGATTATACACTATGTCAAGTAAAAGTAACAGACCTTGGAAAAATTCTTTTCGACCTACTTTAAAGTTCGACTTTACGACTTTATAATCCATGCTTGAAAGAGGAGGTGCAATCAATACATAGGCCTCGTCTCTTTAAGTTATAGTTTAAACCAAATGGCAGTTACAGAACAATCCAGATATTTCTACAGCCATCTTGTCTCTTCAATTTGTCGATGTGATCGGAATACAGGGTCTCGCTCAGGAAAATATCAATTTTAAAACTAAAGGTCTGTTATCAGAAATACCTCGTCAAAACACTGGCATAAAAAAGTCACTTCGGAGTTACCAACCTGTTGGATCTTTATCGCAAGGAAATAGATTTAAAACGATTTTGTCGCGCTTGCACATCAATGGTAAAGGGAGATCCTGTTGAAAGATATTTTATGGCGTTTCTATCGATCAGAGCAATCATGGTAATCGACACTGCATATTGATATTTAAGAGACAACCGAGTTACGTGCTTGAGGATTGTTATTACAGCTCTGCATACGCCGATGTTCTACTAACAATACTGGTAAGTGTTTTGTGATTCTGAAAATTTTTCTGGAATATTCGTGAATCACAGTTGTGTTTTATTAAAGAGGACTGGATAGTTGGAACCATTTTTAGGCTGTATTAACCTTCTTGTGTGGACAAGCTTCTGTAAAAACATATTTAAAATGCTCAAACTTCTAAAGTTAGAACATTTTAATTTCTGCCTAACTGTTTGCCAAAACTATCAAAATATGTCAATGTTTAAGACAAATCTGATGTTTAGTTGTGTTTTTTTACAACCCTTCCTGCTAAATAAGACATATTTTAACATCAACTTATAAATTATTATTTATCATGATTTATGTGTACAATGTGATAGAAAACTATTAAAGAATTATCCTGTTATAGGATAAATGTTAAATTTAATAAATTTAATAATTTATTGACAAAATGAGTTATAGATCTCAAAAACTGCTTTTGTTATTTGAACAATCATTGTAAATAGTACATATGTGGAACATGTGTGTCTTTCACATGGATGAGATATTCGTTGAATAGAGGGGTTGAAAATCAAGACATAGTCTATCAACGTGACGTGTACAGATTATAATGAAATCGTGTTATCTATCCATGCAATGAATATATTGTATGAAGCATTTGAATGTTTGCTTTTTAATTGCCTCCATCAGTGCGTGATATGGAGTTGTCTTAACGTCATAGCTGTTCCATTAAAAACCAAAAGTAAAATAAACATTCAAAATATGATATCAATTTCTTTCTCCAAAATGATATTTGTAGTGGAATAGTCACATACACGTCTGAACTGTTAGAATGTTATTTTTTTTTGTCCGAGAGGTGGCACACCTAAGCTGTGTATACAAATTGATGACAATTTTCTAATACATCACATTTTATTTTGAAAAACTGTGTTTCGCACAGTAACTTAAAGCGGTCGAGATTATGTGGGTGAGGGGGGCAAGGGAGGAGGTATGAAGATCATCCAAACTAAGGGAGGGGGCATTCTTTTCCATATCCTTGCATTTGAAGTACAAAGGAAAACTCCTTTGGAAAGAAAAAGCATGATTTCAGCTGTACTTTAACTTATTATATGTTCCTTTGTTATTAAAAAGCAAGACGACTGCACTAGGCTTTTTGATGAAAATAGAAACACATAACATAGTTGAAGATGAAAATATGCCATTTATTCAAATAAATGACAAAGATGTAAAAAAAACAAAAAAAAACTGTAAAAAACCTGGAAATATTGAGGAGGTCAGATGGGACTAGAAAACACAGCTGCAACATTTTTAAATATTTGGCAACATATAATATAGCATCTGACCCCCTACTAAAAACATTAAAAAAAAAAGTATGGCCCTGATATGCCAACTTATTTTTTGTTTAAATTTTGTTAAAATCTATGCCTGCACAGATTATAGTTAAGTCATACGAAAAAAGGACCTGATCGGAAAACTGGCGACAATCATGCCTCTTTTATGTTACAAGTATATATTTTAAAGTAATTCTAGCATGCATCTCAATTTTTACAAGTTGAAGGCATTTATATTTATGATTATGGATAAAGCATTTGTAGACTGGTCCCTCTTTCTTCTTGATTTATGACAAACGTATGCACTTATAAGAAGAAAAATTACAAGCGGATCCTGAAAGGCATTAGTAACTCTGGCATGCACAACATTTTTATAAAAAGTAGAGTCATTTATATTTATATTTATGGTTATATATACATGTATGCATTTGCAGACAAATCTCTTTCCTCCTTTATTTTTTATCTATGACACACATACTCATTTATAAGAAAAAAAATTCTTTACGGTACCGGTAATGTTAGAATGCATTACATTTTTTTTTATATAAAGTTGAAGGCATTTATTTTCATGGCTATGGATAGAGCATTTGCAGTACCATCTCTCTACCTCCCTCTTTTCCTTGATATATGAAAAACATGCACTTTTAAGAGGGGAAAAATTCCAAATAAAAATTTCATTGACACGACACAAAAGTCAAGTTGATGGTTTTTGTGGGGTTGACCTGATGTCGGTCTCACTAGGTTGCCACGCAAACCCAGTGTAGTGATTTTTTTATGGATAATGTTGAGAGTTTTATAACGAGTACATCAGAACAGACAAACATATACCTCTTTGTCCTGTTTGACTCAGATGCTTATAAAATGAATGAATATGTGTATATGCATGCATCCGATAGTAAAACTAAGCACCATAATAAAAAATGTGTTATTTCTTATCTTATCTATAAATAGTATATTTAAAGACTGCATTTTCTTTACATTTCATATTCTGAATTCCAGGTTGTTTTTTATTTACATAATGATTTTTAATCATATTTCCGAAATCACTATTGATAATTATATTGATAATGGATGAGATCATTGCTGAGTAGAGGGGCTGATATATAAAAGCATTTGAATTTATGTTTTAAGACCCTTGTGTGCTATATTAGTTTTTTAAGGGGTTGATGGGTGTAAGGTAAACAGCAATAATTTCACCGCAACTATTGTACAAATGTTAGGGGAACGAGAAAAGCTGACAAATGCCAGTTGAAAACTGTGAAATGACATGGGATGAAGTTTTAATAAAATGATATTTAACCACAAGTATGGATAACATAACTCACTGTGTATTGGCAAGATATAGTATGCTTAAAAAACGAAACAAACACAAACTAAAGTAAAGAAAGATACACAGAAAATGTGATTAAATGAGGAAGTAAATCAAATTAGATACATATGTAAATGTAGATTTCTTATCAATCGAACGAAAAGCCAACTAAATTAAAACAATATATAAATTGTGCCTGTTTAGGAGGGTAAGAGTTGAAATTGCGGAGGTTGACAATGGTTTTTGAGGGGTGTCAATTTCAACTCTTACCCTCCTAAACAGGCACTATTTATTTTATTATACTGAATGTCTTAATTTTAAAGAAAACTTAACTGCTTTTATATCTGAATGACATGAATTCTATGGCGAACCGTACGCGCATAGTTTACGCGCATGTAACAATTTGTTGTGTTACCCGTTGCCAAGTGTGTTGCTAACGCTGAGGGTAATAGAACGGATTATCAACTGCGTCTTAACCAATCAGATTTCAGTATTTAACATGAAAGTATAATGATAAACTTTGTTACTGTCTAAAAGTAAATAAATCAGCACATATATAAACACATATTTTTGTTGTTTTATACGCACATTTCAGCGTGCATCTTTCAACTTTCAAAAAAACGTTCATACAAGTTTTATGTAAGTCTGTTTACTGAGAATGTTAAGGTTATTTGTCGAATACTATAGCACTTAAGGTTTCTCCACCCTCGATGTTTTTATGGTTTAATCTGTGTAATTTTTGTTTAAATTTGATGATTAATATGCAAACAATCAAATTAAAGTTAAATATTGGTATGTTGCAAATATTTTGTTCATGCTGTAGGAGCTAACACAAGTACACTATCAGGACAGTTATAGCAACGACTGCTCTCTTATCAAACATCACATTTATTTTAACTAATTTCGATATAATAAAGCAATTTTTGGGAGTTGATTTTAAATCAACTCTCCAATGCAGTTACTCGGACAAACCGAAAGTGAAACAGTGTTTGGACCTAAGCACAAATCATTGCTGCTGACAAGACTTAGTTCTTGAAAATAATTGATAAATTCGATGTAATGTAAGCTAAAGGATTGTTTTTCAAGGAAACTTATTTATAAATACCTTGAAAATAGTCAGATTTTAAATGGTACGCACAATTTAAATATTTTTTGTAGTCGTATGTATTCCTACGCCAGAGTTCAATATGGTCTCGTTCAACTCGACGCTCGGCTGTCTCCGTAAATCCTTGTCGGAGATTTACGGTGTCAGCCGAGCGTTTGGTTGAACGAGAATAAAGTTATATTGCTTGGATCCATTCAATTTTCGAGAAATATTTCTATTACTGATACTTAGTTTGATTGAATTAAATTTATCTTTAAATATTATTTAACATGATTCATATGGGGGTTTCTCGACATTCTTGTCGATAAAGTCCAAAAATTCATATTATAAAAATGTGCGTAATTCAAATTAGAAACATGCAAAATAACATATCATTGATTTTAAAATAAATAAACATCGACAAAATCAACTCCCGTCAGTTCTTCAGTACTTTGATTAAAAGAAATTAATCGCAATCCTTTATTTTAAGTATTTTAACATTTTAAGGCCATTTAAAATTGCCAGTATGAAAGCTATCACATTAACAGTGCATTTTGATACGATTTTTCAACCATGAATAAGTACAGTTTAGCAACATAAAACGTCTATAACTTTTGAAATAATGGTTCAAACTCACTGAAAATTGGTACATTTGTAATTCATTATATATCCTATCGAAATCTGCAAAGAAATGTTTACCTTGCCTGGTAAAAAATTATGAATTGTGGTCTCTGTCAAGTTTGCCTTTATACGGTTTTATCAGTTTTTCATTGAATTCAGCGATTTCAACTCAAACTACTCTCTATGAATTGTTAAACATTGGTGTCATTTCACTTTACATAGCTTAAAATGTGTTAAACACAAGTATAAATCAAGAAATACTGGCAAAACTATGCACCACATAACACTATTATTATAACCGATAACGGTAAAATATTCCGGATTGCTCACAATGACGTCACACGACAATCGAAAGACCTTAAAAAGAATTGGTATACATTCGAACTGTGATGTAATTTCACTCATTTATGAACAAATGTGGATTTTTTTTTCAGATTTTAGAATGGGTAATGGCGAAAGTTCTGCTCAACTGTTTGTTGCAAATGACTCTGGAGGGGATGTATGGCTACTGTTGACTCCATCAAAAGAGTTCCCCCTGAAAACGTTGCTTGCTCAGGACTTCGGTTTATCACACCTTGCCAAAGCCGGTGTGACTGCACAGTCAGTATTAGACATTTATAACGCATGGACCTTAACCAAGAGACCAAATAACGACAAAAACAAAATAACGTCGGCCATTTTGAATTTTTTCAAGAACGCCGGTTTGCATCTCGATCCCGATCGAGCTTGCGATGTGTATGATAAATCCCTGAATAACCCACTTCATTATCTTAGTGCGTATGGATGGGGAGTCCTGAACACTACAGAGGAAATTTGTGTGACAGCTCTAGTTAAACCGAAGAGTGGAGACATCAAGATGGCGCAGTTTAGGACCCTTAGTAACTGGTCCTGGGTAATAAATTCTACGTGTGTTACACTTACCAAAAAGGGATCACAATGGGAAAAACGGTTGCCCGTTGGATACCCTTTAATGAAGTTGAATGTAGAGGAAGATTAAACAAACGTCCGTATAATTTACCCCAGCATAACAATGAACTGGAATGGTCTTTTCAGAAAAACATTCACACGATGAAACAAAATTATGATTTAAACTTAAAAAAAAAAAAGAAAGAAGCATCAAATGAAATAGGCAAACATAACACATATTGTCGGGGATTATTTTCTTCTAAAAAGTTTGAAACAGCACAAAATGTTGATGTTTTTCTTCTGGTTTGGCTTTTTTGTTTTGTTTTGTTTTGTTTTTTTTTTTGTTTTTTTTTTTTGGGGGGGGGGGGGGGGGGGTTGTCTCTTTGTTTTTGGTTTGGTTTTTTTTTTTTTTATAG
This sequence comes from Magallana angulata, assembly GCF_025612915.1. NCBI lineage: Eukaryota > Metazoa > Mollusca > Bivalvia > Ostreida > Ostreidae > Magallana > Magallana angulata. Next base: position 27,432,408 of record NC_069119.1, on the reverse strand, counting down.
GATATAAATACATAAGTCTATTAAGGAGTGAATCAAATATTTATTAGCTTTATGCGATATAAAATGGTTTGGGGCAGTTTACGCTTTAGAAACCTGGAATCGGTTCATAAAAAAGCGTAAACTGTTCAAATTTTAAGCCTTTAATATTATTATAAAAGTAATAAATATTGAGTTCATTGCTTATCATTTAATGTTTTGCTTATAATTGTAGATAAAAACAGTCATTTGACTGACATCAACTTGTACAATGTTTTTCGAATTGATACGTTTTCTGACGTAAGTCTTACTATGACGTAGAAAACATTCTTTATACGATATGAAATATTTTTTTAGCAAATCAGAAACGCGTTACAGCTAGAATTAAATTATAAGAAGAGAAATTAATAATAAATGCAATCTTTATTTCAGACACAGATAAGATTTGAATATGCAATCCATTAAATTTACTTTAATAGAAGGTAAAACCCATGCAATAAGTAAAAAGAGTATTATGCAAGCAACTACATTGTGTACATCTAAACAAAAACAAAAAGTAGTATAAGGACAGGTAAACCTACCTGAATTGACCTTGAAAGTCCGTTTACACCTGGGCATAAACAATTTCGTCAGACAGTATCATTTATTAATTTTTTGGCCTTCACATGGATGAAAAACTGGGGCAGTGACTCGCTAGTTTCACAGGTTGCAGACTTTATCGAGGTCAAGCTCCTTCCTGTGCAAGTGGCATTTTACATTATCTCTAACAGAAGTGCATCCATTAAATTAGTTTTTTGCACTAGTCTGAAGAAAAGAACTTTTTTATAGTGATGTATGATTTCCTCATCATCTGATCATTCCATATTCAAATGGCTCTATTTTTGATTACTCAAGGAATGTGTTATTCTTTAACAAATCCGGTCGGTTTTGCACTTACTGATATCTATTATTTTTATTGTCTTTATTATGTCTACCGTCATAGTTTCAACCATTGACTGTTGTTACTTTTGAGTTTGATATTGAAGATCACTTTGTGTTATCAATTATTATGTTGAAAAGAGCCTTGAGCTGTATTTTTTATAATTTTATTTTGCTGCAAAAACCTGCTAGTATGCTAAGTCTGCATTTAACTTAAACTTTTATCATATATAAGATTTTAAAAAATCATTAATTTTTGGCAGTAGAAAGATTTCTCTTCTAAGGAATATATAGCAGTTCAATTTTTGTACAAGACGACAATAATTCAATTTAGCTTTAATTAAATCCTCTTAACGGCTTTTCCCACAAAAATAAGGTTAACAGAAATTTTAAAAACATGCTATTTTTGTCATTTTAGATGGAAATAAAATTTTCGTAAAAAAAAATTCAGCATGAAAATTGCAGCTCAAATTGCTTTAAGATTGAATAACATTTGTGCCCAACCAGCGAACAATAAAATATTTTTAAATTAATTGTTTTTGTGTTTTGACAGTGGATTATGGTACATTCAGAACATAATATTCAATGGTAGTTCTGTTGTGTTAAAACTGCCAAGTAATGTATATGACCAATACCCACACTTTGAAAGAATTGGGATTTAATTTTTATGTACATTCAGTGAAGAAAAACTTTTACTAACTAGATGTATTTTTTATTGCAACGTCGAGGTAAATTAACAATGTAACAATTTCCCTTTATATTATCAATTTTTTTTAGTATAAAAGTGTGAATTTTATAACAAATCACTTCGATATATTATATTTTCAAATTCATTAATTCGACATATACAGAGGTTGAAATTGTGTTTGCCAGGCTTAAAGGGGCATGGTCACGATTTTGGTCAAAAATGTATTTTTTCGATTTTAATGTTTACAATGCTTCAGTAAGGCAATAATAATAAGCAACCAAAATTTGAGTGTCATTTGTTCAGTTATAACTTACAATTCTTCGCCATGTAAACAAAGGCTTTGTTTACATTTTGAATGTTGAAGTTAAAAATTCCCGTTCAGACCAAAAATGAAAGTATTAATCGTTAGGAACTGTTTATTTATGCTTAAAACGAATAAGAAGATAGACAAATCAGTTTGAAAAAGATTTTTACTGGTATATTGAACCTATGTAAACAAAAACAGGGCACGAGCCTTGTTAACTTGACGAAGAATTGTGAGCCCTGTATCTTGCCTAAAGCTCGTCGACTGGCACCAAAATTTCATTTGATCATTAAAAATGCATTTCTAAAGCATTGTAAATAATAAAAACAGAAACATAAAATTTAACAAAAATCGTGACCATGCCCCATGAAAACCATGAAGTATTCCATGATAAAAACTATGAAATAAAATAATAATCGAATTCCGGTACCAGCCGCGAAATATCAGAGCTTTACACTTTTATATAATAAGAAGGGTTGCAACAAATTAACAATCAGATTTGCCTAAAATTCATAGATATGATTTTTTTAGTTAAACAGTAATCTATTATTTATTTATTAAAGTAAAAATACAAGTATTTTACCGTCAAAATTCTGGTAATTTACTATTTTTTTACATAGGGCTCTTTTTCTAAAGAATATTAATACCGTCTTCAGATGGTCACGACAATCAAGTCCCCTTAAATCCATTGCCAGGATTCTTATTTTTTCTATCGAATACATTTATTTTTAAATGGTTTGGTATTAATACAGCCATGACATAATGTTCACATATTTAATGAAACAATCATAAATGGGCTTCATTTCAAAAATATTTCAAGAAGAAAAAAATGATGAGCAAATTATTACATTTATTACACCATGTCCTCATATTTTGGCATTGCAAAAATAGTCCTTAATATCATTTCTGCCGCTTGTAGATTTCTGTTTTTATTGAACGATTGCTGCAAGATGCATGTGAATATTAAGCTATAGTACCCAAAAAAGTATATTTGACGGAAAGTGTTCCTATAAGGTCTTTATTTCATGCACATTGGGTAGTTGTTTGTGATGAGCTTTATTTTCCAGTTCATATAATAATTCACAAATATTTGTAAATATAATGTTGTGCAGCTTTATTTAAGAAGTCTTTATAATGCTAAAAATATGTAAAAGAAAATAAACAGAAATGAAAATATTGCAATCTGCCTTGTTGCTTTGTAAGTCCATTTGGAAAATTTGGAATAAAATGAAAGGGGGGAATGCAATACTTTAGTTTTCATGCACATTTGAGAGAGGGCCACAAAAGGGGTACCAAACGACCACAATAATTACAGATGGTCGTATTTTGGGTTTGTAAATCAATCACTCTTTCGTTCTTTAAGTAGAATAAGAAGCCGCGAAAATGAATCGAATTTTTCTCCAATTTGATTCCATCTCCTTTTTCAAGGAATGAATAACCCACACTGCTTTCATGCCGTTGTGTTTGGTTAGAAACTTTTTTCTCATGTTGGCTGCTAGTGTCTATATAGAAATTGAGAAAATTATGTGATGACCTAGCAATCACAAAAGTATTGTTCCAGTCTTTGAATCTAAACATGTCGTTCGATGTTGGTGCATAAACATATTCAGACACGTTCACTGGTGTAAGTAGTTTCGATGCTTCAAAAGAAAAAACGCAACCTGGTCCTGTTTTTTGCACGCTGCATAACTCAGTTCCCGGTGATTCGGAGGGTTTAATGTATACAGGAATTTGATGGGAACACTGGTACTGTGGTTTTAATCTCGTTCTTTGGTTTTGTTTTTCTCCTCCGCATTCAGCTTTCTTTGAGATATGATGAGAATTCTTTGTGTTTTTAATGTTTGCTTTACGTGAAGTGCTTACTAAAAAAAATCATAATTTAAAAATAAATGATCCAGTTATGCATGTATAGAGATGATATATTATATTAAAGAAAACTTAATTGAATTTTATCATTGTCTTCTACTGTGCAAAGTACAAAAATGTAATAACAATCATTTTTTTAAATACATTAGATACATACCTTGATTTGTAAATAAATATGGTACCGCTATGTAACCAAACACTGGAAAGATAACAAAATTTAGATTTCATCTCATGAACATTAATAGTCAAATCAAATGTTCAACAGCTTTACACATATGCAGGCATCTTGAAAATCAGGAAACTAAGAATTGACATGGAAAAAATCCTACAGTGATTTAGATACCAATATTTGGTAACCCCATCAATTGCTAAACTATGATTCGGTTACCTGTAAATGATATCATATTATCAGATTTCTCTTTTTGGTTTGGAATTTTTTTTTATATGACTTATATCAATTCTCATTTAGGTCTTCAATTACAATTATTGTTTTCTTTGAAATTGAGGTTTTATTGGTAAACTTTCTCTTTCATATTGAAACTTACATGTATGTCTCATTGGTAAAAGTTCTCTTTCAAACTGAGGCTTATCTCTTAGGGTTAAAAAAAACAATAAAATTAAGCATTTTACTTATATAAATCGCTAAAAATACCTTCTGGATTCTCTCTATCAACCATTTCGGATTTGTCGTTTTCAACAAAGGTGTGTTGTCTTCCTGTTTCCACATTTTGAATGTACGTTTCTTCTTTGAGTTTATCACTGCTTTTGTTTATACTTTTATATGCACTTCGGGCGTTCTTTGAAACATAACGTTGGTCACTTTTTTCATACGTTTGCTGATTTCGTAGATGACGGATACGGTGTCTCGCAGGTACATCTTTCTTCTGTTCTTGGTAGATTTCTCGAAGATCGTCATCCTGTACGATTTCGTAGTAATTGCAGATATCCTCTTGATTGGATAAGTCTACGTATGATTCTGAAGGAAAATAGTGTGGCTATATATAACAGTTTGTGCTATGCATTCTCATGAGGTTTTGAAATCTTTACATTTTAACACTTTTATGCAATTAAGCTTAATATATATGGACTTTGAAAGTATCAATTTTTTAATTATCATTTTCTTGACTCGTTTCGCAATTGTTGTGCTATACAGTTTAATAGTTTTTTTTTAAGTCTTCACGATTCAACACAATCATTATTATAGAATTTATTATTCTCTCTCTCTCTCTCTCTCTCTCACTCTCTGGCACGTAGCATCCATCTTTTGAAAGGGGGTAGGTTCATCCAAAATAAAATCGTGACAGGCCAATTAAAAAAAACCAGGTTCGAAGCATTTCTACTTTCACTTCCATTTACATGTACATGCTCCCATAAAAGAGTGGGGACCTATTCAACTTCTTGTATGTAAATTTAAAGAAAATGTCTGTTGCCAAAAGAATTAGGAGGGGGGGGGGGGCAGTCCCCAGTCCCCCCCCCTACACCTGATGCTACATGCCTATCTGTCTGCATCATTTTGTAACGTACATATTGCATAAAGTTATAAAGTCAACAGGTCAATAATGCTTTTTACAGTCGATCATGTATTCACCATACACGCTTCTTTTATTTTACGTTGAGAATATTCACTTGTTTCTCTTGAGCCAATGTTGTAGGGGAATATATGGGGGAAAAATACAATGGCAACACAAATATAAATAAGGTTTGAAAACTATAGATATCAAATGGCTTGCATGATCTTACATGGCTTTTTTTAACTCGTCTTGGAGAGTTTTTCTTTTCCTTTATTATGGTTTATATATATATAGAAGATAAAAATTAATCTACATATTTACTCTTTAGTTTAAAGACGGTGTAGATATTAAATGAGAATGCTTTTATGAATTGTTATGCTTATAACAGTAAAGCTTTAGATAATATTTATTTCTTCCTCTTATTTTGTAATACTTGGCATATTATTTCATCAAAATTTTAGAAACATGAATTGATCCTAATAAAACGCATTTAGTTGCTTCACTTGATCATTTATAGGAATTATGATTAAAACTAATAAAAAAGTTCCGATTGACCGATCTCACAATTATTATAAATCGAAATCAAAAAAAAAAAAATGAGGTAACCCTTTTAGAAGCCTACGTAGTCATCAATTTAGCCATCAAATCTACTAGTCAAATTTTTCAACATCATGTTAGACTAATAGAACCATTTTAACAAGACCTTGGAATTTTATGTAGGATGTAATGCGTCAAAACAAGTTAAGATGACGCTGGTTTCAAGCGACATATACACCAATTGCGTAGTCTTCGCTCAAAAGCCAGATAAATCCTGTTGATTTCAAAGAGCCACGGCCGAGTGGCCTACAATGAAAAATACAGGCCTTCGTCACTTTGCCGTTTGACACAACTACCTAAAGTCCAAGCTCTTGTAAAAATGGTTCTAATTAGCAAAGAAAAAATCAAGATATTTCAGTTTTCAAAATTTGATTTTTTTTTTCTATATCTTTATACAGAGTTCAGAGATCGATAGTCTAAATATGGCATTGATCATACAGTCTTCTTTACAAAGTGGCTTTAAAAAAAAACACACCTAAAATGGTTTCATATGCTAAAACAGGGATTACATGTAATGATTTGTTGAGTCAAAGATGCGATTGGGTTTTTTTTTTATTTATTGGTATTACCTTTGACATGTATATAAGGCATGTCTATTTGGAACCTTTCTCCGGCTAAACAGGCACCTGCAAAAATCAAAAGTGTCAGTTTACGTTTCCATTCAAATGGGGAAAAAACGAGCATGTCTATGCGAGCATTTGCCAATTAATTTATATCTAAGTGGGTTTTTTTTAGTTTGCCTGACGTCATGTTCCACTTCTGTGTTGATTTCAAGATTTATATTATTACCACTAACACATATGTCACCTATACAGCTAGGTCTTTAGGTCACCGTGTATATGGCTAAAACCGCATCATTTGTAATAGTTAAACTTGCCTATATATACGAAAAAAAACACGTAAAGCCAAAATGTTCATGAATATTATCGTTATAATTGTTACAATTTGTGAAAGTGTCAATATGTTTGAATTTAGTGTTTTAAATGCATTTTCAAAACTTTAAATAATAATGATTACGTCATGATGTCAAAGGTAATACCTTGTCAATATAAATATCAATATTTTTGTATATAGAACAATATATCTAATCCTTATTCATTATTTTTATACATGATAAAAAGTATGTTAAAAATTATCCAAAGATTGCTTCTACATAAAGCAAAGTGTTGTAAACATTGATTAATTAGCAAATGTATACAGGTATAAGCAGATATATCTATATAGAAGTTTATGATAAATGGCGTTCCACTTTTGACTTTTGAGTTATTTACTTGAATAAGTGGATGAAACTGTTTAACGATTTTGCTTTAAATTACGATTTGTAACAGTATAATTTTACCCAGGACATATATAAATCTATGACAAAAAAATCAAAGATTAATTTATCAAAGAAATTTCTACTGTGGGTTTGAATCAAAATAACTTTTTTATGAAAACAAATACACTTCATGGTTGATAGGTTTTTGAAATAGAGAAAAGAGATATTAATATTAGAACTTGTAAATCAATACTTACCCATTAAGATTCGAATCTTTATATGCAGATTTTGGGAAATGAAAATATCCTTCTTTCTTATTCCTCAAAAAATATTTGCAACATATGACCTATAATATAAAACTATACCATTCGGATTTTTTTTCGTTCAAAATATTCTAAACTGAATAAAACAATGAAAAAAAGGTAGCAATTCAAATTTTATTTTGATAATCAATTTTTCCTCTTCAAAAGATTCTAAACTGAATGAAAAAAATGTAAAGGCTAGTAATTCAATTTTTTTTCATCTTTTGTCTGCAAACTGTTGAATTAATCTTATAATTAATTAACTAAAAGAAATGCTACCTGTGTTGTCATTGCTCTGAAGAAAAAACTAGAATTCAGATTCAGATTCAAACATAATGCAGCAATGGATACCATCCACTCATCAACTAAAATCTAAATGACTCGGGCTACAGTCGCAGCCACAAAAACTGACGTGGAATTTGTCCTGACTCTCCATTGATAAATGACCAGTATCTGTTATAATTTTTACCTTCTTCTTCTTCTTTAATTTCCTGTGCAATGTGAATACATGTACCACATCGGGTTCAAAGTTCAAAATACCACATCGGGTTCAAAGTTCAAGACGCTTACTCGACCATATTTTTTTAGTCTCCTAAATGATTACTTATGTACATGTGAAAATGATACAATCATATAAAACGTTTTTGTCGTGAGAAAATCATTAAAATATTTGTATTGTTTGACAAATTTTTATTTATAAATACTCTTACCAAATAATTATTTTTTTTCTTCTTTTTTATTTTAATCGAAGAAATACTTGGCTTGATTTTTACTACACTGTAGTAGTAGACGTACAGCTCTTTACGAAAAATGTCTTTTTTTTTAAATAAACTTTACTTTTTATAATAAATGTTTGATATCTTTCTTCTCTTTTTTTTTATTGTTAAACACCCATATATCTGTCAAGTCTTGAAAATATTCGTAAAATTGGCTCTTGTTCAGTTCTATCTTGTTTTCATTCAATTTAGTTTTGCTTTATCAAAAAAGGAGTCAAAGTTTACTTAGCTTGCCGAATCTGGAGTAGGTTTTTTTTCTTGTATATTTTTTGAAAAAAAAACCCACCAAAATGTTTGTTTTTTTCTGTTATCTATCAAAACGATAATCATTTGTAAAATGTGAACTTATGAATTTAAACTAAATGCTAAAGTGAACGAAAACAAATAATCAAACTGCATGAGATTACAATTTCTGTATTTTGGGCGAAGGGGAGGAGGGGGGGGGGGAGTTGAGGACGTGTAAGTATAATGTAATTTTTAATTTTTCAAATTATCATTTGGTATTGGAAAGATGATTTCCTTTTTACATAGTAATATATTTTTTTATTATTTATATAAATGTTTTCTTTCAAACGGCAATAGTATTACTTTTATGATAAGCCCATGTGTTAAGAAATACAAAACCGAGACAAGATTGTGGTTTTGTTCTCATTTATATTAAACATTTGTTTTTATGCAAACCTGTTATAATTATGATAGCTCATAGCATGAAATTAATAAATGTGTTTGTTTTTTAAAGCCCAGGTTCAAGGATAAAACTGCATGTAACTGGGTTTTTTTTTGTTTCGCCATTAATTCAATTGTTGCGAGTTGTGTATGTGACACAAGAATTCATATCAGAGGCCAAAGACACTGCACTCTATAGTTTCCATAGAGTAATTCCGCGTTGAACCCTTTTAATTGTTTTTGAGTCATGAAAATTTATAACTCACTTAGTGGCATAAGCGGCAGAAGCTGTAATAACTATGCATTGTATTGAATTAATGACTCCGGTGTGTTTACCCGAGTTGTACAAGTCGTTCCTAATGACTTTACGGCAGTTTTGTCCGCTTCTATCTAAAGTTGACAAAGTCCAAGTTCTCCGTTAATTAAAGTGGAATAACACACCTGGAAATTTAAAAAAAGTCACTCAAATTAACAGTTAATTATTTGAATATGAAAGATGTAATGATAAATAAACTGTACAAATGTCAAAAAAGCGTAAAATGTTGCATATTGGGGATGAAAAATGAATATCTAAAAAATTCGATTCAGTAAGTAATGTAAAACAAACAAAAAAATTCCATGCGGGATTCAAACTCGGGATGTACGGATCACAAGCCCGACACCTTATCCATTCGGCTAAAAAGTATGTTGATATATATTTCGCCGTCGAGAAAATCCTTTTAATCATACAAGATGTCGTTTCGATCAGAGGTCAGCCATTTTGTGACGATGTGTTATTCCACTCTAACTATGCCAATATATCATTTTTATTTTATTTTAAACTGTAAGCATTCTTTTTATGTAAAATTCTAGATGTATGGAATTAAGGTCTATATGAAACTGCAAATGGAAATTCAAAACCATCTTAAATTTAAAATTAAGTATAAACCAGATCGAGTAAACGTTGGCCGTATATTTAGTTACTCAATATATACGTACTTGTTCTATTATAACATTCATGACACGTTTTAAGGTTAAGAGAGTTTAAAACTATCTATAACAATTTAGATTGTTGTAGTTAAGTTTACAAATCTTTGACTTTAAACTTTAAATGCAACAATTGGAAAAGGTAATTTACGTTGAAATTAAGCGTCACTGAAAGACCATGTATAAGTTATCGATGAACATATCATTAATGCAGTTTATCGGCCGATGAATGGCACATGACATCTCTTTCTGCCAATTATTGGCGGGGAAAGCTTTATCTCGTAAAAGCATCAGACTTGTTACTTTCTAAATAGCCAGATATCATGAAGTTTTATCAGGAATGTGTTTTTCTTAGAAGTTCTCCTATCGCAGGAGGAAATTACCCCGGTCAAGACATTGGCTTTATGTTATTATATGCTTGTCCGTTCACCTTGTCCTTCAACTGAGCGAAAAACATTGATATCAGAGAAAAATAAAAACAAATCTTTTCGGTGCCAAGATTGGTTTAAACGTTTCCGATATAGAGTTCTTCACTTCCATCGTATTAACATCGAAAGCGAATATTGACTCTCTCTCTCTCGCGAGCTCTCTCTCTCTCTCTCTGCAAACAAATTTTGAACTATGAAAACGCTTTCTTCAATTATTCTCCTTGTGGCTGCATTTGAACTTTCTGTTTGCAAATTTATTGGTGCAGATGTTGAAGAAGACCATGGCATTGTTTTCGATTTGTCGGCGAAAATCGACACTCTCCTCACCACTGTCAAGAAAATGGAAGACCAAATGAAAATCAAAACAAACCCTGATCTTCTTCGAGACAATGTGTATCATTTTCAAAGAGAGAAATCCCTGCTTCTAGAAATAGCTCAGACACAGAGCCTTCTTTTCCAAGAGGTCCAAGAACAAGCCCAACAGCAGCGGGAAATTTTCGACGAAATTTTACGACAATCGGAAGATGGAAAAAATGCGTTGGAAGACTTCCAGTCTCAGTTGTCTAAGCAAACAAGAGTTTTAAAAACATTAAAGAAAAAGCCAACAGCAAAGTGAGGTTCGGGAAAATTGTGTACAGAAATATGTGTGTTGATTTGCTTTGATTTGTATATAATTTGTATGGATATTTGTAATCCAACGGTTGTTTTGGTAAGTTTATAATGCAAGAGATTCCGGACTCAAAATCGTTATAGAAGACTTTGTGATACTGTTATTAATAAGTAGATATTGTTAATAGGTTTGCGATTAGGAATATATATAAACGGAAGCACGTGTAATATAGACTTGATTGATTATTGTTTTTATTGATGTAAGCTAGACGCCAATGCAAAGCTATATTTTAATGTACAATGAATTCTGTTAAAACAAGAGAAATAAAATGGGTTATTTCTCTCAGTTTACAATGTTTCTGTTAGGATTTTTTTTTTCATTTTATTGAAATTATTAAAATGAAAACACGATTATATTCATGTAAACTGTAATCAAATAAGGTAATTTTATGTAAATGTTTTGTGATAAGATCAGAAAATATTAAACTATATAATATAATATGGGTAATCATCTAATATAAAGTTTTCCGACGTCTGATGGAGTTATTAGTTCAATATATTCTTTTTCTCGCATTATCACCGGTGTGAGATCGGTTTGTCCGGTGTGAGACAGCAGTGTGAGATTTTTCTGTCTTACACTGTGTATTACTACGCCGTTTTAAAACGTAAACAAACGTTGTCTGCTGTAGGGAAATGCAAAACAGTGCATTGAGATTATCCGTTAAGTAATTGTGTTGCATAATTAATTACAATTTTTCATATTTTAATTGAAAAAATTGTCGTATGCTTTCATTTAACTTGCACTATTTGAAGCACGCGGAGGGATAAACCGAAAGTAATTTTTGAACGTCACAACAGAAAGTTGTCAAACATCATTTTTTAAGCTAATATAATGCGAGAAAAATAATCATTCATTATAAACTCGTGTGGGATAGTGAAATTCCACCTCGGGGCCAAGATTCACGGTCTAGGACTCGGCAAAGCCTCGTCTTAGACAGTGAATCTTGTCCCCGAGGTGGAATTTCACTATCCCACACTCGTAATAATGAATGATTCTATTAATCTTAGAATTTCTCAAAATCAATGTATTATACACAGGTACGTACATGTAGCATTAGGCGGAGCAGGGAAATTAATATTGTAGACACATTTTAAAAGTTCAACAAAAGAAAACAAATCCATTGTTATGTACTCGTGCGCACAGACAAACTTCCGCAGAGAAATATCCTTATCTTCCGCCAAGGTCAGGCGAAGCTGCTGAAAGCACGTTATTAGAATGTATCATATACATTGTATTTATAATGAATACTACTCAAATTATTGATTGCAAGGAGGGAATAACAATTATTGCTGTCCTCAATCAGAAAATAGCTAGATAACAACTGAAATTGAACCGTATTTCATGGTACAAGATTTCGAAATCTATTTTCTTATTTCTTAACCAAAAATAAATGTGTCATCACGTGTCGCACAAACTAACTTTCCCCTCATCATTATTATAGAATGCAATTACCTGAGTATTTTGAGTTGAAATGGAAATGATTTCCCGTGATTTGTGAATATGTTACACAACAATTGTTTTCAAATATGTGTGAGAAACGACCAAAGGAAATTGTCACAAGTTTCTAATATAAGGTAGAAGATATCAAACTACAGCTTTTTATGAAATCAAAATATAAGATGGGGGGGGGGGTATCCATGTAAAGGGATTTCTATGTGATGTGATGCTTTTATCATGATGGTATCATGTAGATGTATGTAGTATTGAATAAGGTTTCTTATTAAAGGAAGTTGAACAGCAATTGACTTCTATAAAAATAAGTGTATACATGTATATGATATTGACTCCTAAGCTATAAATTTGCTCGGAAACGACGTGTGGCAGATTAATTAATCAATTAATTAATTAATTGACTTGGTGTAGGATGTCCTGGTACATAATGTAATTCGTCATCACGTGTTGAGGCGGATTAGCGCAATAATTTGACGAAAACCTTTCGAGGCGTGCGCATTTATTTGAACGTATAAAAAAAACATAACTATTTCAATGAGCTGTCATACATCAGCCAGCTTGTATTGTCGCGGTGTAGGTAAGTCCCAACCAATGACAGCAACTTGTTAAGTGTCCAAGTAGCGTAGTGGACAATGGATTCGCTTATCATCCACTGCGACCCGAGTTCGATCCCCGTGATCGACAGTTACTGTATGTGATAGGGTATGGCGGTCGCCCGCGCTTGGACACGTTGGTTTTCTCCGGGCACTCCGGCTTCCTCCCACACCAATGACCCCTCGCGCTAACATCCGTGCCAACGAGAGATATTTATTTAAGTTGTAGAACTTGTTTATCATTCGTTGTAAAATAAATAAAGTTCAGCAACACGTTACATGTATCATTTCTTACGCGGATCCGGAAAAAATTTCCAGGGATAATTTTGTTTTCCGGGGAGGGGGCATATTTACGGAGATTTTGCTATGTGAGATTGATGCATTTAATTTTCCGGGGGGGGGGGGGGGGGTCTGGACCTGAAATTGAAGTAGATCTAAGGTTACAGAAATTAACAGAACTTGCAAATTTGTCTGATAAGTACTGCAACAGGGCTAAAACAATTTTTATAGAACGATTTAATTCATTACATGCATTCTTGCAAAAAAAAAGAAGTATTCCAATGGATAAAGAAGCTAACAAGCATAGCAGGAAATATACATAAACCTTAAATCGCTCACGTATTCATGTACGTTATATGGCCGAGAAGTAAAGGAACGGTAACTCTTGTTTCTACTCCGCGCACTTGAAGGTGTTTACTTGTCCTAAAATTCTAAAGTTAAACGATAAAACAATTACTATGAAACTATGCTTAGCCTTGTGTCGCATAATTCGAACAAAGTAGGGGGGGGGGGCGAGCTTCATGATAATTTAATTTTCTATACGTAAATTTTTGAACATGTTTGCAGCGAGAAAAATGTAGTAGCCCCCGCCCAATGCTACGTGCCCGACTTGTAAAGCGGTCAAACAATCCACTGTGTATAGCATTCTTTCGACCAAATGTACTGGCGCGTAGCATCAATTTTGAAAGTAAAAACAGCTAGCTAATAACTCCAATCTTAAGTCTCGATAAACAGAAACATTTTTAAAAAACTAACCTCAACAATCTTTGAAATCAGCAGTGCTTCGCAGTCATGATACTTTAAATTGTTAACAGTCGGGGGGGGGGGGTTTGAAGATGGGGGAGGGGGGATTCATTTTTCTGTATGTTTGTTTTTAAAAAAGTGAGCAATGCATGTCCTTACAAATATAAAGACCATCATCATCACATGATTGAATAAAAGAAAGATATTCCTACAAATGTATTAAAGACGGTGTTACTAGAATTCGTTACTTTAGGATCCTCGACATCCCATGACTATAACTTTTTTTGACAGTGCGTCACAGCATGGCGATTTTAACGCAATGTGGAATAGTTTATCTAAGAAATAAGCAACGTTATTTAGTAAACATGGCGTTGTGAATAGCAATTGCTCTGCTGGCATATTCCATGATGCGCGCTAGCGCATCATGGAAAATATGCCAACAGGGCAGTTGCTATTCATAACGCCATGTTCACTAAATAATCGTTGTTTATTACTTATATTTGAATTTTACCACTTGCAAATACCCTGTATTAGCCCAGAGTTTGACATTTAGCTATTGCATCAAAAATTAACATTCAGACGGTAATGTATTTTTTTAATTCACATAGATTTGTTAACAGAATCAATGATATGTTTATTATGTTATAACAGTAATTCCTACAAAATGTTAAATATAAGAAATGTTTTAATATTGATACATCAATTTTATGGAGTTGGAGAAAAACACATGATGTATCATACAGTGGTTTCATGGAAAAGTATATGACGTCTCACCTTTATGACGTCATAATATACAGACAGAGCAATTGCGATTATATAAATATAATTGCAGTTCCTTCTTATGGACTTACAGTGGGAAATAACAATGGTTACAATGTATGCAAATATATCGCTAAAAATTGTTGTCTATTTCTGTGGCACAATCGGTTTAGCTTTGGTCTACCAATCCACAGATTCCGAGTTCGATTACCGCAGGACTTTTTTTTTCATGAAGAGAGGGGAAAAAATAAAAATATTTATGGCCATTTAATTGTCTAACACATGTTAAAAATCCACATCTTTCAGTAATTTAGAATAATGGGTTTGTATGCAGAACTTTATTCGGGGGTGTGGAGGGCCCTTGAGGTGGTATGGGAAACTATTCGATATTAACGTTGATTAACACACCTTGGAAAAAAGACTCAAATTAGCAGGATTTTTTTTGATAATGAAAGATATAATGATAAATAAACTGTACAAATGTCAAATCATTACTAGTAAGCGAAAATTTGCAGTGTGGAGATAAAAAAATAAATAAAAATAAAATAATTATTCCGGTAAGTAACAACAAAAGCCCCTGCGGGATTCGAACTCGGGATGTACGAATCACAAGTCCGACACTATGGTTTAGTCCATAAAATCTTTTTAAAAAAACAAAATGTCGTTTCGATCAGCGGTCATCCATATCGTGATGATGTGTTATTCCACCTTAAAGTTGAAAAAAGTACAATAAATTAACATTTTTAGCATTTAAATCTAAGTATAAATTTTATACTTTTATATACACTTCGGGCGTTCTTTGAAACATAACATTGGTCACTTTTTTCATACGTTTGCTGATTTCGTAGATGATGGATACGGTGTCTCGCAGGTACATCTTTCTTCTGTTCTTGGTAGATTTCTCGAAGATCGTCATCCTGTACGATTTCGTAGTAATTGCAGATATCCTCTTGATTGGATAAGTCTACGTATGATTCTGAAGGAAAATAGTGTTATATATAACAGTTTGTGCTATGCATTCTCATGAGGTTTTGAAATCTTTACATTTTAACACTTTTTGCAATTAAGCTTAATATATATGGACTTTGAAAGTATCAATTTTTTAATTATCATTTTCTTGACTCGTTTCGCAATTGTTGTGCTATACAGTTTAATAGTTTTTTTTAAGTCTTCACGATTCAACACAATCATTATTATAGAATTTACTATTTTCTCTCTCTCTCTCTCTCTCTCTCTCTCTCTCTCTCTCTCTCTCTCTCTCTCTCTCTGGCACGTAGCATCTATCTTTTGAAAGGGGGTAGGTTCATCCAAAATAAAATCGTGACAGGCCAATTAGAAAAAAAACCAGGTTCGAAGCATTTCTACTTTCACTTCCATTTACATGTACATGCTCCCATAAAAGAGTGGGGACCTATTCAACTTCTTGTATGTAAATTTAAAGAAAATGTCTGTTGCCAAAAGAATTAGGATGGGGGGGGGGGGCAGTCCCCAGTCCCCCTCCTACACCTTATGCTACATGCCTATCTATCTGGATCATTTTGTAACGTAAATATTGCATAAAGTTATAAATCAACAGTTCAATCATGCTTTTTACAGTCTACCATGTATTCAACATACACGCTTCTTTTTTTTACGCTGAGAATGTTCACTTGTGTCTCATGAGCCAATGTTGTAGGGAATATTTGGGCAAAAATTACACTGGCGACACAAATATGAATAAGGTTTGAAAACTATAGATATCAAATGGCTTGCATGATCTTACATGGCTTTTTTTTTAACTCGTCTTGGAGAGTTTTTCTTTTCTTTTATTATTGTTAATATACAGAAGATAAAACTTAATATCCATATTTTCTCTGTAGTTTAAAGACGGTGTAGATATTAAATAAGAATGTTTTTATGAATTGTTATGCTTATAACAGTAAAGTTTTAGATAATATTTATTTCTTCCTCTTATTTTGTAATACTTGGCATATTATTTCATAAAAATTTTAGAAACATGAACTGATCTTAATAAAACGCATTTACCTGTTTCACTTAATCATTTATAGGAATTATGATTAGAAACTAATGAAAAGTTCAGATTGACTGATCTCACAATTATTATAAATCGAAATCGAAAAAAAAATGAGTAAACCCTTTAGAAAGCCTAGGCAGTAATCAAATTAGCCATCAAATTTACTAGTCAAATTTTTCAACATCATGTTTTTACCATTTAGACTAATAGAACCATTTTAACAAGACCTTGGAATTTCAGTAGGATGTAATGCGTCAAAACAAGTTAAAATGACGCTGGTTTCAAGCGACATATACAAAGATTGCGTAGTCTTCGCTCAAAAGCCAGTTAAATCCTGTTGATTTCAAAGAGCCACGGCCGAGTGGCCTACAATGAAAAATACAGGCCTTCGTCACTCTGCCGTTTGACACAACTACCTAAAGTCCAAGCTCTTGTAAAAATGGTTCTAATTAGCAAAGAAAAAATCCAGATATTTCAGTTTTTAAAATTTGATTTTTTTTTTCTATATCTTTATACAGAGTTCAGAGATCGATAGTCTAAATATGGCATTGATCATACAGTCTTCTTTACAAAGTGGCTTTAAAAAAACACATCTAAAATGGTTTCATATGCTAAAACAGGGATTACATGTAATGATTTGTTGAGTCAAAGACGCGATTGGTTTTTTTTTTATTTATTGGTATTACCTTTGACATGTATATAAGGCATGTCTATTTGGAACCTTTCTCCGGCTAAACAGGCACCTGCCAAAATCAAAAGTGTCAGTTAACGTTTCCATTCAAATGGGGAAAAAACGAGCATGTCTGTGTGAACATTTGCCAACGAATTTATATCTAAGTGGGATTTTTTTTTCGTTTGCCTGACGTCATGTTCCACTTCTGTGTTGATTTCAAGATTTATATTATTACTACTAACACATATGTCACCTATACAGCTAGGTCTTTAGGTCACCGTGTATATGGCTAAAACCGCATCATTTGTAATAGTTTAACTTGCCTATATATACGAGAAAAAACACGTAACGCCAAAATGTTCATGAATATTATCGTTATAATTGTTACAATTTGTGAAGGTGTCAATATGTTTGAATTCAGTGTTTTAAATGCATTTTCAAAACTTTAAATCATAATGATTACGTCTCAATACCTTGTTAATATAAATATCAATATTTTTGTATATAGTACAATATATCTAATCCTTATTCATTACTTTTATACATGATATAAAGTATGTTAAAAATTGTTCAAAGGTTACATAAAGCAAAGTGTTGTAAACATTGATTAATTAGCATATGTATACAGGTATAAGCAGATATATATCTAGTATATTATAATAGTAGGTTATGATAAATGGCGTTCCACTTTTGAGTTTTGAGTTATTTACTTGAATAAGTGGATGAAACTGTTTAAAGTATGCTTTAAATTACGATTTGTTACAGTATAATTTTACCAAGGACATATATAAATCTATGACAAAAAAATCAAAGATGAATTTATCAAAGAAATTTCTACTGTGGGTTTGAATCAAATTACTTTTTTATGTAAACAAATACACTTCATTAAACATGTCACTGGTTGGTATGTTTTTGAAATAGAGAAAAGAGATATTAATATTAGAACTTGTAAATCAATACTTACCCATTAAGCTTCGAATCTTTATATGCAGATTTTGGGAAATTAAAATATCCTTCTTTCTTATTCCTCAGAAAAACATTTGCAACATATGACCTATAATATAAAACTATACCATTCGGATTTTTTTCATTCAAAATATTCTAAACTGAATAAAACAATGAAAAAAGGTAGCAATTCAATTTTTTTGTTAATCGATTTTTCCTCTTCAAAAGATTCTAATGTAAAAGGTAGTAATTCAATTTTTTTCATCTTTTATCTGCAAACTGTTGAATTAATCTTATAATTAATTAACTAAAAGAAATGCTACCTGTGTTGTCATTGCTCTGAAGAAAAAACTAGATTCAGATTCAAACATAATGCAGCAATGGATACCATCCACTCATCAACTAAAATCTAAATGACTCGGGCTACAGTCGCAGCCACAAAAACTGACGTGGAATTTGTCCTGACTCTCCATTGATAAATGACCAGTATCTGATATAATTTTTACCTTCTTCTTCTTTAATTTCCTGTGCAATGTGAATACATGTACCACATCGGGTTCAAAGTTCAAAATACCACATCGGGTTCAAAGTTCAAGACGCTTACTCGACCATAATTTTTTTAGTCTCTTAAATGATCACTCATGTACATGTGAAATTGATACAATCATATAAAACGTTTTTGTCGCGAGAAAATCATTACAATATTTGTATTGTTTGACAAATTTTTATTTATAAATACTCCTACCAAATAATTTTCTTTCTTCTTTTTTATTTTAATCGAAGAAATACTTGGCTTGGTTTTTACTACACTGTAGTAGTAAACGTACGGCTCTTTACGAAAAATGTCTTTTTTTTTAAATATACTTTACTTTTAATAATAAATGTTTGAAGTTTGCTTTTAAACTGATTTCTTTCTTCTCTTTTTTTATTGTTAAACACCCATATATCTGTCAAGTCTTGAAAATATTCGTAAAATTTGCTCTTGTTCAGTTCTATCTTGTTTTCATTCAATTTAGTTTTGCTTTATCAAAAAAGGAGTCAAAGTTTACTTAGCTTGCCGAATCTGGAGTAGGGTTTTTTTTCTTGTATATTTTTTGAAAAAAAAACCACCAAAATGTTTGTTTTTTTTTCTGTTATCAATCAAAACGATAATCATTTGTTTAATGTGAACTTATGAATTTTACCTAAATGCTAAAGTGAACTGCATGAAAATATAATTTCTGTATTTTGGGCGAAGGGGAGGGGGGAGTTGAGGACGTGTAAGTATAATGTAATTTTTAATTTTTCAAATTATCATTTGGTATTGGAAAGATGATTTTCTTTCTACATATTAATATATTTTTTAATGATTTATTTTAATGTTTTCTTTAAAACGGCAATAGTATTACTTTTATGATAGTCCCATGTGTTAAGAAATACAAAACCGAGACAAGATTGTGGTTTTGTTCTCATTTATATTAAACATTTGTTTTTATGCAAACCTGTTATAATTATGATAGCTCATAGCATGAAATTAATAAATGTGTTTGTTTTTTAAAGCCCAGGTTCAAGGATAAAACTGCATGTAACTGGGGTTTTTTTTGTTTCGCCATTAATTCAATTGTTGCGAGTTGTGTATGTGACACAAGAATTCATATCAGAGGCCAAAGACACTGCACTCTATAGTTTCCATAGAGTAATTCCGCGTTGAACCCTTTTAATTGTTTTTGAGTCATGAAAATTTATAACTCACTTAGTGGCATAAGCGGCAGAAGCTGTAATAACTATGCATTGTATTGAATTAATGACTCCGGTGTGTTTACCCGAGTTGTACAAGCCGTCCCTAATGACTTTACGGCAGTTTTGTCCGCTCCTATCTAAAGTTGACAAAGTCCAAGTTCTACTTAATTAAAGTGGAATAACACACCTGGAAATTAAAAAAAGTCACTCAAAGAAACAGTTAATTATTTGAAAGATGTAATGATAAATAAACTGTACATATGTCAAATCAGCGAAAAATTTTGCATATTGGGCATGAAAAATGAATATCTAAAAAATTAGATTCAGTAAGTAACGTAAAATAAAAAGAGTCGTATGACATATCATTGATGCAGTTGCATTGATCGGCCGATGAATGGCACATGACATCTCTTTCTGCCAATTATTGGCGGGGAAAGCTTTATCTCGTAAGCATCAGACTTGTTACTTTCTAAATAGCCAGATATCATGATGTTTTATCAGGAATGTGTTTTTCTTAGAAGTTCTCCTATCGCAGGAGGAAATTACCCCGGTCAAGACATTGGCTTTATGTTATCATATGCTTGTCCGTTCACCTTGTCCTTCAACTGAGCGAAAAACATTGATATCAGAAAAAAATAAAAACAAATCTTTACGGTGCCAAGATTGGTTTAAACGTTTCCGATATAGAATTCTTCACTTCCATCGTATTTACATCGAAAGCGAATATTAACTCTCTCTCTCTCTCCGCAAACAAATTTTGAACTATGAGGACGCTTTCTTCAATTATTCTCCTTGTGGCTGCATTTGAACTTTCTGTTTGCAAATTAATTGGTGCAAATGTTGATGAAGACCATGGCATTGTTTTCGATTTGTCGGCGAAAATCGACACTCTCCTCACCACTGTCAAGAAAATGGAAGACCAAATGAAAATCAAAACAAACCCTGATCTTCTTCGAGACAGTATGTACCATTTTCAAAGAGAGAAATCCCTGCTTCTAGAAATAGCTCAGACACAGAGCCTTCTTTTCCAAGAGGTCCAAGAACAAGCCCAACAGCAGCGGGAAATTTTCGACGAAATTTTACGACAATCGGAAGATGGAAAAAATGCGTTGGAAGACTTCCGGTCTCAGCTGTCAAAGCAAACAAGAGTGTTAAAAACATTAAAGAAAAAGCCAACAGCAAAATGATGTTCGGGAAAATTGTGTACAGAAAATTGTGTGTTGATTTGCTTTGATTTGTATATCATTTGTATGGATATTTGTAATCCAACGGTTGTTTTGGTAAGTTTATAATGCAAGAGATTCCGGACTCAAAATCGTTATAGAAGACTTTGTGATATTGTTATTAATAAGTAGATATTGTTAATAGGTTTGCGATTAGAAATATATAAACGGAAGCACGTGTAATATAGACTTGATTGATTATTGTTTTTATTGATTAAAGCTAGACTGCAATGCAAAGCTATATTTTAATGTACAGTAAATTCTGTTAAAAACAAGAGTATAAAGAATAAAATGGTTATTTCTCTCAGATTACAATGTTTCTACTACGAATTTTTTTTTTCATTTTATCGAAATTATTGAAATGAAAACACGATTATATTTATAAAAACTGAAATCAAATAAGGTAACTTTATGTAACTGTTATGTGGTCAGATCAGAAAATATAAAACTCTGTGTACTCATCTAAGATACATATTCTTTATCTTAGAATTTCTCCCAATCAGTGTATTATACACCGGTACGTACATGCAGCATTAGGCGGAGCACGGAAATTAATATTGTAGACACATTTTAAAAGTTCAAAAAAAGAAAACAAATTCATTGTTATGTACTCATGCGCACAGACAAACTTCCACAGAAAAATATCCTTAATCTTCCGCCAAGGTCAGGCAAAGCTGCTGAAAGCACGTTATTAGAATGTATCATATACATTGTATTTATAATGAATACTGTAATAATAATTCAAATTATTGATTGAAAGGAGGGAATAACAATCTATTGCTGTCCTCAATCACAAAATAGCTAGATAACAACTGAAATTGAACCGTATTTCATGGTACAAGATTTCGAAATATAATTTCTTATTTCTTAACTAAAAATAAATGTGTCATCACGTGACACACAAACTAACTTTCCCCTCATCATTTTTATAAAATGCAATTACCTGAGTATTTTGAGTTGAAATGGAAATTATTTCCCGTGAGGGGTGAATATGTTACACAACAATTGTTTTCAAATATTTGTGAGAAACGACCAAAGGAAATTGCCACAAGTTTCTAATATAAGGTAGAAGATATCCAACTACAGCTTTTTATGAAATCAAAAGATAAGATTTGGGGGGGGGGGGGGTATCCATGTAAAGGTATTTCTAAGTGATGTGATGCTTTTATCACAAAGGGGGGGGGGGGGGGGGTTCTGGACCCCTCACCCCTCCCCCTTTAATTTTTTTTTAGATCCACGTATGAATTGTGGGCAGTTGAAATGAAGTTCGAATTAAAAAGGGCGAAAAAAATAATACAAAAGTAATTAAGCAATGACAGGCAATGCAAGATGCACGTGTATTTGATAAAGTCACTCTTGACATGTATTAATCGCATATTAACAACATTTTTAAGACCTTATTATTACATCAGGTCAAAACGAAAAGTCCATACAAAACGATCTTTATTACAGCATTCAAAATATAGTTTAATTTCAAATTTTTAATGAGCGTATTAATTGTTGTTTTGCATTTCAAATATCATTATTTTTTTTGGTACTAAGCAGTAGGTTTGAAATACTTAGATCGCACAGACTTAGTACTTTAAAGTCGTTTTTACGAAAAAAAAAAAAATAAGTCGTAGAAACGATATCTACCGAGTTGTACGAAGGACATACTTAGTCGTACAAATGAAAGACTAGGTCTTGGATACGATATGAATCGATTTTGTAATGTACATGTATGGTGCAATAATTATTTTATTTCTTCAATTGCAAAATATTCGGGCTTTTTTGGATTTAATAACCACTGACCTTATTTGATCACTTCATGATACTAAACGACTGATTCCTTAAATACTAGTACAGTGTACATGTATTCCTTAAATAATTTATGTGCGTCAATATAAAGTCGTCTGTAAATGATATATGAAATGAAATGAATTAAAACAGCATCAATTTTCACGTGGAATAACCTCGACATGCTATGAAAAAGCAACATTTATCGTGTATTATTACAATACATATCAAGGGGATGTTGGCCCCAGATTAACATGTATAAATAATTTACAACATATACACAGAGCAGTTAACGTGGAAAAGGGTGCCATTAATTTCATTCAGGATTGTCTGCATTTCATTGCAATATGTTTGTACTTATAAATTTCAGGTAGCACCCCCTCCCCCACTTTTTCTCGAGCAGCAAACATGTTTTCTTATAGAAAATTGAATCTAGAAGTAGCGCAGAACTGTAGCTAGCGTACCGGGGGGGGGGGGGGGATGGACCATGGAGCTACAGTTCCGTCCTTACAAAAAATGTATATTTACTGCAACTTTTTGTGGGTAATAAACATACACTTATTTGTATACTGAGTATATGGATGGAACTGTTGCTCCCCGGTCCGCCAACCTGAATTTTCCGCGGATCTACAGTTCTGCACCTAATTTTGAAGAAGTCCTCATCCCCAACCCCACTTTTTAGAATAACATCAAAAACTGAAGTAAACTAGATAGAATTAACAATCGAGTAGAAATTTTAAGGTTTGGAGTGGGTTTCTTTTTTGGTTATTTTTTTTTTAGGGGGGGGGGGTGGCTTGTCAAGATTTCTGATAATTTTACCCCCTCCCCCAACACTTTGAAAAACGACGTAATGTTCCTGGGACTAATGTATTGATAGTTCCAGTTTGCCATTTACATCTCATCGAAATGAGAAAAAAATACGTTTTCCGATTACATGTCATGAATGAAAATTTTAACATAATGATTAGTCTAGCAAATCAATTTAAAGTAGATCTAAGGTTACAGAAATTAACAGAACTTGCAAATTTGTCTGATAAGTACTGCAACAGGGCTAAAACAATTTTTATAGAACGATTAAATTCATTACATGCATTCATGCAACAAAAAAAAGAAGTATTCCAATGGATAAAGAAGCTAACGAGCATAGCAGGAAATATACATACTCAATAAATCGCTCACGTGTTCATGTTCGTAATAGGCCGAGAAGTAAAGGAACGGTAACTCTTGCTTCTACTCCGCGCACAAGTTTGAAGGTGTTTACTTATTTGTCCTAAAATTCTAAAGTTTAAAAAACGATAAAATAATTACTATGAAACTATGCTTAGCCTTGTGTCGCATAATTCGAATAAAGTAGGGGACGAGATTCATGATAATTTAATTTTCTATACGTAAATTTTTAAAAGAAAATGTTTGCAGCGAGAAAAACGTAGTAGCCCCCGCCCAATGCTACGTGCCCGACTTGTAAGGCGGTCAAACAATTCACTGTGTATAGCATTCTTTCGACCAAATGTACTGGCGCGTAGCATCAATTTTGAAAGTAAAAACAGCTAGCTAATAACTCCAATCTTAAGTCTCGATAAACAGAAACATTTTTAAAAAACTAACCTCAACAATCTTTGAAATCAGCAGTGCTTCGCAGTCATGATACTATAAATTGTTAACAGTCGGGGGGGGGGAGGGGGGATTTGAAGATGGGGGAGGGGGAATTCTTTTTTCTGTATGTTTGTTTTTAAAAAAGTGAGCAATGCATGTCCTTACAAATATAAAGACCACCCTCATCACATGATTGAATAAAAGAAAGATATCCCTACAAATGTATTACAGACGGTGTTACTAGAATTCGTTACTCTAGGATTCTCGACATCCCATGACTATAACTTTTTTTGACAGTGCGTCACAGCATGGCGATTTTAACGCAATGTGGAACAGTTTATCTAAGAAATATCTAAGAAATATCTAAGAATTAAGCAACGTTATTTAGTAAACATGGCGTTGTGAATAGCAATTGCTCTGCTGGCATATTCCATGATGCGCGCTAGCGCATCATGGAAAATATGCCAACAGGGCAGTTGCTATTCATAACGCCATGTTCACTAAATAATCGTTGTTTATTACTTATATTTGAATTTTACTACTTGCAAATACCCTGTATTAGCCCAGAGTTTGACATTTAGCTATTGCATCAAAAATAAACATTCAGACGGTAATGTAAAAAACATAAAAAAGCTAGGCGTTATTCAGGCGGAATACATATCTATGCTAAAACAACAATTATAAATGGTATTAAACCAGTAAGTAATAATCATCCAGATATTTTATGGATCAAATTTGATAAAAGTTTTTTTAGATTACAAAGGGATATTTACCTTGGAGTTGTTTATATTTCTCCTAAATACTCTAACGGCAATGTAAACGACATTGAAGACATATATTCAATTCTGCTAAGTGATATTGTGAAATATAGTAAGTATGGTGATGTAATCATACAAGGTGACTTCAATGCGTACACCAATACCCAACCTGATTTTGTTATGTTTGATTTTGAACACACAAATTCTGATGATGTTCTATATCAACCAGATAGAATTATGTCAAGAAATAATCTTGACCACAAACATATTAACAATAGTGGCAAATGCCTTTTGAACCTTTGTAAGGAATCTGGTTTACGAATTTTAAACGGTAGAACAACAGGTGACCTAACTGGTCAGCCAACTTGTATAACATATAACGGCTGTAGTCTTGTTGATTATTGTCTTGTATCTAAGGATATTCTGAATTCAGTAGGCTACTTTGAAGTTTTAGATTTTACATCCTTCTCAGACCATCGGCCTATATGTTGTGCAATATTTGACAGTTTTTGCTCAGAACCTTGCTCTGATAGATTAAATAATTTACAACCTATTCCCGGAAAATTTCTGTGGAACAATGATGCAATAGAATCATACACTAATAATATTCAAAGCAGTTTATTTCAGTAAACTGTCTGCTTTATGCTGATGATATTGTTATTTTATCAGAGAGCAAAAGTGGTTTACAAACTAGTTTAGATATTCTTTACAACTATTGTTCAAATTGGAAATTACAAGTCAATGTTGATAAATCTAAAATCATGGTTTTTAACTCAAATAGTAAACATCAAAGCATCAATTTCACTTTCAATGGAAATACTATGCAAGTTGTATCAAAATACTGTTATTTGGGTATTGTATTGAAAAGTAATGGGAAGTTTAATTTAGCAACATCTGTGCTTGTTGAAAAGGCCAGAAAAGCATATTTTAAAATGAAAAAAATAATTGGTATTGATAATCCATGTAAGCTCTTAGAAAAACTTTTTGATTCTATTGTACTTCCTGTACTTCTTTATTGTTGTGAAATATGGGGAGTGGATCTCTCATTGAAAGATATTTCAGTTATCGAAAAATTTCATGTAAAATTTCTTAAAGATATACTTGGATTACATTGCAAAGCATCTAATGCTGGTTGTTTGGCAGAATTAAACAGGTTACCACTTTGGTCTAAAATCTCATTCTCAAGCATTAAATATTGGAATCAATTGATAACATCTAATTCTTTGGCATTTAAATTATATCAGGGAACGATCAATTCCAATTCCTGGACTAAGAAAATTTATGGCATCCTAGACAATTTGGGATTCTCAAACATTAGTAATTATAAAAGCACAATCCAACACTTTTTACCAAACATAAAGCAAAGAATCATTGACCAATGTATCCAAGAGCAATCATCAAAAATTTTTAGTTCAGAAAAACTTTCATTTTTTCAAAAATTATATATGAGAAAAAGAAGTCCTTATGTTGATATACTCAGGAAAAGATCTGAGAGATCCTCTATTAGTAGAATAAGATTAAGTGCACATAAACTTGCAATAGAAAGTGGTAGATATAATGCCACAATTAGGAATGAAAGATATTGTAATGCTTGTAAAACTGGTGCAATTGAAGATGAAACTCATTTTCTTTTTCAATGTAAAGCCTATTCTCATCTTAGGAACAGCTATTTTAGTAATTTTTATAAGATAAGTAAAATAAATATTGCCAATAACTTGGACAAAGAAAGATACATTTTACATGTATGTTTAAATAGTGAAATACATACTATTTTAAATATTACTGTTAAATTCATTAATGACTGCTTTGAACACAGATGTCAATTAGTCTAAGGAAATGTTAAACTGATCTATATAGATCAGTAAAAATATATATACTGTACATGCAACTATTGTAAACATACAATGATGTTCTTATATATTCATTGGGCCTTTGCCAATTATTGTAATTGTGTTTGTGCCAATAAAATATTTGTATTTGTATTTGTATTTGTATTTTTTTAATTCACATAGATTTGTTAACAGAATCGATGATATGTTTATTATGTTATAACAGTAATTCCTACAAAATGTCATTATAAGAAATGTTTTAATATTAATACATCAATTTTATGGAGTTGGAGAAAAACACATGATGTATCATACAGTGGTTTCATGGAAAAGTATATGACGTCTCACCTTTATGACGTCATAATATACAGACAGAGCAATTGCGATTATATAAATAATAATAATTATATAATAATAAGTGGGAAATAACAATGGTTACAATGAATGCAAATATATCGCTAAAAATGGTTGTCTATCTCTGTGGCACAATCGGTTTAGCTTTGGTCTACCAATCCACAGATTCCAAGTTCGATTACCGCAGGACTTTTTTTTTTCATGAAGAGAGGGGAAAAAATAAAAATATTTATGGCCATTTAATTGTCTAACACATGCTAAAAATCCACATCTTTAAGTAAGTAATAGATATATCGCAGTTGAACTCCAATAAATCGGAAAAATAATACCATTTGTAATAAAAATTTAATGATAATACACGTATAATATATTCAAGTAACAAAGAAATTGATACAGCATTTGGCAAGCATAAAAACTCTTTTTTACAACTTTTAAAATGCAAAATTCGAATATCCCATATTGCATCAACAGATTTTGTCTATCTCTGAGCGTCCTGAGCTTAAATAAAAAAACATAAACGACTGGTACAGAATTGCGTAGAGTGTGCCAAAAAACGCACATATTCACTCAATCTTCCGCTATATAGGAAGCTGACCATGGAAATATTGACGAATATTGAGTAATAAGAGGAACGGCAGTTCTTCAAGTTAGCTCATGATTACATAGGAAATTCGGAACAATTTTCATTGATTTTTGAAGCGGCAGGATTTGATGAAGTCGTCAAAGGATAGTTTGCCGTCGCCATCTCTGTCCGCCTTCTTCATAACATCGTCCATGTCGATTTCAAGAAGCCTCATTTTGCATTCTTCAAGTGTCGTCTGCAACTCTTCCCGCGTGACGTAGCCATCTTTGTTTCTGTCAAATTTTCTGAAGATGTCCAACATTTCAGCCTCCCTGTGTACATAAATATCAAGGGTGAAATTAGATAGTGAATATCAAGAAACACATAAAATGGGAGAAAAAACAGATCTTTTGAGATAAAAGTTTTTCTTCCACGCTATCTGTAGTTTTCAGCCAAGATGCTTTGGCAAAAGTAAAAGTCACCAATGATTTTATATTGCTCATTTTCTTTTTCCAATGAAAAAATTATCTGCATTTCTCATGAACTTTTTGTTTAATGAAAGGTAGAAATGAGGACAACTAAACACCATTCAAATTTTTCAATCATCGTTATGATATTTCATTCTCAAGAAAAAGAGAAAACGCGATTTTTTCAAGAGGCATTCTTTCCCATGGGGGTCGGTAATTAATTTAAAATCTACCGGAAGTGACCACCCCATCCCACCCCCGAAAAGGACGTTTGTGGTCAAAAGGAGGATATAGAAACGATTGATGTTGATCTACCTTTAAACAACGCAAGTAAACAACGACCTAAATGTCTCCCGATAACGTAGCATGGCGAGGGAAATCATGTCTCATTAAAATACGAATATAGGCGTGGCTCTAGAACCGCGTACATTGAGACCATGTAAGGGTAATAAGTATAAAACCGCAATTACAGGTTTCTTGGTCTTTTGACCTGCACCACCTTAGCAAACAAAGGTTTAATTTACAGAGAAAAATGGACCCCTTGCTTTCAATCTAAAGATAAAGACTGCTAGCCGATTTCCCAAGTTTTTCGTACATTTTTGTTGTACACATATCAGGTAACGGGTTCTGCTGTTATTAGCGCTCTCATTGTGACCTATACGAAATGAAATAATGTTGATAAGAAACTCACGTTCTTGATTTGGCGTCCTTCTTTGCCATTTCGTTCATGTATTCTTCGAGTGTCACCTCGCAGTCCATATTGGCATCGAGGTCTACAAACATAGTCTAAAATGGAAAGGAAAATCTATTGTATTGATATTTTCTTAAATTATTTTAAAAACTCAGAAACGTTTTTATTGCATATCCGTATATACTAGTAGCTATGGTAATATGTTGGTAATTTGAATTGATGGCTTCCAAGAAACAAGATTTATCGTGCTATTGCTTTGCTGATGTTGAAATGATTACTTCAACAATATACATTGTAAATTTTAGTAAAATATAACTGGCTTATGCCTTAAAAATTAGAAGATAGAAAATGCTTATGCAATTTCACTGCAATTAGACATTATACTAACATCGCCTTTTTGTTCATCATATACATGTATGTATGTTGTAAAAGAAAAGTGTTTAAAATGTAGATGAGATTTTTAATACCACAGCTTGGTATTTTACGAAAGTGTAACAGCATATATTTCATGATTTAGCACATTTTTTATCTACCAAAAAAAACCCTTCCAACTTTGACTCGTGTGGGCGGAGTGTTATGATTTCAATGTGACACACAATCTTTACATGGATTTAATAACACGCTCCCTGCTGCCCCCCCCCCCCCCCCCCCCCTCTTGAAAGCGACCCCTCGCGGGGACACATAAAATATTACGTGTAGGGTACGATAGGCTGATTTATTGCATGTCAAACAAAAATTGACGGGACTTTATCCCCGCTAATGCCATTCGAAGTGTATCGACCATAGGGGAAAATTTTTACATTCTACCCAAGATATTGGAGAATGCTATGTCCCCATAGCCTATCCGATAGCAAATCTGTATAAGGCAAAACTTGGGAATTTTGCATTAACTTCCATGGAATCATGTACGATCGATTTATAGTTCATGATATTAGGATGGCTTTTTCAGCAACAATTGAGATTTGCAATTCTGAGAATTGGCCAGTTCATGAGTTGGAAAAGATGGAATGCGATAAAATGAAACGAATATACGTGTATATTTAATATGTAGTTGCATGTTGGATTCCCCTCTATTTGACCTTGTACAGAGTTTTCTCGGTCCGTTCAACTTTCATCTGTGCATATCAATTTTAACTGCATGCTCTTGGTTACTTTTAATTTTATCATATCATATAAATTTTCTTTTAAGAGATGTGAGGAATTCTATTGTTTCGCCTTAAAAGCATTTTCTCGGAAAAAAGGAATATCAATTAACGGTGTCGAGCTTTCTTTTAAATTCATTCAGTCCATATCTGTCAATGGCATACATACTTGTCCTTGTAAATATGAGAGAGAGAGAGAGAGAGAGAGAGAGAGAGAGAGAGAGAGAGAGAGAGAGAGAGAGAGAAAGAGAGAGAGAGAGAGACAGACAGACAGACAGACAGACAGACAGACAGACAGACAGAGGACCGGACGGACGGAAACAGACAGACAGACAGACAGACGGAGAGAGAGGACCGGACACAAATGACAAAGTAGAATTAAGAGCTTGTTTCAAAATATACCGTATTAAGTATAAAATGAATGTATAAGGCGTGTCAAGCTTATCATCTTTCTTACAGTGAAATAACGATATTACAGCGCTACAAAGAACACATGCTGTGGAAACCTCATAAAACCTTAGTAATATACCCACAAGGCGTGGGCTTCAGACACCAATCTGGGTCAAGAGCGGACCGTTAACGGTTTTGTTTATTAGGTGATTATCAGTTGAAATACTTCAGAGCTATTGAAAAGTACACCAACGCCCCTTTTAAAGACATAATAAATTTTACTCTTAGATTGTAGAAGAGTTTTTGAACTTTAAAGGTTACATTTTCTTTACTACATTTTAATATGTGGTAAATTATCCATAGTTGCAAGCTAGGTGCATGGGATAGCTCTCTCTCTCTCTCTCTCTCTCTCTCTCTCTCTCTCTCTCTCTCTCTCTCTCTCTCTCTGTCTCGTGCAAGTGAAGGGGGTGGAAGGGGGTTGCTGCCTTTTAATTCCTTGTACACTACTCAGTAAATGAAGGGTGAACCTTGTGTATATGATATAAGCCTACAGAACCCCTCCCTCTTTCTTGTTACATGTTGTACCCATTTCATCCTACCAATAATTAACAACGATAGCTTTACTTACATTGTATTTCGGCCCTCAGCATTTATGGAACATAATCATCCATGCATAATGACTTTTTAAGAAAGCTCTAACAGTAACTGTGTATCTCCAATATCAGAAACACTTTCATGTAGATTGCTTTTAGCATGTTTGAACAAAGAGACACGGGCACAACTTTATTTCCATTTTATATTCTTGAGTCACTTGAATTTAACGCTGCATTCCAAACAAAGAACAATTTAGGAGTAAATTATTGCTTTCTCCCCCAAAGGAAAATTTTTGTATAGCGTTTATTCACTATTTTTCTTGACCTTATGCCCGAGTCATGGTTGAAATTTTTACACAAACACCCAGTTGCTATGAACCACAAAGGATCATTGGGATAGTAGAACTTTTTCACGTGGCCTCATAAAAACTTCTTTGAACAATGTGCAGATTTCAACTCGAATTTCCTCCGTTCGTACACGTTGTCTATGGAGCTCGCTATGCGAGCGGCG
The DNA here is from genome assembly GCF_025612915.1 of Magallana angulata. NCBI lineage: Eukaryota > Metazoa > Mollusca > Bivalvia > Ostreida > Ostreidae > Magallana > Magallana angulata. The sequence goes on along the minus strand of NC_069119.1, from coordinate 27,400,415 downwards.
CTTCGCTGTTAAACTGTTGAAATATCTACATGTATTTGTTATTGTTGCATATGTGGTCAAACCTTTAAAAAATATTGGATATCATGCATACACTAAAAAAGAGTGAGGGCACATGTCTACAACGGTTATAGAGCGTACAAAAAAAACAACAAAATCGATGTCACAGAGAAAAATAATTAAAACACAGGTAACAGCAAGGAACAGAATGACAAATAGGAGGATGGGTGGTCAACAAATTACCCCTGTAGATCTACCTTAAAATTGTCTTTGAGTTGTAGAGATGATTTCTATCAACAAATTACCCCTGTAGATCCACCTTAAAATTGTCTTTGAATTGTAGAGATGATTTCTATCAACAAATTACCCCTGTAGATCTACCTTAAAATTGTCTTTGAATTGTAGAGATGATTTCTATCAACAAATTACCCCTGTAGATCTACCTTAAAATTGTCTTTGAATTGTAGAGATGATTTCTATCATCATTTACTATTACTGAATAATGAAAAAAATTCACATTATCTTTGCTTTGAAAAAAATATATTTATAAAATTATACACATGTAATGTTTAATATATATTTATTTAAAAGAACTCTTCTTCTTAAAGAGATTAATATGGTCTGTAAAATAGTCAAGACCATCAAGCCCCCTTAAACGATAGGTGCATCTTTTAACGACGCAGAATTGTATTGTATTCTATAAATCTACATAAAACGGGTGGGATTTCATTATATCACATTTATACACATAGATTACCATCTCGTATACACATTGTCATACCAGGATGTTAAACTTTATACGCAGTGCTTGGTTGTTGTTTTTTTATCCGAAAGAATTTCTGAAATTTAAGCACGTAAAACACACTTGCATTTTTGTATTACATTGTTCATGTATCATTTTCGTGGCGAATTTCATGAGTAGAATTTTTTTTATTGTTCTTTTCGCGTCTTATCGTGTTAAAAAGTTGATACCTCTAATTTACATCAATTTTATATTCTATTTCCCTTGTATCTTCAAAAGAATAAAAAAAAACCACAAAAATCTGAATTTGTCGGGCGAGAAACTTATCAGATATAAATCCTTGTGTAAGTTGTTCGGTGTCATATAGCCTATACAATGAAGGATCCCGCGTGTACAATGTACCATGTTTTTAAAGAAAACAAAACCAGAAAAGAACGCAATTCTGGTTTGTGGGGCACTTTCCTTTTTTATCTACAGTTCTACGCCATTATTTTTCTTTACAAATTGATCCTTTTTGTGGTAGAATTTTCTCCTATTGTACATGTGAACCTTTGATCCATATTTCTGTCTATTGTCATACGGCACTATATCAATGATCTCAAAATTATGGCATAATTCAATAACGCCAAATGTTGTTAGACAAAATATATCCCATAGGGAAAACGAACCTATATTCATAGATCATAAAGAGAAAAAATTCACAGGAGAGAGAGAGAGAGAGAGAGAGAGAGAGAGAGAGAGAGAGAGAGAGAGAATGTCAATCGAGACATACTGGAATGTCACTGTGTATGTATTGATTTTGTTGATAACAATGGCTTTTAAATTATTGATCATTTTTCGCTCACGTATCCTGATCTTGGCCCTGGGCATCTTGTACGTTTCGATTTTCTTTTCGAGGGGAGGATAAGAAATAGTACTTTTAGGACTCTTATTCCAAAGCGAACCGACTCTTTAATGGTAATCCGTATTAGACGCTTGAAGTTTTTTATATAGCGATTAGTATCGTTTGTTTTTTAATTGGATTTTAATACTCATGCCAAACAATTGGCTGCAAAGTTTAAATCAGGATTTAAAATCTTTCTCTTTTTTATATATGACGGAAGGAATTTATAATGAAGTCTATACTCAATTGATATACAAACTGACTTATTGAAAAGAGGGTAGATTTAAATCGGCGACCTGCTGTCAAGACAAAATCACCAAATGTAGCGATATCAACACAGAGTCAATACGGGGAGCTTTAATTCACGAACAGTTTATCGGAGGGGGAGGGGGTAGAGAAATATAGAAATATGATCAAAACATTTTCATTATTACCGCTATTTCCGAGTCCTTTCCCGAGAATCCTTGCTTCCGCACAGCCTGCGCGAACTGATAAATTGTCAAAAATCCTAAATTGTAAATGTCTGCCTTTTTGAAGAATTTATAATGCACTTCTTTTTTCTCTTTCGGGAAACTCGTGTATCTGTCAAGCAACTTCTTCTCTTCCTCCGCGGTATACAGCGGCTTCCTGTCTGCAAGGCTCTGCTTGTCCAATTCTTTGATATTCTGTTCAATTCTCTCTGCGATACTCCTAACTTTGCTGTCCCTAAATACGGCCGAATTGTCCGAAGAGGAGGAGGAGGGGGAGCTTCCATTGACCAGGGCCCGTTTCACCGGGGTATCTTTTTCACCGTTCACCTGCGGCTTGTTGTTTTCTTTTTGCTCATCCATCATATCTGAAATCCGATTACCGACTGATAGCTGGAAAGTGTACCTCTGCATTTTTATACCCAGGCAGATTCCCCCGACCCGGTCAGATATTTACGATGTTTGTTTTGGTAGAGTGTCGACTTGGGTCACGTGACGACTCTGGACATGTACAATCATATTGTCATTTTTTAAATACCCCCGTGAGACTCTCTATAGATCTGATCAGTTCGAAATCAATCGACAGCTAGAGAGGCATTTAAAACCTCTATGCAGCGAATTCCACAAAGATGGAGCGACGAATTATTTAAATAACAACGTTCAACAACAGTTTTTTTTTTATTTAAAGTGCATAACGAAATCCCCCCCCCCAAAAAAAAAATCGAAGATCTAAAAGACGCTGAGTTGGTAATTTCTGCAGCAGCATTATCAACATTGGGACAGAGATTCCACATCAATTCTCTCAAAGGGTTATAATGGTTATAACTTATTGATTGATTTACTTTGGCTCGGTTAAAGAGGGGGAAATGTCTTAACTACTTAACGACTTGTCCTGGAAAAAAGTGAATGGCAATAAGTGTAAGACATAAGATATGATCAAGGACTGAAGGACATTTTCAAGGGGGAAAATAAGGAAGTTAGATATTATTTTTAAGGTTTAAACTAAAAGGTGTAAAATGTACAAGCTTGAATGTATTGGAACATAAATACGTAATATCCATCACGAATTTATCCGAAAAAGGGGTTCTCTGACCAGAGTTGGCCTAATTGGCAATAATGTCATGTACTACTTTCCAATCTTAAGTTATAAATCATTTGTCATGTAATAATTCTTAACTTTAGATTGAAATTAGTAAAGAATAATACGATAAAGCGAATTCAGCATTGACAAGATACAGTGTGAATGGTTTTTTTCGCTCCTCATTATAATACTAGTATTTAGGTCATTTAAAATAAGCGCATGGAAAATGACCACTTAATTCGTATGTATTGCTTTTCTGCATCGATGGAAAGTGCAGATACATGTGTTACATTAAAAGTTTAAAATTTATCAATTTTAACTTATCGTTACATGTACGAGATAAAACAGTATTTCCACAACTTCAAGTGTAGTATACATCAAGCATATTTATGGTTAGAAGCATTTGATATCACATGTAATTGTAACGGAATTCGAAACCTAATTGTTAACTATGGAACGCCGTAAAGAACTGCTTTAAGTGGATACAATTGATATTCATGTGTACGATGATAATACCTCCCTAAACATTTTAAGATGATGCTTCATTGCATGCTGACACTTCTTTATTAGAACCATTTTAATAAGACCTTGGACTTTCGGTTGGGCGTAGCTATCTATTTCTTGCATCAAAACAAGTTAAAAATGACGGGATTTCAAGCGAATGATACACCGATTGCGTAGTCTTATCTCAAAAGCCAGACAAATCTTGTTGATTTCACAGAGCTTTGAGTGGCCAGCAATGAAAAAGACAGGCCTACATTTGTACGTCACATTGCTGTTTGACACAACTACCCAAAGTCCAAGCTCTTGTTAAAACGGTTCTATATATAGGATGAGACTTCCCCAGTACATGCTTACATATTTAAGGAATAAGGAATCATTCTTTGAGTATCATGAGGTTTTATTGAATTTCAACCACACCCCGACGGAAATTATCACCTCATAATATTCAAAGAATGATTCCTCGTTACTTATAATTATTATATTATCTCCAATCTGTACACTTTAATACAACATTATTTTAAAACCACTATTTCTTAAGTAGCACATGCTGTGTGTTACTTCGCGGCGCAGCCAATACCGTTTTTTTTTTTTCGGTTATGCTATATAAGACACGCCCATTTTGTGTCAACCATGTTTTATGAAGTTATTTGGTTTTATGGTTCAAAATTGATTCGCAATGTTATCGCAGACAATTAAAACAGTTGAAAATGTAAATCTTTTAACATTATGCATAAGGATGCTACGGATTTGGTAACAAAGTACTATACGTATTAAATCAGTGCATGTACACGACCTCAATGTGGAATGGTTTTTATATCGGTAAAATGTCATAAGATTAAAAATTGAGCAAGTACCTTTGATAGATTTAGTTTATAAATAGCATAATTTCCTCATAAACATGCTGAATTAGGTTAAAAAAAACTCAATGATAACTTAAGTCGACTAGTTTACGTGCAGAAAACTTGTACAATCATTTTTATCAGAGTTATCTTTCTTAACGTAATTCAAGATGACGTTAGTTTTGGAAGAATTTTATTCATAATATATACATACATCATGATACATGTGAGTATATACAGTGAATATGAATACAACAGCAGGCAAAGTAGCCTTTATTAATTCTTGCCATTATAAAGATCTAGGTTCATATACAAATGAATAACAATAGTATATTGTTCTTCGTTGCTTAGAATGAATCTAGGTTTATATACATATGTTTTTAACTACGTGTTTAAAAGAAACAATCAAAAATTTAAAAAATGTAGTTTTTCATTTCAATCAAACCCATTTATTATTTCTTTTAATTGCATTGCAATGAGGGCAACATTCTTCAAAATCGGATGAAGCGCAATGTAGTTCTAGATACACGTGCAAACTTTGAACATGTAGGTTAATATATTTTCATGATCAAGATAACAAAATTACATCACAACATTTAAACACATTTAGTGATATTTTTGGTATTCAAGCAATACAGAAAATAAAACCGAGTTTGGCACGGATAACGACTCCCAGGCATTCAGTGTATTGCATAGCCCATGCTTCGTATAATTCAATAAACAATGATCGTTTTTAAAAAATTATCCTGGGCCTGCAGACGGTATTGTTCTGTATATTTCCTGTATTACGTAAGGTGCACTTACATTGTAATACACGTAAAGTTAATGCAGTCTGCTGGGGTATACACATATTAAACCGTGCTAATTTTATGAACAAACATTTTTATGCGCGAAGCCAGAATTTTTTTTTTCGGGGGGGGGGGGGGTATTTAAGTTTGCCAGGGGGTCCGAGGCATATTTTCGGTAATTTCAAATCAAAGAAATTTTGAACCAACCCCCTCCCCCTTCCAGGTCCGCGCATACATTTCATATAACAAATATTGATACAATACTTGTATGATAAAAAGAGAGGCAGTTGTTTTAAGTTTGCTCATATTTACATCTGCAAGCCAGAACAATGTCAATGACTTTTTAAGCCGCATGATTTGATGAAGTCGTCAAATGATAGCTTCCCGTCGCCATCTTTGTCTGCCTTTTTCATAACTTCATCCATATCAATCTCAAGCTGTCTCATATTGCGCTCTTCAAGTGTCGTCTGCAACTCTTCGCGCGTGACGTAGCCATCTTTGTTCCTGTCAAACTTTCTAAAGATGTCCAACCAGTCAGCTTCCCTATCAAATATCAATGTGTAACATGTACTAGGTGTTCCAGACATTACTTAGAACTGCTGTTACATTAAAATATATGGTTTCTAATTAGAGAAATGATAACAAAACTCTCTCTCTCTCTCTCTCTCTCTCTCTCTCATATGTATTAAAAGAGGGCTTATATTAAAGATTGCTCGGTAAGGTACCAGATGTCAATTTGGGAGTCATTTGCAACTATTAATTTTTTCTAAATCCTTTTTTTTTTATATATATATAAGAAAACGTCTAAAAGATTAATGAGTGTTTATGATATGATTACAACTTACGTTAAGAATCTGAAGTCTCTCTTCCCCATCTCGTCCATATATTCCTCTAAGGTCACCTCGCAATCCCTATTGGCATCAAGGTCAAGAAACATTGTCTGCAATACAAAGACAGTTAATTCTTTTTATTCCCAAATATTTTCTAAAGCCATATAAGTGTGTCTCTCAATGTCAGTGGGTATATTCAGAAACATAGTTAAACATTACTTCGATAATTACCGGAAGTGCTCATCTCATGGTGTTTTTTTTTTCAACTAACGATATTTACACATATTTTGCCGAATTGTACATGTCATCTTGTCCCCAAGCAAAATTACCTCATCACCCCCCCCCCCCCAAAAAAAAATAAATATTTTTTAGCTACGAACAGAACAAGCATTTTAAGTACATGTATATTGCATAAGCAATAGATGTCCCCTATCTGCACCCCAATTGTTTAACATTTCTTCTTCACATGGTTATCAATCTTAAATAAAAAACCTAAACTTGATTTGTAGTTTCTCATTATGAACTTCACACAACAAGTTCCAAATCAATTCAACAACACATATTTAAGTTACCAACAGCAACAAAAGAGTTTATTATACTTTCATGTTAAATACTGAAATCTGATTGGTTTAGACGCATTTGATAATTCGTTCTATTACCCTCAGCGTTAATAACACACTTGGCAACGGGTAACACAACGAATTGTTACATGCGCGTAAATTATGCGCGAACGGTTCGCTATAGAATTTTTAAAATTAAGACATTCAGTATAATACTAGTGCCTGCATGTTTGGGAGGGTAAGAGTTGAAATTGACACCCCTCGAAAACCATTGTCAACCTCCACTTCGCGTCGTTTGACAATAGTTTTCTCGGGGAGTCAATTTCAACTCTTACCCTCCCAAACAGGCACTATTTATATAATAGCCCCCTCCGGTTTCGTAGGTTGGGAACTCAATTCCGATTAGCTGTGCATGCCATTCTGTGGATCAACGGGATTGCCGGAGATTAAAAATTCCTCCGATACACTCAATTTACGGCGCAGAATAGCTTGTGTGAGTTTGGGCAGACTAACCTAATTTTCTAATACATATATTATGAGCACAAATATTCAGTACCAAAAATTTGTGCTGCAGTTATTAAATTAGAAATGCATTTTTGAACAACTTCGTATTCTAATTACATAATCGTTTTGTTAGTCCGATGAAAGGAAAATCTTTATTAAAAACACGATGGCTAACAATTACGTAATATTGTAAACGTATATGCTGCATGAATTAGCACAGTTTTGATTCAGGAAAATTTAAAATGTGCTAATTTTACAGACGAAGAGTATTTTTAAAGACGTGTTAAACGAACATTCTGACTCGGTTTTACATCTAATAGCATTATGCCTACAGTATACGCATGTTGCTTTCATATTTTTTAAGAGGCTGGGTGGTAAACACGTTAGATATCAGATCTACCTTAAAATGTTCATTTATCAAACTCTTCCTCTCAAGGAGATAAAAAAAATTGCCACGACTATTGATCCCTCTTAAAAACTACAGCTCATTATGCGCGGATCTAGAATGGTCTAGAACAGGGTAGCCCGGGGAAAAAATGATGTAATGTTTGTTTGCTAAAGTCAATATAAAAGTGGTTAAAGTGTCTATATAATATTCTACCAAATTAAAGCCAAAAATAAGTTCATGTGTTTTTATGGATTTAAATTTTTTTCGATTGTTTGAAGAGAAAGTGATTTATAACAAAGTATGCATGGTGTGTGATATATACGTAATAAGAAATTTAGATTTTAACATGGAATCAATGTTGAAAATATTCCTTTTCCATTACCGTTATTTCTGAGTCCTTTCCCGAGAATCCTTGCTTGCGCACAGCTGCAGCAAACTGACTAATTGTCAAAAATCCCAAATTCTGCGTGTCTGCTTTTTTAAAGAATTTATAAATCACGTCCTCTTGCAATTGTTTATTTTCTTCTTTCGTGTCTTTAAAATTTGTTAAACTTGCTTTTCTGTCTGGTTTTTCCTCTTTCTTTGCGGTGTACATATCACCTTCTTTTTCATTTTCTTCGTTCGTGTCTTTCGCCGAATTTGCGATTCTACCGGATAGTCCGGAATCCTCTTCAGTACATGTAATAACATCTTCTTTTTCGTTATCTTTGTTTTCGGTTTCTTCTTCCGTGTCCTTCTCTAAATTTGCGATTCTGTCGGCCTCCTCTGCTGTGATCAAATCTCCTGTTTCGTCGAATACGAAACCGGCTTCCTTTGCGGTGATCGGATCTCCTATAATTTTGTCTTCTTGTTTTTCATTTTCTTGTTTCGTTTCTTTCGTAAAATTTGTGATTCTGCCTTCCCCCGGGATAAACGTATCATCTTCTTTTGTGTCTTCTTCTTTTTCGTCTTCTTCCTTTTCATCTACTGCATCATCATTTCCTTCTGTCGTTTCTTTCGGGAAAAGTGTGTTTCTGTTAGATAAACCTAGATCCTTCACCGGGCTCTTCTTGTCCAATCCTCTATCGTTCTCTTCAAATCTTTGGGCGATACTTTTTACGTTGACCTTTAAAGGGGCCGAATCGTCCGAGGTCCCATTGCCCTGGGTCTGTATCACCAGGGTATCATTTTCGTCGTTCACCTGTGGCTTGTCTTCATCCATTGTATAACTAAATGCAAACTGGAAGGTATTTACTTCTGCATGCCTTTATATACCAAGCAAGGAGATCCTCGATTCGGTCAAACATTTTTATCTACGTTTGTTTGAAAGGACATTTAAATCCACAAAAACGCAGTAAACAAATGAAATATGAATTAACAAATTGCTTCCTGTTACATATTTTTTTCATGACAATGTGGGTATTTATTAACTCCCACGTTAAATAAAATGATTTGTTTTACCCAGTAAGAAACATTATAGTGACATTGTTAAAAAAAAAAAAACCTCGGGATTTCCTCGAGTTGAGGATTTGACATAATCACGTGTATGTATACATTTTTTTTTACACAAACGGATCTTTTCATAGATATAGATTATACTCTTTTTTAAAAACTTTATCTGATGGTTAGAAACAGTTAAATAAAAATTTAATTCATTTCTGGGATGCAATTTCAACTTACATTTGTACATGCGCGGATCTAGAGGGGGGGTCGGGGGGGGGGGGTCCCGACCCCCCCCCCCCCCCTGGAAAATGAAAATTTATTAAATTTACATAGTAAAATTATCGCGAAAATATGCCTCGGACCCCCCCTGGCAAACACAATTATCCTTCGGACCCCCCCTGGAAAAATTTTCTGGATCCGCGCATGTTGTATATAGGCATTCTAAAATATACGTAGTTGCTATTCTTTTAATTATAAGCAGATTTAACAACTCGAGTATTAGCATATAGTAACTTAAAAAAAAAAAAATATATATATATATATATATATATATATATATATATATATATATATATATATATATATATATAGATACATAGATAGATAGATAGATAGATAGATAGATAGATAGATAGATAGATAGAGAGAGAGAGAGAGAGAGAGAGAGAGAGATCCATTTAAAGATGTACATAGTATATATAAGTAGGTGTCTGTTACCGTATATCTTACGTTCATTATGTAGACACTGATATTTGATACTGAAACTATGTAACAATTTAATCTATTTCACAATGAAGGTTATGAGGATGTGTATAGGACATGTCAATGTCGCCCCAGTCTCTCTCTCTCTCTCTCTCTCTCTCTCTCTCTCTCTCTCTCTCTCTCTCTCTCTCTCTCTCTCTCTCTCCATTATATTTTTTTCCCAAGTTACGAAGTCTCAAACAAAGGAGGATAAATTATGCAGTAATCATTAATCAAAATTGCACTATGTGTCATTTAAATTGACCGCATGAACACTGATAAAAGCTTAAAAAATCTTCGTGGATTTCTTGGAATCCTTCAGCGTTACATAGAGTCTATATTAGAATTTGATGAGTAATTCCGGATACTCCTCATATATGTTTCAAAGCAAAACAAAGCTTCTGAATCGTGGTATTGTAGCTTTAGGATTACATGTACCTGCAGTATAATACATTGACCCAATATTCTAAGAAACCTGTAAGAATAAATCGTCCTTAATTTACAAATTCTACGAAATGAAAAAAAAAGAGAACATGCCGGTTTTGTCCCGATTATTCATGGAATCATCAATATAAGGTAATCAATTGATTTTTTCTGAGAAATAAAACTGGTTCTTATGTGTCAGTGTAATAAAACAGACATTTTTTTACTGCCTAGTTAGGCATACTATGAACTCTTTTCTTTAATATGATATTATAATAATTTCATGTATTACAGTCATGTTAAAATGAAGTGATACAATAAAATTTATTGAAATCCAAGACATAGCATGTGCAAAGCCCTTCCTGAATTTTGCTAGGACTCATCGATGATTTGATTATAAGTTATAATTGATTGATTCTTTTTCTGAGAAATAAAAATTGGTTCACAGTAATAAAACGGACATTAACCTATAATTATATCAAACATGGAATAGGACACGTTAATGGTATTGGATCCCGGGTAAATTTTTAATGGTGATAATGTACTGTTGGCAATGAGAATGCACAATGAATTAATGACGATAAAGGATAATATATATGTACATTCCGGACCCCCCCCCTTCGCCCCCGACCTGCTCTCTCTAGATCCGTGCATGCAATGACACAGGTACGTCTCACCAACTTATCGAAAATCTCTGTACGTTATAAAATCTAGAGATCATGAAAAATCCGTAACTATTATATTCAAAGTAAAAACAAAAAATTATAAACGAAACCAATTTACGTACTTTTTAATAAGAGCCTAGTTTGCTAGCCTGAATGAAACATTTACTATTTGAGGTTTGTAAATTCTCAGTTTTCACTAGGGTGAGTTTTATGCGAGGAATCAAACATAGATTAAACTTGTTACATATATAAAATGCTTTTTTGGGTGTAATTTACAATAATCAGATATCAAATACATGTAGTTCTTACGATATATGCACGAGGGATATAAATGCATTGTGCTAAAGTATAAACTTCGTTGAGAACACAATTAATTAATCAGAGTTTGCGTTTATCATTTTGGTTTAAAATATTTTTCTTTTAGCGTCAAGAATTCTTAAACAAATGAACCTCCAGATTCATCAGAGGCTACAACTTCAGCACATGCGCGATTAATTAGAAATGTACACCTTATACCTGTATGCATGTCTCAGAAACCTTCCTAATTATCAACACTATATTTTGAAACGTACAATTGTCATATACATATATATCCGATAATTTTATTTAGATAATACATGTAGGCATGCAGATTTAAAGTGATTTATCATTTAAGGGGCAAATTCTCCACAATGGGTGACAAACCAATATTCTAATATGAAACTTCGTACAAATTATATATCACTACCCGAATAGTTGTATCTGTCTGCTTACATTTTCGAATCAATAGAAGAAACGAAATACACATATATCTCTATGGTCTAATTATAGTAGAGGTAAGTGATGCAACACCAGTTATATATGTTCTCTTTCAATGAATAAGTAAAAAGTGGATCGTGTGCAAAGGAAATGCATCAACACTTACTTTTTTGTAACTTGAAAATGTGGGGTTTTTTTTATTTGATAAACAAGATCGCCCTTTACGGACGCCATGTACATGTACATGTATATATAATCTTCCTTGGCCCTATGGGTCAAATCCAGGCGAGCTAAAAAGTGTCAATAGATGATCCTACGAAATAAGATGCTGGAAATGCAGAACTAATTCATGTATTAAATGTACTTATAAGTGTGTTTTTGAAAATTGTTACAGGAACCGAAACATTACAGTTGAATTCAAAAAAAATTAATATCATGACAATATTTTTTCAGTGCAAGAGATATCATTACAGTGTATGAAGTTTGGGGGCGTCTAAATGTATAAAAAGAGGCCCATGGGCCACATTGCTCCCCTGAGGAACAATACGTATGATAAAATCTGCTCAATTAATGGAGTCATAATAGACACTATCTGGACAATTTAGTATAATACATCTAGTGTAAATAAAAATCCATTTTTTTTTTCATTCTGGATATTCTCATGTTTATGATCAAGTCCCTTTTCTAACAGAATGATTTCATTGTCATATCACATGTTGAGCATTGCAGTTCTCATAAAGATCCTAAACAATTGTTTATATATCACCAGTGAAATGACATCCATTTCACTTTTGATAACTTTAGCATATATTTTCATAGTCTACTTTATTTTACTTTATTCTTATCTTATATGTTCCCATACTTAGCAATTGCTTATTGACATCTAAAGCATTCCTTATTATTTATTTCTTAAGGTTGTCCAAGCTGTTGTTTACTTCTTAATCCCCTAGAATATTTAGTGATTTCACAGTAATTGTTAATCTTTATTGTCAGTGACACTGCTCATGGCACTGGGCACTCATAGGTGTTAGTTAGGGTAAACAAAACCACTTTGACTTCTTCACATCAAAGGTATGACACTGATAACTTAATTATTTGATTAGCCATAAGTGACAACTTTACCATAGGCAATTCATAGAGAAAATTAATTCTCGTACATGAGTTCTTTTAGAGAGAGTTAGCTTTGAGACTTCGGACTGAAAGGATGTAGGACGAAGCTAGGAAATCATGTAGAGTGTTAGGAGACAAATTTCTAATTCATCTGTTTAGGCCCCCTCCTCTAAATTACAGTTAGGAACAAGACTTGCTCATTAATGTTGTTACCTGCGTGTGTAGATTGGATTATTTAACATTCAATCTTTAATAAACATTTCTCATATCCTGCCATTTGGACTTTGTGCATGCTTGATTTACTTATTCCCCTTGAGCTTAATTCCCCAAATGAACGTGCACCATCGCCTAGTTATGTACCAGACATCCGGGCGTGGTCACAGAGGGGGAGCATATCACCAGTGAAATGACATCCATTTCACTTTTGATAACTTTAGCATATATTTTCATAGTCTACTTTATTTTACTTTATTCTTATCTTATATGTTCCCATACTTAGCAATTGCTTATTGACATCTAAAGCATTCCTTATTATTTATTTCTTAAGGTTGTCCAAGCTGTTGTTTACTTCTTAATCCCTTAGAATATTTAGTGATTTCACAGTAATTGTTAATCTTTATTGTCAGTGACACTGCTCATGGCACTGGGCACTCATAGGTGTTAGTTAGGGTAAACAAAACCACTTTGACTTCTTCACATCAAAGGTATGACACTGATAACTTAATTATTTGATTGACCATAAGTGACAACTTTACCATAGGCAATTCATAGAGAAAATTAATTCTCGTACATGAGTTCTTTTAGAGAGAGTTAGCTTTGAGACTTCGGACTGAAAGGATGTAGGACGAAGCTAGGAAATCATGTAGAGTGTTAGGAGACAAATTTCTAATTCATCTGTTTAGGCCCCCTCCTCTAAATTACAGTTAGGAACAAGACTTGCTCATTAATGTTGTTACCTGCGTGTGTAGATTGGATTATTTAACATTCAATCTTTAATAAACATTTCTCATATCCTGCCATTTGGACTTTGTGCATTCTTGATTTACTTATTCCCCTTGAGCTTAATTCCCCAAATGAACGTGCACCATCGCCTAGTTATGTACCAGACATCCGGGCGTGGTCACATATATATGGAATATAAACCTACATCAAACTCTGAACCCCTTGTGGGTGTCAAGAATCGTCTAGGGACCAAAAAGTAAACAATTCTAAAGATCAGCAAAATGTCAAAATGCATAAGTAAAACTATATATGGCAAGATTTCATTTTTTGTGAATAATTAAAATATTTTCCTTTGTAAAATTGGATCTCCAATGTGGCCCCACCCTACTCCTCAAGGCTTTGATTTGAAAGAATTTGAATTTACATTATCTGAGGTTGCTTTTAGTAAATTTACAGCTCTTCTAGGCAAATGGTTTTTGTAAAAAAAAAAAATTAAGTATTTCTCTTTATATTCTTATGTAAAATGAGAAATGTCGGAACCCCATCCTACCCCAGGGGATCATAATTTGATTTGAATCAAACCTTAAATCTATCCTACCTAAGGATGCTTCCACACATGTTTCAGCTTTCCTGGCTGAGTAGTTTCTGAGAAGAGGATTTTCAAAGATTTACAAAGATATAATCCATGTAAAAGTTCGACTCCCCATTGTGGCCCCCACCTACCCCGGGGGTCTTGATTTTCACAACTTTGAATCTACACTACCAGAGGATGTCTCCACACAAGTTTCAGATTTGGTTCTTGAGAGAAAGATTTATGAAAATTTCTAAAAAAAAAAAATTCAACAATTCCGAATTATCTCCCCTTGAAAAAGGGTGTGGTCCTTAATTTTTGCAACTTTGAATCTCCTTTACCTAAAGGTGCTTTGTGCCAAGTTTGCTTGAAATTGGTCCGGTAGTTCTGGAGAATATGTTGAAAATGTGAAAAGTTTACAGACAGACGGATGACAGACAAAATGTGATCAGAAAAGCTCACATGAGCTTTCAGCCTCAGGTGAGCTAAAAATTGAATCATCCAATACTTCCCATATCAAATTTTCAAATAAATCACTGACTATGATACTTTATTTTTGTCAATCTAAAACAATGGTACTGTAAGACATAATGATCTTTTTAGTATGGATTGGCACATCGTTGAACCAAACTTATAAACTTATTGACCTTGAGCTAACTTATTACAGTTTTTTGTTCTGATTTAAACCAACTTTTATTCCCAAACAAGAAAATTTTGCATGAATATTTCTCGCTGCGAACCAGCCCTTGTCGTTTTTGGTTTTAATAACAACATGGGTCTAGATATGGCTTACTCGCGAAAATCAGTCATCGCAAACCAGTTCATCTTCAGTAAATCACCAACTTTAAATATCGTCATGAAAAAAAGTTGGTATACTGTATACTTTATGCCTTTTTACATATTTTAATCATAACAGTAGCATGTTTTTAAGAGGACTGGATGCATGGTTGTGGCCATTTTCAGACTAAATAAATATCCTAGGGTTATGAAAAAAAGCTCTGTCTGAACTTATACATATATAGGTAAACATTCAAACTCTGACTGGCCAAGAGTTTCTCATTATGACAGAAAAACATAACTAGACACAATTAACTATATTATCACTGGTTGAGAGTTTCTGACAATAAGAGAAACAATTAAATTAGACACAATTAATTTATTATCACATTTTTATTACAATCATTTCACATCTGTACACAGTTATAATTAACAGTCTTTATAATGTGCGCTCTCCTCTCTTCCCATCGACACTGAAAAAATCAACCTAATGGGTCTCTGTCACAATAACAACACAGCAATTCTATATACATGTACATGAACTTCCTATGCTTCTATATTTGTGTGCATCTCTACATAGCTGTCCATGTTTTCTAGTTTCTCCATGATGCTGTCAATCTCCTTTTGTTCCGCCTCCGAGGGTGAGACTGGTGCCAAGGGCTCGTATTGCTCGTAGAAATTCTCCACGGTCAAACTCCGTCCCTCCAGCATGGTTTTGACCTCAGAGAGTCGAGCAGGGTCACATAAAAACTGGAAAAAAAGAAGAAAATTAATAGATAATAAAGGATGGAATGATTGATATTCAAGGTGGCTTAATTTGATATGTTTAATTGACCCAACGTGGTTTAAATTTTAGAGCAAAGAGCAGGGTTGCATTGTGCAACAGGGAAATCTCAACAAAAGATGTTTTTGAAGCACTTATGCCCACCTCCCTTGGATACATCCACAAAGAAAATGAATGTAAACTGCAAATAACTGGAATTTTTCTATGTCGAAGAGCCATAACTCCGTCGAAAATTGCTCTATCATACCCCATTTTGAAAGTGATCTAGATATTATCATGATAAACCTGTATACCAAATTTCATATCAAAATGTTCATCCTCTGCGAAGAAAATGAGCGGAAATTGCAAATAACTGGAATTTTTCTAATTCCAAGGGTCATAACTCTGTCGAAAATTTCTCGATCCTACCCAATATCGATCTGACCTAGATATTATCATGATAAACCTGTATACCAAATTTCATTCCAATATGTTCATCCTCTGCAAAGAAAATGAGCGGAAACTGCAAATAACTGGAATTTTTTCTAAGTCGATGGGTCATACCTCTGTCGAAAATTTCTCGATCCTACCCATATCGAAATTGACCTAGATTTTATCATGATAAACCTGTTTACCAAATTTAATTTCAATATGTTCATCCTCTGCGAAGAAAATGAGCGGAAACTGCAAATAACTGGAATTTTTCTACGTCCAAGGGCCATCACTCTGTCAAAAATTTCTCGATCATACCCAATATCGAACTTGACCTAGACATTATCATGATAAACCTGTATACCCCATTTTATTACAATATGTTCATCCTCTGTGAAGAAAATGAATGGAAACTGTTGGTGGACCGACCGACAGACCAACAGACAGCAGGAAAGCAATATGTCCTCCCTTCTTTGAAAATGGAAAATTTAGACAAAAATACTATGAAATCATTGATATTTATGGAAGCTCAGATAATTAATTCCTATTTAATTTCTGTATAATGTAAAAAAAAAAAACCCTCTGAAAGTAGGAATGGGTTTAGGCCAAACAAACAAAAAATGTTCAAAATCAAATGAAGCAGGCAGGTATTTTTTTTTAATGAAAGAATTGCAAAGGGAAATAATATTTTACCTAAAATTGAGAATTGAGTTGTTTTTCTTTTCAATATCACAATAAAATGAAGCATTTTGATGCATTCGACCTAAAGTGGCGGTGCCTGAGAAACAAAACATTTACTGTCAAAACTGCCTAAGCGGTCACCCCTATTAAACAGTCACCTTTCATATGGGGTCATTTTATTTCCTCCCAATGAAAAATCCTATATGATTGCCCAATAAAGAGAGGTTGCCTACTTAAAGTGGTCAGCACTCTTCGAATTTTTATCCGAAACTTTACAGTCGAGATGCATTAGGCGGCCATTTTGGTCGGTCACATGATTTACACCAGGGGATTTTAAACATGGCTCCCGAATGTCAGGTAATTAATGTAAACAATAACTATAGGCCTGAGGCGAGAGAAATCAAATACATCAATGTATTCATAAAATTGGCAGTTCAGATACAAATGGGTGTCAAGCAAATTGCTTAAGCATTGTGGTAAGGTTTGTTTGATATACAAGCTCATGAAATAAATGTGAAAAATGTCTGCAATGAGGCACGAGAAAATCGTTCGATTGAAAAATTTGATTTTGAGTTCAGATACGGTCGGTTAAAAAATAAATTGTTGAATTGTATTAACAGTGTTTGTTTCCTAAATAATCGTTACTCACGAATATAGTTAGTGATATTATTCTGAAAATGTCAGAGACCAGCTTTACCACTTCATGACTTTTTTAAAAATTAAAAAAAAAAATTAACAATTGAATGCACAATGCATTGTTATGTATTTGTAATTTTTTGTAAATATAATAAATACTATAAAAAAAAATTCAAATCAATTACTTTATCTATCATTTTGATACATTATGCTAAATTGCAAGTGTATAATAAATATCGAATAATTGTTTAAATATGGTATTTGATCATGGCAAATATAAGGCTCTATTCAAAGGTCACCTCCGTTAAGAGGTCACTTTCGGTGCCTCCCACAGGTGACTGCTTAGTACAAGTTTGACTGTATTTTGTTTTTTTGGCCTTAGCGAACAAAAACCCAGGACTAACCTTGATCACTTCTTGACCTTCTTCATTTGTTTCCTTGGTAACATCCTCAGCCTCACACTCGATAGCAATCTCCTCAAGGTCAAGGTTGGGGCGTTCGGGGTCAGGGGTCACGTACAAAATTCCCTGCTGCTTGAATAAGTGCAGACTTGAAGGGGAGTTGCTGACTTTCACTCTGTATTAAAATCATAGCATGAAATTAAAGCCGAATTATAATCAAAGGGATTATACTGATCTCACAGTGGTAAATATGGACATGAGACAATTATTAAAATATACAAGACTATTAGTGTATTTTGATATCTAACTTTAGAAGTTAAGATTTATTCATATATATTTACATTTTTCAGTGTCTTTGCCTGTGATAACACTACTGATCAATTTTGTACTATATAACCCATAATTTCAAATGACGCCATTTGCTTTTTTATATTTAAAAATTCAATCGTACGATGCCTTAAAATTATATGAATATAAGTAATAAGGAATCATTCTTTGAATATTATGAGGTGATAATTTTCGATCGGGATGTGATCAAATCTATCATAAAGCCCTTCGTATATGTCATCTTTGCTAGCCAAGGGTTTTCGGTCCACTTCTCTCCCCATATACCCTTGGCAGATCTCATTACAAAAACTCTGTGATGTGGTGGTGAGCAACTTGAGTTGCGCCTTGCATATGTACTTTACATTTTAATCGAATGAAAAAACGGGTTACATACACGCTACAGCATAAACACAACTTAAAAACATGTTGACTAGAGAGTTTCGGAACATAATTAATAATGCTATTAAATACAGGGATCAACATTAACGGTTGCCCAATTGCCTGGGGCAAGTAAAAATGTCATTTTTGGAAAGTGAAATTATAAACTTACTTGTCTGATCTGGCAAGAGAAAATTTTGATAGAAATATTTAGTGAAAATAATTTAAAAACGTAAAAATAAACTTTCACTGTGCATCTTTGCATATGGAAACTCGGAAAGGCCTCTGTTTTGATTTGAGATATGTCGTCCAGTATTTCCGCATAATCAATTATCAAATTTAATTCTACGTGCCCTGCTAGATCAAATAAATTATACCCTCATCTCATGAATATGTTACATTCTTTTGATAAAACTGTACTTTACCTTATTTGCTTACTCACAGAATTTATAAGATCTTATTTTATAATGTCTTTTTTGTTAATATATTATATGGGGAGAAGTATCCATCAAATAATAAACAAGACATGTTACTAAATGTTAGCAAGGTTTAAGATGCCAAAAATTGTGGTTCAGCAACTGAGCTTACGAAATGGAACTTATTTGGTTATCATATTTGTGAGTTACTCAAATAAAATTAAGGAATGTGGTGTTGTCTTCTTACTACAGCGTAATTTCGAGCTACCAATTTTTATATTCGGGAAAGTCAGAATTTCAGTTCACTTGCCCGAAAGGCAAGTGGACTGAAAAGTTAATGTCTATCCCTGAAAAAGGAATGAAGATATAACCTAAAGAAAGCAAGGAATGTTTTATTTGTAGTATTTGTAGGGACCTGTACTGGGAGTGAAAAAGTCGCCAATATATGAAAGCATTCATGCTTTAAAACCAGGTATCATCTTCGTGAATATTGCGGACAAAAGAAATTTAATAAAATACAGCTCATAGAACATCTAAAAGCAATAGCCATAAGCAGGAACTCACACACTAACGGGATAAGCAACTTCCGGGCTACTTTCGCTATGTTTACTTCCCATACTATCACGCTAGCCTTGACAAGTTTGTAAATCTCCGTTCAATGCAGTTAATTATATCGTTTTTAGAGCAATCTGGTTAGACTATCGTTTGGGAGGCAATGTACTCAAGCACTTGTGTCTCAACTTGTTAAAAGCACCGAATATATTACAAAAGATCACACGTGTGTTTCTTTAAACGTTTATTGACAAGCGCCTGTTGTAAATGCTGCGATTGGATCAGCTACTCACGGCTGCAGCCAATCATAAAGCGGAGCTTGTCATCAAGATTTTGTAATGAGATCTGCCAAGGATTAATGGGGAGCAGAGTGGACCGAAAACCCTTCGCTGGCGAAGATTGTCTACCGTACAGTAAAATTCATCAACTAGACTAAGTAATCTGCTTTGACTTAAATTAATACAGAATTGCACAAAAATTTCTACATAGCTGCTTTAACAACTCATACAAACTTTAATATAGATAATGTTTCCATTTCTACCTGAACAACACACAAACTTACGGATGTTTCCTCATTGCAGCTTTCACCTCTGTCCTAGCACTGACTTGGTTCGTTGCGTCTACCATAACCAAGAAAATGGAGTTGGCTGGTCCACAAACTTCTATCATGATATCTTTGTATTCTTTATTTTTCTTTCAAATAAAATAAAGTTCAAAAGAAGCTAACATGTTCTATTCAAATCATTATCTTTACTTTGATAATGTTGAGAAGGGGAGTTCGTATCCGGTCTAATCAAAATTAGATCTTTGATCCACTGCAAATAGATCGGCCGTTATACAAACATGACAAAGTAGTTGTTTAGCGATCCATTAAAAGCATGGATCAAAGATCTAATTTTAATTAGATTGGTTCATCTCCTATCAATCATATACATGTACTGAACATGTATATAATTATATAATATATGTTTTACGTCATGAAGGGTGTAAAATTGTAAAATGCCTATTTATTTTGTAGGTCATAAAAATTAAACCTTTAATTAAGGTCAGACGACACGTTCCTCAATTTTAGATAATTTTTTCCAGGAATTTGTTAATGGTTTACTACTACTTTGACAAGCTTTCTTGTGAAAAAATTAGGGTAACCTACCAGGCATTTCTGCAAAATACTAGAGTATGCAATTTCCTATATAATCTTCTTGAAAATACACTTGAATTGCTGATATAAAAATAAATACATCTACAGCAAAGCGAAATTCACTAAATTAGAACTATATCTCCCCCGAGGCGGGGCTTTGAACTCACGACCTCTAGAATCCATACGCTACTTACAGTGAGTGGCCACGGTTCTAACCACTCGACCATGTACACATATAACCAAATTGAAGTAAATTTTGATCATTTTTAAAGTAATTATGATATTAATATTTTTTATTGGAACTCATTATTACGAGGAGATACAAAAAAGATTCTCGAGGAACGTGTCGTCTGACCTTAATGTAATGGTATAAATTATTTACTGGTAATAATATATATGTACATGATCTTTGAATTTGTATATCAATTTGAATGTAACAAAATCCAGCAATTCTCAATCAAAGTTCTTCCTACCATTCTTTCAAGCAGTTTTTTTATGGTTTCAACACCCAGACTGCTCTTCTTTGCACTCTCTATAACCTGGGCCAGCTTGGGGTTAAGTTTGGGATCAGTAGACCCACCCACTGAAATAGAAATAACACCAAATGTAACTATTTAAACAATAAAATGCCTTCTTGATTATTAATTCATTCAAAGATGGTGACATTGCAGAAAAAAATACATAACCCACATGAATCAAATTTTTCTTAGGTTGCTGAAGGTTGATGAAGGTTTCTAAAAATCAAAAAACGGGGCGTGTAGATTTCAATCTTGTCAGTTTCTACATAGCTTATATGAATCATACATGTACTTGGTGGATGTAAATATAATACAGTTAACCAACTTTAGCTCACATGGTAAACAAATTAAAATGTTAAGTTTTCCAACACACTTTTCATAAAAACAAATACTTCCAGCCAAAGAAGTAGTAAAATATTTTTATATTTATTTTGATTTTTTTCAAGGCCCAGGTCTCGATCTTGAAAACTAGTTTATCTATTAATAAAAATCGATGAATAAACTCATTAAAATCAAAAGGTGCATATCATATATATACAGTGTGTGAATTATTTTTTTTGGGGGGGGGGGGGGGGCTGTAAATGGGTTGATGGATTTTTTTTTAAGAGTGTCGGACACCTATCTCAGCAGAGATTTTTTTAAGAATATAAATTAAAAGTTTTTAAAATTACTAGTATGTGAAGTTTCAATATACGATACAATCCAGGAAGCTCTGTCTACTTACTTTTTACAGCTGACTGTGCTAGCTTGACATACTGTCCCATCAGTGCTGACTTTTTACTGTCCTGCGCCTCTTTTCGATGTTTGATGTTAGAGAATTTACTGTGCCCTGCCATATGTCTGTTAGTTTGCCAGTAAACAACAGGCAACATTTGGAACAGAGTCCTCTCAGCTACAATATCTGTCTTTGTGCTCCATCTAGCTGGCATTGATGACTTTTTGCTCACATAATTTTGAAAGAGGCGTGTGTGACACAGGCTGATTCTGGGGCAACTCACAGTCTGTGTTTTGTGTAAAACACGAGGTAAGGTTCTCAATGTTAATTCCATTTTCAAAATATCACAGTCACTATCTGCAAAATCAATAGACATGTTGAAAAAATTCTATAAGAAAAAAGAAATGAGGTTAATAAATTTAATTTATCAAGCTTTTGGTAAAGTTAGAATTCAGAAATAAAAATTTGATATTTAATTTAGAGATAATGGAAAATCTTGAACAACACAGACATATGTCAATAAAAACAATTTTACAATTAATAGCCCAAATGGGATAATAGGATATAAATTTAAAGTGCAAAAATTAATTTTTTTTGGATTAGGTAATTTTTTACATGCAACACCTTTGGGTAGCAAGTTTTCCAGAAAGCATATAGTTTGCAAAATTGACCCTCAAGAAGTTTTGGATATACTGAGGGAACAATCTGTGTAATAGAACGGTTACAGAAAAAGTTGTTAATCATAAGTTGTTCCATTTCATGTACATGTATTCATATGCGGATTTACCATATTTTTAGCTAATTTCAAATTTTTAGCACTTAAAATTCATATCCCATTGAAGATAATATCTCCCAAACGACAATAATATTCCATTTAGGCGACTGGTCCCAACCTGTTTACATAATTCTTCAGATATTGTACTGTTGTACCTCAACTTGATCTTGAGAGTGATGAGACAGGGTATATTCAACAAGATAGAAGCGTCTTTTTCTTTTGTCAGGGAGATGAGTTTGGAAATAAATCTTTAAAAATAGTACCTTCTAGTCAGCAAACAATTTTTTTTCCTCCAAAGTAACTTTGTACCGAATATGTTATTTAGAGGAAATTCGAACTAAACACGTTTCGTAATGTTTACGAAGAAAACAATGGTTAGAACTTTATCATTAAAAGTCTAGATTAAGCATCATCAACTGGTTTGTAAAATGCATACCTGTCAATATTCACTCCTTAGTTATCTACATTTGGGCTCTGTCTAAACGACCATAACGGCTAACTGGCCTTGGTCGGGCAAACAAATTTACTCTTTTTAAAAGAAGGTAATTTTAGTACATTATTCATAAAATTTAAACCGTAAGCGATACGGTATAATTCCGGATTAGAGAATTAAAAAAATTGTGACATAAAAGATTTCAAATATAACTGAATAGTTTTTGTATGCCTCTCTTTATATTTTTTCTAAACAGAAAACAAACATTCAGAGAGAGAGAGAGAGAGAGAGAGAGAGAGAGAGAGAGAGAGAGAGAGAGAGAGAGAGAGAGAGAGAGAGAGAGAGAGAGAGAGAGAGAGAACTTTGACTAATCACATAAACAAATTTTGCACCTCAATTAAACTGTTATACAAGAAGGTGAAATACCCGAAGAGTTTTATTGATTTAGCTCCTTACATTTCCATGACAGAATTTCTTTTTGATAATTGTTATGGTTTTATCGTTAGTTAATAAATAAGACATAACCTGCTATTGAAACTGCTTTTTTATAGTTTTAGGATTTTCAGAGTCTCGTGATATCTAACGTTACAAAACTGCATGTTTCTTTAAATCTGCTGAGGAGGAAAGTTCACTGACATAAAATAATAAGTGAATTGATCGGGGGGGGGGGGGGGGGGTGATGTGTCCAAACCTCAATGGAGAAATCAAACATGGTATTAAAAAATAGACATAAGCCTCGTCACCCCCCCCCCCACCGCTTATTCCTTTACCCCCTTTCAACTCCCAATGAAAATACAATGTACTAGTATATCACTTTCTCTTGAAGTGAAATTTGTAGAATACTGTGTCACATGATCAATGTATGAGACGCTGTAAACAATTGTTGGATCCTAATAGATCCAATATCAGTTAGACATAATTCGTCATGTTATCTATAAGACAATCACCTCCGTGTAGCCCCCCCCCCCCCCAATCCCCCCCACACATTCCCTCCATGCGGACGAAATCACAGGGACCGAGCCCGTTTTAACATTAATTTCAATGTAACCATATGATAAATGAAGAAAATTTATGGTTACATTGAAATTAATGTTAAAACAGACTTGGCCCCTGTGGATAAAATGCCTAATTTTGATGAATCATTTGCCGCCACCATGTTAATGTACAAACAAAAACAATTAATTAATCTGGTTGCTATACATGATTTGTTGTAATCTTAAATTTACATGTATTGTACTGTGTGCATTCTACTATTACAATAGTATATCATATATCATAAGTAAATATCAAATTAGTTATGTATGTGTGAACATTTCCTTTAGTCGTACAATAACTCAAAATGTGTGATGAAGTTTTTATTTGAGCTCATGACGCATGACTAGGCTAAGTGTATTCAAATGAAATTGAACATCGCAGATTTTCAATGCAATCATAATAATATACACTGAATGTAAATATTTATTAATACATAGTATAAAATACACGTGTTCTGCACCCCTGATATGAACAAAGTTTACTTTACTTACAACAAATCACCAAATTCATGGAAATAGTCTTGCTTAATCTATATCACCCAGTTTGGTGTCTATCTGAGAAATTTTATTTTCTTTACATTGCCTTTCAATTGTTCTGATACAAACAGATTGTCATTATTGTCCACACATAAACCACACGGATACTCCAGATCACAGTTATCAATGTAACGGAGAAACTGTCCATCCTGATTCAGAATGTGAATACAATGGTTGTCACGGTCTGCTGTCAGGATACGACTCTGACTGTCTGTTGTGATACCAACTGGTTTAAATGGTTTCTTTTTGGTAACTGAGGGATGACCGATGTATCTCCATCTGAGTTTCCCGTTCTGATTAACCACCACTACTGCACAGGCCCCATGGTCAGCTACACAGATGTCATGGTTTCTGTTCTCAGTTATGTATTTTACCGTCATATTCCTTGAGTACAGAGGTTTACCTTCATCATCAAACTGAATTGCTTGTTTCTCTGTAGATCCTGAGTAACGGACAACTTTGGATTGATAGTCATTACGACTGATCATGATAACCAGGAGATCACCATTAGAGGCGACACACAGATAACCAGGACTCCATCCCCGTAATCTGATCAACTCTTCTATCTGTCCATTATTTACTTTATTCACTGTACTTGATGTCCCGTCACTGAAAAGTAAATTCCCATCACTGTCTACAGCTATATCATTGGGCCATTGTTTTGATTTGTTGCTAACTGTATGAAGCAATTCACCTTTAATGTTAAAGCATTTGATATCCTTTGTCAATCCACATGTCCAAACACAATCTTCATTAAGATAGGTAACACTGAAAACATTTTGATACCCTGTCTGTATTGTGGCAACAAGTTCCGGTTCATCCAGTAGTTCTCTCACTGAAGTGTTGGGTTGGTTTAATGACAAGACATTCTGTTCTGTAGCAGTAGACAAAGGAGTTATCTGCCCAAACATATTATACAACTTTTCATGGTCTAATGGTTTTGGAATGAATGTTGGCAGTGTAACCTTCACTTTGGGTGGCAGCTTGCTGAACTCTCTGATCTTAGAGCTGTATTCAATGGTAGGAGATACTTCAGTGGATTTCTTGATTTCTTCTATGGCTACTAATGTTTGTTTTATGAGAGCCTGTGTCTGTTTGATTTCATCTAAGTGTTTCTTTAAAAGGTCTCTGTGTTTTACTTTGATCTCACTGATTTCAGCTTTCATTTTATTGATGACGATGTCGATTTCTCTGTGCCATTGCTCTCCTTGTTTGGACATTGCTGTCGTAAGTTTCTCATATCCTCCATCCAGGTTGGCAAGCTGATTTTCCAAGTCGAGTGCAATTTCTTCATATGTAGGAGAAATAAGATTTTCTAACTTATTTGCTTCATCTGCAATAGCATTTTTCGTTCTCATGTAAACTTCGGAAACTTCTATAAATATATGTCCTCTGTGTTTTTCTGATGCAGTACAAGAGGAACAAACAAATATGTCCTTGCAATTCTTGCACTGCCAGTCACAGTTTTTGTGTGGATGTGTCGCACATTTTGGGTAAATCAGTGTTGATCTTCGTTCCTGGAAAGGGACTATTTTATGTTTGTCATATCCATCTGAGATGTGATCAGCTATACAAAGCTTGCAGAGGTTGACATGACAAAAGTCACAGTAGCTGTGTACTATGGCGGTCTCACAAAGGTCACATCGGTGCACGTCCTGGGCACTAGAACGAGGATCCATCGCTTTTCTAAAAAATTAATGAAAAATTAAGCGAAAAATTAAAATGTACTGTTTGTAGAAAATGTAGTATTATTTGTTAATATATTAAGAGCCAACATGAAAACCATATGTTGCAGTCCTGCTTTTATCAAGGGTTTACAATAACCAGATAGAATATTTATAAAACTTGTATTAATTGATAAGTATTTATTCATAAAATATATTTGTTGAAGGTCAACTCATGCAGAAAATTAAAACGAAAGTACTTATCTGAAAGATATTAATTTAAAACAACTAACATTACATGTAGGTATCTCAATTTTTGTCTAATAAATAGGCAATTATTAGCGGCACAAACCTTGTTTATAGTCAATCAATTTACATATTCGTCGAATTGGACATCAAACATGCAGACGTCTACAGGTGTCACAACAGTATTAATTTCCGCTATATATTCTTACCAAAATTACTCACCTTTAGTCTCACCTCAGTCACTCAAATCAAACTTGTCAGATGTTTCCCGTTCACATCATGTAGTACTATTCTTACTAAACATTTAGGTACCATAAAATACATACCAGTCCAGCAAGGCATCAAAGTTTGTTTACATCAAAGTCACATAGGTGCTTTATTGCCATGTTATGGGCCTGTTCACTCACTCCTGAAATAAAATTTAGAAAAAATATTTACAGGGCACATTTTTCTTTCACTCCAGTTTTGAATGAAAATACATGTGTTGTTTTATATCTCAGAAAAAATCTGGGCACCTACCTCTCTAGTAAACCCCTGCAATCAAGGGAAAAACTCTGGAATTATTTGGGGTCCGCCATGTTTTGACGTGAACCTCTAGTGAAATACTGTTATGACACCTGCAATAAAAGCAACATTTTTTTTAAAACAAACCAACCACCTTAATATCAATGTGAATGATATGTGTATGTGATGGTATAGAAATTTTTTTGTTACTGAAGCTTATAAAGAAATGTAGGCCAAATAAAAAATGCCCCTGTTTACCAAATAACTGTGTCTACTATGAGCATTCTGAATGACTTCATGTGTGATTGTTAATTGAAATTTTTAATTACTTCTCATTAATCAATGAAAATGAAATTTTTATATAATCATGTTAGAACATCAAACTTGTGTATGAGTGTGTTGTGCATGACTTCAGTGATGTGGAACTGATTTTATTGTCAATTGATTGTGAAAAAGTTGCTTAAATATGATGATTTTAATAATTAAACTCATTAAAATTAAAAAATGTGTTGTTACTTACAAACAAAAATATGTGGTTTCTATGGAGAACTACCTTGTCTGTTACTACACTGCAAGCACTTCAGGGTCTGCTACATTCATCACCCATGACAGCCCGATTGGCTATGGTGCTGCCAGCTCTGGCTGACCATCAGATGCTAGAGCAATTGAAATTAGTCATGGCTACTTCCTAAGAAGTTGGCACTCAATTGCCTTAAAACATGATCAGTAGTTTATTGAGTGAAGAGAGAGAGCAAACAAAGCAACATTAAAAGAATCAGACAGAAAAATGAAAGGAAAAAGCCAGAGAAATAGAGGTCTTTTCAAAGCCCTAGATGGCCGCAAAAGGGGACCGCCCCATGGCGGATGGAAAAATAAAGATCCTAAGCCCAAGTATGTGAGGGGCCATGAAAATTTTGCAATCAGCAAGACTGGAGAAAGAATCCTAACAGACAATGCAGAGCAGCTACAGTCCAAACAGCCCATCATGCAACTGCGGCCGAGGACCACATGCAAACAGCCTCAAGCTACCGCTACTCCTAGCCCAGAGAACAATACATACAGACTGCTACATGCAGGGAAGACATGCGAAATGTTCAACAAGGCTTTCCATCTACATCAACAAGCTAGCCCGAACTGCCCTACCAACCTGCAGTTTGATTTCAATGCCGAGCAACAGAGAGGGGTATGCTGGAAAGAGACTTTGAGGTGCATGTACTGCACATTCCGAACCGAGGGCACTAAACTGTTCGAGGAGGTAGAAACTGGACTGAGAGGACCTAATGCAGCCAAACCTAACATCAGCCTGTGGGCAGCCCTGTTGGACAACCCCATTATGGGGACTACACTCCAGGAAGTCTTCATGGCCCTCAACTGCCCAGCCCCATCCTATAGTGGTTTGCAGTATAATGCAAACAAGGTAGGACCCCGAATTGTTGACATGGTCAGAGAAGACCTGAAAAGGGAAAGAACTCACCTTAAAGATGTTCTGGAGAGCCATGGGTTCCCAAGACAAACTCCAATTCCCGTGGAAGGTGACGGAAGATACAACAACCCCCTCTACTGGTCCAGAGACAGGAACCCCTTCCAGCCTGCAACACAAAGCACTTATACAATATCTGAAAATGTAACACCGGACAAGAAGATAATTGGAGTTGTAACGAGGAACAAGCTTTGCCACAACCGGCTTAAAGGAACCAGATGCCCAGATCATCCGGGAAAGTGCACAGCCTCCATACAGATGGATCAGCCCATTGGCAGAGAGGACCTGGCCACAGAGGAAATCTGCCAGGATTTCCTAAGTGATCCAGAGCCAACCTACATCGGACAGATCACAACTGATGGAGACAGTGCTGCCTACCGAGGAGTGCAGAGAGCCATGGGAGAGCATGGACAGACCGTGGAGGCCTTACGGGATACCCGCCACCTTGCACAGTCCCAGAAGAAGGCTGTTGACAATGCAAAGTTTAGCGACAGGATGTTTCCTGGACGAACAGCGAACGACAGGAACTCTACCAAAAGAAAATTCTCTGTTGACTTTATGAAGCGGTGCACAGCAGAGTACGAGCAAGCCATAAAGAAACACCAGGGTGACACAGAGAAGCTGGTCAACGTGCTCAGCCATGCCACAGATGCCATTGTAAATTGCTACTCTGGGAAATGTGGGAGTACCTGTGCCAGTCACTCACTGGTATGCAGAGGACTGCCAGAAAATTGTTGGCCGAAAGAGTATCTACCACCCCATGCTCGGAAGCTGCAACCCACTGAAGAAGACCAGGACACCCTGCGCCACCTCGTCAACTACCGATTTAGCAGAAATACCCTTACCTCTACCAGGTACGGGACCAACACCCAAAAGTCTGAGGCTGTCCACAGGGGTTATTCCAAGTCTAATCCCAAGAGTGTAACCTGCTCCGCCAGCTTTGAACCCCAGATATTCTCAGCGGTACACAGGATGAACCATGGTCCAGGAACGTCAACCGCCGTCAAGTGTGCCGCCCTAGGAGCTCCGCTGCCTCCAAATACCCGTGTGACGCGTCAACTGGAAAAGAGACAGAAAATGCACCAACACAACAAATTAAGACAAAAGTCAGTGTTACACCGCACCAAGAGACATGCGCGTGTGATAGAGAAATTTGATATGTACTTTCAAAAGGGAACCGATACTAATGTCGGATATGTGAAGAGGATGACCGATCCCCCCATACCAAAGAAAAGTGAACATTCCTACAGCAAAGCTAAAAAATGACTTACCCTCACCGTCAGTGCTCAAAAAGACAATCTGGATAGCCTGCATGCTTTAAACATACTTTTGGGACTAAATGTTTACAAAGTTGCCTCTCATTGTTAACATAAGCTTCTTCCAAACTTAAATGTAGTGGATTTATGCATAGACTGTTGTGACATGTATGTGAAACATGCTTGTCATGAGGAATGTGTATTGTGTTTGTATGCAACATGTACATGAATCTGTGTGCTAATAAAACTTTTTTACTGCCATCAGGAAATGTAATTTTTACCCTCCCATATGTAGGCCCTGTATTATTTCCCCTCTGTCTTCTATTGGTTGCTAAATTACTATCAAAAAAATTACACCCCAACCCATTAACCCTTCCCCTATCAATTTTTTCAAGTAAAATCTCTAATTTCTCCCGCCTCCAGTCAGCATCCATGATGTAGAGAAAAAAATCCCTGCAAGGACCCAGACTCCCCATATAAGGTTAAAATAAAATATTAACGTCATCGTAATATAAACACTTACCACCCGAATGTCCTCGCTGCAGGTGTCACAACAGTATTAATTTCCGCTATATATTCTTACCAAAATTACTCACCTTTAGTCTCACCTCAGTCACTCAAATCAAACTTGTCAGATGTTTCCCGTTCACATCATGTAGTACTATTCTTACTAAACATTTAGGTACCATAAAATACATACCAGTCCAGCAAGGCATCAAAGTTTGTTTACATCAAAGTCACATAGGTGCTTTATTGCCATGTTATGGGCCTGTTCACTCACTCCTGAAATAAAATTTAGAAAAAATATTTACAGGGCACATTTTTCTTTCACTCCAGTTTTGAATGAAAATACATGTGTTGTTTTATATCTCAGAAAAAATCTGGGCACCTACCTCTCTAGTAAACCCCTGCAATCAAGGGAAAAACTCTGGAATTATTTGGGGTCCGCCATGTTTTGACGTGAACCTCTAGTGAAATACTGTTATGACACCTGCAATAAAAGCAACATTTTTTTTAAAACAAACCAACCACCTTAATATCAATGTGAATGATATGTGTATGTGATGGTATAGAAATTTTTTTGTTACTGAAGCTTATAAAGAAATGTAGGCCAAATAAAAAATGCCCCTGTTTACCAAATAACTGTGTCTACTATGAGCATTCTGAATGACTTCATGTGTGATTGTTAATTGAAATTTTTAATTACTTCTCATTAATCAATGAAAATGAAATTTTTATATAATCATGTTAGAACATCAAACTTGTGTATGAGTGTGTTGTGCATGACTTCAGTGATGTGGAACTGATTTTATTGTCAATTGATTGTGAAAAAGTTGCTTAAATATGATGATTTTAATAATTAAACTCATTAAAATTAAAAAATGTGTTGTTACTTACAAACAAAAATATGTGGTTTCTATGGAGAACTACCTTGTCTGTTACTACACTGCAAGCACTTCAGGGTCTGCTACATTCATCACCCATGACAGCCCGATTGGCTATGGTGCTGCCAGCTCTGGCTGACCATCAGATGCTAGAGCAATTGAAATTAGTCATGGCTACTTCCTAAGAAGTTGGCACTCAATTGCCTTAAAACATGATCAGTAGTTTATTGAGTGAAGAGAGAGAGCAAACAAAGCAACATTAAAAGAATCAGACAGAAAAATGAAAGGAAAAAGCCAGAGAAATAGAGGTCTTTTCAAAGCCCTAGATGGCCGCAAAAGGGGACCGCCCCATGGCGGATGGAAAAATAAAGATCCTAAGCCCAAGTATGTGAGGGGCCATGAAAATTTTGCAATCAGCAAGACTGGAGAAAGAATCCTAACAGACAATGCAGAGCAGCTACAGTCCAAACAGCCCATCATGCAACTGCGGCCGAGGACCACATGCAAACAGCCTCAAGCTACCGCTACTCCTAGCCCAGAGAACAATACATACAGACTGCTACATGCAGGGAAGACATGCGAAATGTTCAACAAGGCTTTCCATCTACATCAACAAGCTAGCCCGAACTGCCCTACCAACCTGCAGTTTGATTTCAATGCCGAGCAACAGAGAGGGGTATGCTGGAAAGAGACTTTGAGGTGCATGTACTGCACATTCCGAACCGAGGGCACTAAACTGTTCGAGGAGGTAGAAACTGGACTGAGAGGACCTAATGCAGCCAAACCTAACATCAGCCTGTGGGCAGCCCTGTTGGACAACCCCATTATGGGGACTACACTCCAGGAAGTCTTCATGGCCCTCAACTGCCCAGCCCCATCCTATAGTGGTTTGCAGTATAATGCAAACAAGGTAGGACCCCGAATTGTTGACATGGTCAGAGAAGACCTGAAAAGGGAAAGAACTCACCTTAAAGATGTTCTGGAGAGCCATGGGTTCCCAAGACAAACTCCAATTCCCGTGGAAGGTGACGGAAGATACAACAACCCCCTCTACTGGTCCAGAGACAGGAACCCCTTCCAGCCTGCAACACAAAGCACTTATACAATATCTGAAAATGTAACACCGGACAAGAAGATAATTGGAGTTGTAACGAGGAACAAGCTTTGCCACAACCGGCTTAAAGGAACCAGATGCCCAGATCATCCGGGAAAGTGCACAGCCTCCATACAGATGGATCAGCCCATTGGCAGAGAGGACCTGGCCACAGAGGAAATCTGCCAGGATTTCCTAAGTGATCCAGAGCCAACCTACATCGGACAGATCACAACTGATGGAGACAGTGCTGCCTACCGAGGAGTGCAGAGAGCCATGGGAGAGCATGGACAGACCGTGGAGGCCTTACGGGATACCCGCCACCTTGCACAGTCCCAGAAGAAGGCTGTTGACAATGCAAAGTTTAGCGACAGGATGTTTCCTGGACGAACAGCGAACGACAGGAACTCTACCAAAAGAAAATTCTCTGTTGACTTTATGAAGCGGTGCACAGCAGAGTACGAGCAAGCCATAAAGAAACACCAGGGTGACACAGAGAAGCTGGTCAACGTGCTCAGCCATGCCACAGATGCCATTGTAAATTGCTACTCTGGGAAATGTGGGAGTACCTGTGCCAGTCACTCACTGGTATGCAGAGGACTGCCAGAAAATTGTTGGCCGAAAGAGTATCTACCACCCCATGCTCGGAAGCTGCAACCCACTGAAGAAGACCAGGACACCCTGCGCCACCTCGTCAACTACCGATTTAGCAGAAATACCCTTACCTCTACCAGGTACGGGACCAACACCCAAAAGTCTGAGGCTGTCCACAGGGGTTATTCCAAGTCTAATCCCAAGAGTGTAACCTGCTCCGCCAGCTTTGAACCCCAGATATTCTCAGCGGTACACAGGATGAACCATGGTCCAGGAACGTCAACCGCCGTCAAGTGTGCCGCCCTAGGAGCTCCGCTGCCTCCAAATACCCGTGTGACGCGTCAACTGGAAAAGAGACAGAAAATGCACCAACACAACAAATTAAGACAAAAGTCAGTGTTACACCGCACCAAGAGACATGCGCGTGTGATAGAGAAATTTGATATGTACTTTCAAAAGGGAACCGATACTAATGTCGGATATGTGAAGAGGATGACCGATCCCCCCATACCAAAGAAAAGTGAACATTCCTACAGCAAAGCTAAAAAATGACTTACCCTCACCGTCAGTGCTCAAAAAGACAATCTGGATAGCCTGCATGCTTTAAACATACTTTTGGGACTAAATGTTTACAAAGTTGCCTCTCATTGTTAACATAAGCTTCTTCCAAACTTAAATGTAGTGGATTTATGCATAGACTGTTGTGACATGTATGTGAAACATGCTTGTCATGAGGAATGTGTATTGTGTTTGTATGCAACATGTACATGAATCTGTGTGCTAATAAAACTTTTTTACTGCCATCAGGAAATGTAATTTTTACCCTCCCATATGTAGGCCCTGTATTATTTCCCCTCTGTCTTCTATTGGTTGCTAAATTACTATCAAAAAAATTACACCCCAACCCATTAACCCTTCCCCTATCAATTTTTTCAAGTAAAATCTCTAATTTCTCCCGCCTCCAGTCAGCATCCATGATGTAGAGAAAAAAATCCCTGCAAGGACCCAGACTCCCCATATAAGGTTAAAATAAAATATTAACGTCATCGTAATATAAACACTTACCACCCGAATGTCCTCGCTGCAGGTGTCACAACAGTATTAATTTCCGCTATATATTCTTACCAAAATTACTCACCTTTAGTCTCACCTCAGTCACTCAAATCAAACTTGTCAGATGTTTCCCGTTCACATCATGTAGTACTATTCTTACTAAACATTTAGGTACCATAAAATACATACCAGTCCAGCAAGGCATCAAAGTTTGTTTACATCAAAGTCACATAGGTGCTTTATTGCCATGTTATGGGCCTGTTCACTCACTCCTGAAATAAAATTTAGAAAAAATATTTACAGGGCACATTTTTCTTTCACTCCAGTTTTGAATGAAAATACATGTGTTGTTTTATATCTCAGAAAAAATCTGGGCACCTACCTCTCTAGTAAACCCCTGCAATCAAGGGAAAAACTCTGGAATTATTTGGGGTCCGCCATGTTTTGACGTGAACCTCTAGTGAAATACTGTTATGACACCTGCAATAAAAGCAACATTTTTTTTAAAACAAACCAACCACCTTAATATCAATGTGAATGATATGTGTATGTGATGGTATAGAAATTTTTTTGTTACTGAAGCTTATAAAGAAATGTAGGCCAAATAAAAAATGCCCCTGTTTACCAAATAACTGTGTCTACTATGAGCATTCTGAATGACTTCATGTGTGATTGTTAATTGAAATTTTTAATTACTTCTCATTAATCAATGAAAATGAAATTTTTATATAATCATGTTAGAACATCAAACTTGTGTATGAGTGTGTTGTGCATGACTTCAGTGATGTGGAACTGATTTTATTGTCAATTGATTGTGAAAAAGTTGCTTAAATATGATGATTTTAATAATTAAACTCATTAAAATTAAAAAATGTGTTGTTACTTACAAACAAAAATATGTGGTTTCTATGGAGAACTACCTTGTCTGTTACTACACTGCAAGCACTTCAGGGTCTGCTACATTCATCACCCATGACAGCCCGATTGGCTATGGTGCTGCCAGCTCTGGCTGACCATCAGATGCTAGAGCAATTGAAATTAGTCATGGCTACTTCCTAAGAAGTTGGCACTCAATTGCCTTAAAACATGATCAGTAGTTTATTGAGTGAAGAGAGAGAGCAAACAAAGCAACATTAAAAGAATCAGACAGAAAAATGAAAGGAAAAAGCCAGAGAAATAGAGGTCTTTTCAAAGCCCTAGATGGCCGCAAAAGGGGACCGCCCCATGGCGGATGGAAAAATAAAGATCCTAAGCCCAAGTATGTGAGGGGCCATGAAAATTTTGCAATCAGCAAGACTGGAGAAAGAATCCTAACAGACAATGCAGAGCAGCTACAGTCCAAACAGCCCATCATGCAACTGCGGCCGAGGACCACATGCAAACAGCCTCAAGCTACCGCTACTCCTAGCCCAGAGAACAATACATACAGACTGCTACATGCAGGGAAGACATGCGAAATGTTCAACAAGGCTTTCCATCTACATCAACAAGCTAGCCCGAACTGCCCTACCAACCTGCAGTTTGATTTCAATGCCGAGCAACAGAGAGGGGTATGCTGGAAAGAGACTTTGAGGTGCATGTACTGCACATTCCGAACCGAGGGCACTAAACTGTTCGAGGAGGTAGAAACTGGACTGAGAGGACCTAATGCAGCCAAACCTAACATCAGCCTGTGGGCAGCCCTGTTGGACAACCCCATTATGGGGACTACACTCCAGGAAGTCTTCATGGCCCTCAACTGCCCAGCCCCATCCTATAGTGGTTTGCAGTATAATGCAAACAAGGTAGGACCCCGAATTGTTGACATGGTCAGAGAAGACCTGAAAAGGGAAAGAACTCACCTTAAAGATGTTCTGGAGAGCCATGGGTTCCCAAGACAAACTCCAATTCCCGTGGAAGGTGACGGAAGATACAACAACCCCCTCTACTGGTCCAGAGACAGGAACCCCTTCCAGCCTGCAACACAAAGCACTTATACAATATCTGAAAATGTAACACCGGACAAGAAGATAATTGGAGTTGTAACGAGGAACAAGCTTTGCCACAACCGGCTTAAAGGAACCAGATGCCCAGATCATCCGGGAAAGTGCACAGCCTCCATACAGATGGATCAGCCCATTGGCAGAGAGGACCTGGCCACAGAGGAAATCTGCCAGGATTTCCTAAGTGATCCAGAGCCAACCTACATCGGACAGATCACAACTGATGGAGACAGTGCTGCCTACCGAGGAGTGCAGAGAGCCATGGGAGAGCATGGACAGACCGTGGAGGCCTTACGGGATACCCGCCACCTTGCACAGTCCCAGAAGAAGGCTGTTGACAATGCAAAGTTTAGCGACAGGATGTTTCCTGGACGAACAGCGAACGACAGGAACTCTACCAAAAGAAAATTCTCTGTTGACTTTATGAAGCGGTGCACAGCAGAGTACGAGCAAGCCATAAAGAAACACCAGGGTGACACAGAGAAGCTGGTCAACGTGCTCAGCCATGCCACAGATGCCATTGTAAATTGCTACTCTGGGAAATGTGGGAGTACCTGTGCCAGTCACTCACTGGTATGCAGAGGACTGCCAGAAAATTGTTGGCCGAAAGAGTATCTACCACCCCATGCTCGGAAGCTGCAACCCACTGAAGAAGACCAGGACACCCTGCGCCACCTCGTCAACTACCGATTTAGCAGAAATACCCTTACCTCTACCAGGTACGGGACCAACACCCAAAAGTCTGAGGCTGTCCACAGGGGTTATTCCAAGTCTAATCCCAAGAGTGTAACCTGCTCCGCCAGCTTTGAACCCCAGATATTCTCAGCGGTACACAGGATGAACCATGGTCCAGGAACGTCAACCGCCGTCAAGTGTGCCGCCCTAGGAGCTCCGCTGCCTCCAAATACCCGTGTGACGCGTCAACTGGAAAAGAGACAGAAAATGCACCAACACAACAAATTAAGACAAAAGTCAGTGTTACACCGCACCAAGAGACATGCGCGTGTGATAGAGAAATTTGATATGTACTTTCAAAAGGGAACCGATACTAATGTCGGATATGTGAAGAGGATGACCGATCCCCCCATACCAAAGAAAAGTGAACATTCCTACAGCAAAGCTAAAAAATGACTTACCCTCACCGTCAGTGCTCAAAAAGACAATCTGGATAGCCTGCATGCTTTAAACATACTTTTGGGACTAAATGTTTACAAAGTTGCCTCTCATTGTTAACATAAGCTTCTTCCAAACTTAAATGTAGTGGATTTATGCATAGACTGTTGTGACATGTATGTGAAACATGCTTGTCATGAGGAA
Source organism: Magallana angulata (assembly GCF_025612915.1). Taxonomy (NCBI): domain Eukaryota; kingdom Metazoa; phylum Mollusca; class Bivalvia; order Ostreida; family Ostreidae; genus Magallana; species Magallana angulata. The sequence continues at coordinate 27,363,133 of NC_069119.1, read as the reverse complement.
TGTGTATTGTGTTTGTATGCAACATGTACATGAATCTGTGTGCTAATAAAACTTTTTTACTGCCATCAGGAAATGTAATTTTTACCCTCCCATATGTAGGCCCTGTATTATTTCCCCTCTGTCTTCTATTGGTTGCTAAATTACTATCAAAAAAATTACACCCCAACCCATTAACCCTTCCCCTATCAATTTTTTCAAGTAAAATCTCTAATTTCTCCCGCCTCCAGTCAGCATCCATGATGTAGAGAAAAAAATCCCTGCAAGGACCCAGACTCCCCATATAAGGTTAAAATAAAATATTAACGTCATCGTAATATAAACACTTACCACCCGAATGTCCTCGCTGCAGGTGTCACAACAGTATTAATTTCCGCTATATATTCTTACCAAAATTACTCACCTTTAGTCTCACCTCAGTCACTCAAATCAAACTTGTCAGATGTTTCCCGTTCACATCATGTAGTACTATTCTTACTAAACATTTAGGTACCATAAAATACATACCAGTCCAGCAAGGCATCAAAGTTTGTTTACATCAAAGTCACATAGGTGCTTTATTGCCATGTTATGGGCCTGTTCACTCACTCCTGAAATAAAATTTAGAAAAAATATTTACAGGGCACATTTTTCTTTCACTCCAGTTTTGAATGAAAATACATGTGTTGTTTTATATCTCAGAAAAAATCTGGGCACCTACCTCTCTAGTAAACCCCTGCAATCAAGGGAAAAACTCTGGAATTATTTGGGGTCCGCCATGTTTTGACGTGAACCTCTAGTGAAATACTGTTATGACACCTGCAATAAAAGCAACATTTTTTTTAAAACAAACCAACCACCTTAATATCAATGTGAATGATATGTGTATGTGATGGTATAGAAATTTTTTTGTTACTGAAGCTTATAAAGAAATGTAGGCCAAATAAAAAATGCCCCTGTTTACCAAATAACTGTGTCTACTATGAGCATTCTGAATGACTTCATGTGTGATTGTTAATTGAAATTTTTAATTACTTCTCATTAATCAATGAAAATGAAATTTTTATATAATCATGTTAGAACATCAAACTTGTGTATGAGTGTGTTGTGCATGACTTCAGTGATGTGGAACTGATTTTATTGTCAATTGATTGTGAAAAAGTTGCTTAAATATGATGATTTTAATAATTAAACTCATTAAAATTAAAAAATGTGTTGTTACTTACAAACAAAAATATGTGGTTTCTATGGAGAACTACCTTGTCTGTTACTACACTGCAAGCACTTCAGGGTCTGCTACATTCATCACCCATGACAGCCCGATTGGCTATGGTGCTGCCAGCTCTGGCTGACCATCAGATGCTAGAGCAATTGAAATTAGTCATGGCTACTTCCTAAGAAGTTGGCACTCAATTGCCTTAAAACATGATCAGTAGTTTATTGAGTGAAGAGAGAGAGCAAACAAAGCAACATTAAAAGAATCAGACAGAAAAATGAAAGGAAAAAGCCAGAGAAATAGAGGTCTTTTCAAAGCCCTAGATGGCCGCAAAAGGGGACCGCCCCATGGCGGATGGAAAAATAAAGATCCTAAGCCCAAGTATGTGAGGGGCCATGAAAATTTTGCAATCAGCAAGACTGGAGAAAGAATCCTAACAGACAATGCAGAGCAGCTACAGTCCAAACAGCCCATCATGCAACTGCGGCCGAGGACCACATGCAAACAGCCTCAAGCTACCGCTACTCCTAGCCCAGAGAACAATACATACAGACTGCTACATGCAGGGAAGACATGCGAAATGTTCAACAAGGCTTTCCATCTACATCAACAAGCTAGCCCGAACTGCCCTACCAACCTGCAGTTTGATTTCAATGCCGAGCAACAGAGAGGGGTATGCTGGAAAGAGACTTTGAGGTGCATGTACTGCACATTCCGAACCGAGGGCACTAAACTGTTCGAGGAGGTAGAAACTGGACTGAGAGGACCTAATGCAGCCAAACCTAACATCAGCCTGTGGGCAGCCCTGTTGGACAACCCCATTATGGGGACTACACTCCAGGAAGTCTTCATGGCCCTCAACTGCCCAGCCCCATCCTATAGTGGTTTGCAGTATAATGCAAACAAGGTAGGACCCCGAATTGTTGACATGGTCAGAGAAGACCTGAAAAGGGAAAGAACTCACCTTAAAGATGTTCTGGAGAGCCATGGGTTCCCAAGACAAACTCCAATTCCCGTGGAAGGTGACGGAAGATACAACAACCCCCTCTACTGGTCCAGAGACAGGAACCCCTTCCAGCCTGCAACACAAAGCACTTATACAATATCTGAAAATGTAACACCGGACAAGAAGATAATTGGAGTTGTAACGAGGAACAAGCTTTGCCACAACCGGCTTAAAGGAACCAGATGCCCAGATCATCCGGGAAAGTGCACAGCCTCCATACAGATGGATCAGCCCATTGGCAGAGAGGACCTGGCCACAGAGGAAATCTGCCAGGATTTCCTAAGTGATCCAGAGCCAACCTACATCGGACAGATCACAACTGATGGAGACAGTGCTGCCTACCGAGGAGTGCAGAGAGCCATGGGAGAGCATGGACAGACCGTGGAGGCCTTACGGGATACCCGCCACCTTGCACAGTCCCAGAAGAAGGCTGTTGACAATGCAAAGTTTAGCGACAGGATGTTTCCTGGACGAACAGCGAACGACAGGAACTCTACCAAAAGAAAATTCTCTGTTGACTTTATGAAGCGGTGCACAGCAGAGTACGAGCAAGCCATAAAGAAACACCAGGGTGACACAGAGAAGCTGGTCAACGTGCTCAGCCATGCCACAGATGCCATTGTAAATTGCTACTCTGGGAAATGTGGGAGTACCTGTGCCAGTCACTCACTGGTATGCAGAGGACTGCCAGAAAATTGTTGGCCGAAAGAGTATCTACCACCCCATGCTCGGAAGCTGCAACCCACTGAAGAAGACCAGGACACCCTGCGCCACCTCGTCAACTACCGATTTAGCAGAAATACCCTTACCTCTACCAGGTACGGGACCAACACCCAAAAGTCTGAGGCTGTCCACAGGGGTTATTCCAAGTCTAATCCCAAGAGTGTAACCTGCTCCGCCAGCTTTGAACCCCAGATATTCTCAGCGGTACACAGGATGAACCATGGTCCAGGAACGTCAACCGCCGTCAAGTGTGCCGCCCTAGGAGCTCCGCTGCCTCCAAATACCCGTGTGACGCGTCAACTGGAAAAGAGACAGAAAATGCACCAACACAACAAATTAAGACAAAAGTCAGTGTTACACCGCACCAAGAGACATGCGCGTGTGATAGAGAAATTTGATATGTACTTTCAAAAGGGAACCGATACTAATGTCGGATATGTGAAGAGGATGACCGATCCCCCCATACCAAAGAAAAGTGAACATTCCTACAGCAAAGCTAAAAAATGACTTACCCTCACCGTCAGTGCTCAAAAAGACAATCTGGATAGCCTGCATGCTTTAAACATACTTTTGGGACTAAATGTTTACAAAGTTGCCTCTCATTGTTAACATAAGCTTCTTCCAAACTTAAATGTAGTGGATTTATGCATAGACTGTTGTGACATGTATGTGAAACATGCTTGTCATGAGGAATGTGTATTGTGTTTGTATGCAACATGTACATGAATCTGTGTGCTAATAAAACTTTTTTACTGCCATCAGGAAATGTAATTTTTACCCTCCCATATGTAGGCCCTGTATTATTTCCCCTCTGTCTTCTATTGGTTGCTAAATTACTATCAAAAAAATTACACCCCAACCCATTAACCCTTCCCCTATCAATTTTTTCAAGTAAAATCTCTAATTTCTCCCGCCTCCAGTCAGCATCCATGATGTAGAGAAAAAAATCCCTGCAAGGACCCAGACTCCCCATATAAGGTTAAAATAAAATATTAACGTCATCGTAATATAAACACTTACCACCCGAATGTCCTCGCTGCAGGTGTCACAACAGTATTAATTTCCGCTATATATTCTTACCAAAATTACTCACCTTTAGTCTCACCTCAGTCACTCAAATCAAACTTGTCAGATGTTTCCCGTTCACATCATGTAGTACTATTCTTACTAAACATTTAGGTACCATAAAATACATACCAGTCCAGCAAGGCATCAAAGTTTGTTTACATCAAAGTCACATAGGTGCTTTATTGCCATGTTATGGGCCTGTTCACTCACTCCTGAAATAAAATTTAGAAAAAATATTTACAGGGCACATTTTTCTTTCACTCCAGTTTTGAATGAAAATACATGTGTTGTTTTATATCTCAGAAAAAATCTGGGCACCTACCTCTCTAGTAAACCCCTGCAATCAAGGGAAAAACTCTGGAATTATTTGGGGTCCGCCATGTTTTGACGTGAACCTCTAGTGAAATACTGTTATGACACCTGCAATAAAAGCAACATTTTTTTTAAAACAAACCAACCACCTTAATATCAATGTGAATGATATGTGTATGTGATGGTATAGAAATTTTTTTGTTACTGAAGCTTATAAAGAAATGTAGGCCAAATAAAAAATGCCCCTGTTTACCAAATAACTGTGTCTACTATGAGCATTCTGAATGACTTCATGTGTGATTGTTAATTGAAATTTTTAATTACTTCTCATTAATCAATGAAAATGAAATTTTTATATAATCATGTTAGAACATCAAACTTGTGTATGAGTGTGTTGTGCATGACTTCAGTGATGTGGAACTGATTTTATTGTCAATTGATTGTGAAAAAGTTGCTTAAATATGATGATTTTAATAATTAAACTCATTAAAATTAAAAAATGTGTTGTTACTTACAAACAAAAATATGTGGTTTCTATGGAGAACTACCTTGTCTGTTACTACACTGCAAGCACTTCAGGGTCTGCTACATTCATCACCCATGACAGCCCGATTGGCTATGGTGCTGCCAGCTCTGGCTGACCATCAGATGCTAGAGCAATTGAAATTAGTCATGGCTACTTCCTAAGAAGTTGGCACTCAATTGCCTTAAAACATGATCAGTAGTTTATTGAGTGAAGAGAGAGAGCAAACAAAGCAACATTAAAAGAATCAGACAGAAAAATGAAAGGAAAAAGCCAGAGAAATAGAGGTCTTTTCAAAGCCCTAGATGGCCGCAAAAGGGGACCGCCCCATGGCGGATGGAAAAATAAAGATCCTAAGCCCAAGTATGTGAGGGGCCATGAAAATTTTGCAATCAGCAAGACTGGAGAAAGAATCCTAACAGACAATGCAGAGCAGCTACAGTCCAAACAGCCCATCATGCAACTGCGGCCGAGGACCACATGCAAACAGCCTCAAGCTACCGCTACTCCTAGCCCAGAGAACAATACATACAGACTGCTACATGCAGGGAAGACATGCGAAATGTTCAACAAGGCTTTCCATCTACATCAACAAGCTAGCCCGAACTGCCCTACCAACCTGCAGTTTGATTTCAATGCCGAGCAACAGAGAGGGGTATGCTGGAAAGAGACTTTGAGGTGCATGTACTGCACATTCCGAACCGAGGGCACTAAACTGTTCGAGGAGGTAGAAACTGGACTGAGAGGACCTAATGCAGCCAAACCTAACATCAGCCTGTGGGCAGCCCTGTTGGACAACCCCATTATGGGGACTACACTCCAGGAAGTCTTCATGGCCCTCAACTGCCCAGCCCCATCCTATAGTGGTTTGCAGTATAATGCAAACAAGGTAGGACCCCGAATTGTTGACATGGTCAGAGAAGACCTGAAAAGGGAAAGAACTCACCTTAAAGATGTTCTGGAGAGCCATGGGTTCCCAAGACAAACTCCAATTCCCGTGGAAGGTGACGGAAGATACAACAACCCCCTCTACTGGTCCAGAGACAGGAACCCCTTCCAGCCTGCAACACAAAGCACTTATACAATATCTGAAAATGTAACACCGGACAAGAAGATAATTGGAGTTGTAACGAGGAACAAGCTTTGCCACAACCGGCTTAAAGGAACCAGATGCCCAGATCATCCGGGAAAGTGCACAGCCTCCATACAGATGGATCAGCCCATTGGCAGAGAGGACCTGGCCACAGAGGAAATCTGCCAGGATTTCCTAAGTGATCCAGAGCCAACCTACATCGGACAGATCACAACTGATGGAGACAGTGCTGCCTACCGAGGAGTGCAGAGAGCCATGGGAGAGCATGGACAGACCGTGGAGGCCTTACGGGATACCCGCCACCTTGCACAGTCCCAGAAGAAGGCTGTTGACAATGCAAAGTTTAGCGACAGGATGTTTCCTGGACGAACAGCGAACGACAGGAACTCTACCAAAAGAAAATTCTCTGTTGACTTTATGAAGCGGTGCACAGCAGAGTACGAGCAAGCCATAAAGAAACACCAGGGTGACACAGAGAAGCTGGTCAACGTGCTCAGCCATGCCACAGATGCCATTGTAAATTGCTACTCTGGGAAATGTGGGAGTACCTGTGCCAGTCACTCACTGGTATGCAGAGGACTGCCAGAAAATTGTTGGCCGAAAGAGTATCTACCACCCCATGCTCGGAAGCTGCAACCCACTGAAGAAGACCAGGACACCCTGCGCCACCTCGTCAACTACCGATTTAGCAGAAATACCCTTACCTCTACCAGGTACGGGACCAACACCCAAAAGTCTGAGGCTGTCCACAGGGGTTATTCCAAGTCTAATCCCAAGAGTGTAACCTGCTCCGCCAGCTTTGAACCCCAGATATTCTCAGCGGTACACAGGATGAACCATGGTCCAGGAACGTCAACCGCCGTCAAGTGTGCCGCCCTAGGAGCTCCGCTGCCTCCAAATACCCGTGTGACGCGTCAACTGGAAAAGAGACAGAAAATGCACCAACACAACAAATTAAGACAAAAGTCAGTGTTACACCGCACCAAGAGACATGCGCGTGTGATAGAGAAATTTGATATGTACTTTCAAAAGGGAACCGATACTAATGTCGGATATGTGAAGAGGATGACCGATCCCCCCATACCAAAGAAAAGTGAACATTCCTACAGCAAAGCTAAAAAATGACTTACCCTCACCGTCAGTGCTCAAAAAGACAATCTGGATAGCCTGCATGCTTTAAACATACTTTTGGGACTAAATGTTTACAAAGTTGCCTCTCATTGTTAACATAAGCTTCTTCCAAACTTAAATGTAGTGGATTTATGCATAGACTGTTGTGACATGTATGTGAAACATGCTTGTCATGAGGAATGTGTATTGTGTTTGTATGCAACATGTACATGAATCTGTGTGCTAATAAAACTTTTTTACTGCCATCAGGAAATGTAATTTTTACCCTCCCATATGTAGGCCCTGTATTATTTCCCCTCTGTCTTCTATTGGTTGCTAAATTACTATCAAAAAAATTACACCCCAACCCATTAACCCTTCCCCTATCAATTTTTTCAAGTAAAATCTCTAATTTCTCCCGCCTCCAGTCAGCATCCATGATGTAGAGAAAAAAATCCCTGCAAGGACCCAGACTCCCCATATAAGGTTAAAATAAAATATTAACGTCATCGTAATATAAACACTTACCACCCGAATGTCCTCGCTGCAATAAAAGCAACATTTTTTTTAAAACAAACCAACCACCTTAATATCAATGTGAATGATATGTGTATGTGATGGTATAGAAATTTTTTTGTTACTGAAGCTTATAAAGAAATGTAGGCCAAATAAAAAATGCCCCTGTTTACCAAATAACTGTGTCTACTATGAGCATTCTGAATGACTTCATGTGTGATTGTTAATTGAAATTTTTAATTACTTCTCATTAATCAATGAAAATGAAATTTTTATATAATCATGTTAGAACATCAAACTTGTGTATGAGTGTGTTGTGCATGACTTCAGTGATGTGGAACTGATTTTATTGTCAATTGATTGTGAAAAAGTTGCTTAAATATGATGATTTTAATAATTAAACTCATTAAAATTAAAAAATGTGTTGTTACTTACAAACAAAAATATGTGGTTTCTATGGAGAACTACCTTGTCTGTTACTACACTGCAAGCACTTCAGGGTCTGCTACATTCATCACCCATGACAGCCCGATTGGCTATGGTGCTGCCAGCTCTGGCTGACCATCAGATGCTAGAGCAATTGAAATTAGTCATGGCTACTTCCTAAGAAGTTGGCACTCAATTGCCTTAAAACATGATCAGTAGTTTATTGAGTGAAGAGAGAGAGCAAACAAAGCAACATTAAAAGAATCAGACAGAAAAATGAAAGGAAAAAGCCAGAGAAATAGAGGTCTTTTCAAAGCCCTAGATGGCCGCAAAAGGGGACCGCCCCATGGCGGATGGAAAAATAAAGATCCTAAGCCCAAGTATGTGAGGGGCCATGAAAATTTTGCAATCAGCAAGACTGGAGAAAGAATCCTAACAGACAATGCAGAGCAGCTACAGTCCAAACAGCCCATCATGCAACTGCGGCCGAGGACCACATGCAAACAGCCTCAAGCTACCGCTACTCCTAGCCCAGAGAACAATACATACAGACTGCTACATGCAGGGAAGACATGCGAAATGTTCAACAAGGCTTTCCATCTACATCAACAAGCTAGCCCGAACTGCCCTACCAACCTGCAGTTTGATTTCAATGCCGAGCAACAGAGAGGGGTATGCTGGAAAGAGACTTTGAGGTGCATGTACTGCACATTCCGAACCGAGGGCACTAAACTGTTCGAGGAGGTAGAAACTGGACTGAGAGGACCTAATGCAGCCAAACCTAACATCAGCCTGTGGGCAGCCCTGTTGGACAACCCCATTATGGGGACTACACTCCAGGAAGTCTTCATGGCCCTCAACTGCCCAGCCCCATCCTATAGTGGTTTGCAGTATAATGCAAACAAGGTAGGACCCCGAATTGTTGACATGGTCAGAGAAGACCTGAAAAGGGAAAGAACTCACCTTAAAGATGTTCTGGAGAGCCATGGGTTCCCAAGACAAACTCCAATTCCCGTGGAAGGTGACGGAAGATACAACAACCCCCTCTACTGGTCCAGAGACAGGAACCCCTTCCAGCCTGCAACACAAAGCACTTATACAATATCTGAAAATGTAACACCGGACAAGAAGATAATTGGAGTTGTAACGAGGAACAAGCTTTGCCACAACCGGCTTAAAGGAACCAGATGCCCAGATCATCCGGGAAAGTGCACAGCCTCCATACAGATGGATCAGCCCATTGGCAGAGAGGACCTGGCCACAGAGGAAATCTGCCAGGATTTCCTAAGTGATCCAGAGCCAACCTACATCGGACAGATCACAACTGATGGAGACAGTGCTGCCTACCGAGGAGTGCAGAGAGCCATGGGAGAGCATGGACAGACCGTGGAGGCCTTACGGGATACCCGCCACCTTGCACAGTCCCAGAAGAAGGCTGTTGACAATGCAAAGTTTAGCGACAGGATGTTTCCTGGACGAACAGCGAACGACAGGAACTCTACCAAAAGAAAATTCTCTGTTGACTTTATGAAGCGGTGCACAGCAGAGTACGAGCAAGCCATAAAGAAACACCAGGGTGACACAGAGAAGCTGGTCAACGTGCTCAGCCATGCCACAGATGCCATTGTAAATTGCTACTCTGGGAAATGTGGGAGTACCTGTGCCAGTCACTCACTGGTATGCAGAGGACTGCCAGAAAATTGTTGGCCGAAAGAGTATCTACCACCCCATGCTCGGAAGCTGCAACCCACTGAAGAAGACCAGGACACCCTGCGCCACCTCGTCAACTACCGATTTAGCAGAAATACCCTTACCTCTACCAGGTACGGGACCAACACCCAAAAGTCTGAGGCTGTCCACAGGGGTTATTCCAAGTCTAATCCCAAGAGTGTAACCTGCTCCGCCAGCTTTGAACCCCAGATATTCTCAGCGGTACACAGGATGAACCATGGTCCAGGAACGTCAACCGCCGTCAAGTGTGCCGCCCTAGGAGCTCCGCTGCCTCCAAATACCCGTGTGACGCGTCAACTGGAAAAGAGACAGAAAATGCACCAACACAACAAATTAAGACAAAAGTCAGTGTTACACCGCACCAAGAGACATGCGCGTGTGATAGAGAAATTTGATATGTACTTTCAAAAGGGAACCGATACTAATGTCGGATATGTGAAGAGGATGACCGATCCCCCCATACCAAAGAAAAGTGAACATTCCTACAGCAAAGCTAAAAAATGACTTACCCTCACCGTCAGTGCTCAAAAAGACAATCTGGATAGCCTGCATGCTTTAAACATACTTTTGGGACTAAATGTTTACAAAGTTGCCTCTCATTGTTAACATAAGCTTCTTCCAAACTTAAATGTAGTGGATTTATGCATAGACTGTTGTGACATGTATGTGAAACATGCTTGTCATGAGGAATGTGTATTGTGTTTGTATGCAACATGTACATGAATCTGTGTGCTAATAAAACTTTTTTACTGCCATCAGGAAATGTAATTTTTACCCTCCCATATGTAGGCCCTGTATTATTTCCCCTCTGTCTTCTATTGGTTGCTAAATTACTATCAAAAAAATTACACCCCAACCCATTAACCCTTCCCCTATCAATTTTTTCAAGTAAAATCTCTAATTTCTCCCGCCTCCAGTCAGCATCCATGATGTAGAGAAAAAAATCCCTGCAAGGACCCAGACTCCCCATATAAGGTTAAAATAAAATATTAACGTCATCGTAATATAAACACTTACCACCCGAATGTCCTCGCTGCAATAAAAGCAACATTTTTTTTAAAACAAACCAACCACCTTAATATCAATGTGAATGATATGTGTATGTGATGGTATAGAAATTTTTTTGTTACTGAAGCTTATAAAGAAATGTAGGCCAAATAAAAAATGCCCCTGTTTACCAAATAACTGTGTCTACTATGAGCATTCTGAATGACTTCATGTGTGATTGTTAATTGAAATTTTTAATTACTTCTCATTAATCAATGAAAATGAAATTTTTATATAATCATGTTAGAACATCAAACTTGTGTATGAGTGTGTTGTGCATGACTTCAGTGATGTGGAACTGATTTTATTGTCAATTGATTGTGAAAAAGTTGCTTAAATATGATGATTTTAATAATTAAACTCATTAAAATTAAAAAATGTGTTGTTACTTACAAACAAAAATATGTGGTTTCTATGGAGAACTACCTTGTCTGTTACTACACTGCAAGCACTTCAGGGTCTGCTACATTCATCACCCATGACAGCCCGATTGGCTATGGTGCTGCCAGCTCTGGCTGACCATCAGATGCTAGAGCAATTGAAATTAGTCATGGCTACTTCCTAAGAAGTTGGCACTCAATTGCCTTAAAACATGATCAGTAGTTTATTGAGTGAAGAGAGAGAGCAAACAAAGCAACATTAAAAGAATCAGACAGAAAAATGAAAGGAAAAAGCCAGAGAAATAGAGGTCTTTTCAAAGCCCTAGATGGCCGCAAAAGGGGACCGCCCCATGGCGGATGGAAAAATAAAGATCCTAAGCCCAAGTATGTGAGGGGCCATGAAAATTTTGCAATCAGCAAGACTGGAGAAAGAATCCTAACAGACAATGCAGAGCAGCTACAGTCCAAACAGCCCATCATGCAACTGCGGCCGAGGACCACATGCAAACAGCCTCAAGCTACCGCTACTCCTAGCCCAGAGAACAATACATACAGACTGCTACATGCAGGGAAGACATGCGAAATGTTCAACAAGGCTTTCCATCTACATCAACAAGCTAGCCCGAACTGCCCTACCAACCTGCAGTTTGATTTCAATGCCGAGCAACAGAGAGGGGTATGCTGGAAAGAGACTTTGAGGTGCATGTACTGCACATTCCGAACCGAGGGCACTAAACTGTTCGAGGAGGTAGAAACTGGACTGAGAGGACCTAATGCAGCCAAACCTAACATCAGCCTGTGGGCAGCCCTGTTGGACAACCCCATTATGGGGACTACACTCCAGGAAGTCTTCATGGCCCTCAACTGCCCAGCCCCATCCTATAGTGGTTTGCAGTATAATGCAAACAAGGTAGGACCCCGAATTGTTGACATGGTCAGAGAAGACCTGAAAAGGGAAAGAACTCACCTTAAAGATGTTCTGGAGAGCCATGGGTTCCCAAGACAAACTCCAATTCCCGTGGAAGGTGACGGAAGATACAACAACCCCCTCTACTGGTCCAGAGACAGGAACCCCTTCCAGCCTGCAACACAAAGCACTTATACAATATCTGAAAATGTAACACCGGACAAGAAGATAATTGGAGTTGTAACGAGGAACAAGCTTTGCCACAACCGGCTTAAAGGAACCAGATGCCCAGATCATCCGGGAAAGTGCACAGCCTCCATACAGATGGATCAGCCCATTGGCAGAGAGGACCTGGCCACAGAGGAAATCTGCCAGGATTTCCTAAGTGATCCAGAGCCAACCTACATCGGACAGATCACAACTGATGGAGACAGTGCTGCCTACCGAGGAGTGCAGAGAGCCATGGGAGAGCATGGACAGACCGTGGAGGCCTTACGGGATACCCGCCACCTTGCACAGTCCCAGAAGAAGGCTGTTGACAATGCAAAGTTTAGCGACAGGATGTTTCCTGGACGAACAGCGAACGACAGGAACTCTACCAAAAGAAAATTCTCTGTTGACTTTATGAAGCGGTGCACAGCAGAGTACGAGCAAGCCATAAAGAAACACCAGGGTGACACAGAGAAGCTGGTCAACGTGCTCAGCCATGCCACAGATGCCATTGTAAATTGCTACTCTGGGAAATGTGGGAGTACCTGTGCCAGTCACTCACTGGTATGCAGAGGACTGCCAGAAAATTGTTGGCCGAAAGAGTATCTACCACCCCATGCTCGGAAGCTGCAACCCACTGAAGAAGACCAGGACACCCTGCGCCACCTCGTCAACTACCGATTTAGCAGAAATACCCTTACCTCTACCAGGTACGGGACCAACACCCAAAAGTCTGAGGCTGTCCACAGGGGTTATTCCAAGTCTAATCCCAAGAGTGTAACCTGCTCCGCCAGCTTTGAACCCCAGATATTCTCAGCGGTACACAGGATGAACGATGGTCCAGGAACGTCAACCGCCGTCAAGTGTGCCGCCCTAGGAGCTCCGCTGCCTCCAAATACCCGTGTGACGCGTCAACTGGAAAAGAGACAGAAAATGCACCAACACAACAAATTAAGACAAAAGTCAGTGTTACACCGCACCAAGAGACATGCGCGTGTGATAGAGAAATTTGATATGTACTTTCAAAAGGGAACCGATACTAATGTCGGATATGTGAAGAGGATGACCGATCCCCCAATACCAAAGAAAAGTGAACATTCCTACAGCAAAGCTAAAAAATGACTTACCCTCACCGTCAGTGCTCAAAAAGACAATCTGGATAGCCTGCATGCTTTAAACATACTTTTGGGACTAAATGTTTACAAAGTTGCCTCTCATTGTTAACATAAGCTTCTTCCAAACTTAAATGTAGTGGATTTATGCATAGACTGTTGTGACATGTATGTGAAACATGCTTGTCATGAGGAATGTGTATTGTGTTTGTATGCAACATGTACATGAATCTGTGTGCTAATAAAACTTTTTTACTGCCATCAGGAAATGTAATTTTTACCCTCCCATATGTAGGCCCTGTATTATTTCCCCTCTGTCTTCTATTGGTTGCTAAATTACTATCAAAAAAATTACACCCCAACCCATTAACCCTTCCCCTATCAATTTTTTCAAGTAAAATCTCTAATTTCTCCCGCCTCCAGTCAGCATCCATGATGTAGAGAAAAAAATCCCTGCAAGGACCCAGACTCCCCATATAAGGTTAAAATAAAATATTAACGTCATCGTAATATAAACACTTACCACCCGAATGTCCTCGCTGCAATAAAAGCAACATTTTTTTTAAAACAAACCAACCACCTTAATATCAATGTGAATGATATGTGTATGTGATGGTATAGAAATTTTTTTGTTACTGAAGCTTATAAAGAAATGTAGGCCAAATAAAAAATGCCCCTGTTTACCAAATAACTGTGTCTACTATGAGCATTCTGAATGACTTCATGTGTGATTGTTAATTGAAATTTTTAATTACTTCTCATTAATCAATGAAAATGAAATTTTTATATAATCATGTTAGAACATCAAACTTGTGTATGAGTGTGTTGTGCATGACTTCAGTGATGTGGAACTGATTTTATTGTCAATTGATTGTGAAAAAGTTGCTTAAATATGATGATTTTAATAATTAAACTCATTAAAATTAAAAAATGTGTTGTTACTTACAAACAAAAATATGTGGTTTCTATGGAGAACTACCTTGTCTGTTACTACACTGCAAGCACTTCAGGGTCTGCTACATTCATCACCCATGACAGCCCGATTGGCTATGGTGCTGCCAGCTCTGGCTGACCATCAGATGCTAGAGCAATTGAAATTAGTCATGGCTACTTCCTAAGAAGTTGGCACTCAATTGCCTTAAAACATGATCAGTAGTTTATTGAGTGAAGAGAGAGAGCAAACAAAGCAACATTAAAAGAATCAGACAGAAAAATGAAAGGAAAAAGCCAGAGAAATAGAGGTCTTTTCAAAGCCCTAGATGGCCGCAAAAGGGGACCGCCCCATGGCGGATGGAAAAATAAAGATCCTAAGCCCAAGTATGTGAGGGGCCATGAAAATTTTGCAATCAGCAAGACTGGAGAAAGAATCCTAACAGACAATGCAGAGCAGCTACAGTCCAAACAGCCCATCATGCAACTGCGGCCGAGGACCACATGCAAACAGCCTCAAGCTACCGCTACTCCTAGCCCAGAGAACAATACATACAGACTGCTACATGCAGGGAAGACATGCGAAATGTTCAACAAGGCTTTCCATCTACATCAACAAGCTAGCCCGAACTGCCCTACCAACCTGCAGTTTGATTTCAATGCCGAGCAACAGAGAGGGGTATGCTGGAAAGAGACTTTGAGGTGCATGTACTGCACATTCCGAACCGAGGGCACTAAACTGTTCGAGGAGGTAGAAACTGGACTGAGAGGACCTAATGCAGCCAAACCTAACATCAGCCTGTGGGCAGCCCTGTTGGACAACCCCATTATGGGGACTACACTCCAGGAAGTCTTCATGGCCCTCAACTGCCCAGCCCCATCCTATAGTGGTTTGCAGTATAATGCAAACAAGGTAGGACCCCGAATTGTTGACATGGTCAGAGAAGACCTGAAAAGGGAAAGAACTCACCTTAAAGATGTTCTGGAGAGCCATGGGTTCCCAAGACAAACTCCAATTCCCGTGGAAGGTGACGGAAGATACAACAACCCCCTCTACTGGTCCAGAGACAGGAACCCCTTCCAGCCTGCAACACAAAGCACTTATACAATATCTGAAAATGTAACACCGGACAAGAAGATAATTGGAGTTGTAACGAGGAACAAGCTTTGCCACAACCGGCTTAAAGGAACCAGATGCCCAGATCATCCGGGAAAGTGCACAGCCTCCATACAGATGGATCAGCCCATTGGCAGAGAGGACCTGGCCACAGAGGAAATCTGCCAGGATTTCCTAAGTGATCCAGAGCCAACCTACATCGGACAGATCACAACTGATGGAGACAGTGCTGCCTACCGAGGAGTGCAGAGAGCCATGGGAGAGCATGGACAGACCGTGGAGGCCTTACGGGATACCCGCCACCTTGCACAGTCCCAGAAGAAGGCTGTTGACAATGCAAAGTTTAGCGACAGGATGTTTCCTGGACGAACAGCGAACGACAGGAACTCTACCAAAAGAAAATTCTCTGTTGACTTTATGAAGCGGTGCACAGCAGAGTACGAGCAAGCCATAAAGAAACACCAGGGTGACACAGAGAAGCTGGTCAACGTGCTCAGCCATGCCACAGATGCCATTGTAAATTGCTACTCTGGGAAATGTGGGAGTACCTGTGCCAGTCACTCACTGGTATGCAGAGGACTGCCAGAAAATTGTTGGCCGAAAGAGTATCTACCACCCCATGCTCGGAAGCTGCAACCCACTGAAGAAGACCAGGACACCCTGCGCCACCTCGTCAACTACCGATTTAGCAGAAATACCCTTACCTCTACCAGGTACGGGACCAACACCCAAAAGTCTGAGGCTGTCCACAGGGGTTATTCCAAGTCTAATCCCAAGAGTGTAACCTGCTCCGCCAGCTTTGAACCCCAGATATTCTCAGCGGTACACAGGATGAACCATGGTCCAGGAACGTCAACCGCCGTCAAGTGTGCCGCCCTAGGAGCTACCTCTCTAGTAAACCCCTGCAATCAAGGGAAAAACTCTGGAATTATTTGGGGTCCGCCATGTTTTGACGTGAACCTCTAGTGAAATACTGTTATGACACCTGCACACGTGTAACTTAAACATGGCTGAGCTTCCTTGTATGGAATGTGGTCACCTGACATCAAGAATTAAAAACAATTAGAGTTATTCCCCGTGTATTGTAATTCTGTATCCTCCCTTTCCTTACGGAACAGTTAATACGATGACTTAATTTTAAGTGAAGTACATGCAGGAGTTTTGACAGATATTGTATACAGTATAGAATTCAAAATAAACCAATGCATGAATCTCATTGTGCTTCTAGTATGAAAATCTTCTGGCACGTACAATATTCAGCGGCCCATTTTTAAAAGACACCTTGTAATGTAATACTTCTTACATTCTTTAGATAATACATTATAATGGGTAACAAAAGTGCATGCTGCCATGTTTTACTAAGTCTTTTATTTTTTTTTTACTTCATTAACCTACTTGTATCGGAACAAAGGAGAACACGTGCCTAATTGCGCATGAGTATTCTATTGCTTTAAAAAAAAAAGGCGATTAATTATATGTAAACATTACACACCTACATAAATAATGTAAATAAAAGTCCTGTAAACAAGATATCGTTTTATCATGGATCAAAAAATTCCATCAAGGTTCATAGATGAAAAATAAACCATGACTTCCGATATTTCTATTTGCCAGCTTACTAGCTGAAGGCTGTATAAGCATACTGTGATAAAATTAAAGGGATTCTTATAAAAATTAACAACTGACATGGAGGTGGAATCTGATTTTTGAAAGAAAAAAAAACGAAGATACAGGAAGAGCTCTGGAGAACATGGGGGAATATCTGCTCACTGTTCGAAAGCTGTTCCAAGTACATACAAGACAAATTATGAAGTTTTGAGATGTTCATAGTTTTATCTTCTGTTATACGATATAAAATATCAAACAATATATATATATATATATATATATATATATATATATATATATATATATATATATATATATATATATATATATATATATATATATATATATATACATTTATAAAATTATCAAAAATAAATCAAATCAAATCAAAAATGATCATTTTTCATTATTTTCATTACTATTTGAAATCGGAGTGTCTCTTATTCAAGAATGACAATTCATACCATCAAAAAGATGTGAAATGTGTTTAAGATATCACATTCTTGAATGATTGTTCAGATTACATGGCTCAGATAATGCTTCTTTATATAGGAAGTTGACATTCCAAAATTCTCTAAAACAGTGGTTTAGCCTGGACAAAATTGCACAAACAGAAGATTGAATGATAGATTTATTCAAAAATTCTTAAAATTTTTTCATTTATAAATTCAGAACACAGAGCTATGCATATAATAGTATTTTTGTCAAATTATGTAATTTATGAAATAATTACCTAAATTAAGATCTACATACAGTGCATGTGTTCCATGATACTTACATTTATGTTCAATTTTCAGCATTGTCTACAAAAAAAAAAAAGCTCGGCAAAACGAAACCCCAGCTGTAAAGATTAATGCAGGTATATGCAACTTCGTGGTGTAAAAATATTGATTTTAATTCTAACGGAGTTTCCATAAATATTTTCATAAATCTGGCTCTCACGCTATATAGAATATAATTTTTTTAAAAATAGGTATGTATGAATTGGTCGAATTCCTATTACTATTTAGAGTTTAAGAACATGTATATTGGCGTGCTTGTAAAACATATAATACAATGTACATGTACTATATTTTTTTTTTAAAGTTACCCATATTGAACTGATCATATTAGCACACGATATTGAACATTTCTTATATTCTATTGTATCAACACGAGAGACTATGGTTTTGTTGTCTTTTTTAAAAAATTAGATGTTTTCCCTGGTGGTTCATGGATGGACGGAAGATTACATCATAACTTGGAAAATCCCTTCCGCATAAAACATGTATTAATGTGCATAATTGTATTCGAAAAGCATACCAGTTTAAATGACGTTGAAAGCAGACCCCATTTACTGCTGATTATGACTTTTAAAACGTAATGTTTAATGTGTTGTACAAATTAATACATTTTGGGGGGGAATATCAACCAAACAATACATGGAAATCTCCTTTACATAAAGATGTGAAGTTTGGTCCCCTCTATAGCCATTTTGTATTGCTCAAACTTCACCAAGAGGGTGTCCCTTCGTAAAAGCAGTAGATCTGTAGCTCCCTGGTTGAAAAAATTCGGAAAGACAAACTGATTTGTCTATCCGATTTTTTTCAACCAAAGAGCTAGTATACAGATCTGCGGCTATTTTCGTAACAAATGAACAATGCCCTTGAACCAAGGTCATATCACATCTCTGGGTAAATCCTAGCCAGGAGCATATTTGTTCTCTACTTGGCTCAAACAGTCAAAGTTTCACACAGAGAATACTCATATCATCTTGAGGATTTGAAGTTTCTATAGCCAGAGGTCGAGGTCACTTGGTCAGAGGTCAAGGTCGTATGAATTCTCCATGCAAAATCCTTGTCCAAGAATATTTTCTCTGCCTTTTATGAGACTCATTCTTCATCTACAGTGTTAACATGAAGAGTGCAATGAGTTGTTCCTAATGTCAAGGTCGAAACAACATTTTTTTCTCTTTTCCTTTGCCTCTATTTGGTCATACTTGTACTTATCCCTCCCCCGGTCAGGATGAGCATAAATGAATGATTTGCAAAACTCATGGACTTTGATCTAGAGTGGTAATCATGAAATGGCATAATAGCAATCCTTGCCCAAAGCAAACTATCTCCCCCTTTTACATTATCTGACTCGCACTTTACCTTTTCAGATGGTCACTACCTTATTTAGTTACACCTTCATCTCGACATACCGTAGTCTAATCATCTATCTTGTTTTAATCCCCCCCCCCCCCAGTTAAAGGTTGTTTGTTGCCCTATTTTTTACGTTATATACATGCAGAATATCGAAATATGTCACAGTTCTGTTTTGTTACAGATTTCAATTCGGTTGTAAAAAAACAAAACACCAGTATCATTTGTAAGTTGATTTCATTAAGGCACACTTGGCTGGTTACCAGCCCTCGCTTCCCCTGTCATACACCACCAGTTTAATCTTTATATATAATACACATATGTATATACCACATTCTGAAAAAAAAAATTACAGATAATCTTTACAGACTTGCAATTCTGATAAGTTTATACAAGTGTGCACATATTTATTGCATTTCTATCCTTTTTTGATGTGCACCAGAATTGATACATACATATACATCTAAATGACCCCTCCCCCCTTTTTGACATTGAAAAAAAAAAATAAAACGATGGTTTTACATTTATATAATACAGTCAATGCATTTTTTTTTTCAATTCTGACAATTATATTGATGCACCTGATTAGATACATGTATATATTTGAAACATATGGTATATACCATAAAAGACAATATAAAAGAAAACAAGCAGATTAAGTTATACATTTTCAGTTAATAATGTATTCTTTTATGAAACATCAACAAGACTTGAAAGCTTTAAAATAGCAAATATTCTAGTCTTAATTAATATACTGAAAAGTAAAGAATACTGAAACATCATTATGTAGATATAGACAATTATTTTTAAAAAAAATTAGAAAGAGAGAAAAAAAGAATACAGTTTTAATCAATACTTATTCAAAAATCAACATGTAAATTTGAAGGATAATACATGAGATTAAATTGACCTATAGATCACACAGGTTTAGTTTTCAGTCATTCTATATGACTTGAAATGAAGAATACATAATGCAAACTGATTATAAAATTGTTAAGTAACAATAATAAATGAATGTATCATGGATTGTGCTTCAGAATAGAGAGAAATTTAAAAAAAAGATCTTCTCATGCATGGACACATACTACTAGTTTATACATATTTAAAACAAAAATCAGAATGCCATTTTAACTGCGTTACTATTTCTCAAAAACATATGTGAAGATTGAAAAACAGGCATTCATATTAATTTCACACATGCTGATCAGAATGATTTTGCTCAACAGCTTGAGGATATTGTCTTTTTAAAGCAATTTCATAAGTTCCAAATTCATTAAGTAGGACTTGTTGGTCATTGCCATTTTTAGACTATAATAATCTTCTTGAAACAAAGAGCTCTATACAGAGAATTAGGCAAAATATTAACATTTTAGAGCTAAAAGATTTGAATTTTTGTTAATAATAGTTATGAGCCAAAAATAATATAATACAGGTAATTGTTTTAGACAGATCTGTTAGATAATTTGTTGTTTCACTAGATACAAGCCAAAAATATCATATTACCATCAACTTTTTTTGGAACAGAATTAATGGATAATTTGCTAACCGCCCACCCTCCTTAAGTAGGATTGTTGTAAACAAAAACAGGTGTTTGATAGATAAACATATGTAAATGCGCTTCAAAATTGATTACATGTATTCCAATTAACTTGTATTTGCAGATCAACCACATGTGTAAAGCAAACAGAACAAATTCTAAACCAAACTCAGCAGACTGAAGAAAACAGGTGACAGATAATTTAGGTATCCAGTTATGATTTTTCAACATTAACCTATGTTAGCTCTTGCTCTCCTTTCAACAGAGAGAGAGAGAGAGAGAGAGAGAGAGAGAGAGAGAGAGAGAGGGAGGTTTATATAATCTGGTCAGTCATATCTGGTCAGAATACACATTACAGGGCACAGCCTCTAGTACGTGTAACATATGCAAATTAATACATACATTCTAAAACAAAAAACAAGAAATAACCAATTAAGTTAATTATCTCAAATATTCGCCCACTTCTACAGAATCACATATATAACACAATGGGTATTGGATTTCATTGGTACTAATTAAAGAAGTATGTAATACTAATTCTTACATATATATACATTAAAATATACAAAACCAAACACGTTCCACATTATTCAATAGCATATAACAACATCAAAGTAAATATATACTCTTCATTATACACAAAGTAAAAAACAAACATGGAATGTATCGTATAAAGGAGACTTTTCTTTCTATACTAAGGGCTTTAAGCAGACACACAGTTCGACCTTAGGTCGATGGCATGTCCATAATATATATGCATATTTTTTTGCAAATAAAGGCTGGATAAAGGGATGTTTAAAGCTTGGACCCCTAAAATTCTACAACAAAACTGTCCAAGACCTTTAGCTGGGTCTATGCAGTAAGAAATGCATGCTATCTGCTTAAAGTTTGACAATCTGGATTTCTCCTTCATGTATTCATAGATGCTTTTCAAAAAGAATTCAAAATCAATAATATATTGTCAAATTGACTACATATTTAAAACCAAGCTAAATGCCAAATACATATACACTTGAAAAATCCCACAAATGTAGATCACATATTGTTTGTTTAACTGGAATTTTTAAGAGATAAAGGGGTATTTTTGCTTCTAAAAAGGTAAATAGCCCAAGAGAAATTATATACTTATTCTTATTTAAAATTTGAGTCATTGGTTTAAGATTGCAAAAAACAACAAAATATAAATATACATGTACTTCCTTTTTGGATCTTAACATGTCTGCATTATTTACCAGTTATACATTGAACAATACTTCAAGATAAGGCTATGTTAGTATATTGTGTCCATCAAGATACCGATATACAGAAAAAATACTGAAGCTATTTGAAGAAATATTCTCTTTAAGAAAAAAAAGTGTGATAAATAAATACACATGCATGAACAATCTTCAACAAGAAAAACAATGCTTTGAATAATTTGCTAAAATATTTTGTAGCCCACAATTAAAACACAGATATAGAATTTAAGATAGTTTTAACAAACAAGCATATCCTTTAATCAACTTTAAAGTCAACTTTTTGTGTAGTTTGTGATTCTCTGAGCAAAATCAACAACAATGGGGCAGGAATGTTTGGCAAAAAATCACAGAATTCTCTGAATGACAAGTATAATTATCGCAGAATGTGAACAATATAATTCCTACAGGTCCAGATCTGTCTGTCTATCCTTGTGCAGGTCTTCATGGTCAGCTTCTGTCCGTCCACGCTGGTCTCCATGCACTTCTGTGTGTTGGCATGGTAAATGGAGTTGTCCTGTTCATGAAAGTTACAATATATGAAAAGGAATGTACAGGTATGCATGTACTATTCACCCCACTTTAATTGATGGAGCCAATATTCTTAATCAACTTTTATCGTGTACAACTTTTATTTTTTTATAAAAGTTGATAAAAGATCTTCCGTAAACAGTCCTTTTAATATAAGTCATTCTAAAACATTTAATCCCTAGAAAATTGTTGATAAAAATCTGAATAACAGTATTTTTTATAGATCATCCTAAACCATTTATTTTAAGTATATCGTGGATTAAAGTTACTGCAAATATAAAGTCACTACAAATAACTGTGGAAACATAAGATTTTATGGTGGCTCAATTTTCGTGGAATTCGTAGGTACCTCTCATCCAAGAATTAACATCCTCCATAAATTTATATGTTAGGATAAAATAAGCCATATTTTCGTTGAAGGTTTTAGAGAATACACAAAATTAAGTCCCCATGAATCTTTAAAATTTAAGCAAACCATGAAAAATGGCCCCCTACTAAATTTATTGATTCCACAGTAATTAAATTATGATATTTTTTTTCTTTATTTGACCTTGACCTACCTCTCTGTATTGCCACTCTTGATTTCCTTTCTGGCCGTGGCACGGATAAACAATGACGCTCTCCCCTCCGGAATAATCAAGGCATCCATCGTCTCGACGGATTTCTCCGTTCTTACTCAACATCCAATACTACAATTATACAATAAAATCATCAATTCCTGTCGGATTTGAAAAGCCAAAGAATCTTGCACTCCAGACTTTAAATACTATACTGTTCTTAATATATATAAATCTTCATTGAATTAGTGTATACCCTTCAACCATAACATTATAGGTAAATCTCAAACATATCATGAAATTTGATTTAAAAAAAAGACATTTTAAGTACTACTAAGGACAATTTATTTTTACAAAACCAATTTCAATAAATAGTTGATAATTTGTAACTTTAGTGTTTATAATCATATTCATAATTTAAAATAATTTTAGGAGAGAAGATTTATAGGCATTGTACCTGCTGTTCAATCCAATTCAATGTATTCATTTATACTTGAATAAAATACTTATCAAATTAAATCAATTGATAAATCAATCAATATCTGTGAATTTGACCACACCCACCTGGTTGCCCCCCTGGTTGTGACAAGGCCACATGTTGACTGGTTTGTGGTAGTTGTGGTTATCCACCGCACTGTCGATACACATCGGCTTAGCCTTGCTGCGGATCTGTAACCAATGCATTACATTACATTATAATTTATGCAAACTTTGAAATTGCCAATTTTCTAATATATTAGACTTCAATGGCAGTGGGTACATGTGTTGAACAAGATAAATATATATAATTTGTTATGCAGTATTATCATAGTTTTGCTCACATTTTAAATAACCTGATTATCATGTGACTTTTCTTTTCGTGTAAAGAATGTGTCTTAACTGCTATATTTTATTTATAATTTTGTCATTTTTTTTTATTATGGTGATATTTTATAATTTTATGACATCATTTTTATAATAGTAAAAGGAGGAATTTTTTGAGAAAATTAACTGTACTGTTGTGGCTGACCTATACAACATTGAAATTCAATATAGCTGCAACATAAATTAAAGCAAGTCTATTTCTTAGGGCCATAAATATCAAATATGGCACAGGAGTAGCTCTTTGTTTACTTCATTCTTGTCTGTATTAAAAAAAAACGTGAAAACAATGAAAGATGACACAAAAAAAATTATGATACTATTTTTCGTACCTCTCCAGAAGCAATGGCTTCCCCTGGAACAAACAGGTCTGGGTAGACATTTTTGACGAACCAGTCAAAGCTATGGCACTGCAAACGTTCCCGAAGCTTCTTTCTGTCGGTGACATCTCCGTAATCTCCCTATGGAAAACAATGTATTTATCTATTATTCATCTAAATTTGTTTAATTAGATTATTGTTGACTTTATATTATACAAATTACATTTTCCAAATGAATATCCTCAATTTGTTATTCATGAGTATGTCATTTTTCAAACTCTTATTCTAACGGTAGAAACAAAACATATATTATAAATCGAAGTGAAATAAAAATGTCTTAATCATAACAAATTAAACATTTTGAGAGTATTGCACAACCAAAACATGTAATCTACCAGCTGTCCCCATTTTTATTTCTGAATCAGTTCTTTAAACCATGTAGAAAAAATAGGCTGCAAACCAAGAGGGCCTGGCCAGACTAACTGACAGACAGACAATTATTCTCCTTCAGTTTTACATTCAGGGAACTAAAAATCAAAAGAAGTTTTTGAAATTCCATACCAGATCATAGTTGAATCTTTCATAATAATAGTTCTTGTATTCGTCCATCCAAACTTCGGCCAATCGGATTGAGTTTTTCTTGACAACGTTGACACCAGTCCTCTACTTGTACGGACTTCTCTTTCTGAAAATGTGACTAACATGAGAGCATGGAATGATTTCTTAGGTACCTACACACATCCAGACCTTCAAACTGAAAAATAAAATCATACAAAACTGTCATGATATCATAATAGTTCATAGTAACCAGTTATAAAACAGTACCACAGAAAATGAGTTTTGAAAAATGTTATGATTCATCAAACATGAATTTAAATTATATTACCGGTACAAACAGTAAATGTTCTTTCAACATATGAGAATGGACAAGAAAAAGAAATTTGGTGCCATGTCCAGGATCCTACTTACTCTAAATGACAGTTCTAAGTTTTCTCCTCCCCAAATATCCATTCCAAGGTCGTAGGTACCAAGTTCCGTAAAATATTCTCTACTGATGGAGAAAAGACCTCCGGCCATCGTGGGCGACCTGTGATATCATTAGTTTAAGAATAACATAGGATTGAAATATAAAAGGATGTTTCAAAGTTCAGTATATAAAATTTGCTTGTCATTTACTTTTATTCAGGTCTTTGTTGAAACATACATGAAAGTTAATGATTCTAGGCTTTTAAGTGTCTTAAATTCATTAAACAAAACAAAAATATTGAAAGACAAAAAGTTTTTACAACATAAAAATTCCATAATATTTGATTATGTTTAAAAATCTTATAAACACACAATTTTTTTGTCAATACTTTTGTTGCATGTTTTGGAAAAGAAATTCTATAACTAGCAGAATAATGTCACTGTGATGATATTTTTCTAGCAAGCAGATGAAAAAGTATCAGAGGTGACGATTCAAAATGCATGCACTTCTAATTTGGATTCTAATTAATACAGTAATACTAATTCAATCAACAATATCAATAATCTTTAAATCTAAAAAGATTATTGAAAAATTGAGTGATAAGTAAGTTGATTTAAACAGTTGCACTGTATGCAATGTATTTTAAGGTACATTATCCCTTTCCTCCATTAACTTAATTTCTTACCTGTCTGATGTACACAACAAAGAGGACTGAGACGATTGGTAGAAATACGGGTATACAGGTGTCAAATTTCACCGTTGGTGACAAGACAGCATCCCACATTGTTTAACTTTAACAAGGGAGACAACTCCTGAAATTAGAAATAATGCAGTTTAAACAAAAGTTACATGTTTCTCTTAAGGTCTCACACAAGGAGTTAATTTCACTATATGTTACTATAAAGCTTTAATTCAGTTAATTATTTAACTATACTCTCAGCATATAATTCATGATAGAGATATTATAGTTAAATGCTTCAAGAAAAATTTTACATCAGAAAAATAACGCCTTATGCGGTTTCTAAGAGAGATAATTGAGAGTAAACATACCTACCCCCAAGTACACAGGGGTTCCACATGTTGACCAACAGGCTCAGCACCATCCAGGAAGTTGCATCATGCGCATCTAAAAAAAATAGTTCCATTGAAATTTGTGTGACAATTCCACTAAAGTAATAATTCTCCTAGCCACTGGGTCTAAAATCAATACTATAGGCCAAAAAGGAAGAAAGAAAAGAAATTGTCTCTATATATATGGAACTACAATTGACTAAGTTCAGTTTGATTGGCTATTTCCTTGCGTAAGACCTTTAAGTCAACTAAAAGTTCACGAAATTTAATGAAATATGCAGTAAATGTCTAGTAGGTATCTATTTCCAATATGCTAGTGTATAAAAATCTACTTTTGACGGGAAGGGATTAAAAAAGTAGGAGATAACTCTTCTTAACAGATTGCTGAAATCTGGAGTAAATTTCTGTTAAAATTCATCTACAATACATGTTTTCAAAGCTAAATAAAATTTGATTAGTAAGATGTTGTGAAAAGAGCTTGGAATAAAATGAAACCTGAAATGTTAGAGTTTATGTGTATGTGCTTTAAAAAAAATTCAGCTCTAATTAATAGACATTAATTAGCTAGGAAAAAGGAAGTTGACTTGAACATTAGAATTAATCAGCAAAAAGTTGTTAATTTTAATTCTAAGACAAAGACAGAGACTGGAAAAAATAGTGCCAGAAGAGTCTTCAATAAAGTACCTTGGAACTTTGATAACGGTGGTCACTGATTAATGGCTAGTGATTAAGATAAGGGGTTCTTAAGCAATGGAGGGTGATGAAGCTTTTCCATCAGTCATCAAAGATGGGGTCCCTCTTAGAAGACATGGCAGCTCTAAAATAAATAAACAGTATGAAAGTTTACAATTATACTTAAAAATTGGCACCACACACAACATCATATTCTTAGAAAGTCTACAAGTGTACAGTTCAATATAAATCATGCCAAAGAAAGGACCAAAGTGGCTGCATCGACATCAGTAAAAAAAAAGGAAGCATTCCTCACAACAAGGGCCAGAAAAGTACAGGGACCACCAGCCCAGTGCAGTGTCTATGTCCTATAAGAAGGCTGAGTAAAGAAGAGTTTCAGGACCTTGTACAGCAGCTGAAGGATGGAATATTCACAGTAAGCGATGCTTAGCGTAGAAGCAGTCAAATGAAGATTTTGCAACCCAGGCAGAGTGAAGTGCAGCCGGTAGACTCCTACATGAATGCAGAGTCACTGAACCCCAATTCCAGACTTTACAAAGTACTCCATCAAGAGAAAACTGCTAAACTATCTGTGACGATTGTGACACGATATAGAATTGTATTTTGATATTGCACACGCATGTACTACACTTTTGACATGTCCCCCTTATTTACCATTTGCATTTCACAGCGAGATGTCATAATCTGTACTATTATTACTTACTGCATCAGATGAACGTGATTATTTGATTGTATTTCAATCTTCCAGGTCTTTTATTTTCGTTGGCAAACTCCACTCTAAATGTTTTCATGATTTTTCCAAGCATGTACTTTTCGTTTTTACATACGGTCATACCGCCATTAGTGTTATGGAATTTCAGTATATCACGCCCGATGCAAATCATAACTGGTGCACTAGGTTGCTATAATTTTACTTGTCATGTGTTGTGTAAATCACCTAATTTAATTGTTGAATCATATTTTATACATTAGTCTATGTTATTGCCAGTGACTGCCGGTGATCCCTAGGGAAGCGTGTGGGTCACCGGGGGGAATCCGTATGTATATAAAAAGGGGAGACCACTCCATCCGGTGGACTTGGGGTTTAGCAATTGAGGTTAGAGGGTGTTTTTTAACTACTTCGATTTTTTTAGGTAGAATAAGGGGTTTTGAATAATTTATTTTTTTAATACATCGTGGTATTAAGAGCTAATCTCGTTTACACGATATTAATTTATATTTAGGGAGTTCATATTGGATTAATTTCGATACAGACGACATAGTTCATTTTATTTACGGTTAGACAAAGGGTTAATCTCTGAAGTCTTACCGATTAAATAATTAGTAATCGTTAATAGTTCTTTGGAATTTTATTATTCTAAATTATCGATATTTTATAATATTGTTACAGTAGGAATAATTTATACATATATTCATATTTATTGTTGAAAATAATTGGCAAAGTTTTGCGTTAACAGTTAAGTGAGATATAATCTGGTAATTCTAGATTTTTTCTCGATTTTGGTAATATTTATTTGTACACTAATTGGGTCATTCTCGTTTAGTGCACCCCCCCCCCTTTTATTGAATTAACGTACACACGAAGGTTGTGCTGTAGTATCACTGTTCGATTTTGGTAATTGCCAATTGTCAGTGAATTAATTGTAGGTGTAGTTGTTATTGTTGATTAGTTATACGTCTTTTAATTTCTTTGTTGAATAAATTTACATAAACTTTAAATAAGTCTTATATTTAATTACCCTCGGTAATAACTTAAATACGAGTCCAAACACAGGTAATTCTCGTGTTTTAACGAAAGGGGCAATATTTACGAGAAATTCGTAATTTGGTAGAATTAAATTCACTGGTTATTCTCGTGCAGGATTGCATATATATACTTGTGCAATAGCAAGCACTCAGGTCCGTTACATTTGGAACCATGCATTTAAAGAGCACTTACAGAAATTACTGGACTGTGACGGTTCACTGGACTGGAACCAGCATGGGGAGGAAAAGAGAGGCCTTGCATGGATCTTTTCCATTCGATGTAAGAAGTGCCATTACACCAGTCACAGTGAAAAGCTGTACGAGGAAGTCAGTCGATCAGGAAGGGGACGGAGAGCCGCACAGCTTAATGTTGCCATGGCTGTCGGTCACTTGGGTACCAGCCTTACAACAGAGGGTATGCGTGGCATGCTTCTTGGCGCAAACATCAAACCAGCATCAGCCACCAACTTTCATCAGACCTGCAACAAAGTATGCAAAATCATCACTGATGTGAACAAAAACAGCATGAAGAAAACAAGGCAGGGCATTCAAGAGCTTAAAGCTGCTTGGTCCGATTTTATATCAAATTTTATGCACGCTTTTAAACGATGGCTATGCTTAGTATATGTATAATAATAGGCATTGCAGTAATTTTACCCGTCAATTATGCCAAATTTCAATGAAGAAAAATACATACAAAATTTGCTAACAAAAACAAACGACATTAAAAGGTAACGCGTTATTTCGCCTCATGTTAAATTTTACCCCTGACGACGAGACGGGTATGGTTGTATTACGAATTTGGCATCGCTTTAAATAAAGGTCGAAATGATCAGACAAATTACAAATCAACATGTGTACGTTTTGTTCGCTAATATTTCTAAAGTCTGCT
Source organism: Magallana angulata (assembly GCF_025612915.1). NCBI lineage: Eukaryota > Metazoa > Mollusca > Bivalvia > Ostreida > Ostreidae > Magallana > Magallana angulata. Next base: position 27,333,586 of record NC_069119.1, on the reverse strand, counting down.
TTCTTTACAATCGATGCATAGCAAGCGGGTTGAATAACCCCAATCATTCGGGGGACGAAACCAAGCGGTTTCCTTTTCTAAACATTCCCGTGATGCATTTTGGTTTGTTTTTTCGTTTGCCCAAAGAGAAATTATTTTCATTTATTTTGAATATTTCTAACTTTGAAAGGAGACTGATTCTGCTGGTGTAAATAGGAGAAAGTCCATAACGTTCTAAGATAAATGATTTGTATGAAAAAAAATTTGATACTGTAATTACAAAAAAATTGGACCAAGCAGCTTTAACGAGAAATGTGGATTTGTCAATGCGATCGGGAAAACACCATTCCAAGCTGCCACACAAGTGACATACACCTTAAGTGAAAATGTTACCAAGAAGAAGAATGTTATGGCAGTGTTTTGTGGCAATAAACTGTGAAAGAAAGGCACCCATCTTAGAGCCAAGGGAAAGGAAATTACCTGCCCCGGACATGAAGACTGCACTGCAACCATTCCTCCAGAGACCACCATTGGAGACGAAAAGAGATCGGCTGTGGAATGCATCAGTGAGCTGCAAAGTGATGACCGTCCACTCATTATTTCCCATTTCACCAGTGATGGAGATAGTGCCGCTGCTTTCGGTGCATCTGAAAAGCAAGGGCATATGATTGAAAACCTCAAAGACTTGCGCCACTTCTTTGACTCTCAAAGAAAACAGACTGCTAAGGCTCTTTTCAGCAGCCACATGTTTCCTGGGCTGCGTTTAAGATCGTAGCAGCTAACCTAGCCGCTAGGTCGTAGATTTCTAGGTCTATTGAACGGACTGCTAGGTTAGCCGCTAGGTCTCAAATTTGAAGTTGGAAATCTTCAACTAAAGACTAATTACATCGATATAATTTGTTGATTTCAAGCGGAAATATACATGTTAAGATTTATTATAACTTAAAGGATGAATAAAATATCACTAAATAAATTGATTTCGTGTTTGTTACAAAGTGGTAACTAAGATTGCCATCTTGAATTTGATGCCTAGCATAAAATATTTAGGCTACGAATATCTACGTAGCGGCTAGGCTAGCTTACCGTTCAACTACGTAGCCCTACGTAGCAGCTACGATCTTGAACGCAGCCCTGGAAGAACAAAAGCTATGAGAGAATCCGTGCAGAGAAGATTTGCCCTCGATCTGAAGCTTAGATGCAGGACCGAGTACGAAAACTGCTTCAAACACTTCTCCAGTGACTTAATTACCTTTGATGAAATGAGCCATGTCAACTCTGTCCTTTCCATCATCAGCTGCTACCAAGGACAGGGCGGAAAGTCCTGTCACCTCCATTCCTTCTCCTGTCGCAGACTGAAAAACAACAAGTGGAACTCTTCAGTGTTGCCTCGTGATTTTGAATTAAGCATGACAGAAGAAGACATCTGGTTGTTAAAAGACTGTATAAATCTGACTTTGGGTCATAATAATCTTAATCTAGAATTAAATATCACACTTGTACACAAAAATCTGAATCTGTGAATAGGGCACATTTAAAATCATTCCAAAATGTATTACAAGTAGTAGAAATTTTGAAAGTAGAATACATAAAGTTGTGCACTCACTCAATCGGGGTCATGGAAATTCAACATTGGAACTTTGTGAATCTGTAGGGGCACCTATTGTAAAAGGTAGTAGAGTGGTCAATCATCTAAAACAACAGCAAAATAGACAACATTACTTTAAAATGAAACAAAAACTATTAAAATATAAATTCCAAAGAAAATTTTACAGAATGATCTAAAAGATATCAGCTCTTCGATAAAAAGTCTAAAGACACTTATAGTAAGTCACTAACAGATCCAAAGTAAAACAGGAAGTAGCTAAGTGTGAAAAGGGGGGGGGAGTGTTATCATGGGTAGGTGGGGTGGGGGTGTAGTTAGCATGTATTAAATGTTCGTTATATTATACCATTCATTTTTTTTAAATAAAATGTAGATGTGATGGTTAATTTGTTGACTACATGCCTCCTTTGAAGTAAATCTGCATTTATAATAAATAATGCAAGTTGTATAAGATGTGTACTTTAAGTTTTTTAACCCCTCCCCCCCCCCCCCCCCCCAAAAAAAAAAAAAAAAATCAAAGTACTGAGGTACTGAAAGCCGGTCTCTTTTTGTGTGTCTTTATGTATATTGTGTAGTAAAGACTGAAAATCTCTCTCTGTCTCTCTCTCCCTCTCTCATGCTTTTAATGTCGGAAAAGCGTCAGAGAGCGACCAAATTTTGTAAGCAGCTATAAACAAAATATGTCTGTCTAGTAGAAAAAAGTTCAACAGTTGCTCCCTTGAATTTTGCAACAAGCGTTATATACATTTCTTCAACGCGCAGCAAAGTAGTACGTGAAAATTCATGCGCATCGTATGTGTCCAAAATGCATAGTCTTGTTTTTAAAACACGTTATTAATAAGAAAACTAAAAAAGATAAACAATTCTCTTGAAATTAAATAAAGAAACAAAATGCTAACACTTTTGACAAACCGTGGCTCTTTGTGTAACTATTTGGTGTAGCGGAAGCTTTTAGTTTGACGCTGTTTGGTTTTTTGTTTACTTTTGAAGTTGTGCTATTTATAGTAACATTGGCGATTTGCCCGCCTACAGCCAGAACTCTGCTTTCAGCAGAGCCCGGCTAAAAATGGAAAAAAGAGATTTATAATCTTAAATAGTAGAGAGAACCGATTATTCATTTCCCCATTTTTCCCTTAAATGTCAATATCTTACTTTATATATCTATATTACTAAATCATTGAACTCATTGAAGCTCAGTTGATTTATTCCTATCTAATTTTTCTATAAAAAAAAATACCCCTCTGAAATTAGGAGTGGAGAGGTTGTTTAGGTTAGACCAGGCAAACAAAATTAATGTATTGGTTCTCGAACAAAATGTTCAAAATCTAATGAGGTAGGCAGGTTTTTTTTTTTAATTGCAAGAGTTGCAAAGGGAAATAAATTAATATTTAAGCCTAAAATTGAGTTTTTTCTCCCTTTCCAATTATCAGAGAATGTAATTATTGCAACATCATTTGGTCTGAAGCAGCGGTGCCTGAGAAACATTTATTTTTATTTTTTGGTCTTAGCAAACAAGAACTCAAGACTAACCTTGATCACTTCACGACCTTCTTCATTTGTTTCCTTGGTTACGTCCTCAGCCTCACACTCGATGGCAATCTCCTCAAGGTCAAGGTTGGGGCGTCCGGGGTCAGGGGTCACGTACAAAATTCCCTGCTGCTTGAATAAGTGAAAACTGGAAGGGGAGGTGCTGACTTTCACTCTGTATTAAAATCATAGCATGAAATTAAAGCTGAATTCTGGTCAAAGGGATTATACTGATCTTATAGTGGTAAATATGGACATGAGATGATTATTAAAATACACAAGACTATTAGTGTATTTTGATATCTAACTTTAGAAGTTAAGAGTTATTCATATATATTTACATTTTTCAGTGTCTTTGCCTGTGATAACACTACGTATCAATTTTGTACTATATAACCCATAACTTCAAATGACGCCATTTGCTTTTTTATATTTAAAAATTTATTAATCATACAATGGCTTAAAATTATATAAATATAAGTAATGAGGAATCATTCTTTGAATATTATGAGGTGATAATTTCGGTTGGGACGTGATCAAATCTATCATAAAGCCCTTCGGGCTTTATTGGATTTGATCACGTCCCGATCAAAATTATCACCTCATAATACTCAAAGAATGATTCCTTATTCCTTAAAGAAATGCTAACTTGCTAATGGTTTTGGCTCAAATTATGTTGTATAATATTAGATTGTCTATGGTCATCTTCACTAGCCAAGGGTTTTCGGTCCACTCCGCTCCCCATATACCCTTGGCAGATCTTATTACAAAAACTCGGTGATGTGATGGTGAGCAACTTGAGTTGCGCCCCTTGCATATGTACTTTACATTTTAAACGAATGAAACAACGGGTTACATACACGCTACAGCATAAACACTACTTATAAGCATGTTGACTAGAGAGTTTCGGAACATAATTAATAATGCTATTAAATACAGGGATCAACATTAACGGTTGCCCAGTTGCCTGGGGCAAGTAAAAATGTCATTTTTGGAAAGTGAAATTATAAACTTACTTGTCTGATCTGGCAAGAGAAAATTTTAATAGAAGTATTTAGTGAAAATAATTTAAAAAACATAAAAATAAACTTTCACTATGCATCTTTGCATATGGAAACTCGGAAAGGCCTCTGTTTTGATTTGAAATATGTCGTCCAGTATTTCCGCATAATCAATTATCAAATTTAATTCTATGTGCCCTGCTAGATCAAATAAATTATACCCTCATCTCATGATTATATTACATTCTTTTGATAAAACTGTACTTTTATATTATTTGCTTACGCACAGAATTTATAAGATCTTATTTCATAATGTCTTTTTTGTTAATAAATTGTTAGGGGAGAAGCATCCATCAAATAATAAACAAGACATGTTACTAAATGTTAGTAAGATTTAATATGCCAACAATTCTGGTCCATCGGTGTTTTATCCAGCAACTGAGCTTACGAAATGGAACGTATTTGGTTATCATATTTGTGAGTTACTCAAATAAAATTAAGAAATGTGGTGTTGTCTTCTTACTACAGCGTAATTTCGGGCTACCAATTTTTATATTCGTGCAAGTCAGAATTTCAGTTCACTTGCCCGAAAGGCAAGTGGACTGAAAAGTTAATGTCTATCCCTGAAAAAGGAATGAAGATATAACCTAAAGAAAGCAAGGAATGTTTTATTTGTAGTATTTGTAGGGACCTGTACTGGGAGTGAAAAAGTCGCCAATATATGAAAGCATTCATGCTTTAAAACCAGGTATCATCTTCGTGAATATTGCGGACAAACGAAATTTAATAAAATACAGCTCATAGAACATCTAAAAGCAATAGCCATAAGCAGGAACTCACACACTAACGGGATAAGCAACTTCCGGGCTACTTTCGCTATGTTTACTTCCCATACTATCACGCTAGCCTTGACAAGTTTGTAAATCTCCGTTCAATGCAGTTAATTATATCGTTTTTAGAGCAATCTGGTTAGACTATCGTTTGGGAGGCAATGTACTCAAGCACTTGTGTCTCAACTTGTTAAAAGCACCGAATATATTACAAAAGATCACACGTGTGTTTCTTTAAACGTTTATTGACAAGCGCCTGTTGTAAATGCTGCGATTGGATCAGCTACTCACGGCTGCAGCCAATCATAAAGCGGAGCTTGTCATCAAGATTTCGTAATGAGATCTGCCAAGGATTAATGGGGAGCAGAGTGGACCGAAAACCCTTCGCTGGCGAAGATCGCTACCGTACAGTAAAATTCATCAACTAGACTAAGTAATCTGCTTTGACTTAAATTAATACAGAATTGCACAAAAATGTCTACATAGCTGCTTTAACAACTCATACAAACTTTAATATAGATAATGTTTCCATTTCTACCTGAACAACACACAAACTTACGGATGTTTCCTCATTGCTGCTTTCACCTCTGTCCGAGCACTCACTTGGTTCGTTGCGTCTACCATAACCAAGAAAATGGAGTTGGCTGGTCCACAAACTTCTATCATGATATCTTTGTATTCTTTATTTTTCTTTCAAATAAAATAAAGTTCAAAAGTAGCTAACATGTTCTATTCAAAACATTATCTTTACTTTGATAATGTTGAGAAGGGGAGACTTGTTTATATCCAGTCTAATCAAAATTAGATTTTTGATCCACTGTTAATGGATCGGTACACAAACATGACAAAGTAGTTGTTTAGCAATCCATTAAAAGCGTGGATCAAAGATCTAATTTTAATTAGATTGGTCCATCTCCTATCAATCATATGTACTGAACATGTATATAGTTATATAATATATGTTTTATGTCATTAAGGGTGTAAAATTGTAAAATACCTATTTCATCTCCTATCAATCATATACATGTACTGAACATGTATATAATTATATGATATATGTTTTATGTCATGACGGGTGTAAAATTGTAAAATACCTATTTATTTTGTAGATTATGAAAATCAAACAACCTTTAATAAATGTAATCGTATTTAATTAATTAATTACTGCGGTAATAATATATATGTACATGATCTTTAAATCTGTATATCAATTTGAATGTAACAAAATCCAGCAAATATCAATAAAAATTCTTCCTACCATTCTTTCAAGTAGTTGTTTTATGGTCTCAACACCCAGGCTGCTCTTCTTTGCACTTTCTATAACCTGGGCCAGCTTGGGGTTAAGTTTGGGATCAGTAGACCCACCCACTGAAATAGAAATGACACCAAATGAAACTATTTTAACAAATCGAAGCGAAACCACCCGGATTCTTATGAATGAATCCGGGTGGTTTCGCTCCGATCGCTTGTTCGCGCTGAGTGGTTTCGCTCCGAATACATGTACGCCCCGAGTGGATTCGCCCGCGTTGTATTAATAAACACCACAATACATACTGCTTGTTGCTTTTGTTTTTAATTTATTTAATTTATTTCTATCTATACATAAGTTGTAAATTAAATGTTTTAGAAAGTAATTAAGTTTAATTAGACAATAATTTTATACACATGCACGAACATCGCCTGAGCAGTTTGATTAGTCGGCAGTTAATCCACCATCAATGAAACCGTAAAATAAATAGCTTTGATTGCGATCTAATTTGGAGAACTAAATGATTAGTTTCTCAAGAATTCGCTAGCGCGGTTTTTTTTTTGGAACCAGTATTCTGAAAGATATGTTTATTAAAGGCATTAATTAAGACAGCTCGATTAGGTGAAATCACGATAATTTTAAATTATTCCATAAAACACAACGTTAGCAATTGTTTGGGGTTTGCTTAAATCGATAAATACAGGTTATCCTTGATCGTTAATAATATCTATATAATATTGAAAAGGGGCGAAACCACTCGGCGCGAAACCACTCACCGCGAACAAGTGATCGGAAAGAAACCACCCGTTACTACTATTTTATAATTTTCAGAGTCTCGAAGTATCTAACATTACAAAACTGCATTTTTCTTTAAATCTGCTGAGGAGGAAAGTCCACTGACATAAAAATACAAGTGAATTGATCGGGGGGGGGGGGGGCGAGTCCGAACCTCCCTGGAAAAGTCAAACATAGCATTTAAAAATAAGACATAGGCCTCGACACCCCACATCCCTTTTTCACCCTTTCAACTCCCAATGAAAATACAATGTACCTGTGTATCACTTTCTCTTGAAGTGAAATTTGTAGAATACAGTGTGTTATGATCAATGTACATTATGTATGAGATGCTATAAACGATTATTGGATCCTAGTAGTTTCAATGTCAGGTAGACATACATGTAATTCGTCATGTTGTCTATAAGACAATCACCTCCGTGTAGCCCCCCCCCCCCCCCCCCCCGACACGTTCCCTCCATGCGGACGAAATCACAGGGACCTAGCCCGTTTTAACATTAATTTCAATGTAACCATATGATAAATGAAGAAAATTTTATGGTTACATTGAAATTAATGTTAAAACGGGTTTGGTCCCTGTGGATAAAATGCCTAATTTTGATGAATCATTTACCGCCACAATGTTTAGTACAAACGAAGACAGTTAATTAATCTGGTTGATATACATGATTTCTTGTAATCTGAAGTTCATGTGCATTGTACTGTGAGCTTTATACTATAACATTAGTATATCATATAGCATAAGTAAATATCAAATTGGTTATGTAAGTGTGAACGTTTCCTTTAGTCGTAACTCAAAAGTGCGTGATGACATTTTTATTTGTCCTTTGACGCATGGATAGGCTACGTGTATTCACATGAAATTGAACATCGCAGATTTTCAATGCAATGATAATAATATACACTGAATATAAATATTTATTTATACATAGTATGAAATACAGGTGTTCTGCACCCCTGATATGAACAAAGTTTACTTTACCTACAACAAATCATTCTATCTGAGAAATTTTATTTTCTTTACATTGCCGTTATAAACTTCTGATACAAACAGATTGTCATTATTGTCCACACATAAACCCAACGGATACTCCAGATCACAATTATCAATGTAACGGAGAAACTGTCCATCCTGATCCAGAATGTGAATACAATGGTTGTAATGGTCTGCTGTCAGGATGCGACTCTGACTGTCTGTTGTGATACCAAAGGGTTTAAATGGTTCCTTTTTGGTAACGGAGGGATGACCGATGTATCTCCATCTGAGTTTCCCGTTCTGATTAACCACAAGAACTGCTCTAGCCTCACAGTCAGCTACACAGATGTCATGGTTTCTGTTTTCAGTGATGTATTTAGCCTTTAATTTCTCTGAGTACAGAGGTTTACCTTCATCATCAAACTGAATTGTTTGTTTCTCTGTAGATCCCGAGTAACGGACAACTTTGGATTGAGTGAAATCATCACTGACCATGATAACCAGGAGATCACTATTAGAGGTGACACACAGTTTAGAAGGCCCCCATCCTTGTAATCTGATCAACTCTTCTGTCTTTCCATTATTTACTTTATTCACTGTCCTTGATATCCCGTCAATGAAAAGTAAATTCCCCTCACTGTCTACAGCTATACCATTGGGTCGTTGTTTTGATTTGTTGCTAACTGTATGAAGCAATTCACCTTTAATGTTAAAGCATTTGATATCCTTTGTCGATCCAAATGTCCAAACACAATCTTCATTTAGATAGGTAACATTGTAAACCTTTTCATACCCTGTCTGTATTGTGGCAACAAGCTCCGGTTCATCCAGTAGTTCTCTCACTGAAGTGTTGGGTTGGTTTAGTGACAAGACATTCTCTTCTGTAGCAGTAGACAAAGGAGTGATCTGCCCAAACAAATTATACAACTTTTCATGGTCTAATGGTTTTGGAATAAATGTTGGCAGTGTAACCTTCAATTTGGGTGGAAGCTTGCTGAACTCTCTGATATTAGAGCTGTATTCAATGGTAGGAGATACTTCAGTGGATTTCTTGAGTTCCTCAATGGCTAGTAATGTATGTTTTATGAGAGCCTGTGTCTGTTTGATTTCATCTAAGTGTTTCTTTAAAAGGTCTCTGTGTTTTACTTTCATCTCACTGATTTCAGTTTTCATTTTATTGACAACGATGTCAATTTCTCTGTGCCATTGCTCTCCTTGTTTGGACATTGCTGTCGTAAGTTTCTCATATCCTCCATCCAGGTTGGCAAGCTGATTTTCCAAGTCGAGTGCACTTTCTTCATATGAAGGAGAAATAAGTTTTTCTAACTTATTTGCCTCGTCCGCAATAGCATTTTTCTTTGTCGTGTACACTTCGGAAACTTCTACAAAAATATGTCCTTTATGTGTTTCTGATGCAGTACAAGAAGAACAAACAAATATGTCGTTGCAATTCTTGCACTGCAAGTCACAGTTTTTGCGTGAATGTGTCGCACATTTTGGGTAAATCAGAGTTGATCTTCGCTCCCTAAAAGGGACTATTTTATGTTTGTCATATCCATCTGAGATGTGATCTACTACACAGGGCTTGCAGAGGTTGACATGACAAAAGTCACAGTAGCTGTGTACTATGGCAGTCTCACAAAGGTCACATCGGTGCACGTCCTGGGCACTAGAACGAGGATCCATCGCTTTTCTAAAAATTTAATGAAAAATTAAGCTAAAAATTAAAATGTACTGTTTGTAGAAAATGTAGTATTATTTGTTAATATATTAAGAGCCAACATGAAAACCATATGTTGCAGTCCTGCTTTATCCAGATAGAATAATTATAAAACTTGCATTAATTGATAAACATATATTCATAAAATATATTTGTTAAAGGTCAACTCATGCAGAAAATTAAAACGAAAGTACTTATCTGAAAGATATTAATTTAAAACAACTAACATTAAATGTAGGTATCTCAATTTTTGTCTATTAAATAGGCAATTATTAGCGGCACAAACCTTGTTTATAGTCAATCAATTTACATATTCGTCAAATTGGACATCAAACATGCAGACGTCTACACGTAACTTAAACATGGCTGAGCTTGCTTGTATGGAATGTGGTCACCTGACATCAAGAATTCAAAACAATTAGAGTTATTCCCCGTGTATTATAATTCTGCACCCCCCCCCCTTTCCTTACGAAACAGTTAATACGATGACTTAATTTTAAGTGAACTACATGGAGGAGTTTTGACAGATATTGTATACAGTATAGAATTCAAAATAAACCAATGCAGCGTTTTATGCATGAATCTCATTGTGTTTCTAGTATGAATTAAATCTTCTGGCACGTACAATATTCAGCGGCCCATTTTTTAAATGACACCTTGTAATGTAATACTTCTTACATTCTTTAGATAATACATCATAATGGGTAACAAAAGTGCATGCTGCCATGTTTTACTAATTCTTTTATTTGTTTACTTATTTAACCTACTTGTATCTGAACAAAGGAGTACACGTGCCTAATTGCGCTTAAGTATTCTATGGGTTTAAAAATAAAAGGCGATTAATTATATGTAAAAATTACACACCTACATAAATAAAGTAAATAAAAGTTCTGTAAACAAGTTATCGTTCTATCTTGGATAAAAAAGAAATCCCATACAGGTTGATACAGATTAAAAATAAACCATGACTTCCAACATTTATATTTTGCCAGCTTACTGAAGGCTGTATAAGCATATTTAATTAAGGAGGTTCTTAAAATAATTAGCAACTGACATGGAGGTGGAATCCGATTTTTGAAAACAAAATGAAGATGCAGGAAGAGCTCTGGAGAACATGGGGGAATAGCTGCTCACTGTTCGAAAGCTGTTCCAAGTATACAAGACAAATTATGAAGTTTTTAAGATGTTCATAGTTTTACCTTCTGTTATAAGATATAAAATATCAAAAAATATTCATTGATAAAATTATCAAAAGTAATTCAAATCAAATCAAAAAATTCTTGAAATTTATAAAATGATCATTTTTCATTATTTTCATTACTATTTGAAATCGGAGTGTCTCTTATTCAAGAATGACAATGCATACCATCCAAAAGATGTGGAATGTGTTTAAGATATCACATTCTTGAATGATTGTTAAGATTACATGGGTTGGATAATGCTTCTTTATATAAAAAGTTGACCTTGTTGACATTCCAAAATTCTCTAAAACAGTGGTTTAGCCTGGACAAAATTGCACAAACAGACTGATAGATTTATTCCAAAATTCTCAAAACTTTTTCATTTACAAATTCAGAACACAAACCTATGCATATAATTGTATAATTTGTCAAACTATGTAATTTATAAAATAATTACCTAAATTAAGGTCTATGTACAGTGCATGTGTTCCATGATACTTACATTTATGTTCAATTTTCAGCATTGTCTACAAAAAATGAAAACTCGGCAAAAGGAACCAACTGTAAAGATGAATGCAGGTGTATGCAACCTCGGGGTGTACAAATATTGATTTTTAATTCAAACTGAGTTTCGATGAATATTTTCATTAATCTGGCTCTCACGCTAAATAGAATATTTTTTTTTAAATAGGTGTGTATGAATTGGCCAAATTCCTATTACTATTTAGAGTTGAAGTACATGTATATTGGCGTGCTTGAAAAACATATAAAACAATGTACATGTAATATATATATATATATATTTTAAGTTACCTACATTAAACTGATCATATTAGCACACGATATTGACCATTTCTTATATTTTATTCTTGTATCAACACGAGTCTATTGTTTTTGTTTTGTCTTTTAAAAACTTGAAATCTTTTCCCTGGCCGTGGTTCATGGATGGACGGAAGATTACATCATAACTTGGAAAATCTCTTCCGCGTAAAACATGTACTATTATTATACTTCCCTGTTAAATACTGAAATCTGATTGGTTGATAATCCGTTCTAATACCCTCAGCCTCAGCAACACACTTGGGAACGGGTAACACAACGAATTGTTACATGCACGTAAATTATGCGCGTACGGTTCGCCGTAGAATTCACTTCATTTCTATATAAAAGCAGTAAAATTTTCTTTAAAAATAAGACATTCAGGATAATAAAATAATAAAATAAAATTATAAAATAATAAAATAAATAGTGTGTGTTTGGGAGGGTAACTGTTGAAATTGACACCCCTCGAAAACCATTGTCAACCTCCGCTTCGCGTTGGTTGACAATAGCTTTCTCGGGGCATCACTTTCAACATTTACCCTCCCAAACAGGCACTATTTATATAATGTGCATAGTTCTATTAGAAAAGCATACCAGTTTAAATGATGTAGAAAGTAGACCACATTTACTACTAATTATGCCTTTTAAAACGTAATGCGTAATATGTTGTACAAATGAATACAATCATTAACTTTATATGTTCCGCAGAAACCTCTGCCCCTCCCCCTTATGCACATGTGGTTCAACTGAAAGTAATGACCACTATCTTTTATATTGCCCAAATTATAATGTAATACGTAGTGAAACAATTAACAAACTTCGAGATTCAACAAATGTAAACATATTACTCTTTGGGTCTCCCAATCTTAGCGATAATGATAATAAATACATTTTTTATATGGTCCAAAAATTTATCATCGACAGTAAACGATTTCAGGGTACCTAGTGTAACCTCGACACTGTTTTTTTTTTACTTAATTATATTCTCTAAATATGTAAATAGCGTCTAGGATATATTAATACAGGGATGTATTTCATACATGTATTTCCTTTGGTGTTTTACTTCAAATTGTTCTGAACATAATTGTATTGTTTTCCTTATAGTATAACATGAAGTTATACGTTCGTGGGTCGATTAGCTCACTAGTTTAAAAATAAATGCACTTGTAATTCCAACTCTCAAACTCATGCATATGTCAAAATGTCTAGTCTTGATTGATACATATATTGGATGTCTTTATCTCCTCTTTTATATAAGCTTTCTGGTTCTTTATTTAATCATACATACATGTAATTTGAACCTCTCATATTTTTTCTTATCTAAGAGAGGGATTTGTATAAGCCCTTTGGCTTGTTTCCCAATCTTATTGTACTTTATGCCAAATACATGTACCTGCTATTGTAAATTATCAATTAAATATTGTTTAAACTAATCATATTTTTTGGAATATGATCACAATATCAAACAAGCAATACATGGAAATCTCATTTTTATAAAGATGTAAAGTTTCGTATCTCTATAGCCATTTCGTATTGCTCAAACTTCACCAACAGGGTGTCTCTTCGTAATAGCTGTAGATCTGTAGCTCTCTGGTTGAAAAATAATCGGATAAACAAACTGATTTGTCTATACAATTTTTTTCAACCAGAGAGCTAGTAAACAGATCTGCAGCTTTCCTTCGTAACAAACGTACTATGCCCTTGAACCAAAGTCATATCACATCGCTGAGTAAATCTTAGTCAGGAGCATATTTTTTTACTACTTTGCTCAAACAGTCAAAGAATACTCACATCACCTAAAGGATTCGAAGTTTCTATAGCCAGAGGTCAAGGTCACTTGGTCAGAGGTCAAGGTCTTATGAATTCATGCAAAATCCTTGTCCAAGAATATTTTCTCTTCCTTTTGTGCGACTCATTCTTCATCTACAGTGTTAACATGAAGAGTGCAGTGACCTCGAGTTGTTTCTAATGCCAAGGTCGAAACTACATTTTTTCTCTTTTCCTTTGCCCCTATTTGGTTATACATGTACCCACCCCTCCCCAAGTCAAAATGAGCATAAATGAAGGATGTGCAAAACTCATGGACTTTGTTCTAGAGTGGTAGTCATGGAATGGCATGATAGCAATCCTTGCCCCAAACCAAACTATCTCCCCCTTTTACACTATCTGACTCGCACTTAACCTTTTGAGGTGTTCACCCCCCTATTTAGTTACACCTCCATCTCGACATCATCAAATCATCTATCTTGTTTTAATTTGCCCCCCCCCCCCCCCCCCTTAGTTATAGGTTGTTTGTTGCCCTTATTTTTCACGTTATACATGCAGAATATAGAGATATGTAACAGTTCTGTTTTCTTACAGATTTCAAATCGGTTGTAAAAAAACAAAACACCAGTATCATTTGTAAGTTGAATTTATTAAGGCACACTTGGCTGGTTACCAGCCCTCGCTTCCCCAGTCATACACCACCAGTTTTATCTTTATATATAATACACATATGTATATACCACATTATGAAAAAAAAAAGAATTACAGAAAATCTTTACAGACTTGCAATTCTGACAAGTTTATACAAGTGTGCACATATTCATTGCATTTCTATCCTTTTTTGATGTGCACCAGAATTGATACATACATAAACATCTAAATGACCCCTCCCCCTTTTTTGCCATTGAAAAATAAAATAAATAGATGGTTTTACATTTATATAATATAGTCAATGCATTTTTTTCAATTCTGACAATTATATTGATGCATCTGATTAGATACATGTATATACTTGAAACATATGGTATATACCATAAAAGACAATATAAAAGAAAACAAGCAGATTTAATTATACATTTTCAGTTAATATTGTATTCTTTTATGAAACATCAACAAGACTTGAGAGCTAAAAATATCAAATATTCTAGTCTTAATTAATATACTGAAAAGTAAAGAATACTGAAACATCATTATGTAGATATAGACAATTATATTTTAAAAAAAATAGAAAGAGAGAAAAAAAGAATACAGTTTTAATCAATACTTATTCAAGAATCAACATGTAAATTTGAAGGATAATACATGAGATTAAATTGACTTATAGATCACACAGGTTTAGTTTTCAGTCATTCTATATGACTTGAAATGAAGAATACATAATGCAAACTGATTATAAAATTGTTAAGTAACAATAATAAATGAATGTATCATGGATTGTGCTTCAGAATAGAGAGAAATTTAAAAAAAAAAAGATCTTCTCATGCATGGACACATACTACTAGTTTATACATATTTAAAACAAAAATCAGAATGCCATTTTAACTGCGTTACTATTTCTCAAAAACATATGTGAAGATTGAAAAACAGGCATTCATATTAATTTCACACATGCTGATCAGAATGATTTTGCTCAACAGCTTGAGGATGTTGTCTTTTTAAAGCAATTTCATAAGTTCCAAATTCATTAAGTAGGACTTGTTGGTCATTGCCATTTTTAGACTATAATAATCTTCTTGAAACAAAGAGCTCTATACAGAGAATTAGGCAAAATATTAACATTTTAGAGCTAAAAGATTTGAATTTTTGTTAATAATAGTTATAAGCCAAAAATAATATAATACAGGTAATTGTTTTAGACAGATCTGTTAGATAATTTGTTGTTTCACTAGATACAAGCCAAAAATATCATATTACCATCAACTTTTTTTGGAACAGAATTAATGGATAATTTGTTAACCGCCCACCCTCCTTAAGTAGGATTGTTGTAAACAAAAAAAGGTGTTTGATAGATAAACATATGTAAATGCGCTTCAAAATTGATTACATGTATTCCAATTAACTTGTATTTGCAGATCAACCACATGTGTAAAGCAAACAGAACAAATTCTAAACCAAACTCAGCAGACTGAAGAAAACAGGTGACAGATAATTTAGGTATCCAGTTATGATTTTTCAACATTAACCTATGTTAGCTCTTGCTCTCCTTTCAACAGAGAGAGAGAGAGAGAGAGAGAGAGAGAGAGAGAGGTGTTTATATAATCTGGTCAGTCATATCTGGTCAGAATACACATACAGGGCACAGCCTATAGTACATGTAACATATGCAAATTAATACATATATTTTAAAACAAAAAACAAAAAATAACTAATTAAGTTAATTATTTTAAATAGTCGCCCACTTCTACAGAATCACATATATAACACAATGGGTATTGGATTTCATTGGTACTGATTAAAGAAGTATGTAATACTAATTCTTACATATATATACATTAAAATATACAAAACCAAACACGTTCCACATTATTCAATAGCATATAACAACATCAAAGTAAATATATACTCTTCATTATACACAAAGTAAAAAACAAACATGGAATGTATCGTATAAAGGAGACTTTTCTTTCTATACTTTAGGCTTTAAGCAGACACACAGTTTGACCTTAGGTCAATGGCATGTCCATAATATATATGCATATTTTTTTGCAAATAAAGGCTGGATAAAGGGATGTTTAAAGCTTGGACCCCTAAAATTCTACAACAAAACTGTCCAAGACCTTTAGCTGGGTCTATGCAGTAAGAAATGCATGCTATCTTCTAAAAGTTTGACAATCTGGACTTCTCCTTCATGTATTCATAGAGGCTTGTCAAAAAGAATTAAAAGTCAATAAAATATTAGTCAATTTGACTTCATATTCAAAACCAAGCTAAATGCCAAATACATGTACATACACTTGAAAAATCCCACAAATGAAGATCAAATATTGAGTGTTTAACTGGAATTTTCAAGAGATAAAGGGATAATTTTGCTTATAAAAAGGTTATTAGCCAAAGAGAAATTATATACTTATTCTTATTTAAAATTTGAGTCATTGGTTTAAGATTGCTAAAAATAACAAAATATAAATGTACCTACTTTTTGGATCTTAACATGTCTGCATTAATAACCAGTTATACATTGTACAATACTTCAAGATAAGGCTATGTTAGTATATTGTGTCCATTCAGATACCGGTATACAGAAAAAATACTGAAGCTATTTGAAGAAATATCCTTTTAAGAAAAAAAAAGTGATAAATAAATTCACATGCATGAACAATCTCCAACAATAAAAACAACGCTTTGAATATTTTGCTAAAATATTTTGTAGCCGACAATTAAAACACAGATATATAATTTAAGATAGTTTTAACAAACAAGCATATCCTTTAATCAACTTTAAGTCAACTTTTTGTGTAGTTTGTGATACTCTGAACAAAACCAACAACAATGGGGCAGGAATGTCTGGCAAAAAATCACAGACTTCTCTGTATGACAAATAAAATTATCGCAAAATGTGAACAATATAATTCTTAACTAACTAGCACCAATTAGATCTTGAAAGCTTGAAATTAAATGATTATTGCAATAAAACTGTGTAACTTATACATTTGTTTGTATGATAAAGCGTAGAAACATGATAAATAACCCCAAATGAAAATAACTGATCATTGCAGAGACTTAATTTCGCCTCAAGATTTTTGCACACCTATGAAAAAATTAATCTGAGCAAAACAAATTCTTAAATGAAAAATAAATCAAATCAATTAGTTGTTAATCTAATATTTTGAATTAAAGTTAAAGTACTTTCTAGATTCCAAAAATCTAAAGCTATAAGTACATTATGTTTAAAGTACTGTCAAGGTAGCATATTTCCTTCTTTGAATGACTGACTTCTTAAAGATATATGAATAATATTAACATGATTTTTTTTCTCCGATGACAATGTATGTCCTCTTCTTTCCCTCCTGCAGTTATATATGGCATACAGAAAGAGATCACAGATCTAGCAAAGTGTTTACGACTAAGAAACCATTGTCACATCAACATAGAAAAATACTGTTTGCATAGAAAAATATTCCTCTTTCTTTTTTTTTTCAAATATACTATCAAGTTTATCACACGTGTTTTTTAAGCAGTATGATGTTAAACTGTTATCCCAAATATTGGGGTTTGGCAGTTGTACATTTTTTTTTTTGGTGGGTGAATATTTCTCTTTCCAAAGGGAGAGAACCCTTCACACCACAACAGCAGTAGTTGTCTGCCCCTTAGTTGTTCCTGATTATCCCACTAGGTGACTTCCTCTTCCAGGTCCAGATCTGTCTGTCTATCCCTGTACATGTCTTCATGGTCAGCTTCTGACCGTCCACGCTGGTCTCCATGCACTTCTGTGTGTTGGCATGGTAAATGGAGTTGTCCTGTTCATGAAAGTTACAATGTATGAAAAGGAATGTACATGTATGCATGTACTATTCATCCCACTTTAATTGATGGAGCCAATATTGCTAACCAACTTTTATTGTGTACAAGAAAAAAGTTATAAAAGTTGATAAAATATCTTCCGTAAACCATTCCTTTCAATATGAGTCATTCTAAATCATTTAATCCCTAGAAAATTGTTAATAAAAGTCGGCGTAAATAAAAGCTGAATAACAGTGATTTTTTTATTGGTCACCCTAAACCATTTATATTAAGTAAATCGTGGATTAAAGTTGTCGCAAACATAAAGTCACTGCAAATTACTGTGGAAACAATAGATTTCATGGTAGCTCAATTTTCGTTTAATTCGTGGGTACCTCTCATCCATGAATTAACATCCTCCATAAATTGATAAATTAGGATATAAAAAAGCCATATTTCCTTTGCAGGTTTAAGAGAATACACGAATAAAGTCCCCACAAACCTTTAAAATTTCAGCAATCCATGAAAAATGGCCCCAACGAACTTTAATGATTCCACAGTAATTAAATTATGATAATTTTTTTCTTTACTTGACCTTGACCTACCTCTCTGTATTGCCACTCCTGGTTTCCTTTCTGGCCGTGGCACGGATAAACAATAACGCTCTCTCCTCCGGAATAATCCAGGCATCCATTGTCTCGACGGATTTCTCCGTTCTTACTCAACATCCAATACTACAATTATACAATAAAATCATCAATTCCTGTCGGATTTGAAAAGCCAAAGAATCTTGCACTCCAGACTTTAAATACTATACTGTTCTTAATATATATTTCAATAAATAGTTGATAATTTGTAACTTTAATGTTTATAATCATATTCATAATTTGAAATAATTTTAGGAGAGAAGATTTATAGGCATTGTACCTGCTGTTCAATCCAATTCAATGTATTCATTTATACTTGAATAAAATACTTATCAAATTAAATCAATTGATAAATCAATCAAGATCTGTGAATTTGAACACACCCACCTGGTTGCCCCCCTGGTTGTGACAAGGCCATATGTTGACCGGTTTGTGGTAGTTGTGGTTATCCACCGCACTGTCGATACACATCGGCTTGGCCTTGCTGCGGATCTGTAAGCAATGCATTACATAACATTATAATTTATGCAAACTTTGAAATTGCCAATTTTCTAATATATTTCTAAAAATGTATGTAAATTTACTTGTGTGTATGCATGTGTATAAAATTTATAAAAACTGAATTTATTAGATTAGTATTAGTATGGAACAAAAACAATAAATTATATAAAAAAAAATCTTTTAATATATTAGACTTCAATGGCAGTGGGTACATGTGTTGAACAAAATAAATATATATAATTTGTTATGCAGTATTATCATAGTATTGCTCACATTTTAAATAACCTGATTATCATGTGACTTTTCATTTCTTGTAAAGAATGTGTCTTAACTGCTATATTATATTTATAATTTTGTCATTTTTTTTTTATTATGGTGATATTTTATAATTTCATGACATCGTTTTTATAATAGTAAAAGGAAAAATTTTTTGAGAAAATTAACTGAACTGTTGTGGCTGACCTATACAACATTGAAAATCAATATAGCAACATAAATTAAAGAAAGTCTATTTCTTAGGGCCATAAATATCAAATATGGCACAGGAGTAGCTCTTTGTTTACTTCATTCTTGTCTGTATTAAAAAAAACCTATGAAAACAATGAAAGATGAGACAAAAAAATGATGATACTATCTTTTGTACCTCTCCAGAAGCAATGGCTTCCCCTGGAACAAACAGGTCTGGATAGACATTTTTGACGAACCAGTCAAAGCTATGGCACTGCAAACGTTCCCGGAGCTTCTTTCTGTCAGTGACATCTCCGTAATCTCCCTATGGAAAACAATGTATTTATCTATTATTCATCTAAATTTGTTTAATTAGATTATTGTTGACTTCATATTATACAAATTAAATTTTCCAGATGAATATCCTTAATTTGTTATTCAAGAGTATGTCATTTTTCAAACTCTTAATCTAACTGTATAAACAAAACATATATTATAAATCGAAGTGAAATAGAAATGTCTTAATCATAACAAATTAAACATTTTGAGAGTATTGCACAACAAAACATAATCTACAAGCTGCCAAAATGTCTATTTCTGAATCAGTTCTTAAAATCATCCAGAAAAAAATAAGCTAAGATAAGAGGGGCGGGCCAGACTAACTGACAAACAGACAGACATATAATTATTCTCCTTCAGCTTCACATTCAGGGAACTAAAAATCAAAAGAATTTTTTTTAAAAAATTCCATACCAGATCATAGTTGAATCTTTCATAATAATAGTTCTTGTATTCGTCCATCCAAACTTCAGCCAATCGGATTGAGTTTTTCTTGACAACGTTGACACCAGTCCTCCACTTGTACGGACTTCTCTTTCTGAAGATGTGACCAACATGAGAGCATGGAATGATTTCTAAGGTACCACCACACATCCAGACCTTCAATATGAAAAAAAAATCAAACCAAACTGTCATGATATCATAATAATTTTTTTTGAAGGTAACCAGTTAAAAGACATTATTAAATAATTTTGAAAAAAAGTAATGACTCATCAAACTTTCATGAATTAAAAAAAAAATTACAAACTGTAAATGTTCTTTCAACATATAGAATGGACAAGAAAAAGAAATTTGGTGCCGTGACCAGGATCTTACTTACTCTAAATGACAGTTCTAAGTTTTCTCATCCCCAGATATCCATTCCAGGGTCGTAGGTACCAAGTTCCGTAAAATATTCTCTACTGATGGAGAAAAGACCTCCGGCCATCGTGGGCGACCTGTGATATCATTAGTTTAAGAATAACATAGGATTGAAATGTAAGATGAAGTTTCAAAGTTCAGTATAAAAATGTTGCTTATCATTTACTTTTATTCAGGTTTTTGTTGAAACAAACATGAAAGTTAATGATTCTAGGGTTTTAAGTGTCTTAAATTCATTAAACAAAACAGGAATATTGGAAGACAAAAAGTTTTTACAACATAAAAATTCCATAATATTTGATCTATTATGCTTAAAAATCTTATAAACACACAATTTTTTTGTCAATACTTTTGTATTGGAAGAGAAATTCTATAACTAGCAGAATAATGTCACTGTGATGATATTTTTCTAGCAAGCAGATGAAAAAGTATCGGAAGAGACGATACAGAATGCATGCACTTCTAATTTGGATTCTAATTAATACAGTAAAACTTATTCAATCAACAAAATCAATAATCTTTAAATCTAAAAAGATTATTGAAAAATTGAGTGATAAGTAAGTTGATTTAAACAGTTGCACTGTTTGTAATGTATTTTAAGGTACATTATTCCTATCCTCCATTAACTTAATTTCTTACCTGTCTGATGTACACAACAAAGAGGACTGAGACGATTGGTAGAAATACAGGTATACAGGTGTCAAATTTCACCGTTGGTGACAAGACAGCATCCCACATTGTTTATGCGCCGTTGTTGAACTTTAACAAGGGAGACAACTCCTGAAATTAGAAAAAATGCAGTTTAAACAAAAGTTACATGTTTCTCTTAAGGTCTCACACAAGGAGTTAATTTCACTATATGTTACTATAAAGCTTTAATTCAGTTTATTATTTAACTATACTCTCAGCATACAATTCATGAAAGAGAAATTATAGTTAAATGCTTCAAGAAATTTTTTAGATCAGATAAATAACGCCTTATGCGGCTTCTAAGAGAGATAATTGAGAGTAAACATACTTACCCCCAAGTACACGGGGGTTCCACATGTTGACAAACAGGCTCAGCACCATCCAAGAAGTTGCATCATGCGCATCTAAAAAAAATAGTTCCATTGAAATTTGTGTGACAATTCCACTAAAGTAATAATTCTCCTAGCCACTGAGTCCAAAATCAATACTATAGGCCTAAAATAAGGTACCAAAAAAAAAGAAGAAAGAAAAGAAATTGTCTATATATATATGGAACTACAATACACCGATCCATTTTATTTGTGGGTGTGTCGGGTTTGACCAATCAGATCACGTCATCTGATGCGGCGTATAAGGTCGGACATTGGTCGGACATCGCTACATGAAAATGGCGATTGTTTACGCATTGAAACTGTAAATCTGGGTGTTATTTTTCGATTGAGTTAAATATAATGGTGAAGCACTGTTCGTATGGGACATGTAAATCGGATAGCAGGTATCCAGAGAAACTTATGGGAGCAAAATTCATCCCATTTCCGAAGCCAAAGTCTGATTTGGAGAAATGTTTACGATGGATATCATGCTGTCGAAGACCACATGCCCAGCTTAACGTTGACAAAATTACGAAGCATACATATGTGTGTTCTAAGGTAAGTACACGTTCATTTTATTTTCAAATTATAGAATAACCTCTCATCCAGTAATTCGATATCCTTTGAACATGTTGAACACTGACTATACCCAGTAACGTTACATCACGTATGTACAACTTGAAAATGGCGTCGTTTTTGTTCCGACTTCTAAAATACCAAAATGCCCATACTGGCATAAACAAATTAGATTTTAACACTTGTTTATATGTCGGAATGCTTGTAAAACAAATGCAATAAAATTTTAAACCTGTAGCTTTGTGCTGTGACAGAGCGTCAGACAGAGCGCATTACATATCATAGAATATACTGATTGTATTACTATTTCATTTTACACTGTTTCAGCATTTCATTTCATTGGATGGCCCTTCAGATGAATACCCAGATCCTTGTGATGCCCAGACTGGTGAACTGCACAGAGCAAGGCGAAAGATCATATACTTGTCTCAACAGTCAAAATCAGATGATTTAAACAGCAAGACCAGGTTTGCATCAAATAAAACATTTCAATAATCAGCTGATAAGTGTTGGGTTAAAAATGAACATATTTGTCTCTGGTCAGATAATATATTGCATAACTTTCTCTACATCTGTATTCTGTATTCTACATGTTCTATACCGGTCTTATAAAGAAGTTTTTTATCAAATATTTTTTTTCAGTAGTAACAGTACTGATGATTCACCAGACTCTCATGCAATGGAATGCTGTTTAACAACACAGACAACTTCAAATCCTGTCATAGATTCCTCATGCCAAACAGAAGAAGAATGTATGTATATTTGTCAATATCAGATTCTGCGTCAATTGAACACAGTAACACACTTTCATTTGTGAAATAATTCATTTCATAGCTGTAAAGTAACATTTGATGACTTAAACTATGCAGCAGGAATATTGTTCAATATTCTTGGTCTGTATTGAAGATAAAAATTAGCAAGCTTATCAAACATTTCTGTAATGAACAGGGATGGGGTCAATTACATTGGAAAGTAATTAATTAAATTACAATTACTTGATTAAATTCTTCAATTAAATTACCATTACCATTACAAGAGTTTTCAAATTTAATTAATTAAATTACAATTACTTTGGAAATGTAATTAATTAAATTACAAATTACATTTTGAAATTCATAAAAATTTAATAAAACTATAATTTATCTACAACACATAAACATTTAAGGAGGTATGTCTATAATGTGACTAAAATTTCGTCATAATTAAAATACTTTCACTGTTTGAGAATTTGCTTACTACTTTGATAAGTAACAAAGAAAAAATATAAATTTGGTTTTATTGTTTATTTCAAAACGCAGGTATCGGTAGTCACAATATGGAGGTGTCCCTTAATATTCAATAAATATTTGAAAGTCATATCCCCTAACCTACATCTATCATGTCAACGCAAGTATTTCCAGCATGCAAAACTATTAAATGAAAACTTTATCCTTTACATTTTTATACACTTTTTTTTCTTTATAAATACAATGCCAAATTACAGGTTAATCTCAGGTAGAGGGCAGACTATAATTGTTATCAAAACACAATTCACACCTGTTTTTCTCGACCTAATTATCAAATGTTTGCAATAAGGGAACACACCCTGTGGACATGTTAGACATCAAAAACTTAAAACCCATTTGAAGCCATGCATTTTAGCTCTATGTATTTTAGGCTGCATGACTTGATAGTTTATATAACACTGATTTTGTTTTTAAATTAAACAGTGATGTTTTAATCTAACTCAATGATAATTGACACACTATTTTTTTCTAATAAGAAGGGAAATAAGTATTTTTTAAGAAAAAAGAGATCAAGCAAATCATCAAATACATGTACTTAATTAAATTTGGGAAACTTATAATTAAATATTGAATCACTGAAAAAGTTCATTCTGAAAAATATTAAGTATGATAGCTATAATAATAGTTCAATGCTTTTTAACTTCTCATCCTAACTTGATCTTATACCATTGATAGCGTGGGGAACAATGGGTAGTGGACAGCTTCATATTTATATGTACATCAGTGTGTAATTGAAAGTAATTGAAAAGTAATTGGAATTACATGCCTTTTTTTGAAAGTAATTAATTAAATTACCATTACATGTAATTGAAAATTTGGCCAATTACACATTACGTTCAATTACATCAAAATTTGTAATTAATTACACTCAATTACCATTACAAATTACCATTACCCCATCCCTGGTAATGAAGTCAACATTTTTGGTTATTTTTTCCACAAATAAATCTTTTCTTGTGTACACAACAAATATGCAGAAAGAAACACCTGTCACCATTAATTGTCCCTGAATTTGGAAAAAATAATCATGATTCTTTTTCAATGTATATGAGTCTCCTAATATCTCAAGACAAAACTTTGGTAAGTTCACTGCCTCTGCGATGAGTAAATCTCTAGCTGAAAAGGGACATTTTATTTCCAATACCCCAGTCTGTCCTTCTATACAAACTTTACCATCAGGCGAGGCAGCAAGAAATGAAAATCTTGGATTTACTACTAATCCACAGTCATGAATATGTACATTGTGGAATTTTTCCATATATTTCTGTTTAGCTATGTTTTCATTACATTTGCCGTAGGAAGTTGCTTCAGTAGTAAAATTTTTACTTTCAAATATGCTAGAAACAAAAGTGTCGGTGATTTCTTTTTTCCTTTTACATATTCTTGCAAACTGGGAAGCAGTCACACGTTTCTTCCTCTCCTCATACCACAAAGCATTTCCAGATTGATCCACGGTTAATCTTTCTAACTTCTCGGCGTCATCTTGTGTCATGTTAAAAGCTTCATTGAGTTGTTGAAATTTAGAATTGATTAATGGCACATCAGTGTCTCTAGAGGAAATGTAGTATTTCCACAAGCCCCATGTACAATGGTCGGAAAAGATTTGTAGTTTTTCAACTGAAAATTTACAGATAATATAAGTATAATTAACATCTTTAATATGTACATAGGCTAATACATGGTACATGTAACTACAAAAATTATTGATAACAGAAAACTGTGAGAATAAAGTTAACTACATATTTATATATACCATATATACTTAACGGTATGCAAACTCTTGTAAGTAAGTAATGTAATTATGTATGCATGTAATTTTATCGGTATTGTTTCTGATCATATAATTTTATTTATTTTGATGTTAATTACAGTACACTTATTAATGAACTATTTTATTTACTATTTCAGTATTTTCATCTATGGATGTGCTTTCATGGGTTGCACAAGTTAGAAAACTGGAGGAAGAAAATGACAGGTTGCGACAGGAAATCAGACAGAGAGGGAAAGTTTCTGATGCTGCTTGCCAAACAGAGAGAGATACAAATTTCACTGCTGAAGAAGTTTCAAAGTCAAAGATCAAAAACTTGTTTGAATTTTACACTGGATTAAGTTATAGTAGATTTCTCATGCTTCTTGTGTTTCTCTTTCCAAGTTGTGAAAATCCAATCATTTATGAAGACAAAAGAAAAGAAACACATATTGACAAGTTTCCTTTGTCACAGCAGTTGTTTATGTACCTTTGCAGACTAAGAAATGCTTTAAATGTGAAAGATTTAGCATTCAGATTCAATATTAAGGTTCAAACTGTGTCAACAGTAATTAATGCGGTAGCGAAGTACATGTATTTGAGATTAGGTTCCTTAAGTTATTGGCCCCATCGAAATACAATCATAGGAATCATGCCAGAATCTTACAAACATGATTTTCCAAACTGTTTAGCTATTCTTGACTGTACCGAGCTAAAAACTGAAAAACCTTCATCATTGAAACAACAAAGTCAGTGCTATTCAGACTACAAATCATCCAATACATTAAAAGCTCTTGTTGTTTGTGACCCAAGAGGGTCAATTTTATTTGTTTCGGATTTATTTTCTGGAAGTATTTCTGACAATGATATCATTGAACAATGTGGTTTTTATGATTATTTAAAACATTTGAAAGAAATGGAGTTTATTGCTAATAATGATGCCTTAATGGCTGACAAAGGGTTTCTAATTGAAAAAGAGTTGGCACTTTTAGATTTGCAGTTGAATATTCCACCCCTTGCATCTAGTGCTAGGCCATTTAGTGAAAGCGATGTAAACCTCACCAGAAAAATAGCTACTCATAGAATACACATTGAACGTGCCATCAATCAAATAAAGTGTTTTAAATTATTGAAAAGAAAAATTCCTGTGAGCATGTTTAATTGTATTAATGCACATTGGTTTGTAGCTGCGATGTTGACAAATTTCCAAGATACTTTAGTAAAGTTTTGAAAATGAATGTTCTTGTTTTTATTTAATATAGTACATGCATGCAAACATTTCTGTGTCTTATACCTGATATGGAAGCATTGACCCCATCTGTACACCACCTAGTGTTGTCTCAATCAGCTGAACCTCCTCCTGAAGGAGGTAGGATAGTGGTGTTCCCACAGCTGCGGAATCTGTCTTTAGCTTTTTCACCTCCATAGCACCAATATCTGGTATTCTTAATTAATTTATATGCGGTGAGTTCATATATTCTAGTTTAGATTTATATTATTCAAACGTAACATGTCTCATGAAGACTTTATTATAAAAACCTTACAATAATTTGTCAGTACCTCATCTTTGGCATAATGCTATGGATAGGCCTCTTTTTTCTTGGGGTCTGTTTAGGTTTAGAAAACACCATTGCAGAAAGTGGTTCTGGGCTGATTTTGGACCCCCGTGGTTTATGCCACTGCTGTGGCATACTAGTGCAGGCAAGTGCTGAAGGAACTTCAGTCATGCCAAGATTTTTGTAGTGAATTAAAGTGTATAGCATACCAATTGAATGGGAACAAGTACCGCTTACTCTGAAAAGAATATTTTTAAACACGTATGTGGAATATGTTACGATGGGTTTTTTTTAAAATAAACATCATAATCTTTAGATATAAGTACATACCCAGCTTTGCATGAGCAATGACTCTCGCTGATACTTGAAGTTGTGATCGTAATTGTCATGTTTATTTTGTGCGGAGCTTCACTTTTACGCATAGATCGAAAACATTTGGCGGCGATATCTAATGATTCATCACTGGACTTGTACAATTTTAACGCATGTACATAACTATTCATGAAATAATTATAACCTCTTTCTTTCGCTCTCTTGGAAATTGATGTATTCTTGAAATAATCGAGGGAAATGTCCGAAGGGATTGATGTTAAGTTTATTTCGCCCGCCATGTTTACTTTAGAATGTCCGACCCGGAAGCGTCGCTATGACGTAACTAAGGGGGGCGGAGCTTATCGATGCAAAATGGATCGGTGTATTGACTAAGTTCAGTTTGATTGGCTATTTCCTTGCGTAAGACCTTTAAGACAACTAAAAGTTCATGAAATTTAATGAAATTTGCAGTAAATATCTAGTAGGTACGTATCTATTTCCTATATGCTAGTGTATGAAAATCTACTTTTGACCGGAAGGGATTAGAAAAAGTAGGAGATAACTCTTCTTAACAGATTGCTGAAATCTGGAGTAAATTTCTGTTAAAATTCATCTACAGTACATGTTTTCAAAACTAAATAAAATTTGATTAGTGAGATGTTGTGAAAAGAGCTTGGAATGAAATGAAACCTGAATTGTTAGAGTTTATGTGTATGTGCTTTAAAAAAATTCAGCTCTAATTAATAGACATTAATTAGCTAGGAAAAAGGAAGTTGACATAAACTTTAGAATTAATTGGCAAAAAGTTATTACCGGTAATTTTAATTCTAAGACAAAGACAGGAACTGGAAACAATAGTGGCAGAAGAGTCTTTAATAATGTACCTTGGAACTTTGATAACGGTGGTCACTGATTAATGGCTAGTGATTAAGATAAGGGGTTCTTTAGCAATGGGGGGTGATGAGGCTTTTCCATCAGTCATCAAAGATGGGGGTTCCTCTTAGAAAACATGGCAGCTCTAAAATAAATAAACAGAATAAAAGTTTACAATACTTAAAAATTTGCACCACACACAACATCATATTCTTAGAAAAAGTCTACAAGTGTACAGTTCAATATAAATCATGCCAAAGAAAGGACCAAAGTGGCTGCATCGACATCAGTAAAAAAAAAAGTAAGCATTCCTCACAACAAGGGCCAGAAAAGTACAGGGACCACCAGCCCAGTACAGTGTCTATGTCCTATAAGAAGGCTGAGTAAAGAAGAGTTTCAGGACCTTGCACAGCAGCAGAAGGATGGAATATTCACAGAAAGCGATGCTTAGCGTAAAAGCAGTCAAATGAAGATTTTGCGACCCAGGCCGAGTGAAGTGGAGCTGGTAGACTCCTACATGAATGCAGAGTCACCCAACCCCAATTTTAGACTTTACATAGTAATCCATCAAGAAAAAACTGCTAAACTTTGTGTGACGATTGTGACACGAAATAGAATTGTATTTTGATATTGCATACGCATGTACTACTTTTGACATGTCCCCCTTATTTACCGTTTGCATTTCACAGCGAGATGTCATAATTTGTACTATTATTACTTACTGCATTAGGTGAACGTGATTATTTGATTGTATTTCAATCTTCCAGGTCTATTATTTTCATTGGCAAACTCCACTTTAAATGTTTTCATGATGTTTCCATGCATGTACTTTTCGTTTTTACATACCGCCATTAGTGTTATGGAATTTCAGTATATCACACCCGATGCAAATCATAACTTTTGTGCACTAGGTTTAATTGCGATTTCTGTATTAAATTGTATTGTTGTATGAATTGCTATAATTTTACTTGTCATGTGTTGTGTAAATCACCTTATTTAATTGTTGAATTATATTTTATACATTAGTCTATGTTATTGCCGGTGAATACTGGTGATCCCTAGAGAAGCGCGTGGGTCACTGGGGGGGGCGGGAGCGGGGTTTAGCATAGAGGGTGTTTTTTAACTACTTCGATTATTTTAGGAAGAATTAGGGTATTTTGAATAATTTATTTCTTTAATACTGACATCGTGGTATTACGGGTTAATCTCGTTTACACAATATTAATTTATATTTAGGGAGTTTGTATTGAATTAATTTCGATACAGACAACATAGTTCATTTTATTTACAGTCAGACGAAGGGTTAATCGCTGAAGTCTTACCGATTAAATAATAAGTAATCGTTAATAGTTCTATGGAATGTTTTCATTCTAAATTATTGATATTTTATAATATTGTTACAGTAGGAATAATTTATACGTATATTCAGATTTATTGTTGAAAATAATTGGCAAAGTTTTGCGTTAACAGTTAAGTGAGATATAGTAATATTTATTTGTACAATAATCTGGTCATTCTCGTTTAGTGCACCCCCTCCCCCCCCTTTATTGAATTAACGTACACACGAAGGTTGTCATGTAGTA
Source organism: Magallana angulata (assembly GCF_025612915.1). Taxonomy (NCBI): domain Eukaryota; kingdom Metazoa; phylum Mollusca; class Bivalvia; order Ostreida; family Ostreidae; genus Magallana; species Magallana angulata. Next base: position 27,303,907 of record NC_069119.1, on the reverse strand, counting down.
TCACTGTTCGATTTGGGTAATTCCCGATTGTCAGTGAATTAATTGTAGGTGTACTTGTTGTTGATTAGTTATACGTCTTGTTATTTCTTTATTGAATAAATTTACGTAAACTTTAAATAAGTCTTAAATTTAATTACCCTCAGTAATAACTTAAATATGAGTCCAAACACAGGTAATTCTTGTGTTTTAACAAAAGGAGCAATATTTAGGAGAAATTCGTAATTTGGTAGAATTAAATTCACGGGTTATTCTCGTGCTGGATTGCATATATATACTTGTGCAATAGCAAGCACTCAGGTCCGTTACATATGGAACCATGCATTTAAAGAGCACTTACAGAAATCACCGGACTGTGACGGTTTACTGGACTGGAACCAGCATGGGGAGGAAAAGAGAGGCCTAGCATGGATCCTTTTCATTCGATGTAAGAAGTGCCATTACACAAGTCACCGTGAAAAGCTGTACGAGGAAGTCAGTCGATCAGGAAGGGGACGGAGAGCCGCACAGCTTAATGTTGCCATGGCTGTCGGTCACTTGGGTACCAGCCTTACAACAGAGGGTACGCGTGGTATGCTTCTTGGCGCAAACATCAAACCAGCATCAGGCACCAACATTCATCAGACCTGCAACAAAGTAGGCAAAATCATCACTGATGTGAACAAAAACAGCATGAAGAAAATAAGGCAGGGCATTCAAGAGCTTAACGAGAAATGTGGACTTGCCAATACACCTATAAGGGCGGAAGGAGACGCCCAGTATAACAATGCCACCGTCAGTGCAATCGGTAAAACACCATTCCAAGCTGCCACACAAGTGACATACACCTTAAGTGAAAATGTTACCAAGAAGAAGAATGTTATGGCAGTGTTTTGTGGCAATAAACTGTGAAAGAAAGGCACCCATCTTAGAGCCAAGGTAAAGGAAGTTACCTGCCCCGGACGTGAAGACTGCACTGCAACCATTCCTCCAGAGACCACCATTGGAGACGGAAAGAGATCGGCTGCGGAATGCATCAGTGAGCTGCAAAGTGATGACCGCCAATTGTCATTTCCCATTTCACCAGTGATGGAGATAGTGCCGCTGCTTTCAGTGCATCTGAAAAGCAAGGGCATATGATTGAAAACCTCAAAGACTTGCGCCACTTCTTTGACTCTCAAAGAAAACAGACTGCTAAGGCTCTTTTCAGCAGCCACATGTTTCCTGGAAGAACAAAAGCTATGAGAGAATCCATGCGGAGAAGATTTGCCCTGGACTGAAGCTTAGATGCAGGACCGAGTACGAAAACGGCTTCAAACACTTCTCCAGTGACTTACCTTTGATGAAATGAGCCATGTCAACTCTGTCCTTTCCATCATCAGCTGCTACCAAGGACAGGGCGGAAAGTCCTGCCAACTTCATTCCTTCTCCTGTCACAGACTGAAAAACAACAAGTGGAACTCTTCAGTGTTGCCTCGTGATTTTGAATTAAACATGACAGAAGAAGACACGTGGTTGTTAAAAGACTGTATAAATCTGACTTTGGGACATAATAATCTTGATAGAATTAAATATCACACTTGTACACAAAAATCTGAAAATAGGGCACATTTAAAATCAAATCCAAAATGTATTACAAGTAGTAGAGATTTTGAAAGTAGAATTCCATAAAGTTGTGCACTCACTCAATCGGGGTCATGGAAATTCAACATTGGAACTTTGTGAATCAGTAGGGGCACCTGTTGTAAAAGGAAGTAGAGTGGTCAATCATCTAAAACAACAGCAAAATAGACAACATTACTTTAAAATGAAACAAAAACTATTAAAATATAAATTCCAAAGAAAATTTTACAGAATGATCTAAAAGATATCAGCTCTTCGATAAAAAGTCTAAAGACACTTATAGTAAGTCACTAACAGATCCAAAGTAAAACAGGAAGTAGCTAAGTGTGAAAAGGGGGGGGGGGTGTTATCATGGGTAGGTGGGGTGGGGGTGTAGTTAGCATGTATTAAATGTTCGTTATATTATACCATTCATTTTTTTTAAATAAAATGTAGATGTGATGGTTAATTTGTTGACTACATGCCTCCTTTGAAGTAAATCTGCATTTATAATAAATAATGCAAGTTGTATAAGATGTGTACTTTAAGTTTTTTAACCCCTTCCCCCCCCCCCCCCCCCAAAAAAAAAAAATTAAAGTACTGAGGTACTGAAAGCCGGTCTCTTTTTGTGTGTCTTTATGTATATTGTGTAGTAAAGACTGAACATCTCTCTCTGTCTCTCTCTCCCTCTCTCATGCTTTTAATGTCGGAAAAGCGTCAGAGAGCGACCAAATTTTGTAAGCAGCTATAAACAAAATATGTCTGTCTAGTAGAAAAAAGTTCAACAGTTGCTCCCTTGAATTTTGCAACAAGCGTTATATACATTTCTTCAACGCGCAGCAAAGTAGTACGTGAAAATTCATGCGCATCGTATGTGTCCAAAATGCATAGTCTTGTTTTTAAAACACGTTATTAATAAGAAAACTAAAAAAGATAAACAATTCTCTTGAAATTAAATAAAGAAACAAAATGCTAACACTTTTGACAAACCGTGGCTCTTTGTGTAACTATTTGGTGTAGCGGAAGCTTTTAGTTTGACGCTGTTTGGTTTTTTGTTTACTTTTGAAGTTGTGCTATTTATAGTAACATTGGCGATTTGCCCGCCTACAGCCAGAACTCTGCTTTCAGCAGAGCCCGGCTAAAAATGGAAAAAAGAGATTTATAATCTTAAATAGTAGAGAGAACCGATTATTCATTTCCCCATTTTTCCCTTAAATGTCAATATCTTACTTTATATATCTATATTACTAAATCATTGAACTCATTGAAGCTCAGTTGATTTATTCCTATCTAATTTTTCTATAAAAAAAAAATACCCCTCTGAAATTAGGAGTGGAGAGGTGGTTTAGGTTAGACCAGGCAAACAAAATTAATGTATTGGTTCTCGAACAAAATGTTCAAAATCTAATGAGGTAGGCAGGTTTTTTTTTTAATTGCAAGAGTTGCAAAGGGAAATAAATTAATATTTAAGCCTAAAATTGAGTTTTTTCTCCCTTTCCAATTATCAGAGAATGTAATTATTGCAACATCATTTGGTCTGAAGCAGCGGTGCCTGAGAAACATTTATTTTTATTTTTTGGTCTTAGCAAACAAGAACTCAAGACTAACCTTGATCACTTCACGACCTTCTTCATTTGTTTCCTTGGTTACGTCCTCAGCCTCACATTCGATGGCAATTTCCTCAAGGTCAAGGTTGGGGCGTCCGGGGTCAGGGGTCACGTACAAAATTCCCTGCTGCTCGAATAAGTGAAAACTGGAAGGGGAGGTGCTGACTTTCACTCTGTATTAAAATCATAGCATGAAATTAAAGCTGAATTCTGGTCAAAGGGATTATACTGATCTTATAGTGGTAAATATGGACATGAGATGATTATTAAAATACACAAGACTATTAGTGTATTTTGATATCTAACTTTAGAAGTTAAGAGTTATTCATATATATTTACATTTTTCAGTGTCTTTGCCTGTGATAACACTACGTATCAATTTTGTACTATATAACCCATAACTTCAAATGACGCCATTTGCTTTTTTATATTTAAAAATTTATTAATCATACAATGGCTTAAAATTATATAAATATAAGTAATGAGGAATCATTCTTTGAATATTATGAGGTGATAATTTCGGTTGGGACGTGATCAAATCTATCATAAAGCCCTTCGGGCTTTATTGGATTTGATCACGTCCCGATCAAAATTATCACCTCATAATACTCAAAGAATGATTCCTTATTCCTTAAAGAAATGCTAACTTGCTAATGGTTTTGGCTCAAATTATGTTGTATAATATTAGATTGTCTATGGTCATCTTCACTAGCCAAGGGTTTTCGGTCCACTCCGCTCCCCATATACCCTTGGCAGATCTTATTACAAAAACTCGGTGATGTGATGGTGAGCAACTTGAGTTGCGCCCCTTGCATATGTACTTTACATTTTAAACGAATGAAACAACGGGTTACATACACGCTACAGCATAAACACTACTTATAAGCATGTTGACTAGCGAGTTTCGGAACATAATTAATAATGCTATTAAATACAGGGATCAACATTAACGGTTGCCCAGTTGCAAGGGGCAAGTAAAAATGTCATTTTTGGAAAGTGAAATTATAAACTTACTTGTCTGATCTGGCAAGAGAAAATTTTAATAGAAGTATTTAGTGAAAATAATTTAAAAAACATAAAAATAAACTTTCACTTTGCATCTTTGCATATGGAAACTCGGAAAGGCCTCTGTTTTGATTTGAAATATGTCGTCCAGTATTTCCGCATAATCAATTATCAAATTCAATTCTACGTGCCCTGCTAGATCAAATAAATTATACCCTCATCTCATGAATATGTTACATTCTTTTGATAAAACTGTACTTTACCTTATTTGCTTACTCACAGAATTTATAAGATCTTATTTTATAATGTCTTTTTTGTTAATAAATTGTTAGGGGAGAAGCATCCATCAAATAATAAACAAGACATGTTACTAAATGTTAGCAAGGTTTTAAGATGCCAAAAATTGTGGTCCAGCAACTGAGCTTACAAAATGGAACGTATTTGGTTATCATATTTGTGAGTTACTCAAATAAAATTAAGGAATGTGGTGTTGTCTTCTTACTACAGCGTAATTTCGGGCTACCAATTTTTATATTCGGGAAAGTCAGAATTTCAGTTCACTTGCCCGAAAGGCAAGTGGACTGAAAAGTTAATATCTATCCCTGAAATAGGAATGAAGATATCACCTAAAGAAAGCAAGGAATGTTTTATTTGTAGTATTTGTAGGGACCTGTACTGGGAGTGAAAAAGTCGCCGATATATGAAAGCATTCATGCTATAAAACCAGGTATCATCTTCGTGAATATTGCGGACAAAAGAAATTTTGAACATCTAAAAGCAATAGCCATAAGCAGGAACTTACACACTAACGGGATAGGCAACTTCCGAGGCTACTTTCGCCATGTTTACTTCCCATACTATCACACTAGCCTTGATAACTTTGTAAATCTCCGTTCAATGCAGTTAATTATATCGTTTTTTAGAGCAATCTGGTTAGACCGTCGTTTGGGAGGCAATGTACTCAAGCACTTGTGTCTCAACTTGTTAAAGCACCGAATATATTACAAAAGATCACACGTGTGTTTCTTTAAACGTTTATTGACAAGCGACTGTTGTAAATGCTGCGATTGGATCAGCTACTGACGGCTGCAGCCAATCATAAAGCGGAGCTTGTCATCAAGATTTCGTAACGAGATCTGCCAAGGATTAATGGGGAGCTGAGTGGACCGAAAACCCTTGGCTAGCGAAGATTGTCTACAGTAAAATTCATCATTATGTAGAGATTTGAACTAGCAATTTGCTTTGACTTAAATTAATACAGATTTGCACAAAAATTTCTACATAGCTGCTTTAACAACTCATACAAACTTTAATACAGATAATGTTTCCATTTCTACCTGAACAACACACAAACTTACGGATGTTTCCTCATTGCAGCTTTCACCTCTGTCCTAGCACTGACTTGGTTCGTTGCGTCTACCATAACCAAGAAAATGGAGTTGGCTGGTCCACAAACTTCTATCATAATATCTTTGTATTCTTTATTTTTCTTTCAAATAAAAAAAAGTTCAAAAGTAACATATTCTATTCAAATCATAATCTTTAATTTGATAATGTTGAGAAGGGGAGACTTGTTCATATCCAGTCTAATCAAAATTGGATCTTTGTTTCACTGCAAATAGATCGGTACACAAAGTTTGAAACATGACAAGGAAGTTGCTTAGCGATCCATTAAAAGCACGGATCAAAGATCTAATTTTAATTAGATTGGTTCATCTCCTATCAATCATATACATGTACTGAACATGTATATAATTATATAATATATGTTTTATGTCATGAAAGGTGTAAAATTGTAAAATACCTATTTCGTCTCCTATCAATCATATACATGTACTGAACATGTATATAGTTATATAATATATGTTTTACGTCATAAAGGGTGTAAAATTGTAAAATATCTATTTATTTTGTAGATCATGAAAATTAAACAACCTTTAATTAATGTAATCGTATTAATTATTTTCCGCGGTAATAATATATATGTACATGATCTTTAAATCTGTATATCAATTTGAATGTAACAAAATCCAGCAAATCTCAATCAAAGTTCTGCCTACCATTCTTTCAAGTAGTTTTTTTATGGTTTCAACACCCAGACTGCTCTTCTTTGCACTCTCTATAACCTGGGCCAGCTTGGGGTTAAGTTTGGGATCAGTAGAGCCACCCACTGAAATAGAAATAACACCAAATGTAACTATTTAAGCAATAAAATGCCTTCTTGATTATTGATTCATGCAAAGATGGTGACATTGCAGAAAAAATACATAACCCACATGAATCAAATTTTTCTTAGGTTGCTGAAGGTTTCAACCAATCAAAAAATGGGGCGTGTCGATTTCAATCTTGTCAGTTTCTATAAAGCTTATATGAATCATACATGTACTTGGTAGATGTAAATATAATACAGTTAACCAACATTAGCTCACATGGTCAAAAAATTAAAATATTAAGTTTTTCATAAAAACAAATACTTTTAGCCAAAGAAGTAATGAAATATTTTTGTATATATATTGATTATTTTCACTGTCTTGAAAAATAGTTTATCTATTAATAAAAAATCAATGAATAAACTCATTTAAAAATTAAAAGGTGCATATCATATGAATACAGTGTGTGAATTATTATTATTAATTTTTTTTTGGTGGTAAATGGTTTGATTTTTTTTTCTTTGAGTGTCCAACACCTACCTCAGCAGAGATTTTTTAAAATATAAATTAAAAGTTTAATTACTGGTATGTGAAGTTTCAATATACGATACAATCCAGGAAGCTCTCTCTACTTACTTTTTACAGCTGACTGTGCTAGCTTGACATACTGTCCCATCAGTGCTGACTTTTTACTGTCCTGCGCCTCTTTTCGATGTTTGATGTTAGAGAATTTACTGTGCCCTGCCATATGTCTGTTAGTTCGCCAGTAAACAACAGGCAACATTTGGAACAGAGTCCTCTCAGCTACAATATCTGTCTTTGTGCTCAATCTAGCTGGCATTGATGACTTTTTGCTTACACAATTTTGAAAGAGGCGTGTGTGACACAGGCTGATTCTGGGGCAACTCACAGTCTGTGTTTTGTGTAAAACACGAGGTAAGGTTCTCAATGTTAATTCCATTTTCAAAATATCACAGTCACTATCTGTAAAATCATTAGATATGTTGAAAAAAAATCTATAAGAAAAAAGAAATGAGGTTAATAAATCTAATTAGTCAATGCTTTTGGTAAAGTTAGAATTCAGAAATAAAAATTTGATATTTAATAATAAGATAATGGAAAATCTTGAACAACACAGACATATGTCAATAAAAACAATTTTACAAATAATAGCCCAAATCGGATATAAATTTAAAGTGAAAAAAACAATTCTTTTTGGATTAGGTAATTTTTTACATGCAACAACTTTTGGTTAACAAGTTTTCCTGTAAGCATATAGTTTGCAAGATTGACCCTCAAGAAGTTTTGGATGTACTGAGGGAACAATCTGTGTAATAGAACGGTTACAAAAAAAGTTGTTAATCATAAGTTGTTCCATTTCATGTACATGTATTTACATGCAGATTCACCATATTTTTGGCACTTAAAATTCATATTCCATTTAAGATTATCTCCCAAACAGACTATATATTCCATTCAGGCGACTGGCCCCGGCCCCAACCTGTTTACATAATTCTTCAGATATTGTACCTCAGCTTGATCTGGAGAGTGATGAGACAGTGTAACATTCCACTAGAGAGAAGTGTCTTTTTATCTTGCCAGGAAAATAAGTTTGGAACTAAATCTTTAAAAATATTACCTTCTAGTCTGCAAACAATTTTTCTTTACTCCAAAGTAACTTTGTACCCTGTACCGAATATGTTATTTAGAGGAAATTCGGTCTAAACACGTTTCGTAATGTTGACGAAGAAAACAATGGTTAGAACTTTATTATTTAAAGTTTAGATTAAGCATCATTAACTGGTTTGTAAAATGCATACCTGTCAATATTAACTCCTAAGTTATCTACATTTGGGCTGTACCTAAATATAGGAATGAGAGTACCAAACCCCCGGATGTTTACATCAGAGAAAAGTTATAGAACGTTGTAATAAGGAATGAATGGGTAGGCGTTAGGCGATTGGCTGAATTCAGGTATGTGACAATTCTCATTTTGTAGTAAAATTATTAGTTTTTAAAATAAATGAAGGAATGGGGGAATATTTTAAAGAATATAGCAACACTAGGAAAAATTGTAGGGGTGGGGGTTGATTTTTTATGTAGAGTGACATTTACTGCCGATCGCTGTAAGTTGTAAACAACTGCAAATTTGACCTATAAACGCCACGGGACCCTATATTTTTTTTGTCATTTCCTGAAAGGTCTTGAATTGAAGTTTCAAATGATACCAAAGATTTGACTGAAACTATTATAGTAAAGTACTGAGAGGTCATAACATTTGTATGGAGTTCTATGGGAAAATAATTGGTAGGCTTTTCCCTATAGAGACCCTATTTTTTTCATGTTTTCTTTCTTTAAAGTCAAACAAATGTCAATATTTCATGATTATTTGGACAGACTTGACATTTCAATACACTTGCAGTGAAATTAGTTCATTAAATTTAAATTTTAAGATGGGAGTGGCTGTAATTTAAAATTGAGGGGGACTGGAGTATTGTATATGTGTAAAGAGTAAAATTAGAGGGACTACGAAAGAAGAAAAAGCAAGAAATATTGGTTTGAATTCTAAATTAGAAAATATTATTGTTGATTACATGTGTAGCAATTCATTTTTGCAGTTCTTTGCTTGTTTTTTAAATTTTTAAATTCATATTTAACTCATAATTGATGGGCTCAATTAAGGTCTGCTGATCATCTGTCAATAGAATTTGGACAACAATTATGTTGTAAACAAGGTTTTTTATTTGTTTTTCTTATTTTTTGTAAGCATCATATTTGCAATGCATTAAAAATGTCTATTCTTTTCAAATTGATGACCTGATGCTATTTAATGTCAATTTAATGTCATCTTAATGTTTATTTTTCAGCAGATCTTCATTGTTCGGGTATTCTGCATCTGGACCAGCAGAGTGATTTGGATCAAATACTGCCTCCCATGCTTCCCAGCTATCCACGTAGAGGAGTTCTGCAGTCTTTTCCCTCGCCTAAATGGTCTTGACCTGAGTAAGGTTGATGTACAAGACGGTCTCACCCACACGCCCTGAAACTACCGCAGTTGTCAACATCTAGTGCCTTCACCTGGTAAGTTACCATGTTTCATTTTTTTATCCCTAGATTTGTGATTGTGAGTGTTTAGCCAGGAGTACATGTTAGGCATACATATGGTCAGGAATGAGTGTCTCTCACCCCCCCCCCCCTTTTTTTCTCCACCCACTCCTCTTAAGAGAGGGGTGGGGAGGGGAGTGTTACACATGTTTATTAATTGCACATGAATGGGAAATTGGGGTTATGACACATTGGACTCATGTCAGCCTAGTATGGGGTATATGTTATTGGAATGATTATGTTTTATGAGTTTAGTAGGGGCATTTTGTAAAGTTTTCATGGTTAAAACTGCTTGAAACTGTCAACAGTGTCCATTGCAAGATAGCAGTTTTTAGAGTTACTTCCCTTAGACTAACTGACTGAGTGATTCAGAATTTCAACATGATGTAATTCTATTTATTTGGACTGACTGTATGTAATTTTTGATGAGTTACTTGAATTATGTTATGACTGCATAAATCACATTTGGCATTACATGTTATTACATGTATTTACATGTAATAGTGTTTATTTAAGTACCCCACCCTTGACAGATCATTAAATTCTGTATTTATGTGTGTAATTAGAATGTATATATTTTATTTGTAAGGAATATATGAAAAAATTTGATGTATTAACATTGTTTTGTGCAATGAATAATTTATAACTCTGATTTTTCCTCATTCGTGCACTTATGATGATCTCCATTGTTCAGCCGCCTCAGCTTTGGAAGATGATAGTGGCAGGGCGGCGGGGTCATTTTGCCCCATATTGATGCTGTCGGACAGTCGGTAGCCATCTGATTCATCACGATGGACATTCTTCTATATAATGAAGGTAAACTTTTCAGCATACTATCTTCTGTCTCTGTACTTGGAGGCGCATTTTGTGATTTGACACTAGAATAGTTACCCCTCTTGATTTTTGACATTGGCAAGAACTTGGCCTTTTCTAGATTTAATTTTCAATAATTTTACAATTAAACAGTTCTGTTCATTACCCCAGGTACCTAGCTCTAATATTATATCAAAATTATGTCCTTTTTCGTTTGCTAGAATAGTGTTTTAAAGAAAGATAAGGGGGCACCTGCTAGTTCTGTAAGCTGCATTACACTGGGGGGTGGTGATATTGTTCGCACATGCTCAATCAACAGGAAAGGCCTGATTAGAATTATTTGGCTTATTAGAATCAATAATGGATGATTGTTCATGATATGAACATTTTTTACCAATTTGTCAGTATAAAGCATGTATATTTTGATTAATTTACTAGGATTTCATCAATTTTAGGAGGTTTTCTTAAAACCTGGGTAGAATATACCCTTATTAGGAAATTAATAAAATTTTGACATTTTATCATATAGATAATACCAATACTCAAAAACAAGTAGTAAACAAACTATTTTATTGATTCCAGGCACTAATTATATACAAATAGATTCAGAGGTCTGAATGTCATTCACTCCCTGTAACGCCAGCATCTGCAGCATGATGTCATTAATTGAGCTAGTGACAACATCCATGACATTGGACTCATGGGACTCAAATTTCATACATAAACTCAGGTAGGTCTAAAGTCTTTAAAAAATAGCAAATGGACTAATTCTGAGGTAGGTAAGATTCTAAGTATAGGAATGAGAGTACCAAACCCCCGGATGTTTACATCAGAGAAAAGTTATAGAACGTTGTAATAAGGAATGAATGGGTAGGCGTTAGGCGATTGGCTGAATTCAGGTATGTGACAATTCTCATTTTGTAGTAAAATTATTAGTTTTTAAAATAAATGAAGGAATGGGGGAATATTTTAAAGAATATAGCAACACTAGGAAAAATTGTAGGGGTGGGGGTTGATTTTTTATGTAGAGTGACATTTACTGCCGATCGCTGTAAGTTGTAAACAACTGCAAATTTGACCTATAAACGCCACGGGACCCTATATTTTTTTTGTCATTTCCTGAAAGGTCTTGAATTGAAGTTTCAAATGATACCAAAGATTTGACTGAAACTATTATAGTAAAGTACTGAGAGGTCATAACATTTGTATGGAGTTCTATGGGAAAATAATTGGTAGGCTTTTCCCTATAGAGACCCTATTTTTTTCATGTTTTCTTTCTTTAAAGTCAAACAAATGTCAATATTTCATGATTATTTGGACAGACTTGACATTTCAATACACTTGCAGTGAAATTAGTTCATTAAATTTAAATTTTAAGATGGGAGTGGCTGTAATTTAAAATTGAGGGGGACTGGAGTATTGTATATGTGTAAAGAGTAAAATTAGAGGGACTACGAAAGAAGAAAAAGCAAGAAATATTGGTTTGAATTCTAAATTAGAAAATATTATTGTTGATTACATGTGTAGCAATTCATTTTTGCAGTTCTTTGCTTGTTTTTTAAATTTTTAAATTCATATTTAACTCATAATTGATGGGCTCAATTAAGGTCTGCTGATCATCTGTCAATAGAATTTGGACAACAATTATGTTGTAAACAAGGTTTTTTATTTGTTTTTCTTATTTTTTGTAAGCATCATATTTGCAATGCATTAAAAATGTCTATTCTTTTCAAATTGATGACCTGATGCTATTTAATGTCAATTTAATGTCATCTTAATGTTTATTTTTCAGCAGATCTTCATTGTTCGGGTATTCTGCATCTGGACCAGCAGAGTGATTTGGATCAAATACTGCCTCCCATGCTTCCCAGCTATCCACGTAGAGGAGTTCTGCAGTCTTTTCCCTCGCCTAAATGGTCTTGACCTGAGTAAGGTTGATGTACAAGACGGTCTCACCCACACGCCCTGAAACTACCGCAGTTGTCAACATCTAGTGCCTTCACCTGGTAAGTTACCATGTTTCATTTTTTTATCCCTAGATTTGTGATTGTGAGTGTTTAGCCAGGAGTACATGTTAGGCATACATATGGTCAGGAATGAGTGTCTCTCACCCCCCCCCCCCCTTTTTTTCTCCACCCACTCCTCTTAAGAGAGGGGTGGGGAGGGGAGTGTTACACATGTTTATTAATTGCACATGAATGGGAAATTGGGGTTATGACACATTGGACTCATGTCAGCCTAGTATGGGGTATATGTTATTGGAATGATTATGTTTTATGAGTTTAGTAGGGGCATTTTGTAAAGTTTTCATGGTTAAAACTGCTTGAAACTGTCAACAGTGTCCATTGCAAGATAGCAGTTTTTAGAGTTACTTCCCTTAGACTAACTGA